>NC_090921.1:355354548-356654479 GCF_040938575.1 Ambystoma mexicanum
GATCGCCTGTGATGTTATGTAACCTACACCCCCTCTCTTGTTGTCCCCCCCTCCCCTCTTCCCTCTCCTCCTATCCATGGCCGCCTAAAATGACTTTCTGCATTTGTATGCTGCTGCCACCCTGCAACATGGGGCTAGGCAACATGTATATTTTGACAAGCAGTTATGTAACCAAGTAAGCCTTCTGTAACAGCGCTGCGATGGCCAAGGCCTGTTATGTGCTTTATAAATGCAAATGAATTAAAAAAATAAATTATGGGACAGTTTAGGTGACACAACGGTGATTGGATGTCTAGTTTGGCATGGTGGTAGTGGCATAGTCCCTCTGTGTGTTTCTTTTGGAAACCCAAAATGTAATAAGTTTTTGTTTTAAGGGATGCGCACCATGTGGCACTTCCATGGACACATTCTCAGGGTGGTTTGGTGGGCACAGATGATTGGCCCTTTGTCATCATTGAATGTCACCTGGAATGTGCCAGGGCTGTGTGCACTCCACAGAGGTTGGATTTTAGGTGAAAAATGTAGCCACAAGCTGGGTACAGGCAGCCCGCCACGTGCCCTTTGACCTGCCATGCGCAAGCGGTGTGCATGTGGTTGCAGGTGTGGGGGACACACCATGTCCATCGATACGCCACGCTGTGTTACAATATTGTGCAGGATACATGCTGCCACAATGATCCTGCACACTAGTGGTCAAGCGAGCAGAAACGTGACTTCAGCACTCCAAATTTTCTCTATAGCATGCTCTGAGTTGCGATATGGCGGTGTTGTATCTTAACTGGGATGGTGTGGCAGGGTTCCGTGTTGGTGTCATCATGTAGGTGCTCAGATGGTAGACACTGTCCTCTGTAGAGGCGAAGATGTTTGTCATTGCTGTGTATTTGTGTGTGTGTGTGACATGCATGCATGTGCACGGGCAGTTGTACTCACCAATGAGCCATGTGTTGCCATGCCTCCTAGCTTGCACGGCCCGGTGTAGGGGTGACATTCTGAACATGAGACTATCATGGGTGGACGCTGGATAGTTTGCATATACAGACATAATGATACCCTTGGCATCATATACAACCTGCGTTTTGATGGAATGCCAGTGCTTGCGATTGCGATATATGTGCTCTGTCGCCCTAGGTGGATGTAGAGCCACATGGGTGCAATCAATGGCACTAAGCACTCTAGGGAAGTGGACCACCCCATAAGAATCCTGGACCACGGCCTGCCTTTCTGCAGATGTTTGACCATGTAGTGGTGCCTGCAGACTGAGGGGCGTGCACTCATGATTGCCAACACCTGGTGTAGGCACCGTGACTATGTGGGCTACGAAAAATGTCTCCAACTATGGCAGTTGTCCTCTGAAATGACCCAGTGACCAAAACATTCAGGACATTGAGCACCTATTCTAAGGGGCTTAGTGCTTGGGAGCACAGGGTGGGTGATGTAAGGTTCTCCTCCCACTCCCTGACCAGGTTTAATATGATATGAGGTGGAAACCTATACCTGCCATAGAACTGGTTATCAGGCATCCCATAAAGGCTGGTCCTAGGTTGAAAAATCTGGGCCCTGGCCATCCTCCTCCTCCTGCGGTGTCCCACGATCACTGCTGCAACAAATAGTACATTCATCGTAGCTGTATATGCACGTTTGTTGATCGTGCAGCCTTTTTATGCATTTGTTTTTGTGCGCGTTGACGTATCCGTCAGCTATCGCGTGACATACGTGTTTCAGGATTTGCACGTATTTTACCATGCGCCGGCGAGCCCTGTTCATTTCCATGAATATGGGTTTTTAGTGCACGTATGGGCGTTCCATGTATTTTACTTTGGTACATCCCTCGTTACGCCCATATTTTCGCTTGCTGTTCCCCATTCCACATGTTCCGATCCCTTTTTAGGTGACAGTGCAGAACCCAATGCCCCTTCGCTACAAGTCTTGCGCACGGTTTTCCTGGTTTTGCTGTGACGTGTTGGACCGGCGTGGATTCCTCGAAGCCCCTGGTAAGCTCTGCGCATTGTGTTCCATGAATATACAAACTGGCGCTTGCGCGCGATTTTGCGCACATGCCCCCTATTTTCTGCGCAAATCAATCCATGAATTAGGGCCTATATCTTATCATTCTATCATGATCAAGGTAGCAAGAGCATTATTTTAAAATCAGCAAATGCATTTCCCCATTAAACAATTGCCTATAGTCCAAACGCCATTGCTAACTTAAATATATCATATCTTTTAGCCAGGGGTATTTTGGGAAAACAGACGTCAAATTTCCCCTATTACATTTGTAATTTTCGGGATTACTGTGCTACCACTAAAAATGATTACTGCATAGTGTAAATATGTCCGCTCTGCAAGAATACTGATAGAGGGCAACCCTAGCTCTGCTCTTAATGCTTCCCCTGGAGAACTAGGACCAAGTGCCAATACCTTACAAGAAGAAAATATTTAATATGATCTAAAACCTTAAGGTCCAAATGACCTTACATTTCACAACCATATAAAACAGCAGCATTTACCTTCGACTGAAGGACCTCAACTCATTTAGGGAGAAGAGCTTTCTTATTCCATGATGCTCCCTGTCTTTACCTCTAAGGCAGAGTACACTGTATCCCCAACAGAATTCCAGATGAATCAATTAAGGGGAGGCTTCCCCGCAGCTATATAGGCAAAATGCTACAGTGGATTGGTCCACAGTGAACCTGTGATTAAGGATGCAATCTTGGCTGCTGTAACAAGTGCCCTTTGCCAGCTGATAACAGACCCAGAATGCCTTGTCTGCAGGAGTGGGCGGGGACAGGGATATTAGGAGCCCTAGAAAAATCCAATATGCCTGAAGCGCATTTCTGGACTATTCTAACTCTGCCTCCTTCTGTAAGGACTCCAGTAATCAGCACCATGGTGGGAGGTGGCCACTGTTGTGAAAGGCCTTTCTTTGAAGCAACGATTCCCAGGGGCCGCCCAGGAAGTGGTCCTGTTCCCAGGAGGAAGGGGACAATAATTCTCAAGGGGATCAAAAAGAGGGCTTCCTGGGCTGGACCCAACATGGTTGTTGTGGGTACCGCCAGCCAGCAAAGTAGCTTTGTTGAAAATCGTCGGGGACATGACATCTAAAGGAAGGGGCCCTTTCCAAATGAAGGGGACACAGTGTTGTGCCATGATTGTTGGGGGGGGACAAACACCCTTATCCCCCGTAAAATTCCACCCATGCCCCCAGCCCAGACAGCTTAAAATACACCAGGGCCTGCCATGACTGAGTCACAGTCACTGAGCTGACAGTAATATGGCATATATTGTTACTTGCAATGTAATTGTGTAATCTCAGTAGCCACCCTGGCAAAAAATAGACATGGGTTATATGTATCTTTTAATAATAGCATATTTCTGGAAACACAGTTATATTTGAACCAAAGGCACATACATTTAAAAAGACACCTCTATCTTGTGAAGTTTTAGCTTCCATCAGCTGTGTTCTCAAGAATGCACATTTCACCTTTGAACCTGCCATGCTGGCACTGCAGAACAGCAGCTGGGATGTCAGGAGATGGTCACAGCAAGGTACATGCATGAATTATACCGTTTGTCATGGAGCATTATGAAAGTGGGGTCTGATTAGCAGATCCCACTTTCTGAAACAGAATTATCCAGATCAGTTTAGTTTTCAATACCAAAAAGGTTCGGGTTTACCACACCACAGATGGTATTCTCTCACACCTGGAGCAGCTACCCTGCACAGCACAGGCATCAGCAACAGTGCAAGCTTCCCTGTGAATGAACTTTCACAAAGAAATGCAGCAGCAGAGCGAACATTTTTCATACAACTTGTTCAACGCAGTTACTAGAAGGGCAGGTTTACCTAACTGGTCTAACACTGGCAGCATAATTGCAGGTTTCTTTGCAGAAAACAGGTACATTAACTTTAACCATGAAGGATTTCCACCCACATAACATATATAGCATTCGTAGCAACAGTCTGTGCTTCTCTCATACAACTATACAACTGGACCAGGACCAGTGGTAGAAGTGTATGGAAAGAAGTAGTGGAACTGTGACCTCGGCCGGGATGCGGTCGGCGGGTACATAGTGACATACGACAATATGGAGTGTGAGGAGAAGTTCCTTCTTAGTGTTATCAGAACCCCTTCCCCCCCCCCCCCCCCCCTCATGGATATGAAGCCAACTAGACTCCATCCACGCTCTTTCGCTTAGGCTTCATAAATGTATGGTCAGATTTCTGTTCAGCTGCAACTGCTTGGTACAGTGAAGAGGTATGCTTTACCTTAAAAAATTACAGTTCGGAATGGCGAATATAGTAGTAAAATGTAGTCGACTACTAACAGTGAAAAATACAAGTAGTGGCACTCCGCTCCCGACCGCACCCGCCCGCTCACTTCGATCGCCGTCCAGAACAGGCTACCACAGTGCAAGCTTCCCTCCCACTACCGCTGGTGGCCAATTATCTGCCCCACCCCGCACCGAAAGCTGCCTCTACTACTTATCCAACTACACCCATTGTTTTAGGTGCTTCTACCATCGCCTCTGTCCCTGAGGTAGCACACTTTTTGTGTAACACCATGCTCCTGCCGCAGCCCGTTACAAAACCACAGGTTCAAGAAAAAGGACTGTGTGAAAAGAAACAGTAATTGCCACCAGAAGGAGGTATGCTGAGGGAGCGGGCTTTGGGCATCTCGTGACTGTTCCTCCTGAGGCTAGTTTATCAGACTTTTGTCAACATTTTAGGGGGGCGGGAGCACCTCAAAACACAATGTCAGTGCTGTCTCTGGTAACAGCCCTTCAAGGAAGACTGAAAGGTGAAAGCAGCAGCCATGTCATTTGTTTTGCTTGGGTGTTGGAGGGTGGTAAAAGCGACGTACAAGGGATGTCCCGCCCCCATAGTAAATGTGGTGAAGTTGTCCCAGGAAGTTGTTGCCGGCTCTCTTATGTTGCAGCCCCTACTCCCTTGAGGCCATCACAGTGGCCCTTCTGATGCGAAGCGCAGAAACCTTAGGCTTCTGCGTGGTAGGGCAACGCCAAATGTTCAATTTGGCTGGACAAATGTACCCTCGCCTGACTGGCTTTGTGTGCCAGTCGTTCACTAAAAACAAGAATCAGACACTACTTTTTAGTTTTGCTTATTTTTTTATTGACGTGCTTTGGTTATTAAAGACGTTTAGTTACATTAAAAACATGCATTATGTAAACATTACATTCATTACAAAAATAGAAAGAAATGAGTTCATATCAATGTGAAAAAATTTATAGAATACCAGTCCTTAAAAAAAGTATCCTAAATTGGATTTGTAGTCTGAAAACAGATGAGTACACATTCGTTAAAAAGACCTTTCCAACTAGCTATTACCATCAGTTCATCACAAACAATATGACGTAGATCAGTTGATTAGTATTAGTTTATGCATTTGAGCTTAGGGCCTTTATGAACGTGCATGCAATGGATGGGATCACACAGAATAACTCTGAACCGAAATAACAACTGCATTGTGAAAACTAGGCCTTTTTTCCTCTATCCGGAACTCTCATACTTAGCTGTGTTTCTCCTGTCTGTAAGATTGCACTGTGGCAGTGTCTGTCCTCTTGTCCAATTGACAACTTGTCGTCACATCTGTCCCTTCTGCTTGCACCCTGCCCTTTGTCCTTCCCTAGCCTAGTGTTCTCCCCACCCTCACCCCTTCCTCTTCTCTCCCCACCTACTCTATGGCGCTCTCTGTTAGGCAGAATTATATGCAGTACTCTTTGGGAACACCACACACAATTAAGACTACAAGTGACAGTACAAATTCACCTTTGGTGCAAGCCTGAAATACACAGTAAAGTGGTAGCAATGGCTGAGCAGCCAGACTTATCTCAAGAGCAAGTGAGCAGTATCAATAGTTACACAAAGGACAGCAATTACTATGATTCAAACAAACACTGACTCAGGGTTTCTGAGTAAAAGAATATACATTTATTTACACATCAGTTGTATAACATCTCACTAAAGTAAAGCAGTTGAAAAATCACACTCTTAATACACCATACCACTCCCAATAGATTCTGGACAAGTTAAGCTAAAAAATGAAGTGTGAGCAAAATGGCACTCCAACAATTTAAAAAGGGAGGGAGAAACAAAGTTAGATACAAATTGAGCAGCACCAACAGGTAAGTAAGCAGGGCAAACTAGAAAGAGGAACCACAGTGATGGAACCAAATCAAAAAGGCTCAGGGCCAAAGTCAATAGGACAAAAGACTTTTGCTCAAGATCACACAGTTCAGGGTAGTTTGCAGTTAAGTCTTTGCCAAGTGTCCCAGACGAAGTTGGTCTGCAGAAAAGTTAGTTTAAAGAGTAGAGAAGGACAAGCCCTCGGATTGGCGAAAAGTTTCACACACCTTCACCGCGGCTGGATTAAAGGAACAACTGGATTTGCACAGTACCTTTAAATGGAAAAGAAGCTGAGGCTGAGACAAACGTTCCTGTCAGGTCCTACAGGCTCACGGTTCCTGAAACGACTGTCGGACTGACATGAAGTAGGAAGACTAGAGGGTCCTGCACTGCCCAGGGAAGAAACCAGCAGCAGAGCAAAGCAACAAATAAAAGGTGTGCTCCTTAAAACCCAAGCAGTGTCCGACCTTCCTGGCTATCCGGGTCACTGTAGTTCTGTATAGCAAATTCGACCAGAGGAGGGAGTCCTGGCTTGCAGTTTGGACAAACTGGTTGGTCCCACCAGCTCAGGGGAAGAAGATTCCTGGTAGGTCTTCTCTGTCGTTGGAGTCTGAACATTCGGACCTGCAGCAGCGCTTCACCCGGCGGTTCAGTCGTTGTAGGGGTCCTCTTCTGTCAGCTCCTTGTCCGTTCTTTTGTTCCAGTGGCGACTCTGCCTTTCCAATCCCAGAGACCTGCTTTTTACGCAGTTTTCCCCCATTCACACAGCCTGGCTGTCAATCACACAGCAGGGTGGCTGTCCTGGCGGGACAGTCACCAGGCCAATCAAATAGGAGTGTGACTTGGGTTACAAAGGGAACCCATAGCAGGGATCCTAAAACCCCTCCCTCACATCCTGCCTACCCAGACTTTCAGGCGCCTAAGGAGGGCTTCTGCGGTGAAGCCCATGAAAAGACGGTGAACAGAGGAACCAAACCTGGTTTGGCGAGTGGAGTAAAACACGAGAAAGACATTTACAAAAAGAAATGGTGAATAAACCCAGCCGGAACCGTATAAAAACGTATATGGTCCAGTGGGTTTAAGTTCGAGGCTACCAAGATAGCCTAAAACAATACCAAGGTTATTTAAGATAACCGCGGTAGGAAAAATAGGGTAGTTACCACTGCCAACAGCCAAATCTTGATGAAAAGGGAGTGAAATAATGCTACAAGAGAAACAGACAAAAAGGGATAAGTATTAACCCTTTCCAGTATTCTATGTAAGATAGTTTGCACTGGGTCTGTGGATTTTAAAGAGACTAATAAAGTCAATGGCAGCTTTACATGTTCTGGGAGACAGTAGTCAGTCCCAGAAAATGGAGTCTGAGTTGGGAAGTCTAAAAGACAACCCTGTGTCACTGCACTGAAGGTGCTGTGTAACACACAGTAAAAAGATGATGCCTATGGAGTAGGTGAGGCTCCACAATCTATGAACACAAGAATGTTAAAACACACACAGCAAAACACATGTAAGAGTGGGAAAAAAGACTCTTACCAGGTGAAAAAAATAAATCCTAGAAATCCAGAAAAGCTGCTGAGGGACTCAGTAGGTAATGGAAATAAGCCATTCTGGAGAATTCTCCCTAACACTCTCTGTCTCTCCTATCTTTTCTAACTGCTTCTCTATCGACTATCCTGCTCTCCTCACTAAATCTGGTAGGAATAAGTTTAAAAAGGACATCCTGGTCTCCAACCCAGGCATCCCTATCACTGACAACAATACCAGTGCCCCCTCCAAGCAAACTTTCACCGACATCCTCTTTGTCGTTCCCTCGCCAGACCTATGGAAGCTACATATTGTCTCTGTGCTCTCTTCCTTCTTTTCTTCTCCCATTAATGTTGGCACATGGTGGCCCTCCTGGCCTCCTTCCACTCCTCTAAGGTAATCATTAATGTTTACTTGAATGGTCCTCAGGCCAACCTTCTCCTCTTCGTAGACGCTTCCTGCGCCTCATCAATTTCCTTTCTTCTCCTTCTGTCCCCTCTTCCCCATCCATGGCTTTCTCGCCTTCCCCTGCTGCCTCCTTCTTTGCTACCTTAACCACTCCTCCTTCCTCTTCTGCCCCCCCCCCCCCTCAGGCTGCTTCTACACCTCGGCAGGGTGTACCTCTGATTTGTACCCCTCCCCAGAAGTCTTTCAAGGGTGGCAACCTTCTCCATATTGCCACCCTTAACTCTCGCTCAGCTGTCAAACACTTCTCTAGGAACTTGACCTCAATGTCCTTGGTCTCACTGAGACATGGTTCACAGCCAACTCTGTCACAAGCTTTGACACTCTCCTCCCTGACGGCTACAAGATCCTCTACGTGCCCAGGTGGGGGTGTAGCCCTAATCTTCCCGGAGTGGATTCCTGCCTCTGTCACACCTACGCAGACCTACTCGTCTTTTGAATTCCTCGTCTGCAGGCTCTCTCTCTCTCT
Source organism: Ambystoma mexicanum (assembly GCF_040938575.1). Classification (NCBI taxonomy): domain Eukaryota; kingdom Metazoa; phylum Chordata; class Amphibia; order Caudata; family Ambystomatidae; genus Ambystoma; species Ambystoma mexicanum. The sequence continues at coordinate 355,363,152 of NC_090921.1, forward strand.
CTCTCTCTCTCTCTCTCTCTCTCTCTCTCTCTCTCTCTCTCTCTCTCTTTCTCTATCTCTCCTAGCCATTCCCTTACTGTGGCTACTATCTATCAACCACCTGGTCAGATCTCCTACTTCCTCTATGAGTATGCGGACCTCTCCTCTTCCCTCCTTGTCTCAACCACTCAACTCCTCCTTCTTGGAGACTTCAACATCCACCTTGATGCTTCCTGTCCTTCCTATGGACTCTTCTGCGATCTTTGCAACTCTCTCTCACTCTCTATTCTTCCCTCTGGCCCGACTCATTCTGCAGGGCACACACTGGATGTTTTGATCTCCTCAGACCTTCCCCTTTCTATCCCTCTCACAACTCCTCTCTCCTGGAGTGATCACTTTCTCCTTTCCTCCCAGCTCATCCTCTCTACCCCTCAGGCCAAGCCATCTCCAGCACTGCCACCCACCTTCTCAGCCATCGGACCCATGAAGCGTGTGTCAGTTGCAGCTTTTGCCGCTGCTTTCTCATCCTCCCTCCCCCTTTGGCTGACCCACATCCTGACACAGCCCTTTCCATGCTCCACTCTTCTATATCTGAAACTCTTGACGTTCTTGCCCCTGTCATGAGGATCCGCCTGAAGCCCAAAGCTAAGTGCAACTCCTGGTACGATTCAGACCTTGTCACCCTTAAACGCAAGTGCATGGTGGCTGAGAGGACATGGCGTGCTTCATGTACATCCTCTGATAAAATGGCCTGCCACCTACTCCAAAGGCAATACTGGCTCTCTGTTTCTACCAAGAAGAGATCTCACATTCAAGCCTGCGTGTCTGCGGCATCTAACAACTCTGCTGAACTCTTCAAAATCTGCAAGGAACTGGCCAATCCTGCCGCTGTCTCTACCTCTCCTGTCCCTTCCCAGGCCATCTGCACGGCACTGGCTTCTCATTTCATCTCTAAAACTCAGGACATCCTGTCCTCGCTCTCCTCCTCTCTCTTTCCTCCCTCTACTCCATGCTCTTCCTCTGGCCCTTCTTTGACCACCTCTCCTCCCACCTTCTCTGCCTTTCCCCGGTTCTCACCAGACAAGTCTGAACAGGTTCATCCCTGTTCCTCCCAAACAAATAAGGACCACATTGACTCCCTGGCTCCTGCTCTGGCTGACTTCTGCAACCACTCCTTCGCCACTGGAGTCTCCCCTTCCCCCCTGAAGCACTCCCTTATGCACCCTTAAGAAATCCTCTGCCGACCTGTCCTGCCTGGCCAACTATCGCTCAATCTCCATCATTCCTTTCCTGGGCAAACTCTTGGAAAAGCTGGCCATCTCCCAGCTCAATCTTCAAACTGAATCTTTTGGTTGTCTCCATGATCATCAGTCCGCCTTCAGAGCTGCCAGAAGCATGTAAACTGCTCTCCTGAACATCCATGAAGACCTGCTCTCCAACCTTGATTCCAACACCCCCGGTGTCCTCATCTTACTTGATCTCTCTTCTGCCTTTGACCCGGTCAACCATGCCATCCTGCTCAACCGTCATCGTGATAACCAGGGTATCACCGGTCAAGCCCTGGTGTGCCTGACTTCTTTCCTCTCTGAGCGAACCTCCCAGGTTCAACTTGGGTCCTGCCTCCCCTCTATCTCTACCTGTGGTGTTCCCCAGGGGTCTAACCTCTCTCCCTGGCTGTTCAACCAATACCTGTCACTTCTTGCCCACCACATTGGCGCACTCTGCCCCAACTTCCAGTGCTATGAGGATGACACCCAGCTCATCTTCAGGCTACCCTCAGCCACCTCTTCACCCTCTCTCATCTCTGACTGTCTGGCCGCCATTCAGGAGTGGTGTACTGTCAATGATCTCTGTCTTAATGCCAGTAAGACTGAGATTCTCCTCATCAGCACACCCGCTCCCTCCTTTCCTGTCACTCTCTGGCCGGCCTCTCTTGGCCCTCTTCCTGCTCCTACCTGTGAGGCTAAAAACGTCGGGGTCATCTTCGACTCCACACTCTCCTTCTCTCCTCACATCTCTGATGTCTTTAAGAAGTCACACTACCAGCTGCACCTCCTCAGAGGTATTCCTCCTTTCCTCACCTTCTCCAAGAAGCTCACTGTCTCCAGAGCTCTGGTTCTCTCTAGGCTGGACTACTGCAACAGCCTCTTTCTAAATCTACCTGCCTCTACTCTCCGCCCTGTGCAACTTATCCAAAACAGGACTGCAAGACTTGTCCTTGGCCTCAAGCCCAGGAATTATATCTCTCCAGGACTGAAATCTCTGCACTGGCTCCAAGTGGCTGCGAGGATTAAGTTCAAAACCCTCTGCATTGTCCACAAGGCCTTCTAGGGCCTGGGGCCTCAATACCTTCAACTCTCTCTTCCTAAATATCTTCCTTCTTGAGCTTTTCGCTCATCCGCCTCCAACTCCCTCAGAGTCAGTCGCTTTTCCAAGCAACGAGTTGATGGTAGATCTCTTTTTTCTGCTGGGGCCTCCCTCTGGAACAGCCTTCCTGCCTCCCTGAAACTTGAGGAAAATCATCTCTGGTTCCGGAGGCACCTCAAAACCTTTCTATTTGCTCCTGCTTTTTCTCCTCCTCTCCCCTGCTGACTTCCTGGCTGAATCTGACACTGCACTGGTTACCTGGCCACCTTCTGATCTCTGGTCCAGGTCCCCTCCTCTGCCAGTTGCACACCTGCAATGCCTTCCTGGCAACCCCCGCACTTGGGGACTGTTTCTGTATCCCTACAAGTCCCACTACTAGAACTTGACACCTGATGGCTGCACTTACCCTTGCACGTGCCACCTGCTGGCCGTAATTTTACTTATTGTTATTTATTTATCCATTGTACTGCACTGTCCCCCTCACCCGCACTTTCACACTTCCCCTTCCCATGTACTTGCACGATATGAATGACACCTGGTCTAGTAGGATCGTTGTCTGTCTTCACTCTGTTCCCCCTCCCTTGCCTCTTCGCGCCTTGAAACCCTTGTGTATAGGCACGTTACAAATGCCATATCATATCATAACTCAGGAAGATGGCAAAGTACTGTTTTATTAACAATTACCTAAACAGAGAGTTTACAACGAACATGAACGGACATACGCTCAGGTTCTCTCAGCAATCTTTTCATTAAACATACTTTATATATCAGCAATACGTCAGTGGTAACATCATACTACTTGGCAAATAATGAAAAACCTACTAAGAGTCCGGAAAAGCTTAAGGGGAATATCTAAGTACACATTCTATAGGAACGAGGATTGTGATTGGCTGTCCACTATCAGATGGACAACATATGCCTACCTCTAAAACATGTCATCTTCAGAAACATTAGATACACGGTTTCTCATTGGTTTTCAAACTATAAGGTCATTTGTTATATGGACCACTACAATTGGTTGGCACGCATGTGCCAGATGTGGAACATTTGGTTCACTTAGCAGCAGGTAAGCCCAGACCCAGGTGAAAGGAGATGGGGCATGACACTACCTCCCCACCCAATTAGCCCAGCATCTCTCATCACAAATGCCTTCTGCCATGAACATTGTCTTTGAACTTGGCCTTGCAAAATTATCCTTGTCTACAGAATACATGGGAGTGCGAGCACTCACTATCGTGTTCTGGGACTCTAAGTCGAACTCTATTTTCATCCTTGGCTCACGTGACAGGAGACCACGATTAGGTCCATTTTGCAAGTTTTAAATGCTCTAAATGAATACAACTTGGCACTCTTGGTGTTCTTTCTTTGCACCTTAACAAGGGATGATTTACCCTTCGCATGTTTGCTCCTTTCCTGAATAGATAGCTGACCTTGGCGGCTTCAGTGTTGACTCCAGGTCAGACAACCTCGCCATGGAGCTCCACGATTCAGCTTATTCTTGCTGCAACACAGTTTTCCCTTTCTTCTTCATGAGTCCTAGCTTACTAAATTCATGATACCGATGTCTAGCTTCTATACAATGGTGGCTATGCCTGCATTCTATTCACTACGTTCAGGGAGCTTCTATGATGACTTAGTCTACTTGAGTTCAGCGTCAGTACAATCATTGAACGGTTGATTCTCTGCAGCACTTTGTGCACATGTAGTCTTCCTTTTTGTACTTAAGAGGTTCTCTTGATTCTTTACTTCATCATATGTTTCTGTAGGATCCATACATCCTCTTCAGCCAGTATCTAGGGACGTTGTATGTCTCTGGTGACATCACTAGCTTCTTTCTTTGCTCTTTTTCATATTCCTTCAGGGAGTTCCTCCCTTAGGTTGTCATTGCTTCGGTGATACATTCTGTACGTTTGTCTCAATGGGTATCTTCTTTTGAACACACGCTGCAGTATTGGCACTACTGCTGATGTCAAACATGGCACAATCATAGGTCTCCAACATATGGGGGTTAGGGAGATCGGGTTTCCTGCAGAGGCATGCAGCTGCTCCTCTACATTCCCCCTTCTGGTGGAGTCCTCGACCACCACTTCAATCGTTTCCACATCCTGGTATTTTCTCTTGACGAAGTGTTTCTTTATTGTCCATATCTTCACACACACCTCAGGGTGCCGACTGATTTAACATTTTCATCTACACTCAAAGTCATGTAGTTACATTGTCCATTTGGGGTACAATAGACCCATCGTCCACATACTTCTTATGATTCTTTGGATACAGGAACTTCGTTCCTTCAGGTGCTATGATGCGGGCCTCTATGTATTTCCTGACAGCATCATCAGCCAGCTCCTTCACGTTTGGTTCAGGTTTGACATTGATCATTAACGTCATCCCTACCACCTTCTTTGCCATTTTGTTGTATGGGGCAATAACCATCCTGACTACACAGAATCCAAACATTACTAACACCAGTATTACCCCAAGAACTAAAATATATTTGCCAACCACTGTGGAATCCATGAAAACAAAGAGGCAAACCAGCTGTCATCTTCAATGTCCTCTGTCTCGTCTTCCATCTTGGCATGCACGTCTGTCAACAACGTTATGGCCTCTGTCAAGGTTCCATTTTGGTCATCGTGAGAAGGTATGAATATGCAACACCGTGGCCCGATTTAGGCGCAAACTATTCCTTCTGTTGCAGTGATCATATTAAGAACATATCGAATTCTTGAGGGTCATCAGTCGTATGGCCCTCAGCTCTTCTTTAATGACGTTGAATCCCTTTATGGTAGCATTGATTGACTGCAATAGCTCCCATCTGGTGATTTGTAAACATTTGGCATTTGCTACTGTCTGAATTCCAGGCATGAATATAGCTGTCATTATCATAGCAGTCTTACTTAATAACTTGTAACCTTCAGGAATGGCTTCATACGCTGTTATGGATTTGGTTGAGAAATAATTTTCTCTTTTCATCCGTAGAAGTTCAAGTGATCTTCTCTTTCACAAATGGGGATCTGCTTTGGGAAATTCACCAGTGTTCAGATCGATCTGGGGAATCTCTAATGCTGGAACATGGATCAGCACCAGGTAACATACTCCGCCCCAATACTTGGGCAACTTCATATAGGCTCTAGATCCACATGCCCAATATCGATCCATAAGGAGAGCTGTCCCTTCTCCCATCCTGGGGACGTCAATTGTGGTCTTGCATTCTTTGTTATATCCCACATGGTTCTTTCCATGTCTTCGAAAGCATAGTGTCACATTAACCAATGGGATTACAACTACTGGGCATGATTCGTCTTCTACCCATGTCAACAGTTTGGAGTGCTTGGCCCATGACTTTAAACATCCATCATTCACTTTCTGCACTTCTTGCACGTTGTCCGTCTTCGGAAGATGTGCTGCACAAGTCACCATTCCTTCTTCCCATCCCTTCTTGATATGCACTCTGCAGAGTCTCTATTGATTTCCAGTCCAAATAAAGTAAGTGTTAATCACTTGTCTCTTTATTGTCCTTTTTCTTAGTCATTGATCGCGTCTGCACACGCAGAAAATTCTTCTTCTCTTCTTGTTTCTGAATCAGCAATGGTGGGATGGAGGGCCTCACCTTTATACATATTCATGTCGTTTGAGTGGAGCAAAACACTTCTTCCTTGAATCTTAACAGCTGAAAGGGACACTTCTTCAACACAGAATGGGCCATGAAAGTGAGGCTTATGCCACTTCCTGGTGACATTCTTGATCAGGACTTGGTCCCCAACATATAACCTCTGTGGTGATAATAGTTCACTTGGATTGGTTGCCAAATTACCTTCTTCCGTATTCTTAGACCTTCCCCCCTGACGCTTGACCTGATCGAAATGTAAGAAATACTGGCAATCATACATGTCAAATAATCATGCATCTCACCACCTAAAGTTTTGCAAAACTCTGGGCATCACTCCATATCCTAGATGGAGGTGTAAGGGGCATTCTCATTCAACGCCATGGAACTAGCTCATGCAGGGTGAGGTAGTGGTCCGATCCTGGCTGATTCCAAAGGGCATATAAGGCAAGGGGTAGACAATACAGCCATCCCTTTTTTAAAGTCAATTTAATCGAGGCGGCCGATGGGTCTCTCACATATTCCGTTCGCTTGTGGGTGATACGCAGAAGAGAGCTTGTGCTTTATACTTAATAAAAGCCCTATTTGTACGAATAGCTCATTTACAAAATGTGGCCCATTATCGGATCTTAGTACTTCACACACACCCCACCACAGGAATACTTCACGCACTAAAGACTTTGCTGCGCAAGTGGCATCAGTTTGTGTACACAGACCCCAGACCCACCTTGATCCACCTAGAAAAGGGACACACCACCACTAATAGATACCTATATCCATTACATGTCTGCAGCATGTCGACATAGTCGATATGTAAATGCTGAAATCGACCATTTGGTCAAGGTATTTCTCCTGTAATTGTTCTCAGTGTATGCCCAGCAGTAAACCTTTGACACACAATGCAATTCACCATAAATAGTGCAACATTTTCCAACAAATTAGGAATGAACCAGTCTTCTGCAATACTATCAGCAAGACGCTCTCTAGATACATGCGCGGGGTAATGCAGCTGTTCAAGCGTGACTTTTAATAGAGGTACTGGCATCACTGGTTTTACAGTGCTGTCCTGTCACCATTGTCACCATAATGCTTCAGTGGGGGATAAAGAACACCCCCTTTGTTTCCACAGTTCTTGCTCTTCCTGTGGTGCACTTCCCTGAATCTCTATTAATTGGGTTATTGACAACTTATTAAACCACTCTTGCACTAACATAATTGTAACTGAATTCTCTTTAATACTCAGTATCAAATTCCTGGAGAATATGCAACCCTTTTGGCTTCTACATCTGCGGCTTTGTTCCTGCAAGAGATAACATCTTTTTGCTTAGTATGCGCTGCACATTTTACGACCGCTATGGCTACTGGGAGTTGTAGTACCTTAATGAGTCTCTCCAATAAGGACGAATGCTGCACTGGAGAGTCATCTGCGCAGATGTAGCCCTTCATCTTCCAACGTGCCAATCCTGCATGTACGGTTGACATCACATAGGCAGAGTCACTGTACACGGTCACTTCCTGCCCTTCATGTTTCTCAAGTGCGACAATAAGTGCTACTAATTCTGCTGCTTTTGCTGAAACATTAAACAGTAGCCTTGAACTTGCTACTACTTTGAATTCTCCTTTTAATCTATGTCTTACTACTGCGGCGCCTGAATGCCTTTCCCCACTAGTCTGATCCATTTTCAAAGAACCATCAATGAAAAGAATCACCCCTCCTGCTAAAGCATTCTCCTTCACACGGGGTATATCATCACAAAATTCACCATAATTAGCACAGTCATTCACATGAACACCTTCTTCTACGGGTGCAGCTATGAACGTGTCTGGGTTCACTATTTTACATTTTATGATTTTAATTGATGGGTTAGAAATCATTACATCATAAACTGAAGCGTTTTGGGATGTCAATGTGCCCTTGAGTTTCTCTAAAATGGCAAATAGACCATGTTCCACGAAATGAGTCAAGAGCAGCTCATGACAATACTTTTGGACTTCTCAATTGCAAATGCGGCAGCCGTCAAAGTTATTCGCAAGGCAAGTGTCCTCTCATAACTGGGTTTAAAATTATGATTTGACAAAGGTTTGTACCTAATGTGGTTCTTTTTGTAAGCACTGCTGATATTACTGACTCATCTGTGTGTGAAAACAAATACAATTCCTCGCCACAAATGGGAATTCCTAAAACTGGGGCTGTACAAATTGCTTTCTTCAATTAGTCAAATCCTTCCTCCATTTCATCGGTCCATTCTAGTTTTGTTTTACAAACTTTCCTTAATGCTTGCAGAAATGGCCTTGTGTACGTACTATAATCAAACACCCAGGCTCTTACATAATTGCACAAACCCAAAAACTGTTGCATCTGTCTCACTGTGTTTGGTTTAGATGTTTTCATGATTGCCTCATCTCTCTCAGGTGTCATTATCTTTCCTTCATGCAAAATCAACAGACCTATGTATAACACCTCTTCTTGGCAGTACTGTAACTTCTCTTTGTATACCTTGTATCCCTTGTCTGCTATAATAGTCATTAATTGGATAGAGACCTGTCTGCACTCATCCTCTGTTTTACTGCACATCAATAGGTCATCTATGTATTGTATCACTGCACTTTCAAGATCGACATTGCCTAGATCCATCTGTAGAACTTTATTAAAGATCGATGGGGAATCACGGTACTCTTGGGGCAGCCAAGTATGCTTTAGTCTCTTTTGGTGAAACATAAATTAAGTCGAGTCTAAGGAGTCTTTATGCAACAGGATCGAAAAAAACGCATTCAACGCATCAAATCGATCACTGTGAAGTATCGAGCTTCTACTGGGATACTACATAATATTGTCGCCGGATTAGGAACTAAAGTAAACTCAGAATCTACAATCTGGTTAAGAGGTCTCAAATCCTGGTTAAATCTTCACGACCCTTCATTCGATTGCTTAATTGGATACACTGCGGTATTACATGATGACTCTGGTGGCACCAGAATCCCCTGATTCATCAGTTCTGAAATAGTCTAAAATATACCTTCATCAGCTTCTCGAGGCATGGGGTACTGTTTTGCTTGGGGTAAAATTGCTCCTGGCTTAGGCTTTATGTTAACCTCCCCTGTGCCAACCTACATCATAAGGGCCTGTGGTCCATAGGGTATTCAGCACTTTTTCAAGATCCTGCTGAAAAAATACTGGTCGCTGCCGCATTATCACCATACTTTGTGGAACTTCCCTTTTCTCTATCCTTATCCAGTATGTAATGCTCATGAAGAACACTACTTTGTCATCGCTTCGGTGTTATCCGAACATATCATCATCAGTTATGTCAGTCAATCTGTACCCCTCCTCAAGAGTTATCACTGTTCTCCATGGTCTACCCTCATCGTCTACTCCTTTGAGCATTGCCATTTCTTTTCTTACTATAGCTACATCCATAGGTATTTGTGATCTAAATAAAAAGTCATCAGGTATCCTAACAATCTTTCCTACCAGGCCAGGTAGCCATGTCAGTAAAATGCTTACTCCATATAAAAATCTCTTGATCTACTGGAACGCCTCGCAGGGCTACTGGCCCTGTGAACTCCAGTATGAACTCTCCCACATTTAAAAAGTGTATTCCTGGAGTGGAGCACACAATTCCTTGGTCAGTAAATTAAATCGTCATGTTAAGGTTCGTAATTAAATCTCTTCCTAAAATGTTAACCAGTGTCTGTTATGAATATAACAGAGGAATGGACATGTCACATTCTTCTATGGGGACTGGTAATTTATCAGTAAAAGGAACTCAACTCGTAGCTCCATAGAATCCTTGAGCATTCATGGCAATACCTGACATTGGATATTTTCCTTCTCGTATACATGAACGAGTTGCTCCAGTGTCTACAAGAAAAAAGGATTTGCCTCCTATCGTCACATCGACCCTTGGTTCCTCTTGGGGGTCTGGTGTCACAGATAGTACTGAACACATCAAGTCACCCTGTGAGCTGTCCTATTGTGGATACAAGCTCATCTCTATCCCTGTGAAAGGATTTCCTCCTACCGCAGTGACATCTCCTATTCTAGGTGTCTATACTTGTCCTATATTTGCATACTGCTCTGTCTGCATAGAGTCTTGTTGGGACTGCCCTTGTGACAGATTCATTTGTACTTGTCCCTGCGGTTGCACCTGCGGCCCTTGCGGTGCTTGTGCCTGATAAGATGTGTGATCTTGGGCAAAGCCTTCTCTGGTCGATGTGCTGTATGGCAGAGGATAAGCTGTCCCCCCTCAGGAAAAATTGGTCATGTACATTGCCTTGGCTCCCACATACATGCGCAATATGTCCTGTCATTCCACAATTCCAACATACCGGGGGACTCACCTGTTAATCTCTTCTTGGTTATATCCTCCCTGAGCACTCTGATTCTTATTCTGTGTATTTTGAAAACCACTTTGATTATTCTGAATTCCATCTCCTCTTCCTCTATAACCCATACCTCTGCCTCGTGGCAGATACCCATATCCACCTTGGTCCATCTGGCGTAAATTATTCATCTGCAATGTACCTATTGCTTCCTGCATTCCCAATCCTTCTCCGCTTGTCACTGCTGGCCGTCCTATGGGCAATGTTGACAACTTTTTCTGAACTAACTTGGCTTCCTCGATCATCCTATTCTCATCTTTCTTCTTGTTTTTCTCTTGTAAAAATAACAATGGTGCACTATTGTCAACTGTATCTCAGCCCATGGCTTCGCTTCCATCCATACATGTTTTCTCATCTGCCTCTGTTCTGGCTCAGGCAACTTCTGACATCCCAATGTGGTAAAATAATGCTGCTGTCTTTTCCCATGGTTCGCGAGTTTCAAGTTGCCATTTCTCCTGAATATCCTGAATGTAAGCAATATGGTCTTCATCTTCCTTCATTGTACGTGTCATAATTGCACCCATATCCAATGGGTCAAGATACTGTACCCAGAGAGCCATCAAAATGTCTGCGCTGTGTTTTGTGCAGTCACACTTGAATATCCCGCACTGCTCCATATATCATCAGCACTCTCTCCAAGAATGGCTGCCAGGAGATCTTTGATGTCCACTAAGGCCAGCGTATTTCCTCCTGTCATTTTCTCTAATTTGTATATCCATTTCCCAGCCCCCGAAGTGAAAGTAGGGAGCTTGCATTTTAAGTTATCCATGTCCACCTGGGGCCATGGAATATATTGTGGTCTTGATCCCCCTTCTATAACAAGGGAACTGTGTGAACCCCATCCCATAGTCGGATCCCACTATTAGTCTATCCATGGCAGGGATAATTGTCCCTGTCCGTCTCCTTGTTGGTAATGACCTCAACCTGCTTACATATGGTGGAGACTCTTCCCTTCTCTCTATGTGATTGTCCTTGTTGACACTCAGGATATGCTATGGGTTCTGGCGTTCTATCTTTAGGTTGTTGCAGATCCGACCACCTCACTTCCTTATCCATTTGCAGGCTTCCTTCAGGGGTGCATGCGCACCCTACTTCTGCCCCGAGACCTGACTCTTTCCTCGTCTGACATATCCAGTCCCCAACTAATGTCACTATCATCCCCATCACCCTTGTCTAAGTTCAATCTGCTCAAAGACAATACCCGACGCTCATCACTGAACAGGTTTCCCTCCTCCATTTGTGATTGAGGTACTGGAAATCAAGCAGCACTCCCTCGAGTTCTATACTCGCTACCTCGTCTTAACTGTTGATAGACCTTATCGATCCTTTCTCCAATGCTCTCTGCATCAATTCTTTCTTCTTCTAGCACTACACTAGATACTGCTGGCGTTACTTCCTTTATCGGAAGAATCTCTTCCACTCTGCCCAATCATATTTTTGGGATCATCCTCATTTGTTCTTTATGAATGAGACTGGCATCAAAACCTCACTGTCTCCTTTTTCGTTCTAATTCGTCATCTACTTCCCTTTGCTTTCTTGCATCCTGTCAGGTTCTCAATCTTGCGCAGGAGTAGCACGTACACCTACCTCCCCGTTGGGTCTTGGCACCTGGCTTGGTAAACAACACAGGCCACCGTGACCCGCCGGGGAAAGAGGGTTAGGATCTGTTGGTTTGGATAGGTAGGGGGGAGTTAGGGTAACAGGGTAAAAGGGGAGGTAGGGTAGGAGAGGGTAATGGATAAGAAAAGGGTTTAAGGAAAGGTCCGCCTTGATGTGTTCTGCCTGGGTGTCCTGAGATCGATGGTACTCCGCCCATGCACGCTTCCACACTCTTAGCTAACTATTGCCCCAAAACACTGTGACATCAATGCAAGGTTCACCAATAGCATTTAGGACTTTACACCATAAGAAGCGTTTTAGTCACGCTCTTGCTTCAGACATTGACTTGGTTGTTCTCATCACCACCAACCCACAAGGTTAGCGTTTACTTTAGCACCAAACTCAATAAGGAAAAACCAAATGAGCACTTAGCTTCGTTAGGTGATGCCGGGTTGCGTGCCAGGCGACTGCCAGAGTTCTTGCCGTAAGGCTACGGCAGCACAGGGGGTTCAGGCTGCTGATACAGCGGGATGCCGCTACAAGGGAACCAAAAACAAGAATGAGCTCGGGTCACGGACTGCGCCCATCACATCGCACACACACGCTGATGATTTGCCCCAAGTATCAACAAGGGCTGTGTTGCCTCATATGGCAACGAAATAGTTAAACCTGAGTTACGAGTCGGCCACAACAACAAATATCGCCCCGACTTCCCTCAGTCCGGCGCTCACGGTAGCTTAGAAAGTTGTGGAGGCTGTTCCCACAACGTTGGATGCACAACAATCTAGCTCGGTAAAACTAATGGTTTCCACTTGTCTATTCTCTTGCTCGTAACAGTATATGAAGGAAAATGCACTTATCTTGCCCGAGGCGCGGGGCCTGCAGAGATCACAGGCGGGGAATGGCCCCGCGGGTCGCAGCCTGCAGGAGCCCTCCGTCGATGCGTCCGCTCCGGTCCATGTCTGTTAGCGCAAGCGGGGATCCGTGCGCGCACCGCGCACATGCGCAGACCGTCGGGCGTTGTCCCGTGTACTTCTTCTGCTTGCGAGCACGCAATTTTGCTGGGATTTGTAGTTCCAGTTACCGGATGGCGCTTTCTGCTATCTGTAGCCAGTTTTCTGCAATGTGGACATAACAGTGTCCTAAAATACAATAGTTTATGCTTATAGTGACTCCTACAAGACCCAAACCCCACACTGATCACAGCTGAGGCAGTGGTAGTTCTGACACATCCCTTCTTATTCTTTCTTCCTCTTGCCTTGGCTCTTCTCTCATTACTCCTTGCCTCCTCCTCTCTTCTTTGTCTCTGCAATCTTTTGTCCCTTAGTCTTTGTGCTTCTTCCGCCTCTCTCTTTCTTTCCTTTCTGTCGTTTTTTTCTATTTCTCTTTGTCTATTGTCGTACTTTCTTTGTTCTTCTGCCTGGTCTTCAATTTTCTCTTGCTCCTCCTGATATATCTGCTCTCGTCGCTCCCTGCTTTTCCTTTTCTGCTCAATCTCTTTCAATCTTTTCTGTCATTTCTTATCATTCCTTTCTTATTCGTCCTTATCTTCTCTTTGCTAAACTTCCTGGATACTTTTCCCATCTATCTTGAGTAATATCTGTCATCCCATCCATTCGTTTGTACGAGCGCTACCTCGTCAGCCTTCTCTTTTTCTCCTTTCCATCTCTTAATCTCCCTCTCAATTTCTGCCGACAAATTCGACCTCTCACTTTTTTCTTTCTTATCTTGTATAAACTTATTAATCTCTTCCTTTCTTTTATTCTCTTTTCTGGACTATCGTCGCTACTGTAAGCGGGGGGGTTCATAGATCGATTACTGTACCTCGTTCCACGCTCTCAATTCCTTTAAAGGATACACTCCTATCTCTTAAGTAGAAACACTCTTTGCCTCAGACAAGGTAAGGGTGATGAGGGCTCAGCCCCTTCCACCTTATGCTGATTAGGCATCCACTCCCCAAGTGGAGGGTCTTCTCTTTCCTCTTGATACATCTTCCAAAGCTCAAAAATCACTAATCTTTTCTCTATTTTCTTCCCTGTGTACACAGCATGCAATCATGTGGTCATGTGTTGCAATGCCGCTGTTGACAATGATCCCCCTTCTGGCCACGGCATGAACATTTTATCTGCTGTGCCCTTTACCCATTCTGTACTGTACTGTTTGAGCTTGGGCATTTGTTTTGGTAATGTCTTGAATAGGTGCATAAGAGGAGTATCCCCCATAATGACAAGTCTCAATTGACTGTCGATACTTATCAGACCATTAAATAAACCTTTTACTGTTGCTTAATCACCACTTTTCAATGTTTTAACAACAACAAATATGAGCAACCACCATCAATTGCTGCTCAATCCTCCTGTTTCAATGGCCTATCTATTATTTTGATTGGCGCCAATCGTTTTACTACACTTGATCTTTGCTCATTATTACTTTTTCAATTCTTCACTGTTAGGCAGAATCATATGCAGTACCCTTTGGGAACACTACACACAATTATGACTACAAGTTTTTTTATTTTTTTATTTTTTTTAATTTGATTTGGCTAAAAAAAGCCTTTACAGAAAATAAATAAACAATTAACAACAACTGACAACAAGCATTACAAAATTTACATATTTCTTTCAAAAGTAAAGTAAATTATTTTCTTTCCAAAACCCTGCCATTTTCAGATGTAATCTCGATGATCTAAATTATGTTGGTCCTTTTTCCCAAAATAAACCAGTTTAAACAACTATATCACAGTTGATTAACACCTGTATAGCAGCCGAAGATAATGCAGCATTTGTACCAGAAATAAGTCTTTCCCACAAAAAGTCTGATATAATATCTTCTTCTCTGCGCACAAAGTTCCTAAATAGTTTTAAAGTTTTACAAGACTACATGTGAAAGTACAATTTCACCTTTGGTACAAGCCTGTACTACACAGTGAAGTGGTAGCAGTGGCTGAGCAGCCAGACTTATCTCAAGAGTAAAGTGAGCAGTACAAGAGGTTACACAAAGGACCAGCAATCACAACGATTCAAACAAACACTTACTCAAGGTTTTTTGGTAAAAGAATATACATTTATTTACACAGTCATTTGGAAAACATTCCACTAGCAAGAGCAGCTCAATATTATATATTAATATACTACAAATACACAACCAATCAGTTCCTGAACAAGTTCAGCTCCCCTGAAGTGGGAGCAAAATGGCACTTCAGTTACTTTTAAAAGGGGCAAAAAGACAAGGTTAAGAGACATCAAGGCACAAATACTTTCATAGGCAGGGCAAATCGTTTCAGTTCACTACAACCAGCAATTCAATTCAATGGGACTGAGCCAAAGTCAATGGTTCAGAGTCTTGTATAGGATAGCACAGTTCTGGTAGCAAACGGTTAAGTCTTTGACACGATTCTCAGAAGAATTTGGTCAGACGAAAAGTTATATGTTGATTTAGGGAAGGACAAGCCTTCAAAGTCGAGAAAGTTTCACAAACTTTCACCGTGGCCGAACAGAGTTCTGAACCGCACTTGCACAGTACCTTGTAAGTGAAGAAAAGCACTAGCTGAGGCAGTTGTCCCTGGCAGTTCCTGCAGATTTCGCTGTTCCTGAGCTTCAGTCATGGGGACAAGAAGGAGGACGTCGGGAGGTTCCTGCACTGCCCAGGGAAGAGGCCACAAGCTTGGCAAAACGTCAGTTTAAGATGTGAGTGCCTTAAAGACCACAAACTGGCATCCTTCCCACTGGCTATCTGGTTTTCAACAGCACTCAAGAAAATTCGACCAGTATGGGACTGGTGTCCCAACAAACTCAAGGGAAGAACTTAACCTTGAAGGGCTTCTCTGTTGATGGAGTTTCAGGCAATTCGGACATGCAGAAGGGCTTCACTGGTGGACCAGGAGTTGCAGCAGTCGTCCTTCAGCTCATCTTCGGTTCTTTCCTTCCAGTGGTCGACTCCGCTTTCCAAGTCCCAGAGACCTGCTTTTAAACAGTTTTCCCCCATTCATTCCAGCCTGGCTGTCACTCACACAGCAGGGTGGCTGTCCTTGCCGGACATTCAGACGGCAAATCAAACCAGAGTGCATTCAGGTCTCCTAGGAGACTAAGCACAGGGAGTTTCGGCCACCTCCCTCACATCCTGTCCACTGCAGACACTCAGGCGCCAGAGGAGGGCTTCAACACTGAATGACCGGAGTCTGTTTTTACACATAGGCTTGGGCGCCATATTGGAAAACATGGCTGACATGATTTTTAGCTACCGGTGTTCACGGTCGGAAAAAATCATCGTAGTTTCTTAAAAACCCTTGCCATCAGCCATTTCAAGTAGAAAAGGGTAACATTTGACTGTTACATGAGTGTTTAGACACAGGGGAAGCTAGGCAACCCCTCCAGCACTCTATAGGAAGATAGTGTGTGCTGGGTCTGTACATTTAAAAAGACTAGTAAAGTCAATTTAACCTTACATGCTCTGGGAGACAGTAGTCAGTCCCAGAGAAGGTATTTAAACCTTGGGGAGTCTCAAAGACACCCCTATGCCACTGCACTGAAGGTGACACACAAGAAAAAGATTATGCCTATGGAGTTGTTTTAAAACTCTGTATCCAAAGAAAACAAAAGTAAAACACACTGAAAATGAAAAGTTCAAAGTCCCAAAATACAGCTAAAGAGCTTGGGGGCTCTAAGGTAGAGAGAAATTAGCACTTGTGTGAGAATTCTCCCTAAAATTCACAATTTCTATCGCTCTTCCATATTTTACTCAACAGACAACTCATCAGACTAGTCAGACATTTACACGTTAAAAGCACTCATCACTTCTTCCCTCGCCTCTACTTTTTTACCCTGTGCAGGGTTTAAGACATCACCTTACACAGTCCTGCTGGAACGTTTTATTTTTCACCCTACTCCTGCTGGAGTTTGAAATTTCTTCTTCTAATTCCCTTGAATTAGCACTCTTAGGCATATTCTCTTACCTTTACAATTATTTTCAGTTACTCAAAATGATCACAATCCCGTCCCTTTATTTTGCCATTCCACTTAGTTTACTCACCATTCGTTAATCGACTCGGGGCCCTCGGTATGGACTCCTCCTTCAATCATTCCACTTCGTCTTCCATCCGCAGAGCGCCTGTGGAAATCGGGCAGGGATTTCTTCAGAGGGGGACCTGCCCAACGTCACGGTTCTTCTTGCATGTTTATTTCTATTCGGCCGCTCTCCACAGGAAACTCTGCAATGTTCCAGCTAATGGCAGAGGATGCCCGATCATCCAGAAATCTGGAGCTGAACTAGTTTGGATCTTTTAAACCATCCGCACCGCTACCACATGAGTTTAGGGCCCTTTAGGAACGTGTATGCAATGGATGGGATCACACAGAATATCTCTGAATCCAAATGACCGAACCAACTCAGGAAGATGGCAAAGTACTGTTTAATTAACAATTATCGAAAACCGGGAGTTTACAATGAACATCAACGGATGTACGCTCAGGTTCTCTCGTCGATCTTTTCATAAAACATAGTTTATATATCAGCAATACATCAGGTGTGACGTCATACCACGTGGAAAATAATGAAAAACCTGCCAAGTGTCCGGATTGGTTTAAGGGAAACATTCTATAGGAACTAGAATTTTGATTGGCTGTCCACTATCAGGCGGACAACATATGCCTACCTCTAAAACATGTAATCTTCAGAAACATTAGATACATGGCTTCACTTTGGTTTTCAAACTATAAGGTCCTTCTTTATAAGGATCATTACAATTGGTTGGCACGCTTGTGCCATGTCTGGAACATTTGGTTCACTTAGCAGCAGGTAAGCCCAGACCCAGGTGAAAGGAGATGGGGCATGACACTACCTACCCACCAAATTAGCCCAGCATCTCTCATCACCCACACTTCTGCCATGAAGATTGTCTTTGATCTTGGCCTTACAAAAGTATCCTTGTCTTCAGAATACATGGGAGTGAGAGCACTCACTATCGTGTACTGGGACTCCAAGTCCGAACTCTATTTTCATCCTTGGTTCACGTGACAGGAGACAACGATTTGGTCCATTTTGCAGGTTTTAAATGCTCTAAATGAATAAAACTTGGCACTCTTGGTGTACTTTCTTTGCACCTTAACAAGGGGTGATTCATCCTTCGCACGTTCGCTCCTCTCCGGAATATATAGCTGACCTTGGCTGCGTCAGTCTTGACTCCATGCCAGACAACCTCGCCATGCAACTCCACGATTCAGCTGCAACACAGTTGTCCCTTTCCTCTTCATGAGTCCTAGCTTACTAAATTAATGATACTGATGTCCAGTTTCTATACAATGGCAGCTTTGCCTGCATTTTATTCACTACGTATAATCAGCTTCTATGATGACTTAGTCTACTTGCGTTTCAGCGTCTGTACAATTATTGAACTGTTGATTCTCTGCAGCACGTCGTGCACGTGTAGTCTTCCTTTTCATATTTAAAAGGTTTTCTTGATTCTTTACTTCATCATTAGTTTCTGTAGGATCCATACTTCCTCTTCAGCCAGTATCTCAGGAGGTCGTGTATGTCTCTGGTGATGTCACAAGTTTCTTTGTTTGCTCTTTTTCATATTCCTTCAGGGAGTTTGTCCCTTAGGTTGTCATCGCTTCAGGGATACCTTCGGTACGCTTGTCTCAATGGGTATCTCCTTTCGAACATTAGCTGCGGTACTGGCACAACTGCTGGTGTGAAAAACGGCACAATCTCAGGTCTCCAACATATGGGGGCTAGGGGTGCAGGGTTTCCTGCAGAGGGATGCAGCTGTTCCTCTACTCAATTGACCTAGTGGTATTCATCAATTATAACAGCATAACCACTCTTTTACAACTATAATAGTCTCCCCCTGCTATCACCAAAGAACTTGCCGAATATATTGCATCCCAAAATTGGTCTTGGGAGATAGATGTTAGGTCTCTTACTAGAGGTGGGACAAGTTGCTTACCTGTAACTATTGTTCTCCAGCATGGGTCTGGCATGGATTCACATGCTCATGAATATTCCCTGTCATCAGGTTGGGAATCCTCGGTAAAAGAAAAACAGTTTCACTTTCACTTATAAACTGTATTTCTTCTTTAAACCAATCACTGTCCTTTGGGTCATACTGCCCCCATTCAATGACAGTCCTCTCCCTAAGGACTTCTTCTGGCAGCTATCTTCAGATTTGGTAAGCACGTGAAGTGGCAGTATGACCAAGGAGCGCCGCAGAGGGGACGGAGGGAGGATTTGCATGTGAATCCATGGCAGACCCATCCTCGAGAACAATAGTTACAGGTAAGTAACTTGTTCCTTCTCCAGCATGGGGTCTGGCTGGATTCAAATGCTCATGAATAAAAAATACATAGCAGTACCACATTACACAACCACGGGAGGTGCAAGGCTCAACAGAAGCAATTACACTTACCCCTGGAACAGACTCACCTCAAGCAAACAGGTTGCGTAGCAATACCTGGCCGACTCTGGACTCCTCCCTGGAATCCCTGTAGATGCAATAGAATTTTGTGAAGGTGTGAGTGGACCTCCACGCAGCAGCCCTGCAGATGTTGAGCAGTGGCACACCAGACAAGAACGCCATTGTCCCAGCGATCGCTCTGGTGGAGTGGGCTCTCGGATGGCCGGGTCGCAGTCGGTTAGCCAACCGATGACAGTGTGTGATTCAGCCAGAGAGCCACTTTGAAATGGAAGTCTTGGATAAGCCCTTCCCGTGGTTCACAGGACCAAAGTTTGCATACAGCTGTGAAGTCTTCCAAAAACTCTTTCTGCGTGTGATGTAGAACTTCAGGGCACGAGCAACATCCAGCGAATGCAAGGCCCTTTCTACCAGCGATTAAGGTTTTTGGGAAAAAACAGGTAACACCAAAGGCTCGTTGAGGTGGAATGAAGGAGGGGTGCGTACATAGCACCACCCTCGATTCATTGAAAGTCAGATATGGCTGTTTGCAGGATAGGGCCTGGATCTCACCTAACCTCCTGGCAGAAGTGATGGCTACTAGAAAAGCCGTCTTCCACGAGAGGAATTTGAGTGGAGCTTGATGCAGAGGCTTGAGGGGAGCCCCCGAGTTGATGGGACCAAAGCGACAATATTCCTGTCGATCTGGTGTAGCGGAAGATGGCCGCCAGATACACCTTGATGGAAGTGTGCACCAGAACTGCCTTGACCAAGGATAGCAAGTATGGCAGTATCTGTAGAGCTGTGACCATCAAAGGGGTAATCTTCTGTGACCGGCACCACATAGCAAAACGCTTGCACTTGTGACTGTAGCACTTCAAGGCGGACGACACCATGGCTTTTGTGAGGCCCTCCCTGCAGTCTGCTGGAAACTCGTATCCCCCAAACTCTAGTGCTGCAGGAGCCAAGCCCTCAGGTTCAGCGATCCTGGGTCATGATGTAGGATTGCGCCTCCTTCTCTAGTGAGAAGATGCAGGACTACAGGCAGCTTGACCAGAGGCGACGCGGGTGGGCTGAGAAGGTCCGGTATCAAATCTGCCTCGGCCACGCCGAGGCGATGAGTATCATCCTGTATTGGCACTGTCTGAGTGTGCTGATGACTTGTAGCAGGAGAGTCAATGGAGGAAATCCATACAGAAACAGCCTTTCCCACAGGAAGGATAACGCATCCCCCAGGCTCCTTGGTTGGTGGAATCTGCTGGAATAATTCTGGCATTTGGAGTTCACCACCGTCGCAAACGATCGATCTAGGGCCTGCCCCACTTGACGAAGATGTGGTCCACCTGTTCCTGCCACAGCTCCCACTCGTGGCAGAGCACAGCTCCCTGCTGAGAGAGTCTGCAATGGTGTTCTTCACACCCTCTAAGTGAAGAGGAATGAGGAACATCTCTTGTCTGATGGCCCAGTTCCACAAGTCCTGTGCTACCTTGGAGAGCACTGTGGATTGAGTGCCCCCCTGTTTCCTGATGTAGAACATGGTGGTGGTGTTGTCCGTGAAAATCCTTACCCCGTTGCCCTTCAGAGACAGAAGGAATGACTTGAGGGCCCAGGACACTGCCCGTAGTTCCAGAAACCTTGTCAGCCAGCCGCCCACTGGGTTGAATGTGTGGGGCCACAATGTTCCGGGGCCTGATATTCCCGACGTTCCGGCCGCTGTAGGCTTCCTTGGTCGTGGATCTGGAAGGTTGGTGGTATGAAGAGGAGAAACCTTTGGACGACCTGCTCGACTTTCCCCGGGAGGAGTGAAAAGAAGAGCGCTGCTGTTGGAGAGTGCCCATGGAACGGGCCGTCTCCATATCTGCCTTGATGGCCTGGAAGGACTCGTTGATGACCTTCCCAAACAAGTTCTCTCGGTCTAAGGGCATGTCCAACACCTTCACCAGGACTTCCTGCCGGAAATGTGTGGCTTCATCTAACCTTGTCAACGAAGGCAGACACTGTTACCCATCTTCCAGAACCCCGTGTCGGCGACGTCCAATGCCACAGTAATGGCATGATCAGACGCAACTTCACCCCTCTTGGAAAAGAGCGATTGCCTCCATCCTCGTATCAACTGGGAAGAACTCCAGAATAGGGCCCAACTTGTACCACAGCTCCCTTTCATACCTGGCTAGGATCGCCAGTGCGTTCACCGCCTTGATAGTGGACGCTGCAGTGTAAATCACCGTCCTTCCCACGGCATCCAGCTTCTTTCCCTCGCTGTCCGGAGGGACCAAAGACGACGAGGATGGGTAAGTTGACCACTTCCTCGCATCCACCGATACCACCGAATCCGGTAATGGTTGCGACCTCAGGCAGGCACTTGGGTGCGGAGTCTGGCACCTGATACTTCTTCGCCAGTCCATCCCGTTTAGCTGCAGTCGTGCCAGGGTTCTGCATCAGGACCAGGCCCGCTTCCCACAAGTCGTCTAAGAGGGGAACAGCCATGATTGTCTTACTCCTGGCCTGGTGCCTCTGGTACAAGAAACCCACTTTCCGGGTTTCTTCAGGTACAAGCTGAAAAAGCTTGGAGGCTCTGGCGATCAGAGTGGAGCAACCCCACCTGATCCTGTGGGGATGCTCTAGGCAAAAGCAGAGACCCCCTGCAACGATAGCCTCATTGTCATCCGTAGTTGTGGCCGTATCCATACCTGTACGCCTGTCTGGGTCTGCTGAGGGAAATGGGGACCGACACGGTGCGGAGGCTGAAATGGGGGCGTCGGATGGCACTTCCACTTCTTTGTCAGATGCTGACCGGGGGCTTGGGGTACCACAGAGCTGGGCCCAGTGGCATCCTCTTCTGGATCTCTGGCACCAAAGTGTGAAGGGTCGACCTCTTCTTTGATGTCCTTGCGGACCGTGTGCAAGGGCTCCTGGTCCTCGTCATCTGTGGACGAGACCTCCATGGCTTTAGCCATGGCCTGGGTGGGCTGTTTCAGGGCCTTCTCGCACCTCCCATTTCTCACCCCTGTGGGACTGGAACCGGTGTCTGAGCCAGTTTCCCCCCCCCAAAGTCACTGCAGCTGTCTTGCGCCTAGGGGGTAAGGATACTTTCTGTGCTGCTGGGGCAACCTTCACGGGGTCAGCTCCCTTAGCCATCGAGAGAACAGCTGCCACCAACTCTATTGTCTACAAAGTCTTAGCCTGTGCCGATTGGGCATGCCTGGGCAGTTCGGCCTACTTCTTCTCATCCGTCTGCAGCTTCTCAGACCTCTCCCGCAGCTTAGCTGGGGTAGATGATTTCCTTTTTGAGGAGGAGCTTGATTGCCGGCTGGCAATGGAGGTGGAGGGTGATGTCGATCCCGCCCTATCCACCTTGGGACCCACTTCTGCAGCGACCCCGGGGGACTCGGACCCGGACTTGAGGTTCTTGAACTTGTCTTGGGCCCCCATAGATGAGGCACCCTCAAATGACCTCCTCGGACCGGCTGGTTGTGGGTGAGGCATGACTCTGCTTTGGGCATGGGACAGAGGCTTTAGTGGCAAGCCACGCCGCCCGTCTACTGTGCCTGTCCCTCATTAGCTTCTTGGAGAAACAGAGGCATATATCATATTCCACCTCCTTATGGTCCAGATGCCGGCAGTAGAGGCATTGTAGGTGCTTGTCTTCCACAAACACATTCCATAGCGTGCTCTTGGCGCAGGGCTTGAACAGGGACCTTTCCTCCTTCTCCTCCGTCATGGCGGGAGGTTGTGAAGATGGCCTTCTGGAAACTTCGACGATCCTCGCCCGCGACGGGTGCTGAAATTTCCATGACAACGCGTCCCCGCTGTCGGCAGATGGAGAAAAGAGCACACAGGCACTTTTGGAACAAAAATAGAACCTTTTTCCGTCAAACACGAAAAACATAGAAGTAGCTTGCAGAGCAAAACTTGAGGAATCCCAACACTGAAGCGTGTGGTAAAATAAAAATCTGAAAATGGCTGCCAGAGGAGGGGCTTAGGGAGAGGACTCTCATTGGATGGGGGCAGCATGACCCAGAAGACAGTGATTGGTTTAAAGGAGAAATACAGTTTATAAATGAAAAGTGAAACTGTTTTTCTTTACAGAGGATTCCCAGCCTGACAACAGGGAATATTCATGAGCATGTGAATCCATGCCAGACCCGATGCTGGAGAAGTATAACCTTTTATATAGAATTGTTTTAACCTGGGACAGCCCGCCAGTATGAAACTCCATAATTATTGGTAGGTTCCAAAAAAAATCAAAATGTCATTTAAAAGAAAAATACAAGCTGTCCGATAGTCAGAAGAACCGGGACGGCTGGTAGACATATGGGACAGGGGCAGACTGGAAACTAGAGAAGGCCTCGGAAATGTTTTCACAGTGGGCCCATATCACATTGTGCGAACGGATATAGCTAGCAACCTCAATGCCTCTAAGTAGGGTTTGGGGATGCTGCACCCTAAAACAATTTGGAAAATGGGTTATAATAATGAAATTCAAAGCACATTTGTTGGTACATAGGGGATGAAAACTAGTTAAACATAACAGATGCATGGCATGGAACATTTCTCAAAACAGAGGAAAAACATACTTGACGCTTATAAGACGCTCTTTAGTTCGGATAAAGCTAGCAAGCTCAAACCCTCCAAGTAGGGATTGGGCGTGCTCCGCCCTTAAGACAATTTGGTAAAATAGATTATAATAATGAAATTCAAACCACATTTGTCGCTATAGAGGGATCAAAAACTAGTTAAAGATAACAAAAACATGGTATGGAACATTTCTTAAAATAGACGAATAACATACTGAATACGTTATAAGATGTTCTTTGCTGCAAAAGGACGAGCAGATATGGAAGGAGGAGGGTGCCATAAAAGCAGGGTACCCACACAAAAGAGGCCTATTGTGGAGAGGCCCACCAGGAAATTTTAAGAGCTCCCTGGTACTGGTATTGTGAAACCTGTGAATGAAACATCATCTTCAATATCACCATGTCACAGTATGCCCTCTTGTCCAACGAGCCCGAAAATAAGGCAAATCTCGATCAAGATGAAAGACACAGAGCCACTCAGCGCTCAGCCCTGCGCCAATCTCTAGCTTCATCTCGTGACATTCTGGATGCTGCCACACATCAGTTATTTGAAAGAAGGGCTAACAACGTGAGAAGATTCTCAAAGGAACCATGTAAATAACGATGAGCCAACGCCATACAACAAGAATTAACTCTATTGTCATGGAACACGAGAGGATTTATGCATCTGTTCAACACATTCCAAGAACCTCTGGAGAACGTGTTTGTCATATGCTTACAAGAAACGTGGCTAAGGGACCCCCCTACCCGTGACGGATTTACTATTCTGATAAACCCGGCTGGAAAAAACACTAAGGGCCGACCATTTGCAGGTCTGATAACACTTTTGAAAATCCAGAACTGGTGGTCGCTAGTAGCCTCTTCGAATCCAAATCCTTTTGTGCAAAGCACCTACTCTTGATTATATCTGGGTCTCGACGGACCTCTTTGAAAAAGCTTCTTCTTCCTTTAATGTGCAGCCAACGTCATTTAGCGATCACGACATGCTACGGCTTGTTTGGCGTGAAGAGCATTGCAACATGTCAGCAAACTATCCCTTCCAACTTCAAACGAATGCTGCAGGCAACCGATTGGTAACCAATGGCTCAGCAATTGCTTCTTTAAGCTACAGCCTAAACACACTCCAGATAGTAGAATATACGCCTCTGCTGATGGACTACACCTTGAAAATCTCTAATTCAAGAACTTTTGGCTCATCGCCGAAACATCTTTATAGTGCTGAAATAGCATCGGCAAAGAAACTACTAAGGAAAGACCTTCGACAAATCAAAAGAGAGCTGAGCGATCCATGCTGTAAGGCAAGGAAAGTTAAGGATCGGCAGCAAACATATCGAAATTGGCTAAGATCAAACTCTACCATCATTGATCAAGGATGGGCAGAAACAATGCTAAAGCTACTAGCACTGAAAAATACACGTGAAATCTGGGCCATCTTGAATAAGGGCCGATCCAAATCCATTCCAGCAATCTCTAATGAAATTTCAAGTAATAAATGGCGAGAATACTTCACTTCAATCTATGAAAAATCGGCGTGTGAATATTCAACGCCATCTGATGTGACAAATTCTACTTGGGATATCACACCTTCCTGCAAAGAGCTCGAATATGCAATCTCTAAGCTGAAGAATTCAAGGGCTGCTGGACCAGACCAAATCTCAAATCTCATGCTCACAAAGCATAGTGTATACTGGGCCAAATTTATCCATGAGCTGTTTTCCCAGATTACAAATAGCAGGAAGATTCCTTCCTCTTGGTCCAAAGCAATTGTAGTCCCTATATACAATAAGGGCAGTCGGGCTGATCCTGCGAACTATCGCCCGATTGCCCTTCTCGATACCATCGGAAAAATATTTGGATCCTTCTTGCGCCAACAGCTGGTGAATTGGGCACTCTCAGCTGGTAAATTCGATTGCCGTCAAACAGGCTTTACGAAATCTGTAGGGCCTGATGTGAATCTCACAATCGTGTCAATCCTAAAGCTGTCAGCAATGGAGGCGAAAAAAAGAATCTTCTTTGCATTTGTTGATCTTCGACAAGCTTTTGATACCATTAACCGCTGCAAACTCTGGGAAAAACTACGCTCTTGGCAATGTCCAGATCATCTGTTAGAACCCATTATCGCCGTGCACTCTAACACTTCCATTCAAATAAGAGTAAACTCACAAGGCGACCTTACGGGTTCAATACGAACATTCAAAGGCGTCAAACAAGGCTGTCCCCTTGCAGCTGATCCTTTTAAACTCTTTATAGCTGATCTACCGGAGTGGCTAAAGTCTGTCCATTGCTTTCCTCCCAAGCTAAACGGATCTCTTGTTAACCACCTGGTCTAAGCAGACGATATTGTGTTGGTTGACCAAACTCAAATTGGCCTCCAACATCTTCTTTCTCGCCTGCATGACTTTCTAACTGCAAACGAATTGTGTCTTAATGCAGAGAAAACAAAAATTATGTGCATAGGACGAATCATGTCAAAGAAGGGCAGGTCCCTCCGATGGTGCATAGAAAAAAAGGCCCTAAACGTCGTCAAGTCAATCCGTTACCTAGGTGTAATGGTTAACGACTCGATCTGCAAAGCAGCCTGGACTAGCGATTTGATGGACAAAACAAAAATTCTGAGTCTCCAAGCTGCCAAAATTAACAAGGACTATGGGAAATTCTCCATCTCTCCCGTAGTAATGTTTTACCTTCAAAAAGTAATTCCAACACTCACTTTTGGCGGCGAAGCAGCCTTGAATGTCAATCACTATCTATGGCATAAATTGGAAGGAAAATTCTGGAGGCATGTTCTGGGACTTCCCAACTACATCTCGATGTCAGCTTTGAGATATGAGCTAGCCTTGAATTCAATCTACATGACAATTGTCTGGAAATCTCTGTCTACCTTACGCAAAATGCAACTTGGTTCCTCCATCCCAGCATATAACATCTTCGAGACGGGAAAAGAATCCGTCGACAATTCCCTTATCCACGTATGGAAATTTAAATTAAAAACAATTATGGACGAAGCAAGTATATCGGAAGAAGAGCTAATACTTCGCCCACAACACGCTAAAAAGAAGCTAGCGATTTGGGATTGGATTACAACTTACAATAGTCGTCTGACTCTTAAATCCACCTTGCCCACTTCCAGAAGTTTGGTTAAACTACATCATCAACCAAAATATCTCACGAACTGTCCATCTCGTCATCATAGGGCATAGTTTCTAAGATTCCGATTGAACGCTCTCAACACAAATGAAATGCTCTGGCTGCGTAAGAATAAAGAAACAGTCAACAGCAATTGCCGATTTTGCAAATCAACAGAAGTCGAGACCCTAAAGCATCTAGCGACTGCATGCCCAATGTTGACTGATCGTCGTGAAGTGCATCTAAGTGAATTTAAACCACAAATCTATGTGTCCGACGATTGGTGGGATCACGTTGTAGCAGGTCACAACATCAAACTTTCCTGTGATTTAATCAACTTCTTTGATGAAGTCTTAAAGTCAGTCCCTAAATTAACTACATGAGTAACTGAAGGACTTGTCAAAACAGCTTGTGTTTTCTCTCTGTGACCCTATTTCATCATAGTCCAACTCTGTCTGTCAAACCTGATTTTGGCTCTTTTTAGGAAAGAGAAGAGAATCTATTTTTGAAATGTAACAAAAGCTTGATATAACATATCGAGTTGAAGTCTTACAATACATTTCTTTTTTAAAAATGTGTCAAGTTGACGCTCCTTCATTCACCATTTGAGACATACGTTGTCCTCGGGGGATAGCGATGCCTAATTCTCTTCTGAGATACTTCTAGACTGCTTATGGTGTCTACTGTGTGAGAGCTATATGTTATATTAGCTAAATGTATAGTGCCTCAGGTGCCAAGCCACATACACCACCTATCGCGCTGAAACTGGAATCCTGACCACCACTACCACAGGTAAGCAAGAACTCTACAGAGCATTGTGCAAACTCTGGACCAAACAGTATTTAGCGGCATTACTTTAAAACACTGTTGGGCACTCTTGTGTTGAACCACCGTGAAAGTGTAACCACTTGGGCATGTTACACATTTAGAAAGACTGTTCCAGCACTTCTCAAAGATGCTACTATACCTTAATTGTGACAGTTCAAGTACTTCTCAACAGGCATGTTGTTCTGTGAAGGTGGCACTATCAACACCATTCCGTAAGCTTTCATTGGAGGGTTTCAGAACGTATCTCCATGTCTGCTATACCTTTGAAGGGACACAATCACACCTCTCTGTTAGCTTTCATTGAACAGTTTCAGAGCATATCTCCATGTCTGCTATACCTTTGAAGGAACCCTGAAGAGGGGTGGTCGAATCCTACCCCTGCTCCCCCTCCCATAAGACACATGAGTGGGAAGAAGAACCGAAGATACCGTGGTCGCCCATATCATTTTGTACCGATTCCTAGTGCTCCTATGATAGACAAGTATGTCAAGAGGTACTCACTCAGCCAACCATACAGCCCAAGAGCAGTGCAAACCCTACCTAGAGTGGATGAGGAGCCTCAGGAAGCAACTAAGGACACATCCATCGACAGTATAGACTAAAGTGCCAAGAAGTCATGCATGACGTCGTTAGGGGCATCACGACATAGCATCATTAGACAGGAAGCACAAGTGCCATCCGAACATCGGGAGCCAAAACACGCAACCGACTACATGAAGAACACATGCGGAACAGTCCTATAAGTTAGAGGACAGACACATATGCATACTGCCTTTGCTTTTATTATTTTGTCATTAGCTTAACCGCAGCAACGCAGAAACCGCAAGAAGCAAGAAATCCTGAGCCAGCTTGCAGATGCTTATATGCAAATAACTTTGTGAAACTGCAGGAGCACCTATGGGACCAGGCAGAACCAATGTAGCACTAACGTATGGAGAACTATAGAACAACATGAACATGTAGAAGCCATGCCATGGCTTCGGGAACTCACAGTAGGCCACAACCATTTTGTAAGAGCTGAGCTGAGCTGAATTCAGACTGAACAGAAGAGCAACCGTGTGGGACAGGGCCGACTGCCAAAGCCACCAAGATAGGAGAGACATTCCATTCCCTGAACGGCAGTAACACCAGCTGCAATAAATACGAATAAATCAACATAAATCGAAGCAATTCAAAGCGCCAGAAGCTCAAAACACAGTCTCTGGACATGTGACCCGGCAGCTTGAATGACGAATCGAAACCGGTGCTGGGAACGAGGAGCGATCTCACACCACCAGACAGAAGCTTGCAACAAAGTTGTTACAGAAAGAGACAAGATTTGCATGATGTAGACGGGCACTTGCATAGACTTTGGTGGTACACACACGTTACAATGCAGACACATAGTTGTTCTTATTACCTTGAAGAGGTGCACCTCGAGCTAAGAATCATTTCGGATCCCACGCCTGAGGATGTCGGCTCTAGCCAATCACAGTCCAGGACCCTAGGGGTGGGTAGCAAAGGACGAAAACCAATGATTAGACCCTCATACTGAAACATTGATTAGTAGCAGCAATATTGGGATGGGCCAGACCTGACATCTGACATGGGAGAGCCAGTAAACTAACACATATAGAGTCCACTATAGGTGGACTACCACTCAACACCAAATCCCGAGTGGTGATAGGTTTCCTGGAGAAGGGCCCAGGATAGTGACTTTCGCATGATGCAATGTCCCATCAAAACTGGCCTGTGAGCCAGAGCACACGAGAGGTTCCTGGATTTCTTCTATCCATGTACTGATCCCTGTTGGATTATGCTGTAATAAACCACAGTTGAACTTGATGTCTTGTCTGGGCTTGCATTCCTTTTGGGAAGGGAAGGATTTGAGCCTTCCATGAGTGCTGAGTTCGCAAACTCCTAGTAGCCCTCAAACCTACCTGGGAGTTTTATCTCAACAAGTTGGTAGGCAGAGGATGGTTGTCTGTGCCAGCCTGGCACTAAGCCGACCCCTTCGCTGCTGAACCGGAGAGGCTGTGGGACCCTCGCTTGTATTTTGAGAAGAACAGGAAACGTGCACCCCATTTGAACGGACGTCGGCAGCCATTTGGAAATCATCCCATCCGGAATCGGCGAGTGTCCATGCAGACCAGGACGGGGAGGCGAGCGCCTTGACAGGGGGAACCGGCAGCCGAGCAGCAACAGTGCAGCAGGGAACGCAAGTATTGATCCAGACCAACAGCAATGGCGGGTGTGTGGGAGGGTGTTGAGTACTGGGAAGTTCTGTGTATTGTTATTATATATTGTCAGAGTATTGTTTAGCATTTTGGTAGGGTCTTGAGCAGAGGTAGAAGTGCCCTTTTTTATGTTTATGTTATATTTGGTTTTAAATGGCTTGGATGACGAGAGTCTATGAATAAAGTATTCCTGAGGTTTGGGCGTTTTAGCTCGGGTCATAGATGACGGTATTCCAGTGAGGGTTAGCTGGAGCTATTCTAGATTGCAGAAGGTGAATTGACAGGTTAAGTTAATTAAGTTAAGGCTAAAAGTAAAATAACTATTGAAGAGAAAAAACAATCTTTTACTAAAGAAGAATGTGAATTAAAAGCCGATACGGCACCCAGCAAGGATAAAAAAGCCCATACTTTCAACTTCTCTCCTGTCTCAGAAACAGATTTAGCCAAAATGATTGCTAAACTTAAAACCACTAGTTGCAAAGGCGATCCGTGTTCCGCTGTAATTACAAGGAATGTTCACCCTTGCTCATCTCAGCCCTTACTAAATTCGTGAAACTGTCATTTGCTCAAAATTATGTTCCTCGGGACATTAAAGGTGCATGAATTACCCCTTTATTTAAAAAACCTAATCTATGCCCGTTCATTCATACCAATTACAGACCCATTTCAAATACCCCATTCTTGCTGAAAATGTTAGACAGGGTCGCATACAATCAGATCTCCCAGCATCTAAATACCTCCCAGATCGTACACAAATTCCAATCAGGGTTTCGCCAAAATCATAGGACAGAGACGGCACTTCTAGCTCTCAAATCTCAGATGTTACAAGCTATGGATGGTGGTCAAACCTTGTAACTCATGATTTTAGATCTCTCGGCTGCATTTGACCTGGTGGATCATTCCATTCTGACCACCAGGTTAAGGGACATTGCACATTTTTCAGCCCAAGCCACCTGTGGTCTTTTCTATTCTGAGGGACAGACAGGTGAGAGTGGCGAGTGAGCCAGCCGAATGAGAACCAAAACCTTTGCTTTACGGGGTTCCACAGGGAGATTCTGTGTCACCATGGTTTTATAACATCTTTATGGTCCCCTTTTTCCAGATGCTGGAACAAGAGGGGTTCTTATTCTCTAATTACGCAGATGACACGCAATGTGTTCTCTCAATGACAGGTTCCCATGAGGCCGATGAATCTCATGCCAATAAAATCTATCATACCATACAAAGATGGTTATGAACGGATTGGCACTGGATAGTGCGAAGACGGAGCTTATGATTGTCGGCTCGGATTCTTAACTGGCCAAACCTGATCCAAGGTACAGCAGTTTTGATATAGTTGAATGTGACATTAAGGTCCAAAATAAAGTAAAGACTCTAGGTGTTGTTTTGGACAAAAATCTTAATATGATGGCGCAAATTAGTAGCCTGGTCTCTTCATCGTCTTATTATATCAAACTGCTATGACAGCTTCATCCCCTGATCTCAGAAAAAAACTCTGAAACATTAGTTCGAGCCATTATTGGCTCGAAGATAGACTACTGCAGCAGTCTTCTGATGGGCCCGTCCCAAAATTACCTTCATCGCCTCCAAGTGACCCAGAATGGAGCCATAAGAGTCGTGAAAAGGCTGAATCCTAGGGACCATGTCTCAGATGCAAGACGGAGCCTGCATTGGCTCCCGGTACAGACTAGAGTGCATTTCAGGATGCTGCTAATCACTCAGAAGTGCCTGATGGGCCATATGCCCACGTATCGTATGGAAGCTATAGAAAAAAGGCACAGTCCAAGATATTAAAGATCTGATAACTCCAATATTTTAAAAACCACTCATTGCAAAACAAATAAACAGAGCCTTTAATATAGCGGCCCCTCTGGATTGGCATCTCCTGCCTCCTGATCTAAGAATTACTGAATCAACCAAGGTGTTCAAGAAAAAACGTAAAACCCTCTTATTCTGCTAGCCCTCAGTGTATTCTTCTAGCTAGGACCCTTTAGTCTCTGTGTATATAACATCTACTTTAACCTGTTTTACAGGCTTCGCCCGCCCTAAAGCCTGCGAGTACCAGGAGCGTGATACAAATCAAATAACATAAGTCTCCTGGAGAGAGGCGTTTCACACGTTAGGCGACGCAACAGGTGCAGTTCGATCGCAAGAGAAGATTGGTATACTCTGCTCTGCAGAAGCAGAAGACAGCTGTGGGATTTGTGTGGGGTTGTTGGAGTAACGGGTTATTGTTGTGTGTGTGTGCACGATCATCCACCCATCTGTATTGTGAATTTATATTGGTGACGTCACACTTAGGTTTGTGCATAGGACACAGAGTTTTTACGGTGAGGAGCTAGTATTAAGAACTTCGGCAGTTGAGGTGAACCAGTGGCGGTGCACGCAAGGCACATGCGCAAGATCGTGGTGGTGCGCCTGAGGAGGCAGTGATTGTGAAGGTGGGGCGGGGCACGGAGCATGCCTGGTAAGATGCAGAGCCTGTGAGGCTCATAGAAATTGGAACGTATTATTATTGCAAGTCTGACCTTTTATTCCTGAACAGTGGGTTATCAAAAGCCTCAACTCGAGGTCAGGTAACAAAGGTATTATCATGTATCAAGGGAACAGTGGGCAGGGGGGGTCACTCACCTTCAACATTTGTGTAAGACACTTTTGCCCTACAAAGAAAAAATAAAATTGTGGTGCCTGTTTCAGGAGGGAGAGGGGGAAACGGCGAAGCATCGCTGGATGCTGAACCAGCATGAGGTGAAGGAGGAAGGGTAACATCACACCGCACCTCCCCCTGCCCTCCAAGTGTAGTATCTGATGACACAAGGGATGCACCCAATTAGCGATCTGAGGGCGGTAGAGGGGTATTCAAATCCGACATACAAACCACCACCATACACGAAAAAAAGACAAGCCGAAAAGGGTAGGGCAACCAGCTAGCAGTTCAGGAGCGAGCAAGGAAGAGCGAGGAAGGGCTACAGCACACGAAGACAGAGTTTGAGGGCGTAGGTATGGAGAAATGGATAGTAGCACAGATACTCTTGAAACTCAAGGGGAAGACATCGGCAGAGGCAGAAGGGGCTACTAAGGCTATTGAGAGCATGGAAAGGGATCGAAATACACCTAACAGAGCTAATGGAGGAGTAGGATAGAGGGGAGAAGGACAGGAAAGGGAGGTTAGAATGCGAAGACAGAGAGAGGAGGAGAAAAGAGAAACTGGAGCGGGAAGACAGGGAGCAGAGAAGAGAGGAAGAGAGAGACAGTTGGAAAGGGAGTGAGTAGAGAGAATAGAAAGGGTTCTTAAGGAAAGGAAGAGAGTGTTGAGAAGGGGGAGAGAGAAATTGCGAAGGAAGAGAGACGAAGGGAGATGGCAGCGCAAGAAAAACGCAAGTAAGCAAAAAGAGAACAGAGGAAGTTACAGTTGAATAGACTGGCAATAGAGCGAGCACAGAAGGAGGAGGATGAGCGGGCAATAAGGGCAGTAAAGACACAAGTAGCAGTGGACTGGGAGAGGAGCAAACATGAGAAAGAGCGGCGAGTAGATCCAGATAGTACCAATTCACGAGGGAGGAGTGCGGCAGCAGACAGTGGAACATTGATCTGAGTATGTAACCCAACACAGATTTGATGTCGAGCAGGTTAAGTTTTGCAGATGACTTTTGTAGTAGCATGGACACAGGATCTCACAGTGGTGACGAGAGGGGGGAGAAAGGTAAACCCCACTCCACAGGAACATATGAATGGGCATCATGGAAATGCAGGTCCCACGAATGGGGAGAAAGAGGGGCCGAGGCAGAGCACCAGGCACAGCAAGTGAACGACAGGTGCACCACACATAACACATATGTTATTAGACTTAGGGATCTCCCAGGACGAAGGAGGGAGGAAACAGTGATAGCTTGCTCAAGAGGTCGACTGTCCAGAGCATATGAAGAAAGCAAGAGAGTACCTAGAATAGAACCAGTAGACATTTGCACAGGCATTGAAGACAAGAGAGGGCCAATACAAATCAGACAGTACCAAAGGACACCGGAAGAGAGGCCAGCATATTCACAGATGCCTTTATTGGAGAGGGAAGGGGCGAGACCTCAATATGTGCCCTAGAAGCACACAAAGAAAACTTCAAGTGCAGGTTACCATCCTTAAGCACGGGAGCTGGGAAATGGATTCATGAGATGGATAAACAGACAGCAGGTCACAGACTAGCAATGGGCAACGGAAAGCGATTATTATTTTCAATACAAGGTGACGCAGCTGACGACATATGGAAGAGGGCGGGGCTCCCAGGGGTGACGATACAGAACACGGCACATGACAGGTTACCTTTTGCCAATTGCAGAGCAGTAGTGAGGCAAGCATGATGAACACTGTTCAATACATTCAAGAGATTTAAGAGCTTTGACGCACTGAAACACGTGAGCCTTGGGATAAAACAATAGCTATCTTCTATCACATTTTAGTGCAGGGACTGCCAGAGCCAGTACAAAAGAGTTTGAAGAAACTTGTGGGGATGGAAGCAAAGGGATGCCCAGAAATACAGCTCCCAATAGTGCACCATTGTAGTTTGTGGCATGAGAAGGTTAAACAGAAGGCAGAGGAGAGGAAGGCCGATGAGCCAAGCTGGTACAAAAGAAGTTATCAAAATATGTAATGGAAGGGGCGGTCATAACCAGCCCCACCCCAGAAGCAGCAGAACAACAGCAACAGTATCAGCAGCCACAACCGTTCGCACCACCCATGGGAAGAGGGTACATGGGGCATGCAGGTTCCATCAGGGGTTCCGAGGTAGGGGAGGATTTCAAAGTGGGCATGGCTTTGGACCACAGAGGCATCACAACCAAGCGGGGGTTCCGGGGATACAGCCAGCAGACGCAAGCAAACCCATGGGACTTTTCAGGTGGTTTCCCTGGACAGGGGAGATAACCACATCTGCAGGCAGCTAGGACACATTTCAAGAGCGTGCTATTTTGGAGGGCACAGCAGAATTGGGGAGACCAGGGGCAAGATGATTATTATGCTCTGAGCCAGCAACAACAGGGCCAAATACAAGGCACCTATCAGCAGATGCTACAAGCACAAACACAAGCACCAGCACTGCCACAGGCACCGACACCACAGATGACAGCACCACTACCACAGTACTTGAAAGCATCACAGATCAGGGGGAGTACACAAAAGCTAACACAAATACAGGATGACAACACATCGGAATCCATGGAAACAATGGCGACAGTACTGGTCAGACGACTTGGAGGGGTCACCATGGTGGTTAACCAACCCTTCACAGTGAACAGGTTATCAATGCACCCTCAATAGGACAGCCCACAGACAAACTTGAAGTGTCCCATCCTGTCAATCACACCCAATCCTGCAGATGAACCTCGCATAGGGGTGGCAACTGATGATAACACTTTTTCCTTTCTTGTTGATACTGGGGCGACCAGGTCATGTATCCAGGAAGGGACATTTACGTTGTCAGGCAATGCCATAAACACTCAAGGATTATCTGGGGCTTGGGAAGTGGTTCCTTTTACTGATAACATCTCACTTTCTATAGGAGATCACAATTTATCACTACCTTTACTCTCGGCAGACACCTGTAAACATATTCGGACAAGACAACATGAACAGGTTAAACATGACCATTTCATTTATAGACAAGGGCATAATATGCTTTACACCAGGCATACACATGATGAATGTAAAACAGACTGTCCAGGCCTACTGTGAATGCACAGTACAGAGGCGGGTGTCAGTGGACCCCGAAATGTTTCAATATGGGACAGACATTGCCACTGCATGGATGACATGCATCGCAGGGAAGGTGTGGCGAGTAAGAAGCGAGTACCTGTTCAGGCTAGAGACACCGTTGGATGAGCCAGAGGGGACGATAATGTGAATTGAGATCGAGGCAGTATTGCCAAGAGAGGAGTAGATGGCAGTGCATGCAACAGATGACACTGGAGGGCGTGGAGAGCAATCATTGCAGTTTCAGAAGGGTGCAGGCTATCATCAGTGGTCAGATGATGAACTTTTTGGAGAAGAAAGACAGGAGACGGAGATGATGTTTGAAATGAGTGTAACATTCTGGTTACATATTCATTACAGAGATGTACCACAGAGAATGGCGGTGCCGCTGGAGGCGCCGCCCTCATTCTGGGAAGAAGATATAGCCAAGGTACCAGACAGCGTCGAGTCCTTATGATGTGGACTGCATAAGGAGGCTAAGGGGAGTGAATATCAAACTGAAAGCAGGAGCAATCCTACCGAGGGTAAAACAGTATCCCCTAGCAAAAAGAGGCAGATGAGGGCATCTATAAAACAATCAATGCCCTTATTGAGAGAGGCATACTGGTACCATCAGAGTATCCATTCAACACAGCAGTGTACCCTGTGCGCAAGGCCAATGGGCGGTCATGGCATTTTAGCTTAGATTTAAGACCTCTTAACCACATTGTAGAAGCAGAGTATCCAGTATCAGCCAATCCAGCGAACATTTGGTGTGGCATTCCAGTGGAAACCACCTGCTTTACAGTGATTAATCTAAAGAACGCATTCTCTTCAGTACCCCTAAACCCAGACTCACAAGATCTAACCAGCTTTATGTACCAAAATCAGAAGTGGAAACATACTCGTTTGCCACAAGGGTACTCTGAGTCACCATCTATCTTCAACAGAGTAATCCAGATGGATCTAGGCAGCGTAGAGACAGAAAGTACAGTTTTACAGTATGTTGACGACATTTTGATTTGCATTGTGACAGAAGACAAATGCAGAAGGGCTCAGTGCATATGCTGACAGTGTTAGCTGACAAGGGGTACAAGGTAAATAAGGCCAAACTACAGTACTGTCAGAAGGAGATGCTTTACATTGGACAAATGATATCTAAGGACGGCAGTCACATTGCATCAGAGAGAAAAGAGGCAATATGTAACACACTCCGGCCCCAAACAGTGTGGGAAATGCAACCGTTTTTGAGGTTTTGCAATTATTGCATTTTTTGACTACAGCATATACACCGGGCCATTATTGACTGCATTAAAAGAGGCACAGAAGGGAACAAAGCCACTCGCATGGAACAAAGAGATTACTGAGGCTTTTGAAGAATTGAAACAAGCAATATGCAAAGCCCAAGTGTTAGGCACCCAGACTCCAAAAAATAATTATTTCTGTTCTCACACACTGACAGTGTAGTGACGAAAGCAGTACGGACACAGAAAACAAACATGGGCCATAAGCCAGTTGCTTACTTCAGTGGACAGCTTGACCCAGTGATGAGACAACACTATCTGTGCGAAAAATCATTGGCTGCTGCAGCCTTCGCAGTGGAAAGTCATCTGCAGTGACAATGGGGTGTACCACTACCCTTCACACAGGATACACTGACTACGCTGAGAGCATCACAGTACCAGGTCATACTATCACTATCATACTATCATAATATGGGACTGAAGATAGTGAGATGCAGGACAGTTAACCCAGCACTATTCTTGGCAGATGTCTGTCAACCAGGGTACTGCGTACATGACTGCACAAAGAACATAGAGACATTTGGTGACACATGCAAGGTGAAGGAAGATGCACTTGAGGGGGGAGATGTGCTGTACATTGACGGTTCATCGACTATTGAACATACTGATGGGATCAGAAGGACTGGAACTGCTGTATTAAGACTAAAGTAAGATTTGACAAGTGAGGTGGTCATGAGTGCACGATTACCATCCCATTACTTAGTACAAGCAGCAGAATTAGTGGCTCTCATATTGGCACTAGAAAACAGCGTAAACAAAATTGTGACAATATATTCTGACAGTGTTTACGCCACATAAACAGTACATTCAGGACCGGTACGATGGCTAAGGAGGGGGTTCAGGAGAGCAGATGGGACCCCAGTACAGCATACGCTCTTGTTAGGCAAATTGATTGAAGTAATTGCATACCTGAGGGAGCTGGCACTGGTGAGGGGCCAGGCACACACACAAAAGGGGAAGACCCTCTCTCAAGAGGGAACGAAGTAGCAGACTATGAGGCAAAATGTACAGCATATTTTGGGCAGCTATGGGAACTGGAGGAGAGACCTAAGACCCAAGGAGGGATGAGAAACATGCCGAAGAGGGAAGGTTACAACAGCATACCAGAAACGCAAATTATGGAACTGCAGGCAGCTGCACCACAGGTGGAGCGGGAACTATGGGTGAAAAGAGGATCATCCATGTCTCTAACAGATGCCCTGTGGCGACAGAACAACACAAGAAAAGTGGTCATGCCACTAGCGTTATTGAAAACGGCACTGGCACAATTGCATTATCCAATAAATATAGTGAAGGAGGTCATTGCAATATGTATTGGAGAAAAATGGTTTTGCCCAAATTTGAATGAACATGTAGCTAACCTCATTAGTAACTGCTTGACTTGCCAGAAGTTCACAGCAGACCTACTCTGAGACTTGTGAGAGGAGCCATACCACGACCCGAAGGCCGATTTCTGCATCTCCACATGG
This sequence comes from Ambystoma mexicanum, assembly GCF_040938575.1. Taxonomy (NCBI): domain Eukaryota; kingdom Metazoa; phylum Chordata; class Amphibia; order Caudata; family Ambystomatidae; genus Ambystoma; species Ambystoma mexicanum. Next base: position 355,401,712 of record NC_090921.1, read on the forward strand.
ATTACGTGGACATGATTCAAGTTTGTCAAGGGTACCGCTACATGATAGCAGTGGTCTCCCCATTCTCAAGGTGGATAGATGCTGGGACCTGTTCACATGCTGACACCCTTAAGGCAACAAAAGTTCTGGTCTGAGTGGTTTTGCCAAGATGGGGCGTGTGTGAGGTCCTGCAGTCTGACAATGGCCCTCACTTCGCCAATGAAATGTTTCAGCATATCACAACCTTGCTAGGGATAAACACAAATTCACCTGCGCATACCTCCCACAAGCAAACGGGCTGTGTGAACGCTTAAATGGACTCCTGAAGGAGTGCATTGCCAAAACTCAGCAGAGCACCAACAAAACTGGCTTCACTGTTTTGCCTAGTAAGTTAGGGTGAGACCCAAAGTTACTAAAATATTCAAAAAACAAGGGGGGTCCTGGGAGTCCCCCTGCCGGACATTAGTCCTGGTTACGAGAGACTTAACCAGAGTCTTTAGCTCACTATCTTTCACAGAGGAAAAATATCTAAAACATATCAGTCTTTGTCCTGCGCTAAGGCAGTCCAGCACCGGAATGCTAAGCAATTCTCCTCTGAACAAGAGTACCAACAGCAACCCGAAACACGTGTTTCGGTCTGGTTGGACCTCATCAGTAGGTCCTCATCAGTAGGGTCGAGCTGTGCCTCTCTAAGAATAGTGAGCAAGGGGTCCCACTACCCAGAGGGAGAAACAGGGAACGCAGGTGCCCTTATGGTGGTGAAGAGGATGGCCTGACCTCTAGGGGCCCCCCCCGGAAACTGACCATACCCTGCCAGTTGTCCACACAAGCCTACATAGAGGCCCACCACTGGAGGAACGAGGGAGAAAAGAGGGGAACCTCCTCAGGGACATGGACCTGGGACCAGGGGCATAGGAGCCAGCCCAAAGGAAGACCCCAGTTAAGACTCCAGCACCTCACACCAGAGGTGCTGGGATACCACCAGCCATGACTGTAACAGACCACCCCATATCTATCTGAAGGCACATCCATGAACTAAGGTAGCATCCGTGAACTAAGGTGGCCACAGCCTCAATAAGGCCTGCGGAATCCCAACCACCCCTCGGGGGTACTGGAGGGAAAGACCTGCAACATCTATGAGTTGGCAGGGCACCCTGGCAAGATTTCACTACCAACACAAGGAAGCGATGCAAATGCTACTGAGGACACGGGACACGCCCCAGTTCCAGCTGAATCTGGTTCTAATATGAGTGACATACAAACTATCCTGGAAGAGATCAGAGGGATGAGGACAGACATGGGGGCAAAAATGATGAACCTTTCGGCCAAGGTGGTCTCCCTCGAAGATAGAATGGATGGAGTGAGGCCAAACAAGCCTCCACTGGACTCCTGGAGACGTAAATGGACACGCACTTCATGGAAATGTAGAGGTATGAGGAGGAGGTGTGCCTCAAGGTAGACAATATCAAGAAATGGGAGAGGGGGAACAATCACTGGTTTTTGGGGCTGCAGTAGGAGGATGGAGAGACTCTAGTGGGTCTGTAACAAAAGATACAGGAAATTATAGGGCTAGTCCTCTGGTCCTGTGGGATATTTTTACCCATGCCGATGTGCCCCACTGCACCCCTTTACCAATGGGGAAAGTAATAGCCAAACATGGAAGCGATAACCCCTGTGCGTGCAAAAATCTGAAACACTGCGCGTGGGTCACATTCACAGAAGGCTGCACACCCCTGCCACACAGTCAAAGTGGGGGTGACAACAGAAATCTCACTGCAGGAGAAGGCCAGTGGGTGCTGTTACACCAACCAACCACCCAGCTGACCATCCTGCCAGAAGGGCCCTGCTTCCAGGGAAGGAGAAAGGGTCACCATATATAGGGTGCTCCTGCTGGAGGAGGATACAGTGTCCGCGCTCAATGCTGGTGCACATGCACTACTATGGAGACAAGACGAGGATCCTCGAAAAGGCAAAGCGCATGAAGGAGTTGAACTATGGTGACTTAAGGGTGGCTATTTTCCAAGACCTCTCAGACCACACGATACTGAGGCTAAAGAAGTGCAGGGCTCTCACTAGATGGCTTCAGCAGAAGAGGGTGAGGTACTGCTGGAGCTACCGCATTGCTCTTGTGTTTGAATGGGAAGGCGAGCAGCACCATCTGGTGGTGGAATAAGAGATACAGCTGGTTACAGAGGATCTAGTGGGACGCCGTGAGGGTTCCACCTCGGACCTCAGCGGATGGACCCGAACCCCAACCGGGCCCAGAATCGGTGCGAGGAAAGCACAGGGCAAAAGGAGTCTGGAAGTTCGAAAATCTTAACATCCCCCCATCACAGACTGATGACTACAGAGAAGGGGGGTTGAATTTTTTATGTTGGCTTAACTAACCTGTTGGGGGATACCCCAGAGCCCTTTTGGGGGCTTCATTGGAGTTGGAGGGTCAGAGGGGGGTCACCAGTTGCTGCCGATAGGGTGGTCAGTTGTTTTGAACCTTGGAATTGAGTTGGTGGGATGGGGAGAGGTTTAGGAAAGAGGCATACAGTAAGAGGCGGGAGGGATCCGAGAGTTTGGGGAGTCAGTTTATTGTTCAAGTTAAAGTCAGGTGGTGGGGTTCCCCCCCGGGCTGTTAGGGGAGAGAGGGGACAGTAGGGCTGCCTAATATGGGGCCATGGGAAGGGGGCGCATCCCTGGTGGTTCGACAGACGTGCCCAACATCACAGCGGCACACGACCTTACGCCTCAGTTTGGGTTGGGGAGCGGGTTAGGGCAGGAGGAGAGGCAGAGTTAGGAACCAAAAGCAGCAAAGCTCACACGTAACAGAGGGCAGGTACTTCACAGGAAATATAAGGGGCAACCAACGAAGGGTGAGGATGGGGTATGGTTGAGGTGGAAGTAGGTACACCTAACGTGAAGGGACTGAACTCCCAGACAAGAGATCTTTAACTAGGAACATGTTCCGGCAGCAGAAACTTGCGATCCCCTTCTTGCAGGAGACCCACTACAGGCAGGTGTCAGAGTCACTGATAAGTTGCAAAGAGATAGGTAGGAACTTCTGGGCCTCCCACAGGAACTCTAAAAAGGAAGGGGTGGGTATCCTACTTGGAAAGTCCTTTCGATTGACGAGAACCCAGGTTAAGAGGGGATTTGGGAGAAGATTCCTAGGTGTAAAAGGTTCTCATGAGGGGATACAGGTCACGCTCGCTACTCTAGATGCACCCAACATGGGGCAGGTGGGATTGTTGCATCAGGTCTTTAAGATGATAGACAGCTGGGCGGAAGGTGTGACACTTTTAGGGGGGATTTCAATTTGGTGCTGGACCCCGCATTAGATTGGTGGTAAGCGAAGTGGGCGGACACTAAAGTGGTGACTAAGGATAATTTGGCCTTTCGGGATCCTCTGCGGGATCTTTTCTGGCTGGACATCTGGTGGAAGCAGTGGCAGGGTCCGGGGAGCAGAAGGGATGTGACCTAGCAGTTCAGGCTGGACTGCCCCTTTTGGGGTGGGACCAAGCCTGTTTTGCATATGGTCTTTCCCCTTCTGTAATGGCTTGGCAGTCGAAGAACGATGGTCTGGAGGGTGCCCAGAGCAATGCCAGTGGTAAGATTCATTCTAAACCTTCCATCCATCACCTCTTTGTTTTTGCAGGGTCCGGGGAGCTACATGTTTTTCTCCCCCCGCATCGGACGTACACAAGGATTGACCTCCTCCTGATACCTAAAGAACAGGAAGGTGAAGCAGGGGTTTCCAGGTTTGAGGTGATCACATGGTCAGACTACGAGTTGGTGGTGGCAAACTGGCAGCTCTCTGACCCTCCCCGGTTTTTCAGAAGGGGGTGCAACAACAACTTGTTGAGAGACCGGGTTTTCAAGAACTTCCTGGGGACAGAGATACAGGCTTATTTTGAAATTAACGACAACAGGGAGATGAGCATGGTGATAGTCTGGGAGGCAGCCAAAGCCACATTTAGGGGGCTACTTATCGCTGAGGGGTCTCGTAAAAAGAGGGAAAGGGGGTTGATTGAGAATGGGCTCAGAGAAGAACTGATGATGCTAAGGTCTCAACTTACCCAACGGGACGCATATAAGGTAGAGCTTCTGGGTGAAATAATAGACAAGAGACAGGAACTCCATTCGGTCCTGATAGGGAAGGTTGTACAAAAGATGAGATTAACCCGACAGAGATATTATGAAAGGGGGGGACATGGTGGGGACTCTCCTGGTGAACAGGGTGACGGGTTGTTGGGCGGAAAGGAAGACAGGAGGAGTAGGGGACACTGAGGGGCACATGGTGAAGGGAGAAGGCAACATTGTGGCCTGTTTCGCAAGTTTTTACAGGGAGCTATATGCCAGGCCCACGGAGCGGTTAACAGGGGAAGCACAGCAGTACCTGGCCGAGCTGAACCTCCCTAAGCTTACAAGGGCAGATGGTGAGGTCCTAGATGGCGAAATAACTTGGGAAGAGGTATTGGGGACCATCCAAAGACTGAAGCCAGGGAAAGACCCCAGGGGATGATGGCTTTACGACTGACCTTTACATGCAATAACAAACCCAATAGGCCACACCCCTGGCTAAACTGTTCAACTCTATACTGGGGATGATACAATACCGCCGGTTTCTCCGGGCCCTAATAGCAGTTATCCCGAAGCCAGGCCCTTTTCCCTTCTCAATGTTGACGCCAAGATTTTTGCCAGAATCTTTGTGTCGCGTCTGGAGTCCTGCCTGCCAAGACTGATCCACCCTGACCAGGCAGGCTTCATGTTGCATAGGCAGGGAGAGGCAGGGAGAGGATAACATGCGTAAGACACTTCATGTCCTTGATTCACCGGCAGCGTAGGAGGAGGGGGTATGTCTGCTTGCCTGAGATGCAGAGAAAGTATTCGACCGAGTGAGTTGGTCTTTTATGGGGGATGTCTTCACGTCCTTAGGGATGGGCCCAAGGTGGATGACGGTGCTATACTGAAAGCCTTCCAGCAAGGTGGTGGTAAACGGGACTGAATCACAGGCCTTTCCAATACAACGGGGTACGCGCCAAGGGTGTCCACTTTCCCCGCTGGTTTACGTGCTGGTTATAGAGCCATGGGCGGCATCGGTCAGGGATCATGTGGGGATAAGAGGTGTCACGGTCGGGGAGTTGGATGCAAGCAGAGCCTTTTTGCGAATGACACGCTGCCCTACATCACTAGACAGTCTCTTTCAGTCACCCAACTGTTGGAAAGTCTGGAGCATTATGGAAGGCTATCAGGGTTCAAAATCAACTTGGGAAAGTTAGTAGCATATGTGGTGGGGAAACCGTCAGAGAAGGAAAAGGAATACAATGCGGGGCTCAATTATAAAGAAGCACTGGCAAGTATTATCTTGTGAGCAAAAACCAGAGGCTCTTTTTAAAGAACCACCATCATTTGCCTATCAATGTAGCAGAAATTTCCGAGACAGTTTAGTACAAACGAGACAACGTAAGAAAGAACCAGACACTAAACGCGTTGGAACTTTTCTGTGTCTTCACTGCAGCAACTGCAGTTATGTGCTGAAAGGATCGACCATCAACCATCCCCACACCGGGAGAAAAATCATGCTGAAATCATTTGCCACCTATGACTCAATAAACATTATTTACAGCATTGTGTCCCTGTGGACAATTCTATGTGGGTCAGTCTCAGAGAAAAGCAAAGCTTCGCTGGAATGAGCATCGCTCATGTATACGGAATAAGAACTCAAACTCGGCAGTCACAAGACATTGGATTAAAGAGAGACATAATTTAAACCAAATTCGATTTATGGTGTTGGAAGTAGTTCAAAGTAATGATCCTCATGAGAACATACAGACCAGACTTGACAGGAGGGAGTGTTATTGGATTGAGAATTTGGGGTGCCTAACCCCGCGAGGAATGAATGAAGAGATAAACTGGGCGTGCTTTTTATAAGCGTGCTTGTGATCTCAAGGTTATGAGTGTAATACCGACATGGGTACATTTTCTGAGGATTGGTTTTATTGAAAGTAATGTAATCAGCAAGCAAAGTATTGATGTAAAGAAAGAGATATCTACCATCACACAGGACTTACAAAGAAGTTATTACTCCATGTGTATAATGCATTGATTATTTACTGCTATTGCTTTTTAACTTTCATGTATATAGATTATGATGAGATTGACACCCAGTGTGATGAATGCACTATGAATGCGAATTGAATTATGTTAATATGGGTTACAGCATTCCCGAACACATTTCTAGATTTACGCTCAATGATATATTAATAAAAAGGGACAAGCGATCACCACCAATTGAAGGTACTCACGTAACTCCCTCCACATGTACACCCCGATCATCCCGTCTCCCCGTTTCCATGGGGACACGGGACGCGAAGCGTTGCTACGCAGGCCCCGTGCCAAGCGATGGCATACGCAATATTGGGTTGCCATAGAAACTCGTACATGAGCTTGATAACTATTTCTCCATAGATCACACAGTTTCAAGCATACGCATTGTAATGATGTGCAATGCCTTATTGAATGAAAAAGATTAGCGATCAGGAGCAACAGAGCAAGAACTAATGTGATTCTACTCAATCTGACACCCCATCCGTCCCGTCTCCCTGTTTCCATGGGGACGCGGGACGCAAGGAGTCGCTACGCAGGCAACCGGCCACGTGATAGCCACGCTCAACGGGTTTGCCATAGGAACTTGGATACAAGCTTGTTCAGTGTTTCGCTACGCGACACGGGCTTGTTGTAATTAACCTTACGTTGCAGAACCATAGCGCAGCAGGAACGGCTGCAGAGTGAGAGGACACATAAGAGCACACTCTAACAGGTAAGCCCCGGTTTTATGCTTAAAGAAAAACATGAGCACACACGAGCCTTGTATAATAATGGACAGTAATTCATTAAGGTTTCGTTATTTTTGTCTAGATTACAGACGATTGAACCATTGAATGCAGAGGGTTTTCTACCCCACAATGGTGTCAGGCACCTTAGGATATTGCAAAGGTAACTTGAGTGTATCTCAGACATGCACAGCACCGTAAATTTGTTAATTCATTAGCATAACCAATTAGGAACATTCATCTAACGATGATGCCATGTTGTTATTTTCCCCTCATAACCTCAAACCTTCTGTCTATTGGGAATTACCTTCATTGGGTATGTATATTTTAACTTATTCATCATACATTGAATTATTATCTTCAAAATGGCGGACTGTGACATTTGACACACATGGATTGATGTAATGTCTGAACTTTCTTTTTGAAACCGTATTTGATTTGTGGCTTCCCTCATATGGGGCGAATGTATCCTTTGTTGAAACGTTTTGATTTGTTTATTTTTATGATAACTGATTTCGACTGTTGATTAATAAGTTGAATATAGCAGTGTGGTTAACGCCCTGAAGAAGGAGATTCGCTCCGAAATGCATTGGCATTAAAACAACCATACAAAAATTAAACAAGTCTGCTTCTTGCCTGTTAAATACCTAGCAGTTTCAAAACGAATGACTCAGGAATTATTTTTGAGACCAGATCTGAAAGTGTTTTTCTCAAAATCTACTTTTGACATCAACCTTCAGGTGTACATGAACTCACAGTTGGATATAAACCTTCATTCAGACGTGCACCTGTATATATATCTAAATAAACGAAAGAGCTCCACAAGAGCTCACATTGAGAGCGGCAGACTTAGTTGGATGAGCTCATCCAACTTTTTGTGTATGATACAATGCGGGGCTCCCATTAAGGATACAGGAGGACGCCTTCCGTTACTGTGGGGTCGAAGTGACACAGTGTTTAGAGGACCTCCTCCATAGAAATGTCCTCCCTCTTTATTCCGCAATAACATGAGACATGGAGAGGTAGTCGAGCTCAGGTCTATCCTGGATTGCGCGCCTGAATTGTATAAAGATGGTGTCGCTTCATAAATTGCTGTTCTTATTTCAGATGTTGCCTATAGTTATACCTGCGTCATTTTTCCCCGAGGTGAAGGTGATTATGTTAAGATTCCTTTGGGCAGGGGCCAGGCATAGGGTCACCTATAGGACACTGATTTTACCAAAGGAGGAGGTGGGAGTGGGGTTCCCTGACTTGGTAAAGTATCATAGGGTGGCTCAGCTTTGGATCCTAGTGGATCACTTCGACCCACAATCAGAGAAGCAATGGGTGGCTATGGACAATGTAGTGCTAGCCCCGGTCACACTAGATTAATGGTTGTGGGTCCCTAGAGCCCATATATCCGAAGAGAGTGTTGCATCACCCGGTCTTGGAAGTCCTGTGGTCTATATGGAGAGAGGGGTGGGGCAATAGATGGCTCATAACGTGGCCGTTGTATCTGGGCACCAGATGTGCAAATAGGTGGGCACCACACTTGAATTTATTCACTTTGAAACTTTCTAACTAAAATAATGGTTCTTAGTATAAGTATCTGGATTTCAGAGGAGCAGACTGAGAAAGAGTCCAGAGACACCTGGACTATCGATACAGAAATGCGAAAAGCTAGGTGAAAGCATCTAGCAAATCAGTCGCTCTCAAACTGTCCCCCTGGGGGTTACGGAGTATTTTCTAAGAAATCTTTAGATGCAGTTAAAGAATTGCTAGAGATGAAAGTTCACATGATTTGTAGTATGGTTGCATTCTTAAAAAAAATGAGTAGATCTGAGTCATCGAGGTGGTCAAAGTATATTTAAACTTGTTCAATAATGTGTACTTATTGGAACAGAGGTCAGCATATCATAGATGAATCATGGGTTCATATGCCAATGCATATCAGATAACAAATTCCCCTTCGTCAGAGCAACCCCTTTATGCTGTCTCCAATCCGAAACTCAGACCACACTGATTTTAAAGGCACTCAGCGCGGTAGTGATGGTCTAAAATTGCTGTGAAAAGCACATGCAGTGTCGCTGGTAGTGTACAAGCGGTAAAAAAAAATAGTTCTACAACTGCAGCAACTGCTGTGTACGAGAAAGTAAACCAGACATTATTGAACAAGTTAAAATATACTTTGACCACCACCATGACTCAGATCTACTAATTTCTTATGAATACAACCATACTACAAATCTTGTATCTCGGCACCCCCACTTAGGGATGGGATTGCAGAACCACTGGCATTTCAGCCTTGGTATGAGGCCGGATTAAGTAGAGCGGGACAAATGTGGGAAGGGGACACATTCATCTCCCCGAGTAAGATGGAGGAAGCACTGGGCCTTCGTAAATTGTCACCCTTCCGCTTTTTGCAATTGAAGGGGCTTCTACTAGAGGGCCGATGGGGGGAAAATTTAAGGAGGGAGCTGACTAGCTTTGAAAGGTTCCTGATCACACAGAAGGGTTCCGAAGGGCTGAGAGCCAGGCTGTATAGGAGGATCCCCTTGGCGAATCCTAGAGACACCCTTTCACCGAGAATTGAAAGGGGACAGGACTTGAGCAGGGACATTGGAGACACCCTATGGGCCCAGATGTGCAGGAGGGCTTACCGCTCCACAACCTCGCTCCAATATAGAACTGGGCCCTAAAGCTATTACATAGATGACATTATCCGCCAACAAGGATTGCTTGAATTAGAGAGGGATACGACCTGCACTGCTGGAAGTGTCATCGGGAAAAAGGGGATTACATTCATATGTGGTGGGGCTGTGCCAGGATGCAAGCATATTGGAGGGAGGTCCTGTCTTGGATAAAAGGGGTTTAACGGGATTCAGAGGGAATTCTCCCCATGGCCTCTCCTATTCAGGGTAACCACGGAAGAGGAACAAGAGCAAGAATAGGGGCACAAGTTCCAGACCATGATGGTCACGGCTAAATGCTGCATGGCACAACTGTGGAAAAGCCCACGTATGCTGATAGAAAAGGAATGGGTATTAATGTTTATCACCATATATGACATGGAATATCTCTCTCATCTCTTAGATGAGTCCAGGTCTGACATCAATGGTTTATGGTTGCCCTTCTTTGAAAAGTATGGGCAGAGTGGCTGAGTGGGGAAAGGAAGGGGGTGGGAGGCGAAAGTGTGGGCGCCTACTATGAGGGGTGATCAGCAACTCACAAGTGCCCTCCTGGACAATGAGGGAACGATGCAACTTTGGGTGGCTCTGCCGATCCACGGACAAGCGTACCCACGGGAGACCCGTTTGTAAATTGGGTACCATCCTCTGAATGAATTCCGTGGAGACAATTAAACTTTGCTGAATGTGGCGGTTGGAAGGATGGGGGAGGGCTTCATCGTGTTGGTTATAGGGGATTACTTCACTGCTGGCCTGTACAGTTTTGACTAAAATGCCAATAAAGATTGATTTTGAAAAAAAAAGTACACTTTTTTTAAATCGTCTCCAGCTTGTGTTTCAAAATCACAACCAAAGGTGTTCACATTGCTGCCATTTAATGCACAGGATTTCGCATTATTGGCAAGAATATGGACAGTTAGAATACCAATGTTTGGTTCATTTTTGTTCAAAATTAGAAGAACAGTTATTCCATATTGCCTAGCTACTACAGCAGAGCCACGCCTAATTATGCACATTGCAGGCCTTCTGGAATGCATTTTAAATGAATATGGCAACAATTATCACCGTGAACACTGACAGAAAAAGGAGTTTTTAATGGAATCTGCAAAGTTTATGATGAGATGATCCCTGACAGGCATTATGTAAACCTGTTTAGTGGTCCTTTGCTGGCCAGCTATGTTTGCGCGTAACAAAACCAAAATACAAATACCACAAATTATTCATTTTTTCAAAAAATCAAAGACCATATCAAAGACATGTCATTGTATGCCTGAACACAAATGTAATGTGGTTTATTCACAAACTGAATGGAAAAAGCAACAAGTGCAGTTGCCATGGAGCCTTGGCCGTACGGTGCAAGGCTATAGGATGGGGGAAATAGTTATGAGCATGCAGATTACACGATTTTAATGTGAAATAGCAGTAGAATAGTGTCACATTTTACAGTAACACCTTACTATATCACAGAGAAGGGTTGAAATTTGATATTATATGTCTGCTTTTATGTATTTAAGATATGCGGGGTAGAGTTTAGCAAAGAAGGCAGAGTCTGAAAAAAGGGGTGGAGTAAAGTGTGTCTAGGGGCTCATGCACTTTAATGAGTCACTGGTTGGGTGGTGAAGTGGGTATGGGGAGGGTTCTTGGGGATGACGTAGGGGTGGGGTGGGGCTGGTGGTGGCATTGAGGTGCTGCAGCTCCTCACAAAATAATGGCAACAACCGGCAACAACCGGGTAGGGGTCTTGGGTGGCTGTGGAATACAGGCAGTCATTTGGCAGTTCATGCATACAATTCCAGCCACCTGATTGGCGGAGCGTCCTATCCCGGTTGTCGATGGTCAATCAGTAGAGTCTGTGTTCTCATGCATGTATAGCACTGTGTGATCAAATGATCAAATTCAAGAACAGTTCCCAAATATATTTAATAAAAAGTGTTGTCGCCTACTTAAGCACTTCACAAAAATACAGAGATCCGTTTCCCACTGAAATGCAACGTATCAGAGTTTAAAGCTAGACGAACAGCAACGTTTGGTTTATGTAGCAATCTCCTGCACAAAAAGGGGATTATTGGGCTGGTAACGGCGTGCCAGCCCGAGCCTAGGCAGGCCCGAGGGAAGCAAGTGTATTGGCGAGGGCTCAGGGCTGTTACTACCCCATATTAGTCTCCGGACAAGGCAGTAATAGCTATTCACACCCTATGGTGGGACTCGTTTTTATCATTAATACTGGAGATGGACTACACACATTTTTGCGCAAGCCCAATTGCCTGTAAACAAAACAAAAACAAGATGGCTGACACCATACAACTTGAAAATGGACTAAGTACCCTTTCTATTTCTATAGTGTCGGCCCAGCCAAGATAAGAGGCCTAACAGCTAAGTGTGGTGAGGGAGAGTGTCGGGTGATGTCGGTGTGGGATGGGGGACGTAAGGGGATTGGATGAGATGGGATGCTGCCAGAGCAGCCAAGATGCCGAGGCACCTCACTAAAAACTGGCACCACCTGGATGGCTGTGGAATGCCGGCGGGACTTTGGCAGATTTACACCTGCGCTTCCAGCCACCTGATTGGTGGAGTGACGACACCTGGGTGCGAGTACACAGTAAAACGCTGAAGTTAGACAAAAATGTTGTCAGTGAAATACTTTTAAGATTACCAATTTACCGCTGAATGGTTACGTCTAGCAGTTTTCAAATGTGGATTCACATACAAATAAATCTCTTTTGCTTCAGAACAGGCATTTATAAAATGGTCAGTCCTGTTTGGTCTGGTTTATTTCTTTAATTATATATGCTGTGCTGTTAACAATAAGTTGTATAAATCAAACGAGGGAACAATATATTATAATTTTCAAAATTGGCACTTAGCTAGAAGAACAAGTTACTTACCAACTGGTGACGTTCTTTCGACTGGATGTTCCTCCAACGTATTCCACATCTTTTTTTTTTTTTTTTTTTAAATATATTTATTGATTTTTCAAAAAAAACTTATACAAACAGCATCATCCACATAGCAATCAGTTATATATCCACAATAACTTCCCATTCCCTCCTCCCCCCATGCGAACCCGGACCGGGGTTGCGCTGTCTGCCATTGGTGTTAGGGTGAGCCCGGGCTGTCCGGGTCCTCACCTGAGGTACTGACTTCTTTAGGACGGAACAGGGCTGTCGTGAGGGCTATCCATTGCAAGAGGTCTTCCGAGTCACCTGTCTTCTGCTGTCGCTGTGCCAGCTCCCAGGCCCCGGTTTCAGCCATAGTCCACCTACGGAGGTCTTCCCACCATGTCACAAGTCTAGGGGCCCTGGGGCACTTCCAGGCCATTGCGATGCGCCTTTTTGCGAGGATGTACATCAAGTCCTTGAGCCTATTGAGGGGTTTGTTTTTTTTGCCTCGCGGGTATGAGCCCAATAGACATGCCTTAGGGGATTGCACGTCTAGCGTTATGTCCTCCTCCGCCAACCTGGTCTGAATTTGCGACCAGAAGATTTGTATATCCGGGCAGGCCCAAAACATGTGGGTCAGTGAAGCCGCGGGTTCTTGGCACTTGGGGCACGGAACTACGCCGGCACCATTGAATCTCGAGATGACAGCAGGGGTAAGGTAGGCCCTGTGGATGATGTAAAATTGGATAAGCTGGAATCGGGCATTCCTGGAGACTTTTTTATGGTAATGTGTTATTGTTTCCCACTCCGTGTCTCCGAATAGCGTGTTTAGCTCGGCTTCCCATTTACCCCTGCATGTGAGTTCGTTATGTGTGGTGTTGTCAATTAGGATCTCATAAAGCCTAGAGGTTTCATGCCCCCCCTCTGCAACGCCCACCAAGTTCTCAATGGACTCGTGTCCGGCGCATTGGGATTCCGCTTCCGGCCATCGCTTCCTAAGCCTGTCCATCACCGCCCCATGCAAAAGGAACTGACCCAGTGGAACCCCAGTCAACTCGTGCAGTTCGGAAAATGTGTGAGTGCCCTGGTCGTCTATCAGATCGCCCAGGGTGGCAACACCGGAGGGTTCCCACATATTCCGGATCGCCTTCCGGTCCTCCGGTCTAGTGGACATGATGGCGGCTATAGGGATTTGTGGGGAGTAGGGGTCGGTCAACCCGACCGATTTGCAGGCCCGACTCCAGATCTGAGTGCCTAGGCGGATGAGGTATGCATCCAACGTTTTAGGTATTGGTCTGATCCAGAGGAGGTCCCTAAGCAACCAAGGTGCGTCTGGGGGCTGCAATAGGCATGTGTCCGTCGTGGCATCATCGGCCATCCACTGGATCACGTGCTTAAGCTGGGCCGCTATGTAGTAGAGCTCAAAGTTAGAGGTCTTCAGGCCTCCGCTCTCGTACGGTCTTTGAGTTACGTCTAGGGCAACTCTGTGCCTCCCCTCCCGCCATAGGAGTTTCCTACATAGTTTGCTCAGGTCTTTGAAGAAACGTTGGGGGATGTTGTAGGGGACGTTAGTGAAGAAATGTAGAAGACGCGGGAGAGCAACCATTTTGAGGAGTCCCGCCCTGCCAGCCATTGAGAGGGGCAATTTACACCATAGGTCAATTGATTTAGCCAGTCCCTCCCTAGCCCTGCCCGTGTTTAATGCGTGTTCGGCCTCGGGGTCCCGGTGGATCGCGACGCCCAGATATTTGAACGTGGTGGGTTCCCACTTCAGGGCCAGAGGGGGAAGGTGTTCTTTCTCGGTTCCACTAAGTGCAGCCAGGGGGAATAGGCAAGACTTGCCGTGGTTAATCTGGATCCCGGTGCATCTGTGGAACCCATCTAGGGTTTCGAGAATGTAGGGGAGAAGAAATTCGGGATCCCTTAGGTAGAGGAGCATGTCATCCGCATACATGGAGACAAGGTGGTTCACTCCATTTACCACTATCCCCCCGTCTCCATACTCCTGTCTGAGGTATGCCGCCACTGGTTCAATCGCCAGGATGTAGAGGAAAGGGGATAGGGGGCACCCTTGCCGGGTGCCCCTGGCCAGACTCCATTTTTCCGAATAGTTGTTGTTGGTTCGCACTCTGGCTGTGGGATTAGTGTAAATGAGTTTGACCCAATTCAAGAAAGCCGTTCCGACCCCCATCTTGTCAAGGGTGGCATAGAGCCATGTCCATCGGACCGAATCAAAGGCCTTAGAGGCGTCTAGGGACACAACTGCATATTTACCGGGCATGCCGTTTGTGCTGTGTATCACATGATGCAGCCTTCGCAGGTTCTCAGACATGGAGCGGCCCTGCATGTAGCCTGTCTGATCTTGGTGTATAAGGTACGGGACGGCTGTACACAGCCTTCTGGCCAGTAGTGCGGTAAGGATCTTATTGTCTACATTCAGCATGGATAAGGGGCGATATGTGCCGCAGTCAGAGCTTTCCTTGCCGGGCTTAAGTAAGGGGATGATGGTAGCTTCGGTCATGGAGTCGGGGAGGTGACCTGTTTCATACGCCTCGTTATATACTTTGGACAGTAGGGGGGCCAGTATGTCCTCATAAGTCTTATAAAATTCGCCCGGGAGACCGTCCGGTCCCGGCGTTTTACCGGAGGGCAGTGCCCTAATGGTGGCTGCGACCTCTTCTGGGGTGACGGGGCCTCCGAGGGAATCTGCCAAATGGTCCTCCAGGCGAGGGAGCCTGATGGCGTCCAGGGCATCTTCGATCGCGTGGTCTGGGGGCTGGGCTGGATCAGAGTAAAGGGTTTGGTAATATTGCTTAAACTCTGCGTTAATACCCACTTGCGTGTGAAGGGTCAAGCCGTCTGTATTACAGATGGAGCATATGGGGTGTCTGGGGGTTTCTCGTTTATAAAGCCATGCAAGGAGTTTCCCGGGTTTGTCGCCCAGGGCGTGGTTCCTTTCCGTGAATTTGGCATAGCTGAGCCTCCCCAGCGTCTCCCAGTGTGTTAGGCATGTTTGTTTAAGTTCAATCATTTTCTGCAGGTGGGCGGGATCAGGGGACGGGGTGGCTTCGAGGTCTTGGAGTTCGGTCTCAGCGTGCTCTAGCAGGGTCGTGACGGATTTCAAGGCCCCTCCGGCCGCGGCTATCATTTCCCCTCTAGTTACCACCTTGTAGGCTTCCCATGCTGTGCCCAAGTATCTGACGCTATCAATGTTGGTTTGCCAGTAGTGTATGGAGCCCTCCCTGATTTGTTCATTGAAGGCTTTATCTAATAGCGCTTCGCTTCTTAATTTCCACGTCGGGATGGGGGGCCGGGGGGCTGTGGTCACCCAAGAGGTCATCAGTGGGGAGTGGTCTGAAAGCACCCTGGCCAGATACTGCGTATCTTCAAACCCGGCCACATGCTCTTCGCTAATGAACAGGCAGTCTATCCTGGTGTGGACCTTATGTGGGGGAGAGTAGAAGGAGTAGCCTCTGATTTCGGGGTTTTGCGCTCTCCACAGGTCTTTCAGGGCATATTGCTGTGTGAGGGCGTTCAGTATCTTGGCGGGTGGGGAGGGGTCGCCATGCTTGCCATCCGATCTATCTATGCGAGGGTTTAAGGTACAGTTGTTGTCGCCTCCCCATATCGTTATACATTCGTTACTCGGGGGCAGCCGGGCGTACAACGAACGAAAGAAAACAGTGGCATCATGATTCGGGGCATAAGTGCAAATCAGGCGAACGTCACGCCCCTCTATGGTGCCCTGAATTAGGGCCATCCTACCTTCATTGTCCGTCTTGGTGTGGATCAGCTTGACTGGGACAGAGGGGGCAATCCATATCAAGACTCCTCTGGAGTAGGTGGAGTAGGAGGAACCCACTAGGGTACCTCGCCAGACCTTAGCTAGCGCTGCAAGCTTAGGGCCACATAAGTGGGTCTCCTGAAGGAGAGCGATTCCGACTCTGTGGCGCTTCATGTAGGTGTAAACGCGGCGCTGTTTGATGTAGCTGTTTAGTCCCCTGACGTTCCAGGACATGACTCTGATCCTCTCAGCCATAGTCTAGGTGTGGTCGTGTTGCTGTGGGAAGCCTGAGGTTGAGGTGTTCGGTGAACTTGGTCGTCCTGGTAGCAATTCCGCTGCGCTTGGTCCTGGTCCGGTTTATGTCCGATTCAAACTGTGATCCCAACTTGGGGTTCAAACCCCCATGAAAAACAACGTCTAACTTAACTACAAACACAACACGTCTAGCGAGGTTGCCCTTGCTCTGACATCCCCGTTTCTGCCCCATCAGACCGAGGTCTTCCGGTGCCCTACGGGCGGGTGAGCTCACCCAAATTATCCTGGGGATAGGAGAGGGGCTACCTCCGAGGGTGTTATCAGGAGGTGCGCCACGACCAGCGCGGCTCCGGTACCATCAGTGTCGCCACTCTTACTGGCATATTAATGTACAATCGGCTACTGCAGCCAGTAAGTGGTGAGAAGAAGTCCCTTTGTTACAGGCGGCTAGGGCCCGCGCTGCCTCCGTTCAATGTCTGGGATCTGTTCACTGTCCATCCATTCACAGGCCTCTGCGGGAGTGTCAAATAAACGTGCCTTATTGTTGTGCAGGACCTTGAGTCTGGCCGGGTAGAGGAGTAGGTAGCGCAGGCCTGCCTCCTTGAGTCTTGCCTTGGTGTGGTGGAACTGGGCTCTGCTCCTTTGAACCTGCAAGGTGTAGTCGGGGTAAATTGCAATCTTCGCGGCGTCCCTCTGTATGGAACCGCCCATCCTAGTAAAGGCCAAAATGGCCTCCCTGTCCCTGTAGTTGAGGACTTTGGCCTTTATGGGTCTGGATGGGCTCCCCGGTGGCGGCCTCCTGGCTAGGGAGCGATGGGCTCTTTCTATGGTGAAGCCCTGCGACAGTTTCCCAGCCCCAATTTCCTGTATGAGCAGGTTCTCGATATAGTTGGTGGGGTCGCTGCCCTCGATACCCTCGGGCAGGCCGATGATTCTGATGTTATTCCTGCGGGCCCTTCCTTCAGCTTCCTCGGCCCTGTCTTCCAGATTTTTCACTCTTTGCGCCAGAATGTCCACATCCTTTAAGAGTTGAGTTTTGGCGTCTGTGTTGTCCCGGACTTGGATCTCAAGAGCGTCCGTTCTGCCGGTGATAGAGCGCACATCCTGCCTCAATAAGTTCAGGTCGATGGCGACCGCGTCTATTTTGTCCTCCATGGTTTTCTGGAGTGTCTTGATGGCCTCTAGCAGTTGGGAGTTGGCCGGCTCGGGCCTCTCGGGGCCCGACGCCTCCCCAGGGGCTGGAGCCTCCCTGGGTTCGGTCGCTCCAGCGGCCGCGAAGGACTCCATGGTGGTTTGGCGGTGTTTACTACGGGCGCCCTTAGTGGACATGTCCTGTCCGTGGGATCCGCCAGGGCACTATACGGTTCACTGGCGCCGGCGTGAGATGCTTCGTGAGGGGGGGGTTGTGTGTTGTCCGGGCAGTATCAATGGGCCGCTCGGCAGGGCGGTCGGGCCCAATCCTGCCGCAAGGCTCTTCGCTCCGGGCCCAGCAGGGGTGCAGTTAAGGCCGCTCCAGGTGCCCCCCCCCTCCGACTCCTTACCGCGCTTCTTCGGGACGCTGGAGCGTGAATCTCAGCTTAGGCCACCGCCGCCGCTTCAGTCCGAGTTCCACTAAGGCAGATCCCTGGTGAGCTCCTCTGGGGTCGATCACAGGGCTCCGCTACAGCGCTGGGCCAGGGATCATCATGGCCGCCATTTCCTGCCCTCGCATGGCGTTCTGTTTCTTTTCGCTGGTGCGGGCCAACAGAGGGACGTGAGGTTCCCAAACTTCGACAGCAGGCGGGTCACACCTTCACACGACCTGTGTTCGTTTTTCGGATGACTGCAGTCAAGTTAAGCGATGGTTGGCGGCAGATCCATAATCGTATCGAGCGGAGCTGCGCCGAACACGTCTCTCCTACATGGCGGTTAGCCACGTATTCCACATCTTTGACATGTAATTTCTGCAGCTGTGCTGCTTCAGAAATTTTTCGGCAGAGGGCGTCCTGCGTCGATGGAGCCGGGTTGATGTCTCTCGAAGGCCTCCAACAAGGGCGACGTCTCCGGATGTTATAAATAGGACGCACGGCGCCCGCAGCCTCAGTTTATGTTTTTTCATCCATAACGTGTGGCAAGCTCATACACAATGCCTGCTTGACTGAACATAGCCTTGAAAAAACACAAGCTGCAATAGCATAGGAAATTCTCAGAGGGGCAGGCTGGGAGGTCGATGTGGAATACGTTACCAGTTGGTAAGTAACTTGTTCTTCGAATGGATTGTGTCCTCCAATGTATTCCACATCTTTGACAGACTCCCAAAGCAGTACTAGAGAATGGAGGAGGGAGAAGAATTTAGAATACCCAATCAGATGGCAGAATAAAGTACTGCTTTACCAAAGGCCATATCCTGACCATGGAGCGTATCCAGGGAGTAATGTTTGACAAAGCTGTGGATAGAAGCCCATGTCGCTGCAGCACAAATATTCCTAATATGGACTCCCTGCTGCAGGGCAGTGGAAGTAGCCACGCCCCTGGTGAAGTGAGCGTGCAACCCCTCAGGAAGGTCCTTGCCCACCAATCTGTAACATTCAGTAATGGTGAGGATAATCCACCTGGACAAGGTATGTTTGGTAACAGCCTTGCCCAATTGTTGTCCACCGTACCCCACAAAGAGTTGGTCGTCCACTCTGGCCCTGAACATCCTAGAAATATAAAAGCTTAAAGCTCTCCTAGGGTCCAATCTATGGAGTCGCTCCTCTTCCTTACCAGGACGAGGAGGAGGATAGAAAGCAGGAAGGACCACTTTCTGGCGTAATGAAACTCAGACACTACCTTAGGTAGAAAGGATGGACGTACCCTTAGTACAACCCTATCCTTGTGGAACACAGTAAAGGGTGGCTTACATGAAAGTGCCTGCAATTCACTCACTCTGCGAGCAGATGTAACTGCAACCAAGAAAACCATTTTGAAAGACAACAGTCTCAAAGGACAAGAGTGCAGAGGTTCAAACGGAACACCCACCATTAGGAATTTCAGGACGAAATTCAGATCCCAAACCGGCACCTGTAACGGAGACGGCGGGAACACATTTGTGAGCCCTTTTATAAATTGGGAAATCAAAGGAATGTTAAAATAAGAACATTCTTCAGATGAGCGCTTGAAAATTGACAGTGCTGTCAGGTAACCTTTAATGGTACCCACTTGAAGACACCTGTGGGCCAAAGAAAGCAAGAAAGAAAGAAAGAACCATTGGAATGGAACACTGAAAAGGATCGACATTGTGTCCTCTGCGCCAGTTGCAAAACTTACGCCAATGGTACATGGATTTGGTTGCTGGCCCCCTTGCCGAAAGCAACACCTCCATCACGTCATCCGGGAGGTCCCAATCCTTATATCTCAATCTTTTAGAAACCAAGCATGAAGTTTGAGAGTCTTGACCTCTGGATGGAGAACCCCACCCTCCTCCTCTCTCTGGGGAAGATGGCGTGGAGGGCAGATGGACATTTCTAGGAGGTCTGGGTACCACGCTCTCCTGGCCCAATCCAGAGCAATGAGGATCATGTGGGATCCGAACCTCTGCAACCTCCTTAGCACCTGCGGAATGACGGGAACTGGAGGAAACGTGTACAGAAGTGGGAATGACCAATCCACCACAAATGCGTCCCCTAAGGATCCTCTCGGAGGAAATTCCCTTGAGCAGAATCTCTCACACTTCCGGTTGGCACCAGTCTCAAACAGATCCACAGAAGGACTTCCTGAGCTAACTCCCACTCGTGTGAGAGACTGTGCTCTGCCTGCTCAGAGCATCAGCCGCCGCATTCTCTTCTCCGGCCAGATGTACTGCTGAGAGTGATATTCCTTGCTGGATTGCCCAGAAAAAGAGCTACATTGCCTCTCTGCACAGCGGGAGTGACCCTACCCCCCTTTTTTTGTTGAGGTAATGCATGGCCACTGTGTTGTCCAGCATGATCAGTACACTCTTCCCCAACACAGACGGCAGAAAAGCCTTCAGGTCCAGCCTGAGGCCCTCAGCTCCAACAGGTTGATGTGGAGTTTGGACTCCGACTGAGACCAACGACCGCTGGTGGTCAGATCGTTGGTATGAGTCCCCCATCCTGTGAGGGAAGCGTCCATCACCACTGTCACCTCCAGCCACGGTTGCCAAAACGGCTCCCCTTCATCAGATTCATTTGCTAGCCCACCACAGAAGATCCTGCGAGACAGAGAGTGGACTCTGAACGGGATCAGACATCTTGCTTGAGAATTGTGACCACTGCATCTTGAGAACCCATTGCATGGATCTCATCCACAGTCAGGCCTCTGGCACCAGAAAAATGCAGGATGCCATGAAGCTGAGCAACCTTAAGAATTCGAAAGCCGGAAGATGCTGGGCATGTTGAAATGTGTCAGCCATCTGTACAATGTAATGCGCCCTAAGCATTTTCCCAAGGACGTGTCCTACACAGCCCCAATGTACTGGAGCTGTTGGGAAGGTGTCAGATGTGACTTCTTGAAATTGAGGGAGTAGCCCAGCGTGTGGACGGAACGGCAGGTGATGCTGAGATGATCCAGAGCTTGCTCGGGAGAACGCGCACGGATCAGCCAGTCGTCCAGGTAGGGGTAGACGTGAATCCCCCCTCGCCTGAGATACGCTGCCACCACCACCATTAGCTTGGTGAAGATCCTTAGGGCGCAGGTCAATACGAATTGCAGGCCGCAAAACTGAAAGCGCAAGCTGCCAGCTGGAAACCTCAGGTACTTTCTGTGCTTTGGATGAATCGGCACATGAAAATAAGCATCCTGTAGGTCCAGAGACACCAACCAATCCTGAAGTCAAAGGGCCTGAAGGACCTGAGAAAGAGTGACCATCTTGAACTTGTCCTTCCTGATGAGTTTGTTCAACCAACGCAAGTCCAAGATGGGTCTCAGTCCCCCGTCTTTCTTTGGAATAAAAAAATATGGGGAATACCATCCCTTGTTCCTCTGGCACCAGTTCTAAAGAGCCTTTCTCCAGCAGAGTCAAGATTTCCTGCACAAGGAGGGATCTGGAAGCTTCAAAGAGAGAGTCCCCGGCGGATTGTCGTGAGGCCGCTTTAGGAAGGGAAGGCAGTAGCCGTGGGCTATTGTATCCAGATCTCATGCATCCAAAGTAATAACTCGCCATTATTTGAGATGCTGAGACAGTCTGCCCCCAACAGGCGAACAATGGAACATGGCCTCATATCTGTCTTGTAGCGGCTGCGGCAGCGCCTGAAGGCAAAGAGGCAGCTGCTTGAGCAGCTTTGGCACCTCTATTTTCCCGACCACCACGGGTACTTTTATGTTGACCCCTTTGACTGGCAGCTCCTCTCGTCCTACCAAACGAGGAGTAGTAAAGAAAGGAACCCCCCCTCCACTGTTGTCCCCTAGGATGAAAAGGCAGAGGTAGACGCACAGCTGTGCTCAAAGATTTATCAGCAGCTTTCGAGGTGTGCAACCTCTCAAGGATTTTGTCAGCCTTGCTGCCAAACAAATGAGAGCCATCAAAGGGCATGTTCAGAAGACGGGTTTGTACATCTGGAGCAAAATCCGACTTCTGCAACCATGCAAATCTGCGTATAACGGTGCTCGCAGCATGGATCAGCTAACACTGTCGGCCGTGTCCAACCCAGACTGAAGGGATTCACACATGGCATCCTTGCCATCCTGCATGAGAGCAAGGATCCCATCCCTTTCTCCCCTCTCTGGAACCTGCTCAGCCGCTAGAGAGACACAATTCCACAGAGTGTGTGAAAATCTTGCCAAGGCACAAGTGGAGTTGGCTGACTTCAGCGCCATACTCCCCGCAGAAAACATCTTGTGTGCCCAACCTTCGAAGCACTTGTCGTCCCTATCAGGATGGATGGTAGGTTATGCCGCCTGCCTCGAGGTGGCCATAGCTGCCTGAACCACCAAACTCTCAGGAGTGGGGTGAGTGGATAGGTAGCTGGGGTCGCTACTGGAACAGCGGTATTCTTTAGTTAACGACTTGTTACCCACTGGAAGAGACTCCGGGGACTGCCAAGTAGCCACCACCCTTTTTTGCAAAGTCAAATGAAAAGGCAACACTTGGTCAGTGGATGGACCTTGATCCAAAATATCAGTTAGATCATCCTGAACAAATGCAACCGGAGGACTGGACCAACCAAGTAACCCTAGTCATCAACCTCCTATAGGAGGATTCAGCATGAGCCCCAGGCTCAGGCCTGCCAAACTCCAGCTCAGGAGATGTGTCCAGGCCACTGGCATCATGCAATGATTGACGTAACTCCTCCAATTGAGTGTCTCCGGAAAAGACGGGAGCCTCATTAGGCTAAACAGGTTCAAACTCCAAATCTGACCTCTCCTCATCTTCATAGATGCCTTGCAGAGAGTGAAAGAACTACTGCCTAGGGACAGGAGTGTCCTGGAGTCCACAACAGGCTTCACCGTCTTGGATTTAGCCTTTCTCAGAGGATCCACAGTACCTGGGACCTCCACTGGCAAATTCTGGCCAAATGGCCCCAAAGGCGTCGAGGGCGCCGACGGCCATGGCGTCGACAATGGCGCTGATGGCTCCGAGGGCTGGAGTGAGGCAACGCACCAACAATCGTACTCGACGTACACAGTGCCGACAGAGTCGACGCCGACCTCGGGCCCTTACCAGACTTCTGCGGTTTCGCCGGGGACGAAGACCGAGACTTGGATCTAGCACGTCTCTGGTGATCAACCGGAGCCTTGTCCGAACGGGACCTCAACGGTTCCCGGTGTTTATCGCGCCGAGGACCCGGGCCAAAGGCACGCGAGCATCGGACCGAGACGGTTCCCTGCTGGCTTCTTCCTAAGGCGCAGATGGAACTCGACCCTGGGATTGAAAAATCACCAGCATTTGCTCCCTGAAGGCCTCCCATTCCTCAGGAGTCGAGGATTTAGTGGGACAAGAAACTTTCCTTGCGGCGCCATCATTCGACGAGGACGGGGAAGGCGACCAGTGACGCCGCTTCCGGGAGTGCTGAGACGAGGCGGACGAGTGGCGGGACCCACTCCGGGATAAAGATCCTCGGGCCTCCTTCCGACGAGCAATCGTCGGTGGAAATACCCGCAGCTTTTGGGGTCATACTAGGTTTAGAAACCTGACCTACCTGTAACTTCCCCTTATGCTCCCGCAAGGCCTTAGCAGGCAACGACTGGCCCTTCGAGCATTCATCGGTATTATGACTTTCACCCAGACACCACAAACAGATGCGGGTCCGTAATCGACATCTTGGATTTACAGTCCCGGCAAGTCTTAAAGCCAGACCACGGAGTCTGAGGGGTAGATGATGAAGACATTTTCATGAAGAAGAACAAACAAGGTGAGCCGAGTTCTCGAAGCAAACACGTTTGCGGAAAACACAGAACTGAAGCTACGGGTGCTGTGCATCTGATTTATAACATCCGGTGACGTTGCCCTCGACGGAGGCCTTCGAGGGACATCGACCCGACGCCATCGACCCAGGACGCACTCTGCCGAAAAACTTCCGAAGCAGCACAGCTGTGGATATTACATGTCAAAGATGTGGAATACGTTGGAGGACACAATCCATTCAAAACAAATGTCTGCCTTAAGGGTAGAAGAACACTGTCCCATGGTCACCATATGTGAATCCTGGATTGGTGGAGGGAATGACTGGGAGGCTAGGGACTTTATATTTTGTTACAAAATGTCAATCAAATATATATGTAAAAAATGGAACTTAAGTTAGGAAAAGTCATCTCTTTGGCTTTAAACTGAAGGCTTTGTCACCTATTTGAGATTAAGGTGAACACTTTGGTGCTCACTCTGATGGTCATGGGTGAACTGTGCTCGTTTGACAACCAGTAACCGTTTCCATGTGTCTAGGAGTTCCTCGGTTCCCATGCCTTTCTATTTGTATTGTATTGAATCTTATATAGCACTTTTGTCCAAAACGCTGCACAATGTTAAAACCAGCAGTACAAAAATAATGAACTGTAAAATAAATCAAACATCAATTCTGAAAGCGAAAAATCATGGACAGTGAATAAGATGATTTTTCAAAGAGACGCGCAAGAGACAGTAGTCTGTGATAGACCAAAGAGATAAGGGAAGAGTGTTCCAATGAAGAGGAGCAAGAAGCTGGAAGGAACGAAAATGGGACTGGGCACAAGGGAGGTGGAGGGCAGTCAACTTAAAAAGACAGGAAGAGCGAAGAGAGCGAGAAGGAGTATAAAGGACAGAAAAGCAGCAAGATAGTCCGGGGTTAGCCCATAAAGAGATTTAAAGACTAAGCACAGAAAATGAAATTTAAGTTGGGATTGGAAAGGTAACCATCCAAGAGATGCAAGTAATGCTAAAATAGAATTATGATAGGAAAGATGACAGAGTACATGAACAGAGGAATGATAGATTGATTTCAAAGGAGCAAGGCGAGAGGAAGGGAGACCAAAGAGCGTGACAGAACAGAAGAGTCCAGAAAAAATAAGAGAAGAGATAAGAAGTTTAATCACATTGAAAGTAAGGGAGGAACAGACTCTATGAATATTATAAAGATGAAAGCGGCAAGAACGGGACGTGAGAGAAATATGATGAATAAGAGAAAGATAGAGACCAGGATTGCGTGCGGTACGGGATATAGAAAGAGTAAACAGGGGAAGGGGATAGACAGTGGTGGGGCATCAGGGGGAATTGTGCTAGTAGGGAAGAATAGGACCTCAGTTTACCCAGCATTTAGAGTGAGGGAGTGAGATGCCATCCATGATTTGTATGGCAGAGAGACAGGTGGTAAGAGTGCGGTGATTTTCTGGTGTAAAAGATGAGAAGGATAGAAAAAGTTGTGTGTCGTCGGCGTAAAAGTGACTAGAAAGTCCAAAGGAAGAAATAATGGGAGCAAGTAGAGAAGTATAGAGTGAAAATAGAAACGGGCCCAAGACTGAACCTTGGGGAACACTGTGCTCAAGAGGGAAAGGTGCCTTTCCCTGGAATAAATTTGCCTGCACGGAGAGGCCATGCACGTATGTCTTGTGTAGGGTGGTTTCTACTTCCTTCTTTCCTATTCCCTTTCTCTCATTGTGGTTCCACCAATTATTTATTTTACACAACCTATCCTTGGCTATGTCACATAAGAAAACTTGTGATAAGTAGCATTTTCAAGGGATGGGGATTTCTGGTACTGTGGAAGAAGTACTGAATTAGTGAAAGCATGGTTGTGCGATGGCCCGGTGATGTGCTGGAGGAGCCCATGAAGTGTGGAGGCCAGCATGGTCGGGTAGGGTCTTTTAGACACCTGCTTTAAATGCCAGGTATATAATAATCATATTCGTGCTACCTAAATCCTATTGTGTCTTAACAATTTGTTAAGCTCTGTATGTCCCTACACTTTTCCTGCTTCTCTTCTCCCCCATACTTCAACCTGTTTTCCTTTCTGCTTCCTCTACAGACTACGGCCTGGTTACCACGGGTGGGGGTACAATACGCCATTTTCAAGACCCCTACATTGGTGATTGGCACAGTATACAAGATTTATAACATAATCTTCAGTAAAACTGCTTTTATCTCTGCCGAGTGAGCATGTGCGCAAAGTAGAAATCAGAAGTCACAACCTTCATGAAAAAATATGGCAGCCACCATTAAAGTGGATTCCTAAAGACGGCGTCTGCTCTGATCCTGGCTTCCTGGATCTGGCTTATTTTGCCTGTGAGGCTGTACATTTTTGGAGCACCATGCACTTCTAGCTAAAACCTTTCTTTGCTGTAGGAGATGTTGTTGAAGTACAACAGGCTACAACAGCTTGGTCATGGCCTCAGACCTACACTCCCCACCTCCCACATTGATCTTTAAAGTGTGTCCTTTGGTTCTGAGATGCTATTTATGCCTTTGTTTCTTGTTGTTGCAGCGCCATCTTGATCAACCAATCGGCCCTGTGCTGCATTGTTGGCAGCTGCGTCGCATGTGGTCTTGTGATGTTTGCGCTGTACAGCAAGTGTGACCCGCTGCTGGCTGGGTACGTCTCTGCACCAGACCAGGTAAAGTAGAACAGGAAGCCTCCCTCCTTTGGGCATCATCCAGTCTATGAGAGCACTTGGATGAAAAGAGCAACGAGAAGGGAAAGTACACTACAGACTACATTAACACCAGACAGGGGTGTATAATCCAAAACGCACCACAGCATGAATGTGATTCTAGGGCCTTCCAAAATGCATGGGGAGACCTGATACAGGTGGCAGCCTAAATATATCCAGGGGGTAAGAAGGTAGTTTAAACAGGGTTTCTGAGTTGTCACAAAATGCCTATTCGGTGTGTCTATAAACACTTGACATGTTTACCACAATCTCTCACTAAGGTCTCACATTTCTATGTACCACCACTAGTCCTGCCAGGGATACCTTTAGGTACCCATGTCCAGCTTTACCTGGCAAGCCAATACATGCCAGGAGCACTATCAAATTCCCAGGTTTAGCCCTGCATGGCCACACACCTGCATCGTAGGCCCGGAAGGCGTTCATATGATGACTTTCAGCCTCACCTACCATGTACCACAATCATATGCTTGCCAAAAAGACCTTTGAAGGCTCATTTTAAGCTTCACGTGCCAATGCTCAAAACCATTATCCAAGATATAACCATCATATACTCAAGCAGTTCCTCATGTTGCAATACACTATTGCCTTATGCCAAAACAGGTTTATATGACCTTGTTCCGCTTTCCGTGTGCATCCTTGCATGCATGCATATTGTCTCATATGTCAGGAACTGTTTATCAAGGTTTGATTCAACTCTGCATGCAACTCCAGAGCCTCACATGCACAAGTGGCCTTGTTTGCCCAAAAACAGATTAATATGCTAGAAATTGATTCACGTGTCCCGGTCCAGACTTTCATGGCCATGTAGTGCATGTTAAGCACACACCAATGTGTCCCATACAATTGATGTGCCAATTTCGATGCTGGTATGCCAAGCATAGCAGAGAAACCAGAAGTGAAGACTTCACACTCACTAAACAACTTCAAAGCAGACAAACTGTAAATGCTCCCCTCATTCACAGACCAGGTCTAGCACATACATCAGAAGTATGTGCTTCCATCGCACAACTACTGCAAGACATGCAGCAGTGCAGGCATTGCCACGTCTACTTAGCAGACCAAGCACAGATAGTAACAACGCAGGATTTACTCACACTCACTGAACAGGCCCTGCACTGGCATCAGCAGTACAAGCTTCCCTCAATCACAGGACATGGCGAAAGCAGAAGCTTCCATCACTCAAGAGGTCAAGCAGAAGCAACAACATGGCAAGCTCCTCTTCCACAGAACAGGCACAGCAACAGCAGCAGCAGTCCAGGCTTATCAACAGTAGCAGCAGAGCAGGCTTCTTTCCCACATGACAACTGCAGCACATGCAGTAAAAATGCAAGCTTTCCCTACACAACCTGCAAAGTACAGGAAGCAAAAGTGCAAGGTTCCCATCCATACAGCAGGTACTACAAATGTAGAGCAGTAGATGCATCACTCCTTCAACAGGCACAGCACAAGGAAGAGTAGTGCAAGCTTCCTGGCCACAGAACAGGTTAATCACAGGACACAGCAATCAGGGGAGGACTGGCGACATTTAGCCTGGCGGGCAAGTGTATTTTTCTAGCTCATAGTGCAGCGGCCCTAACTACCAGAACAAGTAAACTTAATATAAAGTTCTCCCTTCCCACACTTTCTCAAGCATATGTAGGAGACATTATTGACATTACTTTCCTTTTATGTTTGAGGTTTCTTTGAGCACGGACCCCAGGAAACTCTGACATACCAAACATAGTCAAATGATTTTACAGAATTATAGAATTAGTGAAATGGGAAAGCTGGAATTTGAGCCCAGGCGTCATCGTGGCCTAGTTTGCCATTTGACAGCCGACTACATTGCCTCTCGCCCCCATCCAATTCATTATTTTTCTTAGAGCAATCTAAAGGGGTGACTAAGGTAAAAAATGAATTAGTAGATTGCTGGACCAGGAGGGTCTGGCTTCACTGTCACTACCAAATATGAGCTGGCACAGCAAAAGACCCACACCTGGCTTACTGCCTCCCCAATCCATAACACAGAACCCATAACTGTCACCATCTCTATCCAACCCCCATGTCATAAAACCCTCACTTGGCATCCTGCACCTCCTCCACATCAAAATACATTCTATAAAGAGTGCTGTTGCTGGTGAGTTCTGTGTGTTTTGTACTTCGTGCACGCTGAATTTTGGACCTCTTGTGGACTTTGGACTTTTGCACCACAGTGACCAGAAGGTGACCTTAATTAGCAGTATACTACAAGTATACCACGATTGCATATGGACTTTGTATTCACAGTAATTTTCCTTTTTTAGGCATTGCAGGTAATCTCCTGTGGGCGGCTCCATATAACAGATGTCGCGCGCGCACCGCGCGCGCACCGGAGCAAGTCCCGGTCTAAGTCCCGCTTTGCCGCTTCGCCGCTTCGCCGCGCTCGTCGCGGCTAAACAGCTTAGGTTTGTTTCCCTTTGCATCACTGGTATTATTTTGCGCTCTTAAGCACTGAGATTATAATTTCACTCTACTCAGCCATGAAACGAGGCATAAGCTCTTTGAAAGCCGGAATGCCGGCTTTAACTGCATTACATAGCACAAATGCTATGAGCAGTTCCCAAACCTTTTCTCCTGCAGCTATAAAAAAACAACGTCTCAGCTCTACTCCGCGCTCAAGCGCCATAAGTTCCAAAAAGAGCAGAGCAGAGCTTCTTTTAGGAATGGACATTCGCTCCTTTTGTAAGGACTCTACTCGTGTAGAAAACACCTCACGAACTACTGGAAATCCTTCAGCTACAAGTTTTGGACATCCGGTTTTGGCAGCTACGGAGTTAAAAGACCCTTCGCATGGACCTGCCACGAAAACCAGCATGTTTGGGAAAGATATAAGTGGTCAAAAATTGCCCCAAGATGCTGCGGTAGAGGGCTCAAACGGCGCAACTTTAAAATCTGTGACAATGACTGGCCCTGCAGTTACTTTTGCAAGAGAAAATGTTTCCCTTACTGATAGCATCATACTAACAAATATTTTAACTGGTGTTCCAGTTCCGTCCTCTGATGCACTCAATAGTTCTGTCTCAATGGTAAGTGTTACATCCATTGCTAATACATCTCTCAGTCCTGTTCTTCAGGACATACCTGTAATTGATTTAGACACAAATGCCTCGGCTTTCTCACCTCACACCATCTCCGAAAACTTGTCTAAATCGCCCACACTTTTTACAAATGTTAGTGCTGTTAATTCTGTCACAAACTTGTCCTTTACTGCTCCGACCCCCAGAAAAGTGGCTGCAAAATGCTCTACTGATGTTGGTGGCCCTGAATCCCAGACTGTGAGCGCTAGTATTGCCCTCACATCTATGAATAATGCCATCCTAGCACTAGCTAGGCTGTTTGAAGTATTAGTTATAAAAGCTGAAGTTCATTCTAATCAGCTTGATCAGTTACTTGCTAACCAATTTATAATTTCAAATAGACTTGAGAGCCTGAGTCCCCCAGAAACAGTACCAATTAGTAAAAAGTCTGTATTTTCTCAGACATCCCTTTTGGCTGTCCCGTCTATACAAACTTATCAGCCCATACCCTTCATACCTGATCCTATAATTGACATTATGGATAATGCACATGAAACAAAATCTAACCCGCAGAAGAAACCCACTTACTCTCTTTTTGATGCAAAATCCTCCCTTTCCGTTAAGGGGGGATTTGTTCCCAAAAAGACTCCCTTGGTAAATCAGAAAAATAAAATGAAAAATATCAAATCAGTATCTAATCGCACTTCTCAAACTAAAGCCTTTGTAAATAAGCTTTCAACTACAATTACTCCCACTGCTTTGGCCTCTCAAGCGATAACAAGAAAGTATTCCCAACAAATGAAGGCAAAAAAAGCCAAGATATGTCCTGCTCCTACTGATCCTGTTATGGCTTACAGCCTTTTGAGCAAATTGATAAGTGTGGCGGACCAGATGTCTCAAAAAACTTCCATCAAGTCAACTATAAGCTGCCCCTCCTTTAATGCGTCCAGTACCTGTAATCCACCAGCAAATTGTTTCAATTTTAATGCCTCCATGACTCAAAGTTTACTAAACGGAGAAAATCGTCGCAAAGAGATAAGAAAGGCTGTTGATGAATATCTGTCCTCCAAATCTGTTCCCAAAAATCTAACTTTTGCATCGCTGGATCCTGTGGTTTCTCATAAACCATCACCCCCAGTGGTTCCGATCTTGAAGAAAGCCAGTGTGCCGGTTTTGACTGATGCAGTGTTTGCTGGTTCTCTGGCGCCTTCACAGAAGGGAAAATCTGCTAACGTCTCTAACCCGGTCACTTCTGATGACATGGAAAGACTCCTACATACAATGTTGAGTAAGTTTTTGGAAGCATCCACGGCCTCTAAATTTGCCCCACAGCCGAAAGCATGTAACATTTATCATCCAATCCCAAATGAATTACCATCATCAGCCAAACAGAACCTTCCGCCGCGCGTTTTAAGCGCCTAGCGGTACATTCCTTGACCCTTAGCTGTCAACCTTTGCCTGCCAAACAGTATAATCTTAATCGGGCCTCTGTGTTGTCGCTTTTTCGTGAGATCCCTGAGCTCGATGACATTGGCACCATAGATATAGAACTCGTTGAGTTTGTAGACCCATCAAATCGGTCCTCTGTAAATCTATGGATCAACTCAAGGGTGGTGGTAAATGCAATTTGGGCTGTGAAGTCCCAATTTGTTGATCTTGGCTTTACCCTACTACCTATGCCCGACGCATCACATAGATCATCTATGCGTCAGCAGGATGCACACCCGAGCCAACATCCAAATAAGTCCCAAGTTCGAGCTGCACAACCCTGCAGTTGTGACTGTCAGAGCAAGCATTGTTAGCTATCAAATTCCTTAACATCAGATCTGTCCATTGTCAGCTGGAATTCCAGAGGAAATCGACACTTATTGAACAATTGTACCTTGCATCTGTCGGATCATGATGTGATTTTACTCCAAGAATCCTGGTTGTCCAGTCCACCTTCTTGGAACAATTTTGATGTCTGTTTAGTACCTGCAGTGAAGCACCAATCGGGACGTCCATCCTCTGGCTTGTTAACAGCTATCAAGCAGTCTTCTGGCCTAAAAATTGCTCCGTGGTTCTGTCCAAACGATTTTGTACAAATGTCCAGAATTGTGGGGGTGAGCCTTTTATGTGCCGTAATTAACATCTATTGGAACCCTACGGGCATTTCTGATGACTGTTTTATGGAATCGATAAACAAGGCCTTCGATATCATCACCTTAGATGGGCGTATAGATTTGATTTACCTAGCGGGTGATTTAAACTTACACTGTTTGGGTCCTCACTCTAAATCTGAGCAAAAACATGTGGTCAACTTTCACCAAATCACGCAATCTCTACATGTTAAATGGTGCCTTTCCACAGGATATTCCACCTAGACCTACCTGGCATCGTGCACGTAGCCAGGGGATCATTGATTTTACCTATGCCAATACGCATATGCTAAATATGGTTACATTTTTTCCAAATTATTGAATCAGAAGTAAGCGATCACAACATTTTGCACACAATCTGTTGTTCCAATATGACTAGACCCAATGCTCAACTGTCCTATCTTAAGGGGTCCCATGAGGTAAATCTTGCTAAAAATCGCCTAATGTGGTCTGAAAATTCCCTGAAAACATTTAGGCTACGCTATCATACTGAATTAAAGAGTAACGTTGCGAATGACCTTCCGTCAGATATGGTGTATTGTGATCTAATGCAGCTATTTCGACCAAGCTCTACTAAACATAAACAGAGACAAATACCGCATTTGCACATTACTGATCATGAAATCAGACTCAAAGAATCTATGGTTCGGGCTGAAAAAAGGAAAGCCTTAAAGCTTCCTCCAGACCAACGTCAGGCTGCCTGTCTCGCATACAAACTCACTATAGGAACTGGGCTAGAGGTATGAAGGCCAAATTATTCCAAACTGATGGAAGGCACATGTTAACATCTTTGGCATCTAAAAACTCTTCCAAGTCTTGGCATATTATAAATCGAGCAATATCAGGCCACCAGGTAGCCATTCAAACAAATGATGTGTCGGAGGATACGTGGGTACGCTATTATTCTGACTTATTCGCTATCCCTCGAGCACATTCTGCTGCTCCTGTTTCAAAATCTGAGCTACCGTTCCATCTATGCTTTGAGAAAGAAGACATTTTATATTTCATCAATCAAGCTAGCAACTCTAGGGCACCTGGCCCTGATGGCCTCTCAAATGCGCATTTGAAGCAATTCCCGGATATCTGGGCTGACATTTTACATCTTATGTTTGAAACGATTAACATCTCGCAAAAAATCCCGATATCATGGAAGCAGTCAATTGTCATTCCGATTTATAAGAAGGGTGACCGTGCCGACCCAGCCAGCTATAGACCCATTTCACTACTTGATGTCTCGGGAAAGATTTTTTGTCGCCTCATTCTAAGAGAACTGAACAATTGGACAAAGAATCATTTCAAACGAGACCTTCTTCAATCTGGGTTTGTTAGTGGTCTGGGCACGATCCCCAACATAATTACCATCAACATGCTCAAGTCTCAATATGCCTCAAGGAAGCAAACTCTATACTTTGCGTTTATTGATTTTCGGTCAGCTTTCGACTCCATAAATCGCGATCTTCTTTTCTCTAAGTTAAAAACACTTGGTTGTCCATCCTCACTTTTGGCCTTAATCATTCATTTACATACGGACACCACAATGAGAGTCAGGCTTACACTCGAAGGCCTTTTGTCTGCCTCTTTTCCGACATTTGTGGGACTTAAGCAGGGTTGTATACTGGCTTCCATACTGTTCAACCTGTTCATTCTTGATATGGGTCTATCATTCTTGGGAATCACAGCTGACGCTCCAGAGCTGGGTGGCCAGCGCATCCCGTGGATGCTTTATGCCGATGACTTAGTTTTGGCTTCTCAGACTCCTAGAGGCTTACAGAATTTGTTAATTGCCTTATCAGATTATGCTGAGACAAATCATCTAACAGTAAATTTGTCCAAATCCCAGATCCTGGTCTGCAGGCCACTTGGTATTTGCAAAACTTACAAAGGGTCATGGTCTCTGCAACAAGAAACTATGGAAATTGTCTCTGAATACAAATACCTGGGCGTTTTTATTCAGAACACAGTTTGTGATGGCAAGTCTCTGCACATGTTATATTTAAAATTACTGAGTCTGACATCCCAAGCCAAAATTCTTATGCATAAGTATGGGAAATTCACGCTAAAACATATTTTGATGTTTTATGAGCAGAAGGTTGTTCCCATTCTACTCTATGGTGCTGAAGCCAAGTTATACTCGAATGACAGCACATGCAATAGATTGGAGGCTACTTTTTGGAAAAGGGTTCTGCGTCTTCCGAATTGTTCGCCCCTGCCCATATTACGGTTCGAGCTGGGTTTGAACTCTCTGCATAGCAGACTTAAATGGAGAATGTGCTCCTTTTTTCGTAAAAGCGTCCTTGGACTGGCCAATAATAACATTCTGAGCACAGTAGCTCGCCATCTGTCTGCTTCCCCTGCTGCTTTTCCTTCAAAATGGCGAAATTTTGTTTTGAACACCCTAGTTGAAGCCAACATCTCTTTCCAGTTCCTCATTGAAAATCCGGTTCGTGCAAAAAAAAAAGTTTTATTACTGGGATTGGATCACAAACTATGATCGGTGTATGACATACAGAGATTTTGATGCCAATCTTTTTGGAACAAAATGTTTGGGTCAAGTGGCTAGCTATCTCTTGAAATGTCCATCTGCAAACATTCGTAATAAACTGTTGCGGATGAGGCTAAACCTATGGTTGACGAGAGAAGTGCTGGTCAGGCGTAAAATTATTGGTGCTGACTTTAACTTCTGTCACTTCTGTGAGAATCAAACTGTAAAGGAAACTTTGCAACATATAATTGTGTCATGCCCCAATCTAAAGGCTATTCGAGAGAAATTTTGTAACAATTTGTTGAGTTTCTATATGGAGAAGGATGATAATGAAATATGGAGCATTTTATTCAAGAGTGTCAGATTCTCAGTTATAAAGGCCTTGGTGCATTTTTTAGAAGCTGTTTTACCTGAAGAGATACATACCGAATTCCTCCATATCGCTAGTATAGCATAGAGTGGTTTCTAAATCCTGAACTAATTATCAATACCTTGGCCTTGTCTTGTTTTGTTTTGTTTCGTTTCTTTTAGCCATGTTAGCTATACATTAATTGCTCCTTTTTTATCTTTTTTATCTCATTTTATGTGTCCTATTTTTGTAAACTTTTTCCTTCTGTACCATGGTTGATTTTATTGTGTTAAATGAAATTGTTAGATTATTTTGTCAGTGATTTTGAATAGTTGAATTTTTCAGCTATATCAAAATAAAAATTTTTTAAAAAAAGAGTAACACTATAGAATATAAACCCATATGAGTGAGAGTTTCTCAACAGATAGTGACGAAAATATAAGGAACAGTGATCACAAATAATTTGCTCAGGATCACATGATGGATGAAGTGTGGAAGATGGAGATTTGGGCCTGGTCTTCTACGTTACACAGTTTCCAATTTAGAAAGCAGGGCATACATAATTCTCTCCTATTCTATCTTCAGTATTAGAAACAACAAAACACTTTCTTCAAGGAATAAACGATTACACTGTTCAATAAATCTAGCTTTTAAAGAGCCAATGTATCTGCAAGAGGAGACCTGGTAATCGTTTGTTTCCTGATGCAAATGCATGTGAGAGTACACACAATGGTAATTATAATCATAGTCTGCACAATTGTGTGTATTTTATAAGTACCAAGTGACATGATAAAACAACCTTAAAAATATAAGAGACGTCTTAATTGAAACATAACTTCGTAAAACAAGTATATGTCACTTTGTCAGAAAAAACAAAGGGTTTGAGCAAGTCCCACGATCGGCTGCAGTGGCATGCAGGTCAGGCACAGCTCTTGGCAACAATCAGCCTGCTGATTTTTCCAGATGTGCACTGTTGCCTCATTTACCCTATTCTACACACCCATCACCCTTCAATGTGCTTCCCTTGCTCTATATTGTCATCACCCCCTGTTCCTTACAATTAATTTTCAGACATGTTCCCCTTTTACTCCATCGTTTAACCTTTAATTCAATCTTGTTCCCTTCCCCTGTCCTCACTGCTCAGTCGCCAATTCCTTCCCAATCACCCCCTTTAATTTCCCATCACACCAAGCCCTTACTTCTCCCTCACCATATCTGTTGCCATGGCTCATATATGTACAGTAGAACACCGTGATTTGACAGTCAACTACTTCTAGACATGACAAGAAGCCATGGTGGGGGTCTTGCTGGTAAATGTGGCTATAGGGTCTGTCCTTGGGACAATGCAGAGCAGAAAGCGCTGAGGGGGCTTGACTTTTACTATGCTCTGAAACTGCACTTTCTTAGAAATTTGCCTGCATATTTCAATTCATGGAAACCGAGGGAACTGCAAGGTGAATCGCCCTAGGATATGATGACCGAGAGGGAGAATGAGCGACCTACTATATATGAGAGCGAGAGAGAGAGAAAGAGAGAGAGAGAGAGAGAGAGAGAGAGAGGGAGAGGAGGGGGGATATCAACTCTGCTGGTGGTACATTGAATAGGGCAGATTTTTACAAATACCACCGGAAGAGGTGTGAACTTTCTCCAGCAGTATTTCACAAAAAAAAATCTGCAATTTTTTAGTCTATGAATACCTAAATGTTACATCTTTCTGTGTGCCCTTTTCCAACTGCCAAAAGAAATTCCATAACCACTCCAATATCTGTTTCTATAACCAGTGCGGGGAATGAACATCATTAACTGCAGGATCCCACCAGCGGGAGGAGGGGTGATTTTGAGGGTGCCAGGTGTGGGGGTGGAATGGGGGGTTGTAAATTAGGGGGAGGTGGCAGACTCAGGAGATTTTTCTCAGCCCGAATTAAACATTTCCATTTCATTGATTAAGAAATTGTGAACAACTGGAAAATAACCCATAAATGGAGGAGCATTCTCTATAAAAAGGTGCACATCTTTTAAAAGTACAAAGCTGTACTTCAATATATCTGTTCTGCAGAGTACAATCTTAACAGGCTGATTCACAAGTGTTTGCACCAGATGTTTGAGATGTTCCAGTAGTGTAGTGGATATGTTGCTCGACTTTAGTCCTGACGACCAGAGTTCCTAATCCTGGCTTCAACAAGAAACTGATGAAATACATTAAAGGGTGCAAACTGATTTCACAGATCCGAGATCGGGGAGACATTTTTTGCAGGATCTTGGATATGGGAAGATTTGGCCCAATGACAAGTGCGTTTTATAACCACAATATAGTAACAACCAGAGGTCCTATTCAAGGTGCTATTGCACTCTTTTTGTAATGAACTCGCTAGTGAACAAGAATTGACTCAGAACAGAGGGTTAAGTATTCTTACACAATGAAACCGAGGGCAAACTCTAAAATGGAATGGACATTTACTTCCTTGGCAAGTAGGAGACCCAAGCTGCTATGGATTGTAACAGACCAATGGAGTATGGTGTCGGTGGTGCCAACATTACCATCCAGAGTCAAAGAATATGTCATTTAAATGTGTGCATTGCTGCTGAGCACTCAGAACATGACTCTTCTCCCACAAATCTCTCCACTGGCTCCCGGTGGCTGCAAGGATACATTCTATAGCCCTCTGCATTGTCCACAAGGCCTTCTGGGGTTGGGGCCTGCACTACATCCAACTCTCTCTTCTGAAATTCCTTCCTTCTAGAGCCCTTCGCTCTGCTACCTCCAACTCTCAGAGGTTCAGTCGCTTCTCAAGACAGAGCAGGGGTTAGAGCTCTCTCTTCTGCAGGTGCCTCCTACTGGAACGGCCTCCCTGCCCCTCTCAGACTTGAGACGGATCACCTGAAGTTACGGGAAGCAGCTCAAGACCTTCCTTTTTGCCTCTATCAGTCTTTCTTGCCCTGTCTCCTTGCCTATCATGCACTTAGGTGCTGTAAGTTGTAACTCCTACAGCACCCCTGCCACCTAGCACTTACCTTGGGCCGCACTGCCCTGGCTGCACTTAATCAGAGTCAAGCTGCCCTGTACGTACTTCCCTTTCCCCTCTCCCTTGCACTTCCCCCTCTCCCGTCGCCTTCGCGTTGTCACACTTGAACAATCCGAATGACACAAGGCCTAGTTGGATTGTTTGTCTTGCCTTCACTCCCTTGTCTTGTGGTGCCTAGAAACACTTGTGTACAGGTGTGATGTAAATGCTATATCATATCACACTCACTCACTGCAGAGGCCCATGTGTGGGAGCCACCCAGAGACATCTACAATGCTGAAATCAGGAGAAGTGCCTCCCTCCATCTATACAGGGGCTGAGCAAGCCTGGCAGAACTGGTTTCCCTTGAGACAGGCTAAATTCTGAAGGATTTTGTCTCTTTCCATTTAAAAAACCATTTTGCAGGTCTGGTCCAGTGGGTAAGAGTCCGGCGAGCCTGGGGTGCAATTTCCACCTTGACACCTTCCTGAGTCTGCCCCTGTCAGCAATGGAAGAGAACAGGGAACAGCAGTGCAAGATTCCCACACTAATGAAATCAGATATTCCACAGTCAACAGGTCCAGAACGAGCTGCAGCGCTGCAGGATGGATTTCCAGCCACAGCGCAGTTGCAGCACATGTAGTAGCAGGTCAAGCTTCACATACGTCTAATAAAAGCACTAGTAGTTCAATCTTCCATCCCATAGAACAGGACCATCATACAGAAAATGCAGCATTAGTTCTAATTTCCCTCCTTTAGAATAGGTTTATTCTAAGGGAGGGAAATTCAGAATAGTCTGAATATTTTAGACAGAAGCAGTGGAAGCTTTCCTCCGAAAGACCAGGTCCTAACTAAAACGTGCTGGTCTTGAATAAACTCAACCATGTTTGAATTCTGGTCATGCCAATGCTTCACCAAAGCCTGACCTGCTTTTAAGTTATCTGATGCTTCTGCCATCATGTATGACATTCTTCTCCAGAGACCTATCACATAGTCAGTGACTTTCACTGGCTTGAGGGAAGGAGCACTCTCCAAACCCTCCTCAATTAGGGCAACCGGACCTCTAACTGGATGGCCATAGAGAAGCTCAAAGGGACTAAATCCAACTCCATCCTGGGGGACTTCTCTATAAGCAAACAGAAGGCATGGCAGTAGAAGGTTCCACTTACTTCTAGGGGGTCCTCTAAAGCACCTACCATGCTCTTCATTGTTCGGTTAAACCCCTCGACCAATCCATGTGTCTGTGGATGGTAGGCAGTTGAGAACTTGTATGTCACTCCACAGTTCTTCCACATGGCCTGCATGTAGTGGGACATAACATTGGATCCCCTGTCAGAGATGTCTTCCTTAGGAAAACCTACCCTGGTAAAAATAAGAAGTGGGGCCTTAACAACGCCTGAGCTGTAACAGTCCTCATAGGTATTGCTTCAGGATACCTAGTAGCATAGTCTACTACAACCGGAATAAAACTGTTGCCTGAAGAGGTTGGAGGGTCTAAGGGTCCAACAATGTCGATTCCTACCCTCTCAAAAGGGACTCCCAGAACTGGGAGAGGCAGATGTCTGACAAGTTTGACAGCTCCAACAGAATGTATCTACATCAGACCCCAACTTGGGCCAGTAGAAATAAAGAGAAAGCCTTTCCTTAGTCTTCTTGAAACTCAAGTGACCAGCCAAAGGAATCTCATGGGCTAACTGTAGGAACTGGTGTCTGCTTTCCAGAGGCACTACAAGTCTTTTGTAGTCCCCTGGAATAGACTCAGTAGGTTCACTGTAGAAGAGGCCATCTTCCCAGTATAACCTATGCTTCCCTGGCTCTTGCCGTTCCAGCTGGGAAGCTGCCTGTTGGCGAAGACCTTCAAGAGTAGGAAACTCCCTTTGACCTCTGCTGAAGTCTGCCCTACAGGGTCCACCTTCTGCCAGTAAAGACTGCAGCTCAGGATGGTCTGCAGGATCCAGATCTCCAACAGGGGCAAGGTCTTCTTCAAGCTCTGATTCCTCAGCAGCTGATTAAACCATACCAGGTTGTTCCTCACACTAAGCCTCAGCTGGTGGAGGAGTCACAGGTGTGACTTTGGACAGTCCTCTCGGGGATGTCCTTGTAGGTAGCACAGGAGTGCTAGTGCTAGCTGGCTTCTTCCATGAGGTTTTAGGTTTGCCCTCTTCCTCCGTTTTCTTAGAAATTACAGTCAGTAAGTCCTGTGGACTGGGGGTTATAGTTTCCTCTATCATTTCCCATAGAGAGCTCTTAAGGTACTCTCTCTGGCTGTCCTTGTCTGCTCCTGTTTCCCTTTTGCTGGGAGGCCTGGGGGTGCTTGATACAACTCCAAGAGTTTTTAAGTCATTCCGCAACAGGACTATTCCAGGTACTTCACTCTGCACACTAACAGGTATCTTAACAGTCATGTCATTGCACTGGAAGAGAGCTGGTAACTGTGGAAGCATTTGGACAGGGCTTCCACCAAGCTTAGTGAGGTATTTGGGTGCCTTAGCAACATCCTCTACCTTGAAAAAAGATTCATCCACTACAGTAATGCTGGCCCGAGTGTCTCTGATGGCAGGGGTCTCCTGACCATTCACAAGAACACTGTCTTGGTAATACTCTTTAGTATTGTCTGGGATGGAATTATAGACATCCAAGTTCTGCTGTTCACACAGACCCAGGGACACTAAAGAAACACTGGCTGATACTTTTCATGGGTTCCTCAGGCAGTAAGTGAAAAGTTTCCACTTGCCATTTGTACTTCTTCCTCTGGGGAGTAGGCTAAGGAGACAGCGTGGATTTCTCAAGGGTTAACCTTACATCTGGGATCCTCTTTCACATGGTCAGTTGACCCACAAGCATAACATTTTCCAAATGTCTTTATGAATGGGGGTTTGGTCTGACCTCCCTCTGATTTAGCACCAGATGGTACACTAGCCTGATTTAGTTTCCCATATGGCTTAGCCTTGTTATGTGTGTGGTCCTCTTTTGGAGTGGAGGTATTGGAATTCTCTTTGTTATCTTTCTTGTGCTGCTTTCCCTCATCCTTCTTCTGAGTAGCCCCAGAATCCTTGTGAGTAGCCCTGTTGGCATACCACAAGTCAGCAGCCTTTGCTAACCTCTTTGGATCAATTTCCTTAGAGTCAGCCAAGTGCTGTCTCGGCTCAGGAGAGCAGGCATCATAGATAGATTCTAACATGAACAGATTGCTCATACCTTCATAAGTGTTAACTCTGTAACCCTTAACCCAACCATCACACACCCAGGTAGTCCAAGGGGTACCATCATGCTTTTTGAGGGCTCTAAACCTCTTAAGAAACTGGGAAGCAGTTTTCCCAAACCTAGCTATCAAAACTAGTTCAACATTTTCATACTCCATCCTGTCTATTTCCCCCACCTCCATTACAGCATCAGTTGCAACCTGGGGTAGCCTAGACAAAAGCCAAGGAATCAGCTGATTACCTGTATTTTCCTGAATCCCATAGTTATACTCAAAAGCAGCCAACCAATCCAAAATATCAAGCTCAATCTCATACAGCTTACTGCATCTTTGGGCATACAAGGCCTCTTAGGACTGGAAGACCTAGAAGAGACTCTGGGAGAGAACCATTCTCAAGAGACAATTTCTTCATTTCAAGAGCATGTTGTTGATGTTTTCTTTCAGTTTGTGGTTGGAGCCTTTTGAACTCTAACTCAAATCTCATCCTGTCAAGAGAGACTCAGTACTCTACCTGGTATGGTCCCTGTGGCTAAAGGTTGAGGCCTAAGAGCAGGTAGAGGTAAAGTGAGGCCTTCATCTTGAGACTCCTCTGCCTTATCTAACTCTTCAATAACATTTGAGTTAGACTTTGAAACATTATCATCCTCCTCATCATTTTCCACATTTTCATCAGAAGTAGGTACA
This sequence comes from Ambystoma mexicanum, assembly GCF_040938575.1. NCBI lineage: Eukaryota > Metazoa > Chordata > Amphibia > Caudata > Ambystomatidae > Ambystoma > Ambystoma mexicanum. Next base: position 355,443,047 of record NC_090921.1, read on the forward strand.
GCAGACCTATTTCTTTGACTTTGAAATTCCATCAATTTTTCTATCAATTCATTATTTTTTCCTTTAACAGTGAGGTTCCTAGCTTTACACATTTCTCTCAGTAGATCAACTGTTAAAATGACTAGGGTCTCCTGTCTGTAGCTATCCACATTAGGCATGATAAAACAATTGCTTCTCTAGTGATGCTTAGCCTTGTGAAGAATATTTGAACAAAAGAGAAGCACTATAAATGTAACAACTATACTTTATCCCACCGCTTGCCACCAGTGTTAGGCAGAATTACATGCAGTACCCTTTCGGAACACTACACACAATTGAGACTACAGGTGTAAGCACAATCTCACCTTTGGTACAAGCCTGTAGAACACAGATATGTGGCAGCAGTGGCTGAGCAACCAGACTTATCTCAAGAGGGATGTGAGCAGTACAAGATCTTACACAAAGGACTTGTAATCACAGTAGTACAAACAAACACTTACTCAAGGTTTCTTGGTAAAAGAATATACATTTATTTACACGTTTAGTTAGAAAACATTCCACTAGTACTAAGCAGCTCAATATCACACTATCATACACTACAGTACTCAACCAATACGTTTCCGAACAAGTTAGACTCCCCTGAAGTGGGAGCAGAATGGCACTTCAGTAACTTTCAAAAGGGGTAGAAAGACAAAGGTTATAAGAATAAAAACACAGTTACTTTCATAGGCATGGCAAATAGTTTCAGTTCACTACAAGAGGCAATTCAATTCAATAGGCCTGGGCCAAAGTCAATGGTTCCATGTCTTGGATAGGACAGCACCGAACTGGTAGTAAACGGTTAAGTCTTTGCCAATGTTCTTTGAAGTAGTTTGCAAGGAAAGAGTTATATGTCGGATTAGGAGCGAGCAAGACTCCAAAATTGGGAAAGTTTCACAAACTTTCACCGTGGCAAAGAGGATTTCTCTACCGCACTTGCACAGTACCTTACGGATCAAGAAATGCTGCAGCAGAGGCAGTTGTTCCTGGCAGTTCCTGCAGATCTCGCTGTTTATGAGCCTCAGTCGTGGGGACAAGAGGGAGGACGTAGGGAGGTTTCTGCACCGCACAGGGAAGAAGCAACCATCTTGGCAAAACGTCGGTTTAAGGTTTGAGTGCCTTAAAGTCCACAATATGGTATCCTTCTAACTAGCTATCCGGTTTTCAACAGCACTCTGATGAAAATTCGACCAGTATGGAGATGGTTTCCAGGTGGCTTGCGAGTTGGTTGTTCCCACCAGCTCAAGGGAAGAAGTCATCCTTGAAGGGCTTCTCTGTCGAGGGAGTTTCAGGCAATTTGGACCTGCAGCAGGGCTTCACCGGGCAAACCAATGGTCCAGGAGTTGCTGCAGTCGTCTTCCTTCAGCTCGTGTTTGGTTCTTTTTCGTTCCAGTGGTCGACTCTGCCTTCCAAGTCCCAGAGGCCTGCTTTTAAACAGTTTTCTCCCATTCATTCCATCCTAGCTGTGACTCACCCAGCAGGGTGGCTGTCCTCGCCGGACAGTCAGCCATCCAATCACGCCAGAGTGCATTCACGTCTCCTAGGAGACTAAGCACAGGGAGTTTCGGGCACCTCCCTCACATCCAGACACTCAGGCGCCAGAGGAGGGCTTCAGCATTGAAGCCCGCCAGAGGCCAACGAATAAAGGGACCAAACCTGGTTTGGCGCATAGAGACAAACACTAGAAGGACCTTTCCAAAAAGAAATGGCGAAAAAAATGACCAGAGTCTGTTTTTATTTAGGGGTCTTGGGCGCCATATTGAAAAACATGACTAACCCGATTTTTAGCTACCGGTGTTCGCGGTCAGGAAACATCATGGTAGTTTGTTCTAAAACCACTGCCACCAGCCATTTCAAGAGGAAAGGGTAGCATTTGACAGCTACATAAGTGTTTAGACCCAGGGGATGCTAGGCAACCCCTCCAGCACTCTTTAGGAAGATCGTGTGTGTGCTAGGTCTCTGAATTTAAAGAGACTCGTAAAGTCAATTTAAGTTTACATTCACTGGGAGACAGTAGTCAGTCCCAGAGAAGGTATTTTCGGGCCAGTCTGAAGATGATGCATATGGAGTTGTCTAAAACTCCATATCCAAAGAACAAGAAAAAAATGAAACACACATCAAAATACATGAAAGAGTGGGAAAAAAGGCTCACACTCTTTCCAGGTGAAAATGAAAATCCTAGAAATCCGGCAAAGTTGCTGGCAGTCTGAAAAGGTAAGGGAAATTAGCACATTTATGAGAATTTTCCGTAACATGCACCTACCTGGGCACAAAGGGAAAAGGCTAACCCACTGGTAAACCCAAGCCTTTCGGCAGAGCAGATTTTTCTCATGTGGACAAGCTACAGGTTTGGGCCTAGGGTGTCAAAGCCACCAAGGAAAACAGAGATCCCCATGCACTTCCGAAAAGAGGACAGCCGTGGGCACACCCCTTTCCACTAAAAACATCCATGGTGGTTTAGTGGCCCCCCACACCTACCCAAAACAAGTTATAATGTGTGTTTATTTTTTTGTTTTGTCCCTTTCCTTGGGGCAGATGGGCACCTTAGTGTGCCCATCTTTCCCTCGGGTGGGCCAAATATACTGCCCCATGCATTGGGAAGCCATTCCAATGTTTCTGGTGGCCCTCTCTCCCTCGACCCCATATTGATGGGGGGGCATCTCATGTACTCTGTCCTAGGGTCGGATTGCTCTATGGAGGGCTATATGAGATGCCTCCCATCCATTTGGGGTTGGGGGAGAGGGCCACCCTCTTTCCACTAAAAACATCCATGGTTGTTTAGTAGCCCCCCACACCCACCCAAAAATAGTTATAATTGTTGATTATTTCTTTATTTTTGCCCCTTTCCTAGGGGCAGATGGGCACATTAGTGTGCCCATCTGCCCCCAGGGTGGGCAAAAAGTACTGTATTTGTATTTTGTTTATTTGTAAAGCGAGCCAAGCCCTTAGGCATCTGGGCGCATTTCTTAGTTTTACAATGTTGCATATTACATTACATAGAGGGTTGCATAAAGGATTGAACAATAAATGTACAAAATTGCATAGGATTTACAATAGTCTTACAGCAATGCACCTTAGCCTACCAAAGTTAGATATATACAATAAGCAGAGATTGCAAAGATAACAAGTGAACCCAGTCATTCGATAATTAGCATAAATACTATGGACATTAAGTCATATGTACACGTTTTAAGATGCAATCCGCAGGTACTTAACAAGAGCGCTTGGAATGAGTAGATTTTGTCTTTGCTTCTGAAGGAGTGATAGGAGGGCTCCGATTTGAGTGAGATGGGTAATGAATTCCACAGTTTAGCGGCAAGCACAGTGAAGCCGCGACCTCCTGCCTCCCCCCACCCCCCCACCGCCTTCTGCAGTTTAAACTTTGGGATTTTTAGGCAGTGAGCTTGAGCCGCTCTGACAGGGCAGTCCAAAATATTATGTGCAAATAGATTGGAAAGGTAGCTTGGCACACAGTTTGCGAGACACTTGTGCGTGAGATAGTGATTTGTAGGCAATTCTTTGGTTGACCGATAGCCAGTTGAGGCTGCGTCTGAATTCCGAGATGTGTTGAGCTCTTGGGATATTCAGTGCAGCCCTAATGGCATTATTTTGTAATACTTGTATCTTGTTGGCGTTTCCTCGGGCTAGTCCCTAGATATAGTGCAATGCAATAGTCAAGTTTTGACATGAGTAATGCTCTGGCTATGGTTATGCAGTTGTTAGAACGGATCTACATGCAGTGATTAGTTTGCATGTGTATGCCGTTAAGGACGTTATGGCATTTGTTTGTCTGTCTATGGTTAGAGCGAAATCTAGGTTTATGCTAAGAGTTTTTACGTCTTTAGAGACTTTGATGGAGTTACCATCTATGATGAATGAGTTGAAGCATGTGCCTAGCTTTCTGAGTCTCTGTTGTGATCCGAGAGGAGTAGCTCTGTCTTATCGTCGTTAAGACACAGCCTGTGATGTGCCATCCAGGCCTGAATGACAAGGTAAATGTCGTTGAGTGCTTTGGAGTCAGCATTGTGGTAGCCGGTGATGGGGATGAGTATTTGGGTGTTATCTGCATAGTTAGTGTAGATGACACCCAAATGGTTGAGGATGTCGAACAAGGGCTTCGTAAACACATTGTATAGAGTTGGTGACACGCATGAGCCTTGGGGAACTCCGCATGTGACTGGGGCCAGGTTAGCCGCGGTTGAAGGGGAAAAGACCCTCATAGATCTGTTTTCAAGAAAGGATTATATCCACGTGGTGGCTTTGTTGGTAAAGTGAGCTGCAGAGATGAGATGGTTGCATAGGACTTGGTGATTAACCAAGTCAAAAGCAGCTGACGGGTCCAGCAGTAGGAGAAGGTCAACTTTGCCATTGTCTTTGAGTGCATCGATTTGAGTCTTCAGGTCAATAAGGGCTGTCTTTGTCTCGTGCCTTGGTCTGAAACCTGATTGCCTGCGACCAAGGAGGTTGTTAGTTTCTAGGTGCCCCTGGATCTGCAGGTATGCTGCTCTGTCCAGGATTTTCAAGAGGAATGGAACTGTGGTAATGGGCCTGTAATGCGTGGGGATACTAGGGTCTAGTGATGGTTTCTTGAGTTATGGGAGAACCCAAGCATCTTTGAGGTTGAATAGGGACTATGCTACTATTGAATGAGGCATTGATTAAGGATGTTATGAACAGAGCTAGTTCTTTGGAAGCCTCCTTGATGATAGTGGCAGGGCAGGTGTCTCCCTGGCATTTGGATGGTTTTGAGTATTATGTTTTCAACGTCTTTATTTGAGAGTGGGGAGAATTTAAACGGCTTGCAGGTATTTTGGGCTGAGTTTTGGGATGTGGTTGGTGGTGGGGCGAAGGAGAGACTAGTCTTTTTGGAATCTATTTTTTCCTGGGGCATCGTGATTCAACCTAGGAGTGCTTTTTGAATGATAATGATAATTATGTGTTATTTATATAGTGCCTTAATACAAAGCGCTTTATAGAGCACATATTTACATACAATATCACCCAACCGAAGTTGGTACTCAGTTGATGTCTTTGGTTCAGGTGTCGGGCGGCGCTGATGGGGATTCAGGTTTGTTGAGTATGTTGAAGAGTTCTTTAGTCCTCGAGTTGACTTGGTTAATCCGGTTTTTGTACGTGTCTCTTTTGGCCTGAAAGATCGCCTATTTGTAATTGAGGGTAGCTAGCAGTAGGTTATCCTTGTTTGTTGCTATGGGGAGGCTCTTCCATAAGGCCTCAGCATTTCTTTTTAGCTTGCATAGGGTTCTGAGGTGTGGCGTGAACCATGTGTTAAGGTGGGCAGGACGTTTTGGCTTGCGCATTTTAAGTGGGGTGATGGAGTTGATGGCCTTGTGGAGGGTTTGGTTATACAAGTCCACTAATGCAGTATGGTCTGTAATTCGGTATGATTGTTGATGATAGGTAGTATAAGTGTGATCAGTTTCTCAAGTGTAATGTCCCTATTGTTTCTAGTGCGTATCGGTGGGGATGGATTCTGTTTGGGTCGCTGGTTGTAGTGCTTGATGGTAAAGGAGATCAGATGGTGGTCTGACCAGACACAGGGTGTGTTGGCTAGGATATTGATGTTACAGGTGACATCTGCTAACCAGTCAAGAGTCCTGCCTTTGGTGTGGGTGGGTTCAAATATATGAAGAGTAAAACCGAGTTCAGTTATGGTGTTGTAGAGAGTCGAAACACGTGTCAGCTAACCACATGGGGCACAAAGATCCCCACCCTCACACTGTCTGGGTGATTTCCAAGTAAATAAACAGGCCTGCCACCAAGCAGCGCTCGCCAGCAACAACACAAAACCTGTGTGGAAAATCCAAACTTTTTTCATCTATTTAATAAGACAAGGTACCCAAGTTATCCTCAACTCGCTGCCAAACAAAATAAGTGTGGGCTACACCTCTATCACAACCTGTGATCTTGCCGCAACAACTGAAACTAAGGAAATCCCATTTTGGAGCCCAGCAAGGTTGGTTCCAATCTAGAGCCCACAAAACCCACCAGTTATGGTGTTGGCAATGTCTAGGGCTTTGGCATCTTTGGTGTCTTGGAAGCCGAGGTTGAGTCACCCAGTAGAATGATCTGTGAGCTCAGTTTAGTTTTTGCGGATAGAAGGGTGGTGATATCTTCTTCGAAAGTAGATATTGGTCTGGGAGGCCTGTAGATCAGGTGCATAGTAAGTGTTTAGGTAGCTGAGACTGGGAGTATGACGGATAGTAGTTCCGCCGAGGGTAGGGAATGGCCAGATAATGGTCTGAGGCTTAATGAGGATTTATGTATGAATGCGACAACCCCCTCTTTGGTTTGGTGAGAGTCCCTATCTCATCTGATGATGGAGTACAAATTGGGTATGGCGAATAAGAGTCAATGTTATGGGTAGCGATATCTAATGCATGGGCTGGTAGAGATCTGGCATTGATTAGAGCGCCTTGTCAAGATTCTGCTTGTTATTTGAGGATTAGGTGGTTTTCCTCAATGAGGTCTCTTTAGTAGGTACATTCTTGGGGAGGTCAGCTTGATGGGGTGAGCTGGACTGAGGATTAGTCATGGAGGACGACTTGGGAAGAGGTGGGGCTTGAAGGAATCTAGTGCGAAGTCTGTCATTCCTGAATTTCAGAGGGCAGGGTATATTGGGTGTAAATTTCATAGCAAATTGTTTGAGCCAAAGGGCTGGTGAATTTAAATAAGGGTTATTCTGTGGAGAGGTGGTGGGTTATGTGGTTTTAGAAACATGATGTAGGCAAGATGGAATACTCTCTGATGGGGGAGTTTGTTGCTCAGGGTCAGAGTGGTGCGGGTGGAGTTGGGCATGTTGTAGACTGTATAGGCGAGATTAGATGAGTAGTTGCTGGGTATTTTTACATCCGGTATGAGCTGTAACACAGTGCAGAATATGAGTGGTAGGTAACGTGTTGTGTTAGCAAGATGCATAGTGCGATGAGAATAGTGAAGAGAAGCGGACAGGTAGAGCATGGTAAGACCATAAGTGGGCTGCCTAGATATTCAAGGGTGTAGGGCCGACTGGACCTAGGTAAGTAGAATAGGGCGAAGTGTTGCTAGATACGGTTGTGCAGCAAAGTAGGCTGGTTGGAGTAATGAGCAATTGACCAGTAGCTTAGGGCTGGTTAATCAAGCTGTGTGGTGTTGTAGTGCAGCTATACTGGGAAAGGTGAGGCGCGGCGGGGCAAGTAATGGATTATGTTGAACAGGTGACGGCTTGTCATGCTAAGGCGTATCTGGCAGGATCCCAAGATAAATAGAAACGTGCTGCCATGCTATTTGGGCGTAAACACTCCGCCTGGGCAATTACAAAATGCAAATGAATTACAAAAATCGTACTGGCGTGCTAATTGGGCATAGGTAATCAGCATTGGCAATAACAAAATACAAATGAGCAACAAAAGCGTACTGGCATGCTATCAGGGCTTAGCTAATCAGCACTGGCAATAACGAAATACAAATGAGCATCAGACTTGTACTGGCATGCTATCACGGCTTAGATAATCAGTACTGGCAATAACGAAATACAAACGAGCAGCAGAATCATGCTACACTGGACCAAGATAGTCATTGTAGGTAGTTACCAATTACAGGTGAAGAACATAATCGTGCTGCCATGCTGGAGCTGCATGTTGTTGGCGTCCTGAGGAGGATGCATGGTACTTACTCCAGGCCATGGTCATATGGATGAATATGAGGTTAATGATAGATAGGGTATATAGGGTCTGGTGATTTATTGTATTGTATTGTATTTATTCTTATAAAGCACTTTATACCAAAGCGCTGTACAGTTACAACAATAGGGTACAATTAACATAACAAAAATTGTAACAACAGAAGCAAATTACAAACATGAATCAGTCTCCAAAACAGAATGTAGAGCAATTATTCTGAAGGGGAAGGGGAGAGGAGAGGGAGGGCTAGGAAGAATGGGGAGGGAAGGTGGGAGTAGGTTGGAGGAAGGAGATGGGAGAGGATAAGGGGGGAGGAGGGTAAAGGGGGTAAGAGAGGGGAGTGAGAGTAGGGGGTTGTCATGGCGGGGAATGGAGGAGAGATTTAAGGGAGGTGCGGAAGGAGGAAAGGGTAGGAGACGAGCGGATAGAGAGAGGCAAGGAGTTCCAGTGGAGGGGGGCCAGGAGTTGGAAGGAGCAGAAACGGGAGGAGGCACAGGGGGAAGGAGGAACAGTGAGGAGGAAGTGGTCAGCGGAACGAAGGGAACTAGAAGGCGTGTAAAATGAGAGAAAGGAAGAGAGATAAGGGGGGCAAGATTGTGGAGAGATTTGAACACTAGACAGAGGAAGTGAAATTTTAGTTGAGAATGAAAGGGAAGCCAGCCAATGGAGGAAAGGGAAGCAGAGATGGAGTCGCGGGGGGAGAGGAGACAGAGAGTACGGATGGCAGAGTGATAAATAGATTTGAGGGGGGCAAGATGTGAAGTAGGAAGGCCAAAAAGTAAGGAGGAGCAGTAGAAAAGGCGAGAAAAGATAAGGGAGGAGATTAGGAGTTTGGTAGCATGAAAGGTTAGAGAGGGGCGAACTTTGCGAATATTGTAGAGGTGGTAGCGACAAGCACGAGAGGTGAGCGAGATGTGGTGGGAAAAAGTGAGAGAAGAGTCAAAGTGAAAGCCGAGGTTACGAGCGTGGGGGGAGAAAGTGAGATTAGAGGGAGGAAAATGAATGAAAGGGGGAGGTGAAGGAGGGGGAAGGGAGTTGGAAGGGAAGAAAACTACTTCGGCTTTGTCAGAGTTAAGGGAAAGAAAGCAGGAAGCCATCCAGTTTTTAATAGCAGTGAGACAGGAGGAAAGATTAAGGTGGAGGTCAGGAGAGAAGGAAGAGAAGGAAAGAAAGAGCTGTGCGGCATCAGCGTAGAAATGGTGAGAGATGCCAAAGGAGGAGATCACAGGGGCAAGGAGGGAGTTGTATAGTGAGAATAGGAAGGGACCAAGCACAGAGCCTTGGGGAACTCTGTAATCAAGGGGGTGAGAAGGAGAGGAGCGGCCGCCCCCAGGAAACAGTAAAAGAGCGGGAGCAGAGGTAAGAGGAAAGCCAATTTAGAACAGAGACTTTAAAACCATAGGATGAGAGTGTGTTGAGGAGAAGGGGGTGATCAACAGTGTCGAAGGTGGCCGAGAGATCAAGAAGAATAAGGACGGACGATTGTTTAGAGTGTCGGGCATTGAGGAGCGAGTTAAGGATGTAAGTGAGGGCAGTTTCAGGAGAGTGTTTCAGGCAAAATCCAGATTGAGAGGGGGGAAGGAGAGAGAGATTAGTGACAAAGGAAGAGAGCTGAGAGTAGGCAATGCGTTCAAGAAATTTAGAGAGGGAAGGGAGAAGTGAGATAGGGCGAAAGTTTGAAGTGAGCAGGAGATCAGCAGTAGGTTTCCTTAGAATCGGAATGATAGTGGCATGTTTGAAAGCAGAGGGGAAGGAGGCCGAGGAAAGGCAGCTATTGAAGAAAGAGGTAAATTAGGGAATAAGTAGTGGGAAAATCCTAGGGATAAGAAGGGAGGGGACAGGGTCAGGTGGGGCAGATGAGGGATGGGCTTTGGAGAGGAGGATAGAGATGTCAGAGGGAGAGACTGGGGAGAATTCAGTCATGCAAGAAGAGGGTGAAGAGGGAGAGGGGGGGAGAGTGAGGAGGAATTGATTGTCTGTCGAAGGGCAACAATCTTTGAGGAGAAGAAGTTTGCGAAATCAGAGGGAGAGAGGGTGGAGGAGGTTAAGGGATCAGGGGAAAGAGGAGAGAGAAGACGAGAGAGAGTTTGGAAGTTATGACGGGGGTGGGAAGCTTGGGAATGAAGAAGGTTAGAGTAGTAGGATCATTTAGCTGAGGTGAGACAGGAGACATAGAGGGAGGGATAGGGGAAATAAGAGGATTGGTTGGAGGGAGATGGGGATTTGTGCCAGAGTCTCTCGAGATGACAGAGAAGACGGCGCATGGAGAGGAGTTGAGGGGAGAGCCAAGGTTGAGAGGGTTTCCGGGTTGGACGGAAGAAGAAGATGGGGTGGAGGAGATCAAGAGTGGAGGAGATAGAAGAGGAAAGAGTAGAGAGTGCATCATTGGCAGAAAGAGTGGGGAAGTCTCAGAGGGAGGGGAGAGAAGAAGAGCAAGTTTCAAAAAAGAGAGAGGAATCAAAGTTACGAAAGTCACGACGTGAGAAAAAAGAAGGGGAAGGTTTAGAGGAAGAAGGATGGGGAGGGGGTTAAGAGAGAAGGAGAGTAAAGCATGATCAGAGAGGTGGAGAGAAAGTGTAGAGACAGAAGAAGAAGGATAGGAAGAGTTAAAGATAAGGTCAAGAGTGGAGCCAGGGGAGTGAGGAGAGGAATGAAGAGGGGAAAGGAGGTAGGAGTCAAGGATGGACGAAAGGGGAGAGTAAAGAGGGGAAGAAGGGAAGTGAGGATTAAAGTCGCCGAGAACAGTAAGGGGGAGGAAGAGGGAGAGATGAGAGAAAGGAGGTAATCAAGGTCTTCATAGAAGGTAGAGAGTGGCCCAGGAGGGCGATATATAATTAGAAAGGCGATATGGTGAGGGGAGGAGAAGGAATTATAAAGGAACTCGAACGAGGGGAAAGATGGAAGGGAAGGAGAGGAGGGAGAGGGAAGGTATTTAGGGTTGAAGAGGAGGCCGATTCCTCTGCCACGACCAGAGGCGCGAGGGATGTGAGAGAAGGAGGAAGAAGAGGTGGTTAGGGAGGCAGGGACAGAGGTGTTGTGAGGAGGGATACAGGTCTCCAAAAGGCAGAGGAAATGAAGGTTGAAACGGAGGAACATGTCAAGAACAGCTGCAGTCTTGTTACAGAGGGTTCTGGCATTCCATAGAGCAATGTTAATGTGGGAGGAGGGTTGGATGATGGGGGGGTAGAGAAGGTTAGGGCGGTGGGAGAGGGAGGGCATAGTAGAGGAAGTGTGGGAGGGGGGTAGTGATGGGAAGGGATAAGAGGAGGAGGGAGGAGTAGAATAGGAGAGGGCAGGGAGGGAGAGAGGGATGGGAAGGGGGAAAAAGGACAGATGGGAGGAAATTTGGCTAAGCTCATAACCTAGTGGGGGAGAGAGGAAGAGGGATATGGAGGTGGCTGGAGAGCTGGAGGCAGAGGAAGGAAGGAAGAGAAGGGGGGCGGGGTAAGGAGTCAGGGGGGAGCAGGAGAGGTGCAGTACATAGAGCTGGTGGAGGAGTTAGGCAAGTGAGACTGAGGGTATGGGAAAGTGTATGAGAGTTGGTGGGAACAGGAGATTAGTAGTGGAACCAAGACAGGACTGCTGGAATGGTTGGGAAACAGTCCGTGGAAAGTAACAGTAACCACAGCCGTACGGGAGGAGACCTTAAACCAAGGCGAAGGACACCCGTCACCGTTGCAGAAAGGAGGAGTCCGCAGGTGGAGGGAGGCAGGCTGTGGGACCCAGGACAGAAAGCAGCACCTTTCACAAGGTCACTTGGGGCGGGGTCGTTCAGGGATCCACAGAGAGGAGCGTGCAGCAGGATGGAGGCGAGCAGCGGCTATGTAGGAGGACCCAAGGCCAGAAGGAGTACCACCCAGCAAGGCCACTGATGGTGCGGGTCACGGATGGAAAGGGGCCACAATAGGATGGTGGCGGACATGACTTAGCTGAGAGGCCAGATCAGGAGGTGGTGAAGAAGGAGCTAGCCGTAGGATGGAGGCGAGCAGCGGAGCCAAGATCCCCAGAGAGGGGCCGGGATCAGAGTAGTGACTTGTTCCGAGGAGACTGTGGTCTGCAAGGGGGGATCCTGGCAGCAGCTTTCCAAGGAGGGCCCAGGGCCGGTTAGTTTACCACACAGCAAGGGTACTGGAGGCAAGGGTCTCTGATGAAGAGGGGGCCGCTAGCGGAAGAAGGCGGGCGGCAGTGAAAGTAGTGAGGATCCAGGACAGGGCAAGTGCACCAACACCAACGTCACTGGAGGCCAGGTGGAGGATGAAGTAGTCGGGTGGCGAAGTGGCAGAGAGTAAGGAGGACAGAATGGAGCACCCCACACAGGCTAATGGAGGCGTGGGCCGGGCCGGAGCTGCTGAAGGAGGAAAAAGCTGTAGGAGGCAGGTGGCAGCAAAGCAGCAGGAGGCCGGGTTGGACAGAGTACTCCTCGGAGGCCAAAGGAGGAGCGGAGCAGGACAGGATCCGTCAGTAAGGAGCCGGCAAAAGGATCCTAGCGGAGGACGAAGAGGGGGCTGACAGTGGATGAAGGCGGGCGGTGGCGCAGCAAAGAGGATCCAGAGAAACGGAGCGCCCCACACAGGCCAATGGAGGCGGGGGCTGGGCCGGAGCAGTCACAGGAGGAGCCAGCTGAAGGAAGGAGGCGGTCGTCAGTAAAGCAGCAAAAGGCCGAGCTGGAAGGAGCACTCCTCGGCAGCCACTGGAGGTGCGGACCAGGCCTGGAGCTGACGGATGAAGGCGAATGAAGGCGGGCGGTGGCGTAGCAAGAAGATCCAGGAGAGAAAACAGAGCACGCCACACAGGCCAATGGAGGCGGGCCTGGACGGAGTAGTCACAGGAGGAGCCAGCCGAAGGAAGGAGGTGGGCGGCAGGAAAGCAGCAAGAGCCCGGGCTGGATGGAACACTCCTCAGCGGCCACTGGAGGCGTGGACCAGATCTGAAGCCAACAGATAGGAGCCCGCAACAGGATGGAGGCGGGCGTTGCCGAAGGCCTGGGCTAGAGCAACATTACCAACGTCACAGGAGGCACTGGCAGAGGACGGCAGGCAAGAAGACTCAGTGTCCGGAGCTGTGGAGGCCGCTCCAAGGAGTCTGTTCCAGGCAGGGGAAGAAGAGTCCAGAGCAAGGTGAAAGCAGCATCTGGGGAGCCCCAAGGATCAGGACCAGGATGGAGGAGACGGCGGGGGCCCAGGCAAGGTGCACCGTCACACCAACATCACTGGATGCTCGGGCGGAGGATGGCAGGCGGGAATCCAATGTCTGGAGCTGAGGAGGCCGCACAAAGGAGGCTAGCCCAGACAGGGAAAGAGAGTCCGAATCAGGAGGAAAACAGCGTCAGAGGAGCCCCCAGGCTAAAGGATCAGGAACGCAGGTAAGTTGGAAAGAAAATTGCAATAAAAACTGCTTTTTATAACGACTGAATCAGGCTGAGTTGAGAAGGCGCCAGTTCAGGCAACCGAGCTTCTGCGCCCCCTGTCATCATGTATGTATCAGGGCACTCTGGACGTCTGGGGCAGTGATAGATTACGATTGACCAGTGGTGTGGGATTGCAACGAGGGGGTCGCGGTCCAATGAGGTCATAAGAGGCAGTATGGGGCACCCTACGGCAGCGGTCGCCCCGAACAGGTCCAGGCAGGAGATGGCCTTATACAGCTGGCCTTAACAAAAGGGCCATCCGTTGACGATGTCCCACATATACGCTTTGTTGCAGCCTATCCTGGCTGATCGGGTTGCTTAGCAACCTAATAACAATGTAGAGGTGCCATTTTAGAGCGCTGTAGCCGAAATAAGGCGTTCAGGTGAGCGGATGGGGGTAAATTCAAAATGAAGGTGGGCGGCAATAGAAGTTAACCCCAATTAGAGGTCAGCTTGCGCTTGCCCAGCAGTGAATGAAGCTACGGCGGTGAAGGCTGGATCCGAGGGCGCGCTTCTCCGAAGCCGACGAGGGGCTGCGGGGAGGTCTCCTGACCTTCCTAAATTCTGCTACTGCTGCTGAAGAGTGGGGTGGGGTTCCAGACATGAGCTGGCCTTTTACAGCTGGCCTTAGACAAAAGGGCCAGCTGTCACCATCCGGTGACGATGTCCCACGTATATGGTTGCAGCCTGTCCCGGCTGATCTGGTTGCTTAGCAACTTAATAACAATGTAGAGGCGCCATTTTAGAGCGCCGTAGCCGAAATAAGGCGTTCAGGTGAGCGGATGGGGGTGCATTCAAAATGATGGTGGGTGGCAATAGAAGGTAACCCCAATTAGATTGTGCTAGCAATCTGCCCCCAGGGAGGGCTACATTAGGTACCCCCATCCACTTAGGGTGGGGGGTAGAGGGCCACCCCCTTTCATGATAAAAAAAGCCTGGTGGTCTAGTGGCCCAAGGCCCCCCAAACCCCACCCCCACCTGAAATAATATTTTTGTTTTGTTGTTGTTTTGTTTGGACTCTCTTCCCTAGGGGCAAATGGCCACCCATCTGCCCCAGGGGTTATAAACCTGTCGCCCCATGCTTGTGGGGGGCTGCACCAACATTTCTGGTGGCCCTCTCCCCCCAAACCAAATGGATCGGGGGGCATCTCATGTAGCCCTCCCTGGTGGCAGATAGGGTCAATAATATGCCCCCAGGGAGGGTCTACATGAGGTGCCCCCCATCCACTTAGAGTGGGGGAGATAGCCCCCCCCTTGGATTTACCCAAAACATTCCTGGTGGTTAGTGGCCCCCAGCCCCACCCAACTTCTTTATTTTTTTGTTTTATTTTCTTTTTTTGTTTGCCCCCTTGTTTGCCCCCTGTTTGCTATCTCGTCCTTGGCACTACAAATTTAATGTCAAGGACGAGATACCTTGTCCTTGGCATTTAAAAGGTTAAAGGTAGTGCGTAGGCCAATAGGGAGACAATGGAGGGCTCTCAGTGTAGGGCTGATGTGTTCTCTGGGAGGTAGGTTAATGAGCAAGTGGGCTGCAGCATTTTGGATTCTTTGCAGTTTCCTTAGCTGAAACACTGGTGCGCCTAGGTAAAGGCAGTTTTCATAATCTACGCGGGAGAGGATGATGGCGGAAAAACTGAGGATGGGTGAGGTAAGGGAAGATATGCCTCAGGATGCGTAGGTGGAAGAAACAGGTTCTGGAAACAGTCCACACCACATATAGAATTGGGTCTTGGAACTTGATAATAGGAGTTACTACCCAATAAAATGGTGCTTAATTTATCGACCTCGGAAAGAGGACCTGGACAGTCGAGTCAACCCTCCCATGATACACATATGGGACTGTTGGATTTACACAGATTGGAAAGGTGAGCATTTAGGGCACTGTGCTAGATTGATGACCTTACATTTCAACAGGTTGTGTTTCCAGGATGGAATATGGTCTCTGCCTGTAGCTCATATTCCATATGTATGTCAGGCTGTGCATCCACCTGCATGCATGGTGCAGGTCAATTTATTCTTCTCCAGAAAATACAATTAGCACCTGGGCCCTGCCAGCTGCTGGAGTGATGGCCCTTGCGGCGCTTGAGCATATACGTTGGGTCCAGGCCTTTACCAGCCCATCCCACAGGGTTGCAGTCATGCTGGTTGACAGACAATTGTGTGGAAAAAGATTTCAGTTTAGCGGTAGCTGATATCTGGTGGTAAAATGCAGATGTGTGCTTTAAGTTCACAAAGAATAGTTCCGGAATGGTGAAAATGGTTTCAAAAAGTAATGTAGCTGTTAACAGTAAAAAATAAAATTAGTGGAACACCCTCCCTACTGTTCCCGCTCACTTCGACCACTAGATAATTTGTCACGTCCCTTCTTAAAACCTAGTGGGTCTCAAAGTAATCTAGCTTTTCTAACGGGTTTTGACTTTCCAGATAGAATTACGAAATGTGAGGCTCGAGAGACATAACTCACAACTATCTACTGGACGTTGGATGTATGTTTTCTCTTCCTCTGCATTCACTTTGCCAAACATTCACTTTGTCACATTTACCTCTTCATGCCTTTACTTGTCCTATTGTTCCCTTCTTCGAACATTCACATCATCATTACCGGGGAGACTCCCTTTAAGCCCCCTTCTTTTCTCACCCATATTCGTCCCCCAAGGTCCTACATGACCGCACCCCTAAACGTGCAGCTTACCTTGCCATACCCATTGCTACCTTAATGGTGTGAAGATGCAGACGATGTAAAGGAAAGAAGAAGTAAATGCATGAAGAAGTAAATGTCTGGCAAAGGGGAAGTAGAAGAGGTGCTATAGAAGAAGGTGTTTAGACAAAATAAAGGGGGATACCCTCGACATATTGGAACATGTATGACAATGAATAGTTTGTGTGGGTGCCACAGAAAGCTTTCATATTAAATACCTAACTAATGAGTTTACATTGATGTTACCCATATAACCATTCAGGGTTTTGACTGGTGCAGTAATGGTGATTTTGGGGGACTAAAATCAGAAGGCTCGCAGAGGAACGTGGAGCATCTAGAAACATCCCCTTCATAAAGGGCAATGAAAGGGTCAATAGTAAAACTATTGTGAGAAAGTTAGACACCCTTTTGGTTAGTGTTGCTTATGTTCTTGTGGTCTTGGTGACGTCATGGAAGAGAGTATGGGCCGCCAGAGGGGTTAGAAGGATGGCAGCATCCGCCCCGTTTCCCATCTTAGAGCGGGAGCAGGGCCGCCTCACTGCCGCGTCCATGGCATGGGGTACTTCGAGCGTAGCTGCGTCGCAGGCAGGTCTGGAGAAGATTGTGTTTGTTAGGCGAGGACTTGCAGTCATAGTTACGAAGGAGGGAAGCCTCTCAAGTAAGCTTATGCATCCAGAGGTCGCCACCGTTTGATTCTGTTTTGATTTATCATGGGTAGACGAGTGGCACTGCTTAGCTGAGCATGTTCCATGCCAGCGTGAAGGGCGATGCTCAAAACTGGAACACTAACTTTGCTCAAGTACTTACGTTTCAAGCACTTTAAATAAGGCTACTGGTTTAGTCTATTTTCTTCTTATATTTCTGTTAAAAAAACATGAAACAATTGGAAAGCATTTTCCCTTGATCAGCTCCCATGCTGTCATTCAGACTTTGCAGGCCCTGGGTTGTACAGATTTGCTTTAAGCTTCGGGCTCTGTTTCAGTGTGTTCCTCTGTTTGTCTCATGCAAAAAAGGTTTTTTTTTAAAGTCTATTCACCAAAATGCCAAAAGTGGAAGTCGAAGTTAATTCCACTGCCAAGTGGAAGTGACATAACACACTCCCTAATACATCACAAGGAGTGGTGATATGATATGATACGGCATTTGTAACGCGCCTATACACAAGAGTTTCAAGGCGCGACGAGGCAGGGAGGGGGCAACAAAGGGGAGACAGACAATGAGCCTACTAGGCCAGGTGTCATTCAGATCGCGCAAGTGCATGGGTAGAGGGGAAGGGAAAAGTGCAAGGGGGAAAAGGAGAGGGGAAAGTGCAGTACAGGGTTAGTAGAATACAAGATAAATAATAAGGGCCAGCTGGTGGCAAGTGCAAGGTAAGTGCAGACAAGTGCTGGGAAGAGGGGCTGTAGGGATACAGAGACAGTCCCGCAGTGCAGGGGTTGCCAGGGAGGCAGTGCAAGGGGGAGAGTGGCTGGGCCAAGGACCGAGATCGGTGAGTGGCCCAGTTGCAGATTCAGTGCAGTTTCAGTAACTTAGCAGGGGAGAGGGGGGAGAGAAAGCAGAAGCAAAGAGGAAGGTTTTGAGGTGCTTCCAGAACCGGAGACGGTTCTCCTCAATTTTCAGGTTGGCAGGAAGGCTGTTCCAGAGGGAGACCCCTGCCGCGGAGAGAGATCTACCCCCAACTCGTTGCTTGGAGAAGCGGCTGACCCTGAGGGAGTTGGAGGAAGATGAGTGAAGAGCTCGAGAAAGAAGATATTTAGGAAGAGCGAGTTGAAGGTATTTTGGCCCCAGGCCCCAGAAGGCCTTGTGGACAATGCAGAGGGTTTTGAACTTAATCCTCGCAACCACTGGGAGCCGGTGTAGCGATTTCAGTCCTGGAGAGATACGGTCCCTGGGCTTGAGGCCGAGGACAAGTTTTGTTCTGGATGAGTTGCAGAGGGCAGAGAGTAGAGGCAGGCAGATTTAGATAGAGGTGGTTACAGTAGTCCAGCCTAGAGAGAACCAGAGCTCTAGAGACAGTGAGCTTCTGGGGGAAGGAGAGGAAAGGAAGGATACCTCTGAGGAGGTGCAGCCGGTAGTATGACTTCTTAGAGACGTCAGATATGTGAGGAGAGAAGGAGAGTGTGGAGTCGAAGATGACCCCAAGGTTTTTTGCCTTGCAGGTAGGAGCAGGAAGGGGGCCGAGAGATGCCGGCCAGAGAGCTGCAGGGAAGGAGGGAGTGGGTGTGCCATTGAGTAGAATCTCAGTCTTACTGGCATTAAGGCAGAGGTCATTGGCGGCACACCATTCCTGGATAGCAGAAAGACAGTCAGAGATGAGGGAAGGAGAAGAGGAGGCTGAGGGTAGTCTGAAAATGAGCTGCTTATCATCCGCATAGAACTGAAAGTTGGGGCAGAGAGCAGCGATGCGGTGGGCAAGGAGTGCCAGATACTGGTTGAACAGCCAGGGAGAGAGGTTAGATCCCTGGGGGACACCACAGGTAGAGAAAAAGATGTCAGAGAGGAAGGACCCCAGTTGGACCTGGGAGGGTCGATTGGAGAGGAAAGAGGTCAGCTACGCCAGAGCCTGACCAGTGATACCCAGGTTATCACGGAGACGGTTGAGCAGGATGGCATGGTTGACAGTATCAAAGGCAGAAGAGAGATCAAGCAAAATGAGAAGACACAGAGTGTTAGAGTCAAGGTTCGAGAGCAGGTCCTCACAGATGTTCAGGAGAACTGTTTCCGTGCTTCTGGCAGCTCTGAAGCCAGACTGATGGTCATGAAGACTACCAACAGATTCAGCATGGAGATTAAGCTGGGAGATGGCCAGTTTCTCCAGGAGCTTGCCCAGGAAGGGAGTGATGGAGATTGGGCGATAGTTAGCCGGGCAGGAGGGGTCGGAAGAGGGTTTCTTAAGAAGAGGGTGCACAAGGGAGTGCCAGGGCAGGGGCCAGGGAGTCGATGTGGTCCTTTATAGTTTTGGAGGAACAGGGGCGGACCTGTTTTAACGAGACTTTCATAGATCGGACTTGTCTGGAAACCTCGTCAGCAGAAAAAAGGGGAAAGGCAGAGAAGGAGGGAGGAGGTGTGGCTGCAGAAGGGCCAGAGGAAGAGCAGGGAAAAGAGGGAGGGAGGTGATAGGAGGAGAGTGAGGACAGGATGTCCTGAGTTTTTGAAATGAAGTGAGAGGCCAGTGCCATGCAGAGGGCCTGGGAAGGAACAGGAGAGGTAGAGACTGCAGCAGGGTTGGCCAGCTCCATGCAGATTTTAAAGAGTTTGGCCGAATTGTTAGATGCCGCAGAGATGCGGGCTTGGATAAGGGCTCTCTTCTTGGTGAGAACAGAGAGCCGGTATTGCCTTTGGAGTAGGCGTCAGGCCAGTTTGTCAGAGGATGAACATGAAGCACACCATTTCCTCTCTGTCACCCTGCACTTGCGTTTTAGGGTGACGAGATCCGAGTCATACCAGGGGTTACATTTGGCTTTGGGTTTCAGGCAGATTCTCATGACACGGGCAAGGATATCAAGAGTATTATTTAATAAGTCTGGCAAGTATTGACAGTCAATTGCGATTTACCATTATGGGAGACACTGATTGTAAGGATTGCCTTGTGTAATTTGTCCACGTAGTGTAGATGATGAATTCTACCCAACAATGTAACCCTGCATATGGATTTGAAAAACCAATACCAGGGATCAATTATTTGGAAGAATGGACCCAAACGCGTTCCAGGAGACCTCCAAGAACCGGAAAGGACAAGGCAAATTAGCCACAAACTTTTCGTTAGACAAGAAGAATAAAAGCGGACATAAATATAACTACCTCACTGTTGATGGTTAGTATCGTATAACACACACTGGCAATGAGCAACATCAACACCAATGGAAGGCCTGGAATATCTGTGACAATAGAAAGAGTAGAATAAACAATTTTAGTACAGAAATGCTTTGAGGAGAACAAAGAGTATAAAAACAAGTGGACAGATAATCCTTACCATGAGCTGAGATGAGCAGCTATGCAGAAATGGATGACAAATGCTACACGTAAAACCAAGTGGCGCTGGGAATGAACAGGGCTATTCCGATGGCACGCAAACGCCTAGGGCTCAGGAAGTACATGGTAAATGCCCGACGGAATGAGGACGCTCCCTACTCACCCCCCGTATGGTACGCAGGTAGTCTCTAGTCCATACCGGGGTGAAGCAGGGACAGGAGTGCCTTCGGTCTTACTGGGTAGCAAGTATAGCATGCAGGGATTCAGGAAAGTAGGCAATCCTTAGTGAGGTAGCTTAGGTCGGCAACAGGAGTTCAGTTATATAGCGGCAAAGTGCGAGGCAGAGGCAATCCTTAGCGAGGTCTGGGTCGGCAACAGGAGTTCTGCAAATGGCAGCAAAGTGCGAGGCAGACGCAATCCTTAGCGGGGTCCGGGTCGGCAACAGGAGTTCCGTTACTAGTAGCAAAGCGCAAGGCAGAGGCAATCCTTAGCGGGGTCCGGGCCGGCAACAGTAGTTCAGTTATTAGTATCAAAGCGCGAGGCAGAGTGAAATCCTTGATGAAGTCCGGGTCGGCAACAAGGGTTAGATTTAAACGTAGGTAGAAAACAAACAAAACTAACAGAATCTGTAAAGGGAGGCAAGGTCCAATAAGTAGCTTAAGAGGCAGAAAACAAGAAAGAACAAGGACCAAAGAACGTTCCAATAGTCAGAAAACAGAAAAACATGGAGTTTGAGCATAATCAACGTAGCGCACTTCATGCAATCAGAAGCACCAGTCACTTGTCAGAAAGGGGTTAAAGAACACAAAATCACATGACCATAACGTGCGTATGACACGGAAGGAGTTAATGTCTACGCCTCAATCTCCATGTCAATCGCCATCGCCACCGCATAGCAAAAGAGGGATATCTTGTAACGGGCGTAGTTTTCTTGTACATAATGCGGGATGGTAACAGAACTTCCTTAGATCGTTTACCGTGAGGTAGTGAGCGTGACTGTGTGTACAAATCGTGTGATCTGGTAAGCATACTCTGTGAGAAACGAGACGGACACTGATGCACTTATGTAGCACTTATGTAAAACATTACCAAAACACATACCCAAGCTCAGACAGCATAGTGCAGAATGGGTGAAAGACATGGCAGATAAAATGTTTATGCCATGACCACAAGGGGGATCATTGTCAAAAGCGGTATTTCAACACATGACCACATACATGAACGCTGCGTACACGGGGAAGAAATGAGAGAAAAGATTACCCATTTTAGAGCTTAGAGAGTGGATGCTTAGTCAGCAAAAGGAGGAAGATGTTGAGCCTTCAGCTCCCCTTACCTCACCCGAAGTAAAAGACGTTAATACAGAAGAAATATGGTTATATCCTTTAAATCAGTTGAAAGCAGCAACAGGGTATAGTAATCCGATATAAGAAAACCCAGCTTATAATAGTGACGATAGTCCAGAGGAGAATAAGAGACAAAAAGAGATCTATACAAGAGCATACAAGATAAAGAAGAAATTAGTCGAAACTGTCAACAGAAATAGACAGGGAGATTAGGAGATGGAAAGGCGAGAATCATAAAGCAGACGAGATAGTGCTCGTGCTGAAAGAATGGATGGGAGGACGGATATTACTTAAAATAGATTGGAAAAGTATTGAGGAAGTTAGGCAAATAGAAGACAAGGATGAACAAGAAAGAAAGGATAAAGAACGAGAGAAGAGATTGAGAGAAGATGAACAGAAAAGGAAGAGCAGAGAGTGATGAGAAAGGATATATGAGGGGGAACAAGAAAGAAAAGAAGAACAGGCAGAAGAACAAAGAAAGTATGACAATAGACAAAGAGTGATAGAAGATAGGGATAGACAGAAAAGGAAGAAAGAAGAAGAGGAAACATAAAGACTAAGGGACAAAAGATTACAAAGATGAAGGGAAGAAGAGGAAAGAAGGGAAGGAATAAGGAGAGGGGAAGAAAGAGGCAAGAGAAAGAAAGAATTAGAGGGGATGCGAGAATGCAAAGAGAAGTAGACAAAGAAATGGAACGAAAAAGGAGACAACGAGGTCTCAATACCAGTCTCATTCGTAAGGAACCAGCAGGGCCAAGGCCAGAAAAATTATGGGACTGAATCAAAGAATTCCGTCCGATTAAAGAAGTGACACAAACAACATCTAGAGTTGCGCTAGACGAAGAAAGATATGATGCAGAGAGCATTGGAGAAAGGATCGACAAGCTCTATCAACAGAGAATGCGAAATAGCGAGTATGAAACTTGAGGGAATGATGGTCGATCCCCAGTGCCTCAATCACAAAGAGAGGAGGACAGCCTGTTCAGTGATGAGCGTCGAGCATTGTCTTTAAGTAGACAGAATCTGGATAAGGGTGAAGGGGATGATAGTCATACTACTTGGGGACAAGACATGTCAAATGAGGAAAGAGTCTTGTCTCGTTGTAGAAGGAGGGAGCGTGTGTGCCCCTGAAGGAAGCCTGCACATGGATAAAGGAGTGATATGGTCTGATCTGGAACAACCTAAAGATAGGATGCCAGATCCTATACCATATCCTGAGCATCCCAGAGGACGCTCGCACAGTGAGAAGGGACAGTCGCTGCCATATGTGAGCAGGTTAAGGTCGTTACCCACAAGGAGACAGACAGGGACGATCATCCCTGCCATGGATAGACTCATGATGGGATCTGACTTTGGGAGGGGGTACACTCAGTTTCCCTTGTTAGAAAAAGGAGGAGCAAGACCACAGTGTATTCCATGGTCGCAGATGGACAAGGATAATTTAAGGTAAACTCCCGAGTTTGACTTTGGGCGCTGGGAAATGGATACACGAATTAGAAAAAATGGCAGGAGCAAACACGTTGGCCATAGGGGACATAAAAGGTCTCTTGCCAGCTATTCCTGGGGAAAGGGCTGACTATATATGAAGAAGAGCGGGATATTCAAGTGTGACAACACAGAATACAGCGCATGATGGAGCACTGTTTAATAATTGTAGAGCAGATGTTTGGAGGGCACTCAGGGTACTGTATCCTGACACATCAGATATGCGTGCAATTATGACAGGTAAGTTGAAGGAAGATGAAGACTCTATTGCTTACATTCAGGATATTTTGGAGAAATGGCAACATGAAACTCGCGAGCCATGGGAAAAGACAGTGGCATTATTTTACCACACTTTATGTCAGGGGTTGCCTGAGCCAGTACAGAGGCAGATGAAGAAACAAGTGGGGATGGAATTAAAGCCATGGGCTGAGATACAGCTGACAATAGCATACTAATGTCGGTTATTACAAGAGAAAAATAAGAAGAAAGACGAGAATAGGAACATTGACGAAGCCAAGTTAGTTCAGAAAAAATTAACAAAATTTGCCATGGAAGGGGTGACATTGACAAGTGGAGAAGGATTGGAAATAAAGGAAGCAATGAGTGCATCGCAGGTGACTAATTTGCGCCCGATGGATTAAGGTGGATATGGGTTTGTGCCACGAGGCAGAGGTATAGGCTATAGAGGAAGAGGAGGAGGATTTCAAAATAATAAAGTTCAGTTTCAAGGTATGCAGAATGAGAACCAGAGTTCTCAAGGAAGGTTTGTCAGACGGGCACCCCCAGTATGTTGCACTTGTGGGATAACAGGGCACATTGAACACATATGTGGGAGCCAAGGGAATGTACAGAATGGCCAATTTTCAAGAGGGGGGCAGCTTATCCCCCACCATATAGCACACAATCTAGAGAAAGCTTTGCCCAGGAACACACATTGGCCCTCATTCCGAGTATGGAGGTAGTCATGGCGCTATTTGTGCCATGACTACCTCCCATACCGGTACCGACTCCGACCTGGTTCAATGGGGACTTACCGGTGTAGTCTGACCTTTGCGGACCGGTAAGTGCCCATTGAAAAATCCATTCCCCATTCCCATTTGAGCCCCATAGGGCTCAATGGGCAGGGGGAAGTAGCTAATAATGGTACCGCAATTTGCGGTACCGTTATTGGTTCTGATTTCCCTTAACGGGTCCCGTCCATAACACCTGGTAAAACCAGGCGTTAAAGGAGGGACCCGCTAAAGGAACTCGTAGTAGGGCGGAAAGAGATTACCAGCACCGGTCTCCTTACCGGTGCCCGGTATCCTTTACCGCACCACTCGGAATGAGGCCCACTGTATCAGACATAAGCACTGCAAGTGCAGCATGTGCAACAGCAAGAACAAGTGCAAATAAATCCACCACAAGGGCAGTTGCAACAAGCCCCTATGCAGACACAGCAGTATGCAAACACAGGACAAGTACTGACACCCAGAATAGGAGGTGTCACTGTGGTAGGAGGGAATCCTTTCACGGGGATGAGCCTGTACCCACAATAGGACAGCTCACAGGGTGACTTGATGTGTTCAGTACTATCTGTGACACCAGATGCCCAAGCGGAACCAAGGTTCGATGTGACGATAGATGGCAAATCTTTCTCTTTTCTTGTAGACACTGGAACAACTCGTTCATGTATACAAGAGGTAAAATATCTAATGTCGGGAATCGCCATGAATGCTGAAGGGTTCTCTGGAGCTATGAGTTGAGTTCCTTTTACCAATGAATTACCAGTTTCTATAGGAGAGTGTGACAAGTGTGTTCCTTTGTTATTTTCACGACAGACACCGATCAACATTTTGGGAAGAGATTTAATGACAAAACTAAACATGACATCTTCATCTACTGATCAAGAAATAGTGTATTCCACTCCAGGAATACACTATTTAATCATGGGAGAATTTATACTGGCGTTCACAGGCTCTGCAAGGCGTTCCAGTAGATCCAGAGATTTCTTTATATGGAGTGAGCAATCTATTAACATGGCTACCTGGCTTTGTGGGAAAAATTGTGAGAATACTTGATGAGTTTTTGTTTACACCACAAATATCCATGACGAAGAGGGGGGGGCAGACTATCCCTATAGAATTGAAAGCAGCCATAGTACGAAGGGAAATGGCAATGCTTGAAGGAGTAGATGATGACGGTAGACCATGGAGAACAGTAATAGCTCTCGAGGAAGGGTACATATTGACCGACATAACTGATGACGACATGTTCAGGGAAGACCAAACACAATGAAGTGGTGTCCTTCATGAGCATTGCATACTGGATAAGAATAGAGAAAAGGTTAGTTCCACAGCAAATGGCGATAATGCGCCAACGTCCACCATTTTTTCAGTAAGACTTGGAAAAGGTGCCAGGCGTCCTTTGGACCACATGCCCTTATGACATAGGATTATTAGGGGAATAGGGGAAGTTAAAATAAAGCTTAAGCCAGGAGCGATTTTACCTGGAGCAAAGCAGCACCCCATGTCTCGAGAAGCTGGTAAAGGTATATTTCAGACCATTACAGCACTAATGAAACAAGGGATACTGCTGCCATCGCAATCATTGTGTAATACCATGGTGAACTCGATCAAAAAATCCAAAGGAGGGTTGTGGAGATTTATACAAGATACGAGACTGATTAACCAGAATGTAGATGCAGAGTTTCCTTTAGTTCCTAATCCAGTGACAATACTGTGTAGTATCCCGGTGGAAGCTCAATTTGAAGAATGTGTTTTTCTCGATCCCGTTGCACAGAGACTCACAAGACTTGACGTCATTCACATTCCACCAAACCCGACTGAAGCATACTTGTTTGCCCCATGGGTACTGCGAGTCCCCATCGATCTTTAATAGAGTCCTACAGATGGATATAGGCAATATTGAGCTTAAGAGTGCAGTGATACAATACGTAGATGACATTTAAATTTGTAGCACCACAGAAGTGTCGGGGGGAAATTCTGCCGGGGTCGGCCGGGCCGTCCGCAGACCTCCGGGCAGGGAGGCCCCAACTCCTCCCGTATATCCCAAAAGAGATAGAGTATGAGA
The DNA here is from genome assembly GCF_040938575.1 of Ambystoma mexicanum. NCBI lineage: Eukaryota > Metazoa > Chordata > Amphibia > Caudata > Ambystomatidae > Ambystoma > Ambystoma mexicanum. Next base: position 355,468,721 of record NC_090921.1, read on the forward strand.
CACACGCAAGAAGCAAGGTGACTCTGCTGTTTATTAAACAAAAACGGCAGGGATGGGTCAAGGAGCGTACGCGTCCGTCCTGACACACACAATTGTGGGGCTCGCAGGCCCTTTTTACCTTAGTATGACGCGCTACTTGCGTCACCTTTAGAAAGTTAGCAAAAAACCTATTGCCACTCTTAATTGGTTGCTCGAGTGGTAGGGTTAGTATAGCATACGTATAGAGAACAATATTAGTGGACAAGGGTTAGTCAGGTGATATATCTGGGTTGTCCCTACAATTAGATACATGAGAATTGTTACATGAAGACTACTGATGATTGGTCAATGTTAATGGCGTCAGTGATAAGAGCCCCATGTTCTGATTGGTGCGCCCGTGAGCTTCCCAGCTTGGGACCATCGCTGTTCCCAGCTCTCGGTGTACCTGTCATTTGCAACAATGTTTCACTATGAGTACGTGCAGACAATGTGAGGACTTATTCATGAGCTGGAAGGCCGACTACTCCCACTGTCGCAGATGTCCATTGAGCCTTTTAAGTGTGTCTGCCTGTGTCTTGTACCAAGGGATCCAGACGCCTTCTTTCTCCTGGACTTGGCATCCTGTCAGGTTCGGCTTGGTCACGTGAGGTGGGACCGTGTTTGAGGCAGACTTTTGCACAATTAATATTGTTTTTCTACTGTGTGCCTGGTTTAATTTGCAGGTGTTATTTTAACGTTGGTGCGTGGCGTGCGAGGTTGCAACATCGTGCCCTTGATGGACTGCTTTCGGAATGTGGGTTTGCAACATTGCAACCTTGGCTGTCTGCTCTCGCCGGGCTCATTCTGCAGGATCAGCAACCTGACTCTTGTTCTTTTAACGTCCATGGGAGCTCTTGCTTGCGGCTTCTTAGGCCTGGTGTATAGGTGAAACCGTTTGGTGCAAAGGCGCTTTAGGTTATAGTATCATATTGTCTTATGACCAGTATCGTGTCTTCGTTATATTTCTCATTATGGTACTTGGGTTCAGGAGAAGCGTAAGCAAGCTCTTTAGATGAGTTCATGATGCGTCTTGCGTTTCTGCATTTTGAGAGCCTATGTGGAAAATAATAAAGATGCACGTCCGTGAGTATGTCTGTCGCCTACGTCATGGCACTGAGTATATTCTTCGTGTAGATTGGTGCGGGAGTGTCCAGTGTGTATATTTGCACAGGTGTGCTGACCGTTGGCTAGGTCGTCATGGCATCTCTAACGACGTGTTGGTTTTAGTCTAGTTGATCCGTGCCGCAGGTGTCAGCATGGGCAGGGCGTGCTGCTGGGCAGGCAGATGGACACATCCGTATGTTCCTGTACCAGGGTATTTGGTCGTCTGGTAGATGGGCAAACTCTTCTCGTGGCAGGTGCCTGGGCCGTGATCCTTTAGGCCAGGCGCGAGAGGGGAAGGACGGGAGCCTGTTTTTCCATTCTCCCACTTCAGTCCCCCCTCTGGTCGACTTGTCGACCACAAACATATCCTTTTCGTTATCTCCTCTTACCCTCCATATTTTAGTTATTCCTCCTAGATGTCCATAGTGGTTAACATGATCTTCAAATGACCAATACATATATTCACAGGTTCCTCCAGGAGTACAGTATACCCATTTCCCTATGTAACTCCTGGGGTTTCTTGGGTTCTCGATCTTCACTGAGGGTGGGTCCAGATGGTTGGTGATGATCTGGTTTCGCAGCTTCTCCCTCTCTTGTATTATTATGCCTGCGTGTTGGCCGTCATCTGCTGGCATCAAGGGGTGCATACCGACCATTTCAAGCAACTCGTCGGTGGTGCGTGCCTTCCGGGCCTTCCAAAATCTTATTATGATCAGTGTAGCTCCAGCCAAAATAGTACAACCAACTATAATTTTTAGTCCATCTGACAGCCAAGATGGCATCCATGACCATAATAGCGAAAACCAACTCTCATCCTTTTTCACACCTTTACTTTCATCCATCATTTTGGAGTGCATCTGGGCCAATTGTGAAACTGCTTCTGTCAGTGTACCGTTGTCAGCATCGTTGGCAGGAATGAACGTGCAGCATGATTGTCCTATCTTTGCGCATACTCCTCCTTCCATGGCTGTGAGGAGGTCCAATACATATCTGTTCTGGAGTGCTACCATCCTTACAGCTCGCAGCTCCTCTTTTATTGCGTTGAATCCATTTACTGTAGAATTGATGGTCATCATTAGTTCCCATCTAGTTATCTGGAGCCATTTTGCGTTTGCGTAAGCCTGCAGTCCCGGATGGATTATTGAGGAGAAGAACATTGCTGCTCTGCTGAATAGTCTGTGTTCTGGCGGAATTGAAGTGAGGGCCGTTTCCGACCTTCCCCATAGGTAATTTCCAGTCAGACGTTCTCCTTGTCTTTTCCTTCTATTTAGGACGGTATTATTGCCGTTGGTCCTGTTCCCTTGCTCCTCCTGAGGTGGTGCAGATCTCTTCTTTCTCTTGTCCCCTTCATCCATTTTGGGAAAGTTCGCCACATTCACATGCTTCTTGGGTACCACTATTGATGGTACATTGGCGTGCACCATCGTGCACACACCATTCCACAGAGGGGGCAGTGTGTGGTATGCCTTTTCTCCACAGGCCCAGTAATGGTCCATTATTACTGCTGTTCCTGCTCCCCCCTCAGGTAACTCCATCACGCTGGCACAATTGGTGTTGTATCCTACGTCCACTTCTCCTTTATGTTGGTAGCATACCTTAGGCGCAGTCAGCGGCAGTATTGTTATTGGGTCTTCATCCGTCTCTATCCATGTGAGCATTGGTACGTACTTGATCCAAGTCGTCCAACATCTGTGGTTGTGTGCCTCGATAGTTGAGATAGTTTCCTTTGTTACCATGTTGCTTCCAATCACTCCTATCTCCCAATTGTTGTCCAAGTACACCTTCCCCGTTATCGTCACCAGTGGCCTCTCCCAGCATCCTAGTTTACCAGGAACTTCAGTGGCATACCAATCACATGGTAAATACTGCAGTGTTACTTTCTTTGTTTCCCCTTTTGCAGGACCACTTGTTATGTATCTGAATGCTTCAGCATGTAAACTGCTCTTGTGGTAACTCAAATAAGTCTTGAGGAAGTTGTTTTCGTATGGGTATGAATCTCGTGTTTTCCACACCATATGCACCACTGTCCCTTGAAATCTTCCTTTCGTTTGGAACAGTGCCAAGTATATTATGCATCGTGCTGTCTTTTCATCTATTTCTGTGGCAACAAATGTTCGGGAAGCGCTCATGGCGTATGGTATTAATGAGCAAACGTAGCAGCTGTCTTCTGTTGTCTGCTTACCAATGCGGGTCATGTGTTGGTACCATATGTTGTTTGAGACGTGTGCTGAATCTTGTATATAATTATCAATACCTTTATTATCGGAGTATGTGCTGCGTTGAACTCTATTTTGCTTGTGTATAATTTTACTACTATCACCTGACGTAACACCTGTTGCAGCTGGGGATGGGGGTGTATTAGGTTTGGGTACAGCAATAATATTGATAGCACAGCTGTACTGCCATACAGAGGCAGCCAAGAACCCGGTGATCATCAAAATCCCTATTATTTTTATTACATATGCTAATTTCACCGGCATTTTTGCTCTTACCTTGCTGCGGTCCGGTAGCGTATTCTTGCAACGTTAAAGTTGCCCGCCTGAAAATTCTCAATATGCTGGTTATTAAATGTTAGTTGTTGTTGTTTAAGCTCTCCCTATCAGGTAGTCATTCAGTGCCCAGGCGAAGAGCTGTTCCCACGCCAATCTAAGCGATCTATCTCTTAGGGCAGGCAAGTATGGGGGGAGGTGGGGCATTGAGTATTCTATGGCCAAGAGGAATGCTGTGTAGTACACACGTACCCTTCTCTTTTTCAGGTACGTTGGCCTTTTTATTTCATATATAAATTGGTGTGACAATTCTTCTGGGTAGTCATCGTCTGAGGGTACCATCTACTCCTGGCCAGTGAATTTGTTAGTTATCTATTTTCTTAGCAGTACAATAATACGCAGTTCCTGCATGTGCGAGAGAAAAGAAAAGAAAGCATTCACGTGTTTACATGTGTACTTGTGCAATACAATGTCCTTTAGTTCAGTTATTACTCGTAGTGGGGGTAGGGGTCAATGGGCAGGGGGTTTGGGCTCAACTGGCGGAAGTATTTTTACTCTTTGAGCGTGTGACCATGGGGTGGGCAGTATGGGGATCACCCTTTTCTTCTTTAGTTATTGTCTCTGGGGAATCTGGGGAGTGACAGGGTATGGGAACACTTGGGTCGTTGGCTGTGATAGAACTCTCTTCCTCCGTCGGCGGTGTTGTTGTTGTTCTTCCAATGGACCTGTCGGTGGTGCTGGGGCGGGTCTGGAGTTTGTAGATCTTTACATTGTGTAGGTGGTTCCAGGCACGCTTATCCTGTAGCTTTACTGCTCTCGTTGATACCTCCTCTACCAGATGGGGGCCAGTAAATCGTGGACTGTTCCACTTCCTATTGAAATTGCGAAGCAGTACGTGGTCACCTTAAGCAATTTTACACAGTCTTTCTTTTTCCAATTCTTTATCCGCTTCTTCTTGTTGATTGCTGTTAGACCCGCCCCGTGTGCGCTCGAGCTGTTGAGACACAAACACTACACTAGTAATCAAAGAAGACACATATTGGTACATTTCATCACCAAGAACACTCGCTGTGCTTTCGTGGTCGGTAAATGCTCTTGATGTTGGCATTAGGGGAAGGCGTATTTGACGTCCGGTAACCACCTCGTGTGGGGTGAGGTGGTGGTCGGACCCTGGTCTATTCCTTAGCTCAAATAGGGCTAATGGAAGGCAATATAACCAACTCTTCTTTGTTGTTTGCTGTATCTTTGCGATTGCCTCCTTTAATAGGCCATTCAGGCGTTCACATACACCGTTGGCCTGTGGGTGGTATGCACATGCACATTTATGCTTTATGTTCAGCAAGGATGTGATGTGCTGGAACATTTCGTTTGCGAAATGTGGGCCATTGTCTGACCTTAACCCCTCGCACACTCCCCATCTTGGGAAGACCTCCCTCACTAGGAATTTAGCTGCTCTAAATGCATCTGGGTGTGAACAGGGCCCTGCTTCAATCCACCTAGAAAATGGGCATACTACTACGATCATATACCTATTTCCTTGACATATGTTGACCATATCAACATAGTCAATATGGAGATGCCGGAAAGGTCCCTCTGGCCGGGGTATAGTACCTCTTACCACCTTTAGAGTATGGCCGGCCGTAAACTGTTGACATGTGAGACAATTACTGATAAAGTTTGACACATGAGAATTTAGCTCGGGGCAGAACCAGTCTTCCCTAATTCGTGCTGCAATTACTTCCTTGCCTGTGTGGTCTGGATGATGTAGTTGGCTCAGGGCAGTGTCCAAAAGTGCCAATGGTATTACAACTTTTCCAGTGCCGCCTTGGCGCCATAGTGAGTCAGTTGGTGACATTGTGCATCCTCTTTTTACCCATATTTCTTTTTCGGCCATTGGTGCGGCCGCTTGTAGCTCCATAATCTGCGTGGCTGGGAGATGGGTGTACCCTTCTCGTATCAACATTTCCTTAGCCATTCCCCTCCCTCTCCCTCTCTGTGACTCTGGGGGGTTCCATATCTCACCAAAGTATGCAGCATACTTCGCATGTGCATCTGCTGCTGCATTCCCCTTCGAGACGTGGTCTTCACCATTGGTGTGTGCGGTGCATTTTACTAAAGCTAATTCTTGGGGGTCATTTATTACTTCAATTAGTTCAGCCAATAAGGGAGCATGTTGCACTGGAGTGCCATCAGCTCTCCTAAACCCCCTTCTTCTCCATTTCGACAGCCCTGAGTGGACAGTGGATGTAACATATGCGCTGTCGGAGTATATGGTCACTCGTTTGTCAAAGCTTTCCTTCAACGCCAAGATCAGTGCAACTAGTTCCGCTGCTTGAGCGGAGAAATGCTGTGGTAATTGTACACATTTTATTGCCACACACACCGGTACCTCCATCATTTTTACCACTGCTGCCCCAGTTCTCCTTATACCATCCCATTGATCGATAGTTGATGACCCATCAATAAATAAGAGCTCACCACCCCCAGTGCGTTTTCTTCAACCTTTTATAGTACATGAGTACATTTCAGTTATTTCCGTACAGTCATGGGCATAATCTCCCTCCTCAATTACTTCTGCTAGGAATGTTGCAGGGTTGACCGTGCTACATCTAACAATTGATAGTTCAGCTCTTGATAAAATGATCTCATAACCTGATGCTCTTTGCGTGGTTAGGGTGGACTTAGGTTTATTCAATATCGCAAATAGTGCATGTTCCACAAACAGTGTAATTGGGCACCCCATGGTGATTGCTGATGCCTTTTCCACTGCAAAAGCAGCTGCGGCGAGACCTTGTTCGCAAGGGAAGTGGCCTAACATCACAGGATCTAAGTGGCCGCTGTAAAATGCTACTGGTTTGTAGCCCATGCTTGTTTTTTTGAGCCAACACTGCTTTCATTACTGCTGAATCGCAATGTGAGAATATAAAGAATTGTCGCTCATAGTCTGGGGATGCCAGTACTGGAGCAGTTGATATCGCATCTTTCAGTTCATCAAAAGCCTCTTTCATTTCCATCGTCCACCCCAGCTTTTTCTCCCCTTTATTAGCTTCCCTTAACGCCTCAAGCAGGGGTCCTATGTACGAGCTGTAATCAAACACCCATGCTCTACAGTAGTTGCACAGCCCCAGGAACTGCTGCAGTTCCCTCACAGTTTGTGGCATTGGAGTGTTTGAAATGGCCTGTGCTCTTTGTGGTGCAATCTTTCTTCCATGTTGGGATATAAGTTGACCAATGTAAAGTACCTGTTCTTGACAGTACTGTATCTTTTCCATGTCTACCTTGTAACCTTTTTCAGCCAATATTGTCAACATCTTTAAGGAGTCCTCTCTGCATGTTCTTTCGTTCGTGCTGCAAATTATTATGTCATCCACATACTGCAACACAGTGCTTTCCACTTCAATGTTACCCAAATCCATCTGTATCACTCTATTGAAAATTGAGGGTGATTCGCAATACCCTTGTGGCAATCTAGTGTGTTTCCACTTTGTGTTTCTGTAAGTGAAGCTCGTCAGATCTTGTGAGTCTGGGTGTAATGGTATTGAGAAAAAAGCATTTTTAAGGTCGATCACTGTAAATCGTGATGCCTCTGCTGGAATGCCACACAATATTGTGGCCGGGTTTGCTGCTACGGGATATTCCGCTTCTACTATGTTGTTCAAGGGCCTGAGGTCCTGTATGAAGCGCCAAGACCCCCCTTTAGCCTTGCGCACTGGGTACACAGCCGTGTTACAAGGTGATTCTGAGGGGACCAATATGCCATTATTTATAAGGGCGGTTATGGTTTCATATATACCCTCATCTGCCTCTTTTGATAGTGGGTACTGTTTTACTCTGGGGAGTATTGCACCTTTTTTCAATTTTATCCTTACTCCCCCTATACTTTTTATGCACCCCACATCATAGGGGCCAGTAGTCCACAATGATTTGGGTACCTTTGACATATCCTCCTTAAAGAAGGGGACTGGGGTGCATGCGGGTGCCTCAAGTGCCATTGCAATTTTCTGTGCTACTTGTTTGTAAGCCACTCTTAGCCATATTTCCACACTCATCATAACCACCATTTCACCTTCTTCCTTTTCATCTGAGAACAGCTCCTCATCTGACACCTGGGTGAGCCTACATCCTTCTGCTAATGCTATCACGGCCCTCCATGCTCTTCCTTCTTTGTCTTGGGCATGTACAGCAATGTAGTCAGCTGTTGCAATAATGCTCTCAATGTCCATTAGGATCACCTTTCCTTCTAGTTCATTAACAGGTGTTTCTGGTCTGAACAGATAGGCTGCTGGCCTCCTCCATATTTTCCCTTCTATCCCTGGCATCCATGCAATTGCCATATCTGTTCCATACTGGAATAGTTCGCCATCTACTGGCTCCGCCCTAATCGCTGTCTGTCCGCAGTATGCTTGCATAATCTGTCGTGCTGCGAGCATGCTAATCCCTGGAGTAGAGCAAATTATGCCGTCCTCAGTAAAGGAGATCGTCATATTCAACCTGTTCATTATGTCTCTCCCCAGTACATTTACTGGTGAGGCACTATAATATAGAAGTGGAACTGACAGATCATAATCTCCAATAGATAAGGGAATGTTATCAGTAAAGGGAACCAACCCTCTAGCCCCAGAGAATCCTTGGGTGTTCATGGCTTCGCCTGACATCTTAAATTTACCTTCCCTTATGGAAGACCGGGTTGCCCCGGTGTCAACAAGGAATGATAATTTTTTGTCACCTATCGTTACCTCTATGCGTGGCTCCTCCGCACTATTAGGTGTTACTGACAGGATGGGACACACCAAGGCCGTCTGTGGGCTGTCCTATTGAGGGTACAATGATTGGCCATTTCCTGTGTAAGGGTTGTGTCCCAAGACCGTCACCCTACCCAGTTGTGTTTGTTGTGCTTGGGGTTGCTGTGTCATCGCTACCTGTTGTTGTGGCAGTGAATACGTCTGTGGCTGTTGTTGTGTTAATTGTTGTTGTTGTTCATTTCCCTGTTGCAACGTCTGCTGTTGCTGTAGGCCCTGCTGTTCCTGTGAGGGCCTTGGTTGTCCCTGTTCACTCCATGATGGTGTACCTGGTCTAACTCTACACGTGCGTGACATGTGCCCTAATAGTCCACAACTCCAACACACCGGCGGTTCCCTACTTTGCCATGGAAAGCTCCCTGTGTTGTCCTGGTATACTGGTTGCCCTGTGGGGTAGGGATTTCTAAGTCCTCCCACCTGTTGTTGGGTGTTATATCCATATCCTCTCCCTCTCATAAATCCTCCTCTCCCCCTGTTATAATTATAATACCCAGCTCCTGCCATCGTATGTCCTCCTCCCATGTTAGTCATGTATGGTTGTATTGGCGGCGCCTGTTGTGTTACAGTCTGTGAAGGTGGTATTTGGGTGGAATCTTGTGCAGCCACTACTTGTGTGGGGCTTTGGGTCATTGTTGTGGGCGTAGTTATTAGTGCCCCTTCCATTGTGTATTTAGTAAGTTTTTTCTGTACTAGTTTAGCCTCTTCCGTTTTCCTGTCCTCTTCCTTTTGTTTCATTTTTCCTTGCCATGTCCTGCAATGATGCACTATAGTAAGTTGTATTTCTGGCCATGGTTTTGCTTCCATTCCCACTACTTTCTTTAGTTGTTTCTGAACTCCTTCTGGGAGCCCTTGTACTAGTATATGATAGAATATTGCTGGTGTTTTATCCCATTGCTCTCTCGTTTCCATGCGCCACTTCTCTTGGATCTCCTGGATATAATCAACAGGATCTTCATTCTCACGCATCTTGCGAGAGGTAATTGCTCCTATGTCTGATGTGTCTGGGTACTGTACCCTCAGTGCCTGCCATAGTGCATGTCTGCAGTTTGCGAATGGTGCCCCATCGTGCGATGTGTTTGTTATTGTTACCCCATGGAATCCCGCTCTCTTCCAAATGTCATCCGCTCTATCCCCTAATATTGATATTAACAGGCCCTTTAGATCTCCTACTGCCAGTTTCTGTCCTGCGGTGTGTTTTTCCATTTCATATATCCACTTACCCGCACCTCCACTTAATGATGGGAGCCTGCATTTTATATTTTCTTTATCGGTATGCTTCCAAGGGGCATACTGCGGTCTAACCCCTCCTCTCTCTAAAAGTGGCATCAAGTTATGTCTCGTTTCACCCTTTGTGTTCCATAATACCGAGTCCTCACACCCTTCCTCCTCTTCCCTTTCTTCTACATCTTCAATTTCGTCCGTATTTCCCCTGCTCGTAACTCTTTCTTCTCCATCTTTTCCTGTGTTTAATGTGGGCATGTGTATTCGTCTTTCCTGCCTGCGACTAGGGAGGTTTCTAAGCCGATATGCATAGGGTGTCAGTTCATCTGTGAAGGGCGCGAGTTTTATTTTGCGTAACGAGCGTGAGGTGGTTGAACATGTAGGGTGCGATGGGGGAGGGCGTGATGGGGATGGGGATGGTGCGGCCTCATGTGTCTGTCTTTCCACTATTCCTCGCTCTCCCTCCTCACTTCTCTCCAGTTCATCCTTTCTCCTACCGATCCATGGTGAGTCTGTGTTGGTCCGGGTGATGTATAGTTTATCTAAACTTTCCCTTTCACTGTTTCTTTCTTCCTTCCTTCTCCACTCCTTCTTCTTCCTCACTGCAAAAGCCAGTCATAAAAGGCAACCCCCACTCGGTCTTTTTCCCCTTGATCGTTACTGTTTGTAAGTCTATTAGGTCCAGTTCTCCTGTTTCTCCTTTATCAACCACTCCCCTTTGTGCTGATGTTGTTGCTACTTCTGTGTTTCTATATACATCCCCCCATTCTCCACTCACCCTACTCCTATCTTCTCTTTCTCCCTCATTTCTCTCCTCCATCTCCCTACTATTTTCCTCCCTTTTCCTTTTTAATTCCTCCATCACTTCACTTCTCATCTGTTCTAGTATTCTTTCATCCTCCTTCTTCCTTTCCCATTTCACCCTTTCTCTTTCTACTATACTCTCTATCACCCTCCCTTCTTCGTATTTCTTAGTTGTTTCTGATAGTAACCTCCTCTTCCACATTGCCATTTCTTTTTCTTTTTCTTCTTCTTCCCTTTTCTTTTCTCACAGTACTACTCTTGATACCCTTTCTGCTGCTGCTTTTACCCTTTCAGCTTCTCTCCTTTGCCCCTCCGTTCGTTCCCGTATTTTTTCCAATTCGTTCTTAACTTCTTTCCTTTTCCTCGCTCTCTCTTTCTCCTCCCTTTCAAGCTGCTTGATCAATTCATTCTGCTCATCCCTTAATTTTGCTAGTCGTTCCTCCAAAATCTCTTCCTGTTGTCGTAACAGCTCTTCCCCCCTCATTTCACTGTCCCTGGCATTATCCTCATCTGTTTTCTTTACTACCTCCTTCTCTTCTCCTGTTAATGAACCTCGTAATTTTAATAATATCTGTGCAGCTACCCACTCATCATTTCCTATTTCCACAGTCTGGTCTTCTCCAGGCCTCCCCTCCCCTGCTGGCATCTTCCTATGAGCCACATATGGTGGAGGGCTGTATGCCGGGTTCGAGTATCCCTCAGCCGCCCTTAACTGTCCTCTTTCTATTTCTCCTAATTCTCTTAAAGGGTACAACCCCCCTCCCTCTGTTTTTACCCCCCTTGCTAGGGGTATCTCGTTGCTCGGTTCCTTTTTTATCTCATCTGTTTTATTATTCTTTTCTCCTCCCTCTCTTCTGTTCCCCGTGTTCTTTGGGTCCTCACTCCCCTTTTTCCCATCCTCTCCTCCCTCCTTAATCTCTTTTTCTCCCGGTATTTCCCCCATAGTGAACATTCCATTTGGTCCTGGTCGGGACCCTTGGAACATCCTCCATAAGTTAAACACCTCCACATGGTTTGCCAACTTCTTCCCTTTATAAGTATTGTGCAGATGGTTTAATAATGAATGTTGGACATATGGATCGAAGCTACCATTAGGCGGCCACGGTGTTAGCATTTTGTTATCCGTCCCCTGGGTCCATTCTATGCTATATTTAATCAGTTTCTCCCTATGGGGTGGCAGTGTTGTGCAGATGTGTTGTAGTGGGGTAGTGAGGGTGTTCCCCCACCCTCCCGATCCTGTCCCGTATGACATAGTAGTGCTCCACTTGTTACCCTTCCCCTATCTGGTAGCAGTTTATCTCACCAGCAGTTTACAAGATACAGCCTTATATCGTTTACCTGGCCCCGTAAGTTTGGGGACTTACGATAGTCCGCTAAGAAAATTACAAAAAATATAGTATGTTACATTTGTATATTTCCTTCTGTCTTTCTTTCTTTATACAACACCCTTACGGCCCCCTGCGGCCGAGGCGCACGTAGCCCCCTGCGGCTGCGTACCCCTTATGACGTTCTTATACAGTCGTCCTATTTTCACGTGCTCCTCCCCCTTCTACACTTGCCGTGGCCGGCGTTCTCCGTGCGCAGCCACGTTCCCCGTTTCGCCTTTCCCCGATCAACTCATTGCCGTTTATCTCCGTCTCCACTCCCTTACCACAATTCTCTTTCCCCACCACTCTCAGAAAGAAAGATGCCTTGTGCTCGGGATATCCTATGAAAGCCCTACTGGTGACGTCACCGATCTCTTCGAGCTACTGATAAGTTCTTCATATATTCTTTAAGTTCAAAATGCACTTTCAATCTACCCCCGTTAACCCTACAGCTGTCTTCCTGTCACTCCTGGAACAAGGTAATCAAATCAATAATATAATCAGACTGCGCACAATGCGTCGCCTCGCGTGTGATACGCCCCTCGACAGGAGGGCTTAACTAGCCAATTATCTTCCGTATTAGGCAACTAGCTAGCTACCGCCTACAGGGAAACGTCATCTACCTATCGAGTTTCTTGCTCGAACAATAGGGATCCTCATCTACTCATTGATCAATAAATGCCAAATCGTAGGAAACCACACACACCCACACTTGCACGTAGTCGCTACCTAGGCCAATCAGTTTCTACGAGCGGCCGCACGTGATGTTTTCGTGCTCCGCCCCCCTCTCTCGCGTAACGTAGTCGACTGCTCTCGCACTTGTTCGACTACCATTCATTCTATTTCCAACACTAAGTTGTCGAACCTTCGCCGCGCACCTGTGCAAAACCTCCCGCCTCCCTTATTTAATTCCTCCCCCCTCCCTCACAATTTCACATTGCTTGTTGTGCGTGGCATGCTCACCAAGTTCTCTTGATGCGGGGCCGCTCGACTGCGTGCACCCCTCCAAGCGGCTCGTCACCTCCCCTCGTCTGGACCACGTCTGGACACTCGCCAACCGCGGGCGGGATACTTCTCAACCGGCTCCCGAGGGCCAATATCCGGATTGCGCTGTCCGGTCTTCTCGCAGCTCCGCGATGGTCCTGTAGTCCTCAGAAGGGGGCAACGGCAGAGGGGGCCGCGCCGCCGGGCCTCCTCGCAACCGGAGTGCCTGGATAAGAATAGAGAAAAGGTTAGTTCCACAGCAAATGGCGATAATGCGCCAACATCCACCATTTTTTCAGTAAGACTTGGAAAAGGTGCCAGGCGTCCTTTGGACCACATGCCCTTATGACATAGGATTATTAGGGGAATAGGGGAAGTTAAAATAAAGCTTAAGCCAGGAGCGATTTTACCTGGAGCAAAGCAGCACCCCATGTCTCGAGAAGCTGGTGAAGGTATATTTCAGACCATTTCAGCACTAATGAAACAAGGGATACTGCTGCCATCGCAATCATTGTGTAATACCATGGTGAACTCGATCAAAAAATCCAAAGGAGGGTTGTGGAGATTTATACAAGATACGAGACTGATTAACCAGAATGTAGATGCAGAGTTTCCTTTAGTTCCTAATCCAGTGACAATACTGTGTAGTATCCCGGTGGAAGCTCAATTTGAAGAATGTGTTTTTCTCGATCCTGTTGCACAGAGACTCACAAGACTTGACGTCATTTACATTCCACCAAACCCGACTGAAGCATACTTGTTTGCCCCATGGGTACTGCGAGTCCCCATCGATCTTTAATAGAGTCCTACAGATGGATTTAGGCAATATTGAGCTTAAGAGTCCAGTGATACAATACGTAGATGACATTTAAATTTGTAGCACCACAGAAGTGTCGGGGGGAAATTCTGCCGGGGTCGGCCGGGCCGTCCGCAGACCTCCGGGCAGGGAGGCCCAACTCCTCCCGTATATCCCAAAAGAGATAGAGTATGAGACACACGCAAGAAGCAAGGTGACTCTGCTGTTTATTAAACAAAAACGGCAGGGATGGGTCAAGGAGCGTACGCGTCCGTCCTGACACACACACAATTGTGGGGCTCGCAGGCCCTTTTTACCTTAGTATGACGCGCTACTTGCGTCACCTTTAGAAAGTTAGCAAAAAACCTATTGCCACTCTTAATTGGTTGCTCGAGTGGTAGGGTTAGTATAGCATACGTATAGAGAACAATATTAGTGGACAAGGGTTAGTCAGGTGATATATCTGGGTTGTCCCTACAATTAGATACATGAGAATTGTTACATGAAGACTACTGATGTTTGGTCAATGTTAATGGCGTCAGTGATAAGAGCCCCATGTTCTGATTGGTGCGCCTGTGAGCTTCCCAGCTTGGGACCATCGCTGTTCCCAGCTCTCGGTGTACCTGTCATTTGCAACAATGTTTCACTATGAGTATGTGCAGACAATGTGAGGACTTATTCATGAGCTGGAAGGCCGACTACTCCCACTGTCGCAGATGTCCATTGAGCCTTTTAAGTGTGTCTGCCTGTGTCTTGTACCAAGGGATCCAGACGCCTTCTTTCTCCTGGACTTGGCATCCTGTCAGGTTCGGCTTGGTCACGTGAGGTGGGACCGTGTTTGAGGCACAATTAATATTGTTTTTCTACTGTGTGCCTGGTTTAATTTGCAGGTGTGATTTTAACGTTGGTGCGCGGCGTGCGAGGTTGCAACATCGTGCCCTTGATGGTCTGCTTTCGGAATGTGGGTTTGCAACATTGCGACCTTGGCTGTCTGCTCTCGCCGGGCTCATTCTGCAGGATCAGCAACCTGACTCTTGTTCTTTTAACGTCCATGGGAGCTCTTGCTTGCGGCCTACTTAGGCCTGGTGTATAGGTGAAACCGTTTGGTGCACAGGCGCTTTAGGTTATAGTATCATATTGTCTTATGACCAGTATCTTGTCTTCGTTATATTTCTCATTATGGTACTTAGGTTTAGGCAAAGCATAAGCAAGCTCTTTAGATGAGTTCATGATGCGTCTTGCGTTTCTGCATTTTGAGAGCCTATGTGGAAAATAATAAAGATGCACGTCCGTGAGTATGTCTGTCGCCTACGTCATGGCACTGAGTATATTCTTCGTGTAGATTGGTGCGGGAGTGTCCAGTGTGTATATTTGCACAGGTGTGCTGACCGTTGGCTAGGTCGTCATGGCATCTCTAACGACGTGTTGGTTTTAGTCTATTTGATCCGTGCCGCAGGTGTCAGCATGGGCAGGGCGTGCTGCTGGGCAAGCAGATGGACACATCCGTATGTTCCTGTACCAGGGTATTTGGTCATCTGGTAGATGGGCAAACTCTTCTCGTGGCGGGTGCCTGGGCCGTGATCCTTTAGGCCAGGCGCGAGAGGGGAAGGACGGGAGCCTGTTTTTCCATTCTCCCACTTCAGAAGATAGTGTAGACAAGATTCTGTTCAGTTGATGACTATTCTAGCAGACAAGGGATATAAGGTTGACAAGGGAACATTACAATACTGTCAAGAAGAGGTGTATACATAGTTCAATTGATTTCAAATGAAGATAAGAAAGTGACACCTGAAAGAGCTGAGGCGATTATGAAAACATCACAACCAAACACAGTGAAACAGATGCAAAAGTTTTTGGGGTTATGCAACTATGTTAGAGCTTGGGTGTTTGATAATGGTATGTACACAAGACCACTTCTGCAAGCTTTAAAAAAGGCACAGATGGACAAAATAATATTAGAATGGACTGAAGAAATGGAGGAAGGGTTTGAGGAGCTGAAAAAAGAAATTTGTATAGCCCCTGTTTTAGGAATTCCCAATTATGCTGAGGAATTCTATTTGTTTTCGCACACAAATGGGACAGTCATGACTGCAGTGCTTATGCAGAGAGCTACATTGGGATACAAGCCTTTAACATATTGCAGTGGGAGTTTAGACCCAGCCATGAGAGGACACATCCCTTTCGAACAATCATTGGCTGCTGGCCGCGTTCACGATTGAGAAATCAACAAGTATTGTCATGGACTGCTCCATGACTCTTTTCATAGAGCATGCTCTAATTGCCATTTTAGAGAAACCCAAAGGCACATTGACATCCCAAAGAGCTAAGGCTTATGAGGTAATGGTTTCTAACCTAACAATTACGATTGTAAGATGTAAAATAGTGAATTTACTGCCACGTTTATAGCTGAGCCAAAAGAAAAAGGCGATCATGTGCATGACTTTGCTATTTATGTTGAATTGTATGATATACCCTATGTGAAGAAAAATGCTTTAGCAGGAGGGGAAATTCTCTTTATTGATGGTTCTTCAAGAATTGATCAGACTAGTGGGGAAAGGCATTCAAGCGTTGCAGTAGTGGAACTTAGATTAAATGGAGACTTTGAAGTTGTAGCAAGTGCAAGGGTATCGTCTCACCTTTCAGCACAAGTGGCAGAATTAGTAGCGATCATAGTCGCGCTTGGGAAACACGAAGGACAGGAAGTAACAGTTTATAGTGACTCCGCCTACGTGACGTCAACCGTACACACAGGGTTAGCATGTTGGAAGTGGAAGGGCTATCTCCACACAGACAAAACTCCAGTGCAACACGCATCCTTACTGCATACGCTCATTAAGGCACTACAACGTCCAGTGGCCATAGCGGTCATTAAATGCGCAGCACACACTAAATGAACAGATTGTATCTCTTGCGGTAATGAAGCCGCAGGCGAAGAAGCCAAAAGGGTTGCATATTCCCGAGATATTTTCAGTTTTGATAGTCACAACCATGTTAGTGCAAGAAGGGTTTAATAAATCATCGATAACCCAACTAATGGAGATTCAAGGGAGTGCACCGCAGGAAGAGCAGAAATTGTGAAAACAAAGAGGGTGTTCTTTATCCACCACAGAAGCATTATGGCGACAAGACAACACTGGAAAGCCAGTGATGGCAGTAGCATTATTAAAGGTTGCACTTGAACAGCAGCATTACCCCGCACATGCAACCAGGGAGAGTCTTGCTGCTATGATTGCATAAGACTGGTTCATCCCGAATTTGTTGGAACACGTAGCACTATTTATGGTAAACTGCATTGTGTGTGAAACGTTTACTGCTGGGCATACACTGAGGACAATTAGAGGAGTAATACCTCGACCAAATGGTCCATTTCAGCATTTACATATCAACTATGTCGATATGCTGCAAATATGTAATGGATATAGGTATCTAATAGTGGTGGTGTATCCCTTCTCTAGGTGGATCGAGGCAGGTCCGTGTACACACCCTGATGCCACTTGTGTAGCACATTTAGTAGTGCAGAGTTTTCCTGAGATGGGATGTGTGTGTGAAATGATGAGATCTGACAATGGGCCACATTTTGTTAATTAGCTATTTTAACAGATAGGGGTTCTATTGCGTATTAAGTATACGTTTTCTTCTGCTTATCACCCAGAAACAAACAGGATATATGAGAGACTCAACTGCCTCCTTTAAGAAAGGAGTGCCAAGATTAAATTGACTTTGAAGAAGGGATGGCTATATTAACTACTCCTATCCTTATATGCCCTTCAGAATCAGCCAGGGTCAGACCATCACCTTACTCCTCATGAACTAGTGACAGAGCAGTGTATGAGAACACTTCTTACACCTCCATCTAGGAGCAGAGGTGACGCCCAGCGTGTAGCTAGAACTTTAGCTGATGAAGTGCATAACTATTTGACATGTATGACCTCTAGCATTTCTTTCATTTCAGATCAAGGAAAGGGCAAGGTGGGTTGGTCTCAGAGCACATAAGAAGACAATTCAACAACCAACCCAATTGAACTACTACTGGCACCTAAGTCATATGTTGGAGACCTAGTTCTAATTAAGAATTTTACTCAAAAGTGGCATGAGACAGGTCTTAATGGTCCCTTTTGTATTGAGAATATAACCCCTTCAGCTGTGAATTTCATGGGAGACACCCTTGGCTTTATCTAGGTGACGTGAAGGCCTGTGAAGGTGAGATACGGCCTCCCACCATTGCCGATCCAGATGCAAGACAAGAAGAAGAATATTAGCGGGTGTAGACTCGATCGATGATGAAGAAGAAGGACGATAAAGCAACCAGCAGTTAATACAGATTTTATATTGGACTGAAATTCAACTGGACCATCCTTATAGATATTTTAATAGAGAGGGAAAAACAGCTGCAGAGAAGTTCAGTAGTGTGAAAATGAACTTTTAGAAATACACATTGAAGCATCAGAGTTAAGTCTAAATGTCAGTTCTTGATTAGAAATTGGAAACGAGATCAGTATCCAGATTAATTTCATGGAGAATACCTGTTTTAAACACTTAATCACATGGTACTTAGATAGTGACGTTCATCAGCATGTGTTTGCTGTCTTTGTGTTTATTTTTCAAGCTCAACCTGCTCTAGTGAGAAGACATGCTGATGTTCGCACTTTCTTACAGGATCCTAAAAATGGCCCAGTCATGAGGAGGCTCCTTATTGCCATCATCGAGCAGATTCTGCAATAAAAGTATAAAGAATTTTGATGATTGTATTAAAAATTCTTAAAGAGGAAAGTGGCATGGTTCAAGGCAAAGAACAAGTGCAATGAGTAGTAGGATGGCGAGAAAGATGGATGCCTATGTTTTTATGCATAATATATGCCTGCATGATTGTTCTCTTTGTCTTTCTGTTCCTCATCTTTCACAGTCTCTATTATGTTAGTACGTCCGATGAAGGAGAAGTCCCTATGGTTCTCCCTACTATGAAAACTACTTTTCATTTACTTCTTGATTATTACACAACCTTTCGGAGACACAAGAGAGATGCAGAGGAAGATAGTGAGGGAATAAATACCTTGATAATGCAGCACACTTTAACATGTGGTACCAGCACATGAGAAAAGTGGGAGAAAAGGCATCAAAGGAGAGTGACTACGTCTGCTCTCTCATACCCTATGCTATGAATACAATGCGAACTTTCATCACCAGAGAAGTTCCAGAACACGATGTTAGGAGCCTCAGCCATCTTGCAGCATGTATGGCCAGAGGACAATTCCAGGGAAGTTGGGCCACTTTACAATGGAGATCGAAATGGTTGTTTCCATACCAGGATGACTATATTAAGACCAGAGATGGAAAAGGAACCTGGATGGAAGAGCAATATGCTTGTGTATCCTGCAACAGGGCAGGATGAGGTGGTCATTGAAGAGATGAAGAAAATGAATTGCCCTGATGTGACAAAAATATCTGGATCACCTGGATGTTGGGAGCAAACTCAAGTCTTGGTCTGTGGCTGAGTGAAATCCAAGAAGGGATGGGAAGAAGGATTGATGTCCTGTGCAGCTCATCTACTGAAGCCAGAATATGTACAAGAGGTACAGAGAGTGACCAATGGGTGTTTGAAGCCATGGGCTAAGCATGCCAAACTACTGACATGGCTAGAAGATGAATTGGTCCCCATGGCTGCAATCCCATTGGCTAATGCAACCGTGTGCTTCCGAAGACACAGAAAGAATCACGTGGGAGACAACAAGGACTGCAGAACTACAGTTCACATTTCCAAGATGGGAGAAGTGGCAGCAGTCCTTATGGATTGATATTGGGCTTGTGAGTCTAGAGCCAACATGAAGCTGCCCAAGGATTGGGGTGGAGTATGCTCATTGGTGCTCATTCATGTTCCAGCATTAGTGATTCCTCAGAGTGACCTGAAAATTGGAGAATTTCCAAAGGCAGATACCCATCTGAGAAAAAGAAGATTGCTTGAATTAATCATTCAGACCAGAAGAGAGAACTACTTCTCAGCCAAATCAATAGAAGCATATGAACACAGGTTGTTCAGTAAGACGGCCTCAATATTTACGACTATCTTCATGCCTGTGATCCGCCGAACAATGTCCAACACCAAGTGATTGCAGATTACGAGATGGGAGCTCCTGCAGACAATCAATACCACCATAAAGGGATTCAATGCTATCAAGGAAGAACTGAGGGCCATATGACTAATTACCCTGCAAAACAGATATGTCCTTGTCATGATCACAGCAATGGAAGGAGGAGTCTGTGACAAAATGGGGCATTCATGTTGCACATTCACACCTTCTCATGATGACGAGAATGGGAACTTGACAGAGGCCATAACATTGTTAACAAACCTGCATAAACGAGACAGAGGACATTACGGATGAGAGTTGGTTTGCCTCTATATTCTCATGGATTCCGCAGTGGTTGCCAAACATATTCAAGATTCTTGGAGCAATATTGGTGATGGTGATGTTTGGATTCTGTGTGATCAGGATAGTGATCGCCCAACTCAAGAAGAGAGCAAAGAAGGTGGTAGGAATGAAGATCATGATCGATGTCTAATCTGGATTTGGAACCAAAAAATTGACAGATAAAGATGTCAGAAAATACATAGAGGCCAGCATTGTAGCACCTGAAGGAACAAAGTTCCTGTATCCAAAGAATCGTAAGAAATATGTGGGATCAGGGCTCTATTGTAATTCAAATGGACAGTGTAACAACATGACCTGGAGTGTAGATGCGCATGTTAAATCAGCCGGCACCTTGAGGGGGGTGATGAAGATCTGGACTCTGAAAAAGCACTTCTTCAAGCGAAAATATCAAGATGTGGAAACTATTGAAGAGGTGGACCAGGATGCGACCAGAGGGGGGGAATGTAGAGGAGCAGTTGCATGCCTCTGCAGGAAATCCCGCCCCCTACCTACTATATGTCTGAGACTGTGCCATGTTTGACACCAGTAGTTGTGCCAATACCACAGCAAATATTTGAAAAAAGGTATCCACTGAGAAAAGCCTATTGAATGTATCCCAGAAGAGACGACAATCTGTGGCAGACACACCATGAAGGAATATGAAAAGGAGCAAAAGAGAGAAGCTAGTGACGTCACAAGAGACAAATGTGACACCCTGAGAATCCTGGCAGAAGAGAATGTATGGATCTTCCAGAAACTGATGACAGAGTTAAGAATCAAGTAAACTTTTATATGTTTAAAGAAGATTGCGCATGTGTGATTGCTGTAGAAAATCAACCATTCAATAATTGTACAGATGCTGAAATGCAAGTGGACCAAGTCATCATAAAAACTGGCTATACATAGTGAAAATAATGCAGGCAAAGCCGCCATTGTATATGAACTGAACATCGGTGTCATGCATTTAGTAAGCCTGGACCCATGGAGAGGAAAGGCCAAAAATTGTGTTGCAGCAAGTATAAGCTGAGATCATGGAAGCGCCTGCCGAGGCTGTCTGGCCTGGTATCAAAACTGAAGCAGCCAAGGTCGGTTATCTATTTTTGAAAGCAGTGAACGTGCGAAGGATGAATAATCCCTTATTAAGGGGCTAAGAAAGAACACCAAGATTGCCAGGTTGCATTCATTTAAGACATTTAAATGCTGCAAAATGGACCCAAATTGTGGTCTCCTGTCATGTGAGCCGAGGATAGAAATAGAGTTGAGCTTGGAGTCCTGGAACAACGATAGCGAGAGCCTGTACTCCCATATATTCCCACAGACAAGGATACTTGCCATTCCAAGTTCAAAGACAATCTTCATGGCAGGCAGAAGGCATGGGTGATGAGAGATATTGGGCCATTCGGGTGGGGAGGTAAAGTCAAGTCCCCCTCCTGGCACCCGGGTTTAAGCTTACCTGCTGCTAAGTGAACCAAATGTTCCAGGCATTGCACGAGGGTGCCTACCAATTTTGGCGGATGAATAATGAAGGGCCTTATAGTTTGAAGACCAATGATAAACCGTGCAGTTAATTGTATTGGAGATTACATGTTTTAGAGGTAGGCATAAGTTGTCCACCTGACAGTAGGGCAGCCAATCACAATCCTAGTCCTTATAGAAAGTATACTTTGAATTTCCTCTTGAACCAAAAATATGTATGTTTTTCTTAATTGCCACGTAGTATGACGCCACCTCTTACGTATTTTTAGTTTAAAGTCTATGTTTAATAAGAAATGTATTGAGAGCTGAGCGAACGTCCGTTGTAACCTCCCTGTTTTAGATCATAGTTAATAAAACAGCAATCTTTGCCATCTTCCTGAATAGGTTTGATTATTTGGACTCAGAATTATTCTGCAACCCGATCCATTGCATGCACCTTACTAAAAAACCATAAGTTCAATGGCATACCCATGCTATATACTTCTGATCCACAGTGCTATATACACTTATGCACCTGCCTACTAGCCCCTCATCCTTAATTTACAGCTCCTAACACCACTTTTGATGTCGATCATCGAGCATCTTCTCATCTTCTCCAGATGCCAAGGTAGATCTTAATCATCCCATACATCATTGTCTTCTTCTAATACCTCTTCCTGTGAGCATCACTCAGTAGCGTTCTGCTGATGTACTGCTGTTAGAAACAAGAGTTCCTACCACTTGCTCATTCCCCAGTCTCTTTACAGGCAATAGGTGTTAGAGTTGATCTCTGCCACTCCAGAGCTAGATCCTTTGTGGCATTTATGTCATTATGGCAGTGGTGGAGGGCATTCATGCCTGTTCTAAGATGGCGGCCGCATGTTAGCATCCTGACGTCATGGCAGTTGTGATGCGACTGTATGTACTCTTACCTGAATGCTGGTTCCTCAAGAGAGGACCTTGTCAGGATCTCCAGTTGAACCAACAATGCCTTTTCCTTCTCCTGGGATACTTTCTCGCCCTTCCTGGTCCTGTTAATGGTCCCAGTCTGTTGTCTCTCTGTTATCTCTAGGCTGTTCCGAAGTGCTCTTAAAACCTCCCGATACTCCTCCTTGTCCCAGTCCATTGGCTGTCTCCTGCTGCTTATGATTGAAAAGTAAAAAGTCTACCTCTGGCTATCTTCCTATTCTATGCTCAGAACACCCTTCAGAAGGCCTTTGCTGTCAGCGCTCCTGTCTCATCGCTGGATGGTTTTTCCCCAAATTGGGTTTTCCTCATGTTTGGGTTCTGTACTCCCAAGGTAGCCTATTCCGTACATGTTGCCATTTTCAGGCAGCACAGTGGCTTCTTGGGGATACAGACCTTACCTCTTCCCACCTCCTTCTCTCAAGGCTCAGCAGGTAAGGTGTGTCGTGGATAGATTGTGATGCCACCTGGAGCAAGAGAAGATGAAGCAGTTACAAGAACTTGTTGCTGCGATCCAAGGCCTCAGACTTGAGGTTGAGAACCTTCAGACTGAAAACGCTGTATTGCGTCAGGCAATGGCCAATCGTGATGTCTCTGTTGAAAACACCCAGCTTCGTGGAGGCTCCATAGTTTGATTTTATGGCGACCCTAAGAAATTCAAAGAATTAATTGAAGCCTGCATAGATACCTTTGCATTCCGTCAAGTCTCTTTTCCTACCAATAGAGCGGGAGTACGATTTTTGGTTTCTCATTTTTAGGGAAGTTCCTTGGCTTGAGCAACTCCCTTAGTCACCACAGGGGATTAACTCTTAGATTACAATTGAGGGTTCCTTATTGCATTTGCAGAGATCTATGACTGGCCTGAGTTAGCCTACACCAAACAGGACACCTTGTTGGACTTCGTTCAAGGCAACTTGGACGTTCTGATCTATACTACGAAGTTTAAGAAACTCGCTCAACAAACTGCATGGCCAGAGGAAGCATGTTATTTGCTGTAGAGAAGAGGCCTGCAAGAAGTTCTCAATGATGAACTATCCAGGGTTTCTCGACCCTCTATCTTTCATGATATTATTAAATTAATTCTATGAATGGACTATTGGATACAAGAAAGAAGGCAGGAAAAAAGAAAAAAACGAACAAGTAAACCTCGTACAACAGTTTCCAAGTCGCTCCCTCTGTCTGAAACACCCTCCAGGAGTGAGCCTATGCAAATCAAGACAGCCCGAGGACCCTTGTCCGAAGACGAAAAGCAGAGATGATGCACAAAAAGGATGTGCATGAATTGTGAAATGCCCAATCATTGGGTGCGACATCGCCCGATAGTACCTCCTCGGAAAGGGGGAAACACCAGCTCCCATTTCATATAGGGGACGCTAGTCTGGGAGAGCTTATCTGGTGTTCACGTTTGGGGCTTATTTAATCAAAAGGTAAAACAATCAGTGTCTTTATTGGTCATTAACATCACTCTGTATATACAACCTGAACTTACCTTCAAAACTACAGCCATGGTGAATTTTGCTGCTGCTGGCATATTCATGGACAAGTCTAAGGCGGGTCAGAAAGGCATATCCTTTCTACCTAAAGAAATAGTCATGCCCTTAGACGGTGTTGATGGCAGTACTTTAAGCCGTCCCATTGTGGAGCACACAGTACCCATGGATATGAGAATCCATCACCACACCAAAAACGTCACTTTTGATTTGATTACAGCAGCGCATTTTCCTGTTATATTAGGGATTCTCTGGTTGCAGTTCCAAAATTCATATATCAACTGGATATCCAAGACCATGTTTTTAGGCTCCGCAAGATGCAGCACTGAATTCCTAGCCCATCGGGAGATTCTGGTTCACTAGGAGGACCCATACAGAGTAGTGTAGTTGCTAATCTGGTACCCCAAAAATACCAATAGTTTCAAGACGTACTTTCCAGTGAGGAGGAGAAGACACTACTTCCACACAGATCAGACAACAGTGGTATCCAGTTTGTTCCTGATGCTCTGGTTACCTTTAGCAGGATGATCATCCTGTCTCCTGCAGAAAAGACAATGCGGAGGGCCTACCTGGACGGAAACTTGAAACATGGATTGATCACAGAATCCAGGTCTCCAGGGGATGCCTCATTATTTTTTATTCCAAAGAAAGACACCATGAAACTAACACTGTGCTCGAATACAGAGTAATAAACAGAATAACAGTGACTTATACCCAATATATTAGAAGCAGTTTGAAATGCACAGGTACTTACTAAGATGGACCTGCGAGGAGCATACCATTTGGTCAGAATCCGAGCGGGAGACAAATGGAAAACTGCTTTTCGGGCACCATTCAGACATTTCCATATCAAGTCATGCATTATGAATTGACCAGCACCCCACCAGTCTTTCATAGATCTATGGATCATTTGTTCTCTGACTTACTGTGAATTCTGTAATCATTTATCTAGAGGACATCCTTACTTTTTTCACAAAATCACCATGACCATGACCAGCATGTGTGCGAGGTGCTCTGTAACAAACTTAAGGCTAAACCTGAAAAGTGTCTCTTTGATGTGGCATTCATGCCCTATCTGGGATACATTATTTCAAACCAAGGAGTCACGATGGACCGTTGTAAGGTATGTGCATTGTTACAAATGTAAACGCCTATCAAGGAGTTACAGATTTTCATGGGGATTGCAAATTTCTATCAAAAATTCATAAAGAATGTCTTCATTATAGTCATACCCTTAACTTGGCTGATGAAAAAAGACAAACCCTTCAATTGGAACAACAAAACGAACACTGCATTCCAAGACATCTATTCTGGAATCTGATGCCTCGGATTATGCAGTTGGTGCCATCCCTAAACAACCGTACATATCACTCCAAGAACTTGTCAGACGCAGAACAGAACTATTCTGTGCTCGAAAAAGAGCTATTCGCGATCAAATTAGCCTGCCAAGAATGTAGACACATGTTACCAGTGGCTCATTTCTTTTCTCATTAGCATTTCCTTCTGACGTACATTCCTGGCACTCGCATTCACATTGCGGACACATTGTCCAGGAATGGGGTACTGTATAATGAGGTACAACCCTGGAGAGGTAAGCTGTTGCCTCATGCTACTTTCATTATGCCAGTGGAACCCTCATTCCAACAGCTTCAGAAGGACACTGTTTTGTTCCCTCCCACCATTGATGTCTCTGGTACCTTAACATAAAGAAATAGGTTATTGTACCATTGACAACAGATGTACGTACCTTCTTTCACTTTATGTAAAATTGTACTGAAAATGATGCTGTTTTCGCTGGTCACCAAGGTATACAAACAATGGAACTCATCCTAAGATATTTTTGGTGGCATAAATTGAGAGCAAATTTTCAAGAGCATATTGTATCCTGTGATGTTTGTGCGCAGAACAAAGTTCCTTGTTGCCCAGTGGTTCCACCACCGTCTGGTTCATGGCAGAACAGCCAACCTGCCAGTATCGGACTACACGAGGCTGGGGTCTCTCTCCCCCCCCCACACCGACATGAAAGGAAAGCCCTTTTGGGCTTTAACGGGCCTTCAGCACCCCTCTGCGCAAGCGGCGCACAATGCACCTTTCCAGCAGAAAAAAAACAATCATTTTTTATTTAAAGAGGTTAAATAAGATATATATGTATTTTTAGTTACTTCTAAAATGCTGGCGCTGTGTTTTTCTGTTGCCATGTGCCCTGGACATCCATTGCAAGACATTACATGGCCTCCCTTCCTATACGGCCGACCCTGAGCTGCAAGTACTAGAGTGCCTGGCCTTCTGTCTAGAAGGATCACTTTGATTGGGCCCCTCTTCTAGCAAACGGCCCAATCAGCCAAGCCGGCAGGCGAATGTCGGCCAGCCTCCCAAGGCCCACAGCTAATGTCCTGTCTGAGCCTGACCAGGCCGACGAGGGCTGAGGGGGACCCCCACACGTTCTCCCCACCACAAACTATGCTGAAGCCTGCTGGGTACATATTGCTCTCCCATGAACTCGGGCCTCAGCACCCCTACAAACTATTGAGCCTCCAGTGAGGGATGGTTGAACTATGCTTTTGCCTCCTCCTCTAGCAGCCTGATCTATATATTTGCATATCTCACTTTGCTTATCTTCTTCACCTTTCTCTTCTCTCTCTGGTGTGTCCTATGAACAAAATCGATTTTAGCTCTGTGTATTTACATCTTGCACCCTAATTCCACTGCATCTGTGGCCTTTTCATTGAAAACTGAATACAGCAGTGTGTATTTACATCCTGCACCCCAATTTCACTGCATTTGTGGCCTTTTCTTTGAAAAACAAATTTAGCTGTGTGTATTTACATCCTTCACACTAATTTCACTGCATCTTTAGCCTTTTCTAGGAAATCGAATTTAGCTGTATGTATTTACACGCTGCTCCCTAATTCCACTTTATTGTGCCTCTCCAACCCTGCCCTCAAATTTGCATTGCATTTTGTTTCCCCTTTGCTACCACTATGCCACCTGTGTGATTAGGTCAGAACTGTGCAGTCACCCTCCTTTCAACTTCCCTCTGTCACCCTAACGGCACTCACCATCACTCCCATCTTCTCTAATTGCTACTCTATCTCTTATCCCCCGTCTCTCACTAAGTCCGGAATGAAAAAGCACAAAAAAGACATCTTGCGTGCAAACCCTGGACTTCCCATCGCAGACACCTACGTCAGCGCAACATCCAGAGAGGTCTTCATGGATATCCTCTTCTCTGTCCCCTCTCCAGATGACTCATCTCATCTCTACTCCCCCCCCTTCACTTCCTCTCCCATTAACGTGGGACCAAGTGGGAAGTCCTCCCGGCTAGCTACTCATCCTCACGCTGCATTGTTAATGTCTACCACACTGGCACTATCCTGGTTCAGGGTCCTCAACTCAACCTCCTTCGCTTTGACCGGATCCTGTCTTCCCTCATTAACTTCCTTCCCTCTACTGCCACTCCCCTCAGCACTCTCACTGTCCCTCCTCCTGGCAACTCTTAATGCCCGCTCTGCTAACAAACACTCTGCTGACATCTGTCTCCTTCTTGAAGACACTGACCTCGACTTTCTCGCTCTCACCAAGACTTGGTTCAATGCCAGTTCAGTCACTGCTTTTGACTCCCTCCTCCCTGTCGGTTTTAAGATAATTTCCAAGTCTTGACCTCACTGTGCTGGTGGTGGGGTCACCTTAATCTACCCTGAGTGTGTCCCTTCTTCCTTTGTACCCACCTAACTCTATACTTTCTTCAAGAGCCTGGTTGGCAAGTTGGTCATCTCTCCCTCCTCCACTCTGTCCATTGCTACCATCCACCGACCTCTAGGTGCTACCACACTGTTCCTGAATGGGCTGATTTCTGCTCCTCCTTACTTTCATCTACCTCCTCCTCTTGGGTGACTTCAACATCCAATTGGATGCCTTTGCCTCAGCATACACTCTTTTCACTGACGTTTACGCCTCTCTCATCCTTCTCCATCCTCCCCTCTGGTCCAACTCACTCGGCTGGACACACCCTGGGCACCATCATCCACTACAAACTCTCGCTCTCTCACCCTCTGGTCACCCCTCTCTTCTGGTCAGACCATGCTCCCATCTCCTCAAACCTCAGTCCCTACGGCCCTCCTACCACACCCACAAAAGCCCTGCCAATCTCGTTCTTAAAGATTCGCCCGATAAAACGTGTCAGCCGCTGCCTTTGCTTCTACCTCCACCCCACATTGCCCCCCTACCTCAGACTTCACTGCAGACTCATCTCTCAGCAATCTTCACTCAGCAATCACCAATACTTTTGACATCCTTGCCCCAGTTATGAGGATCTGCCTGAAACCTGCATCTAAACGTAACACCTGGTATGACTCCGAACTTGCAGCCCTGAAACGAAAGTGCAGAGCAGTGGAACAGAAGCGGCTAACCTCAGGTTTACCCTCTGGAAAACTGGCATGCTGCCTGCTCCAAAGGCAATACAGACTCACCATCTGTGCCAAGAAAAGGGCCAACATTCAGGCACGGGTACAGGTGCACCCAATAACATGGCTGAACTTTTCAAAATCTGCAGGGAGCTAGCCAACCCTTCCGCAGTCTTGTCCTCCCCTCTTGCTTTCCAGGCCCTCTACAATGCAATGGCCACACACTTTGCCACCAAAACTCAGGACATCCTGAACACCCTTGTTACACATGCACCAAACCCATTCCACACCCCTTTTCCTCTATTGGCCACTCCCCTCCTCCTTCCGCCTTCTCCTCCTTCACCCCTGTCACACCTGAAGAAGTTACCAGAGTTTTCCGCTCTATGAAGGCTTCTTCCAAACAGGTTCCCCCTGCTCGTCCAGAACCTTCAAAGACAACATTGTCTTTCTTGCCCCAGCACTCGCTGATTTCTGCAACCACTCTTTCGCCATTGGTTCTTTGCCCTCCACACTCAAGCACTCCTTGTGTGCCCACTATAGAAAAAGCATTCTGCAGACCCTACCGGTCCATCCAACTACTGTACTATTTCAATCACCCTCTTCATGGGGAAACTGCTGGAGAAGCTGGCCTTGCCATAAGTCAACTCGCACACTGAACTTGTTGGTCTCCACGATCATCATTCTGGATTCTGAGCATCCAGAGGCACGGAAACTGCTCTTCAGAACACCCGTGAAGAACTGCTTGCATCCCTGGACCCCAACTCCACAGCTGTCCTCATTCTACTTGATCTCTCTTCTGCCTTTGACACTGTCAACCACTCTATCCTCATACAAAGTCTCCACGATACCCTTGGTATCTCGGAACGGGCATTGGAATGGGTGGCCTCTTTCCTAACTGACCATTATTCCCATGTCATCTTGGGCACCTTCTCCTCTCCTACATCCTTCTCCACTTGTGGTGTCCCCAGGGATCTATCCTCTCCCCCTGGCTCTTTAACATCTTCCTTGCTCAGTTGGCATGCCTCCTTCTCCCCCAAGTTCCAGCGTTATGCACACGACACTCAACTCTTTTTCAGACTTTCTGCTGACTCAGTCACACCTTCCTTCATCCCGACTGCCTGTCTGCCATCCAGGCTTAGTGCTCTTCCAATGATCTCTGCCTCAATGCCAGCAAAACTGATATCCTTCCGATTGGGACCCCTGCTCCCTCCTTCGTCCCTTCACTCTGGCCTCCCACCGTGGCCTCTCCCCCTGCTCCTTCTTCTGAAGCCAAAAACCCTGGAGCCATCTTTGACTCCTCTTTATCCTCCTCCCTCACACACAGCACATTGCCAAGAAGTCCCACTTCCATCTCTTGCTTCTCAAAGGAATTCTCCCATTTCTCACTTTCCCCCAGAAGCTCAATGTTTCCCGAGCCCTGGTTCTCTCTAGGCTTGGCTATTTGTCAGGCTTCGCCCCTGGAAGCTATGGCAGGCTTGGAAGCATTGAATACCTCGTAGGAACTGACAGTGCATTCTAGTTTTCTCCCAATATGGCCACCGCAGGTTTATCAGTGATCCACGCCCCTTAGACAATGCGTTGTATCCGTCATCCGACTGCCAACGCTGCTGTGTCCCTCACAATTCCTCCACTCTTCGCTTGATTTTGCCTCAGCGATAGTATTTCCTCTGCCTTGTTTTTTGCCCAACTTGCTTTGTCGGTGCTTTCCTTGCATTCCTTCTTCCCGTTCCTCTCCTCCGGTACTGTCACTCCTTCGAGGGTTCCTCTTATATTTAGTTTTCTGGCTCGCAATCGGTCCTCTTGCGCCGGTTCTTACTTCCTTCTCTCGCTTCTTCCCTTTTCAGTATTCTAACTGGCGTCCGTCTGCTTCCCTTTCTATTTGTCAGGGTCGCCAGGGTTTATTTCTGCTTGGGGGGAACTCTTCTCTCCAGTTCTATCTTCTGTTTCTCCATGCGGACCCTTTCCGCTCCCTTCTTCTATCCTCTCCGTTTCATTCTATTTATGCCTATTACTTCTGCGTTCTGGATCCTCCTTCTGCTTATACGCTCTTTCTTTCGACCGGAACGCGGTTTCTAGATTCTAGCTTTAACTTACCTGTTCTTACTGGTGCTTTGAGACTATGGGCCTCATTAGGACCCTGGCGGTAAGTGAAAAACGATGGCGGTAAATGGTTACCGCCATCGTTTTCCGCCAGGTCCGATCATGACTCCTGACCGTAAACTACGATGCCAATAGCGGCATCGTAGTTAACGCTGCCGCTAACTGCGCTAAGGGTGCGCGCACGCGACCGGCCACACCGTACTTAGCGCCATGGCGGAAAGGTACGCAAATGCCGTCCCAAGCGGACATGCACCTAACGCCATCACCGAGGCCGCTAAGTACCTTACCGCCATGGTGCAAATAACGCCATCGCGAACCAACCGTAAAGGGCCAATTCAAGTGAATGCAGCTGCCACAGGTGCACAGAAACAGCACAGGTGAAGGCAATACAGACTCAGGGGAGTACAAAAAGAGCACACCCCACCCCTACCCACACCCAGTCACACTCCACAATGATGGCAATACGACTAGCAATGTTGGGGCTGGAGGACCTGATAGCAATGCATGTGCTACTACAACAGCAACAACAACAACAACAGGCAGCACAGAGGAGACGCAGGAGGAGAAGGAGGGCAAGGCAGGCCCAGCAAGCCCCACCAGCACAGCCAGTGCCACCACGCAGGCAGCCCCCAATCCCACGCATCAGAGCCAATCCAAACAACCTCACTGCTGAGCAGATCCACACCCTGTACCGTTTGGACCGGGACACCATCACCGCCATCGTAGACATGACACACGACGACATCGTCAGCATGATAGAAAGTCCAACCGCCATCCCCCCCTACTGAAGGTAGTGGCTGTACTCCACTTCCTTGCCACAGGCACCTACCAGCACACAGTGGGGCACCTGCATGGCATTTCACAACCATTATTCTCACGAACACTCATCCAAGTGCTCGATGCCCTCCTCAAGCACACAGACGACCACATCTCATTACCACGGACTGCCCAGGAGATTGCAAACACCAAAGTGGGTTTCCATGCACTAGCCAGCATACCCGGTTGCATTGGTGCCATCGACTGCACCCATGTGGAATTGGTGGTTCCACGTGCCATGGAGGTACCGTACCGCAACCGGAAACAGTTCCACTCTATCAACGTGCAAATGGTCTGTGACTCCAACAAGATCATCACACATTGTTGTGCCCGATTCCCCGGATCAACCCATGATTCAATGGTCCTGAGGAACTCCACAATACCACGCTACATGGAGCGACATGCAGGCCCAAGATCCTGGCTACTCGGTGAGTGCAATGTCATGGAAGTGGGCATGGGAATGACGTACCAGTGCATACTCCACCTGGCAGAAAGGGGGGGGGGGAGATGCATACTCCACCTGGCAGAAAGGGGGGGGGGAGATGCATACTCCACCTGGCAGAAAGGGGGGGGGAGATGCATACTCCACCTGGCAGAAAGGGGAGGGGGAGATGCATACTCCACCTGGCAGAAAGGGGGGGGGAGATGCATACTCCACCTGGCAGAAAGGGGGGGGGGAAGATGCATACTCCACCTGGCTGTGAGTAACACAGAGAACGGATACAGAGGAAGGGCACCCACAATGCACAAAACCCCTCTGCATACATAGGGTGATGGCATGCAAAACAGGCCATGGCAGCAATGAGCATATACTGGTTGCATAGTGTGAATCAATTAGTGCATGTAGAAGTGAGCCAAGGTAACAGTTCCATGCCAGCCATGGTGGAACATCATGTTCCTGATCAGACAACATGACTGACACATACATTTTCGCCTACATACAGGTGATGCAGCCTATCCCCTGAAGAGGTGGCTCCTCACGCCAGTCCGGAACCCGCAGAACCAGCACGAGGAGGACTTCAACCGTGCACATACACGTACTTGTGTGGTCATAGAGCAGACATTTGGCCTCCTGAAGGCACGGTTCCGAAGCCTCAGCAGGTCTGGTGGGGCACTCCTGTATGGCCATGAGAAGGTGGCAAAGATCGTCATGGCATGTGTCATGCTGCACAATATGTGCGTCAGACGGAATGTGCCCCTGCCCCCTGACGCAGAACTGCAACCACCTGACGATGAGGATGAGGAGGGTGCAGATGGGGCGCCACCACATGGAGGAGGCGATGCACAGGAGGGGCGTGCCATGCGCCAAAGTATCATCGACCACTGCTTCTAGCACACACGGCTGGTGTTAATGGCATGGAGACTGCACTTGGGGCACTGTGTGTCTCTGGGACATGCACGCTGTGGACTGTACACCAATAAAGCACACATACGCAATGAAAATGTCCACACATTTCTTTTTTTGAAACAAAAAAGTGTATTGGAACTATGAACTGTCGTGTCACACCCCCTCCCACATCCCCCCTGCACACCCCAACACACCCCCTCCCACCTCCCACCTCCCCCCTGCACACCCCAACACACCCCCTCCCACCTCCCACCTCCCCCCTGCACACCCCAACACACCCCCTCCCACCTCCCACCTCCCCCCTGCACACCCCAACACACCCCCTCCCACCTCCCACCTCCCCCCTGCACACCCCAACACACCCCCTCCCACCTCCCACCTCCCCCCTGCACACCCCAACACACCCCCTCCCACCTCCCACCTCCCCCCTGCACACCCCAACACACCCCCTCCCACCTCCCACCTCCCCCCTGCACACCCCAACACACCCCATGTAGCTGTCAACAGATGCCTGTGGCCGTGTCCACAGGCCGTCACAAGCCCCCTCTCCCGGCACCCGGGGCACCCCTGGCTGTGGAGCGCAGGTTGCGTCCAGAACGGCGCACGGGGCTGCTCTGCGCAGAACTGGCAGTGGAGGATGTCCCTGGCTGCCCATGTGCATGCAGCTCCTGTCGTGTGTGGGTGAGGTCAGTGACCGCACGACGCAAGCCCGCAAGTTCGGCACAGATGTCCCTGGACATGGCCTGCATGGCATCCCTCAGGGTGGCAGTGCTCCGCGCCACTTCCGCCCTTAGTGTCTCCGTGGCCTGTTCAATGCTGAACCTAGCCCCCACACATTCCGCGGCATGCTCATCCAGCATTGCGGACAGTTGATGCTGCCGCTGAGCGATGTCCTCGAGGGTCGGCTGGCCGTGCTGGCCCATGGCCAGTGCAGGTGGAGTGATGGAGGGGCTGGTCCCCTCCTGTGGAGTGTGGACAGGGCATGGGGTGGAAGGCCACTCCTCTGCCTCAGTGTGCCCCTGTGTGTCGCCCTCATGGGGGCTGGCGTCTGAGAAACAGGGGGAATGTAGTTGGTCAGTGGGGCTTCTGGCCTCCTGCTCCATGTCCGAGTCAGAACATGCAGCTGTTGCAGCTGTCTCCCCGATGTTGCTGCTGGCCGCTGACCCCCTGCCTTCTGTGGCAGGCAATGTCGGTGGAGGTGGAGCAGCTGCTGCTGGCCTGCTGACAACAGGGGTGCTTGCCGGTGGGACCTCCGGTATGCCTGCAGTGGGACCTGATTGTCGTGGGGTCTGCCTCACTGCAGCTGAGGTTGAGGGTGCAGGGAGGTTGTCGTTGGACTTCGCTCTCTTCGGCGCAGGGGTGTCCTGGTCCTCTGGGTGTGATTCTGTGCCTGTGGTGGAGCAAAGGTGGGAGGGCGTTATTGATGGGTCTACGGACTTCTGAATGACAATGGTTGACATTATTTTGGCCAGTGGATGAGGCAGATTTCAGGCAGTGCCATGCAGGTTGTCTCCTTTTGGTGTGGTATGTGGATGCAGGTATGCGGGTGCCAGCAGTGTATGCAGGGTGGTGCTCGCATGTGGCTATGGGCAGTATTGATTTGTGTTGCATTTACACTCTAGGGCAACCTTGTGCTACACATGATTGGACTGCTGTGACTATGGCATGTCTTGTATGAGGCACCTACCTTCATCACCTGATGTCGGGGCTCCCCTTTCCATCCCTCCAACGCCTTCGATGGATTCCATGCCGATGGTGGTAGCACAGATCTCCTCCCACGGTTGGAGTTTCAGGGGGGATTCCGACCCTCCACCGGTTCCCTGGGCAAGGTTGCGGTTTGCCGAGATGACGGCTCTGACTCGTATGCGCAGGTCATCCCAGCGCTTCCGGCACTGCTGTGCGGTGCGGGGTACAGTCCCCACCGCGCTGACGCGCTCAGCCACCAGGGCCCAGATGGCCTTCTTCTTCCCGATTGCTGTCCTGGTCATTTCAGGGGAGAATACAACACCTGCGTTGTCCTGCAGGGTCTCCGCTAGCATGCAGAGTTCCTCCCGGCTGAATCGCTCCTGGCGCTGGCGGTCACATGCCTTTTTCACAGATGTTGGCATTTTCGGGTACTTGGATGGGTGGGTGTTTGGTTGGGACAGGTGTCAGGGTTGGGTCTGGTGTTGTTTGGTAGGATGGCGATGGATTGTGTTTTTAAAGATGGCCGACGGGCTGCTTCCCGTTCCGGCGCGATGACGCTATTTCCGGTTTGGCCTTTTACGGCCGCCGCTAATTACGGTGGCCGTAAATTACGGTGGTCGTAAATTACGGTGGCCGCTACTTACGCTGGCGGAAGGGCACCTTGCTCGCTTAGCGATGGCGGTAGGGGCCTTTTCCGCCATGGCGTTAATTGCATTACCGCCATGGCGTAATGCTCGTGCGCGATGGGTCGTGATGTGGCGCTCTTTACGCCATCGTCCCACGGCGTAAACGCTCATTACGCCATGGCGGTAATGACGGGCGATTAGCGCCAGGGTCGTAATGAGGCCCTATGTCTCTTCCACTCCTGCTGTTTCATTTCTCTGCATCGTGTGTATCCTTCAGCCCTTCCTACTACTACATCAACCACGTCTGTAAGGTGGTTTACCAGTTCAGCTTTTCATGGAGTACTTCCCGGAACGTCTTTAGGATCATACCAACTAAGCTGTGCACTTGCTTCGTCACTTCTCCAGTGGTCCTACACCTGTAGCGGTGCTGGAGGCTATACCTGAGTATGGACTACATCTCCCAGAGTTCAGTGGCTCATCCTACGTTAGTCTTCTGTGGAAACCTTCAGAAGCCGTGACCCTCGAACGACATCCTCTTTTTCCAAGCAAGAACTATTCAACATCTCACTACCACGGTATTTTGTTGCCAACCAGCTTTTTCCCTGGTCTGGGGTTTGGCTCCTCGGGGTCCACCGAGGACAGGTATCAGTTTCTGCCAAGGTGGCCTCTGAGGGAGCCAGACCTTACTTACACGACAAAAGAGATAAAAGACTCAAGGACAAGAAGTACACTGAAGCCAGGAGGTCTTGCCCGAAGAAAACTTTCGAACGCCGGAACAGCTCTTCAGAAGCATCAGGTGAGGAGAAGGTTCGGGAGGGTAGGCAACATTGTGACAGAATACAACACCCAGAAGCACAAATGGCGTCATTGGAACAGTGCCAGGAGCTTGTAGCTGTCATGCAGAATCTCATAGCAGAGGTACAGGCCCTATGTACCGAAAATGTGGCACTATGCCAAAAAGTGGTAGTACGAGATGAGAACAGAGGGGATCTTCCTCCCATGGCATTGTCTATAGGGAAATATGACGGTAATCCGGGAGCTCTCAAGGATTTCACGGATGTTTGCCAGATTCATTTTGCCTTCAGACCTCGCACCTATGAGACTGCAAGATCAAGAGTGGGCTTTCTAATTAGCAACCTAACAGGTAATGCCTTGGCTTGGCCGCCCCTTTGGTGACCAACAATGATCCTGTACTAAACCATTATGACCGCTTTCTAGGATTATTATGAGAGCGCTTTGAACGTCTGGAAGTAGCTTACACAGCCTTTGAGGACATGCTAGATGCACAACAAGGCAACACTGATGTGCAATCCAACGTCTCACGTTTTCAAAGACTAGCTGCCAAGGCAGCATGGCCGAATCGGCACAAAAACGATATTCAGGTGGGGTTTACATGAGGACATCAAAGACGAGTTGGCTAGAATTGCTCATCCTGCATCGTTTCAAGAGCTGGTAACCTTGTCTGTGCAAATTGAATATAGAATAGGAGAAAGAAGACACGAAAAGAGAAGATCTCACTCCTACCCTCATTCGAATCCTTTCCACCACCCGTCAAGGAAAGCGTTACCACCGAAGAGCCTATGTAGATAGGCACAAAACGCAGGCCACTAACGCCAGAGGAACGCAAGAGCCGAAAGAGCGTGGGTCTTTGCATGTATTGCGGCTCTTCCAAACATCTACTCCAGAACTGCCCTGAAGTTCCTCCCAGGCGCAAGGGAAACGCCAGCCCCCGGTCTGATGCAAGGGAGATATCGGGGGAGAACTCAGCAACCCTTGCAACAATACCAGACCAATAGCAGACTCTGAAGACAACCGTTTGATGGTTTTTCAGGTTCAATTATTATTATCACCAAATCTGAACCCAAAGAGGTCTTGGCTATGTTAGACTTCGGAGTAGCTGGTAATTTCATTGATGTGGACTGGGTGAGAGAGAACAAGGTTCCACTACGTTCTAAACAAAGACCGATTCCTGTAAAAGGGGTTGATGGTACTCCACGGTCCTCTGGGCCCATTGTTCAGGAGACTGTACCCTTGAGACTGATGATGGGAGGACATCAAGTGCTCTTGTCAATGGACATTATCAAGGCTGCCCATTTTCCGCTGGTCCTAGGTATTCCATGGTTGCATAAGCATAACCCTCACATCGATTGGGCATCTAACCGTCTTTGTTTCAATTCCGAGTATTGTGGCAGTAATTGTATGGAATCTTCATGTATTAAGGTGGAGGTTGAGAAGAAGAGTCCTATACCAACCCAGACTGTATCTTCGATTCCCTTACAATACCAGGAATTTGCTGAGGTCTTCGAGGACACCTTACCTAGACAACTACCCGCACACCGGGGAGAGGATTGCGCCATTGACCTAATTCCAGATGCCACAGTTCCATTCGGGCTCATGTACCCTTTGTCTTTACCAGAAAAAAGATCCCCTAAGGAATACCTAGAAGCCAATTTGCAGAATGGTCTGATCAGGGAA
Source organism: Ambystoma mexicanum (assembly GCF_040938575.1). Lineage (NCBI taxonomy): Eukaryota > Metazoa > Chordata > Amphibia > Caudata > Ambystomatidae > Ambystoma > Ambystoma mexicanum. The sequence goes on from NC_090921.1 coordinate 355,506,075, forward strand.
TCCAGATCTTCCTGTGGTGCATCACTTTTCTTCATTCCCAAGAAGGATTCTTCAGAGCTCAGACCATGCATAGACTATAGAGGGCTGAACAGAGTAACCACTACAGACAGATAACCCATGCCGCTTATACGGGACATTGTAGAGGCAGTACAAGGGGCAGTGTACTTCACCAAACTGGACCTTCGGGGGCCTATCACCTTCTAAGAATAAGAGAGGGGGATGAATGGAAAACGGCTTTTCGGACACCTCTGGGCTTGTTCGAATACAGAGTCATGCCGTTTGGTTTGGTGAATGCACCTGCAATATTTCAGAGGTTTATCAATAAGATATTTGCTGATATGTTGTTCTTGTCCGTAGTAGTGTATTTGGATAACATCCTAATTTCACACGATGCCTAAGAGAACACTGCATACAGGTAAAGGAGGTACTACATCGGTTACTAAAGAACCATCTCCTGGTTAAGCCGGAAAAGTGTCAATTCCAAGTAACCTCAGTGTCCTATCCGGGGTTTATCCTTACTCAAGATGGAATTCGTATGGATCCCGAGAAGGTCAAGGCAGTGAGGGAGTGGAGGAACCACAGAACGTGAAGGATGTACAAAGGTTCCTAGGTTTGGCCAATTTTTTACAGAAGATTCATTACAAACTTTTCTAGATTGGTATTGCCTATCACCACATTGCTTAAGAAGGGTACCAAGTTTGTTTTTGGACAAGAACCCAGAGAAGCATTTCAACCCTTAAAGGACTTATTTACTTCAGCTCCCGTCCTGGTACAACCTGATCAGAGCAAACAATTCATTCTCGAGACTGATGCCTCTGTAGGGGCGTTGGGTGCGTTTCTCCTCCAAAAGGCAGAAGATGGCTTGGAGTACCCTGTGGCTTACTATTCAAGGACCCTGACGTCAAGTGAACGTAATTATTCTGTCCTTGAGAAGGAATTACTAGCCATAAAACAGGCTTGCCAGCAGTGGGGTCATCTGCTCCAAGGAGCCACTGACCAGTTCTTAATTCATACAGATCACAGAAACCTGCGGGTAATGCAGCAGATGGAATGTGCCAATTCCCGTCATGCTCGTTGGGCATACTTCTTTTCTCAACATGATTTCCTCATAACTTATATACCCGGTACCAAGAACCAGGTAGCTGATGCTCTGTCCCGCAGCCAAGGGGAAGAAACAGGGCTGTATCAAGGGCAGGAACGCATTCTCACTCAGAAGAAGATCCTTTCAGCCGTCACCACGTTCCTGCAAGAACTCTTAAAACAGTATCACCGCTCTCCTGGTATGCTGGATGACCAATCATTGTGTAGGGTCAAAGAAAGACTCTATTACCATGGGGAGGCATTGTATCTACCATCAGAGCCACTTCGGACTCAGGTTATATGTTCGTGTCATGACACACCCTTGGCTAGACATCCAGGCATTAAGAAGACCCAGGAGTTAGTCAGCCGTCGGTTTTGGTGGTCATCTCTACACAAGGATGTTATAAAATATGTTTGTTCTCGTCCCACCTGTGCCACCAGCAAGACGGCTACTGGTAGACCCATAGGTTTATTACAACAACAACCCCAGCTACCGAACTGACCATGGGAACATATCTCCACAGATTTTATTGTAGATCTGCCGGAGTCGAAGGGTATGACCACCATAATGGTAACCATTGACTCTTTTAGCAAATTAGCTCATTTCTCAGCCTTAGCTCATCTTCCTTCAGCACCGGAGACAGCGGCAATATTCTTGCGAGATATTGTTCCTCTTCATAGTCTGCCCAGGACAATAGTGTCAGACAGAGGCACACAGTTTACCTCCAAGTTCTGGTCCTCTTTGTGCCAACAATTAGGCATCCATAGAGCACTATCTTCAGGGTATCACCCGCAGAGCAATGGTCAGACTGAGAGACTCAACACTAGTTTAGAGCAATACCTTAGATGCTTCCGCAGCTCGGAAGAAGAAAACTGGGCTCCCTTTCTTCCGCAAGAAGAATTCCCCTATAATAACTTAACACATTTATCCATCCACATGAGTCCATTCTTTTGCACCTATGGTTATAACCCTCAGCACCTTCCTTGGACAGGCTAAACCTCTACCAGCTTGCCTACCATTGACGGTTTACTCACGGAACTCCAGAAGGTACATGCTACTGCAATCAAGTCATTGGAAGCCAGCAGACAAGAGCACAAAAGATGGGCTGACTGTAGAAGAAGACCAAACCCGGAATTAAAACCAGGTACACTTGTCTGGTTGTCAACCAAATTCCTACCCAAGTGGGTCCATACAGGCAAGTTCGCTCCTCGTTATAGCAGACCTTTTATGATTCTTGAACGAATCAACACTGTTGCCTTCCGTTTGAAATGACCAAAACAGCTCCACTGAGTACACTCAGTATTTCACACATCCTTACTTAAGGAACACAAAGAAGATCCTTACCACAGAAGAATTGAAAGGGTGAAGCCAACTGAACCCAACTTCCCTGATGTATATGAAGTATCCCACTTGGTAGATTCACGCTATCGGAAGGGTAGGGTTCAGTACCTGGTGCATTGGAAGGGCTACTCAGCTGAAGAAAGAACTTGGGACCTAGGAGTCACATTCAGGCACCCAGCTTCTACGAATGTTTCATCAGCTACATCCGGGCAAACCCGGGGGTCCCCGTAAGGGAGTATACTGTCAGACTTTGCCCCTGAAAGCTATGGCAGGCTTGGAAGCATTGAATACCTCATAGGAACTGATAATGCATTCTAGTTTTCCGCCAATATGGCCTCCGCAGGTATATCAGTGAGCCATGCCCCTTAGACAGAGCGTTGTATCCGACTGCCGATGCTGCTGTGTCTCTCACAGTTCCTCCACTCTTCGCTTGATTTTGCCTTAGCGATAGTATTTCCTCTGCCTTGTTTTTTCCAGACTTGCTTTACTTTCCTTGCATTCCTTCTTCCCGTTCCTCTCCTCCGGTACTGTCACTCTCTTAAATTTTGTTTTCTGGCACGGAATTGGTCCTCTTGTGCCGGTTCTTACTTCCCTCTCTCGCTCCTTCCCTTTCCGATATTCTAACTGGCGTCCGTCTGCTTCCCTTTCTATCTGTCAGGGACTCCAGGGTTTCTGTCTGCTTGGGGGGGGACTCTTCTCTCCAGTCCTATCTCTGTCTCTCCCTGCGGACCCTTTCCGCTCCCTTCTTCTATGCTCTCCATTTCATTCTATTTACGCCTATTACTTCCGCATTCTGGCTCCTCCTTCTGCTTATATGCTGTTTCTTTCTACCGGAACCCGGCTTCTAGATTCTAGCTTTAACTTACCTGTTCTTACTTACCGGTGCTTTCAGACTCTGTCTCTTCCGCTCCTGCTGTTTTTTGTCTCTGCATCTTGTGTATCCTTCAGCTCTTCTAGTACTACTTCAACCACGTCTGTAAGGTGGTTTACCAGTTCAGCTCTTCACAGAGTACTTCCCGGAACGTCTTTAGGATCACACCAACTAAGCTGTGCACGTGCTTCGTCACTTCTCCACTGGTCCTACACCTGTAGCGGTCCTGGTGGCTATACCTGAGTATGGACTACATCTCCCAGAGTTCAGTGGCTCATCCTATGTTCGTCTTCTGTGGAAACCTTCAGAAGCCGTGACCCTCGAACAACATCCTCTTTTTACAACCAAGAACAATTCAACATCTCACTACCTGTGCTTTTGTTGCCAACCAGCTTTTTCCCTGGTCTGGGGTTTGGCTCCTCGGGGTCCACCGAGGACAGGGATCAGTTTTTGCCAAGGTGGCCTCTGAGGAAGCTAGACCTTATTTACATGATAAAAGAGATAAAAGACTCAAGGACAAGAAGGACACTGAAGCCAGGAGGTCTCACCCGAAGAAAACTTTGGAACGCTGGAACAGCTCTTCAGAAGCATCAGGTGAGGAAAAGGTTCTGAAGGGTAGGCAACATTGTGACACTATTGCAACATCTTCCTCCTCAATCCACCTTCTTCCGCTCTGCGACCCCTTCAGAATAGTGCAGAGAGACTTATCCATGGCCTTAATCCCAGGGAACACATCTCTTGTACTTTAAAAAAACATCCACTGGCTCCCGGTTGCTGCACGGATCAAATTCAAATCCCTCTGCATCATCTGCAAGGCTGTCTAGGACCGGGGCCCCCACTATCTGCAACACTCTCTTACACAATAATCTCCTTCTAGAGCTCTATGCTGCCCTTGCACCAACTCTCTCTGTGTTGAACATTTCTCTGAACAGACAGAAGGAGGCTGCTTACTTTCCTCAACTGTATCCCTCCTTTGTAAAAGCTTCCCACTCCCTCTGCGCCTTCAGCAGCACCTTCTTAAGTTGCGAAAGCACTTCAAGACGCTCCTCGTTTCCTCCTCCTTCCCTTCTTCCTTCTTCTGCTTATCTCACAGTTGCTGTGATTGGTGTCTTGGACCCTTTAGCATCCTCTGGGCCTCTGACCATTTACACCCAATCTCCCAGCTTCTGTGTTCCAGGCACACCCTCTGCACTGGAGATTCACACTTTCCACCCAATCCGGCTCCTGGCCGCATAGCACTTACCATACCTTGCACTTCATCGGCGGCTCACCCTCGAGCAGGGACACCACAGCACCTACCCCGCTGCCTTCTTCCTTGCTGCACATGCACGTTCTGAATACTCACAAGGCATGGTAGGTTCAGCAGTCCCTTCCGCCACTGCATTTTTTATTTTTTATTTAATTGTATTGTTATGACATGTTCCCTCCCTGCTGCCCTGTGGGCACTTTATAACAGAATATATTTCCTGCATAAGCGCCTAACAAGGAAACAATAAATAAATAAAGAGGATATCTACAGATTTCATAGTAGATTTACCTAAATCCAATGAGTGTACACTGGTCATGAATACCATCTCCTCTTTTTCCAAATTCACTCACCACTGAAAAAGAAATCCTTAGCAGAAGAACAGAAGAACTGTGTCCCATATTCCTAACAGATATCTTTCAACTTCATGGTCTACCTGACATCATTATGTCTGATCGAGCCCCCCATTACACGTCTACATTTTGGGCAGTCATATGTAAACACTTGTATATTGAACGTGCCTTGTCCTGCAAAGATTTCATTGATGTTTCCCATGGAAACATAGTAACATGGGGTCTGGAAGGGGGCATGATGTTAGAGTTGCTCCCCCGCACTCCTGAGCTTGATCCTTGGTGACATTTACATTGTTATGGCAACATTGGAAGGCATTCAAGCCTGTTCTAAGATGGCGGGCGAATGTCAGCGTCCTGATGTCACAGCGTTCGGGATGCGACTGTCCCTTTGCTTACCCAAACGCTGGTTCCTCAGAAGAGGACTGCATCAGGTAAGTGCTGCGTCACAACTAGGATCTCCTGTTGCACTGATGCTTCCATTTCCTTCTCCTTGTAGACTTTCTCTTCCTTCCTAATGCACCCGGTCTATTGTCTTGCTCTGTTTTATCAATGCTGTTTCAAAGCGCTCTTAAAACATCCTAATAATCCTCCTCAAAGTTAGAAGTCTACATCTGGCTCAATAATCTTCCTGTTCTAAGCTCAGAAGACCCTTCAGAAGACCCTTGCTGCCAGCACTCCTATCTCTTCTCTGGAATTTCTTTTTCCAAATTGGGTTCTCCTTCTGTTTAGGTCCTTGGCTCCCAAGGTAGCCTATTCCATACCTGTTACCTCGTTCAGGCAGCAGAGTGGCTTCTTGGGGAGACAGACCATACCTCTTCCCACCGCCTTCTCGCAAGTCTCTGGAGGTAAGCTCTGTCGCTGATAATAGGAGGCTACTGAGGGGTTGCTAGACGGACATGGAGATGGGAACAGTGGAAAGTAATGAGGGCTCTAATCTGATCCCTCTTTACTTTTGGTTTGTACTGTCTCTGCAATCCCTGAAGCAGGGCTTGCAGTGGCAGATAATGCAAAGGGATACAAAGTGCTCACCCGGTTTAGAAGCTGCTTAGAAATTGATGTCCCTGTCTCAGAAGCAAGAACCAGAGATTTGCTTCGGAGGCCATTGCCTGTGGGCCCAGTGTGCTTAGGTTTGCTGCTAAAAGAGTTGTTTCAGTGGGTTTAATTACATTGGGTATAAATTACACCTTTTAAAATGGAACACATCTGAAATCCACAACTACATAATAAGATGTTATGATAACAGTAAATGTTGCAATTTGCATTGAAGTTAAAAAATGAACCTGTTGTCCAAGAGGCGGGGTCAAATACTTAATTTAAATAAATGTGGACACTTGTTAAAAGAATAAATATGAATACATATTTGGTGGCGGAAACCAGGTAGGATTACGCTTTGGCAGCCTCGTGCGTCACTAATGCGTGGAACCGGTGCCACCGCCATCACAGAAATACCGGCAGAGACGGATGTACCCCCACAAAACTTGGCGGAGCATCCGCCTCTGCCACATACAAGCCGGACATAGCGGCACCACGTACACGGAACAGGAAATACTGTGATCGCCGGAACCGGAAAGAGAGCGGCGGCCATTACAAAAATCACAATCCACTGCAATCCCCCTGTACCAGAAGGCATCCAGCAACAGTGAGTGGCCAAACATACAGAGGGACATGGCATCAAGAATCCCACAAAACCGCGTGCGCATGCCCCGTTTCAGTGAAGAAGAACTCCCCCTACTGGTTGACCACATTGTGGAGAATGCAGGGGAGTTATTTTCCGCTGACCAGTAGCGCAGCACGCAGCTGAGGCGCAAGGCCATATGGGCTGAGGCTGCCCAGAAGGTGACAGCTGTGGGTGTCACAGCCCATAGCGTCAAGGACTGTCATAAGAGATGGGATGACCTCTGCATAAGGGTGCACAACCTGTCAGCCCACAGAGGTCAATGCACTGCAACAGGTGGTGGACCACACTCACCCCTAAAGCTACTCCCAGGGGAGGAAAAGTGCAGATGTGTGCTGCACCTCGAGGGCATTGAGGGAGTCAGTGCAGCATAGGCAGGAGCTGGGACACCTGGCGAGGCTGGTGAGTACAGAAAGTGCAGAAATATGAAGCTGAATCAAGCTAATCCTGATCAATGCACCAAAATACACATATCACAGACCTCATCAGCCCGAACACACCCAGTACTCCCAAGGCCCCCTCTCCCAGAATACAGTTCAAAGCCAGTCAGATGGCCTGCACCCAGGTATTACCTATACACACCTATATGACAATGCAGCACACATCAATGCATGTAACCACAATGTGATGTTGCCCGATGACTGTGTTGCATGTAATTGTACTATACACATCCTGAGACTGATGGGGGACAACCAGGGACGTCGAGGGAGACGAGGCGTGCACGTCGTCCAGCACAACATCAGTCAACCTCGGCTGCGGGCGCCTTGGCCATCTGGGAAGTTACACAGGGCCCGGTACACCATGCGCAGGAGACCAACCTGCTGCCCCTGGGACACAGCAGGAACCCCAGCTCAACACCCCTGCAGCCACTGCAATCCCACAGGGGCATGCACCACCACCCCCCAACCAGGTCGAGTCCCAGAGCATGGACAGCAGTCCAGAGGAACTGCCCATTGAGGCAGATGGAATCGGTAGCATGGAGAACCCCAACACCCTAGAACCACTGGGCAGAATCAGCACCATGAGCCCCTGGAGTCCCATGCGCTCCTTAACCCCATCTTTGCAGGAGATCGGTAGCCATCTCCAATGGATTGCGGAATGGCAGGGCATGCTGGCCATACTGGACCAGCAGTATCTGGAGGAGTCTAGGCTGCAACAGGAGAGCAACCAGACCATTGGGCGCCGGGTTGCACATGCAATAGGGTGTTGTGCCACCTCCAATATGTAGATGTCACAGAGGGTCCGTGAGGGAAACAGTGTACACTCAACCATAGCGGAGACAATGGCGCTGGCCCTACAGGCCATCGTGATATGCCTGCCACCACAACACCACAATGCCCTCCCCACCAGCACCACACCAACCAGCTCACAAGCAGTCAGCTCCAAGAGGAGGTCCACGCGGCTGTCTGGGACGTCTCATGGGACGTCTCATGAGGGACATTCATGCACCCAAGCATGGCAAGAAGTAGTGCAGTTTGACTGACAATTGTTGCACATGTTGGCATATTGGGTCTGGGGCCTGGGAGGTGGGTGGGGACGTTTGAGAGGTGGATGGGGGTCCATAGTTGAGATAGGCAGTTGGGGCCTTTACGTTTGGGAGGTGGAGGGGGGGTCCATAGTTGGGATAGTTAGTTGGGTCCTGGGAGGTGGGTGGGTACATTTGGGCCTGTATTGTTGTAGCACCTGTTTAATTTTTCATTCATATTAGACTGGGTTGTTAATCAGAATAACGAGTGGACAATCTTCTTATGTGTGTGAATGAATGATTTAATGCAAGTGTTCAAAATTATGTGTGGGATAATGTACTCAATGTGCTTGTGATGATTGTTCAGAACACATTTTGAATACGTGCTTCCCGTGCATGTTGTCCATCCATGGCAGCCCGCCCTGGTTGCACACCCATCCCATCATCGGCATCCTCTTCCTTCTCATCTGCTGGGTCCATGCCCAGGGGCCATGCAATGTTCTGGCGTATACACAGATTGTGCAGCATGGCACATGCCAGCACAATTTTGCCAACCTTCACGGGGCTATACACCAATGCCCATTTTCCGCTGGTCCTAGGTATTCCATGGTTGTGTAAGCATAACCCTCACTTCGATTGGGCATCTAACCATCTTTGTTTCAATTCCGAGTATTGTGGCAGTAATTGTATGGAATCTTCATGTATTAGGGTGGAGGTTGAGAAGAACAGTCCTATACCAACCCGGACTGTATCTTCGATTCCCTTACAATACCAGGAATTTGCTGAGGTCTTCGAGGACACCTTACCTAGACAACTACCACCACAACTACCACCACACCGGGGAGAGGATTGCGCCATTGACCTAATTTCAGATGCTACAGTTCCATTCGGGCTCATGTACCCTTTGTCTTTACCAGAAAAAAGATCCCTTAAGGAATACCTAGAAGCCAATTTGCAGAATGGTCTGATCAGGGAATCTAGATCTTCCTGTGATGCATCACTTTTCTTCATTCCCAAGAAGGATTCTTCAGAGCTCAGACTATGCATAGACTATAGAGGGCTGAACAGAGTAATCACTACAGACAGATAACCCATGCCGCTTATACGGGACATTGTAGAGGCAGTACAAGGGGCGGTGTACGTCACCAAACTGGACCTTCGGGGGCCTATCACCTTCTAAGAATAAGAGAGGGGGATGAATGGAAAACGGCTTTTCGGACACCTCTGGGCTTGTTCGAATACAAAGTCATGCCGTTTGGTTTGGTGAATGCACCTGCAATATTTCAGAGGTTTATCGATAAGATATTTGCTGATATGTTGTTCTTGTCCGTAGTAGTGTATTTGGATAACATCCTAATTTCACACGATGCCTAAGAGAACACTGCATACAGGTAAAGGAGGTACTACATCGGTTACTAAAGAACCATCTCCGGGTTAAGCCGGAAAAGTGTCAATTCCAAGTAACGTGAGTGTCCTATCCGGGGTTTATCCTTACTCAAGATGGAATTCGTATGGATCCCAAGAAGGTCAAGGCAGTGAGGGAGTGGAGGAACCACAGAACGTGAAGGATGTACAAAGGTTCCTAAGTTTGGCCAATTTTTTACAGAAGATTCATTACAAACTTTTCTAGATTGGTATTGCCTATCACCACATTGCTTAAGAAGGGTACCAAGTTTGTTTTTGGACAAGAACCCAGAGAAGCATTTCAACTCTTAAAGGACTTATTTACTTCAGATCCCGTCCTGGTACAACCTGATCAGAGCAAACAATTCATTCTCGAGACTGATGCCTCTGTAGGGCCGTTGGGTGCGGTTCTCCTCCAAAAGGCAGAAGATGGCTTGGAGCACCCAGTGGCTTACTATTCAAGGACCCTGACGTCAAATGAACGTAATTATTCTGTCCTTGAGAAGGAATTACTAGCCATAAAACAGGCTTGCCAGGAGTGGGCTCATCTGCTCCAAGGAGCCACTGACCAGTTCTTCATTCGTACAGATCACAGAAACCTGCGGGTAATGCAGCAGATGGAATGTGCCAACTCCCGTCATGCTCGTTGGGCATACTTCTTTTCTCAACATGATTTCCTCATAACTTATATACCCGGTACCAAGAACCAGGTAGCTGATGCTCTGTCCCGCAGCCAAGGGGAAGAAACAGGGCTCTATCAAGGCCAGGAACGCATTCTCACTCAGAAGAAGATCCTTTCAGCTGTCACCACGTTCCTGCAAGAACTCCTAAAACAGTATCACCGCTCTCCTGGTATGCTGGATGACCAATCATTGTGTAGGGTGAAAGAAGGACTCTATTACCATGGGGAGGCATTGTATCTACCATCAGAGCCACTTCGGACTCAGGTTATACCTTGGTGTCATGACACACCCTTGGCTAGACATCCAGGCATTAAGAAGACCCAGGAGTTAGTCAACCGTCGGTTTTGGTGGTCATCTCTACACAAGGATGTTATAAAATATGTTTGTTCTTGTCCCACCTGTGCCACCAGCAAGACGGCTACTGGTAGACCCATAGGTTTATTACAACAACAACCCCAGCTACCGAACCGACCATGGGAACATATCTCCACAGATTTTATTGTAGATCTGCCGGAGTCGAAGGGTATGACCACCATAATGGTAACCATTGACTCTTTTAGCAAATTAGCTCATTTCTCAGCCTTAGCTCATCTTCCTTCAGCACCGGAGACAGCGGCAATATTCTTGCGAGATATTGTTCATCTTCATGGTCTGCCCAGGACAATAGTGTCAGACAGAGACACACAGTTTACCTCCAAGTTCTGGTCCTCTTTGTGCCAACAATTAGGCATCCATAGAGCACTATCTTCAGGTTATCACCCGCAGAGCAATGGCCAGACTGAGAGACTCAACACTAGTTTAGAGCAATACCTTAGATGCTTCCGCAGCTCGGAAGAAGAAAACTGGGCTTCCTTTCTTCCGCAAGAAGAATTCCCCTATAATAACTTAACACATTTATCCATCCACATGAGTCCATTCATTTGCACCTATGGTTATAACCCCCAGCACCTTCCTTGGAAAGGCTAAACCTCTACCAGCTTGCCTACCATTGACTGTTTCCTCACGGAACTCCAGAAGGTACATGCTACTGCAATCAAGTCATTGGAAGCCAGCAGACAAGAGCACAAAAGATGGGCTGACCGTAGAAGAAGACCAAACCCGGAATTAAAACCAGGTACACTTGTCTGGTTGTCAACCAAATTCCTACCCAAGTGGGTCCATACAGGCAAGTTCGCTCCTCTTTATAGCAGACCTTTTACGATTCTTGAACGAATCAGCCCTGTTGCCTTCCGTTTGAAATGACCAAAGCAGCTCCACTGAGTACACTCAGTATTTCACCCCTCCTTACTTAAGGAACATAAAGAAGATCCTTGCCACAGAAGAATTGAAAGGGTGAAGCCAACTGAACCCAACTTCCCTGATGTATATGAAGTATCCCACTTGGTAGATTCACGCTATCGGAAGGGTAGGGTTCAGTACCTGGTGCATTGGAAGGGCTACTCAGCTGAAGAAAGAACTTGCGAACCTAGGAGTCACATTCAGGCACCCAGGCTTCTACGAATGTTTCGTCAGCTACATCCGGGCAAACCCGGGGGTCCCCCTAAGGGAGTATACTTCAGACTTTGCCCCTGAAAGCTATGGCAGGCTTGGAAGCATTGAATACCTCATAGGAACTGATAATGCATTCTAGTTTTCCGCCAATATGGCCTCCGCAGGTATATCAGTGAGCCACGCCCCTTAGACAGAGCGTTGTATCCGACTGCCGATGCTGCTGTGTCTCTCGCAGTTCCTCCACTCTTCGCTTGATTTTGCCTTAGCGATAGTATTTCCTCTGCCTTGTTTTTTCCAGACTTGCTTTACTTTCCTTGCATTCCTTCTTCCCGTTCCTCTCCTCCGGTACTGTCACTCTCTTAAATTTTGTTTTCTGGCACGGAATCGGTCCTCTTCTGCCGGTTCTTACTTCCCTCTCTCGCTCTTTCCCTTTTCGGTATTCTAACTGGCGTCCGTCCGCTTCCCTTTCTATCTGTCAGGGTCGCCAGGGTTTCCGTCTGCTTGGGCGGGGGAACTCTTCTCTCCAGTCCTATCTCTGTCTCTCCCTGTGGACCCTTTCCGCTCCCTTCTTCTATGCTCTCCATTTCATTCTATTTACGCCTATTACTTCCACATTCTGGCTCCTCCTTCTGCTTATACGCTGTTTCTTTCTACCGGAACCCGGCTTCTAGATTCTAGCTTTAACTTACCTGTTCTTACTTACCGGTGCTTTCAGGCTCTGTCTCTTCCGCTCCTTCTGTTTCTTGTCTTTGCATCTTGTGTATCCTTCAGCTCTTCTAGTACTACTTCAACCACGTCTGTAAGGTGGTTTACCAGTTCAGCTCTTCACAGAGTACTTCCCGGAACGTCTTTAGGATCACACCAACTAAGATGTGCACGTGCTTCGTCACTTCTCCACTGGTCCTACACCTGTAGCGGTCCTGGTGGCTATACCTGAGTATGGACTAATTCTCCCAGAGTTCAGTGGCTCATCCCACGTTCGTCTTCTGTGGAAACCTTCAGAAGCCGTGACCCTTGAACAACATCCTCTTTTTACAACCAAGAACAATTCAAAATCTCACTACCTGGGCTTTTGTTGCCAACCGGCTTTTTCCCTGGTCTGGGGTTTGGCTCCTCGGGGTCCACCGAGGACCGGGATCAGTTTTTGCCAAGGTGGCCTCTGAGGGAGCCAGACCTTATTTACACGATAAAAGAGATAAAAGACTCAAGGACAAGAAGGACACTGAAGCCAGGAGGTCTCACCCGAAGAAAACTTTGGAACGCTGGAACAGCTCTTCAGAAGCATCAGGTGAGGAGAAGGTTCTGGAGGGTAGGCAACATTGTGACACTATTGCAACATCTTCCTCCTCAATCTACCTTCTTCCGCTCTGCGACCCCTTCAGAATAGTGCAGAGAGACTTATCCTTGGCCTTAATCCCAGGGAACACATCTCTTCTACTTTAAAAAGCCTCCACTGGCTCCCGGTTGCTGCACGGATCAAATTCAAATCCCTCTGCATCATCCGCAAGGCTGTCTGGGACCGGGGCCCCCACTATCTGCAACACTCTCTTACACAATAATCTCCTTCTAGAGCTCTATGCTGCCCTTGCACCAACTCTCTCTGTGTTGACATTTCTCTGAACAGACAGCAGGAGGCTGCTTACTTTCCTCAACTGTATCCCTCCTTTGGAAAAGGTTCCCCTCCCTCTGCGCCTTCAGCAGCACCTTCTTAAGTTACGAAAGCACTTCAAGACGCTCCTCGTTTCCTCCTCCTTCCCTTCTTCCTTCCTCTGCTTATCTCACAGTTGCTGTGATTGGTGTCTTGGACCCTTAAGCATCCTCTGGGCCTCTGACCATTTACACCCAATCTCCCCAGCTTCTGTGTTCCAGGCACACCCTCCGCACTGGAGATTCACACTTTCCACCCAATCCGACTCCTGGCCGCATAGCACTTACCATACCTTGCACTTCATCGGCGGCTCACCCTCGTGCAGGGACACCACAGCACCTAACCCGCTGCCTTCTTCCTTGCTGCACATGCCCGTTCTGAATACTCACAAGGCATGGTAGGTTCAGCAGTCCCTTCCGCCACTGCATTTTTTTATTTTTTATTTAATTGTATTGTTATGACATGTTCTCTCCCGGCTGCCCTGTGGGCACTTTATAACAGAATATATTTCCTGCATAAGCGTCTAACAAGGAAACAATAAATAAATAAAGAGGATATCTACAGATTTCATAGTAGATTTACCTAAATCCAATGAGTGTACACTGGTCATGAATACCATCTCCTCTTTTTCCAAATTCACTCACCACTGAAAAAGAAACCCTTAGCAGAAGAACAGAAGAACTGTGTCCCATATTCCTAACAGATATCTTTCAACTTCATGGTCTACCTGACATCATTATGTCTGATCGAGCCCCCCATTACACGTCTACATTTTGGGCAGTCATATGTAAACACTTGTATATTGAACAAGCTCAGAAGACCCTTCAGAAGACCCTTGCTGCCAGCACTCCTGTCTCTTCTCTGGAATTTCTTTCTCCAAATTGGGTTCTTCTTCTGTTTAGGTCCTTGGCTCCCAAGGTAGCCTATTCCATACCTGTTACATCGTTCAGGCAGCAGAGTGGCTTCTTGGGGAGACAGACCATAGCTCTTCCCACCGCCTTCTCGCAAGTCTCTGGAGGTAAGCTCTGTCGCTGATAATAGGAGGCTACTGAGGGGTTGCTAGACGGACATGGAGATGGGAACAGTGGAAAGTAATGAGGGCTATAATCTGAACCCTCTTTACTTTTGGTTTGTACTGTCTCTGCAATCCCTGAAGCAGGGCTTGCAGTGGCAGATAATGCAAAGGGATACAAAGTACTCACCCGGTTTAGAAACTGCTTAGAAATTGATGTCCCTGTCTCTGAAGCAAGAACCAGAGATTTGCTTCGGAGGCCATCGCCTGTGGGCCCAGTGTGCTTAGGTTTGCTGCTAAAAGAGTTGTTTCAGTGGGTTTAATTACATTGGGTAGAAATTACACCTTTTAAAATGGAACACATCTGAAATCCACAACTACATAATAAGATGTTATGATAACAGTAAATGTTGTAATTTGCATTGAAGTTAAAAAATGAACCCGTTGTCCAAGAGGCGGGGTCAAATACTTAATTTCAATAAATGTGGACACTTGTTAAAAGAATAAATATGAATACATATTTGGTGGCGGAAACCAGGTAGGATTACGCTTTGGCAGCCTTGCGCATCACTAATGCGTGGAACCGGTGCCACCGCCACCACAGAAACACCGGCAGAGACGGATGTACCCCCACAAAACTTGGCGGAGCATCCGCCTCTGCCGCAAACAAGCCAGACATAGCGGCACCACGTACACGGAACAGGAAATACTGTGATCGCCGGAACCGGAAAGAGAGCGGCGGCCATTACAAAAATCCCAATCCACTGCAATCCCCCTGTACCAGAAGGCATCCAGCAACAGTGAGTGGCCAAACATACAGAGGGACATGGCATCAAGAATCCCACAAAACCGCGTGCGCATGCCCCGTTTCAGTGAAGAAGAACTCACCCTACTGGTTGACCACATTGTGGAGAATGCAGGGGAGTTATTCTCCGCTGACCAGTGGCGCAGCACGCAGCTGAGGCGCAAGGCCATATGGGCTGAGGCTGCCCAGAAGGTGACAGCTGTGGGTGTCACAGCCCGTAGCGTCAAGGACTGTCATAAGAGATGGGATGACCTCTGCATAAGGGTGCACAACATTGTCAGCCCACAGACGTCAATGCACTGCAAGAGGTGGTGGACCACACTCACCCCTAAATCTACTCCCATGGGAGGAAAAGTGCAGATGTGTGCTGAACCTCGAGGGCATTGAGGGAGTCAGTGCAGCATAGGCAGGAGCTGGGACACCTGGCGAGGCTGGTGAGTACAGAAAGTGCACAAATATGAAGCTGAATCAAGCTAATCCTGATCAATGCACCAAAATACACATATCACAGACCTCATCAGCCCGAACACACCCAGTACTACCAAGGCCCCCTCTCCCAGAATACAGTTCAAAGCCAGTCAGATGGCCTGCACCCAGGTATTACCTATACACACCTATATGACAATGCAGCACACATCAATGCATGTAACCACAATGTGATGTTGCCCAATGACTGTGTTGCATGTAATTGTACTATACACATCCTGAGACTGATGGGGGACAACCAGGGACGTCGAGGGAGATGGGGCGTGCACGTCGTCCAGCACAACATCAGTCAACCTCGGCTGCAGACGCCTTGGCCATCTGGGAAGTTACACAGGGCCCGGTACACCATGCCCAGGAGACCAACCTGCTGCCCCTGGGACACAGCAGGAACCCCAGCTCAACACCCCTGCAGCCACTGGAATCCCACAGGGCATGCACCACCACCCCCCAACCAGGTTGAGTCCCAGAGCATGGACAGCAGTCCAGAGGAACTGCCCGTTGAGGCAGATGGAATTGGCAGCATGGAGAACCCCAACACCCCGGAACCACTGGGCAGAATCAGCACCATGAGCCCCTGGAGTCCCATGCGCTCCTTAACCCCATCTTTGCAGGAGATCGGTAGCCATCTCCAATGGATTGTGGAATGGCAGGGCATGCTGGCCATACTGGACCAGCAGTATCTGGAGAAGTGTAGGCTGCAACAGGAGAGCAACCAGACCATTGGGCGCCGGGTTGCACATGCCATAGGGTGTTCTGCCACCTCCAATATGTAGATGTTACGGAGGGTCTGTGAGGGAAACAGTGTACACTCAACCATAGCGGAGACAATGGCACTGGCCCTACAGGCCATCATGATGCGCCTGCCACCACAACACCACAATGCCCTCCCCACCAGCACCACACCAACCAGCTCACAGGCAGTCAGCTCCAAGAGGAGGTCCACGCGGCTGTCTGGGACGTCTCATGGGACGTCTCATGAGGGACATTCATGCACCCAAGCATGGCAAGAAGTAGTGCAGTTTGACTGACAATTGTTGCACATGTTGGCATATTGGGTCTGGGGCCTGGGAGGTGGGTGGGGACGTTTGAGAGGTGGATGGGGGTCCATAGTTGAGATAGGCAGTTGGGCCTTTACGTTTGGGAGGTGGAGGGGGGTCCATAGTTGGGATAGTTGGTTGGGTCCTGGGAGGTGGGTGGGTACATTTGGGCCTGTATTGTTGTAGCACCCGTTTAATTTTTCATTCATATTAGACTGGGTTGTTAATCAGAATAACGAGTGGACAATCTTCTTATGTGTGTGAATGAATGATTGAATGCAAGTGTTCAAAATTACGTGTGGGATAATGTACTCAATGTGCTTGTGATGATTGTTCAGAACACATTTTGAATACGTGCTTCCCGTGCATGTTGTCCATCCATGGCAGCCCGCCCTGGTTGCACACCCATCCCATCATCGGCATCCTCTTCCTCCTCATCTGCTGGGTCCATGTCCAGGGGCCATGCAATGTTCTGGCGTATACACAGATTGTGCAGCATGGCACATGCCAGCACAATTTTGCCAACCTTCACGGGGCTATACATCAATGCCCCGCTGGATCTGCTGAGGCAGCGGAACCTGGCCTTCAGCAGTCCAAATGTCTGCTCTATGATGCCCCATGTACGTATGTGTGCCTGGTTGTAGGCCTCCTCATGCCTGTTCCGTGGTCGTCTGATGGGTGTCATAAGCCATGGCGTGAGGGGGTATCCAACATCACCTGCATGGGAGTGACAGAAAGGTGATCTGATGTTTATGGTAGGAATTTTGTGTTGGCGATGATAGCATATACACAGTCTCAAGCATTTTGTTAGCACAGAACATAGTAAATGGCACAGATTTCATAATGCAACCTGCTAAATTGTCTTGGTTGAACTCTTCAATATTACACACTTGGCTCACTCATTCCTACTGATACTGTTTGGGGTGCTCAATGTCTGCATACATGACACCTTCTAGTCAACTACATCCTTACAAATTGCATAATGCTGTTTGTGTACATACCAGGTGCCTCATGTCTTGTAAAGTGCTGTCAAAATCAGCGTAATGCACCCGCAGCGCACAGGAGTGAAGAGACTGCTGTGCTGAGTGGGCGAAAAAAGCATTGTGCACATGTGAGCACCTGCTACTTCCTCGCTGGTGCCGATACTCATATTCACATGTCACCATTGCATTGTCTGCCACTCCATGGTTCGGTTGTGTTACCATTAGCCAGTATATGGATTCCCGTGACATGGTAAACTGTCATTTGCCTATTGCAGCGGTAAGGTGGGCGAACTCTGGTGAGTGTCTATTGCTCCTATTGCTCCCCCCCCCACCTCCCTCCACACACAGACGTCCTCCATTGGTCATTCTACTCACCCAACAGCCAAGAGCAGTCTGGTGTCTATTTGCCACCCACCCACTACACAGAGATCCTGCATTGGTCATTCTACTCACCCAACAGCCAGGTGGTCTCTCCGTGGTAACGTGCCATGTACCCGGGCAACGTGGAGTTCCGCAAAACCATTGAGCCGTGTGTAGATCCCGGGAAATGTGCACAGCAATGTGTAAAGAGTTGATCTGCATCACAGACCATCTGCACGTTCAGGGAGTGGAATTGTTTCCGATTTCTATACACCGCCACAATGGCATGTCTGGCAGTCAACTCCACATGGGGGCACTCTAGCACACATATGCAATTGGGCATGCCGGCAAGGGCATGGAAGGCCACTTTGTTGGCTTTGGCCTGTGCTGGGGTTCGGGTTAGGGCAATGTGTGGTCTGACACATGACGCAGCAGCGCATCCAGTACCTGGAACAGTATCTTTGAAAAACAGGGTTGTGACAGCCCGTGCAGCTCACCAACGGTGTGCTGGTATGTGCCGCTTGTAAGGAAGTGCAGTACCGACACTGCCTTCAGCAAGGGTGGGATTGCAGTCTGGATTTTTATGATGCTGCAGATGTCGTCATTGATGAGGGTGACTATTGCCATTATGGTGTCCCTGTCAAGCTGGTATAAGGTGTTGATTTGACTTGGGGTCAGGTTCCAGGGCATGGCCCTTATGCAGGGTGTTGGAGTGCCTGCAGAATGATGTCTGGGATGGCCACCTGGTTCCTCATTTGTCTCCTATGCCTACGCCTCCTCCTTTGCCTCAGTGCTGCTTCTAATTCCATACCTGCTTGAAGGTTCCCCAGACCAATTGCTGCAAGACAGACTGCCAGAATGCTTGTGTTGGGAGGTGGTTTGGGTGAGGTCCATTTGTAGGTTCCCAGTGGCCAATGGTGTGCAGCAGGGCTAATTTTGGCCACCTTGGGCCTGATAAACAGTCTGGTTGTGTTTGGAGGTGGATTGGGTGTGGGTGTGTCCATTTGTTTGTTCACAGTGGCCAATGGTGTGGAGCAGGGCTAACGTTGGCCACCTGGGGCCTGATTACTAGCATGGTTGTGTTGGGAGGTGGGTTGGGTGTGGGTGTGGTATGATATATGTTATTTATAATACGCTTAATAGAGGTTTCTAAGCGCGAACCCGGGGATTGAACCTGTGTTGCAACATGTCGTCTTGCTTCCAAGGCGAGCACGTTGCCATTGAGCTATCTTCCCGAGCCCATTTGTTTGTTCACAGTGGCCAATGGTGTGCAGCAGGGATAATTTTAGCCACCTGGTGCCTGGTGGTGCTCACCTGGCCCTGTTTAACGTCTGGTCCGCAGTGGCGGTAATACAGGTGCGGTGGTCATGGTGCTAACACCATTTTTATGGCAGTGTTTCCGTGTAGGTGCAACTCGTAATGTACCCGGTATACCAGCGTGCCAGTAATTCAGGGACGTCCAGCGATTTGTCCCGATGTTTGCGGTCACGGTGCTACCGGGTGCAGTAGCACCGTGGGGGTCACTTTGCGGTGATGGTGTTTCTGCCATTGCATCGTGGAATGTGCCGGTCTGGAAAACAGAGCCGGTACGGTGCTACCGGCACCGTTAATTCCAGACCGGCAAACTTGTGAAGAGGCCCAATGTGTGTATCGCTTGCTGATGAGCCGAATCACAGCTCCTTCTTGCAATGTGTGCTGTGATGTTGCTTTAAACATCATGAAGTCTATGAAGCAGACAGGGCTGTGAAGACTTTACAGGTACCCTTTGTTATGCACACGCTAAGGGGTGGTTAGGCCGGCGTCTCCTTGTAATAGTTATCCTGAAATCTATTGCTACTAGCGTTCAAGTCATCTTCCATAAGTGACTACAGATACAGCCTTTTGGATATTTTTTGGATTTGCGCATTTTGAGCCTAGTTTTTATTTGTTGTCTATTGTGTCACATAATTTACCCCATGGGGGATCTGTACCCCAAGAGAAATTGCTCCCTTTCAGCTAGTATACTTACTCTATTGATCTGCAATCTGCGGCCTTCCAGATGTTTTAGGCTACAAGCTAGCACCCAAAAAAGCACGAAAATGCACCACAAAAGCCTAATTGTTGTCTGTGTTCCTTTGCAGTACATGCCTTTCCTGGTCCTGGAAATCTTCGAGCAATATCCCGGAGTGCCGGGAGTTTTTCTGGCCTGCGCCTACAGTGGCACCTTAAGGTATTGCATTTTTTTCTCTCCTTGACAGTTCTAACAGCTTTCCGACGTATCTAACACTAGAAATTACATAACAACAGACTAAGCAGCAGGGACCAACACACTGCAAACGACACAAGAGCCCAACAAGGCCAGTCTCCCGATGCCATCAGCTTGATAGGGCAGGCTTGGAGGGCTCCAGCAGAAAAGCCCATCCACAATATTGGAAGGGTTTTATCCTAACATTTCCTCTTTGTTCCTAGCGGGCCCATTTTCAAGTACTACCTGAATTGGACCTGCTTGGGGAGGCGCCCCAATGAATGTAGCAGGAGCTAGAACAATCACCCACGCGTATTCAACCTGAACTTCCAGACTCAGTTGACACCCCTTGCAATAGAGTTAAATGTGCTGTTAGTATGGCCTATAGCTGTGCCCCTTGTTTTCTAGCGAGGCAATAGAAAGCTGCACAGAACAACCTTAACATACACTCACATGATGCTTACCGACCCACCAGCACAATGATAAGCATCAGGGAATCAT
Source organism: Ambystoma mexicanum (assembly GCF_040938575.1). Classification (NCBI taxonomy): domain Eukaryota; kingdom Metazoa; phylum Chordata; class Amphibia; order Caudata; family Ambystomatidae; genus Ambystoma; species Ambystoma mexicanum. The sequence continues at coordinate 355,526,741 of NC_090921.1, forward strand.
AATACCTCTGTAGTAATCACTCTAAGAAGGCTCAATTCAGGCCCAAACAACGTCCACCATCCAGACAAGTAATTGCCGTTGTTTCAAATGTCCTCTAATGGTGCCTGACTGATTGGAAACCTTGGCATAATTCTGTCCTTCAATGGACATCTGACACTTCATTTAACTCTTTAGGCACTTGTGGTAAGAGCTGCACTGGAACAGAGGATATCGGCCTTGGGTTTAGAGAATATCTCGTCCTGGGATTTAGAGAATACAAAATACTCGGACGCCCTCTTCAGATATTTGTTCAACCAGAAGCACATCACAATCACTGTTGGGTAATACTAACTCTTCCCGCTTTTTATGACATCAATAAGAGTTTGAGCCCTCTTCAGCCCTTGCAGTGCCAAAGCGCATGAAGTTGGAGTTACAGCACGTATCTAGTCATGCCAAGTCACTCAGATTCACCATCAAAAGTAACCTCTTCTTCCAACATTTTATCACTTATTTATTTTTGTTGGGCATTTATTTTGTACTGTACAACACAGAGTTAATAGGAAAATCGGTAAGGGGGCACAAGTTATAGCAACACAAAATTAATTACGAATTACGCAAAATGAAATGAATCAAATTAAGCAACAGGTTACACAAGTGGATAGAATTAATCAATGGTGAGGTTGGCAGGTGGGTCAGATCAGGGGTGTCTACAGAGCGTGAAGATGGTGCTCCTCGATCAGGAGGATATTGAGCTCCTTTCTGAATTACATGAGGGTGGGTGAATGTTTAATATTGATGGGTATTGGTTCCACAGCCTTTGGGCACAGATTGAGAACATGAACCATTTTTCTTTCTGCTTGCAATTTTGCAGCTCTAATCGGACCAGGTCTTGGCTTCTAGTGGAGCCTTGGCAACCAGAGATGGTGTCATTGTTGCCCAGGTAGAATGGAGCATGTAAAGCGAAAGATTCTTAATTGAGGCAGTGGATCTTGGGGGTGGAGGGTGGTGATGCTTCTCATTGGTGTAAGGGTGAAGGTGGATTGGCTGGTGAATAGGGCATTTTCACTGTCCAGCTGACAAAGGACGAGGGCTTTTACTGTGGATCCGAAGTTAATGTCTTCAAGGAAAGACTTGATTTTCCACAAAAGAGTGCTTTGGAACTTAGCTGTGTTTTATCTTTGCTATGTGCATTTTCAAGAAGGGATGGCTGTCAATGTGGAATCCCAGGGATTGGGCTTCGGTGTCAAAAGTTGGGTGCAGCCCTCTAGGATCATGGCAAGGTCTAGTTCTGGATATGGGTTTTCGGTGTTAATGGAGAAGAGGAGAATGTATTTCTTTGTGCGATTTATATTGAGATATGCACTAGACCATCCAGGTTTGTTTCAAGGAGAGGCAGGCCCTGAGCGTGTGGATGTCTTTAATGGAAGAGACTTTGAGATAGAGTATGTCTGTACACTGCCGGATGTAGATGGTGTGGCTGGGAAGGAGGATACCAAAGATGCCATGTAGAGGTTGAAGATCCAAGGTTGAGAGGATGGATCCCTGTGGGACTCCACAGGAGACAGGCTGGAGAGGGTGCATCTTGATCAACTGAATTCCATGTTGTCTTGTTGCAGGCTGGGTTTGCTGAAGCCTAAGCTCCCAAGCCCTTATTTTCCACTGAAACGAGACTCTGTCTACAGCCGGCTCCCCCTCAGTTACCTCCCCTAATGTGGGGACACCCCGCCACCTCTGTTCTGTTCTTGCTTCCTCTGCATACAAATCCTACCTTTACTTCCAGTACTGACCTCAACACCCCATCTCACTCCTTACTTCTTACTCACTGGGTAATACCCAATTAAAACATGCGTTATATACTGACAGGCCACAATTCAGGAAAGGCAGCCTGTCTGGAAATAGACAACACGAAAAATGGGCTAAATGAACAAATGTATGGAGGTATTCTAGATAAGTGGTGTACTACAGGAAAACAGTGTCACTGATTCCCATATGGTTGTGTAATATGTAGATGAGGGCTTGGTGATTCACTTTGTCGAAGGATGCAGGGATATCGAGGAGCACCAGGAAGCAGTCGTGTCATCATAGAGAATGTGGAGAGCATTGTCTTCAAGATGGTGGCAGTCTACTTGATGGTACAGATTGGTAGGTCAGGAGAAGATTGTTGGTGTTGATGTAAGATGTTAATGTTAAAGGTATTTGAACCGTGCACCGTCACCACCGGAGTGGACGACAGGCACTCTGGCAGATCTGAAAAGGAGGATGTGAAAAAAAGATGGGAGTGGGGGGGTTAGTAGAGTGAAGTGGGAATAGGTTAGTGAGAGTTGTGATGTCCTGTTGGCAACTTCAGTTCGATTTACACCGTTCGCCTAGCTAGCCTAAGTGCGGTTTTTGGGTTGGCGCAAATTGCCATTTGCTGTTGTGCAGGGGTATGTGTTGTTAGTCTGTTGTTGCAATGTGGTGAAGGTTGTGTGGATTGCTGTGCAGAAAGGTGGATGTGTGAGTTTCTGTATGACAAGTGTATGTGGAAAGTAGTGGTGTTAGAGTTGAGTTAGCGGGTTTTCCTTACCTCTTTGTCTTTGCGTTTCTGTGCTCAACATCTATGATTATCCTGTGTGTTTGTTATTGTAGTTTGTCCGCATAGTGGGCAGTATGTTGAGGAGTGGCAGGTTTCCTCAGTGTTACTCTAGTGGTATCGGTACCTGGTTGATGCAGGCGTGTTCCTCCGCCCTGTGGTTGGCGATATTTAAGTTAGAGGATTCTGGTCCCTCTGAGCCCATCCCGTGTTGGGTCCTTACCTAGCTAAGTTTCCTCTGTGGACTAGCGGTATGTGGACATGGGTGGTTGTGCTGTGCCCCGCCATCTGGTTAGGGAAGATTAAATTAGGGGTCATGTGTTCCTCCTTTGGATTCTTGTTTCCCCCTGGGTCTATGCTTCCTAGTTGCTTCCTTCTGGTTCTGGAGCAAAGAGACAAGTTTTGAGTAGTGTTCTGAATTCGAGATATGATATGGCATTTTTAACGCGCCTATACACAAGTGTTTCCCTTGAGTTGCGTATGTTTTTTGGCAGGTCATTCCAGGTTATTTCTGCCAGGTGAGAGGAAGATGATCCTCTGAATGTTCTTTTATTGTATGGTTTTGGTTCTAGGCGAATGTCTTTGCTTGATATGAGTGGTCTAGTCGGATGGTAGACGGTTATTTTCTCATTTAGAATTCACAGTTTACGATGTTTAGTTGTGCTTCCATTTTAATTTCCAGAAGTTCCTTGTATGCTATCGCCAGTCCTCCTCCTCTCTTGTTTTTACTGTTTGCTTGTGAGCACTTGATCTTGTCAGGGAGGCAGGTAAGCAGATGAGTAGGTAAGGCCCTTTCGAGGCAAGGAAAATGTGTCTAATAGTTGCTGAAATCATCCAGGCCCAGTTTCTTTATTTTTTTTACATGTGCAAGTATTTGTCTGGATGTGAGGGTAGGAGGAAATGTTCCATGTCTGTGGGATGCATTAATGGTAGACAGAAATGTATAACGTGCTTCTGTGGGGAGTCGCTTCAGACAGATTCTGGCAAAATGACACCATAACGTGAGGTAACTTTGAGGGGTGGTAGGATAGAAGGGGGGTAGAGGTTTGAAGGGGGTACATCACCATTACATCAAAAGTGCCTTTTACCAAATATCACTATTAAGGAAAATCAAGCCCTCCCAGATACACACTTCAGAACCGCTGTCCAAGCATTATACATCTCCCACCAAAAATTGATAAATATTCTTCTTACTAGAATTCCTGGCAACCCACTGATTCCTGTGGAAGGGGTACTAAAGACATTTCTAGGGACTCGACAAGTTTGACCACATCACCCCTGCATTGATAGACCTACAGTGCATTCAATTAAAAGCCTGATTTATTTTTTTTCAACCATGCCGCATACAATGTTGTGTATAGGTGCGTTACAAATGCCATATCATATCATATCATACCTATAAGGTTGTTATTACAATAATATCAAACTAACATGTTTGGAGACCAATGGATCAGGAAAACTGACATCAACGCCAGACCGAAAATCAAACAGGGTAAAAAAGAAAAGATAAGGAGGCAAGCCATCTCCACAGTGTCTAATCTGGGAATAAATTACTGTTAGGAAAGATTCCCATTCATGTGAAGTTTTCCCTCCAGTTGTGTCCACCACACTTTTTGCTACTTTGCCAGAGGAGCACAGCCTTCAGCTGCACTCCCCTGGGCTTTTCTCTCACTTTGTTATGGGGAAACTGACATGCCCTTAAAGACAGTCAGTACTGGGAGACTTTGTTTCCCTTAGTCCTTGTCAATGTTGCAACTGTCTGCAACATGTTGCAAGTGCACAATATACCTTACAGTATAGTGCACTTGGGTCTTCCTGTCATTTCTAAAGGCCCTTAACACTCTCGAACGATTTTTTAGGAGAAGTGCAAATTTGCCTTGGACAGGGCTGGTGGCAGCTTATCTTTTCTCAGCTGTATCCCTCTTCATCTGATCAAACTAGAAAGTCTTCGCATCGACCCATTGGAATAGTGGGACTAACTGTTCTCAGCACCTTTATCAAACCCTGCAAGTAAGCCTTCTCAGAAGTGTCCCTGGGCCATCCAGTGGGCTGACCAGCTTGCGCAGGACCTTTACTCTGATACCGCCGTCGTTTTGAGGAGGCCCTTGAAACCTCGCAAGCTCTGTGTTAACAGCACTCTCACATCGAATTTCATACACTTGGTGTTCCCAGGTCTGGAGTAAAGAGAGGGTGCCTGAACCGAGGCACACGTGGTTACTGTGTCGCCCAGCCGTGGTGACAAACTTTGCAGGTGCCTTGCAGCTGTGCCCCTGTGTGTCCTGAAGCCTGCTACAGTGAAACTGGCTTTGTCCATCCACCACGAGTGGAGAAATCACCACTGTCCCATTTGGGAATCAATGCTGTAACTTTGTCGCTATAAGCCGCATAGCCACAGAATTGTTGCATTTGAACCTGCAACCGAATTGGACTCAACTGCTGAAGTTTGGTCCGGAGTGTGCCATGGGTCAGTGAGTACTTGCAATCCTTACTGGTGGCCCCTAGCGCATACATCAATTTGTATACACGAGTGCCTTCTGAGGGCCCCTCTCCTTTCCACAGATAGCCCGAGCTATCGAATTATTCCCAACTCCTGGTACCAGTTCTGTCCTCCTGGGGAGACCCTTCACGAATAGTGGGAACTTATTCTGCATCACCTCACCCACCTTCCTGAGCTGCTACAGACTCTACAAGAGACCCCGCTTTCGCCCATCTGCACTACTGCGTGCACCAGCATTGCAAGTACATTTGAGCAATAGGCTCCCCTCTTCCTAGGGAGTGGACTGCCTTTCAGTTAGGACTGTGATTACTGCACAACTGCCTAAAGACTCTTTGTATTACCTGCTTCCTTCCCTTTTCTAGGCTGCGGACCCATTTGGTCATTAACCCTTTAGGCCACTTGATCTTGTTTATATGTATTTTCATAGGATTATGTTGGTTTATAACGTTACTGTTAATAACTATTAACTATTAATAACTATTGTGTTGAAACTCAAAGGCCTTGAAAAAATGTATTTGTATTTTTAATATATATACACCTGTCTGGGAGTGATTTGTAAGTTTCCTTTACTCTGTGTGCTCATTGAGGTCTTTCAGTCACCCTCAAACTCCTGAGACCTAGTCTTGACCCCCGCCAATGCTACCTTGATTGGTCTGGCTTGTCCAGAAGGTTACTCTGTTCCAAGAAAGTAGGCTGACCTTCTGAACCTCTGCCCACCAGGTCAGAGTTCAGAAATACATCTTAACAATTACTATCCAGCTTGTAGCATGCCTCCACAGACTGTCACGTCTGAAAGAGTTGAAGACATCTTTCTCAGAAGAACACCTGCTCAAGACATGCCAGTAATGGAAAATACTGGAACACTTAACGGCCAAGATCTCTAATCCATTTTTTCAAAGGCTGCCTCCACTCTACCCTACCTTTTCCACGTAATCTCTACCTCACTTGTATAGCATCCAGTTTCTTCATAGGTCGATTTGTGCTATATCAAACCCTATGTATAAACAGATACATGCAAAGTTCACAGGCTGCCTCCAAAATACACATTTCATGTGAAGTTTACGGAATATAATTTTGTCAAATTTAAAAAATACATTTCCAAAGATTTGGCCCTTTCAGGGATTGGGTCTAATCTGACGGTATCATCAAAAGTGGTTATTTTCACAGGATCACCCACATTTCTTCCAAATGTATAAGGATACTATTGTAGCTTACATTCTCACTATAGATGGGTACGTCTTTTATACTCTGAGAGCCTATCCCCACACTGTCTCAACGTAAACTAAAATAAAGTCTAGCATGACATGAAACAAACTCTTAAGAATAACCTTCTTGACAACTAGGTGCCAGGCTTTTTTCAGTATTACCATATTAGTTTGATGACTCATTCTCTTACGGTTTACCTTCTATTACCAACAACATTAACCTCACTACATAGTCTATTCCTGACTACGCTACTCTTGGCTCATGATTGGAAGTCCCAGAATTAACATTTAGGAGTTTGACCTGGGTTACCATTTATAAAGATGTCCCGACAAATAAGCAAACTTACAGGATTACCCAAGTATGCACTCAAGCCCGATGGGTATCCAACTTTACATTGTTTACTAATTTAAGATTCTCAAAATGTGTCTTCGAAACACAACCCAATTAACACAACACTTAAAGACACATCTCGTTACTCACATTTGCAGATCTATGGCCGTACAGGACTGACATGGACCAATCTATTGCAAAATATTATTCTCCTGCTGCACACCTCTATCCCTATAGTTTGTAGCATCTATGTGCACTTTTTCATCTGCTTATCTTCTCCTTGCTCATTTTCTTTCCTCCAGCAGCCCAGGGCCTGGATAACAAACAAAGCCCAGAGCACAATATGCAACTCCATAGACAAGCCTAGGCACATTACAACTACTGCCGCTGTGATTTGGTGCAGTATAAAAGCCTATTAATGTAGCAATTGTGCCTTAATTCACTGAATCTTTTTAACGTGATAATGTTCCATTGAAGCTATATATATATGAATATATCAAACATTCGAAAATACAGCATATTTGTGTGTGTATTTGACTATTTTTGGGTGGTATCAGATACATGTTATGTTATTAGGCTTTTGCACTGTGGGTGTCATCATCATAGTGGTCTTAAAGCACTAACATTCTGTCCTTGTCTAAGCAAATTGTGATCTTAGGGTACAAGCTAGACCTTAGTATGTGTAGAAGATGTAAATAAAAAAGGGTAGATGGTCATGGGACAGGAAAGTGAGGTAAAAGCGGATGCAGAACAAAAACGGCATGACACAGACATGAAAGGATAAAATGGATAATGGGATTCATATTAGCGATGACTTGCATGGGTAAGAAGTGATGAGTAAGGGAATGTAAAAAGGAAAGGAGCACATACTACATTAATGACAAAAACGTTCATGCGCTGCTGGTGTGATGGGCATCCGCTATTACTATAAATTGTGCAGATGGTGCATGATGGCCTTCACATGTGCTCAAGAGTGCCTGAATATTATGAGGGCCACTAATCCAGCTTGTCATATTGAATTACGTGTGACTTGGGGAACACCTTGATCCATGATAGGATGGGCGTAGTCAAGATTGACTAACAAGTGGGGCCAGAAGATAATTTAGTTGAGCCCTATGCAGTGACATTAACACCTGCAAATGCCCACACAATGCTAATGAGTGGGCATTTAGAGATTTTGGGTGGGCCTTGCCTGCTCAGGCTCTTACCTGACTACATCTCTGCTTATGAGGGCAAGGCAATGTTACTAGATGGTGAGTGTGAGAATTGGAAGGGGGCTCTGAATGTTATATTTACAGATCAAATAGAGAATATTGTAAACCTCTCCAATTGGGTGGGAATTTCATAGTTGCTGTGTGAAAGCAGTAGAGGTTGGGAGGGTGTGTAGGACTTTTACCCGTGGACATGTTTACAAGAAGGTGAACATCTGGGATTTCACCAGAGGGATCCTGGTCTCAAGTCAGCAGAGTGTGCTTCGAATAGCATGTCTGCCCTTGATCCAGCTTCCTGGAGGGGCAGCTACATTGGGGTCAGAGGTATAAGAGAACCAAAACCAAGGACTCCTGGGTAGACAAAATGTATTAGGTCAGACGGTAGCTAAAGGGCGAATCCTGACGGTGGTCTCTACGTGCATGGAGTAATTGATCCAAGTGTAAATATAGGATTATCTAACCTCCGAGGAGGAAATGGGACATTGTTTGTTAGAGAGACATTACAGAACCACTTTGTCAATAACGTGGTTGAGGAAATCAAAACATAGGAAAGACTATATGTAAAATACAACTGTACAATAATAAAATAAACCTAAAATCATGAAAATAGCTATGGAGAAACTGTGTTCACGATGTGCACCTTAAGAAATACAAATCATTTAAATCATTTTGGTTGTCTCTAGTATTTCAGTGCTCCAGGACCTCCTTTCTATGAAGCTGAAATAAAATTGTGTTAATAGAGCTGCATCATTCACTGGAAGGGAGCGGCTGGATACAAATTGTCCAAGGGAGGTTTATTTCTTGATTTTTTTTAAAACATACCCCTGTACCTAAAAACTCTTCCAACATTTTCTTAAATATTCTAAGGCGTTTGTATCAAATCCTTCTACTAAGCAACATCAAGTCCTTCTGACCACCCCAGGCCTTCCGAACCACCACACTACCTCTCGTGTCATTACCAGCTTTAGGAAATGTGACCAACTTTCTACCATCTTATGCAAATTAGATGAGCTCCCCATCCTGGCTATGTTATTGTTCAAAACTGCATGCCCCACATACAAGGCAACCACCACTGATATGACACCCTACCTGACTAAACGAAAAACATCAGTTGGTACACAGTCATCTTGCAGTAAGACTATCACTAGACAGGCCTGTAAGTAAAAAAACTAGGAAAACGTCCTTGTCATGCTACGCTGTGTTCCTATGAAACTCCATTCCAGTGGCAATATGAACTGCTCCCAGTCTCCTTCAGTTTATGAAAGGATTGGCCTGGCTCTTCCAACAACACTTTAGTGTCATCTAGATTATGGCTATCTTGTGCACACTTTACCAACAAAGAGGATCAGGGATCATCCTGGCCCAACCTGATGGCTTACAGTTAGTCAGTACCTACATTTCCATCATATTTGAGGTGTTGTAATACATTCTTGACTATAAAAACACAATTCTCTACAAAGTACAATAGGTTACCATCTCTTCAGAATGCAATATGTATTACAGAAGCCAATGCATTTCAGAGCAGTGTCCATCTTCATGGCTAACAACTGATCATATAGCCAGTATAAAAATCGTATAAACAGAGATTACACAATATTGTGTATTGTCATGATGCATGGAACACCCAAAGGAAATTCAGGAGATTGTAAACATGGATCAACATGTCACAAGAAAAGATTGAAGAACTCTTGTGCACACCCACATCCATATATTCTACTGTGACAATTGGCACTAATGTTTACTCAGTGACTCTTAAATTGCTGCTACTAATGTTTTGATCTATGACTTGTACATCACTCTGTCCCCCCAGGGCTAGGTTTGTGCTATAAAAATAAATAAGGATAATAATAAAAAGGGAATGTTTTATTCAGAAGGTGCAACTTAGTTGGTGCTATTTTATGGCTGAGGTGGTTGGTCTGGACAGACTGATTGTCTGGATGTACATCATGAATTCTATAACCTGTTAATGGGGGCTGAAAGGTCTGCTAGGATGTAAGGCAAGCTAAATAGGCAGGTGTTATGTTCAGTTGTTAGTGGCCTGTCAGATTTGTGTGGTAAAGCGTAGGCTGTAGATGGATAAAGGAAGGAATGGCGGTTGCTGCATAGTGCCCAAGGAAAAGAGAAGAAAAGGGAGAAGGATGAGTTGATGAGATGAGGGTTACGACTATCCAGATGCAGAGAAAGATGGGAAGATGTGGTGAAATTACACATCTTTGCTGCAACACCAGCCTTGTTCAATATACTGTAGGCCCCATAAAGGTCACACCTTACCCCTCTCAGATTGACTCTTGCTGGGATTCGGGCTGTATTCGCCAGTGTCACTTTACACCGGATTCTGGCAGGACGAGGGTGACCTCTGTATCAGGGTTTATAGAATCACATAAAGACACCATGTGTCACAGGATGCTCAAGAAATATTCCAACTCACTGAGATAGTTCAAGGATTTGTATTACGTATTCAATGATCCCTATGGCCGTCCCTCTTCCACATGCACAAATCCTCCCTAACCCAGGCATCACTACTCCCTGGGTTAGTATATACAGTAGATGTCACCCTACTTTGATGAATCTGGCAATGTCCTCACTTCTTTCCCTGGGGAGACCTCCCCCTATATGGCCAGGAGATGCCTGCCGCTGCCTGATCTTGACCCTGGGGGCAACTATATGAAGGAGGTCCATCTGGGGGAGGTAAACCTCGGAGAGAGGATGGTCCCTCTGTCCCCCATGCATTAATGGCATACTGTTGCACTCCTCCCCAACCTCGATGTAGATCTACTTTTGTTACTCCCCAAACTCCAATGAGGGATATTATTTGGACAAATGGGATGAGAAAGAAGCAGGTGAGGATCACTTCCACAAAGTTCAATAACCACTTCCTCAAATCCATTTAGGGAATGGTCCCATAACCCTACACAAGAAGAAATCACAGAGTAATGAAGATTATGAGACCCGTAAGACCAACGCAGCAGTCTAGTTGTTGGAAGATGAATAATCAAGCCGGGAACTTTAAATGCAGCCCAGCTACACCTGACAGTGAGAAGGAGAAGGAGAGATGATAGCTGCATAAACTGAACCATAGCGTGACCCGCAGTAATGCTGAGTACCATGCTGGGAGAGAACAGGCTGCGGCAGGCGACGTGAAGGTGATTCCGAGCGAGGAAAGGGACGGCAAAAGTTCAGTGCTTAACTGAGCTCTCTCAAAGCCAGTCCGCTACAGCAGGCGGGAGCAAAGGAGCGCTGGAGGCAACTAGTAATGGGGAGAAAAAGAGGGTGACTAGGTTGCCAGTGCACGTGTACCACTCCATAGGAATAACACAAACTTAAGGGACCCCAAGAGAGCGTAGGCCAGAAGTTACTGGTGAACCCGAAGAACACAGGTAGGTTACTGGATGGCCTAATGAAGTCAGTTGCTTCTTGAAAACACAACAAGAGGCCAAAAGCAAAACTGCTAAAGAAAAAAAAGGATTTGTAAAACAAGTCACAAGTGGGTTAGTGAACCCAAGTCATAAAGAGAAAGTATTTGTGTGGTAAAATCCTGGCAAGAAAGTATACCAGGTGAAGCTAAGTATTTGTGTACAAATTCCTGACAGGAGAGTATACCAGGTGAAGATCAATAGAGAGAAACATTCTAAAGAATCTCTAGGAAGGTAATGCCCTTGGGATTATGACCAATAAATAATCTCAAAATGGGTAATCTCTTTGGGATTATGAATGGTGAAAAGATATAAAGCAAAGGAAAGTCCTTAGGAAGAGACATACCCTCAGGATTTGGAACGTGGTAAAAGGTGAAGAGAAAGCCATTATTTGTTAGCGATATTAAGTTACATTAAAGGGCGACATCACCCATTGTGGACCTGCAAAATAAGACTACAACTTTCATGGATCCTAAAATTACCCTGTTCCCCTCTATTAAGAGTGCAAAGGAAACCCTGACCAAGGTTGAGCATGAAAGACAAGGCTGGATTATACAGATTAATTCTGAGAAGAGCCAAGCCATAGGCCAAAAGGAATCCAACCTACCAGGGATCCATTACCATTTACATATAGCTCCTAGCAGGCCTCTAGAACTTCTAGGCGGCACAGTCAATAGCCTTGCTCCCAGTAAAGCCACTGACCAAAAACCACCCTCATTTAGAAGTGCCAGTCACTCCTCCCAGCTTTCCCATCTATAGAAACTGGCAATACAGGGACTTCAGAGCATTTCGAAGAGTGTTTGCGTGCTGATGCTACTTTGGGCATCTCTTGAAAACTCATTGGCAGTGCCTGCCATTGTGTGGTGTCTATAATGTGAATTCCTCCTTTAATTTAGCTAGCATGGCGTACACTATTAAACAAAACGTACCTCTAATTTAATTCTCTCATACTGCATTCCTGTGGCTTTCTTACCAGTTCCCTATATACAGTGGCAACACTCATTCTCCCTTTTCTACTGAGAACAATCTGGTATGGCTCGGGTGGGTGGGGTCCTTTTTGTCCAACTCTCCATTCGTGTCCCCAAGCACTCGTTCTGCAGACAGCCAATTCCTGGCTCTGAAATTTACGTCAGTGGGCTCTGCTTTATCAGGAATGCCTCCTGCCATCACCAGGAGAGCAATCCAATACGATTATGTTGATAGTAGCCACCACAATTCCCAGGAACACTTGGGCTCATAAGGCCACCACCAGAGTGCAGCGCCACCCCACCAATAGAAAATCTGCATGTCATTCTATCAAGAACCTGACCCTTTAGATCCCAGGCAATATGTTCCTATCTACTAGCCAGTTAAACGGGAAAAATCAGCATTATGAGCCTAAACAATTACATGGTGTGTAAAAATAGAAAACAAAATGTATGATAATTTGATTCTACAGGTTCAGCATAGGCTGGCGTTTTTCTTGGTTAACAAAACAACTGATTTCTGTACAAGAAATGGTAGGCATAGATAAGGGCAACCTACTACTGACTAGAGAGTCAAGAAAGGTGTCATATGGCCTTTCAAGTAAATCCTTTGAATTAAGGCAACCTTTTTGCTGTTTGCAGAATTAGTCCTGAAGCAAGACAATTATGAGTCACTGCCAGCGAGGGGATCCCAGATTGACTCTTCCCACAGTAAAACGAACTGTTTTCCGGGGTGGTCTAAGAGAGGGCATCAAAATGGCACTCCCACTGAGGCACCATAAACAATTGACTGATTGCCTGCTTCATGAGAAGGCACAGTCCTGGCAATCAGGTTTTCAGGTATTAGTCTTACAAAAAAAACAATGTTTATTGATTTTCAATGAAGGAAAAACCACACAACAAAAGTATAAGACTGATATCAAGAGATCCCACCTCCCTCCAGCATCCGATAACAAAGTTGGCAGTAATGTGCTCACAGCCGGGACATTGCATAAATCAAAACATAAGAGACCCACCATGACACAGTTGTCCATCTCATCATTTTCTTCACTTCCATTAAATTTTCCTCATATGTTCAGATTTTATGGACCCCCGAACACACGCCAGAGCTAGATTCTGCTCCAACTAGAATACTCAGTGGCAGGAATTGGAAACACGGATACCCAAAATACAAGAGGCTTCATTCCTCTGCTGGAGCAACAGCTATAGAAGAAGCTTCTTAGATATATACAAGGGAGACTTACCAGTGAAGAATGGTTGTATTCAAATTCTTAAAAGGTCTTTCATAATTGTCTCGAGCTTTGATGTCACTTCTCCAAGGAAGGAATCAGCGAGCCATTGTCACGTGTATCCATATTCTTTTATAATGTTCCATTTTGTATCTTGACCATACATCCTCGCTTGTGGTCTCTGTGCTGTTGCTGCAAAAAGAGTGGTATACCACTTAAGCAAGAACTAGACTGTGAAGGTGGTCCTACAGTTAGTGCAAAAATCTGAGTGATGATGGCCAAGGGCAATGACCACTCCTGGGGTAAAAAGTACCGGGAATACCACAGCAAACTTTACCAGCTAAGAAGGTCTACTCCCAATAAAGCTACAACAAAACACTAAAAGTAATGGTAAAAATCATCAACGACAAACACACCCACCAATTTGTCCTGCTCAGTGGCATCCATGTTGTTTCCCAACATTCAGTTTCCCTGCTACATGTTTCTGATTTCACCGCTTTTTCCCACATCCCGGGGCCTGGAAAATTATCATAACCCACTTGCCATCTCCTTCTACCTCCGCCTCACCTCCATGTTTGCTATCAACGATATGCTGTTTTCTCTAAATAACTTGCAAAGTACTTAAATCATACTAAACCACTCTGACAAATCTATGAATCCATAGAGAAATATGTGAAGCAAAAAGAGTAAGATTGCAGTATTATTTTTCCACATTTTGAATGGGGGTGGGGGACTACAAATTCAGGAATGCAATTGAGTGTGGGTCTAAGAAATGGCCTGTGTAGTTTGTAAATATACGGTCATGACCTAAAAGCTCCCAACAACAAATAATGTTTGCAAGGTTAACCTGGTTGCTTTTCATTAGTTGGCCATAGCATGCTTCATATATGATGAGAGGAAAATGCGACAACTGACTAAAATAATGAATGCTTTTTGGTGTCAAATAGCAGAGACTAAATACAATAACAATAGATACAAACGGTTCCTAGTCATTGCATCGACTGCCAAACTGTCGAATGCCATACCATTGAAAAAAAAGCATCGGAAAAAAGCATTGAATGCATTTTTAAAAATATATATTTTTTAATGGGGGAGGTTCCTCCCCAACCCCCTCTTTTTTAACCTTTAAAACCTATTTTTATTAAACTAAACCCTTTACCATTCAATGCTTTTTTTTCAATGGAATGGCATTCGACGTTTGGCAGTCGATGCAATGACCAGATACCATACAAACGAACTATGGTGAAATGAAGAGCAAAGTGCTTTGTGTGTTTACCCTTACTGGAACTTGCTACCTATGCTCTGGTCCTCCTGTTACCCCACCGGGCTGCTGTGTTAACTAGAAGCTACTTTGACTTTGACGATCCAGCAAAGGGCCGGGCCCCTGTAAGGAAATGAACACTAGCACAAGACCAACCTACAAAGATCCACGGCTGCGCAAAGGGAAGAGCAAAGTGTTTTGTGTTTGGTGTGTTGTAGCAGAGTGGCTCCAGTGTTTCCCTCACAGATTAAGATTCCGAGTTACACCATCAGAAAGCTTTGAATTTGTCAGTTGTATAGCTAAGCAAACAAACAAGGTATCTCCAACTTTAGGCTGGCAATTAATGCAACCGTAAAAGTTATAATCATGTTAGTGACTGTAGACAACACACTCGAGATCACTGCCGTTTACTGATTTGCCTTAAAAATTTCAATTATCACACTCAGTGACTGCGGGCATCGCCTTGGAGCCGGTTATTGGTAATTGACTCAACTCAAAATGTATATCACCACAAAATATATACTTACAGATCAGATCCGGTGACTGCAAGCTTTACCTTTTGAACGGGTTCCTCCCCAACCCCCTCTTTTTTAACCTTTAAAACCTATTTTTATTAAACTAAACCCTTTACCATTTAAAAAAATGCATTCAATGCTTTTTTTTCAATGGTATGGCATTCAACGGTTTGGCAGTCGATACAATGACCAGATACCATATAAACGAACTATGGTGAAATGAAGAGCAAAGTGTTTTGTGTGTTTACCCTTACTGGAACTTGCTACCTATGCTCTGGTCCTCCTGTTACCCCACCGGGCTGCTGTGTTAACTAGAAGCTACTTTGACTTTGACAATCCAGCAAAGGGCCGGGCCCCTGTAAGGAAATGAACACTAGCACAAGACCAACCTACAAAGATCCACGGCTGCGCAAAGGGAAGAGCAAAGTGTTTTGTGTTTGGTGTGTTGTAGCAGAGTGGCTCCAGTGTTTCCCTCACAGATTAAGATTCCGAGTTACACCATCAGAAAGCTTTGAATTTGTCAGTTGTATAGCTAAGCAAACAAACAAGGTATCTCCAACTTTAGGCTGGCAATTAATGCAACCGTAAAAGTTATAATCATGTTAGTGACTGTAGACAACACACTCGAGATCACTGCCGTTTACTGATTTGCCTTAAAAATTTCAATTATCACACTCAGTGACTGCGGGCATCGCCTTGGAGCCGGTTATTGGTAATTGACTCAACTCAAAATGTATATCACCACAAAATATATACTTACCGATCAGATCCGGTGACTGCAAGCTTTGCCTTTTGAACTGGATTCTACCTAGCTAGTACTAACTAACCTTATATTTTCCAGACCTGGTGACTGCGGCCTCTACCTCTGAGCCAGGTACTGGTAATTGATCTGAACCTATATCCCAGATCCAGAGACCTGGTGACTGTGGGCTCTGCCTTTGAGCCAGGTACTGGAAATTGACTTCAACCTATAAACTAGATCCATAACCCAGTGACTGCGGGCCTCGCCTTTGAGCCGGGTGCTATTTTTTTAATTACTTCAAGTTTTATACCATCAAACCTGGTGACTACGGGGTCTGCCTTTGAGCCGGGTACTGATACTTGATCGTAATACATAATGGACACTTAATGACCCTGTGACGGCGAGATTCATCGTTGAATCAGGTGTCAAAATAACACCTTGTGACACAGTATTTTCTTCACATAAACGAATGTTGTGCCTTAGTGATAACGGCCCGCTTCCTGGGGCCAAATATATTATATTGTCTTACTTTTCTACCTGTTTAACGCGTGTTACCACTAATTAGCTAATTACCATGAGGGAGGCCCTTGTTCATATCGTTAATTGCCTCTATTCCCAAATGATTGATTTTTACACCTAATACTGATTAGTAGAATACTTCTCTCCTTTGATTGATAAAAAAAAATCACTTAGCCTCAACAACCCGGTGACCAATGTAAGAAAGCAACTCAACTGAGGTCCCGGCTGGCGATAGTAGTTTCTCTTATCCCCTAGATTATAAGGAACTAACTAATATACTCAATTAAAAAGCACGGAATTACATTACAAAAACTGCTGAAGGCAATCCTAGATACCCATATTAGCCATTACAAACTATTCTAATTTCTCTCTTTTCCCTCAGTCAGCAAATAATGATTCATTTATATCCATTAAAAACAACAATGCTAACTAACCAAATGGCATTAAACATAATAGAGCCTCCCATAACATCGCTGAAACTGCCTGCTATTGATGACATAATTGACCCCAAGAATCAAAAACGCTAAAGAGCCAATTCCCCAACAACAGACATCAGACACTATTGACAAAATGCCCAAGTGGAATCCTGTTGCGAAACCGACCAAAAGGCCCACACAACCATATGATAAACAACTGCTAATAGACTTTCATGAGATCTCAGACACCTTGATGTCAGATGCCTTAGCTATTATGGCTCTACCTACAGAGAACAAAAAGAAAACAGACATCTCCAATTGCCCCATTCCAATAATGGAGGACAATCGTATTCTCGCTTCCAAAGTGATAATTAATACACCCAGTGACAACCTTGTTCCATTGCGAATACCGATCAGAGCTATCGCCTAAGTGCATGTAACACATAGTGATACCGTGGAGCCTTGTACCAGAAAACATATTCAAATTACTGCCACGATGATTCAAACACAGACCGAACCAGTAGCAATAACAGAAGTTGCAATGAGAGTTATGAACTCCCCAATTCAAGATCAAAGAGGCCCAGAACTAATTTTAGTTCCGGATACCCAAGATTGTAATTCCCGAAACCTCTCCCTCACCTTAATCTGTCTGCGTCTCCCATTCTGTGTATTGAAACTCCACAGATTCATCAAGCTGCTCCGCTGCTTTTTTTGTTAACCCCACTCCCCGATGACCAGGAAACTTTAATAAAGAGCCTGCCCCACTAGTCGAGGTAACCCTGTCGGTGATAAACACTGCTCTAATGTCTCTAACAAAATTGTACGAGACATTAGACACTAAATTGACAGTAAAACCGGAACTATTCAATAAATTATGCAAACAGACCATAAGTCATGTCTCTAATGCAGCGAAAGAGGATTCCATGTCATTTCATTGCGGGATTTTTTTCGCAGGGTTTTTTATTGCAGATTTTTTCATGAAAAAAACTCATCGCATTTTTTATTTTTTTATTTTTACAAACTCCCATTCCCTTTAATTTGTTTCTATTCCCATACACCCACACCCAATTTATATATTTTTGTAACCCCACCCCGAAAAAATGCGATGAGTTTTTATGGCTAAAAATTTGCGGTAAAAAACCCAGCAAAAAAACATCCTGCGATGAAAGGACGTTGTACCCGAAAGAGGCCACCAAATAAACTGAATTAACTATATCACCCAAGCACCAACTTGCACACTCTCCCTTAAATAAGTCAACAATTCACAATACAGATGACATAATTATTGTAAATGATGCATCACAAATTCAAACTGAGAGCCTAATAACCCCAAACAAGACTTCTGTCAAAATCCAACTACTTTGACTTCTCCAAAACAAATCACTAAACCAGTCTTTGATATTTTTGTCATACAAAAGCAGAAGACACAAATTACTGACACACAATTAAAAAAGAAATACAAAAATCAGAAACCTAGTTCTAAGAGCTAGCAAGTAGGCTCAATAAACTTTTAGTGCTCCTTAACAAACATGGACAACATCAAAGTTAATGCAAATGATCGACTAATAAAAAAAAAATTAAAAAATAGTTACAAACCTTTTTGGGTGACTTTTTATTTGCCTTGTAAGAAGGCATAGATTTAAACAGCAATAGGCTTTTTCGTTGGCTTTTAGAATAAAACTATCCCATTGCAGTTCTCCTCACCTAAATGTTGAAAACAATGGCTACTCAACTAACGTATCTGCAGGCTCCTGTACCTCGGGCATTTGTGCCCCTGGGGATACAGGGGTGAGGTGAGGAGGGAGATGATTTTTCAACTGTACCCAAAGGGCTGTGAAGGCGCGAGCACGCAACCATTGATGATAGATGGGAGCAGGAACCCTGTGCTGGAGGCACCGGAGCCCCTCCGGAAACACAATGTATTGTCATGTACGTGGCAGCTGGTGCCGGCGGGAACTCCCATCAGCACGGGGCCCCTGGCAAGGGCACAGACTGCTCATGCCCAGGCCTAACCCTTACACAGGGGAACCCAAATTGCTCAGGAGAGGATCCCAAATTTGTTGGACGACGAGGCATCAGACTAGAACCTGCGGATCTATAATACATTGCTGGTGATTGAGTAATTTACCTCTACTGAACTGTCGGCGTGCCGCTTGAGTAACTGCCAGGTGCGCCCTTCCACTGTAAAGGTGAGTAGAAAACAATGAAGCATTTATATTTATGATGCATGTATATGTTAAAGGGTGTATTGAAAACACCATTTCATGATGCATAAAGATGTTATCATAACAGGGGTTAATACATGAAAGCAGCTGGAGAGGCGTGCAATATCTCATATATGTCACATGTACACTATGCGGCATCTGCATTGCATAATGTATGCATTGCATGAATGTATTTGGCATGCCCCCGTCTTGTAAAACCTAATGTTGCTTGTTGAAACTCTCCCACCAGGGCATATGCTTAACAACTCTCTGCCACTTTTTGCCTCACACTAGCACGGTCTCCACAAGTATCAATGCAATGGCAGCTGTGACCGTGGAAGACTTGATCAAGCCCAATATGCCTTCTATGTCGCAGAAGAAAATCACCCTCATCTCCAAAGGCCTTTGTGAGTATCTTGCTGAGGGGTGCCAGGGGGTTGTGGTTTGCAGGGGCAAACGTATGGGGTGAAAATGGCAATAGAAATGAGAACAAAAGTGGTGCTGCTGTTTTATAGTCATCACCAGCCACTAACCATTCAAGGAAGCGTGGTTGGATATTTTATGTTATATATATTTCTAAAGTGCAGATACACCCAGAGGTATCTTGGCGCCTAGTGACGCAGGAAAGCAGCAGTAAGTTAGGAAAGCCTAATAGAGATAAGTCTTTAGGGCGTGGCGGAATGACAAATGGTCGTCAACCGCACGAAGCGACAGTGGGAGACTGCTTTAGGATTTTGCAGCAATAACAGAAAAGGCGCGACTGCCAATACGTGAGAGCCTGACTCGGGGGATTAAAATCAGAAGGGCAGACTGAGAGCGCATAGGGCGAGATGGCGCATTGCAGGGAAATTTGGTTTGGATGTTTTCTGGTTACTGTTTGTAGAAGGCGCAGGGCACAATACACATAGATTTAAAAAGAATGCGCTTCGTGATAGGCAGTCAATGCAGTAGATTACCGCTAATCTTTATTATGCCTAGATCTACTTTCCTCATCACAGTAAATACTCTGTGAAGGCCATGCGCCTTCTGACAGAACCCTCATTCAAAATTCTTATTTTTTTTCTTTTGGTCCCTCTCCCTCATAGCCCAGGTATAAAGCACATAGCAAGTCCCATAATCCTCCTGACTATACCCAAAAGAATCAGGGCGATATTACCAACGGGGAGCAATAGGCGGGTCGTCAGTACTATGATGAGGAAGTACTCACAGCATTAACGTCACATCCTCTCTTCCTTCTCCCAATACTTACTCGATAAAGAATACCCAAGCTCAAAAGATCGGGTTGGCACTTAATTAGACCCAAAAAGGAATGACCTCCCATCTGCACTGTGGGTGCAGTGGCCATCATTGGGGTGCCATTAGCAACACCCCCAAAAATATAAATAGGATGTGTGTGAAGGACATCCCTCACACAGATCAACATAGGAATGGGAAAGAGCCAGGCCTACAAACAGGCACATAACCAGACCAGTCAACACGCTTACTTCAGGGAAGATGAGGAGCTCAGCCAGAACCAGCCAACCACAGGGACTGCCAGAGAATAAAGGAAGTCCCAGCCAATGGCCAGGGAAGAAAGCAACTCTAGGCAAACTCCCAACAAGAGCAGAACCAAGGAGGGACTGAACAAGGCAGGGGTCCAGCATTCCCCACAGCAAAAACAGAAAACAATTGCAACTTTTTTCCTTGCGCTAGATGATCAGGAAGAGCCAACCAGCAAATATTCTATCCAAGAATATCCCACCAACTACCTGCCAGCAGAAGTCCAAGCGTGGAACCGCCCAATCATTGGAAAAAGGAAGCATCAAATGGCCACAAGGGCAAACACCCATCTCAAGAAGATGTTAATGAGGCAGGAGTGTGTAGCCCTCTTGCGAGAGGGCTAAATCAAAGACCTCCTGTGCAGAGGCTGGTTCCTCAGCAACGATCAACAAGCAATCCTGCCCACTGGCCCACAGCCCCTAGAGCAACCTCTTAGGCGGGCTAAAGAAGTAGATATCGAAAGTGGGAAGAATCAGGTGCCAAAGTGCCCAGATACAGGGCTGCATCCACAATCTTTAGTATGACATCCCAGCAGACCCTGCTTGATACCTTAGTAACTAAAAGGATCAGAGGTTTGGACAAAAGTTAAAAATAGGCTAATTTCCGAAACGGCAACTCAAAAACACCATGCAATGCTGGACAAACCCTGAGGCAATCACTGCTCCCCCAGCATGGAATCGGCTTTATTACTACAACAAGCAGAACAGCTGGAGGACTAAAAGAGTGAACCCACTCAACTATGTTCTAATGCTCGAAACATGACAGTACCACATTGTAAAGAACCACATTGTAAAGAACCACATTGTAAAGAACAGGCCACAAACCTTCTGCACGTAAAGGATAAGAACCCAAAGAGGATCCTCAGTCAACTCTTTTCCTCACCATGGAGGAGGATGAGATGCAGAAAAACTCAGAGCATTCTCCTCCCTCATTCCAACCTACGGACAACTCTGAAGGAAAAAAGAGCAGGGTCAGGGAATTGCCCTAAAGGCTGGAACCCATCCAGTACTGCAACCAGGCAGGCCCAACCCACTTGCTACGGTAGAGTTTTAAATTCACAACCCCCCCATGCTTCATGTAGAATCAATGGATACCCTTTCCAATTCAGACAGGAAGAAATGCGCATTATTGTAACTTGTTGCCACCAACCAGAGAGGGAGAGGAGAACATCCCCTCCCAAGACTGTCATCAGCAACTGTAGAAGGGCAGAAGGCAGAACCCAGAGAGCTCCCATGGTGATGCCAACTACCTCACTGTACTCATAATAATGCCAGGGCAACCCATCTGTGAGGGCTGTCTCGGCCTACAAAGAAACAAGGCAGGGATGGTACCCAACAAAAAGTCCAGGAGGCGCCAAACCTGGCGATAGCTTAAAAAATATGAAGGCGGGAATGCAGCACCTACATTAGTCTGTGCCCATCTCCTGCATCATGCTCAAACAACACACACCATGTCCCAGGGACCCAAGGACTACCCAAAAGGCTATCAGTGCTCAACCAAACCAGAATCATTGCCCTGGCCCTACGCTTAATCATGTACAAACAAGCACCCACATCTTAGTGGTTTTGAGGACCCAGTGACACACACATGAACATAACCAAAAAGAGGGGACTGTCCTGCCAACCTCTCTGGCACCTTGCCAACAATCGAAATGCTCAGAGACCAGTTATCTCTATGCCTCCACACTTTCAGGAGAGTCATGACATCTCCACAATCCTCATTTAATAGTCAGGTGCAAATCACAGTGCATCTTTACATTTCTGCTGTATGTTTTCTTTTCTTTGCTCAAATTAGTAGGATGGCCACACACAAGGTTTAACCCTGGGCAGGTATGGAACTCCCAACTGTGGGGTTCATCGTCGAATGCTTTAGCATTATGCTATGAAGATTCTACCAACACAGCAACCGAATAGTGACTACAATTAAAATTTTGCTCGAATTCCAATGTAATTCTACAAACGTTTTTTTAACAAAACAAGACCATTACTTCACATTTATGTTTCCATTATTGTCACCTATTTCTTCAAAAATATTGTAAGCCTGAAACCAACTCAATCTGTTGAGGTCAAAAAGATTGCTGCAAGCAGGCGAATTTAACAAAACAAGCTTGGACACCACACACCTGAATTTGATTCAAATAGTAGCGTTGTCTGTAGGCAGGTCGCTTTATCAATTACTTTCAGCTGCTAGTGTTTGGAAGGTTACTATAGTAATTATTGAAAAAGGTTCTTTCACAAAGTCAGGCCGACCAGACAGCACAGAAACAAACGTGCAAAGAAACTCTGTCCACATGCATGGTGTCCTGAAGAGATCCTTCACCAGCTTCCCTATGCCATCAAGCGGTCACTGGCTGAAAGAGCTGCCGGTACAATACTGGAGTGCAGGCGGGATAGAGTGTAGCCTTCAAGTGACACCGCCTGCCAAACCTTTACATTGAGGCATCATCACCCGAAACAAAATTAAAAAAAAAAACGTTTTGGGGGATAAGAATCGGGAGAAAGGGTTTTCCTGCCATACTGGCAGCCCCTCCACCCTGCTTAACTGCTGAAATATGCTCACCCCAACGGCTGCCTGACACTGATGCACCCAAGTCGGAACCCACATGCAACAACAGGAAAACCTAGCATACTCTGCAAGATACCATTTCTGCAAAACCGAGAATGGGGAACTAGCAAACCCCAAATCCAGAAATAGAGGTAGCATAAATGGGACATGGAAAGGACCACAGTAACAGTAGTCCTATCCTCTGCTACTCACTGTGACCTTAAGGCTCCTTGGAGGGGCGCCTCTGCTATCCACTCATCTCCATGCAGTGCTCCTTCCATCAATTTGGGGGGGTCAAGGACCGGGTTATCCCAACAGCACCGGCAACCTGTCAACTGTGCTGTGGAAACAATCCACAAAATGTCAATCAACCCCTCTGCAATTCTCAAGCTGCCACTGCAGCAACATGGAGCAGCTCCACCAAGAGATTGTGAAGTCTAGCAGAACCAGCAAAAAGTATTGTTGTTTGCAAACTTCAAAGTGGGGAACCACCAAACCCCATACACAGAATAGCAGACATGTTAATGAGATATAGAGAGTCATTGCGACCTCAAGGCTCTAGGGGCGTCTGCGATCCACACATCATAATGCAGCACTCTGTACTCTGTTGCCTTCCACCGCTCAATCCCATTGCCAAACCCTTTGGAGACCCAGGGTAAGGCATCTGAAGCCAGCCTCAAGCTTAGGCACCACTGGACCTCAACCCAGGTGCGACTCTCGGGGTGCCTCATGCTCATTAGGCCTTGGGCTGCCCTCCCCTCCTAAAATCGAAGTCCAACAGGGACTGAGAGGGACATACAACAGCATCTGTAGAGCTGCAAAGCCCAGCAGTGTGGTCAAAATTTCAGGAAAAACAAGAGACGTCGAGGGTTTACTGTACAGATGGGCAACAAAGAAAGCCGAGCTATAAGGGGGAGAGGCCCAAGGAAACTACAAAATAATGTTGGGAAAAGGGTTGTGTCCAAAGACGGATGACCTTCATAAGGAAGTACTGGGATGAGGAAGGCATGACGTGTAGTTAATATCTGGCATCCAACCTCTACCTGGTTGTACAGGACAATACTATAAACACTTCCTAGGCTTTGTATATCTAAACAGGTTTGTGCATCTAAACAACGTAATCTCACACTCCCCTGTATACGTTCGCCAGATTTTGAATGTTGGCAAATAGCGCCCAGAATCTGAAGATGTGATATATTTCCAAAGACTCACCCCTGCATGCACCTTAATGATGACTGGCGCATTCCGACCACCCTGCACATAATGTCAGACGGCTACTGGGCACGCGCACTCACCTGCAAGACCCGTCAGGTCATTTTCTGTTCTGTCTTCTTTTTCAGCATTACTTTACGGCAGCATGTGCATCGCTGTGGCTGCGTTGTCCTCTCTGCTAGGAAGTGGGGTGCTGCAGGTGAGTTTACGGCAGGCAAGGCCCACGTGTGGGCTAATACACTGTTATGAAAGCCAATGACGACTATCCCCGGCTAACAACGTTATCCTAAAAAACCGAGGGTCTGATTCGCAAAGCGTTTTTCAATGGGTAGATAGTCTTGAAAAACGTTTTGTGAATCAGGCCCTGAGTCTCTCTGGTGGCGTAGTATATAGTTATTACATATGTTAAGCTCACCCCTATGTATGCCAGCCTTAAGAAAGTTTTAAGAATTGTGCAAGGAATTCATTGTTAAAGGAATACAATAAGCATCATTTTGTGAAAAAAATATTCTGGAAAAAGCACAAGAAATTTCACTCACGGTCTAGTGTTGCCTCTGCATTGCATGTTATGGCAGCCATAAACTGTTTTCACATTTTCAATGTTCCAGCATGGAATCCTTTTCCTATGATGTAGAGGCTAGGTGGGATTTGTATTGTGCCATGTCTTGGGTGTGTTGCCTGCGTGAGTGTGTGTGTGGGGTTATATTTTGCGAGAATGGTATACGGTACAGATTACGGCATTCCTGTGGTGGGTTTACCAGACAATAAACATGACACTTCACGAATCATAGGGGGTATGGACCAAGGCCGTTAAGCCAGCGGTGCGGGCTGCACTCCCAAACACCACAGCGTGGTGTGTATATTCAATGTAATTCAGTCAAAAAAAGTAACAAACTTCCGTTGACTTGTTGCAAAGTGCAACTGTTTAATCTTAGTTTAATATTTAACAACTGTACATCCTAGTGAAAGCAGATGTGCTGGGTGAGCTCAAAAAATGGCCAATGCATTTCGGAACAAAATTCCTTCATCAGGGCCAGCTCATTCTCAAATTAATTGGCTCCGAATGTCAAACAAATAGACCAACGAATCTATCATGTAATACACAACATATAAACAACAGTAGTTGGTTGAAAATACAACATCCATAAAGTGAATTTGCATAAATCATGAAAGGACAAGTAAACAAAGCCATCAGCATGTACATAATCATAATTGAAATTTTTCAATATGCGGGGGTAGGTGCACCATGTCCAAAAAAAGGTATAAATACCCAAATTTGATGACACAAGCCATAATTAATCATAAGGATATCAACACATACCAGTAGTAAGAAAATAAAGAGTACATACGTGCAAAACCGTGACATATGCAAGGTTGTTAGCAAATCGTAGGACCACTGCAATTTGGGGGCGCTAATAGAGATAGCAAAGAAAGTAAAAAAGAAAAAGGTAGAGAAAATAACAAAAGGGAAAGTGATTAGCTATTCCTTTCTCTGTAAAATAATGTAATCTTGTAAATTAAGCTGCACTGACCTTGCCGTGAATACAGCATAAGCTTGAATCTTGACAAAATCGTCAGGATAATGGTTCTTGAGAGGCGTTCCTAACCGCGTGCAGACTCTGTCTGAAAGAGACGCGCAACGCGGTGAATAATTAGCTTAAAGCATATTCCATTTTCGAAGCTCAAGAGTCTACAAGAGCAGTTAGGCTGGGTCTAAATACATCTTTCCCATGTTTGTTTGTTTATTTATTTATAGCGCGCGCCAGACCCGTAGGTATCCGGGCGCGTGTGCAAGAATACTTTAAGCTTACAAGTTACAGTTACACATTCCAAGTAGATACAGAATGCATTGACAACAGGATAATGATTACTCTACAGGTTTGTACACAGAGTTGTATACAGAGTCATATACACAGGTATTTGTACACAGAGGAGTATATACAGTATACATTGAAAGTGAAAAAGCAAGGTGGGGTAAGTGGGGGGGGGGGGTTGAGCATGTGAGTATGCCATGCCATGCACACATACCCTTGCAACTTTGAAAATACCCTTGCAACTTTGATCACACCTTCCAGCATGTCTACAGAGTAGAGTAAAATGAATTAACTCAGCACACCCATACTGCATGCCTTTCAACTCACAGTCCAAACCTTTGTGAAACGTTCATGCCTCACTCTCATGGGAAGCAAACCCAGTGGTGCTCATTTTGGTGTCCCATGTAAATCGACAGCATGGGCCCGTTACATTTAGACTCACATGTTATCCGCTCCCCACACTTTTTGACATTTGTATGGCAGAGTGCAAAAAGGAAAGGCAAAAGTCGCGTACGACACTTTTTTTTAACCTCACCTTTTGCACTGTGCTGTGCATATTGAGTAAACACTGCTTGGCATGCAGACATGGCAGGCAGCGTTTAAAATGGATCCCCTATGGAATCCTCCTGCTTTTTGCTCAAGAGATGGATGTAAACGCTAAACCCTCATTACCCTGAAGTTCCAGTGATTTGGGATAACAATGGTAGCTGTTATGTATGTACTAAAAAATGGCACGGTTGTGGTTTTAAGTGCTACATAAAAGGAAATCTTAATTAGTACCCCTTTATCTGCTTTGACATTTCTGTTCAGATTTGTTTACCACTGGTCTGTCAGGCAAAATAAGACCTCCATGACCAGTGTCTCAAAGTTTCCTGCAGAAAGCCATCACCCCTGTGCATCTGCAACGGTATCCCAGGGTTCTAACTGTGTTGTACTCATACGCTATAGCACAGGCACACACTCTTCCAACCTCTCTGAATCTGTACTTCATTCTCTCCTGCAGGGCTCCTTTACGATCATGGGGGTGATGAGCGGACCCCTGCTTGGAGTCTTCACCCTGGGTATGTTCATACCACCTTGCAACACCCCGGTAAGTCATCACTCTCTACCACTGATTTTAGGTATACTCTAGGCAGAGAGGAAGTAGTTCCTCATTCAGCTGGGGAAAGGTGTAGGTTAGATGTTTGAAGTAAGGATCACTGTAAGGGGAATTCAGATTGACTTTAGGCATTTGCATGTCAGAGTCCAATGTGTCAGCCAGCCAGTCAGTAAATTATTTCTGTGATCAGTGCTTGTGCCAGTTGAACTATAAGAAATTCATTTAAGCATGAGTGGCTACAACTACAAAAATTGCAAAGATACACAAAATGTAAAATCAGAAATCGTTACAAATCCATCATATAATAAACATTAAATTCTAATGCTAGTTTGATTGATTTACAAACTGTATAAAACCTTATTAAAAAGGAAAGGGACGCTACTTCCTTAAGCAAGATCAATCAGTTGCCTTGGAATACATCAACGTTTGTAAGAGCATCTTTCTGTGGGAAGAGGATATACAAATTCAACCATTTGAATAGTCTGCCTTGCAGTCCTTTGAACGCTACACAGGGCTAGGGAATGAAAATCCTTCTCGTCCAAGCAGTCCACAAGTAGCTAGCCAATGCAAACATAACTGCAGGACATGGCAGACTGTGGGCCAATCCAAAGCCACAAGATGATGATTGGTGCTTGCCTTTTAGAGAAGTGGATTCAAGGTCTGCAATTTGAGAAGATCCGGATCAAGATTAAGAGGAAGGTAGATGCTGTTCTATAGGAGGGAGCCTGCCAAGGAAAGAGATTGACCACCAGCCAGCGGTTTAGCAAAGCGCTTGACACACAGGGAGTTGGTGCCAGAGGAGCATAAAGATCTGGAGGGAGAGTATTTGGTGAGAGCAAGTTGTAGATAATTTTTTTTTGGGATGACAAACCTTTGACTGCGTGTTGGCGCTGGCTGCATTCGTTTGTCCAAATTCTGGCAGTTAGTCCTTTTGTTTTAAGTCAAGGTTCAGTCTTTAGTTATTGGTGCATGTGGTTTTTCCATTATTCATATTGGTGTACCATAACCAAAAAATCATCAACGTGGCAATTACTGCCAGTCTGTCAACATTGGTGAGTGCAAACAGCCGATGCGCGTTTCGAGTCTTTTTCAAGGCTGTGATTTGTGAAGTGAGTGGGTAAGTGATGTGCAAGGCGCAGTGACATTATTTGAGACACATTTGGTGCGACATAATTAATCACAGGTAATTGTTTGATAATCATAATAGCATGTTGTTTCCAAGTTTTGTATCAATATCATGTAATCATTGTCGTGATCTACAACCAGTAATGCATTGGTTATAATTATAAGTGGTGACAGTGAGTGGTGGTGGTTAAAATACATACAGCAGAATATTCATGTTTGGATTAATGTATATTAACATCATAGGCAGAATGAATCGTTAATTCGGATGCAGGAGACAAAGTACCAAGGGTGAGAGACAAGGGGAGACAAGGAAGGTGAGTTAGTTCCAGGCAGAGGCCATGCATAATTCATAGGCACAAGAGTATATAGAAGGGGGTGGTGAAGCTTACCAGATATGAGTAGGATGCTAGACTCTAAATAGAGTTGGTTGCTGGTCCTCCCAAGTCCGGGTGCCAGGTTGGGCTGAATAGCCTAGTCTGTGAGGAGAAATGGGAACTTTAATTAGTTGTGTTGCTGATTGTGTCATGACTGGTATTGCAGCCCATGAGGTCATACTGAGCGTTAGTAAAAACAGCCTTGTAATGGAGGTGGGAGTGGACTTTGATTGGGCGGCCAATGTCCTGGTGATAGTTAGATCCATTTAGTGAGGAAGGGTGAGGATCGGGTGGGTGTTGCCACGGGGATGATGAGGGGTTGGCGAGATGCCAGGCAGGATTGCGCGGCCCGGTTGGGCATGTAGTCTAAGCCGTGTGGGCAGAGATAGGCTCTGCATTGTGTATGGGTCTGATTGTCATGTGTGGGGTCACGGAAGCTCTGGGGGTATACTGGTGCCTCCGGCGTGGGTTGGTTGTCAGGGGACGCCTCGTCAGGTTATTACAGGCCTGGAGAATAAGGGCAGGATGTCCTGAGGGCTCGGCCGGGTAGGGCTAGTCATGCTGAAGGAGGTTGTGGGCTCGAGCGCGTGTGTACGTAGATGTGGCTGTGTAGTCACTGGCTGTCCGGCGGCCACTAAAAAGTAAAGGAACAGCATGGGTGCCCGGACGGGACCGCAGGGTTGTGCCGTGGCGGGACGGCAGGGTTGGACTGTGAGGGGGCCCAAGGGGGACAAGATGGGGTACTCTGATTGTCCTTACCTCGTGCCGGGCTCGGCAGAGTATGCCGGTCCCTGTGAATCTGGAAGTGAGACGAATGTGTCTCTTGTACACTTCCTGACTGCAGTGATTTGATTGGTCAGTGAGGGAGGTGCCCTGATACATTGTGGAGAGTGCTATTCTTATTGGTCAGCCTCAAGGTGCATGTAGCAGAGTTGTATCAGACGTGAGTGCGTTGTGTTCATTAGCGCAGACAATGTGGGTTGAGGGGGAGGGAGTTCCAAAAGGCAATTGGTTAGGAATTGCATGGTTGGTAAGTATGTATAGATTGGAGGCACTAATCAGTTGGGGCCATGATTGGTGTAGGGGTTGGTGGCAGATACTCATGGGCAGGTGCATGCCCCCGAGTGCCCGTGTTGAGGTGGTTGTGCAGTAGGGATGGTAATGCAAAAAGCAATTAGTTGGGAATTACTTGGTGGGTAATTTTGTATGGACTGGAGGCACTAGTCAGTTGGGGGCCATGATTGATGTAGGAGTTGGTGGATGATACTCATGGGCAGGTGAATGCGCCCGAGGGCCCGTGTTAAGGCAGTTGTGCAGTAGGGATGGTAATGCACGGGAGCCAGGGTTGGTCATGTAGGGTGGGTAGAGTCGGTGTGGACCTACTTGTTGGGTCCGGGAAGATAGAAGGGGGACTCTTGGGTTGTTGGGCGACCCTGGCAGGCCTGGACATGGTCGCAGGGTTTGCCCAATGGGTGTTGTGCCCCCTGATGGTGGTGGGCAGGTGTTTCAGGGGTGGGTGGCCCAGTGGCGTCTAGCTATATCACACAGATGGGCGTGGGTCATAGTTGGAGCAAAGTTTCCAACAACATCACAGAAATACATGAAAATCATGGTCACTGTTTAGTCCAATGGCGACAACTCGGTATTTGCATATCAGACGAGCTTCTTGCTGACGAAGGTGAAGTTCCCTGTCACCTCCTCTTACGTCTGGTGGTATTGATTCCAATCCCACAAAGGTGATGTCTTCTTTGTTGTCCAGCTGGTGTTGTTCCTGCCAGTGGAGTGCCAGTGGGTATTTAGAATCTTGTGAGTGAAGGGAGCTGAGATGTTCCCTTATTCTTGTTCTTAGTTCTCTCTTAGTGCTTCCAATATACTTTCGATTACATACACAATTAATCACATATATTACATATTTAGATTTGCAATTGATATACTGTTTGATTTCATGTGTGTTAGTGTCACTGAATTTTAGATTCTTCGTTATTGTGGCAAATTTGCACATGGAACACATTCCATATTTGTAAAATCCCACCGGTTTGTTACTCGTGAGCCAATTGTCATTCGTTTTGGGGATTGGTCTCATGAAGGATGGGTTAGGATGGTCTTGAGTGTTCTGGCCTTGGTGTAGGTCATACTGGGTTTTTCTGGTATCCATGCCCTGATGTCTTCGTCAATCGATAGGATGTGCCAGTGTCTCTTCAAAATCCTTTGTATTTGGTGACTGTCACTACAATATTGGGTGATGTATCTTATTTTATTGTCATTTACTGAAGTTCCCGGGTGTCTTCCTTGGGAGTTAGTAAGGTTGTGCGTTCTCTTCTGTTTGCCATTGTTTTTGCTGCTTGTTTAGCTTGTTCCGGGTAGCCCCTTTCCGAGAAGCGTCTTGTAAGTACTGTGCATTCTTTTCCATATGCAGGCAATGAGCTACAGTTCCTTTTGGCTCGTAGGAATTCTCCTTTTGGAATATTGTTGATTACTGATTTCTTGTGACAACTTGATGCATGTAATACTGAGTTCACTTCCGTGGGTTACCTGTAGGTTGATGTCATTAGCTCTGTTCCATCTGGCATGATGGTAATGTCCAGGAACTCAATGGTTGTACTACCTGAGGTTCCTGTCAGTTTGATGCCAAAATTGTTGTCTTTCAGATATTGTTTGAAAGAATCCAATTCTTCTGCAGTTCCACACCAGATCATCAGGATGTCGTCTATGTAGCGCATTCAGGTATGGATTAGTCTGTTGAAGTCTTTGTTAGCAAAGGCATGCACTTGTTCGTAGTGATGCATAAACAGGTTGGCACATTGGTGATGTGGCCCCTATGGCTATGCCTTTGGTTTGTCTGTAGTATTGTTCATCGAATAGAAAGATGGTATTAGTAAGCGAGAATTCCAGAAGTTCTTTTGTGAGTTCCAAGTGTGAACAGAATGATGCTGAGGCTTTTGAAAAAGCAAATTCAATGGCTTTTAGAGCAAGACTATGGTCTATGGACGTGTAAAGGGCTTTTACATCCAGTGTCAGCAAGTAGTATTCATTGCTCCACACAATGTCTTGTAAGATGAAAAGGGTGTGCATAGTGTCACGGAAAAATGTTGGTATCTTGGGTACTTCTGGTGCCAATACATTGTTGATGTATTGGTTCAGTGGTTCTGTTATCCATCCAATTCCACTCAAGATGGGACGGCCCTCTGGTATAGTGTGAACTTCTTTGTGTATGTTCAGGAGAAAATAGACGGTGGGCATCCTTGGATGTTTTGGTTGAAGATATTTCATTTCTTCATTTGACAGGAGCCCACGTTTGTGCCATTAAGTCAGCAGGATGTTAGCTTCCATTGTTATCTCCTTTGTTGGGTTTATGCTAAGGGTGTCATAGCATCCGGGGGTTGTCAGATGAGCCAGTGCCATTTGGACGTGGTCTGTTCTGTCCATGATGACCACGTTTCCCCCTTTGTCAGCTTCCTTGATTATGATTTGGTGATTGTCTTGCAAATCCTTGAGTGCCTGTCTCTCGTCACTTGTAATATTGTCTCTATCTCTTCGGTGTTTAATTCTCCTTTGGTCCTCTAATGATTGCAGGTCTCTTGTGACCGCCTGACTGAAGATTTCGATCGCATTGTCTCCTTGTAGATTGGGAGTGAATTTTGTTTTGGGCTTAATTTCTGGTATTTTCACATTGCTTTCCTCGATTTTCAGGTCTTGCAATGTCTGTTGTATAGGCTGTGTTTCCATGCTGGGAAGGTGCTCCAGTGTTGCCAAAAGATGGGTACATTCCAAATGTTCCATATCTATGGTACTCAGTGGCACGTGTTTAGTCCTGGCTGGTTTCCATTTTATCTGTTTGGCAAAGAATTTCTTCAATTTCAGTTTTCTAGTATATTTAAACAGATCTATCTGGGCATTCACAAAGTTCATGTGGTTGCCTGGAGTGAATAAGAGACCTTTATTAAGGATTTTGGTGTCATATTCAGACACAGTGTGCTTAGAGAGATTGGTTACTAGGTCCGTGGTCTCAATGTTTTCTGTTGTGATTGCGTTTTGGATCTTGTCAGTCTGATAGCACTTTCGTGTTCTTCTTGCGTGCTTCTTGGTCCCCGCTCGCTTGCCTCTCTTCGTTCTAATCTGGGTGGTATGTTGCCAGGGGTAGACTCTAAAAAACGGACTTGCTTTTTGGGCTGTGGGGCGCATGTTCCTTTCTTGTAACGTTGGATCTCATCCAGGAAATTGTAGCCTATGCTTCAGCTTGCTTCATGTTGTCTGGACAATCTTGGTACTGGTTCCTCTGTTTCAGTGTTAGCGGTGTCCGATGCTTGGTCCAGTTCTTCATTGGCATCTGTTTCTTGATCTGGGTCACTATCTGCATCTGATGTGGCCGGAGAGCTGTTCGGGGTGCTTTCATTGGAGCTTGCTCCTTGGATGTTGTCAAATTTGGATTGGAAGGAGAAGACTCTGTTGTCCTGGTAGTCTCTTTCATCTCTTGCAAATTTTCTGCATTTTCTTATTTTTACTTCGTCTTGGTGGATTCTTAATATCTCGTACATGATTTTGTAATTCTTTTCCTTTGTTGCTGTTGGAGAATTGCTTGATTCTATGCTGGTTTTCAGTTGGTCAATCTCACAGACGAGTCTTTTGTGAGCCCTGTCAGCATGTTCAATTAGTAGTTCCATCATTATCTTGTAACCCATGATTAGGTTCTCTTCCCATTTAGCTGCCAAATCGGCGTCCTCGGGGTTTGTGAAGTCTGGAAAGATAATGATCGTCAATCCCCTTGGGATTTTCTCTTGTTCTAGATAGGTCTGGAGAGTGAATCCCTCCCAAAATATGTTTATTTCCTTGCTACAGAGTCATTATAATTTGACAAATTGTTGCCTTAAGTTGTCTAGCGCCCTTGGAGTGGGTGGAAAAGCATGCACCATTGATCCTTTAGCAGAAAAAAGGTTTTTAGTGTCTGTTTTTCTTGATTCAAGGTAATCCACCATTTTGGGCTTTGGTGCTGCAGAGGTTGTGTTCCCTGAATTGTAGTTTCAAGTGGTTGGAGTTATGGGGATCGGGACTCTCTGTCCGCTGCGCACCTCCTATTAGTGGTTTCTTCAGCCTGCAGCCTGGATCATGGTTCGTCTGGGGACCAACTCCAGGGTTCCCAATTGATTGGATGCTTTTGGGATGACAACCCATTGACTGCTTGTTTGCGCTGGCTGGATTCGTTTGTCCAAATTCTGGCAGTTAGGCCTTTTGTTTTAAGTCAAGGTCCAGTCTTTAGTTATTGGTGCATGTGGTATTTTATTATTCATATTGGTGTACCATAACCAAAAAATCATCAACGTGGCAATTACTGCCAGTCTGTCAACATTGGTGAGTGCAAACAGCTGATGCGCGTTTCGACCTGAGTATTTTTCAAGGCTGTGATTTGTGAAGTGAGTGAGTGGGTAAGTGATGTGCAAGGCGCAGTGACATTATTTGAGACACATTTGGTGCGACATTATTAATCACAGGTAATTGTTGGATAATCATAATAGCATGTTGTTTCCAAGTTTTGTATCAATATCATGTAAACATTGTCGTGATGTACGACCAGTAATGCATTGGTTATAATTATAAGTGGTGACAGTGTGTGGTGGTGGTTAAAATACATACAGCAGGATATTCATGTTTGGATTAATGTATATTAACATCATAAGCAGAATGAATCGTTAATTCGGATGCAGGAGACAAAGTACCAAGGGTGAGAGAGAAGGGGAGACAAGGAAGGTGAGTTAGTTCCAGGCAGAGGCCATGCATAATTCATAGGCACAGAAGTATCTAGAAGGGGGTGGTGAAGCTTACCAGATATGAGTAGGATGCTAGACTGTAAATAGAGTTGGTTGCTGGTCCTCCCAAGTCCGGGTGCCAGGTTGGGCTGAATAGCCTAGTCTGTGAGGAGTCAAGGGAACTTTTATTAGTTGTGTTGCTGATTGTGTCATGACTGGTATTGCAGCACAAGAGGTCATACTGAGCGTTAGTAAAAACAGCCTTGTAATGGAGGTGGGAGAGGACTTTGATTGGGCGGCCAATGTCCTGGTGATAGTTAGATCCATTTGGTGAGGAAGGGTGAGGATCGGGCTGGTGGGTGGTGCCACGGGGATGATGAGGGGTTGGCGAGATGCCAGGCAGGATTACGCGGCCCGGTTGGGCATGTAGTCTAAGCCGCGTGGGCAGAGATAGGCTCTGCGTTGTGTATGGGTCTGATTGTCATGTGTGGAGTCACGGAAGCTCCGGGGGTATACTGGTGCCTCCGGCATGGGTTGGGTGTCAGGGATGCCTCGTCAGGTTATTACAGGCCTGGAGGATAAGGGCGGGGGGGAGCATTAGTGGTTGTGCATGCCTGTATGGCGGGCATGTGGTCAGATGACCCGGTGGTGCGTGTATGAGCGGTCACAATGTCCTGAGGGCTCGGCCGGGTAGGGCTAGTCATGCTGAAGGAGGTTGTGGGCTCGAGCGCGTGTGTACGTAGATGTGGCCGTGTAGTCACTGGCTGCCCGGCGGCCACTAAAAAGTAAAGGAACAGCATGGGTGTCCGGACGGGACCGCAGGGTTGGGTCATGGCGGGAAGGCAGGGTTGGACTTTGCGGGGGCCCAAGATGGGACAAGATGGGGTACTCTGATTGTCCTTACCTGGTGCCGGGTTCGGCGGAGTATGCCGGTCGCTGTGAATCAGGAAGTGAGACGAATGCGTCTCTTGTACACTTCCTGACTGCAGTGTGTTCCGTGATTTGATTGGTCGGTGAGGGAGGTGCCCTGATATGTTGTTGAGAGTGCTGTTCTTATTGGTCAGCCTCAAGGTGCATGTAGCAGAGTTTTTTCAGGCGCGAGTGTGTTGTGTCCATTAGCGCAGACAATGTGGGTTGAGGGGGAGGGAGTTCCAAAAGGCAATTGGTTGGGAATTGCATGGTTGGTGAGAATGTATAGATTGGAGGCACTAATCAGTTGGGGGCCATGATTGGTGTAGGAGTTGGTGGCAGATACTCATGGGCAGGTGCATCCTGCTGTATGTAGAAAAAGAAGCTGCTCCTGCAGCTCTTGCGTTGAGAGGGGGGCTGCTGCCCTCACAGAGCCTCGCCTGTATCTGGGCACAGAACGAGAGGCCTTGTGATCAGGGCCTTAGGTGAAGGGGCCAGCTTCGGCCTGCTGGCGGACTGCTATTGGTAGATAGTGCAGAGTTGCTAGACAACTACAGTACACAATGCTGCTGCACGGCCGAACATTGCAGATGCGCTAGCCATCTTGGAAAATTAAAATAAGGGAAATTGGTGGTTTGCTGAAAGTTGGCTTGGATCTGCTGTTCCTTTTTCAATTATTTTGCGTGGGTGTGATGCCTCATGGGGTCTTAGGCACAAAGTGTTAAAATTGTGCAGGACTCTGAAATCAAACTCACATTTTGCTGCGTGGTGGCGAGCGGAGAGGGCCGATGGATGTAGAAAAGCCAACTGCTTCCCACTCTGGGCGGCTCTGACGTCTCTCCAGGAGTCCTCATGGCTCTGCTCCTGCACGCTGACTTCTCCAGTAAGGATAATGCTGTTCTCTTGGCGTCCAGACTCTCAGGGGCCCTCTCACGGTTCCTGGCACCTTCACGGATGAGCTCCCTTGCTCCGCCACACTGGCTCATGCTTCCAGC
Organism: Ambystoma mexicanum; assembly: GCF_040938575.1. Lineage (NCBI taxonomy): Eukaryota > Metazoa > Chordata > Amphibia > Caudata > Ambystomatidae > Ambystoma > Ambystoma mexicanum. The sequence goes on from NC_090921.1 coordinate 355,563,152, forward strand.
CTCTACACACTGACTCGTGCCTCCAACTTCCTCACACCGGCTCGTGCCTCCAGCCTCCGTCGCCTTCACTGTAACAGTCATGTCTTCTCCTGAGCTGCTTCTTACCGTGCGGTTCACTTTTTTAAAGGTTGCGTGCGCAGGTGCCTTCATCCAAAAAGTAGCACGCTCAATACGCTTTCTTCTCCGTGTCAATTCCTTCATCCTCCTCGTCGCAGGACTTAGGTGGTTGTGGGATTTGAAGTCCACTGATATTAACTGAGAATTTAGGTGGTTATTGGAATTGAAGTTCTTAGATTTTTTATGCTTATCTCTTGGGAAGTCTTTCTCACTGATGCCATATAAAGGATCAGTTGTATATGAAGGGAAATTAGAACTGAAAAAGGTTCTTTTAGATTTCTTGGAGCTTTTAGACAAGGTATTCTTAGTCTTGTTAGTTTTTAGACCAAGAATGCGAGGTTGATTTGTAGGGCGTTGTGAAAAGGTTCTTTTACTTTCCTTAAAGTGGGGAACAGGCACATGGCAATAAGCCATTAGGGTATTCGGAAACAGGGGGTCTTCCTCATGGGAAAATGGAAGATACCATATCTCATCCAATGAAGTCATGACATCCCCCCGGTAGTTGTCTCCTCCCATGTGAACCCCTCATATAGCCTTTCCCAGTGTCAAAATCAGGTAGCAGCCGCCGTCCCCTTGCCACATGGGAGGAGGTCACCACTGGGGAGCTCGTGATGACTCCATAGGATCTTGTCTTGAGGTTATCTTGGAGCTGAGTAATAAAGACACTTGTAGGTTAAACAAAGGTTTCTATGTTATAACAACCCGTTTTTAACAGTGAATTCGAAAACATCTATTTTTTTCAAATATACACACATTTCCTTGAAATAAAATGCGGGGGAGACCCCTCTAACATACCCCTCACTTTAAATAATACAGCAACCCAACGCACTCTTTTTTTGTTGCTGAGGTAATGTGTGTATATTCGATTTATGTTCTGCCTCGGCATGTCTGTGTTTGATATTTTCATGCAATACCAAACCAATCTTAAATGTAATGCGATTCCTTACATGGATGAAGTGGAGTTATTTTGGAAAAAGAGCTATAGGCAGATGCTTTTGAAAGTCTGCAAGGATGTGTCAGGCTTCATTTTGAGCAGATTGGAGTTTGGATTCTGATGATTTGAAAATCAGGGAGGTTGACATGAAGTGCACTTGAGACAGGAGTTTATGAGGGATTCGACTGATGCAGCATAGGTGATTTGCAGGCTTAAGAGCGATAGTTTATTGAGGCATTGGACGTCTAAATGCATTATTTAAGTGCTGTGCCAATCTGAGTGTCATACTTAGGTCTGCGTCCCAGACAAAACCATGATTTAGACTTTTGTGGCAATTTTGATTTGGGAAACAAACAAGATGAAGGGTTGGTAGGATGGCAACATTTTGAAATGTGTTTGGGGCCAAAAAGGAGAGTTTTCATTTTTTTAAAATGTAAGTTTCAGGTTGTTGGAGGGCATCCAGTCTTTGAGTGCTGCTAAACCTCTGGACACATTAAGATTGGGGGTTTCAACATTGATAGCATGTATTCAGAATAGAATTTGATGTGATTCCTGTGCAGAAGATCTACAAGAGTTCTCATATATAAAATGAAGAGTAGAAGTGAGATGCAGGAGCCCTGCAGAATTCCAAAAATGCCCGGAGAGCAATGGGAAGTAAAGATACCACGCCTGCCTGGTTGGTAACTTGGTAGGACATTTTGGAACCATTGGTGGGGGGAATCTGAAACACTGGCAATCTGTTCTAAATGTTCCAGGAGGTGCGGGTGTCTGGCTTTGTTGAAAGATGCCGATAGCTTTTTAGGATGGGAATGGAATTCTATTATATAACATGCCAGACATTTAGGATTGCCTTTTCTGTACTGTGTTTGGGTCCAAACCCAGACTGGCAGATGTCCAGGAGCGTGTTGATGATTCGGTATCGTTACTAGCATATGATAATTATAGTTATTACATGAATGTCCTCTAATCATATTAACAATACGCTCAGAGAATTATAGCATACTACTTTGTATTTTTATATATTCTTGAGAACACTGTGTCTATTTGTCTGATAAACCACACCATCAAAGATTAGTCTCTTTTTGGGGACTATACTGGTTACTGAATTTTAAAAAAGCACAAGCCAATAGTTACAATATATGCAATAATACAATATTTGTAAATATTATTGGTGGGTAGAAAGGGATGACAAATACTGGGCCTATAGAGATTATACTGGCATTCAGATGGCATGCTGTAGTTCCTCTAGACTTGCATATAGCTTCTAGGAGGAGGAGCTGGTGGGCAGCAGAACACACTGTTTAATCATGCAATCACATGCTCTACTTATCCTATCCCACTGGGTTGTGAAGGATGTCGGGGCAGTGGTGATCAAGGAACTAGGGCATTCATTCTTAAAAATGTAGTATTACTAGCTACATCTTTGTATAAGCAAAGGGGTCATTTACACACATCATGATGATCTATACAGATCTTGCTATCATGAAGATAATTTTGAATTGTGTTCTTTTCGCTACTTACAGCTAGTTAAGTGCTGCCAAGATGAGCATTTTGTGGTCACTTTCATTTGTTCAAGTGAGGAATTAGGTGATCAAAGTTTGTATGCATGGAAGAGAGCAAACGTTGGCAGCCTAGAATCAAATGTACTTACTATAGATCAGCTCAAATGTATCGTTCACACAACCCCATTTTCCTTTAGCAATTTAAATTCGACTACTTTATGACCACTTTACCTCTATTTTTAACATCATTTAATTGGTTGCCTTTTATAGACCGAACAGATTAACTCCATCATGGTCACCTTCCTCCAGAACAGGTTTTGGATACCTATCAAAGCGTTTACATGAATGAGGGCTGTGAAACAGGCATGGTATCAAGAGATGGCACAGAGAATAGTTGTAAAATTTAATTTCAAAATAATGTTTTAAAGTAAAGTCTCAGCTATTTTCAGTGTAAGTTCTTTCACAAGTTCAATACAGTTCCAATAGCTGCTTGTCTTACCAATGTTCTGCCAAGTCTTGAGGTTCCCTTCCCCAAGTTCAATCTGGCACAGTTCACACAAAAAGAGTGGTCTAAAGGTTCCCTTCCCCAAGACAGCATTTCTCAGTTCTTTAGCATATGACTTGTATTTGCTCAATGTTCCTTGTAAGAAAATAATAGGTCCACTTGACTTGCCTTCTAGCTTGCTTTAGCATTCAATTCTCACTTTTCTGTGGTTTCTTTACAAAGTATCTTGCTTGTCATCATTTAGGGGTCCCTCATCTAGGCGCAGTTGTAAGACCACACGGTCCACCCATCACAGGTCATGCAACCATAAATTCCCCCTTGGCCTTGTTTAACTCCTTCACAACCTCTTCTGCTTCAACCTTCTGACTTTCCACACTTATATTCTCTTTAATTGATGCAACGCTCTTGTACATTAGTCTTTTGCTTCTCCCATAAAAGTACAAGTCTCACATTGGTTTGTCAACCTATTTGCTTTAGTTCTGTTCCCAGTGCTTCGTTCATTCAGTCTGACATTCCTTGTCAGTTTATTTCCAATGTTTTTTCGGTATTTCATATTCCTTGGTTTTAATTCAAACAGTACTTTCCATTCCTTCCGGCATTCAATATTGTGTATTTTCATTCAAACAGTAATTCTCTTTCGGTTCGGTATTCAATATTGCACATATTTACTCAGTTTCGTGAACCGCTACTTGCCTGTGGTTCCCTCATAGCGCTCCGGTGCTTCTGAGTCCTCTGACACTCGCCAGCTCTTTACGTCTCCATCGAGGCGGTCCCTTCTGCTCCCATTCACCTTCTTGCCAGCCAGGAAGCAGATCACCTTGACTCTGCTTCCTCGGCAGGCACTTCTCTGCACATCCCCGCGTTCGGAATGGCTGCGGTTTACAGCCATTCTGTTTTTCAGTTGTTGGGCAGCTCCAGATGTCCTCCTTCAATTTCACAGTTTCCCGGTCCTCCTCCAACCACGCAACTCACTCGCTTTGGGTTTTTCAGGATTGCTGCCAGGCTCCCAACCTCCTGGTCTCATTCCACCAAGGCAACTCTCTCTCTCCCCACATTGATTTGGGCTACACCTTTTATACACCTGAGCCTTGTTAAGGGGAATCAGGTGTATGTTGTTGGCTGGTATTGCCTGACCATAACACATTCAATTACTGGGACATGCCTGACCTTCAGTAGTGTATGTATGCATACCCCTCTTCTTTGTCCCAGTACTAGAGTGGTGTTTCACATAGGAAGTTTACATTACTCCTAGTCCTCTCTTTTTCATCTCAGTACCAGATAAGGGTGAAAGGGGAAGTATGGGTTGGGATTGTATATAACCCATAAAGACTGATGAAGGGTGGGATAGGTCAGTGTTAGGAAATGGGGGTTACCATGTCTCGCCCTCAGGCACTCTCTCCCCAATCCCCAATTCCCAAGAAACCTCCACCTAGGTTATCCTTTCTCGCTTGTCTGACCCCAGGGTTGGGATCCAACAGCGATGACCCTTCACTGACCACCTCAATAGAAGATCCCTGGGGAGTGGTTGTGAGAGTACCTTCAGGTTTCTCACAGGGCCCAAATAGGAAAGATTCTATGGAGATGCATTCATTAGAAAAAGCGATTGCTTATGACAGAACTTAGTTGTGCTGAGTAAGCTAGAGAAATCATCAAGGGCAAAACAGCAAAAGCTTTAACAGGTGTATTTTTACAGCGCACATGCACCCCCAGAGGGGCGTCTGAGCACTTTTGACAGATAATAGGTGTTTATTGTTAGGTATCTTGATGGTACTCATTTTATCGACCTCGGAATGATGAAGGGCTGAGTGTACTTGCTGAGATTCATACCTTTAGCCATGAGTACAAACACAGGCCCCTGTAGTGGATGCATTAGTCCACTGAACCACAGCCCCATCTTTAACACCCCTTCCAGCAGAGCTTTACCAATTGGTAAAATGTATTAATAATTTAAGCCTCTTTTATCACTCCAAAATCAATTGGATATTAACATAAACCACAAATCCTTTATTGAAACTGCTCTGCACTTGAAATTTTAAAGAACAATGACATTGGAGAAATGTATTTATTACTTATTATATTAATTTTTATCCAAGAAACAACAGGGGGCATTAAAATGCATCCAAGTGTCATATATCAGTCTACATGCATACAATATTTTGTTTGTATTTTTTAAGCACTGTATTATATATTATACAAATAGTGCTTAAAAAATACAAACAAAAAGTGCAGATGCAAATTGTAACCAGAAAAAGGGGCCAATAACCATACACCCAGCCATACAGATAAGGGTTGTATCAGCCATTTGTACGCCCTAAAAACTGGCAAAAAAATCAAAATTGGCAGTACAAATACTCCAAACGAAAAAATTGGAAAAATACAGGTAGTATCTTGTGCCCCTGCTTTCACCCTCACAGCTCCATGTAAATGTTTGGACCATTATTGCATGTTGCACCACAGGAAGAAACTAATATTGTAACTGCCTGATTGGAATAAGCAAACATGTACCTTTTAATGTGCATGAATAACTAGATGCAAAGAAATATATATTACAAAAACATTTCCATTATTTAGTAAAAACACATTTTTACTCGCTTATGAAATACTCTCATTGGGAAATGGACTTGCGCTTTACTTAAGGAAATAGGGAGTAAAATGTTGCACTTCCAAATATTCTGCGGAGCACTGCATACACCTGTTCCCAAAAGCAGCTTTTCAAAAATGTTTTGAACTGCGTAAGACCAGGATTCTGGTTAAGATGAATTTTGAAGCTTGTCCCAGCATGAAACAATGCACCCAGTTAAGGAGGCCCTCAGCATGGAGGATGCGTGAAATCTGTGAAATTCTAGACTGTGGTGATCTTGGCTTGTAAAGCCACGAAATATACTGGAAATCTGGATTTATTTTAGAAGGATAACTTTGGGTGCTGGGATAAACTTCCTTTTAGGCCAGCAGAAGACTTTAAAAGAGCTGCTTGCACCCAGAAGCACTGAGTGTATTTGCCTCAAAAGAGGAAATCTAGTAAGGCTTTCTGGCACCGGAAGCCAACATGGCGCAGCATGAAGCACAGCCTCCGTAAGATTCAAGTTGCATTTGGATAAGAGGTGCAAAATTGACATCCCGGAAACAAGGCAAGAAGGAACTTAATGTTAAACCAACCAATCAAACTCAGAAAGAGTAATATAAAATTGAAAGCATTTAAGAATTTAGCAGATTTAGCAAGAGAGCTGCTGTGTGCTAAGTGAATTCCCACACATGTAGTTCTGGGGTAACCTATCCTGATAAAGCACATGGGTAAATGATCACTTGATATGTTTCTACTATACCTGCATCTTTAGCAATGTATGAACATTATTATCTGTACAAATACACACAAACAATATTGTCACTGCATTTTGTAAAAAAAATATGCAATCTTCCATCCCCAAAGAGCAAAGAAAACAGTTCAAGGCGATTTGCTCAAACATTCCATTGAAGTAGAATCCATAAAGTTTGTTTTTTTACAGTTTAATTTTGCCACAAATGTATGCAGGGAGAGACCCCCTGCAATCCACCCCCTTAACCTCCAACAATATTTATTAGCCTAAACCCACCCCCCAAATATATTTGCTGCAAAATCCACAAAAACAAATTTGATGAATTCTTCTTCGATGGAATGCACTGCGCAAAGACTCCCATTCCCAAGAACACATGAAGCCCAATTATTTTCTCTTTAATGGTGATCATTACCTGCAACTTATGGAGACTGTCATGGGGATACAATTTGCACCACCTTATACCAATCCCTGATGGGCTACTGGGAAGAGGTATTTGTGCTGACCAATCCACTAAATATATGCAATTCCAATATCATCATGTGGCTCTGCTACATTGATGATCTGGTTTTGATCTGGCAAAGGAGCATGGAAAAGTTACATCAATTCCACAATTTGTTGAATGCAAATTATCTGAATTTAAAATTTGTTATGACTGCTAGCAAGGAAAGCATTGCGTTTTTGAATCTGAGAATCTCAGTGATTGATATATTGGTTCAAGCAAAGACATAACGTAAACCAGCAGCTAGTAACTCCATACTCCATGCAATGACATGCCATCCAGCAAGTTTCATCAACAACATCCTCTATGTAGAATGTCTTAGAGCGAACAGAAACTGCTCTTGCAATTCAGATCTGGAAGCAATCTTTGATGACATGTCGTCCAAATTCTTGCAAAGAGATTACTCAACTGGGATGTTACAGAAATCGCGAAATAAAATGAATTCTCGAGGTAGACAGGATCTTTTGAAATCAAAAATGAAAATAGCAGTTCCAGAATCGGAAGACATTAGATTCATAACTACATTTGGTCTATAAGCGCCCCAAATCCGGAACGTGGTTAAAAAAAGCATTGGCACATTCTATCTAAAGATCCAGTTCTCAAAACGTGCTTGAATCTGAGAGCTCAAATCACGTACCGATGTAAACAGATAATAGGGGATACAATCACCCACAGCCATTTGGAGACCATACAGCAGCAACATTGGCTACATCAACGAGTAGGCTGTTTCTCTTACGGCAATTGCACCATTTGCTCTGTGGCTATCATTCTCAAACTTCCAAATGAATGATACAACTTGGTCACATTACATCACCTCTAGGATTGACTGCAATACACAGTTTGTAGTCTACGGATTGATTTGCCTTTGTACGAAAATTTACACTGGCAGCACAAAGTCGAAATTGAAAATTTTAGAACATCTCAGAGCAATCCATTCTAAAAAATGAGAATTACCCAGTAGCCATTCACTTTGCGGAATCTCACAACCACGACAGCAGACTTTTGAAATGGATCGGACTGGCTCATGTAAAACCTCATCCCCGTAAGGGTAATAGAGAGCAGGCTTTACGCAGATTAGAAGCCCGATTGATCTTACGCTTTAATTCGTCCCTGCTGGTTTTAATATAACTAAAGGCAGACATGTGTTGCTCTAACATTAATATGAATATGAATATTTTAGATTTGTTCAGTTTCTCCTGATATAGAACTTGTGGTTCCAGCTATGCGCATTCAGTACTTTTTGCTTTTCCTCTCCTTTCTGCTTCTTTAATTCCCTCCCGCCTCCCATTTTCCCTTCTTTTTATGATGCTTTAACTGGTTTTTGTCATGATAGTTTTGGGGGGGAAAAAAGGCAATGGCACTTGACACTTTATAGGCTGGGGTATCTTTCCTAACCAGGTGAGGTACTAAATGGCATTCTTATCTTAGGCACCTATTTGTTTTGGCTTTCTATGGAATTGGCAACCATTGAGTAACTCTCAAATGGATTGATTTGTCTCTCACCAATATTAATTTTTAAATCTAATTTGACATCACTGTGTTTGTCTTCCAATGTGCAATATGTATTACCTTATTTTCAGCAAATTGCAATTAATGTATGAAAGTGTGCAATTTATCATTTTTGCTCACTACATCATTAAAGCGCTGTCACTTTGGCAAAGCTTTTAATCATTTATATGTGTTATATGCATTTTACAATTGCCAACTACAATACCTGCCACAGGAATGTTAGTAGGCATCAGTGGTGCAATGTTCTGCTATCCTCACACATAATTGTTCAAGCACTGTAACTTTCATAACAATTATCTGCTCTAGCACATTTGCTAGATGGAATTACCAACAAAAATGTCTCAGACCAAAAAACTGGACAGACTCAAAGAAAATGGTAAAATACTGCTTTTTTCTCAATGAAGGAAAAAACAGGGTGCCTCATCATTCATCAAATTGATTAATGCAGGATCACAATGGGCCTCATTATAAGTTTGCCGGTCCGGTAACAACGGTAGCTGTTAGCTTGCCGGTACTGTTATTACCGGAACTGCAAACTACGAGTTCTGCTCACGGGAGCCTTCCCGTCTGATAGGTCTGACCATTCACGAATGGTGCTGGTGCTTCCGACCTCCCCATTCCCACTGAGCCTTTTGGGGCTCAAATGGGAATGGGGAGCATTTTTTTCCGGCACCCACGAATGGGCAATTACCGGAAAAAAATTATGCCGGCGGCAGCCAGCTACCACCGGTCTCATAATGAGACACAAAGTCTTTTTAATTAAACTTAGTTTATATAATGCTAGATACGTCACCTATGACATCATGCTAGGTGGAATTTTACAAAAACCTATTGGGTCGGATTGGATTAGGGGAACATGTCTACATATAGAATGCATGAATATTAGTCTGGTCCCTTGTCTGTAGGACACGTCCTGAGCTACTTCTAAATACGTATAAAATTGATTACAGCAGAAAATATGGCCGCAGAATAATACTTTGCAACATTGTATGTAAAAGTGCATGGCAGGCTTTTCTGATTGGTTGGCAACCCAACTCCAACCTTGACATTTGGCTCACTAGCAGCACGTACATAAAACATAAACTCAGGTGGTTGGAGATACATCAGCTCTCCCCTGGTTTTCCCAATTAGTCTACCCTCTCTAATTGGTAGGCCTCATGCCAGTGTCCTCTGTTTGAAGGCTGACCTTGCCTGTCTCGGAACATTCAATGGATTGTAAGCACACCATTATCTTAGCTTTAAGCCTAATGAATAGCCCTTGTTTGTGAGATATTCGTCACGTGTTACAAGACCACCAATGGTTTCATTTCGACAGTGTATTCAACACTATTGTATTCAATTATACTGGATGCAGTTGCTCCTCTTGGCTTTTATAGTCCTCGTCACTCTATCCCATATAAAGTTCATGCACTTTTAATTGTCCAATACTTGGCAATTGTGAATGTTCTTGTTCCTCCTAAACTTAAGAAATCTGTCCTTTGCACATGGTATGCTTGTTGGACTCCTTTCCTGCTTTTCCTTCATCTGTCGAAATAGCATCCTTGATCCTAGGCCAATGTACGCCTCTATTTCGCAAGAGAAAATAACTTCAACATCTCTTCACTTTAACATCCTGGGCTCATGTTTTGAGGTAGCTGGATTGATTGACATAAGCCATCGTCCATCTTCTTCTAATGGCCGTCCTAAACGTTAAATATATACCTTTTATAATCAAGCATCTATATGTTATTTCTACCTTGCATTTCTGCGCATTTAAAGTAATTGACCAGTGAGTCACATTCTTCTACGTGTTTGTGATTATAGTATCGTTGAATATATGTTTCTCTTAATTCTTCAGTTACATTGTCATCCTTAATTATTTTCATGTAGTTTCAGCATAGGTTCTTACATCTTCTTTATGACATTCTTTTGCTGTCATCAGACTTTATTCTAATGTACATCCATTCAGTTCATGGCTGCATTTCGATAGTTCGGCAATGAGCATCCTTCTTGGTAACTTTCATCCATTATGTCAGCTTGTGTATACAGTCTAAATGGTTACCTGAGTGCATATCGTCTCTCATACACTCAGCATGGTACAGAAATATTGCAAGGATTCATGCATGGGATGCCAACTGTGGCTCTTCGTCTGCCATTCCAATAGGACGGGGGTAAAGGGGCAGAGACCAGGGAGAAGGTGTGCATCTGCTCCTCTACATTCCCCCCTTTGGTTAAGTTCTCAACCAAACTCTTCGCCGCCTCTTCTGCAATTCCTGCTTCATCTTCTTCTATCATGAAGTCATATTTCCTTATCTTCGCGACCCATATCTCTGTCACCCTCCCTCAGGTGACCGGCATTCTTTATGTGTTTGTCCACACTCCAGGCCATGTAACAGCAATCCCCTATTGGTGAACAGAATTTACATGGTCCCACATACTTCTTCTGGTCCTTGGGATACAAATAATTAGTTCTTGTAGGTGCAAAAGTTGTTTTCTTTATTTACTCTCGGGTACTGACTTTAGTTTGTTCAATTGTTCCAGCATCAATGTAAATCATTATCTTTATTCCAATAGCTTTCTTAGCTGTCTTTTTATATTGTCCCATGATGATCCTTATGAGACAGAATACTAGCAATATGAACAATAGTATTGCACCAAGTATCTTGATAGCATTTGCTAGCCAAGTTGGAATCCTTGAGAACGGAGATGTAAACCAATCATCATTTTCAATTTCATATACTTCCCTCCACCATTTTCGTGTGTACGTTAGTCAATGTAGTTATCACTTCAGTCATGGTTCCATTTTCTTCATCATGGGCAGTTGTGTAAGCATAGCAAAAGGTCCAACCTTGGCGCACACGCCTCCTTTCCATTGCCGTAATCAAGTCCAGGACATACCTGTTCTGAAGGGCCATAAGCCTTATTGTTTTTAATTCTTCTCTGATCGCGTTGAATCACTTTATTGTTGAATTCATTGACTGCAGAAGTTCCCATCTAGTGATTTGGAGCCATTTGGTGTTCACTCCAGCCTGGAGTCTTCGCAAGAATATGGATGTAAATATCACCGCCGTCTGGCTGAACAACTTGTGTTCATCTGGGATTTCATGATACGCCTCTATTGATTTTGCTGAGAAGTAATTCTCTCTTTTTTGTCTATTTCTGGGAAACGATCTTCTCTTCCTCAGGTATGCATTCATCGTCGGGAAGTCTACTATCTGTAAGTTGCACTGCAGTACTACCAAGGCTCGCCTGCTTACCAGAACTAATGAACAAAGTCCTCCCTAGTCTGGTGGTAACTCTTTATGTGCTTTTGTTTCACAAGCCAAATAATGATTCATCAGGACTGCGGTTCCATCTTTCATTCCTGGTACATCAAAAATCTGGCCACATTGGATGTTTTCTCCAACTTTTATTTTGCCATTATTTCCGAAGCACAAGGATCCCACTGGTCTTTACATTTCTTTTCGGCTTTCATCATGATTTCTTCCGATTGTCCAGATAATGCCAATGTTTTGCACACAACCAATCCTTTGGCCCATCCTTTGGGAGTAAGCAATGTCCCATTTATTTGCAGTTGTTCTCTCTGGCAACACATTTGTATTTCTTCTTCACTCTTGCCCTTGCACTTCAACATCTTGTTCTCCTCTCTCTTGATTCCTACTCCATGCATTCCAATTTGTTCATATTTGATGATTCGATGCATTGTGTCTTTGTTTTCTATTGATTTTGTATCCTGTATAGAAGAGTCGTCTTGTCTCTGATTTGTGTTCTTATTCAGCCATACTATGGATGCTGTTCTTCCCTGGAATTGTCCTCTGCTTAGGCAGAGTGCAAGGTGTGTCAAACAGTGTACCTTTTTTAAATTGATACTTCTGTAGCTATGAATGCTTTGGATGTTCCAAAGGCATAGGGTATCAACAAACATACATAGCAGCTTTCGTCCGATGTTCTTCTTCCCACCCCTTTCATTTGCTGGTACCATAGGTTATTTTCCAAATGTACTTCCTCATCTAAATATGTGTTTATAGTTTCATGATCTTCCCCACTCTCTTTTATGTCAAAACAGGTGCATTGTTATATTATTCAATCATGCTATTATATCTTTGGCAGAGACAGCAGTAGATGTTTCTGTATCATTCATTATGCTATCATCTTTTATAACATATCTGAAGGTCATTATAATTAGGAGGGAAACACAAATCATAGTACCGATTGATATCGCTGTTAATTTCACATGAAAGCCTATCGATTTCCTAGAAGGCAATACACCTCTAAACTGTTGATGCTTCTCCATTGTCTTAATATGCAAATGTATTGCCTCCTTTTAATACATTTTATATCAGAAATTAGAGTATTGCTTCAATTATCTCTCTCCAAATGATCCAACTGTTCTTGGGGTTCTCCAAAAATGTGACTATGTTAATTACCATTTGGCTAAGAGCTGGATATGTTTCAGAAATGTAAGACAAAAGAATAACTAAGAATGTATATTATAGGTATCGTAGATGAAGATCAGAACATTATTTTCTCCTATTTTCTTTCAAAACTCGAACTCTTCTCACATTGTCTCTTGGGCTTACTCTAAGGAAAGTGTTCCATGTTTACTGTTAAATTAATCAGTTTATAAGACAACCCTAATCTAAAAATGTTGTGCGTTCATATCTGTGTGCCATTCTTTGCCACTCTTCTCTTGCTTTACTAGGGATACTTGCTTTACTGGGGGTAAGTGGAGGAGAGGTCAATGCTTCACCTTTGTAGGACTTGATATTATGCAGATGGATCCAAGCCCGCCAGCCTTTGAGCTTCACGGTGGTAGGGCGTATTTCCTCCACTTCATACGGTCCATTAAAATGAGGGGTATTCCAGGTACAAACACATTTTCTTATCAGCACCTGGTCCCATGGGTACAATAATGGAGGTTTTAATGACTCTTCCAAATAAATAGGCAAATTGTCCTCTTTGTTTGCTTTTGATCCCTCCTGTTGGTTTTTCATCTGTTGAGAAATAAAAGAAATACTTTGAGTCATTGTTTTCAAATAATCATGCATTACATCACCTAATGCTAAACTGTGGGTGTCTGTATTTTCCATTGTTGGGGGGGTTGGAGTAGTTCTCATTTGGCATCCCTTCACCAACTCACGGGGTGTTAAATGGTGATCTGTGCCAGACTAGTTGAGTAATGCATACCATTTAAGGGGTAGGCAATGCAACCATACCTTTTTTAATATCAGTTTAAGGTTTGCTATTCTCTCTTTCAGAAGGCCAGTTAATTTCTCAAATATTCTGTTGGCTTGCAGGTGATAGGCCAAAGCAAACTTATGTTTGATGCCTAAAAGTGACAATATATTTTCAAGGAGTTCATTCACAAAATGGGGTCTATTATCGAATCGCAAAACTTCACACATCCCCCTTCTACGAAAGACCAAAAACTTTGCAGCGCATGCAGCATCAGGATGTGTGCACGGCCCTGCTTCGACCCATCTAGAAACGGCACATACTACAACTAACATGCATCGATAACCATTATATGTTTGCAACATATCCACATAATCTATATGCAGATGTTGGAAGGGGCCATTGGGTCTAGGCATTGCTCCTCTCACCGTTCTCAGAGTGTGCCCTGCCATAAATTGCTAGCACACAATACAGTTTACAATTAACTGTGCCACATGTTCACTGCGGTTCAGTAAAACCAGTCTTCTTTTATTGTAGCAGCTAGATTCTCCAGTCACATGCACAAAATAATGGAGCTGCTCCAACGCTCCTCTCAACAATGCTAGAAACATAACTGGCTTTCGTGTACTGTCCTGCCTCCAAATTGCCTTAGTGAGGTCAAAGAACACCCCTGCATTTTCCGTAGCTCCTTTTCTTTCTTGTGATGTTCGTCCTTGTATCTCAATTAACTGTACAGTGGATGTCATATTAAATCCTTCTTTAACCAGCATTCATCGCCTTGCCGCTTTCCTTGTATCTTTTATCTCATCTTCAGCTATGGTTGAATAATATGCAGCACTTTTGGCCTCTAAGTCAGCGGCTTCGTTCGCATGATAGACTATGGGCCTCATTACGACCCTGGCGTTCCCGTAATGAAGGGTGCCGGTACGGGACCAGCACTGTTCATTACGGGATGCCCAATTGCGAGGTCCCCCTGAGGGACCCGCTCAGAACGTCTGGTCATACCAGACGTCCTTAGCGGGTCCCGCAAGAGGACCAGGGAGCTAATAACAGGCCCATTATTAGCTCCCTCCCCATTCCCATTGAGCCCTATGGGGTCTCAAATGGGAATGGGGATGGGTTTTTTCAATGAGGAATTACCGGGTCCTCCAATGGTGGAATGGCCCGGTAATTCCTCAATGAAGGAACCCGGAGCTGGAACCCGGTATGGAGGCAGCCATACCCTTGTTAAGGGCATGGCTGCCTCCATACTCGTAATGAGGCCCTATATCTGTTCTTTTTGAAGGCTCTGTGCATTTAACAATGGCTATGGTTTCTGTAAAGCTTAAGGCATCAATGAGCTTGTCTAATATTGCCCCATGTTGCACTGGAGTAATCTGCGCGGAGTAATCCCCTCTTCTTCCAACGTGACAGGCATGCGTGTACAGTTAATGTCACGTTACCGGAGACAGAGTACACCATCACTTCCTCATCCTCAAAACTACGTAGTGCATCAATAAGCGTGGTTAATTCTGTAGCCTGTGCTGAATAGGTTGATGGCAATCTTCTACTTATCAGTATCAAATGTACCTACTCGGGTCAGTTTTACTACTGCTGATCCCGAATGTCTCACCCCAGTTTTTTGATCGATACTAGATGAACCCTCAATGAAAACCACTTCCCCTCTTCCTAGAGCATTCTCTCTAACATGGGGAATATCATCAACCCTCCACCTACACGCACTCCATCCATCCCCCCCGCACCAGTCCCACACCTCCTCACCACCAACACCTCTCTTTCAAAAACCCAGCATCTCCTTGACAGCGCAGACCTACAAGGACAACTGCACTCCCTGCAATCTGCACAGCTTGACGACTCCTCCTTCAGGTGTGATACCCTCTCGCCATACCACTCACACACCCCTCCCTCCACCCTCAGCTCCTGCTTGACCCCATCCCGAGACCTCCATCTTCAAACCATTTCCCTTCTCTCAAAGTAGCACGTCTTGACCTTTCTAAAACCGCTGCTTCACCCCCTTTCCCCTCTGTCCCTCCCACCCTCTCTCACACCCCTCTTGCAGCCAAACTCACAAAATGCGGAAAGGGTGACCGGCCCTCTCTCTTGACTCTCCATACCTCCCCACTTCTTCAACGGTCCAACCTCCCATCCTTTTCCAGCCCTGCCATCAAGCCCTCCTGCCTCTCCCCGTCTCCACCTCTTTGAACTCGACCTTTCACCCAGTAACACCTAAACTCCTACTGCCCTCCAGACTCAAACCACAATCAACAACTTGCCTGACCCCACACACCACACGTGCACTACTAGCCGGCCACCCTCCCCTGTTCCTCGCCACTGCATCTCTCGCATACCTACCACCGCCCGCCTACTTTTGACACTCCCCATCGACCATACCCACTCATCCACCCCCTCAAAGAGCACCTGCGTCCCAAACCCCAACCACCACCCCTCGGTCAGTCTCAGCCACCCAGACTGATCCAACCACATCTTCCATCACAGCGACTGACTCCTTACCACCTGCCTCTCAATCCAACTGAGCCCTCCAAGCCATGAGCGTCAAAAAAACCACCACGCCCCATGAAGTCACCTGCCTCCTTCTCAATGCCCGATTCATGGCGAGAAACATACAAAGCATCTTTGACCTCTTATCCCCTGACAATCCTGAACTCATTTTCATCACTGAAACCAGTCGCGCACAATACCTTCCCCCTGGCTACTCGCTTATCCCCCACAACAGATATTCCAGAGGTGGCGGAGTAGCGATTCTCTACAAACCTCATTTCTCGATCTTACTCAACGAAACCCAGCAATGCAATGCTAACTGTGAATCCCTTCTAGTAAAACTCTCTCTACCATCAACACACACTCACAGCTTCCTACTCATATACAGAGCCCCTGGATATGACAGACATTTTGCCATACATTTCTGTGACTCGCTAACTACTATTCAGGTAAACCACTCAAATTACTGGGGATCTTCAATATCTGGTTCGATGTGCCCAATAACCCCATGACCCAACCCCTAGTCGACAGTCTAGATGCACTTCCCAACATATCAGAGGTCCAAAGCACTACAGAGGCCACACCCTTGATGCAATGTTTAGCTCCTATGACCTCACCTCTGTATCTAGTCCCAAACCGCTCATCTAGGCAGACCACGCTACCATCCCTTTCTCTGTCTACACACCACCCCCTCCACCCATGGCTCTCCCTGCCCTGACACATGAGAACAAATGCTGGAACAAAGTCAATGTACTCCCTGACCTAGCTGAAGCCCTGCTACACAGTCTCCCAGCACCGCCAACCTCAGATGGACCCTTAACCATTGAATCCTTTAACTCCTGGCTTAATGAATCACTACTTAATCTCACCCCCCACAGCCTCTCGCAAAGGACCGTCTCCCAAATGGTTCACGCCCCACATGAAGACTTTCAAAAGACAAAATAACACTCTTGAGCGCAAATGGCGAACATCTAAAACCACTCTCAGCAAATCCATGTTTGCCCGCCACCACCGTAATTACAAATCCGAGATCAGAAAGGCCAAAAAGGACTACCACAATAAATAAATCCTGAACTGTCGCAGCAGCAAAGAGCACCACAAGATCATCTCCCAATTCGTGAAACTCACCTGCACCACTACACAGACCACGCCCATGACTCCCCCTCGCTGCATGTCTACAACACATCACTAGATGGGATGGCAACCCTTAATACCAAACTTTCCATCCTCAACCCCTGCCCCACACCTGCCCCTCCTGATCCTATTGCTTCGACTACCGCATTGTCATCTTTTGCTGCTTTCAACCCCATCTTGAGAGACAAGTTCCTTGATCTACTATCCGGCATCAGACCCTCCGGATCCCCTCTTGACACCTGTCCCGCCTCTCTTCTGAAAGAAATAGTCTCCTTCACTTGTGCAGGAGAACAATCAAGGTCCATACTGAATGACTCCCTCACCTCTGGCATCTTTCCCAAGGACTTTAAAATAGCTCATGTAAAACCACTTCTAAAAAAGACTTCTCTCGACCCCCTTGACCCTATGAATTAAAGGCCGATCTCCAACACCCCATTCCTGGCAAAACTCATTGACCTCACCATGTACTTTCAGCTCAACAGCTCCCTAGAATCCAACAAACTACTCGACCCCCGCTCAATCAGACTTCAGGGCATGCCATGGAACAGAAATCACTCTGATCTCAATCTGGGATAACCTCAAGGTTGCAGCAGACTCGGAGGGTTGTACAGCGCTGCTTCTCATTGACCTCTCAGCAGCCTTTGACACCGTTAACCATTCTATCCTCCTTGACCAACGCCACTCCCTAGGAATCGGAGGATCGGCACTCAAATAGATTGCCTCCTTCCTCAACAACCGGAAACAAATCGCTTTCCTCTCCCCTTTTGTCTCAACCGCTCGAACCGTGAATACTGGAGTACCCCAAGGCGCCTGCCTCTCTGCTCTCCTTTTCACCCTCTATCTGACCACTCTACCAGGGATCATCCATGCGCACAGCCTCACCTGCTACAACTACGCTGATGATACCCAAATTATCCTGAGAATTCCCAAAGCAAGCTCCAACCCACGTCCCGACCTTGAAGCTTGCCTCAGAGAAATTGACCGATGGATGCCAAGAAACCACCTCCTCCTGAACCCAGATAAAACAGATCATGGTGTGGGGCAACAACCACTCCCATGGCCCCCCTCCCTTGGCACCCACAATCCTACCTCCAATATAGTCAAAAACCTTGGTTGCACTATGGACTTGGGCTTAATCCTCTTCCATCAGATCAATAATGTATCAAAATCCTGTTGCTACCACCTGAAACTCCTTTTCCCCTACCTCACCTACCCCAACAGACTTGCTGCTATTATGTCCATTGTTATGTCGAGACTGGACTATGTCAACTCCTTATACCTGGGTGCACTGGCATATAAACTTAACAAACTCCAAATAGCCCAAATCGCTGCTTCCAGACTCCTTCTTGCTCTGGGATACAGGGATCACATCTGCCCCACTCTCCGCTCCCTTTTCTGGCTTCCTGTTGGACGAAGGGCCCCCTTCAAAATCCTATGCATTACCCACTGAGCAGTGCACATGACCGGCCCAGCATACCTACAAGAGAATATTACACCCTATCACCCATCACGCACCCTAAGGTCAATCACTGCCCTCTTACTAGTGATTCCAGTCTCCAATTCCGCCCTGATTCAAGGGTATGCCTTCTCAACCTTGGCTCCAACTCTGTGGAACTCACTCCCTCCGCACATTCGACACAACCAAGACTACATGGCGTTCTGCAAATCTCTAAAAACTTGGCTCTTTCTGTAATCCACGATTAGGACCATCTAAGGCTGCTGAAACCCACCAACATCAGGAACCATAACTTCAGTGACATTACTTTGGAAAGTAATTACAGCTTGCTGACAAATGTCCAGTCTGTCCTTTAGCATCACTCCCTCAGTGTGACTACGTTGGTGCGAGATATCTCCTGTTCTATAAACAAGTATCCCGCCTAGACCTACCCTGCAACCCACCTAAACCACAACCAGAGAATCGGAAAATGGGCTCCTGAGACACATAGTGCTGAGCCTAAGAATAGTGAGCATATAACCGAGCAAAACATAACTACATAACTCACTCCGGTCCTACCTGTGAATCTACCTCAGCGTGTCGCTACCGCGAAACATGAGGATAACTACTACCAGCTCATCCAGATCCAGAATGTAATCCAGGAACAGTGGGCTCCTAAGAGTAAATCATCCACTCCAGACACTCACCTCTCCTACCATTATGCTCACTCTCTACTTTACACCAACACACAATAGAGCGCAGCTATACCCCTCGATCAATTGCGGCCTAGCATACATAAACGTCCTACACAGGCCTAATGCTGCCAGAATGCAGTCTCAGAGACCAAATACTAGACTGCACACATTCGACTGATCGCTCAATACCACTGCACCCAATATTAAGATGCAGCTACCATCGGGCAAATCACACAAGCCGCACACATATTGAGTGCACCCAAGCACACTTTACTACCCTACTCTCTCGACTGACCTGGACTACAGTCCCCAAGGACGTTCAACCCACAAGCGCTTTGAGATCATACCAATGATATACAGGCCGCTATATAAATGCCAAATAATACTTGAAGCCTTTTCTATGGAAAATTCAGCAGCTGCCAAAGATTGTTTGCAAGGATAGTGTCCTTTCATAACTAAAATCCCACTGTAATAAGCTAATGGTTTATGAGCATGTCCTAATGTAATTTTCTATGTAAGGGCTGCTGTCATGACTTCTCCATTTGAATGGGAAAATGAGTCAACTCTTCACTGTAGTTTGGAATTACTAATACAGGAGCTGTACTTATCGCGTTTTTTGATTCATTAAATCCTTCAGTCATGTCTTCTTTCCACACTAATTTAGTTTTAGCCACCTGTGCCTCTTTAAGTGATTTTGAAAGTGGTTGAAAATATGTACTGTAGGCAAAGACCCATGCCCTGTAATAGTTGCATAGACCTAAACGTTGCTACATTTTTCTCACCATTTTTGGCTGCATGATTCTCATAACGGCTTCTGCTCTTTCATGTGTCACTTTTCATCCTTCATGCGAGATTAATGGTCCTATATATAATACTTCTTCTTGGCAATACTGTCATTTTTCTTGGTCTACTTTATACCCTTTTTCTGCAAGTATCGTCATACGTTTGACAGAGTCTTTCCTACATTTTTCTTCTGTCTCACTGTACACTAAAATGTCATCCACATATTGAATTATGGCGCTTTCGAGCTCAACATTTCCCAAGTCCATCTGAAGTACTCTATTAAAAATAGAAGGGGACACACAGTAATTGTTTAATTATAACGAGCTTACTACCCAGAGGTTTCTAAGCGCGGACCCGGGGAACGAACCTGTGTTGCTCTGCGTCATCTGGCTACCAAGTCGAGCGCGTTGCCCCTGAGCTGTCCTCCCGACCCAAGACAAGCATCCCCGTACCCCTGGGGCAAACGAGTATGTTTCAGACAAATTGTTCTATATGAAAAGGAAGTCAAATCCTGTGAGTCTGTGTGTAGGGGAATTGAGAACACAGTAAAATACCTGGCTGTTGACAGAATATTGCACAATATTAATCGCAGGGTTTTGAACTAAAGGAAACTCTTCTTTGACTATGTTATTTAGGGGGAAGAGGTCCTGTATACATTTCCACAACCCCCCGCCTTTCATTTTTTTACGGGATACACAGCTGTGTTGCATGGAGAATATGATGGTACTAGAATGCCTACTTTCATTAGGGCAGATATAGTTTGGAATATCCCCTCTTCCGCTCCTCTGGACATAGGGTACTGTTTTGTATGTGGCAAAATAGATCCTGGTTTAAGCTTAATTTTCACTGCTCCCACTTCTTTCAGTAGGCCCACATCATATGGACTTGTAGTCCATAAAATAATTGGAACCTTGTCCACGTCTTCCTGAACAAATGGTGGTTTCTCAACTTTAATCCAGTAAGTTATGTTATAGCTATTTATATGGCGCACGGTCGCCCGGAGGCATGGTCGCCGGAGGCATCTTGGCGCTGAGAAGATAAAAGCCACTGAGACAAGAAAGGCAACACAGCCAATAGCTGGTAGGTGAAAAAGGATAAGTCTTCAAAGCCTTTATAGAAGATGGAAGACTGTTCCTCAGTTGTGACACAGTAATGGAAAAGGCACAGCCCCCTAGCCGAGAATGACGAAAAGAGGGCATGCACAGCATGCCAGCAGATGCTGATCACAGTAGGCGATTAGGAAAGTATCGCTCAAATTTAACCTACAGGTACTCAGCGCTTAGACCATGTAAAGTCTGATGCACAATACAGAGGGCCTTAAACGGAATACGCTGTGCTACTGGAAGTCAGTGAAGGGGGTGCAGCAGAGGAGATATAGGGGACCCATACCTATGGTGGTCCCGAGAAAGGCCAGTTACACCGATGGGAGCCTGCCTCCCACCCGGGCATTCGCATTCCACTACATCCAGGTTCATTCTCTTCACTCTAACAACTATACTTGGCAAAAAAATCCAAGTTAATCTGCCCCTCAAAAGTCATAGCCACATCTCCCCGACCTATAGCTACACTATGGCTGACACCTACAACACCTTAAAACTACCTTACCTTACCTCCATCAGAAACACAAGACTTGGCTCCCGCTGTACTTCTCATCCATGAAAACCACTGAGACCTAACCAATCTAACACTGGTACGGCAGCATCCCCCCTCCCCAAACCGACTGACAAGCCTGTGTCTTGGACACCACAACTAGAAGGTGCAACCATCAAGAAAGCCCTTATTAATGCCAGATCTCTAATTGACCATGCTCTAGATATAGCAGACTTGATCACTGCCAATGAACTAGATCTTTTGGCAATCACAGAAACCTGGTTTCACCCAGCAGCCGGGCCGGCGCTGATGCTAGCAGTCCCAGACGACTACACTATATTCAGGGCTGACAGAGATCCCAAGAAGTAGCTATCATTGCCAAAAAGACACTAGCTATTAGAGAATGCAACAGCCCCCAGTTCACCTCCAGCAAACTCCTCTCTGTGAAACTCCCGCCCACAGCAGGACATACGCTTCCTATCCACACTATCCACAGACCACCTGGCCAACTATCCTCATTTGAGTATGACATAACAGGCCTTCTTACCCAAAACACAAAACCGAGCTCACAAATATACTTCTCCTAGGTGACTTAAACCTAGGCCTACATGACAACTCAAATACCAACGCCCTAGCTATCCAAATATCCTTCTAGAATTAGGGTTTGTAGGATATTTTGTGTAGATCTGGGGTCTGGCGGTATTTTCTTACCAAATAAAATTGGTAATTCGGTGATGACTACCCCTTGCATTTAGATTGGGTTTGGCCTTATTTCCTTTCAGTGACCATACCTTATTACATTACATGGGATCATTTATTAGTATACACTATTGTCGGTAGTTTAGTGGTGAGCATGATTTTTCTGTTTTATTTGTGGCCCCAACATACACAAAACCCTCCTTATTCTTATAATGTTCTTGTGATCTATAGAGGCCTTGGACCTACATTCAGAAACACCACAATTTCACATATAGCATGCTCAATAACCTGCGGTATTATCATTGATTTATATACATCAGTGAACTATGCTTCCATAGGCCTCCTTACTGGTTCATGGACCCCCAGCAATATCTATTGTATTAGATTTCATCCAGACACCATGCACTGGATGAACACACACATACATCTATTTATCACTGCTAATTCTATTATTCCATCTGCAGGGAAACATGACACATGTATTACTTAAAAATCTTCCCCATTTCATACAGCATTCTTCCAAATGCACCAAGAATAGACAAAAGCAAAAACACTCTACACAATTTGTGTATATATCATTTGTATTATAAACAGTTGCATTTCAAAATAACATCTTACCCTTTTGTATTACCGCATTATCTGTAACAAACAGAAGAGAAAAAGATACAGCCACAGAACGGAATTCACTTTGCATTATCTGTAACAAGCAGAAGAGAAAAAAAATACAGCGACAGAACAAAATTCACTTTGTCAATTAAACACAGGGATTCCCTTTGGCTACTCTCCCTGCCTGATATTTATAGAAGGTCATTCGTACAGCACACAATAACCTCAATTCACTTGGATTTTTACCAGCTCTCTGTAGTTCTCCCACACAAGACCTCTCCTCGCTCTCCTGTGAATAATGGGCCCAGGTTTGCCTTTGTAATCTCGAAGGTTTGGAGTGCACAGCGAGAACATGCAGTTATCTGCAGTTCTCAAGCAAGTGCTAATTGAGACTGGGCATGCCTGCCTCACAACACCAGTCTCAGATGGTCCGTCTCGGCAGCTCAGCAAAAAGCAATCTGAACTTTTTTCTGTCAGACTTTTCCAGCAAATATCTGCACCGTCCCACTCTGCTTACGTGGAGCCACTGCAGATACTTTGCACCAATCAAATTAAAAAGACTGTATCACCCTTCCTTCCACAATAGCTCATTGTTACAGTAAAAAACTGTATCTAAAATCATTTCCTGGCATGCAGATTCTGCTTTCTGAAAACACAGTGAACAAAGAGAGAAGAAAAAAAAATCCAAGTGCATGTTTGAAAAACGAATTTCAGAACATGTATTTCTACCTCATTTCCACATGGAGATTACATTATAATGTTAAGGAGTTAGCTCTAGTGATTAGTATTTGTTCATTAAGTCAGTCAATTAGATAAATAATGTGGTCTCCTGTGTATGAAGCAGTTCAAGGAAAGAAAAGAACAAAAAAAAATATTCTGGTGCACTTTCAAACCTGCAGCCTGTCTCCATCTGCATACCCATATGTTATGCTAGCAACATTGGGCTGGCTATATGTGCGCCACATTATTGCTGGTAATAGAATGCTATCACATTCAGTGAAGCGCTATACTTCAAAGTACTATAAATTATACTTCAGGTTCTCTCTAAGGATATCAGCCCCAACACACTGTAAGGGCAGAACACTAGACTGAGTAGCTGACCTAAATTGCAACACTAAAATATTAGCTAACTCACCTTGTGCTTGGTCATATCACAACGTCATCACCTTCGAAATACCAGACTCCAAACCCCCTTCCCCAAAGGACACCATAGCCCCGCCTTCACTAACCAGGAACAATCGGCTAATATCACTAGAAAGCATTCTTCCCCTAATTCTTCCTATTACCCAACAACATATGCCTTCGGATTCTGACCTTGCCGCTATGGTAGAGCTTTACAACCAGACCCACTTATATGCGCTGGACCAACTTGCCCCTCTCAAACTAAGGAAAGCTAAACCTGCAGCACATCTCAATAAATGGTTCACTCCTGAACTGAAATCGTTACACAAAGAAAATAGAGATGCAGAAAAATCCTGGAGAAAAAAAACCCTCATCACTAAACAAGAACAAATTCATAAATGATGCCACCTTCTACAAAACTGCCATCTTAGAAACTAAAAAATAAAGTTATAATAACAGAATCGCCAATGCTAAATCCAATATGAAGGAGCTCTTCACTATCTTGAAAGAATTGGAATCTCCCATTACACTACCCGACTCCTGAACGAAAGACATCCCATGGTGCCAAAACATCCAAAAGGCCCTACTCAACAAAATCTTCTTACTCCAAACTAAAATCAAAGCCAAAAAAGCTAGCCTACTGACCTCTGCCAAAATGACCACCCTAAACAATATGCAACCTAACCAGATCCCTAATTCTGCCTCCCACACGACTCCTAACACAGCCTTCACAGTCACAGCGGTCACTGCTCTCGAGGTTGAATCTATCATTAGAAGCCTCAAACCTTCCAGGTGCCAAGGGGATATTTGCCCGGCCACCATTATAAAAGAAGGTGCCAAATAATTTGCTCCCTTCATAACTTCCTTCATAAATGCATCCTTTGCCTCAGCTACCGTCCCAAAAAACCTTAAAGATGCGTGGGTTATGCCGCGCCTAAAAAGTCTAACCTAGACCCAAACATCCCAACCAACTTCAGACCATTACTACTGTGCCTTTCCTCCTTAAAATTTTAGATAAGGTCGCCTATATCCAGATCCAGAACAATTTAGACTCAAACAACCTCCTAGGCCTCAGACAATCGGGCTTCAGACCAAAACATGGGACAGAAACTGCCCTCTTGGATCTAAAAATCCAAATGGATGAGGCTAGGGACAATGGTGAACCTGCACTACTCCTCTTACTGGCCTTATCGGCAGAGTTCGATTTAGTTGACTACAACATCTTAACTAAACATCTCACCACTGCTGCCTCGTTCTCTAGCCAAGCCGCATCCTGGGTCAAGTCAATCCTGGATGACAGATCCATGAGAGTCTTCTCTCCCACAGCTTCGGCCAACCCGTCCCCCATCACATGCAGAGTCCCTCAAGGATCCTGAATATCACCCACCCTCTATAACATATACACAATGTTACTATTTGACCACCTTGATGACTCAGGCGTATCCTACATCAACTATGCTGATGACACACAAATACTCATCACCCTATCAGGAAATGTCCAAACTGAAACCACTCTCCTCAATGATATCTACAGCAAAATATAGGGATGGATGGCCAATCAGGCCCTTTGCTTCAATGATGACAAAACCTAGATTCTCCTCATTATTAGCAGAAACCTAAAAGTTGTCCCTAGTTACACTTCATTCACTATCGATGGCAATATCATCAAAGTAGACAAAGTAGCTAAGACCTTATGCTTTTATCTAGATTCTGCCTTAAACCTCCAAAGACAAATCAATGCTACTGCCTCCTCTACTGCTTACACCTCAAAACTGATAAACGCATGCTGACCATTCCTTAATACTAATAGATGTCTTACTGTTGCTCGTGCACTGATAATGTACAAATTGGACTATTGTACCACCCTCTACTTAGGCACCAGTCAAAAGAATTTGCACAAACTACAAGTTCTGCAAAACAATGCTCTTAGGGTGGCCTTTAACATTCTTAGATCTAGCCACATACTCGTAAATGCTAAGTGGCTCCTGATTAAAGATAGGATCACCTTTAGAACACTCATGATCACTCACAAGTGCCTCAACAATTCAGCCCCAAAGTATCTAATGAACACAATATCTAGAAAAGAAGCCTCCAGGCCTACGAGATCCACATACGCCGACTGCCTAAATGTCCCTTCCTTTAAACTCAATAAAGCAGGAGGAACCAGTTTACCAGTTTCCCAGTCTTAGCAGCCAAAACATGGAAAAAACCTCTGCCCACACTAAGATCTGAACCTGTGTTCCTCGCATTCCAGAACAAAATCAAATGCTGGTTATTCTCACTTTCTAACTAATAACCAACCTGCTCTCCCGTGACTTACTGACCCTGGCTACTCCCTCGAGAACGCCTTCTGGCTACAGATCTTCACTCGAGGTCCTTCAGCCAGCCACTTCCCTTCACATAGGCGCTACTGTATAATATGTCCTGCCTGTATAATACTGTATATATTTGTAAATGTGTGAATGCCTATTACTGTTTATATGCCAATGTATAATAACATGTGTATCATACTGTATCTTACCCTGTAACATGTACTTTAAGAAAAGCACCTAGATACCTTCAGGCTCGGTGTGCTATACAAGCAAATAAAACAAACAATAAGGGGTACCCGTAGCCGCCCTAGATGCAACATTCTGGAGGCGCTGTAACCTGCCGACCAGCCCCTTGGGTTGAGCCAGGTACAGGGAATCACAATAGTCCGGCCTGCTCAGGAACATGGCTGCTACTACCAGTGGACGCAGTGTTGCTGGAATCAAATGGAGCCCTTTCCTTAAGATTTTAAGCTAAAAGTGCCCTTGCTGGCATACCGAAGACACCTGGGCCGTCAAGGAGAGATCAGCCGACATGATGACTCAATATTTTTTACCTTAGAAGAAGGTACCAGGGGAGGGCCAAGAGATGAAGGCCAGAAAGAGTAGATCAGCAGTGAAGGGTCAGGAGGGGAGCCCACCACCAGCACCTCAGTCTTGTCCCCATTCAACTTCAGCCAGTTATGACCCATCCACTCACCAACGGCAGTCAGGCACTTATGCAGGCATGCAGACACCTTAGCCCGATCGAGATCTAAACCAATCAATAGCTGGGTATCGTCTGCGTAAGAGTAGCACCTGATGCCGAAGGAGCGGATGTGGCGAACCAGCAGAAAAATATAGATGTTGAAAAGAATAAGGGACAATGAAGCACCCTGGGGGACAACACAGCTGAGACGTGAGGATTTAGAAAGGAAAGGTGGCAAGGAAAGAGTTTGAGATCTGTCAGCCAGAAAAGAGCCGAACCAGGTCAATACCTGACCCGACACGCCCATCTGGCCCAGGTGGGTGAGCATAGTAACAAGATCCACGGTGTTGAATGCAGCTGAAAGATCTAAAAGAATCAGGGCGCTGACACCACCCTGATCAACCAGCCTGGCCATGTCGTCCTGCACAGACACGAGGACACTTTCTGTCCCCATGCCTGGACGAAACCCTAACTGTGACGGATCAAGCATTCTGGAAGACTCCACAAAGGAAGACGGTAAACGAGAAACCAGTGATTCAAGGAGTTTCATGAGACAAGGAACAAGAGGGATATGACGGAAATTTGAAGGGAGGGAAGGGTCCAAGGACGGCTTCCTCAAGAGGGGGATAACATGGGCGGCCTTAAACTCTGATGGAATAACTCCTGACTGACAAGAGAGGTTAACAGCGGTAGTAATCCTGCCCAAAAGTTTGGCAAATAATTGTTTCATCACTACAAAGGGTAGCAGATCAGAAGGGGCACAGGACTTGATCCTTTGCAGTGCCTTAAACACCATGTCCTCTGAAAATACAGACCAGGTAGAGCAGGGAGGATTAATATCTTCATAGCTGGCCAGTTTGCCGGATAGAGAGATATGGGCCAAAGAAGCAAGACTACCTGTAATATTTGTACGGATGGTTTCAACTTTAGCGATAAAAAAAGTAGACAAGGAGTCACACAGCTCCTGCGACTGTCTTATCGCTGTGGTACATATAATAGATGAGGATAAAGATTTAATTATGGAAAGAATGGACGCCGGGACTTTATAAGTGAGACTTATAAAAAATACCAACTCATAGTCATCCCTGAACAGTTCTTCATCTGCCAAATCTGTCCATCTATAACCTTCCCTGAGGGCTATCACTGTTCTCCATCCCCTTCCCTCATCATCTGTGCCATGAAGCATCACCCTTTCTTCTCTTACCACTGCTGCTTCTAATTCCAGAGGAATAGCATGCCCTTCCTCATCATCCTTAGGAATTTCAGGCCTGAACAAAAATGTATCAGGCATCCTTATTATTTTACCTGCCAATTTAAGTAACCGTGATAATAAAATGGTCACTCCATATAAAAACACTTCCTCATCCAGAGGGACTCCCCTTAAGTCTTTCTTTGTTGCAAAGGCCAATATAAATTCTCTCACATTGATATAATATGTCCCCGGGGTTGAACACACTATGCCTTCATCATTAAATGATGCCATAAAATCACGCTCTAGTATATTCACTGGTGTTTGTGTAGACTATAGGAATGGCATAGACATGTTGTGTTCCCCTATAGAAATGGGTAATTCGTCTGTAAATGGAACAAAATGTGTTGCCCCAGAAAATCCCGGAGCATTCATGGCAATGCCGGACATTGGATATTTTCCCTCACGGACACAGGAACGAGTGGTTCCAGTGTCTACAAGAAATTAGAATGTATTACCTCCTATTGTCACCTTGACCCTTGGTTCCTATTGGGGGTTTGGTGTTACATATAGTACTGAACACATCAGGTCGTCCTGTGGGCTTTCCTGTTGTGGGTATATATTCATCCCTGCGCCTGTGAAAGGAGTCCCTCCCACCACAGTCACACTCCCTAATTTGGGTGTTGCTGCTTGTGTATCTCCCGTGTCCATTTGCCATTGTGATGCACCTGTCTGTTGCATTGGTATGTATTGTATTTCTTGAGTGGGTGCTTGTTGCATTTGCATAGGTGCTTGCTGTTATTTCCCCTGTAATGGCTGTGTCTGCATTGGTGCTTGTCGGAATTGATGGGGTTGTGAGAATTGAGTCTGTACTGGCACTTGCTGAAAGTGCTGTGGATGTGGCACATATGCCTGATGCTGCCTGTGATATTTGGCATAATATCCTTGTGTATCTGTATTGTATTGTGGAGCATATCCCATACCCCCTCTTGGAGATTGCCAATTCTGTTGTTGCATTCCTCCTCTGCTTCTACATGCTTTAGCCATATGTCCTATTTTTCCATAATTCCAACATTTTAAGGGCTGTCTGCCATTAGATCCTCCCTTTCCTTGAGGGTTTTGAAATCCTCTTTGTCCTCCTCCTCCTCGAGGCCCATTTCCTCTGCCTCTTGGCATATACATATACCTACTCTGATCTTGGGTATTGGCTATATTATGTTGCTGTGGGAACTGCATCACTTGTGCCATGCTTCCCTCATTACTTGTCAACACTGCTCCCTCTTTGGTGAACTTTGATCATTTCTTCAGCATCAACTCCGCCTCTTCTTGCTTTTTACCCTTGGCTTTCTTCTTATCTTTTTCTTTTAGCATTCTGCAATAATGCCAGTTGTATCTATGGGCATGGTTTTGCTTCCATTCCCACCTGTTTCTTTAACTGCCTCTGTATTGGTTCTAGCAGTCTCAGACATAATATGTGGTAAAATAAGGCTACCGTTTTATCCGACGGTTCGTGCATCCCCGCACTCCATCTATCCTGAATATTCTAAATAAATGCCCAATATCCGATGCATCTGGATGTTGGACTCTAAGCGCTCGCCATATGTCTGTCTACAATTATTGAATGACGCTCCATTGTGCACTTTGTTTTGCACAGTTACTTTTGGATACCCTGCTCTTCTCCAAATGTCATCAGCCCTCTCCCCTAGGATGGCTGATAATAGGCTTTTTACGCCGCCTGTGGCTAACGTCATTCCTGGCATCATTTTCCCCAATTCATTGATCAATGTTCCCGCACTAGAAGTTAAACTCGGCAGTGTGCATTTGAAATGTTCCCTATCCATCTGTGACCATGGTATATATTGTGGATGACCGCCTCCTTTCTCTAAAAGTGGGAACTGTGAAAACCCTTGTCCTTGGTCATACCTACCTGGCAATGCCCTCAGTCTGCTCACATATGACGCAACACATCCCCTGTACTGTGCGATCATACTTTTGGTTGTACAGTATATGGTATTGGTTCTGGTGTACTTGTTATAGGGTCTTCTAAATCTAACAATTTTACCCTTTATTTACACTTGATTGTCTTGAAAATCTATATGCGTCCTCTTCTCGCGTCTTATTTTGTTTCCTGTCTCCATCTGACATTATTACACCCCAACTCATATGACTATTGTCCTCTTTGACGTCATCAAGATCTAACTATTTAAGGATAATGTTCTATGATTGTCTGGTCTGACATCATCTAAGCTTCTTCCCGTTTCTCTAAAGGAAACTCCTTGTTCACCCTCTTGACTTCTATATCCACCTTTATCCCCCATTTGTCTATATCATTTCCCAATCATTGTCCCTATAGTCGCTTTGTCTTCTCTCCATGTTGGTACGTCTAATATTCTTTGCAACCCTCCACGGGATGGCTGTGACCCTTTCTCCTCTTCGGTTTGTTCTTGTGTTTCTATGGGTATCATGCTTCTATGTCACAAATATTCAATCTCGTCATCTTTAAATCCCCTACTTCTGTTTATTTCTTCCTCTCTTCTTATTTCCCTTAATTCCTATTCCTCTCGCCTTCTTTGTAACCTACGCAATTTTAATATTTGCGCTTCTATTTCTTCTCACTTCTCTTCTTCTAGTCTCTCCTTCTCTCTTTTTGCCTCGTGCTGTCTTTGTTATTCCCTTCACTTACATTCCTTGTTCCTTTCTTGTTTGTATAGCCGCTCTTCTTCCTTCTCTTTCACTTTCTTATCTTGCTCTTCCCTTTCCTCTCTTTCTCAAACTCCATCAACAACTTTATAATCCGGATTGAGCAATATTTGTCTTTCCATTCGTTCTGTACTATTGTCGTACCTTTAGCTATATCCTTTATTCCTTTTTGTTTCTCTGCCTCTTCCTCTATTTCTATTTTTGTATTCTGTTTATTCCTTTTATCATAACTGTGTTTACTTTCATCGCTTGTCTGTATATATTTGTGTTCTCTGCTTTTACTCTCTTCCTTGGTCTCTTCACTAGCATAGGCAGGGGGTTTGTATTGTGGATTAACATACCCGCTGCTACTTTCAGTTTCTTTAGAGGGTCAAATCCCTATCTTTATCTTCTATGTCTTGTTTCTCCGGGGGGAAAAGAGGAGCTGAAAAGATTACATCTTCCCCTTTATGTCGACTAAGCATCCACTCCCTATATACTGGGTCTTCTTTCTCATTCTGGTACATTTTCCAGAGCTCCAATACTGCCAATGCTTTCTCTAGCTTCTTTCTCTAATGTGTGGCATGTAAATATGTCACCAGATTACGTAATACCATATTTGACAACGAACCTCCTGGAGGCCAGGGCATAAATGTCTTGTTGGTCATGCCCTTAATCCATTCGGAATGACACTGCCTACTTTTGGCTGTATTTCTTGGTAATGTTCTGCATAAATGTGTGAGAGATGTTTCAGACTGCCAAAATGTACCCGATTTTCCTCTTCTTTCCAAGTTTATTAAATATATTGTTTTAATATATTTGAGCAAGCACCATCAATTGCTTTGCGTATTCCAGAAAATCAGAATATTTTCCCCAGCTTGATTGATTATTTTTGGGAAAAAACTATTGACACTTTTCTTCTTTCTCCTTCGTTTACACTTTCCGTTAATTATTTTTAAATAATTCTTTGTTTTTTAGTATCTTTAAACTGTCTTCTTTATTTATATTTTGGTTTCATCTGTTTCTAGCTTTTAGATTGATGTCAAGCCTTTGTCTAAAAAAATGTTAGAAAATAAATATTTATTTATTCATTTATGCTACCATTTCTTATTATTTATCATCCATTTAACCACATTATCCTTTCTACAAACATATTCTACCCCTTAACTATGTGCACTTTCAATATATGGGATACATTAATTCCCGTAATCGTATTTCTGATGCTTGTATCTGCTTAGATTCACATACTATGCATAGGCCGACATCTAGTGAAAGCTGCAGAGTATTACAGTTGCTGTTTTCGAAAACTCGAAAAGCGACGTTGACAGGGCGTGTCAGTAATGCTATATCCCTAGTGTGATGTCTACGGTACCCATGGTGCTTCACGTGTCGTGGTCCCTCAGATTGTTTTTTTGTGACATGAGGTTGCATGAAGTGTAGCGTGAATACAGGTGTAGTAAAGCAGATTATTTATCAGATAAAGCCCAGAAAACATCTATGCCCCTTCTTCTTCAAGGGGAGGAAGGGTGGGCGCATGTGTATCTGAGCAGATACAAGCATCAGAAATATGATTACGGTAAGTAATGTATCCCTTCTGAGGCTTGTGGAATCTGCTTATATCACATGGTAAGCATAGATCAGCAAACAGTGTTTGGAGAAGGTGGTGGGTTGTGAGAAGGTACAGTGGAAAATTGATGTTTTAGCACTGCTTGACCCACCTGGGAATCTGCTTTAGAGTGAGTGTCAATGCAGTAGTGCTGAGTAAAGGTGTGGATAGAGCTTCATGTAGCTGCTTTGCAAATGGCATCCAACGGGACATTTGTGATAAAAGCCAAGGTAGCTCTTGTACCCCTGGTGGAGTGAGCTCTTGGTGTGAAAGGCAGTGTTTTATTTGATAGAGAGTAGTAGAGCTGTATGCATCTGACTATCCATCTGGAGATGGCGTTTTTGGAAATACGGTCTCCTTCCCTGCCTGGAGCTATGCAGACAAATAATTTGTCTGTTTTCCTTAGCTGTCTGGTCTTGTTTACATAGTAAAGGACCGCCTTCCTTATATCTAGTATGGAGTTTTATCTCAGCTAAGCTTGATGGATTTTGAAAGAAGGCTGGTAGTACGATGGCCTGATTGAAACAGAACTTTGAAATGAACTTAGGTGAAAACCAAGGGTGCGTTCTTAATACCAATTTTTCTTTGTGGATCACAAACAAAGGGCTTTGCACTGACAAAGCTTGCAGTTCACTGACTCTTCTTATGGAGGTGAAACCCACCAGAAGAGCCGTCTTATATTTGAGGTATTTAAGGCTGGACTTATGCATAGGCTCAAAGGGGGGTCCTATGAGCTTTGTAAGTACTACATTTAGGTCCCACCCTGACGGCGGGTTTGAAATAGAAGTTTAGAGCCTTTTTATTTCCTCCCACCAGGACACCTTACCTTGAGAAGGGGTGTACGCGGATAGAGCCGCTAGGTGAACTTTGATTGAGTTCAATACTAGCCCTGAGTCTAGTAAGTGAATCATGTAATGAAGAATGTGTGATGGAGTACATTCTATTGGGTTTATTTGTCTTGACTGGCACCAAATTAAAGATCTCCTCCACTTGTTAAAGTAACAGTGTCTAGTGTTTGGTTTACGTGCCTCTTTGAGGATTTCCATACATCTTTGAGGTAGATTTAAATGTCCAAACTCTATCAGGAGCCAAGCTGCCAAGTTCATAGACTGAGTTGAGCATGTCATGCTGTCCCCTCTTGCTGTGTGAGCATATTGAAAGGGCACAGGAGTTTGATCGGGTCGCACATCGGCAGTTTGCGCAGATGTGGATACTAAGGTTGTCTCGCTCACATAGGAGCAACTCAGATTAATGTCACTTGTTCTTTGTGAATCTTGTTCACAACTTCTCATTAGAGGAGTTGGGGGAAAAGCGTAAGCAAACTTCCCTGATCAGCTCATCCACAGGGTGATCCCCTTGGAGTTGTGTTGGGGAAACCTGGGGATGCAAAGTCTGGGCATTGTTTGTTTTCTCTTGTTGCGAACAAGTCTAATGGGGGTAGCCCCATTTTGTGAAAATGTAGTTTATGATATCAATGTCGAGTTGCCACTCGTGCTCTTCTGGTAGATGATGTCTGCTTAGATAGTCCGCTAGAGAATTGTGTATCCTTGGAACATGTAGTAATGTTAGTAACATGCCCGCTTGATTGCCCACTTCCATATTTTTTGTGCTAGCTTGGACAGACTTGGAGAATGTGTGCCCCCCTGCGTGTTTATGTAAAATATTGCAGTGGTGCTGTCTGTGAGTATTTGTACTGTTTGATTTGTCAGGTGTGCTTGGAAGGCTTGAAATGCCTTGAGCACTGCCAGAAGTCCAGAAGGTTGATGTGATTCTGGGCTGTGATTTGAGTTCAAAGACCATGCCCTGAGAGGAAGGTAATGGGCCCCCCACCGGGTGAGTGATGCATCTGTTGTGACAACTGCTTGTTCCGCTGGGTCGTAGAAGAGTTTTCCTTTCAACAGTTTCTCTTTCGTCCACCAGTGTAGTGCTTGTACTATTGTTGATGAAACGACCACTAGATCGTCCCACTGATCGCCTGCCTGAGACACTGTTTCGCTAACCACTCTTGCATTGGGTGCATGTGCAATTGTGCATGTGAGACCAGGTAAATGCATGATACCATCATCACAAGCAGGTGCATTGCTTTGCATACGGTTATATGGCGACCAGCTAGATACTGAGGTTTTTGCAGCAGTATGTTTTGTACACTTTCTTTCGACGGAAAGACTAGACCCTCCTCTGTTTTTATGACAGTTCCTAGGAATGTTTGGTTTTGTCTGGTACAAGGCTTGACTTTTTCTCGTGATTGAGAAACCCAATTGAAAAAGTAGATTGATCGTTCTTTGGGTATTTTGCTTGGCTGATTCAAGGAGAAAATCCCCAAATTTGCAGTCATCCAGGTAAGGGTACAACAGGATTGACCACCTGCGTAGATGCGCCACCACCACCGCCAGAACCTTGATGAATACCCTTGGAGCGGATGCTATGCCGAAGGGCAGCACCTTAAAATGGTTTTGCTGGTTCGCTATTTTGAAACGCAAGAATCTTCTGTGGCCTCGCAACATTGAAATATGAAAGTATGCATCTTTCATATCCAATCTTGCCATGTAGCCCCCCCGCTTTAGCACTGGGATTACTTCCTGTAGCGTTGTCATGCAGAATTTCTGTGGCTTAACCTAGGTGTTTTGCAGGGTGCAGATCTAAGACAGGGTGCATTGTGAGGTCTTTTTTTGGCACAAGGAAATACATTGAATAAATATCCTTGTTTACCTGGTTTCGCCAGGACGATTTCTACAGTGTTCTTTAAGAGCAGCACTGTCAACTCTTCCAGTAGGATACTCTGTTCTTCCTTGGAGGTGCTCCTTTGTCTTGGTGGATGGTTGGTAGGTTGTCGTAGCAGTTCGAAAACAATAACCGCCCGCCACAGTTGAACATACGCACTTGTTTGAGGTGATTCCCTCCGATACGTGGGCAAAGTATGAAAAACAGCCTCATACTGGAGTGGCATGGGAGGTAACCTGTAGCGGGTGGTCCTTTTTTGGGGGGTGTTGAGCTGCCTCTAGAGGAGAAGGATCTACCCCTGCTGCGAGACCTACTCTGGCCTCTTTGGAACTCTTGTTGCGAGGAATGACCCTGTGATGAGCCCCAGGACGAGCTTTGACCCTGGTTGTAACCTGATGCACGTTGAGAGTGTTGCCCTCTAAAGCAGTGAAATTTGTAGCCCCCTCTTTGTCCGGACGGTTTATTAGCGAGTTGCCCTAAAGATATTAGGGTATCATATTCTTCTTTTGTGCTCTTTAGAGCGTCTTCCACCGCCTTGCCGAACAAAACATTTGGCTCTATAGGCATATTAAGGAGGGCAGCCTGAGTCTCGAGTTTGAAGCCAGACTGGCATAGCCATGCGTGGCGCTTGATCAACGTGCCCTCTTCTATTATTCTCCCTGCATAGTCTGTTGCATCTAAGTTGTTCTTGAGGATGCAGTTTGCAATTTGTTTTTTTAGGGGCTCTGGGACTGAAGCTATTTGGTCGGTCATCTCATCCCACTTGTAACAGGTGTAGCTAGCTAATAAGGTGGTATTATAAGCTGCCGAAGAGGCTACCTTCCTTCCAAAAGTATAAATCGTTTTACTCTCCTTATCCGGAGGGGGCTTCAGAAGAGGCTAAAGGTGTTCTTGTTCTCTTCCTAGTAGTTGTAACCACTAAGGAGTCTGGTTTTAACTGTCCCCTGATGTAAAGGGTGTCTGAGGGAGCTGGCCAGAAAACGTTCTCAAGGCGTGTGTTAACTGCTCGTGTTAAATTTGGAGTAACTATAGAAAGTTGGATGCACCTCTGCACTGATTGAAGTATGGGGATGAACGGGGTAGCAGACATTTTATCACCCAGTATGTCCTCGACAAAGTCCTTGTCCACCTGTGTCTCTTGTGTATCTATTTTGAAAATGTTCTGCCGCTTTTAGGAGCAGTTCATTGTACTGTATTTGATTGTCCACTGGTGAGTCTGCCACTGGTGGGTCTGAGTGATCTGGTGACTGTATAACATAGATGTCATTGTAAAATTGAACGGTATCACCCATGTCCCCTTTATCCTCTGGGTCTGTGTAAGTTTCAGTGTCCTGGAAGTCTTGTATGGTGTCACAATAAGCAAGCTGCCCTAAGTTCTGCTGTCAGGTGGAAGCTTGTGTGGTGTCTGTGCAGGGTCTCTTGGCTGGGGGCTGTGTAACTACTGCCCAGCTCTGAGTAGTAGCTGGTCCACTCTGTGGGGCACCCTGAAGATTTACTAAGACCTCAGGGGTGGTCATCAAAGAATTTGGCTAGGGAAGACATCTGCCTCAGGTCTTTATCAATCATCTCTGGTGACCATTGAGATGAACTTGGGATAACTGGGGGGGCAGTGGGGTGGGTGTTGATTCTGGTGCAGGTTTTTTTGTGTGTCTCATAGCCCCTAAAATAGTGCCCTACCCATGGGACATAGTCCCTAAACTAGAGCCCTCTTCCTGTGTTTTAGAAGACTTATGGTTCTTTGACGTCTGACTCTTCAATAGTGTGTCTGGGACTTGTTTCTTAATGAACTCACTCATTTTCGAGCTCTGTGTAGTTTTCACAGGGGCCTTTGACGCGTCTTTCGGCGGTCGTTATTTTGGACACAGTGTCAGAACCGGACATGCCTGTCGGTTTCAGGCCACCAATATTCTAATGAGATGTGTCCCACTGTAGGGTGAATGATTTTCATTCTAAGTGGAAATACAATATGTGTCATTAAACAATAAGAAAATCATTATAAAGATGGATTGCTCATCTGTACCCACTTGTAGTTATAAAAGACAGGAAAGGTCTACATCTACCTCAAAACAAATAACGAGGAGATGGAGA
Organism: Ambystoma mexicanum; assembly: GCF_040938575.1. NCBI lineage: Eukaryota > Metazoa > Chordata > Amphibia > Caudata > Ambystomatidae > Ambystoma > Ambystoma mexicanum. The sequence continues at coordinate 355,600,529 of NC_090921.1, forward strand.
TTCAAGATTTCGGTTTCGGGGGCCTGTGATGAGGCGATCGTGAGCACGATGGCCCAGAGGACAGGGAACTGTTGGACCTCCCCCTTGACGCTGTGTGTGGCTTTCTAGTGAATGATGAGGTCGACTTTCGGCCGTGGGAGGTGTGTTTTGTGTGGTGTGCTTTGGTCGTGCTCGTGCCGCCGGGTGTCGTCCCCGTAGCCGAACTGCCGGCCTGCCTGTTGGGGTCTTGCACGTGGGCCTCCAACGGATTGCGTTCACCCTCAACGTCACTGTAGACGTTGATGCTGCCGTCGCTGGGGGCTGCATGGCGTGGTGGGCCCATCACTTTGTTTTGCAATCCTTAAGTGTTTTGGGCTTGAACAGCTTGCACGATTTGCACTGTCCCTCATTATGATCCTTTGGGAAATAAAGATTGCAACCCAGTGCAAGTCTTTCCAAGGGAATTTACTGTTAAAAAGGTGTGTTCTCCATTGCGTATGGGGAAGGCAGCCTGGCGAAATAAGTGGGTAGAGAAGGGAATATGCATTCTCTTAGAGAGACTAAAAAATTAACCACCCCCACACTCTCCCTACTGTGAGGGTTGTTGGAGCCCGAATTGGAAGTTTTGTCGAGACCAGTTGGTGAAGTAGTTGATGAAGTAGTTCATCCTCAATGTCTTTGCTGAAGATCTTGCGGGGGAATGGCTAACAAAAGACAGAAAGAATATACTAGATAACATTTTTATATTCAAAGGCGATAGCCAGACGGAACTCCGCAATATGTGACCAACAATGATGGCGGGGAAAAAAACAATCGGAGGGACCTCGCCACAGAAGCACCATGGGCACAGTAGACATCACACAAACACATTATACCCCTTAAATATGTGCACTTTCAATATATATATTTATTCCCCTTACGTATGCCTTCCTTTACCGTCTTAGTAAATGTAACTCTTCTCTTTTTGTTACTCCCTTGCAGTTTGACACGCACTCTTCTAACTGGCTTTGCCTTTAGCAATCCTTAATTCTCCAATATGGAATTATAACATGTGCCTGTTTCTGTCTCTCTTGAGCCTATGAATTAGAGGTATTCTTATCTCTCTTCCTTTTATAATCCCCAAAAACCCAGTTACTCTTTATGGTTCTTATATATACAACATAATACAATTACAGTCCCTCCCCTCTGTGTTTTTACCAGCTGCAATGGTCTACTTACATCCATGGCTCAGCTCGAGTCCCTCAGCATCAACTCTCCCTCAATCGACCAGTTTCCCTTTCATCCGCGAGGCACCTGCTCGGACCGAACAGGAATTTTGTCAAAGGGGGACCTGTTGACCATATGTTGACCACATGACTCGTTGTGCACCGCTCTCCGCAGGAAACTCCATGATTGTCTGGGTGGCGATTGTCTGGCTCGTGGCGGGAGCCGTCGATCATCCGGGAGTCTAGGTCAATTAGACCTGAAGCATCCACACTGCTACCAAATGTGCTCTAGCACCTTGAAGCCTCTTTGTGCTTGATGGAATTACCAATAAAAATTTCTCAGACCAAAATACTGGAAAGACTCAAAGAAGATGGAAAAATACTGCTTTTATCTCAATGAAGGAAAGCAGGGTGCATCATCATTCATCAAATTGATTCATGCAGGATCACAATGTCTTTTTGATTATACTTAGTTTAGTTTAGTTTCTTTATTTATACAGCGCGCCGAACCCTGGGGTAACTGGGCGCCAGAGACATAGAGGAAGTTACAGCAGAGTATATACATACAAGATGATAACAGTAAGTGCAGTTGACCGGGTTACATGGTGGTCGGCAAAGAAAACAAGTACATTAAGTAGTGTGTCAGATAGCGGTGGGATTCTTGTTGGCGAGCCAGAACTTTTTTTGGCTCTGAAAGTCCAAAAGGAGGGTTCTGCTCTAAGGTACAGCGGTATAGCGTTCCATTGTTTGACAGCTGGGACCGGGTAGCTGGAACCGCCTGCTTTTTTTAGGGAGAATTTGGGGATGGAAAGACAGTGAGAGTACATCGTTCAGGTTGGTCTGGTAGAGGTGTGTTTGATGAACTTGTCTGCCAGGTATTTGGGGGCATCATTGGAGAGGCATTTGTGGACGATGACAAGGGATCTGAGGGTGATTCTATCTCGTACAGCGAGCCAATGGGCATCTTGTCTAAAGCTTGATATGTGTGAGTGTTGCTGGATACTCAGAGCGGCTCTGAGTGCATTATTCTGTAGCACCTGCAGTTTATTCAAATTGAGTTCTGAGGAGCCAAGAAAGAGAGTATTGCAGTAGTCAATTTTGGAAAGCACTAGCGCTCTGGCAAGTGTAATACAGCTGGAGGGCGAGAGGAAGGGTTTGCAGGCATTGATGAGCTTATTTGTATAAGCTGTGGAGGAGGCTGTGGCGTTCACCTGTTTTTTGAGCAATAGTGTGCAATCTAGATAGAACGCCAGAGTTTTATTTTCTTTGGCCACAGTGATTAGGTTACCGTCTATGTTGATAGACGCGTAGCGGGGGGGCAGTTTGTTTAGCCGTGGTTGGGAGCCGACAAGAAGGAGCTCCGTTTTCTCGTCATTGAGTCATAAGCCATGTTCTGCCATCCAGGCTTGGATCTCCAGGTAAAGGTTGTTGATCCGTGTGGAATAATCTTCATAGCAGCCTGACAGGGTGATGAGAACCTGGCTATCGTCAGCATAATTTGTGTATGTGACACCCAAGTTATCAAGGCAGTCAAACAATAGCTTAGTGAAGATATTGTACAGGGTCGGCGAGATGCACAACCCTTGTGGGACACCACAGAGGAGGGGGATGGGGTGGGCTGAAGCCCCCGGAGAGAAGACTCGGGTGGTTCGGTCGGCTAGGAAGGATTGGGACCAGGCAATCGCCTGGTTCGAGAAAGCAGCTGAGGCCGTCAGATGTTCCATGAGGATCTGATGGTCGACAAGGTCAAAGGCTGCCGAGAGGTCAAGCAGAAGGAGAATGGCTAAATTGCCCTTATCCTTTGCCTCATCCATCTGAATTTTTAAGTCCAGGAGGGCTGTCTCTGTTCCATGCCTTGGTCTGAAGCCAGATTGTCTAATGGCCAGGAGGTTGTTCTCTTCCAGGTGCTTCTGGATTGTAAGTAGGCCACTCTGTCTAAGATCTTTAGGATGTAGGGGGCAGTGGTGATAAGCCTGTAGTTGGTGGGGTTTTTAGGGTCTAGGTTTTTTTTTTTTAGAAGGGGCATGACCCAGGACTCCTTGAGGCTGCTAGGGACTGAGCTCGATTTGAAGGAGGCGTTGATAAGGGCTGTTATGAAAGGGGCCAGGTTGTTGGCGCCTTCCTGGATGATGGGAGCTGGGCAGAAGTCCCTTTGGCACCTGGAAGGCTTGAGGCCTTTGATGATGCTTTCCACTTCTTTTGTAGACACCGGGGTAAAGGATAAGTGAGTGCATGTTGGAGTTTCAGAGGTGGGTGGGGGTGGAGGGTTGGTTTTTCTGGCTAAAATGAGCTTTTTCAGTTCGATTCTGGATTGAAGCATGGTGATTTTTTCTGCCAAGGCTTTTTGGATCCTTTCACATCAGTCTGCGTCTTTCACGCAAGTTTCTGAGTGTGTGGAGGGGGACTTGAGTTCCCTAAGGATGGTGAAGAGCTCTTTTGTTTTAGATTTGCCTTTTTCAATTCTATTGTCATATGTCTCTTTTTTGGCTTTGAGGATAGAGGTTTTGTAGGTGGAGGCTGCTATCGTGAACAGTGTTTTGTTGGCCTGTTTGGGAGTTTTTCTCCAAGTGGCTTCTGTCGCTCGTTTGGTGTTCCAGAGGATTTTAAGCTCTGGGGTGAACCATTTGTTCAAGTGGGCAGCTATTGTGAGATTGATAGGAGCGATGACATCTACTGCTGATTTGAGTGTTTTTATTATAGAGGTCAGCAAGTTTATCAGCGTGTAGGTTGGCGTAATGTGCGGGAGTGAGGATGTTGTGGATTAGCGGACAAAGGCTCTGCAAGGTGATGTTGCAGTTGTTCCTGGTGAGGGTTTGCGGAATAGTAGCTGGAGGAGAAGGAAATGGCGTGATGGTCTGACCATGCGATTGGCTCATTTCTAAGGATTGCTGTGGAGCAGTTGTGATCCGCTAGCCAGTCCAAGGTTCTGCCCTTGTTATGTGTTGGAGCTGTAATCCTGAGCTTGAACCTTAGTTGGGAGATAGTGTTTTCCAGGGAGAGCGCATTGGCATCATTGGGATCCCTGAGGCCTAGGTTAAAGTCTCCAATTAGGATGATTTGAGATCCTATTTTGGTATTGGTGGACAGGTGGTCAGAAATCTCTTCCTCGAATGAGGAGGTGTGGTCTGGGGGTCTGTAAATGAGATGCAGAAGGATGGTTTGTGTAGCTGAAAGTTGGAACTTAGCAGACAGAAGTTCAGCGGACTGGAAGCTGGATGGAGGGGTCATTCTAAGGCCAAGGGATGATTTGGCGATAAAGGCTACTCCTCCTCCTCCTTTACTTGAGTCCCTGTCGTTCCTTAGAATTGAGTAGCCTTCTGGGATGGCGAGGGATAGAGCTGGGCCTGCTGCCTGATGCAGCCAGGTTTCAGTGATAGCCAGAAAATGCAGGTTGTTAGTGGAAATTAGGTCTGCGATGTCTAGCGCATGGGCGACCAGTGAACGGGCATTTTTGAGAGCACCTTTGATCAGGGGTTGTTCAGTTATGTTGATGGGGGCTTTTTGGGATTTGTCCAAAGTTTGTGAGGCGCTGGCTTGAACTTGGTTATGATGAGAGTGAGGGCGGTGTTTTTTGATGAGAGACATGGGGGGGGGGGGTAAGAACCGTGTGCCGAGTCTCAGGTTTCTGTCCTTCACTGGGCAAGGGTTCCAGGGTTTGGGACGAGCAGCAAATCGGCGGATCCATTCTAAAGGGCTGATGGCGCAATTTGGTTGGTCGATTTGTTTAGAATTGGCATACCCCATAGTTGTGGTGTGAGTGGGATGTTGGGGTGGGGGTTATTGAAGTGGTGGGATTGAGGGGAGAAGGGTAGTGTTGTTAGGGTGGAGTAGGGAGAGAGTAGCCGTCACGGTAAGAGTGGTTAAGTAGAAGTTTGCCATGAACAATCTCAGACCAGGAGTATGGTCACAGTTGGCTGGACACAGTAGGCTAGCTTGAATTGGGTAGAGCAGGCTGATTCAAAATAGGCGGGGCAGTTCAGGTTATGCACAGTGGATTTAGAGTAGGCTAAGACCAAGATACGCACAGTGTACTGCAATAGCGCAGTTCAAAATAGGCACAATGGGATGCAATAGTGCAGTTCAAAGAACAGGCACAGTGTGCTTACAGTAGGCTAACATCAAAATAGGCACAGTGGGATGCAATAGTGCAGTTCAAAGAACAGGCACAGTGTGCTTACAGTAGGCTAAAATCAAAATAGGCAGTGGACTGCAATAGCGCAGTTCAAAGAAGAGGCACAGTGTACTTACAGTAGGCTAAAATCAAAATAGGCACAGTGGACTGCAATAGCGCAGTTAAAAATAGGCAGAGTGGGCTGCAGTTCAAAATAGGCACAGTGGGTTTACAGTAGGCTAAAATGAAAATAGGCACAGTGGACTGCAATAGCGCAGTTCAAAAATAGGCACAGTGTGCTTACAGTAGACCAAAATCAAAATAGGCACAGTGGACTGCAATAGCGCAGTTCAAAATAGGCACAGTGGGCTTGCAGTAGGCTAAAATCAAAATAGGCACAGTGGACTGCAATAGCGCAGTTCAAAATAGGCATGTTGTCAGGCATATTGGGCAGATTTACTGAGAGAGCAATTGGCTCATACAGTGGAGGCATACACATTTATTGTAGACAGTGTTGGGGCATCCAGTGGTGCACAGGGTAGTATGGTGAGAAACAGGGGGTGGGATTTACGAGTGCATGGAGGGCAGAAGAAGCGGTGATTACTTCCAGTGTGTCCATACTTCCATACTTGCGTAGGAGGCTGCTTGAGTGCACTTAGATGGGACTCTAGGATTTTGGTAGTTCCTGGCCGTGCAGCAGCAAGAGATCAAGGGCAGTGGCGGCGCACTGCGGTGAACAGGGAAAGCGGCCTTATAATGGCCTTAGTTGTGGCCACCGGCTCTTCTGCCTGCCGGCAGAAGTTTGTTAGGATGCGTGATGTTATATGGGTGGTACTGCTCCTGCAGTGCAGTTAGCCTCCTGTTCCTCGGGGCTCACGGATTGTGGCTGGTAGCAAAAGTCAAGTCAAGTTAGTTTATATAATGCTAGATGCGTCACCTATGACATCATCCTACGTAGTTTTTACAAAAACCTATCGAGGGGTGGGATTGGGTTAGGGCAATATGTCTATATATAGAATGCGTGAATATTAGTCTCCCATTTGTGGCCGCTTGTCTGTAGGACACGCCCTGAGCTACTTCTAAATACGTATAACACTAATTACAACAGAGAATATGGCAGCGGAATAACACTTTGCAACATTGTATGTAAAAGTGCATTACAGGCTTTTCTGATTGGTTGGCAACCCAATTTCAACAATGGACATTCGGCACGCTAGCAGCAGGTACATAGAAACGAAACTCGGGTGCTTGGAGATACATCAGCTCTCCCCTAGTTTTCCCAATTAGGCTACCTGTTGTGTTGTGCCTCTCTGATGTGAGGTAGCTTGTGATGTCATGTGGAATGTGTATGGGTGGATGATGGAATGTTCTGAGTGAGTGTTCTGTGTAGTGGAGTTACAGCTGGCCTGCCTGGGTGATGGGAGCCGGTGTTGTCACAGCTAATGTCCTGTATGTCTTCATGTGGATCTGTAACTAAGAACCTGGAAATAAACTTACTTGAAGTTAACTTAAAGTGCTTGGAACCTACTTCTAAACAATGGCGACGAGGATGTTCGGTATTCGGTAACCTACGTGCCACAAGCTGAAGGACTGTGGACCCTGCTGCAGGCGGTGCAGTAAGGACAAGCTACTGTAGAAGGACAACACCGCCCCCAGAAACTGTATGTCCCATCACCCAGGGCGCAGGGGGAGCCGGAAGGAGAAAGCCCCATTGTTGGTGGGACCAGCGCTCATAAATTGTGGGCAAGCTGATTGTAGCCATTGTTTGCGAGCTCTACGTCGCGTGTTACAAGACCACAAATTTGTCAATTTCGACAGTGTATTCAACACTATTTGATTCAATTATACTGGATGCAGTTGCACCTCTTGGCCTTTAGACACTTGCTTCCCTTGTAAACTTGATGCACTTTAATTGCCCAGTACTTGGCATTCGTAAATTTTCTTGCTCCACCCTAATCTTAAGAAATAAGTCCTTTGCACATGGTCTGCTTGTTGGACTCCCTTTCTGCTTTGCCTTCATCTCTCGAAATAGCATCCTAGTTCTAGGCCAATGTACTCCTCTATTTTGCAAGGAAAAAACAACTTCTTCAACATCTGTTCACTTTAAGATCTTGGGCTCATGTTTTGAGGTAGCTGGGTTGATTGACATAAGCCGTTGTCCATCATCTTCTAATGTTCGTCCTACACGTTGAATATATACCTCTCATAAGCAAGCTTCTATATGTTTTTTCTACCTTGCGTTTCGGCGTATTTACAGTTATTGACCAGCGAGTCACTTCATTCTTCTTCGTGTTTGTGATTACTGTATTGTTAAATACATGTTTCTCTTAGTTCTTCAGTTACATCATAATGCTTAAGTATTTTCATATTGTTTCAGCATAGGTTCTTACATCTTCTTTATGACATTCTTTTGCTGTCATCAGACTTTATTGTAACATACATCGATTCTGTTCATCACTGCATTTCGACAGTTCGGCAAAGAGCATCCTTCTCGATAACTTTTCTCTATTATGTCAGCTTGTGTATACCCTCTAAATGGTTGCCTGAGTGCATATTGTCTCTCATATATTCGGCGTGGTACAGGAATATTGCAAGGATTCATGCATGGGTTCCCAATTGTGGCTCCTTGTCTGTCATTCCAATAGGACGGTGCTACGGGAGCGGAGACCAAGGAGAAGGTGTCCACCTGCTCCTCTACAATTATGTGATTGTTTATTTACACATCTTACTATCAAGCACTGTCACTTTAACTGGGTTAGTGTTTTAAAATCTGTCTTTCACGGCAACTATGTAACAACTCCATTTTTTACCCTAGGTTTAAGGGAAATGGAGTGCGAATTAAAAGGGATTTAAAATGGATTGTCCTTTGTCGCTTGCTATTACCATGATACAGTCGGCCCAATGGGATGTGATCCCTTTTGACTGAGTTTTCTAACTTTAATAAAGTTGCAGATGGTTTAATTTATGCATTTGCCCTCAGAGTTATTTTCCTAGCATTGTTCTTGTTTAGCGGTGCCCACCTGCTGAGTGTTAATGGCACACTCATTTTTGTGGTTTCTATGAAACTGACAGTACACAGTCTGCTCAATTGGATTTGTCATCGGTAGAGTTACAAAAAAATTAGTGAAGACCGAGGCGGGACATGCAGACCGTATGAATGGTAAATGGAAATGCCCTCTTATTTTCTCTTTTCCTCTCCCTCGTATTCTCTCTCTATCTCCCTGGAAATCCACCCAATTCATTGATGTTTCACTGCATTTGGTGAAGGTTCATTTTCCCAACCTTTTGGCAGCATTTTATTGTGTGTGAGTCAGAGAGTAGGTAAAAAGGCAATTTGAGGGATGGGGTTGTGTGTGGAATCTTCCTTCCAGTGTGGAATGCCACTTGAGAGTGGAAGGAAGGTTGATTTCCAGGAATGGAGAGGAGTTCCCATCACCAGTTTGTTATCCTACAGCAATTACGGTCACGTCAGGTATTTGATTGTTCTGGAAATGAAACTCAATATAATTAGGTTTTTGTTCAACCATGAGTCATGTGCCATTCAAACTAACATGGTTGACACTCTGTTTCAATTTTATTGGCCTGTTAGTCTGAGTCCAGAGGACCTTGTTCACACAGTCTATTAGGGGGGACAGCCTGCGCAGCATGTCATTCCCCAGTAGACAGGGCGTGCCCTTTGGAGTCACGACTATGACCAGGTGTTTCACTTTTTGTCACCCAAATTTTTATTTCCCAATCCGCAGTCCCCTCGACAGGAATTTCATTCCCATCAAAGTTCTGGAGTTGTCCAGGAAGAGGGGTGAGAGGGATCTGGTATCTCTCCCCCCTTCCTGAATTTAGCTGATCAAAGGCCCTTTTTGACAGAAGAGTGGCTTGGGATCCAGTGTCCACCAGCGCCGGAAAAGATTCTGGGCTGCCCCCCTCCCTTTTTGGAGGCAGTCAACAGAATTGGTGTGTGAGAATTGCGATCCATCTGTTACTATTGGGTTTCCTGGATGCTCATTCTAGGGTTCAAGGATGGGCGATTCTGACTTAGTCCCCACATCCACCCAGTCTTCATTTAAAACCCTTGGGGGGTATTTTTCTTAGGGAGGAGTCCCCCCGTCCCTGAAAGAGATGATCTTTTTCCCAGAATCCTCTAAAGATTCTTCTCCTTCAAATTGGAGGACACTAACTTCCTCCACAAAATGGGCCTTTTTGAGTTCTTTATTTCTCCTACCCACCCTCTGTTCTTTGGGTTACAGATTTTCAGGGGCAGGAGATTTTTGTTCCGGTTCCTGGGTGTCCAGGGGCTTTTCACGAGTAAGGAAGGAAGCTTCCTCCAGGGCTTTACACCCCCTTTGCCCCCGTGCATCTTCCTCTGGAACCGGTGAGTTGTCAGGGTTCTCTCCCCGTCATTGTTCTGGGGTGCCAGACCCTTGGTTTGTGGGGTTCTGAGCCGCCATGTTCATCTGAGGGTTCTGTTGATCCCTCAACATGTGACCCAGATCCTGGGTTAGGTTTTGGACCTGGCGCTCCAGTTGGGACACCCGTTCCGGCTGGTATGGGGGTATCTGGTCAACCCTAGGTGGGTCACGGGAAGGTTAACTATCCCTTCTCCCGTAGTACCCTGGATATGGTGAATTTTGGTAACCCTCCACCCTTGGCCTCCCCTCTCCCGGATTGGGTTGTCTGGGTTCCTGAAATCGGGGAATGAAAGGAGGGTTGTCCTGCAGGTTGGGGCTTTGTGAGTATCGGGGAAAGAACTTAACCCAGCATTTGGGGAATTACTGCCCTCCTGGGAGAAGTTAGGAGGGACGTTTCCTGGAGTAGTACTTACCTGATTGGATCCCCCCCTTGGGCGCGGGAGTCCATACATACCCCAAGATTGGTCGGTTGCCCTTGTATCTGGGACTGATATAATCAGGGGGGTTAGGGATCCCATTGGTGGGATTACCTCCCTGACCGCCACCTATTTGTGATTGGCCTGAAGGACTCCTGGGTCTCTGATTTTGCTGATTTTGTGTAGGTGTATTTCTAGGCTCCCCCATCTGTAGGTCTAAAATAGGGGGAAAATGTAACCTCCGCCACCTTAGCAGCAGCAGGGGTGTTGGCTGGTTTGGAGTTTTTGTTCAGATTTTTCTTTTCTTTTCGGGTTTTTGGACCTCATAAATGCGGGTCCGCTGCTCCACGACCCAGTCCAGAGATCTTTTGTCATGGAAATCCCTCACCAGCTGGGTCATGATATACTTGGGGAGTGCATGAAAGAAGGTGGTTACAAACTCCCTGCTATCCATGCGCACCCTCCTAGTGGTTTGTGCAAAGGCGCGTTTGAGCTCCTGCACAAATTCTCGTGGGGCCTGTTCTTCCCCGCACTGCAGATTGTAGGCCGCTTTGCGAGCCTCTTGGGGGTTTCTGTGGGCGGAAAAGTGTTTCAAGATGGCCACCCTGTAGATGGTCCATCTTGAATGGTTCTGGTCTTCCAGTCCGGCAAAGAAGATGGAATACTCAGGGGAGAAGGTCCATTTTACATAGTCTATGCAGCTCTGGTTGTCTTTCAGATGAAAAGTATCCATCATCTGCTCTTAGAGCTCCAAGTGTTCCCAAACAAAATATTTTGCGTTTTTATGGTATGGGGTTATGAAACTCCTAATGGCCTTAATCTGCCTAATGGGGTCTTTTGTTATAACTCTCTTGAGTTTGTTTGCCTTCTTTGGCTTAGTCACCCGAGTCCACTCGCCCTCAGACCCAGAGGCGCTACTACTTGAGGTTCCCTCATGATCATCTAGGCACTCTCTGATTCTGTGAGGTTGAGAGGGGCTCGCAGAATGGAGGGGCCTAGTTTCTCTATTCCTGTGGTGTTCAGGAGAGTAGTCTTCTGACTCTTCCCTGCTCCCGGGGTTGGCAGAGTATCCCCCCTTGTGCCCTTATTGGGTAGAGGTCTTCAGGATGCTTTTTTGGGGCCTCATTTAATTTGGTTCTTCATCAAATTGAACCAACTGCTCCCTTGGAAAGTAGTTTTTCTGTGGATCTAATTCCCTGACTCTCCCCTCATAGGAGACTTCCGTGTCAGAGACATCAGCCTTAATGTTTGAATATCTATACAGGGACGCCTGTCCATCAATTTCTGGGGGTAGCAGATCTGTCAGTACCATCATGCTAAACCTATTGAATTCTGTCGGCCTCATGGTTTCCGGCTCATGTAAACCGGTAGACATGAAGTTGGCAGTGTTCACAGTATTAAATGGGTTTGAGTCCCTTAGTACAGAGGTCCTTATACTATGATCAGGGGTTACCCTGTCCCTCTCTACCTGTTCAGGTCCCTCCAGTTAGGATTAAATCTAGCACCCACTTTCTCTAACCTCGCTACTTTCTCCTTCTCATCCCCTACTTCTTGATAATAAGCAAAGATCTTAGCCTTTTGCTCAGCTATCAAGTCTTTACTGGCCTCTATGACCCACTCCTGCACTGCCACTTGTTTGTGGAGCCCATCATTCTTTTCACAGAGGGTCTCATTGTCTCTCTGCGCTTCCTGTTTGGTTTTAGAATAATGAGACAATTTCTGTTGCAGGAGACTCACCTCCTGAGTTTGTGCATCTTTGGTTTGGGTGTTCTCTTCCAGAGCACCTTCTACCCATCTGGCGTGCTCCAGTAGATTCCCATACTCTGTTTTGAGTTCATTTAATTTTTGGAGTGCTAACTCACTTCCCTGTAACTCTGTTTTTAACTTGCTTATTTCCTGCCCTAGGGCGTATTTCTCCTGATTTAGGGTGTCCCTCTGTTCAGCCAGTTCATCCCTTTGCTTCTTGATGGTATTGGATTTCCGGCGCTCTTGATCAAATTCTGCTTGAGAGTGGAGGGGTCTAATAATTAATTTATTATTTTCCTCTTTCAATTTCTCTGTCTGATCTTGTAGGGTAACTATCTGCTCTGCGCAAGATCTAGTATAATGTATCTGTTGATTTAACTTCTTTTGACTCTTGTGCAGAGAGTCAACCTTTTAGTTACACTTGTCTTTCATGGCCTCTAATTGGGTCTCTTGATCTGCATTATTTTGTTGTTGGAAATCCAAATCTTCTTTTCATTTTATGACATCATTTCCAGATTCTACCTCCAACTCTTGGCTCTTCTGTAATTTTTGTTCTGCTAAATTGAGATCAGTCTGGATTTTATTTACAACTTGATTCTGCGCAAGAGTTGTGTTTTACTCATGCCTTTCCCCCATCACTCCCATGTAGAGATACATGTAGGCCGTGATTCTGGCAATTTTGATTTACTCCTCTTTAATTTTTGGGGTCATATATAGCTCACAAAAAGCTTGGTGTATAGGCCACTGTTCGGCCACGTGTCCAGGTTCATGGCGGTGACCTGTTGTGTTATTTCTTGTAGCCAGGCTTTTTCATCCTGTTCTGGCACTCACCTCTGACAATAGCTTGTGCATAAGGTGTTCCCTAGCCGTATTGATTTCTACTACGGTTATTTTGGACATGTTCATTCTTTATTCATTTATTTATTTATGTAAGGGTTAGTATTCTATTGCTTTTCTGTCTATTTTGGGGTTGATTTTAGTTTTAGTTTTAGACACAAGCCAGGTACTTAGAGTATTTGTTTTTGGGAGGCACTTGTACAGTGTAATACAGTATTCCAACCACACAAAGTATCACTACCGTGCAGGTTATCTGCTATCCTAGACTGCATGGGTGATAACCAAACTTAATCCCGGACTCGAGCCCCCAAATGTGTTAAGGATTTCAATCAGGCGACGCACACCTTGGTCTCGGCCTAGTATCCAGCGCACGACTGAAATGCTTATGTCTTTATATATATAGATTCAATATTGAGATGGTACACCACTCATATCACACACCCTTTTCAAATACCCCAGGTCACAATGGACCATGAACCAGGCTGGTTGGTAAAATACAATAGTTATTTATTTATTTTAAAATTCAAAAGAAATCATACACTTTTTAATATGGGGCAGCCATCACCAATGAAGTGATAATTACAATGAGAATGTGAGCAATACACTGGGTTTAACCTTCTAGTGAAACATATACACATCACAACAGAATAGGAGCACTTTTTGATTTAGGAAAGATAGCACCCAAGTTAGAATTTCCCCCTGCAATGTTATGAAATGACACTCGGAAATGGACAAATATATAATGAATGTGTGTTAAAAAACTTGAAGCAAATATAATTCCTCACTAAATCAACAATGCAAAGACACTCACAATCACAAAGAATAGATTACCAAAAGCATACAGTTCGAAAATGAGTGGAAAGTTTAAAACAGAATGCAGCAAAATGACACATTGGAAGCTTGCATTTTTTCAATTCCCACCTTAAATTTACCCAAACACGTTTTAATGGAAATGGGTGAATTACACTGATTTGGAGTGCAGTCTGTTTGGTTGGGGTATAAAGGTATATCCCAGGGATATTCTAGAAGTGAAACTAAGTCTCTAGCTGGCAAATTGGATCAGTTATGCGAGATATAAAAAGGTGCGCTTTGAGTAAAATGACGCCATGAAATAGGAAAGGAAATCAGTTGTGACAAGAACAGTTTTACTTTACACTAGAGTGTTCAGGCTAGCCCACATTTTAGTTTTGGGATTTTTGGACCGTCAATGGTTCTGGGATGGCAGGGTGGCAGTGAGCATGCAGTTAGTGGTATCAGGATGCTTTCCAAAAACACCACAGCTTTCCCCTTTTTAATGGGAGATTAGTGGGTTTTTAGAATTGAGGCCTTGCTGGGATAGGATCAGCAATGCTTGGGGTTTGCAGTGGGTCCTGGATTAGGGTCAGCAATGCTTTGACCTTGTAGTTGGAATCTGGATGGATGGAACAGGAACGCAGTGCAGGAACGTCAGGAAGAGTGTGTGTGTAGTCTTGTCAGGGACTCTTTATATAGAGCATGGTGACATCATATACTATATGGCTGGGCCGGCTTAGCTAAGCCTGCCCCTAAACAAATGAATTGGACATTCAATGTTGGTTGCCTCCCCTGGGATGTGACTCAGTTCAGGAGGTTGCATTTTATGATGCAAAAAGACTTTCCACATACCTTTTTGCCAAAAATCTGACATATCAGAAATTACACATTTGTACAGTTGTGGCACCTTAATAAATGGCATAATCAGGTTACATATTTTAGGTAGAGCACAGCCGTCCAATCCTGCAATCTGAGACATTGTTTTGTCCTTTTATACTTTTTGGTCATTTTCAGTGTGAAATATTTGGCCTAAAACTCCATAACTTTATACATGGGTGTGGATGATCATAAAGGATGTATGTACAAAAATTCACATTTACAACATGGATGCGTTTCTTATAATCCGCAATACTTTGCCATTTCTGTCCCCAAAGTGTCAGTGGATTCTACCATGTCTTCAATGAAAGCCCATAAAATTATATTTAAAGTACAATAGTTTTACAAATTCTTGCTGCAAAGATAACAAGTCTTTAAAGTGTATTTATAAAATAGTCTTTGGAAGCAAATGGCAGTCCTTGGTCTGTCACTGGACCATTTTATTCTTTTTTTTCTTCAGCTGCCATCAACTGTCACTTCAACCCTGTGTGGGGTGGGGGATCCCAGTTTGATTGAATATTTTATGGAGCCCTCCACTTCACAGGTTAGTGTCCCAGGACTTCTATTGTCCCAGCCTGGAGCACAGACGAATGTCTGACGAGCGTGTGAACTTTCCTTGTCTTGATCCATTCAAAGTTTTTCAAGCTAGCAATTATCACTTTCGTGTCCTGGAAGTTTAGGGTGTGGATCCCTTCCTAGGGGGAAGCTTTAACTCTGCCAACTGGAATAACCTGTTTTTGACAGCTTGCAAATCCAGCCAAGGCGGTTTAAAACCTTTATTTTCTGATATTTGGTCCTGAATTAAAACAAACCTGTTGAATAAAATAGCAAATGTATGTATTCTCACCAGCCACACACCCCTTCACATTGCTAGGTAATGGCAGGGTTTCCTTCAGCAGTTTACTTTTTAAACTGCTATTTTTCACCTTTAGTTTTGCAAAAGCCCATTTTTACACATGTGTTGAAAACTGCTGGCATTTCCTTTCAAATTCGATTTTACCGTCTGACCTCCCAATATTGCCTCGCAGCCATAGTTATGTTCTTCTAGGCAGTAGTTTATTTGAAGCACATATGCACTGAAACTGACATGGCTCAGATAGCTGGCGTCTCTTTTGAACTATTGAGCTTTGATACATTTGTAAAGAAACAAATGTGTTTTCCTGAGCTAGTAAAAGTGAAGTTCCTTGTTGATTTCTCTCAGATTTGGTTTGCCAGGGCCTGTTATTCAGAAATCATGCCTGGTTTTGCTGAGGCACAAATGAGATACTGGGCATGGCAGGGCATTATTAATCAAAGTGATTTAAGGAAGAACAGATGAAAATAGCATCAGCAGCATTATTTTAAAGGTGAACAGTTTCCTTTATAATGGAGATCTTGGGCTTTCAGCAAAGCAGTGTTGCCTTTTCACTCCATTTCTTTTGTATATGTCAGAACACGCTGGCACGCTCTTTCAGTGTGTTCCCTTGTTCCATCTTGCCCCTGTGTGCTTGGCAAGAAGGTACAGCCATCGTGTTCTTGCCGCAAAATGCAGTTTTGAGACCATGGTGCTCACAGGAGCCAGCGCAGCCATTTTGCTATTTCTGCGCAAATGCAACTTGGTGATGTGGGGAAATACTGTTAAGTGGGTCAATATATCCCACAACCTTAACTCTCTCTTTACAAAGGTTTTCTCCACTGAATTTCAAAGGTTTTGTTGCCTTCGGCCGTGGCTACTGTACATGTTGCACCAATATGTAGAGGAGCAGTTGCATGCCTCAGCAGGAAATCCCACCCACCCACCTCCTATATGTTGGAAGTCTCAGATTGTGCCATGTTTGACACCAGCAGTTGGGCCAATACCGCAGCGTATATTCAAAAGAAGATACCCATTGTGACAACCCTATTGAAAGTATCATCGAAGAGATGACAATCTGAGGGAGGAACTCCCTGAAGGAATATAAAAAGAAGCAATGAAAGAAGTCTGTGACGTCATAAGAGAGTATGATTGACGTCTCAGAATATTGGTTGAAGAGGATGCATGGATCCTACAGAAACTAATGACAAAGTAAAGAGTCGAGTGAACTTTTAAATACGAAAAAAAGATTACATGTGCACAAAGTGCTGCAGAGAATCAACCATTCAATAATTGTACACACGCTGAAATGCAAGGTAGATTGAGTCATCATAGGAGCTGGCTATACGTAGTCAATATAATAAGAATGCAGGCGAAGTCGCCATTGTACAGGAGCTGGACATCGGTATCATGAATTTTAGTAAGCCAGGACCCATAAAGAAGAGAGGGAGAATTGTGTTGCAGCAAGAATAAGCTGAAATCACGGAGCTGCATGGCAAGGCTGTCTGGCCTGGTATCAAAACTGAAGCAGCCAATGTTGGTTATCTATTCTTGAAAGGAGTGAAGATGCAAAGGATGAATCATCTCTTGTTAAGGTGCAAAGAAAGAACATCAAGAGTGCCACATTTTATTCATTTAAGGCATTTAAAATGGACCAAATCGTGGTCTCCCGTCACGTGAGCCAAGGATGAAAATAAAGTTGATCTTGGATTCCTAGAACAATGATAGTAAGTGCTCGCGCTTCCATGTATTCCCAGAGACAAGGATACTTTCCAAGGCCAAGTTCAAAGACAATCTTCATGGCAGAAGACTTGGGTGATGAGAGATGTGGGGCTAATTGGGTGGGGAGAAAGAGTCAGGCCCACCTCCTTGCGCCTGGGTCTGAGCTTACGCGCTGCTAAGTGAACCGAATGTTCCAGACATGGCACAAGCATGCCAACCAATTGTAGAGGTCCGTATAACGTAGGTCCTTGTAGTTTGAAAACCAATTGAAAACCGTGTACTTAATGGCTTTGAAGATTACATGTTTTAGAGGTAGGGATCTTTGTCCACCTGACAGTGGACAGCCAATCACAATCCTAGGTCCTATGTAATGTATACTTAGACATTCCCCTTAAGCCTATCACTATCCCTAGTAGCTTTGTCATTATTTGCCATGTAGTATAACGTCACCTCTGATGTATTTTTGGTATAAAGTCTATGTTTTGTGAAAGGATTGCAGAGAGAAATTGAGCGAACGTCTGCTGATGATCGTTGTAACTCCCTGTTTTAGATAATTGTTAATAAAACAGTATCTTTGCCATCTTCCTGAGTTGGTTCGGTTATTTGGACTCACAAAACGAAAGGGCCCTAAGCTCAAATAGATTTCTTTAGGTTGCACTAGGCATGACCTTCGGCCATGGCAGTGGCAATGAGACCCATTACCCCCTGCCTAGTCGATGTGATCACTGTAAGTGTAACATTTCTCTTTTTTTAAAACTCTTTTCCGATACCCGTGCTATTCCCCTGGTACTACCCTGATAATGAGAAAACATCAGAACAGTAACTGGCTCCCAAGACCACCCCCAAATACCCAACTTCACATAATGCCCCACACCCCCATAGCCTGATGCGATTTCATCCTTTTTCCTACTCCAAATAGCTTTTCTTTTTTTCACTTTTTAATTTTTGCATTCCCCTTGTATTACTGCAGTAATCGCTCACATCAAGCAAAAAAAACGAAAAGCAGGTTTTCATTTCTGAAAATCCTCTCTGCTGCAAAGCACCAGGGGAGATGAAGCTAATATTTTGGGAGAAGGGGACACCTTCTCCCCATCACATATTTTAAAAACTACTGGACGGAATAACGCCAAACCTGTCCCAGAAATTAAGTCAATGCTTCATGCCCAAGTTGTTTCTTATTTGGTCCAATTTCATCCAGCAGTTTTTGCACATCAGCTTGTCAAAATGTAAATTTTTTTTTGGTTTGGGTAAAAGAATGGGAGTAAACCGAAAGTGTTCCTTTGCTTTCTTAATAACTTTTTCATTTATTAACGCATTTTTTCAAAAATGCCCTGTTTGGGCGCCCTGACAAACATTTTGACAAACATATATTATAGTTAAGTTGAATGATATATTTATATGACAAGCGAACAGAGAGAATTCCCAGCTGGAAAGGCGGCTCTCCAAGGACCCAGGCACATGAGAATGAAAGAAAAAGAACTTTTAATGCATGGTGCAAAAAATCAAAAACAAACTGCGTTTCACATACAAGAGCTTCATCAGAATCGGCGAGTAAAGAAAATAACCCTATTTCTATCACATGCAAGGAGTCCATCATCTGTTCCATAGTTATCAGATCTAGCATAATGAGGTGGTATAGCAAAGAGCCATATTGAAAGGTCCTAACGTGCAGTCAAACCATATCAGTCTAAAGATATGCAACGTAGAAACAATCAAAAAGGTTATTGCAGTATGTAAAATATCACAGTAGATATGACAAATATTATGCATAATAACAAATACCTTGTTAAACATGTACAGGAATCTGAGTCAGAAAATGTGGATACATAAAGTGCATCTATTGAGACAGTGACAATCAGATTATAATATAGAGTGGTTTACATGCTTGATATTTCATGACAGTGATTGACCAACCCTTGGCACTTGACATTGCCATTGTGAACAAATGATGCACTAGCACTTGATCACCTGCTGCAATCTTAATTTTAACAACTGCCCAGATGATTAATTATTATGCATTATGTATTAATAATATGGTTATTTTCTTTACTCATTGATTCTGACGAAGATCTTGTGGGTGAAATGCATTGTTTATTTTGACATCCTGCATGATGTATTATAAACTATTTGTCATTAATTTTCGTGTGCCTTGGTCCTTGGAGGTGCTGCCTTTTCCCGCTGACAGAGTTTGTTTCTCTTTTGGCTACCTATGTGTGCTGACTGAGCATGTTTGGAAAGGCACCCTCGTTCAGCATCATTGTGCTGCGTAACTCCATAACAAATGTATACATTTTTGTTCATTCGTGGGGTTGATTTAGACCCCCGGGAGTACTGTGAACTGTCGTTAATTGCTGGGTCCCCATCCCTTTGCTGCATGATGCAGCAACCAATGACATTTTAGAAGTGCACACAGCTAGTTGGCCTCATGGATACTTCTGCAAGGAATACAATATTGAGGGAGGAGGGTGTTGTAAATATACTGTAAGGGTGCAGAAGGAGGAGACTGACACACGCATGGTTGTTGGCATACACTTTTATTATATCAGAAATAAAAGAGAAAACCTACCTCTTCCTAACTCCAAGAGGGGGTTCCCTACCTCAACTCAAATACTAAGGATTCAGTCAGGATGTCCCTGTAATCAAGAGTCCCCCATCCTGTGTCATAAACCTGTTTCTGTCCCTTACACTTGTAACTAAACTAATGAAGTATATGATCTTCTAATGCCAGAGGAATGTCTCCCTTCTTCTGGACAACGGATCGCAGTACCCAGTTTTAGGTGGTATCTTTACCTGAGGGAATGACTCCCATCCCCAGGTCTCAATCCCTTTCCAAGGCACAAAAGGAAGTTTCAGGTTGAAATGTTAAAATGCAATAAGGTTCTCAGTTCAAACTCAAAAGGGAGAGTTTCAGTTCAAACATCAATATTCCTTATTGCCCATACTTGTTTCTTTACTGCTGGGATTGTGGAGAATGCCTCCGTTCTCCAGGTGTCTTACTCTCAGTAGTTTCAAAATGCCAGGGAAATTACTGGCCTTTTCTCAGTCTTACTTTGCAGTTTATAACCCCAGGGGAATGTCTCCCTTACCTTGGCCTTTTCTCAAGCTTACTTTGCAGTTTATAACCCCTGGGTGAATTTCTACCTTCCTCAGGTCTTTTCGCACTCTTTGTTTCACAGTTCACAGCACATGGGGAAATTACTCCCTTCCCCTGGCTTTTCATGCACTATGTTTCACAGTACCAGAGGGGATGACTCCCTTCCCCTCGCTTTTCTTCGTATATTCACTATGGCAGACCTGGTTCACTCTCCTGCCAGGGTCTGCCATGAAAAATATGAATTATGTTGATCATTTTTTGGTGCAGGTCCCAGACCCGTGTTTCTCTTCTGGCAGACTGTGCTTGCTCCTTTGCCAAGTATTGTCACAAGGAAGATGACTGGCGATGATCTTCCTTTTTGTTTGGGGTTCACAGACCCTGTTCCCTATGCTTTCTTTTGCATGATTCTTAGTGTCATTTGAACTACTATTGGGACTTTCCCTATTTCCCCTGTATTGGCAAACATTCCTTTGGTTCCTGCTCCTGTTATCGCTGCAACTCTTTTGTGCTCCCATCAACCAGTCCGGTAAACCCTGTACCTTCAGGGTTGGACCCGGCATCTCCTGGTTGGTCTATGGATCGTCTCTCTGTGTTCAGGTCTTGCGCGTCTTCTATGCGGCGTGCTGTGGTGGCTCTGCAGTTGTTGATCCCTTGATGGCGGCGCATCTTCCTTCGTCCTCACTGTCAGACTCTTGCACTCACCTGGACCTCTGCTCTGCCAGCTTCTCGCCCGGTCCGGTCATTAGCCTCTTATTCCTGTACCGAACCGCCGTCTCGTTTTTGCTTTCTCCTGGGAGGGATTGACAATTGGAGAAGTCCTTTCTTTGTCTTTACTCAGAAGGGTCACTGACAACTAGAACGCTCATTCACGTTCCTCCAAGTGCTCTTCAGTGCTCTGCACCTCCTCCTCGTCCCAGTACATCTCAAGGAAGTCCTTATTAGATCATCCCTACTCTTGCTCGTCTCAGTGAATGTTGGGATTTCAGTCTTACAGAAAAACAGAGTGGTGGGTGATACAGAAGTGTGATTCATAGGGTAGGAGGATGTATAGGGTGCTAGATGAGGGCTGCCATACCATTTTGGTCATACTTGTCGTCTGAGGGGGAGTCTCTCCTCATGAGATTCTCCCGCTGTGTACCACTCCAAGGGGGACTGTCGGGTAGTGGCCTCAACTCCTTGGCCTCGTGAGAAGGGGCTCCCCCTTGGGGAGAAGTGACGACCTCCAAGAATTCATAACAATACCTAATGAGAAATAAGATACACCTCAGGATATTGGGTATGCAATCCCCTGCACTAGCCAAGATAGCTAGCATGTGCTATGTTCATACCCAAATGTGTACCCTCGTTTTGTGGTGAAATATCCTGATAATGCACTGGGGTAAATGATCATGTGATATATTTCTACTCTTCCTAATTCTTCAGCAAATGAATGCAAATTAACCCTTTTCTCCATAAAAATTTACAAAACCAATATTCCATTTGTAATGTGACTCTTGTGAAGACTTGCTCTCTACTCTCGATTCCAGCTCTCCTTCCGTTCTTGACCTTTCCTCCTTTGATACGGCCAATCATGTCACCCTGATAAATTGGTTCTCCGATACCCTTGGCATCATGGACCTGGCTCTGGACTGGTTGACCTCCTTCCTCTCGGACTGACCTTCCCAGGCTCAACTGGGCCCATTTCTCTCCACCTGTGGTGTCCCTCACTGCTCGATCCTCTCGCCCTGGCTTTTCAAGGCCATTTGATCTCCACCTTCTCTCCTTACTTTCAGTGTGATGGGGATGACACCGCTCTCCTTCAAGCTTCCCTCCTCTGCCGTCTCCTCTTTCTTCTCCCTGACGGCCTGCCTGCTATTCAGGCATGGTGCACTGCTAATGATATCTGCTTTACTGCCAGCAAGACTGAGATCCTTATCATTGGGACCCTGCTCCGTCTTTCCCTCACACACTCTGGCCGCCCTCCATTGGCCCCCTCTGCTCCCCCTCCTGTGAGGAAAATAAAATTGGTGTTATCCTCGACTCCTCTCTCTCCTTCTCTCCTCACATCACAGACCTTGACAAGAAGGCCCACTTAACTGCACCTCCTCAGAAGCCTTCTCCCTTGCCTCACCTTTCCCCTGAAACTCAATGGGCCTCATTACAAGTTTGCTGGTCCGGAAACAAGGGTGTTGGTAAGCTCACCGGCACCCTTGTTTCCGGACCGGCAAACTAGGAGTCTGCTTGCCGGAGCCGCTGTGCCCGACAGGTCTAACCCTACCGGGTGCAGTGGCCACAGTAGGCAGACCGTCATGGAAGCCCCGGGACCAATAGCAACGGTGACGGTGCTTCCAAGTCCCCACTCCCATAGAGTCCTATGGGAATGGGGACTTACATTTTGCCGGCGCTTGACTTCCCCGGCCACCGGACATGGAATCTCCCGGTGGCACTGAGAAGTCGGCAACCAGTAAAACTTAACGAGTTCGGCGGCAACCCGCCGGTAGCACTGGCAGGGTTACCACTGGACCCGTAATGAGTCCAATGTCTCCAGAGCTCTGGTTCTCTCCAGGCTGGACTACTGCAACAGCCTCTTCCTCGATCTGTCTAACTTCTCCCTTCACCCCCTTCAACTTATCCAGAACAGGACTGCAAGACTAAT
The DNA here is from genome assembly GCF_040938575.1 of Ambystoma mexicanum. NCBI lineage: Eukaryota > Metazoa > Chordata > Amphibia > Caudata > Ambystomatidae > Ambystoma > Ambystoma mexicanum. The sequence goes on from NC_090921.1 coordinate 355,623,180, forward strand.
CCTTGGCCTCAAGACCAGGGACAGCATCACTCCAGCCCTAAAATCTATCAACTAGCTCCCGGCTGCTGCAAGGATCAACTTCAAAACCCTCTGCATCATCCAGAAGGCTTTCTGAGGCCTGGGACACTGCTACGTCTGATTCTATCTCCCTAAATACCCACCTGCTAGAGCCCTATGGTCTTTTACCTCTAATTCTCTGCAGATCAGACGGTTTTCCAAGCAGAGAGTGGGGGTAGATCTCTCTCCTCCGCAGGTGTCTCCCTCTGGAATGGCCTCCCTGCCCCTCTCAGACCTGAGCCGGATCTCCTTAAATTCCGGAAGCTTCTCAAGAGCTTCCTTTTCTCTTCTTCCTTCCCTTTCCCCCTCCCCTGCTAATGTCCCTGTCTGCCCTTGACTGGCTGCCTGGTTCCTTCAGAGTCTTACGGGACACCAGGCCCTCCTAGTCCAGTCTACCCCTACACTTGTTCTTTCCTAACCCCCCCACCCCCTCATCCGGCACTGGCCCTTCCAGGCCCCTCACCCTGCACTAGCCTGGCTGGGACTGCATCCTTGTAGCCATTTCAGCACTTACCTCGCACTTAGCTTGTGGAACACCTTTCCCCTGCACTCTGCTTTCCCCTGGCTCTGTCCACATGGCTTCCCCTGGCACTCCCCTTCTCAAAGGCTCTTCCTTTCGGACCAGCTCTCCCCTTCCTCTCTACCCTGCACTTCTGGGTACTAAACATGCATGATATGAATGTCACAAGGCCTAGTAGGATTGTTACTGTTTGTCATCCCTATTCCCCCACCCTCTTGTCTTGTTGCACCTCGAAACACTTGTTTATTGGGCGCATTATAAATAACCATTAAATAAATATTGGTCCATAATGCTCACTTTCCTTTTCTGCTCCCATGCAGGGTGTCTTCAGTGGCCTGGCAGTAGGATCCATCCTCACTATGTGGTTGGCAATAGGAGGTATGAACTATCCTCCAATTCCTGAAATTATGGGGGTGCTGCCAACCCATGCAATCCATTGCCCATGGCGCAACTCCACCAACAGCAGCATTGTGTGGGGGCCACTGCCTGTGAAAACTCCTGATGTGCCTCTGGACAGGTAAGGAGGGAGAGCTTAGGAGTGGGGTCTTGTGAGGCAGAGAACCATCTGGCGCTCCTTGGAGTCAGGAGGGCGTGATCTCTGGTACTGCCACTGACTCATTGTAGGAACCCCATTTTTCATAATGCCTATGACCCTAGCCATAGTACAGTCACCTGACTGGTCTATGGATATATTTCTGAATTCAACCACCTGCCATGACATATATTGAATAACTTGTTTTCAAGCACATCATATCGACACAACAAATGAGCTCTACTCTTCATTCTTAAGCTATATTAGTCAGTGTTTATCATGTGCCCATGAAGACTAAATGGTTTGATTTGATTTTCCTTTATTTTTTATTTCCTTTATTAAGGATTTTCTTTATGTAACATTTTTGCATGTATTATACACATATACGTGTTTGCTCAGGCATTGAGAAGAAAAAATGTTTTCTAAACATTTTGGTTAAACTCCAACCCCCCGTCCTCCCACCTCTCCATTGGAACAAAACTTTAAATTGATATTGTGCATATCCATGAAGAAACCTGGCAGACAACTGCATCGAGGTGCAGATGGACGAATTAGTGTCATAGTAGAACTTGCCCTAAAGGCCCAGAAAATGTATCTGAACAAATAAGTTTTCAATTGCTTCCTAAAAATGGCTAAAGAATCGATTTGCCGCAATTGTGCAGGGAGAGAGTTCCAGGCATGAGGCCCTGCCACAGAGAAACGTCTTTCTCCCCAAGCAATAGTTCTGGAGAGAGGATTTAAGAGTAGGCATTGTCCCAAGGATCGCAATCTGCGAGTGGGGCAATATTTTACAATTGTTGATGTCAGATAGGATGGTGCAAGACCATGGATACACTTAAAGACACGACACAATATTTTAAACTGTATCCGGCAGCCAGTGTAAGCTTCTACGGAAGTCAGAAATAGGCGACTTTCGTGGCAGAGAAAAAAATCAGACGCACCGCCAAGTTTTGGGCCACTTGAAGGCGCTGAAGTTGGTATTTTGGTATGCCAGACAGCAAGGAATTACAGTAATCGAATTTGCTATTGGTGAAGAGTTCCCACCACAAAAGGTCGGTCAGTCCCAGGAATAAACGGTAGAAGTAGTTTAAGAAGTTTTATTTGGTATTAGAATGATTTAATCATTTGATTGGCTAGTAGATTGCAGCTCATACTGGACTGCTAAATACAGCCCAGATTTCTTACTGATTCACTATATTTGGTCGCAGTTCCAAATAGTGTTGGACAGGGGATCATAGGTAGTAGATTATCCAATTTCTTTTTCGGCCCAAACAGAAAGATCTCAGTTTTTGACTGATTCAACTGGAGTTTATTTTCCAACATCCAGGTATGGGACTTTTCTGCACATTTTAGAACTCACTCCAATGCTTCCAGCAGTTGTTTCAGCCGAACATACTGTCACGTCCCTCCGAAGGCGGTGGTCCTTGTGGCATCGATGGACCTTAGGACGGCGGGTGTCAGCCATTTTTACTAGCAAGATGGCCGCCGCAACTAGAGATGCGGGTCTAGCCTCTGCACGACTCGGTATCCAGGAAGTGCTGTCTCCCTACCCGAGTGTAGGTATATCTGTTCCTGTGATCAGCACACGAATGCGTTGCTACTCTGCTACAACAACGCTACATAAGTTCGCATCTAGGTATCCTGATACGTCTTGCTAATCACTAATCTTTCAGCATTCTAAACATTCCTACCCTGTCTCAATTTCAGTGCATTCCTCACCGCTTCTCTGTCTCCCGATTCCACGGACTCCATCTCTTTCTCACCTAAGTTTGCCCACCGGTCCCGTTCCGGAGCGCGCTAAGCTTCATTCGGGACTCTCCGGCATATTGATTTCCCGTTTCTCTACCTTTCCCGACTCACTATTCTATCTTCCTTCTCATAGTTACAGGCTTATGCTACACCGGTATTGCAACCGCCCGTGCAAAACCCTGCACTATCGAAACAACTCCTAGCTCCGCCCTTCTTGCCTCTCAGGTAAAGATTCCCCCGTGGCTTTCCCCTATTCGATCTAGTTATCTTACTAGTTCTAATCACAACCTTTCCTTACTATCGTAGAGGTTTTCTGAAGTTTCTGACTGGCACCTTTTCCCACACATCGTTCCTGTTTAAGGGTAATCTACATTCCTAAACATCTTACATTTCCATATTTCACTTACCTGCTTATACTTACCAGTTTCTTTCTCTTTCAAGACGAACGTCCTCCGGACTTCACCTCAATCTCTGCGGCAATTGAAGACATCTTTCCGGCAACCTTCGACACAGGGTTTTCTTCCCCAGAGGGTTTCCCTGGGACTTCTTCTCCTACCTGATTATCTGGGTGGGGGAAGAGGTACTTGGGAGGCTTTCACTTTCATCTCCCCGTTTGGAACAAGGAGAGTCTTCCCCTGCTGGAAGGTGTCAGTCACAGGATAGGAAGAGAGGTAACGGTGAGTCCTTGGGGTAACCTGCCAGCTGTTACAATTTGTAATGATTATTGTGACTATCATCATTTCTGACACATACATCCGCATATGAATCGTACAGCAAATTAAATTGAGCAAAAATATTAAGAAGCATGCAGATATATATATTAAATAGCAAGGCATTAAAATATATTAAATAGCAAGGTCAATAGAGAGGAGCCCTGAGGCACTACACAAGTCACTGGTAGTGCCTCGGAACTTGTTGAGTGTGACTAGACAAAAACAAAGAAAACCATTGAATGGCTTCTTCAGATATGTGATCCACTGAGTACATTCTAGCAATAAGTATATCAAAATCCACTGTGTCGAAGGCTGCCGAGAGGTCAAGCATGACAAGCATGGTGATGCCACCCTGATCGGCAGCCTCCAACATATCATAGAGAAGCCACCAGGGCTGTCTTGGTGCCGTAACCAGGCCTAAAACCTGATTGAAAGGAATCAAGAATGTTGTTTTTTTCCAAGAAATCTTGTAACTGTGTAGTCACCACTTTTTCCAATAATTTTGTCTGGCCATAGGAGGCCCGCAATTGGACGATAAGTTGATAACATTCATTGTCCAAAGAAGGTTTCTTTAGCAGTGGTGTGAGGTATGATTTCTTTCAGTTGTCCCGGTACATTACTTTCGGTGAGTGACATATTAATCAAGGTCAGGGGGTGTTGCCAAGCAGCCATGTTGTAGGTCGGGAATTCTGCAGCTCCTGAGATCTGACATTGATTCTGGTTTTAAACAGAGGTATATGCAATCCTAGATGCCTGAAATTATAATGCTGTGTACATAAAGGAGGTGTGCACAGCTGAGAGAAACAAAGAAACCCAAAGTGCACTTCTAATGGCGTACGGACCTTCCAAAATCCAGGACCAGACCGGATGAGGAAAAAGATGCCGGCGTGGAGAGGACGGCGACCGGCACACAGCTGGTGACCATTGGTGTGACAAAGCCCCATTGAGCACTCGCAGGCAGCAGCAGTCCATCAAGATCTGCTTGGAGCTATGTGAGGGGCGGCGGCACTGCACAGTTGTGGGCAGTAGGGAGGTCTGGGACAGCGGACCACACTGAGGGTCAGGCGGGATACCCTGCCACCTGCTGTGGCAAGGACCTGGATATTCTGTGCAGGAAGCTGGCGCATGCAAAGGGGGACAGTGGCTGCCAGAGAGATGAAACAGATGACTTTGGATGCATTAAGCTACACCCGTGCTGATGAACGCGGCCCCACAGAAATATACTAAGTGCAACAGTAACTGTGCATTACGAAGCGTGGAGGTGAGCGAGGCTATCGGATAGCGGTGTGGAGAGGAATGCAAGAAAACACAACTCAGAAGGTGAGCCTGGACACATTCTAGCACATTGAGCCAGCAAAGCTACATGTGCAACAGCCCGCGAGGCGGTGAGACACGGGACAAGATGGTGTAACAGAGAGAGATGCTTAGAGGCACCGTGTGGAGAAAGGAGCCGGGTGACACAGACCTGCTGAGTGCAGAACAGAAGGCTCAGCTATATAACGCAGCATGTCTGGGAGTGTAACATTGTGGCCTGGAAGGACACGCACCATAGGTGAGGCCACAAGAGGACGGTTTCGTTTCATGGAGGCATAAATGTATGGACATGGAGATCTTGACAAGTGCAGAGACTTGTGAAGGGGGAGAGGTGGAATTGAGTGGAGAGAGCCGCGGCAAGTGAAGGTCATGGGATGTCGGACACTGCAAGACTGGAAAGTCAGGCGCCCTCCAGATGGAGACCTCTGGAACTAAATTTGACATGACAGGAGTTAGCAGTGTGGTGCCCACTCAAGATCGCACTACGAAGGAACCTATTACACCCAAGTTTTAATTATTTTTTTGTTGGATACTAATAGCTACGTATCCGCCTACTGCGCCGCGCGCACCAGGACGAGATCCTGGAGTGGAGGCGAGAAGTGGGAATCCCTGAGCACGAGGTATTGAGCTGGACAATTGTTGGGGGGCGGTGGGTGGGTGTGGGAGTTGGGGTAGTTAGATGGGAAGTTGCCTATAAGTCCACACAGAGAATGTTGAACTTGTATATTGGCTTGCTTGGGGGTATTAGAATCTTTAAATGTGATGGGGGAACTTAAAATAATGTCCTGGAATGTAAGGGGCCTGAAAATAATGTCCTGGAATGTAAGGGGCCTGAACAGCTACAAATGTAAAAGGATCATGACCTACCTGAGGCGTCAAAAAATTGACATAGCACTATTGCAGGAAACGCATTTTGCTAAGGAGAAACAATTGGCCCTGGCTAAAAAATGGCAAGGTATAATGCTGGGCTCTGCGTACTCACCATACGCAAGAGGAGTACTGGTTTGGGTAGCACTGTCGGTACCCCTGATGGTGCTGGAGACTTTCCAAGATAAAGAAGGCAGACTGTTCGTAATGCGGGGGCGATTGGAACATAGAGAATTCTGATTTATTAATACGTATGCGCCCAACCAGGAGATAGCAGCCTACTTCCGCACATTGTATCCACTAACTAGCCTGCACATAGACAGCACATTAATATGGGTGCTACTTTAATTGTTCGCTCAATCCAGCGTTGGAGAGATTGGATGAAAAATTCAATCACCCTGCACCCTCCGCCAAGGCCCTGAACACACTGTTGCGAGCATTTACACTCTCGGATATATGGCAGACACTACACCCGCAGACCCGGGGATATTCGCATTATGCTGCTCCTCAAAATCTGTACACTAGATTATATCTTCACGGGGGAGGATACCTTGGGAGAATTCGATAGGGCGGAATAAAAAGCTAGAGGGTTGTCAGATCACGCCACGCTGGTGGTTACATGGCAGGTATTCCTCTGAGGGCATGCATTCCAACGTGGAGACTCAAAAGCAAGTCTTTACAAGACGTAGCATTTCGAGAACAACTAAGAGAAGGCAAGCAAGATTATTTCACATTTAATACAGGGAGCATTGCATCAGCGGGTACACTATGGGAAGATTTCAAAGTAGTGATCAGGGGGACAGCGATAGCCAAGGCCAACGGGGTGCAAACCGCATTCGAAAGAGACCTATGCAAAGCGGAAATGAAATTAGAGGCTATAGGTGCCCAGAGCGCCCAGCGCAGTGGCAAGGCTCGAGAAGTTGTCGCACTGCATCAGGAGTGTATGGAACACTGGGACAGGCCCTGGTAAATTGAGTTATCGAAAATATGTGGAACGACAGCACGCTGAGCGGGACAAACCAGGATGCCTACTAGCCTGGTTATAAAAAAGTGAAACCGAGCGCAGCATGATCCGGGCAATTGAAATAGAGAATGGGGAGGTATGCGAGACACAACAGGATATTAACAAGTGTTTTTATGAATTTTACAAGAGGCTGTATGAAGAAACGTCGGACACTCAAGAGACAGATATGGCAGAAGCCCTGGAATTGATAGAACTCCCCAAACTAGATGCAGAGGAGGCAGACAAACTGGAAGCCCCCATAACCGCAGATGAGCTGGCACACACTATAAGAGGGTTTCTGACGGGTAAAGCACTGGGGATGGATGACTTACCCAGCAAGTTCTACAAAGAATTTATAACTGAGGTCACGCCCCGCGGTTAGCCATGTTGAACGAAACGCTGGATAAAGGCATGCTGCCGTTGTCCCTGAGAGAGTCAATCATTGTCCCATTATTGAAGCCCAATAAACCAGAAACCGAATGCGGCTCGTACAGACGCCTCTCATTGCTCAATCAGGATGGTAAGATACAGCTTTGTTGGCGAATAGGCTTAAGCGGTAATCCATAAACGTATATACCCTGATCAATCAAGTTATGTTCCAAATAGGAACATTGTATGTAATTTGAGACGATTACACTGTGTCATTGACTGTACACAGAGCATTGCCCAGCTTCTGGCAATAGCCTCAGTTGATGCTTGTTAGGCAGAATTGCATGCATTACCCTCTGGGGCCACCACACACAATTAGGACTACAGGTGTAAGCAAGACCAACCTTTGGTATAAGTCTGTACCACACAGTTTGTTGGTAGCGATCTGAGCTGCCAGGCTTATCTCAAGAGTGAATGTGAGCAGTACAAGTAGTTACACAAAGGACTTCCAATAACAGGTGTTCAAGTAGACACGTATACTCAGGTTTTCTTGCTAAAACACTTATTAATTTATTTACACAATAATTTATAAAACATTTAACTAGAAGAAGACAACTTAATATGATAGACCAATACACTTAATACAAAACTCTTTTTTGAGACAGTTTGAGCTCCCCTGAAAAAGGAGCCAAATGGCAGTTACTTAGCAGTGATCAAAAAGGACAAACGTAAGTAGAATAGATTATATATACTTTTTATTTTTATTTTTTTATTTTGATTTAGCTGTAAAATACAGCCTTTCAAAATGATGTATATTACAAAATACATTACAAAATACAAAAATACAAAAGTACATGAATACATGTTATACACAAAGAAAATAAATTAAAAAGTACATATTATTACATTAAAAGAAAGAAGTGCAGTTTGGCCACAATGCAAAGACCGAATTTGTTCATTGCATTGCGTAAAACCACTTTTTTTTTATTTTTATTTTTTTTCTTAGGATCAGTTACTTAACCAATTATGTCACTTTAAAATCAAAATTATGTCACTTTAGTATTAAAATTAATAGTATCATTTTGATTCAACAGGGCTAATGATTCAATGAACACAACACTTGCGATGTTCATTTTAGCAGATTGACTGTTAAATAGAATATTCCAGAAACTGTCCTCGCTTAATCTGAGATTACTCTCAAGCAGATGTTTAAACATTTTGCATCTTTGTTGTAATAGAGCAGGACATTCAGAGATTAGATGTTTTAGTGTCTCTATAGCTGTTGGTACAAGACAAAATCTACAGTTGGCATTAGATGTGTTATTTCTCATGAATCGCACTTCATTCGTTAGGCAAATATTCAATCTTATTCTCATATATGTATACCTAGATTTGGAATCTGGAAACTTTGTTAGATAGTTTTCAATTACATGAAGTTTTTTGATTGCAAAAGCTTGTTGTTTAAACACTTGTAATTTTATGCATGCCTCTCGAGTTTTTATCCAGTCATACAACTCATGTTTCATTTTGCCCTCTTGGGATTGTTAGTGAGTAAATCATCATCAATACCGGACATTTCCATCAATGCTTTCACCCATTTTCGCCATTTCAGTATTTTAGGGTTCAATGATTCCAACATGTATCTTCCCATTGTTTGTTTTGTTTGTTTATTTTATTTGTATGGCGCTCCAAACCCAGAGGTAGAAGGGCGCTTAAGAATTTGGTTACAGAGTTGAGAAGTATCTGTGTGTTGCATACTTCGTACAGGTTTATAATATATACATATAGATACAGTGGTCAATAAACAGAACATATGCAGTGCGTACAATATACAATTTTCAGAATAAATACAGTGTCTAAGCCAGTATCCGCACGGGTCTAGAGTTAGTAGTGTTATTCTTTGTTTAGCAGCCAGCTGATGACCTGCTTCCTAAAGATCTGGAAGGATTCGACAGTTTTGATGTTCAGCGGTAGGGAGTTCCAGAGTTGGGGGGCAAGCACTGTGAAGCTTACCCCTCCAGCTCTTTTTAGGTGGAACCTGGGCACTAGTAGGCAAAGAGTGTTGGAGGATCTGGTGAATCTGGTGGCAGGTTTCAGGATGAGTTTATTAGCTAGATAAGGTGGTGCTAGGTGATTGAGGGCTTTGTACGTGAGGCAGAGGGTTTTTAGATCAATTTTTTGGCGTATGGATAGCCATTTGCAGGCTTTCCTGGTAGCAGAGATATGCTCTTGTCCGGGAATGTTGAGGGCTGCGCGCAAGGCGTTATTTTGTATTACCTGCAGTTTGTTGAGTACGGATTGATTAGCGCCTAGGTACAGGCTGTTACAGTAATCCAGTTTGGATTGTATTAGGGCCCTGGCAAGGGTGAGGCAGCTGTTGGGTGATAGGAAGGGTCTGCTGGCCCTAATGAGCTTGCCGGTATAGGCAGCGGCTGAGGCGGTCATATTAGTGTGTTTGCTAAGGTTGGTGTTGGCATCTAGATAGAAGCCAAGGGTTTTTACGCTTTTGGCTATGGGAATGGAATGACCATCGATGGTGATGTTGTTATAGCTAGGGTCAAGTTTGGTTAGAGTGTTGGGGGAGCCGACAATTAGGAGCTCTGTCTTCTCATCATTCAGGCAGAGACCATGGGAGGCCATCCATGCCTGAATGATGGAGAATATTTTGTTGATCCGGGCGGAGTCTTCTTGGTAATTACCAGAGATAGTGAGGAGTATCTGGGTGTCATCTGCGTAGTTTGTGTAGGTGACACCCAGATGGTCCAGTTGGTCAAATAGAGGCTTTGTAAATATGTTGTACAAAGTGGGGGATACGCAGGAACCTTGTGGGACCCCGCATGTGATGGGGATGGGGTCTGCTGCAGCTGTAGTGGAAAAGACTCGTATGGTTCTGTTTGCCAGGAAGGATTGTATCCATGTGATGGCAGGGGGGGAGAAGTGGGCTGCGGTGGCCAGGTGATTACAGAGGACCTCATGGCTGACCAGATCAAAGGCCGCTGAGAGGTCTAGGAGGAGTAGGATTGCGGCATTGCCTTTGTCTTTAATTTCATCAATTTGGCTTTTGAGATCAACAAGGGCGGTTTCAGTTCCGTGTTGAGGTCTGAAGCCAGATTGACGTATTCCTAGCAGTTGGTTGGATTCTAGGTATTCCTGAATTTGGATGTAGGCGACTCTGTCCAGGATTTTCAGTAGGAAGGGGACTGTGGTGATGGGCCTGTAGTTTGTGGGTGTGGCCAGGTCGAGGGATTGTTTTTTCAGGAGAGGGAGAACCCATGATTGTTTTAAGTTGCTGGGGATAGAGCTATTGGTGAAGGATAGGTTGATGAGTTTGGTGATGAAGGGGGAGAGCTCTCTGGCTGCATCTTTTATGATCTGAGCCGGGCAGCTGTCTCCTTTACAGTTAGAGGGTTTCAGGGAGGTGATGATTTTTTGAACTTCCGGGATGGTGACTTTTTTGAACGAAAAGCCTGCGCTAGTGTTGTTAGGTGTGGGTAGGCTAAGGTTGGTGACATTATTGTGGAAGAGTTGTTGCAGTTTGTTTTCGATTTTAGTTTGGAGTCCTAACATTTTATTGTTGAGGACGTTCTGGATGTTGGTGCACCAGGATTTGTCTTTCAGGCAGGTTTCCGGGGGCGAAATAGGGTTTTCTAGTTCCTTCAGAATTTTGAATAATTCTTTAGTGGAGGATCCTGCCTGAGTGATCCTGGTGTTGTATGTATCTTTTTTGGTCCTGATTATCTCGTTTTTGTAAAGTGAGGATAAGTTAGTGAGGTTGGATTTGTTTTCCGCAGTGGGGTTAGTCTTCCAGGTGTGGTGAGCCTTAGCTTTCTCTTTCCTGAGTAGTTTGAGCTCAGGGGTGTACCACAAGTTCAGATGAGCTTTGGGTTTAGCTTTGCGCATTTTCAAGGGGGCAATGGTGTCCATTGCTCTGGCCATGGAATCATTGAAGGTTTCGATCAGCAGGTTTAAGTCAGTATTAGCTGGGAGAGCGTTGAGGCTAGGTAAGACCAGTGGTAGTAGGGCTTCAGCAGTGATGTTGCATTTATTCCTGGTGGGGCATGCTGGTGCCATGGGGTGCTGATTGGGCAGTACCTGATTGGTGTTAACCTCGAGGGGGATCATGTGGTGATCGGTCCATGCCAGAGGTTGGGGGTCTTGCAGGTTGTGTTGCAATTGTGGGTTGCTACCCAATCAAGGGTTCTGCCTTTTTGGTGGGTGGGGAGTACAATGAGTTGAGTGAGACCATGATCGGTTAGGACCATTTTCTTTGACACCCCTTAGATATTTTTGATATAACGACAATACTTTCCATGTATAAGTTGCATATAGTGAGACTAAACCCAATTAGGCACATTGATGTAGACATTGGGAGGCCACAAATTCTTTTCCAGTAGCGACCCTCAAATCTTAGCCAGACATTCTCTAAGATGATCTCTCTTGTTTCTGCTCCATAAGTTATTATGGGTGTAACTTTTTGCTTATAAAAAATAATGGCTGGGAGTAACGAGAATTTGCCAAATTTGGCTTGTATTATTTTTGACTGGGCTATACCAGTGTTAACCTTGGTTTCAATTTCACAGTAATATGGTTTATCCTGTTGGTTATTACTGATTGTCACACCTAAATACTTGTATTCAGAGATGATTCCTATATTAACATTCTGGATTTGCCATTCTCTAATTTTAGAGATTTTGTTTTTCTTTGGCTCATGTATCATAATTTTACACTTATCTTGGTTGATTGTTAGTAAATTTGCATCAACATCAACATAATTGCTTAAACTACATAAGAGTGCTTGCAAGCCCCCTGGTGTCTTAGCTAATAGCACTAGATCATCAGCATAGAATAACCAGGGGACAGCATGACCTCCCAAACGGGGAGCATCAGATATGATTTTCAAAAAATCATGTTGCACCGCCGACATGAAGCCCCCGGAATGTTTCAATTGGGTCTGACAAGGTACCATCTAGGGCCAATCTGATTTGTACTGTAGTTTTAGAATGTAATTCGTTAATCAAGAATGTGATATAGTTCGGGCACTTCGCTTCCTGCAGCTTCTTGATTAACAATTTTCTGCGTACTGAATCGAAGGCAGCCTGGAAGTCAATAAAGGCCATGTAAACAGCCTGCCCTTTCTGATGTTCCTGCTTCTTTAGGACCTCCAAAATATGAAGGTTAATAGCTGTCCCCATCCCTGGCATGAAGCCAGTTTGATTTGGGTCTCTAATTCCCGCACCATTTAGCCATTTGTTAATATCTCTTAATAATGATCGGGCAAAAATTTTGCCCGGTATATCCAAAAGAGATATAGGTCGATAATTCTTAGGATTTTGATTGTCCCCCTTCTTATGGATTGGTATAGTGATGGATTTCCTCCAGGAATCAGGGATGGACTGAGTTAGCACAATTTGGCTAAAAATGGTGACTAGAAATTGTGCCCATGCAGTAGGGTTTTTTTTATCATAAAGTTGGACAGTCCATCAGGGCCCGGTGCGCGAGATGTTGACAGTTTCGAGATGAACAGTAAGATGTCATCAATGTCAAAGACCAGATTCTCTATTTTACTTGATTCAAAAGTATCTCGGTGTCTGGTTGTCATGGTGTCAGCATACAAGGTTTTATAGTAGGCAGACCATACTTCTTGGGAAATTGGATTCATTTGGTTCACCATTTGAATTTTCGTTTGAGACTGTTTTAAAAGCGACCATATTTTAGCTGAGTTCTTCTCTTGGAGATGGTTTAACATGACCTCTGCGTCTCGTTGATACATCAGGGCTTTCCTTGCTCTTAGCCAATTCTTATGTTTGCATTTTAATGTATTCAATTGGCGTAAGCAGTCAGGAGAATTTTCTTTTATAATTTTCCTTCTATCAGCTCTATACCGAGTTTTATAGGTAGCTACTTCGTCGTCAAATGTATGCAGAGTTCTAGACTTTCTGCTATTGTGATCATTTCTCTTGGCCCTAAAGATCTGCATTTCTTCAACATAGGAAGCACAAGTGTTAAAACCGTAATGTGTATCATCATGCTGGGAACGGTTTAATGTTTCGCATTGAAGTTGTAAGGAGCGATGGACAGCCATATTTCCTGGAAAGCCAGAATGTCATATTTCAACAGCAAGCTATCTTTAGACTTAGTAAGATGCTTAAAGCCTCTTGTATTCCAGGAGGCTAGCGCTAGAGTTTTTGGATTTTGGACTAGTTAGTTATTATTCATTCTCGACTCTCTCTCCTCCAACATTTGACCATTCAAACTTGGAACATTTATCTGTGAGTTACAGCTTTGACCTTTCTGATATACACATTTGGGCACACACTGGTTTCTGGAAATAGATGGTTGTTGTTGATCCCACAGGGCTGGATTTATCAAGATAAAGCCCAATTCATAGAGATCATCTCTCGCCTCCCATACTGCATTTTTAACAAAGTTAGATTTCATCCATATCTTTATCATAGATAGGTCATTTCTGTGAGGGAATTCTATCTGGTCTATATCACCCGAACTTATTTCTTCAAGAGCATGTACCTCAGCGAATATGTTCATCACAGATTGCCTATTCAGGTCAAAACTTTGACAGGGCTAAGGTCGACACTGCATCATTAGGCGGTTTGTGCTAGCATCTCTCAATGGAATTCGGTACCCAGCTTTAGTTGTGTAGTGTGCTTTGGGCTGTGGTGGATTATTAGATTGTCTTATGGTGTTGCTCACTGGTGTGTGGACTCCCCCACCCATGTCTGTTCCCCTTGAATTCTCTTTCATATTTACTTGAGCAATAATTTTTTTTAAGGATTGTTCTATTTCCGATTTCCATTCTGACATGTGCATAAATGTATCCTGATTCTGCTTTGGAGAGTCATAGCATTCCTCCCTCTTATTAGCATGTTCTGCTTTCTCCCTTGTTGACTGGATCTCCGTACTGTTAGGGCCACCATTTATCTGATTTGGTAGTCTAATTGTTGCATCAACTGCTTCACTGCTAATCACCCCACAGGGTTGCTCTTTTACAATATTGTCAATTTCAACTTCCTTTTGCTGATCAGCTAATTGAATTAAGTTGTTCAAGGGTTCATATTCTGAGGGCGTAATTTGCATCAATCGTTCTTGGCTCGCTTTTTGGGATATCACTTTCCGATATTTATTTGCGATAGCCGTGCGAGCTACAGCTGCAGCTGTTTTAGGCAGTGTTAGAGTCTGGATGAACTGTTTTGTTCCTGTGATTTTGGAGTTGGCAACGGTTGGAGCATTTTTTGATTTTTTTGTGGTAGTTTTAGAATTCTTATTTGGTTCTTTCTTTCTTGTGTCAAAGATGTTATAGGTCGGGGCATTATCATTTTCTTCTACCCCTGTACCAGTTTGGGTAACACTACTTTTCTTCTGTATCAGAGGTTGCTTATCAGAGATTTCCAGATTCTTTGCTTTGTTTTTTTTTTTTTAGAACAAGATTGCCCAGATATGCACTCTTCTTTTTTTTTTGAGTGCAACTTAAAGATGAGCTTTCCTGACCTTCAGCATTAGGGGATTTAATAATAATGTTTTCCTGTACGAGTTCTATTGAGCTTCCACCCTTTTGTTTTTTTTGTTGTTTTTGCCCCCAATTGTAATGCAGTCAGTTTATCTTGCGTGCAATCAATTAGCAGTATATCATCAGCCTGTGATTTTGTATCTTCAGTTCCTAGTTCTACATTTTTAATTCGGCTATTATGTCTATTATTTTGTTTTTCGCAGCATACACAGTAGGACTCATTAACTGAATTTTTGTTGAAGTAGTTTAATTAATAATGAGTGTTGATCATTAATTTTAGTATCCAACGTGTCATAAAGACGTGTAAGTGAGAATAGGGCTGCATCCATAGTTTGAAGAGAAGTTTCTAGTCCTATTACAAAACTTCCCGGCATTGTTTGTATTTTTTCATTTGGGGCAGAGTGATTCCGCCGCAGGGTCGGTTGAGCAAAAGAACAGGACAAAACCGACGAGGCATTATTCGTTGGGGAGAACATCATAGGTGACTGATATAAATCTTGTCTATCTATACTGTCAGCTAAGTTCTGCTTCGAGTCAGTAGTCTGGTTTGTCTCGGGTGAACTGATTTTATTTCTATTCAAAGTGTCTTCCATTCTCACCTCCTCTACATTCTCACTGTCAGTGTTACCAACAGTGGTATCCTGTTCTTTTCCATCATCATTTAAGCCTGGATTAAATTGTATACTTGGCAAGCTTTCTGTTGCCTTAATTTTTGGATCCACCCTCCCCTGTTCTTGGAGTTCAATTACATTCAGTAATCCTGCCGCAATTAATGAGTCTGGTAGAGACGATTGAATATCCACGCTACTCCCCTGCGTATCTGCACGTGTTAGATCCTGCTTAGTTGGAAGTTCGACCAGCCCTGCGGTTTGAACAATTTCAATTGTTTTTCCACTTTTTCCACCTAGAGCACAAAATGTTCTGCTATCAGCCATCGCCGAACAAGCTCTTATACTCGAGGCTGATTTGCTGACCCGTACAAGATTAATTGACCTTGAAGACGTTTTGGGTGTGGAAATGGCTTCACGCGCACACACATCAATGCAATGACTTCTTTTGGCAGCATCCCAGTGCGCAGCGTCATCACCATGTTAAGTACAATAGCTTGGGGCAACCACTTAGTTGTTACAAATGTTATTAACAGAAAAATCGATTTCCCTCCTTGCTCGCTTTTGAATTCAAGACAGACAATGCTATGTGATTGGTGATTGTTTAAATATGCTATCACTCCAGATCACAGTTGTTAGTGAGTGATGCTCATGTTTTCCACAGTAGAAAAACTTTTGAACAGATATACATTTAAACACAGAATTATCTGATGAAAAAGAATATTACGTTTGCCTAGAGCCCTCAGACCCTCAGCCAGCAGACAGCCGACAGCACTTCTCAAAAGCACTTCCTCCAAATGCGCGCGCGCCAAATGCTCGTTATTTAAGAGGATTATGGGAGAAGGGGGCGGAGCTTAGGCTTGTCGTTCTAAAAATGAGTGGAATAAGAAGGTATGTTATATGAATAATACTGCAAATTATGTCCTTGATAAATGCTATAAGAGTCTCTTTTTTCTCTGTATCTTTACCAAGTCAAATGTTGTAGTTCAGCATCCACAGAAAAACGGGCATTCGGGCTCCTCCACAGCCGACAGCACTTCTCAAAAGCACTTCCTCTAAATGCGCGCGCGCCAAATGCGTGCGGCTCGTTGTTTAAGAGGATTATGGGAGAAGGGGGCGGAGCTTAGGCTTGTCGTTCTAAAAATGAGTGGAATAAGAAGGTATGTTATTTGAATAATACTGCAAATTATGTCCTTGATAAATGCTATAAGAGTCTCTTTTTTCTCTGTATCTTTACCAAGTCAAATGTTGTAGTTCAGCATCCACAGAACAACGGGCATTCGGGCTCCTCCACAGCCGACAGCACTTCTCAAAAGCACTTCCTCCAAATGCGCGCGCGCCAAATGCGCGCGGCTCGTTGTTTAAGAGGATTATGGGAGAAGGGGGCGGAGCATAGGCTTGTCGTTCAAGTCAAATGTTGTAGTTCAGCATCCACAGAAAAACGGGCATTCGGGCTCCTCCACAGCCGACAGCACTTCTCAAAATAACTTCCTCCAAATGCGCTTTCTAGGCAGTGCAAATAGTTCAGTTCACCAGAATAGTCCAATTCAAGTCAATAGTCCAGGCCAAAGTCAATGGCTAGTGTTCTGGATAGGAAAGTGCAGTTCTGGTATCAAACGGTAAAGTCTTTGCAAAAGTTCTCACACATAGTTTAGGTGAAAAAGAATCATTTGTGGAGTCACAAGCTGTTTAGGCCTGCAAGTTGGGAAAGTTTCACAAACTTTCTCTGCAAGAGTGGCGTTCTCTCATTCGGGTTGGCACAGTACCTTTGTATGAAGAGAACAAATGTTGATTAAGTCGTGGTTCCTGGCAGTTCCTGCACTTCTCGCTGTTCCTGAGCCTCAGTCGTGGGAACAAGAGGGAGGACATCAGGGGACTCCTGCACTGCACAGGATCGTTGAAGAAAGCAAACAAAATGGAGTCACTTCAGTTCCAGTAGCTACTGGTATTCCTCTCCCTGGTTAAACCTAACCAGTCTTGAGAATGGAATCCAGGTGTCTTTCAGTTGATTGGTCCCACCAACTCAAAGAAAGAAGCCGTCCTTGAAGGAGCTTCTCTGTCGAATGGAGTTTGGCAATTCTGACCTGCAGCAGGGCTTCACCGGCAAACCAACGTTCCAGTGGTTGCAGCAGCCGTCCTCTTCCAGCTCATCTTCGGTTCTTTTGTTCCAGTGGTCGACTCTGCCTTCCAGTCCACGAGACTCACCTTTTAAACAGTTTTCTCCCTTTAATTCCAGCCTAGCTGTCACTCACCCAGCAGGGTGGCTGTCCTTGCCAGACAGTCAGCCAGCTAATCGCACCAGAGTGCATTTGGGTCTCCTAGGAGACTACGCACAGGGAAATTCGGGCACCTCCCTCACTTCCTGCCCACCCCAGACACTCAGACGCCAAGGGCGGACTTCAGTCCTGAAGCCCGCCAAAGGCACACGAGCAAAGGGACCAAACCTGATTTGGCACGCAGAGACAAACCCTAGAAGGACCCTTCCAAAAAGAAATGGCAAAAAAAGAAGACCGGGACCTGTTTAAACAAATGGGCTTAAGGCGCCATCTTGAAAAACATGGCTCCCTTGATTTTTAGCTACCGGTGTTCGTGGTGGGGTACAATCATGGTAGTTTGTTGTAAAACCACTGCCACCAGCCTTTTCAATCGGAAAGGGTAGCATTTGACTACTACATGAGTGTGTAGACACGAGGGATACTATGTAACCCCTCCAGCACTCCATTGTAAGATGGTGTGTGCTGGGTCTATGAATTTGGAAAAGACTAGTAAAGTCAATTTCACTTTACATTCTCTGAGAAACAGTAGTTTATCCCAGAGAAGGTATTTAAACCTTTGGGAAGTCTAAAAGACATCCCTGTGTCACTGCACTGAGGGTGCTGTGTAACACACATGAAAAGATGATGTCTATGGAGTTATCTAAAAACTCTATAATCAGATAACACAAATGTAAAACACATCAAAACACATGAAAGAGTGGGAAAAAAGGCTCACACTCTTTCCAGGTAATAGAATCAAGCCTTCAAAATCCAGCAAAGTTGCTGGGGGTCTCTAAGGTGAAGGGAATTAGCACATTTCTGAGAATTCTCCCTAACACTCGTCCCCTCCAGACTAAGGGACAGGAGGATTTAATGCACCCCTGGATGAACCTCCTTACTCCACTCAGTGAAACATTCTGGAGAGACCATCAGCATTTTGGTAATTACACCCTGACCTGTGTTCAATGGTAAAATCAAACCCCTGTAGGCTGATTGACCATCGTAACAATTTAGGATTCTCCCCTTTCATCTGCATTAACCATCTCAAGGGTTGGTGGTCAGTCTGAATCACAAAATTAGATCCATACAAGTATGGTCTAAACCTCTTCAGTGACCACACAATAGCAAAACATTCTCTTTCAATGGTTGCGCACCTTGTTTCTGGTTCCTTCAGCTTTCTACTGATGAAACAGATGGGGTGCTCCCTACCTTTCTCATCTAGCTAACTCAGAACTGCACCTATACCTGTATTGGAAACATCTGTTTGCCCAATGAAGGTTTGGCTGTAGTCAGGAGCTCTTAAGACTGGAGCTTGACAAAGGGCTTTCTTAAGTTCTTCAAATGCCTTAGTGCACTCCTCATTCCACCTGACCTTTTTAGGAAATTTGGGAGAGGAGACCACATTTAAGGGAGAAGCTATGGACCCATAGTTCTCAATGAAGTTCCTACAATAACCAGTGAGACCTAAGAAGGCTCTCACCTTTGTTTGAGTAGTAGGGGTGGGCCATTCTTGTACAGCTTGTTCTTTGCTAGGCAATGGCCTTATTTAACCCCCTCCTACCCCTGTCCAGGGTAGACCACTTTGCTCTGACCGATTTGACATTTACTTGCCTTTATGGTCAGATGGGCCTGCTCAAGAGCCTACAAAACATATCCTAAGTGGTCAACATGTTCTTTCCAAGTAGGGCTGAACACTGCTATGTCATCCAAGTATGCCATGCAGATATCCTCCTCCATCCCATTCAAAACTTGATTACCATCCTTTGGAATGGTGCAGATGCATTCTTTAATCCAAAAGGCATTACCTTAAACTGGTAGAGGCCTGCTGGGGTTGAAAATGCAGTTTTCTCCATGGCATGGTCTGTCAGGGCTATTTGCCAATAGCCTGATGTTAGGTCAAATGTATTGAGGTACTTGGCTGAACCAAGTTCGTCCACCAGATCATCTGTCCTAGGAAAAGGATGGGCATCAGTCTTTGTGACTGCATTTAGAGCTCTATAGTCCACACAGAATCTCAACCCCTTGGATCCTGCCTTTGGCACTAGTACAACTGGACTAGACAATCGGCTGACAGAGCGTTCTATTACCCCGAGATCAAGCATCTTGTTGACCTCTTCCTTTAAGTGGGCTATGACATTATCTGATATTCTGTAACCTCTGCTTTTAACAGGTAAACAGTCACCAGTGAGAATATCATGCTGGCCCCAAGGGGTCAAGCCTGGTGATAGTGAAAACAGGGAGGCAAACTGGTTTAACAGAAACTTGCACTCCTCCTGTTGTTCCAGTGTCAGATTAGAAGAGAGATTAACTCCTTCTATTTCCTCATCTAAAGGCTGTCCCCTGAGGAGATCAGGTAGAGGTTCACTCTCTTCCTCCTCTTGAGCTGAAGCTAGAAGCAAAGCTCCCACTTCTGGTCTGGTGACATAAGCTTTTAGACGGTTGGTGTGAAAGACCCTGGGAGCCTCTTTAGGATTGCCTAAATCCACCAGATAGTTGAACTCTCCAAGTTTTACCACAATCTTGAAGGGTCCTATCCATTTGTCCTGTAAGACCCTCTGTCTTGTAGGTACCATAACTAAAACTTGCTAGTCTTGAGTAAACTCAGCCAGGTTGGCCTTCTGGTCATGCCAATGCTTTACCAGAGCCTGACCTGCTTTTAAGTTATCAGATGCTTCTGTCATCATGTGTGCCATTCTCCTCTGGAGACCTAACACATAGTCAGTGACTCTCAATGGCTTGGGAGAAGGAGCACTCTCCAACCCCTCCTTAATTAGAGCCAATGGACCTCTAACTGGAAGACCATAGAGAAGCTCAAAGGGACTAAATCCAACTCCCTCCTGAGGGACTTCTTTATAAGCAAATAGAAGGCATGGCAGTAGAAGGTCCCACTTGCTTCTAAAGGGATCCTCTAAAGCGCCTATCATGCTCTTCATAGTACGGTTAAACCTCTCTACCAATCCAATTGTCTGTGGATTGTAGGCAGTTGAGAACTTGTAAGTCACTCCACAGATCTTCCACATGGCCTGCATACAGTGGGACATAAGGTGTGATCCCCTGCCAGAGATGACTTCCTTAGGAAAACCTACCCTTGTAAAAATACCAAGTCGGGCCTTAGCAACAGCCTGAGCTGTAACACTCCTCATAGTTATGGCTTCAGGATACCTAGTAGCATGGTCTACTACCATCAATCTAAACTGATTGCCTGAAGAGGTTGGAGGGTCTAAGGGACCAACAATGTTGATTCCTAACCTTTCAATAGGGACTCCCAACACTGGGAGGGCCACCAAAAGGTGCCACATTCTTTGCTCCAATCTTGCCAGATGTCTGACAAGTGTGACAGCTCCTACAGAATTTATCTACATCACACCCTAACCTAGGGCAGTAGAAATACAGAGAAAGCCTTTTCTTGGTCTTCTTTAAGCTCAAGTGACCAGCCAAAGGAATCTCGTGGGCTAGCTGTAGGAACTGGTGCCTTGTCTATAGAGGCACTACAAGTCTTCTGTAGTCCCCTGGGATACACTCAGTTGGTTCACTGTAGAAGAGGCTATCTTCCCAGTATAACCCATGCTTCCCTGGCTCTTGTCCGTCCAGCTGGGAAGCTGCCTGTTGGTGAAGACCCTCAAGAGTAGGACACTCTCCCTAACCTCTGCTGAAGTCTGCCCTACAGGGGCCACCTTCTGTCAGTAAAGACTGCACCTCAGGATGGTCTTTAGGCTCCAGATCTCGTCTGCTCCGGTTTACTTTTGCTGTGAGGCCTGGGTGTGCTTGATACAACTCCAAGAGCTTTTAAGTCATTCCCCAACAGGACTCTCCCAGGCACCTCACCGTGCACACTAACAGGTATCTTGAAGGTCATGTTGTTGCACTGGATGAGAGCTGGTAGTCTAGGAAGCATTTGGATAGGGCCTCCAGCAAGCTTAGTGAGGCTTTTGGGTGCCTTAGCAACATCCTCAGCCTTGACAAAAGATTCTCCACTACAGTACTGCTGGCCCCAGTGTCTGTAATGGCAGGGGTCTCCTGACCATTTACAAGTACACTGTCCTTGTAATATTCTTTTGTGTTATCTGGGATTGAATTATAGACATCAAAATTGTGCTGTTCCCACAGACCCAGGGACACTAAAGAAACACTGGCAGAGACTCCAATGGGGTCTTCAGCCAGTACTTGAAAGTTACCACTTGTCACATGTACTTCTTCCTCTGGGGAGAAGGCTAAGGAGACAGTGTGGCTCCCTGAAGGTTTACCTTTACATCTGGCATCCCCTTTCACATGATCAGTAGACCCGCAAGCATAACAGTTTCCAAATGTTTTGACAAATGAGGGTCTCTGCTGACCTCCCTCTGGTTTGGCACCAGAGGTTTCACTAGCCTGATTTGGTTTCCCATGTGGCTTACCCTTCTTATGTTTGGGGCCCTCTTTTGGATTGGAAGCATTGGAATTCTCTTTGCCATATTTCCTTTGCTGCTTCCCATCATCCTTCTTCTGAGTTGCCCCAGAATCCTTGTGAGTAGCCCTGTTGGCAACCCACAAGTCAGCAGCCTTTGCTCACCTCTTTTGATCAATTTCCTTAGAGTCAGCCAAGTTATGTCTCAGTTCAGGAGAGCAGGCATCAAAAATAGATTCCAACAAAAATACATTTCTCATTCCTTCAGAAGTGTTAAATCTTTACCCAACCATCTAAGTTTTTCAAACATTCACACACCCAGGTAGCCCAAGGGGTACCATTATGCTTTTTGAGGGTTCTAAACCTCTTAAGGTACTGGGAAGGAGTTTTCCCAAATCTAGCTATCAAAGCTAGCTTCACATTTCAATAGCGAAGGGGTTATAGCTCTACCTCCCAGTATTTGATGATTCAACAATTTCTCAATACATTTGTTTTTCTTGCCTTTAACAGAGAGAGAGCTGACTTTAAACATATCTTTCAGTTGATCTACTGTTAGAATGATCAGGGCTTCCTGTTTGAAGTCATCCATATTTGGCATTATAAATTAATTGCCTTTCTAGTGATGCTTGTGAAGGTTATTTGAACAAAAGTGATAGCAGTACTCTCAATGTAATAACTATACTTTATCCTCACCTCTGTACACCAATTATAGACAGAATTGCATGCAGTACCCCCTGGGACCACCAAACACAATTAGAACTACAGGTGTAAGCAAGACCAACTTTTGGTATAAGTCTGTACGACACAGTTTGTTGGTAGCGAGCTGAGCAGCCAGGCTTATCTCAAGAGTGAATGTGAGCAGTACAAGTAGATACACAAAGGACTTTCAATCACAGTGGTTCAAGTAGACACTTATACCCAGGTTTCTTGCTAAAACACTTATCAATTTAGTTACACAATCCTTTATAAAACATTTCACTGGAAGAAGACAACTTAATATGATAGACCAATACACTTCAATACAAAACTCTTTTTTGAGACAGTTTGAGTCCCCCTGAAAAAGGAGCCAAATGGCAGTTCAGTTACTTAGCAGTTAGCAAAAAGGACAAAAGTAAGTAGAATAGATTATATATACTTTCTAGGCAGTATAAATAGTTTCAGTTCACCAGAATAGTTCAATTCAAGTCAATAGGCCAGGCCAAAGTCAATGGGCTAGTGTTCTGGATAGGAAAGAGTTCTGTATCAAACGGTAAAGTCTTTGCAAAAGTTCTCATAAGTAGTTTAGGCAAAAAAGAATCATTTGTGGGGTCACAAGCTGATTAGGCCTGCAAGTTGGGAAAGTTTCATGAACTTTCTTCACGAGGGTGGCGTTCTCTCAATCGGGTTGGTACAGTAACTTTGTATGAAGAAAACAAATGTTGCTGAAGTCGTGGTTCCTGGCAGTTCCTGCAGATCTCGCTGTTCCTGAGCCTCAGTCGTGGGGACAAGAGGGAGGATGTCGGCGGACTCCTGCACTGCACGGGATCGTTGAAGAAAGCAAACAAAATGGAGTCACTTCAGTTCCAGTTGCTGTAGATTCAAGAACACAAAGTGGTGTCCCTCTCCCTGGTTAAACCTAACCAGCCTTGAGAATGGTATCCAGGTGTCTTATGAGTTGATTGGTCCCACCAACTCAAAGGAAGAAGCCGTCCTTGAAGGAGCTTGTCTGTCGAATGGAGTTTGGCAATTCGGACCTGCAGCAGGGCTTCACCGGGCAAACCAACAGTCCAGTGGTTGCAGCAGCCGTCCTCTTCCAGCTCGTCTTCGGTTCTTTCGTTCCAATGGTTGACTCTGCCTTCCAGTCCATGAGACTCGCTTTTAAACAGTTTTCTCCCTTTCATACCAGCTTAGCTGTCACTCACCCAGCAGGGTGGCTGTCCTTGCCGGACAGTCAGCCAGCCAATCCTCCCAGAGTGCATTTGGGTCTCCTAGGAGACTAAGCACAGGGAGTTTCGGCACCTCCCTCAGTTCCTGCCCACCCCAGACACTCAGACCCCAAGTGCAGACTTCAGTCCTGAAGCCCGCCAAAGGCACACGAACAAATGGACCAAACCGGCTTTGGCGCGCAGAGACAAACCCTAGAAGGACCTTTCCAAAAAGAAATGGTGAAAAAAGAAAACCGGGACCTGTTTAAACAAAGGGGCTTAAGGTGCCATCTTGAAAAACGTTGCTCCCGTGATTTTTGGCAACCGGGGTTCGCGGTCGGGTAAAATCATGGTAGTTCGCTGTAAAACCACTACCACCAGCCTTTTCAATAGGAAAGGGTAGCATTTGACTGCTACATGAGTGTTTAGACATAGGGGATAATATGTAACCCCTCTAGCACTCCATTGTAAGTTGGTGTGTGCTGGGACTATGAATTTGTAGTAGTTTATCCCAGAGAAAGTATTTAAACCTTTGGGAAGTCTAAAAGACATACCTGTGTCAATGCAGTGAGGGTGCTGTGTAACACACATGAAAGGATGTTGCCTATGGAGTTATCTAAAAACTCCATAATCAGAGAACACAAATGTAAAACACACATCAAAACACTTGAAAGAGTGGGGAAAAAGTCTCACACTCTTTCCAGGTAAAAAAAATCAAGTCCTCAAAATCCAGCAAAGTTGCTGGGGGTCTCCAAGGTGAAGGGAATTAGCACATTTCTGAGACTTCTCCCTAACAACGCTGTCAAGGCATTTAACTCAATCCGATGACCATGGCTGCTGACTTTGTTGAGGAGTTTTGGCAAGGGCCCTACATATAATAAATGGGTTGAGTTGCTATATTGCAACCCAGCAGCCAGAGTCAAGACAGGCACCACGATATCGGAGCAATGGTGGTTGGGTAAGAGCACTAGACAAGGTTGCCCATCGTTTCCGATGTTGTTTATATTGGCCTTAGAGATGCTAGCAGTGAATTTACGGAAAGAATACCACGAGGCAGGCATCAGTATACGGGATGGCACACACTTGATCTCCCTATATGCGGATGATATGCTCCTTTATTTATAACACACAGAGACTAATTTACAAAATATACTCAATTTATTTGAGCGCTATGCTGACCTTTCCGGCATTACAGTAAATGCACAGAAATCATGTCTGATTCGCCTGGCTGGGTATAAAGATAGACCCAGCGGTGCGCTGACAGAGCTGGCAATCAAATGGAAGACAGACACATTCAGATACTTGGGAATTAACGTGTTCTATGATCCAAAGGCGGAACATATACAGAACACGCTGTAGGCGGTGAATAGAGTGGAGAAGTCCATGGAATTTTGGGCCAAGCTACCACTACCTTTAATGGGGAGGGCCGCGTTGTTGAAGATGGTGGTGCTTCCGAGGCTGCTCCATTACTTCACAAATGTCCCATATAATATACCTAAGACCTTCTTTAAGACACTGAACACTATTTGCCAGAGATTCCTGTGGCATAACTCAAGATGTAGAATGTCACTGGAGAAATTGCAGAGACCATATGAGCAGGGAGAGATAACATTACCGTACTTCGAGGGGTATTTTTTGCAGTGCCAACTTCGGTTTGTTACATATTGGTTGTCGGATGAACAGTTCCAAGACACCGACTTATTACAACAGACATGCTTCCCATTCTTTTGGAAAGAGATGGTGTGGACAGCAGCATCACGGGATCCCAGTCCTGCACTACTGTTGACATTGGGAAAGGTGATATGGCAAAGAGCCTGCCGTATTCTGAGCAAAGATACACCACACTCGCCCCAATCACGCCAGAGTGCATTTTGGTCTCCTAGGAGACTAAGCACAGGGAGTTTCGGGCACCTCCTTCACTTCCTGCCTCACACTGAACACTATTTGCCAGAGATTCCTGTGGCATAACTGAAGATGTAGAATGTCACTGGAGAAATTGCAGAGACCATATGAGCGGGGAGAGATAGCATTACCGTACTTCGAGGGGTATTTTGTGCAGTGCCAGCTTCACTTTGTTACATATTGGTTGTCGGATGAACAGTTCCAAGACACCGACTTATTACAACAGACATGCTCCCCATTTTTTCGGAAAGAGATGGTGTGGACAGCAGCGACACGGGATCCCAGTCCTGCACTACTGTTGACATTGGCAAAGGTGATATGGCAAAGAGCCTGCCGTATTCTGAGCAAAGATACACCACACTCGCCCCAAATCCAGCTGGTAGCACTAAAGAGTGAAGATACACAACTTAGGTTGAATGTCCAGGGACCGTATCTCTCCAGGACTGAAATCACTGCACTGGCTCCCAGTGACTGCGAGGATCAAGTTCAAAACCCTCTGCATTGTCCGCAAGGCCGTCTGGGGCCTTGGGCCAAAATGCCTTCAACTCTCTCTTCCTAAATATCTTCCTTCTCGATCTCTTTGCTCATCCGCCTCCAACTCCCTCAGGGTCAGCCGCTTCTCCAAACAACGAGTTGGGGGCAGATCTCCCTCCGCTGCAGGGGCCTCCCTCTGGAACAGCCTTCCTGCCTCCCTGAAAATTGAGGAGAACCATCTCCGGTTCCGGAAGCACCTCAAAACCTTCCTCTTTGCCTCTGCTTTCTCTCCCCATCTCCCCTGCTAATACTACTGAAACTGCACTGAATCTGCAACTGGGCCACTCACCGTTCTCGGTCCTTGGCCCAGCCACTCTCCCCTGCACTGCCTCCATGGCAACCCCTGCACTACGGGACTGTGTCTGTATCCCTACAGCCCCCCTTCCCAGCACTTGTCTGCACTTACTTCACACTTGCCACCAGCTGGCCCTTGTTATTTATCCTGTTTGCTGTATGCTATTAACCCTGTACTGCACTTTCCCCTCTCCCTTTCCCCCTTGCACTTTTCCCTGTCCCTCTACCCTTTACACTTGCGCGATCTGAATGACACCTGGCCTAGTAGGATCGTTGTCTGTCTCCCCTTGTTCCCCCCTCGTCGCGCCTTGAAACACTTGTGTATAGGCACGTTAAAAATGCCATATCATATCATATCATATATCATAATGGGAGCCCAAAGGGGTGGTGACATTAGGGGATATATTAAGGGAGGGGAGACCAATGACCTTTCAGGCAGTGGTTGCAGAATTAGGGATACAGGAAGGTCAGCCCATAATATACGCATCATTACTCCATACCGTAAAGGTGAGATGGCTGGGAGTGGAGGGGGTATCCTTAGAAGATGAAACTATAGAAACACTCTACGACATTTCGGAAGGTGGACACGTAGTGTTGAGGCTGTATGAGTTGTTACTGGCTAGGCCAGAGTTCAACCTAGTGCTGATTAGAAGCAGCTGGGAAGCAGACTTGCAGAAGCAGCTGTCTGATGTAGCTTGGAGTAGGACCATGGGGTACCGTAAAAAGGTTTCCAGAAACACAAAAGTGCAGCTGATCCAATTGTACATCACTCATAGAGCATACTTAACTCCGAAGAAAATAGCTTCATTTTGAAAAGAAATAGAGCAATTATGTCCGAGATGTGGTCTAGTAGATGCAGACCTGATGTATATGTTTTAGGCTTTCACAAGAATACATCAGTACTGGGGGGGGAAGGGGCTCAAACCTTGACTGCGATCGGCGTGGCAAAAGAATCAGTTTCCCCTGGGGGCATGTTTACTAGGACTCTTCCCAAGACATAAGCAAGCGAGACATATTAGCAAGTTGAGAGAGCTGCCGTATGTGTTGGCGAAACGTGGGATAGTTATGGGGTGGAAGGCACCCAATGGCCCGGCACTCAGGGTATGGTTGGGAGACCTCCAAAAATAGTCACTGGCCGAAACTTCGGTGTGGCAAGAAGCATCCCTTCGGGGACCGGACAAAAAAACTGGGATTTAGCGACCTGGAAACAAATGATACAGGAACTGATAGCCTCCATACAGGAGGATCCCCAGAATGAGGCAAACATATTACGGGAACCAGAAGGGCAAGAACGGGAGGAGAATTCAACACAGCGAACATAACAGCGATGGAACAAGAGAATGGAATAGGCTGGGGAGGGTGGGGTTGGATGGAGGTTGGTATTAACAGGCGTGTAAGATGATGTGTTAATTGATATAGTTTGCAAAGTCTGTAAGTTAATCTGTTGAAAACTAATTGTTTAAAAAAAAAAACAAGGTCTGGAAAGGTTTACTAAGAACACCTGCATGTTGTTTAGCCAAGTAGGCCCGAATGGGATCATAGCTGTGATTGGTGGGTTTAAGATTCGCAATCAGTTTCTCAATACTTTGTTCAGTAACTGTTGAGAAAGTAAACTTTAATTTAGTCTTTAAATTATCAACCATAGAGCCGGTCGCAGCCTCAGAAAGTGGGGGCTGAGCTTGAGCATCTATATTAGATCTAATCAATTCTATTTTACTTGAAAAAAATTGATTAAAATCTTTAACTATCTTTTGTGATATGGGTATGCTTGCGTTAGTACATGGAGGATTGGAGACATTTTGTATGGTGATAAACAGAGCTTTTGACCTATTGTTTGGAAGACTGATCTGTTTTTGAAGACAGATTTGGCCAATACAATGTTATCCTTACACATTTTTAACGCCAGCTTTCCTCCATAAGGGCAGATTCTGTACTGGTCCTGAGCCATTTTTTTCTCAGCTTTACGGTATACTCTCTTGAGGGTTTTTACAGTGGCAACATTCTGGAGTGGGGATTACCTTAGTTCTAACTGGGTTAGTATCCAAAGTGAAGTGTAACAGATAATGGTTCGACCAACTGACTGGTTCATTACTAGAATGGTATAAATTTAAATCTCTAGATAAAATAAGCTCCAGGCAATGTCCATTTTTATGTGACGAGAGATCAGAAAAAAAGGATAAGATTGTGTGATTTGAGGATATCTTTTAAATGTTTGCAATCAGCATCGTCGTGCTCAATGCACAAAATATTCAGATCACCAAAGATAATTAGCTTGGGGTAACAGAGTGCTTCAGCCCACAAGTAGGCATCCATGCATCTAAAAAAAGGCTAGCAGATCCTGGAGGTCTATAACATAAGATTAGTTTGTAGGAATTATTGGGAGCAAACTGACACATATAGGACAGTACCTGGGATGTAGTGTCCCAGTATACAGTTTGAAAATTCTGTAAGTCGAGAAAACATTTATATAGAATTGCGACTCCTCCTCCCTTTTGATAATCCCTATTAAGCCATTTTATCCGATAGTTATCCGGCACCAACATATGGAAGAAAGACATACCAGACATCAGTGATAAAAAAGATATCAGGGTCACTGGTTATGATGACGTCATTTATGGCAATAGTATTTTTAATGGCTGATCTTGCATTGATCATTGCCATTTTCAGTCTAGCGGTCTTCATAGAATGTACAATAGTCATAGGATGACCCAAATCAATGTTCTGACATCTGATTTTATTTGGGGCGTGTAATTAAAGGGATCCATGCCACGAGTCTCTAAGAGATAACAGTGCGTCTCTAGTGTATCTTGTAAACATTGTATTCTTAAATCTGCACTACAATACCAAACACCAAAAAGCGGACTACAGAGTTGAAGATATGATTTGCGTACCCCCGTATGCCATGAACGCCATATAGCGGTATGATAATGCCGCGCAGACGCTTTCGTCCCTGTTGGGCAAAAATATAACAGGAAGAAATGTTGTGCAGCATTCAAGCTGCATGTTCAGCCTTTCGTATGGCAAGTTGGGCTTGTTTAGAGATACAAATCTGGGCAGTCAAACGCTCTAATACGAGGTTAGTGTTAAAAGCAAATTCAACTTCTAAAGAGGCTTTTTAACCTCCAAATATCTCAACGTCCTAATACACATGAGAATAACAATAATGGCAGTATTATAAAACGAGTGAGCAGCGATTTCTAAAATAATTTCAGTTTAAATGAAAATACATGTTTCGAAATTCAGAGGAAAGTTCAATCTATCAGCTAGCAATGTGCGCACATGCAATGAACATGGACATTACATAGTCAATCAGTTACCTTCATTACCTCTTCTCCTGCTATGTGTGCAGTCCATGTTATTTTTTATATGGAAATGTGTACTTTTTCTGTCTGTACCACTGGCCTCTGCATTTGGGAAGTTTGCACTGCTGCTGGAAGTGCTGAAGATGCATGGAAGCAACTATCGGGGGGACCCCCCTTAAAATATGGAACATTACCTTTGGTCCCATCCCAAATATTCCACCCCACTCTGTCCCCCACTAATGTTCCACTGCATGTGCATGCAGGAATGCATATAGGGACATCTGCAGCTTAAGCAGGACATCCCAGATCACATAACCAAGAGCAAAGCCTGTCCAAAAGAGCATTATGCCCCAAGCGTTGTGACAAATTAACTGTGCACCAAACCCAAAGTACATCACATGCTCAAAAGATTTCGATCACTATCACACACAAATTTGCAAACATACAAATCTGTGGAATGCTCAAAATGATATTTGATGTAAGCAGCACCGTACTATTTGTATTTGTATTTATTTTATTTGTATAGTGCAAACCAGGCCCGGAGGCTACCGGGTGCATATCTTAAGACAATGGTTACAACATAAGACAGGATGACAATACATATCTCATTTAAGTTGAGCAGGGTACAATCACAGTACAGGTTAGGCAGGCAATGCAAAGGTAATCAAGTTTTTATACTGTCAATAGTTTGTCTGAGGTGACTAGCCAAAGTTTGGCTTTGTGTTTGAATAGGTTCAGGGAAGAAAGGTTTCTAATAGTGAGAGGCACAGAGTTCCAAAGTTTGGCTGCCAGGACTGGGAAGCTAACCCCTCCGGCTGTTTGGAGCTTGTATCTAGGGATCAGTAGGCTCCGGCTAAGGGCAGACTTTAGTGACCGAGGTGGGATATATTGAGAGAACCGTGATGATAGATAGATAGGTGCCTGGTTATTCATGCATTTGTAGGTCAGGGCAAGAGATTTTAGAGAAATCCTTTGGGCGATTGAGAGGCAAAGCAGGTTCTTCCTAGTTTCATAAATGTGAGCTGATCTAGGGATATTGAGGGCTGCTCTGATGGCATTATTTTGCATGATCTGTAGTTTATCAAGGTTACATTTGTTGGTGCCTTGGTACAGTGTGTTACAGTAATCAAGTTTGGACATGACCAAAGTCTTGGCAAGGGTGATGCAGTTCTGAGTAGAGAGGAAGAGGCGACATGCTGTGATCAACTTGCATGTGTAGGCAGAGGCAGCAGCGACTGCATTCGTTTGTCTGTGGAGAGAGAGCGTGGAATCTAGGTAGATTCCAAGGGTCTTTGTATCTTTGGAGACTTTTATGGAGTTTCCGTCGATACTGAACATAGGCTTTAGTTTGTTAAGTCTTTGTTGTGTGCCTAGGATGAGGAGTTCCGTCTTGTTGTCATTGAGACAGAGCTTGTGTTGTGCCATCCAGGCTTGGATAACCTGGTAAATGTCATTTAATGATTTAGAGTCTACAGTGTAATCACCCGTGATGGGGATGAGTATATGGGTGTCATCGGCATCATTGGTGTGGGGTCCCAATGACACATAATTTTCACCCAGCTTCCTACCTAGCCACGACCTACCCTTTGCCTGGACACCCCAAGACATGCCCTGCTTCTGGGTATATGTTTGTATATATTCTTGTATATATTTGCTTTGTGCCGTTGTGTTTTATATGCATTTGCTTGTATATAGTATCACATATATTTGCTCTTCTTGCCATTGTGCTGTATATACTCATGCCAAATACTGTAACAAGCTTAAGTCTTCATGTAAACTGTTGCGCCCGGCTGCCCATGGGTTTGGCTCGCATTAACAAATAAACAAACAAACAAACAAACATCAAACAGTGGTTTAGAGAACACATTGTAAAGAGTAGGGCATAAGCACGATCCTTGGGGGACCCCACAAGGGACTGGCGCCGGGTCTGCAGAGGAAGTTGGGGAGAATACTCTCATATGTCTATTGTTCAAGAATGATTTAATCCAATTAGTGGCATTGTCAGAGAAGTGGGCTGCCGTTTTCAGATGTTGACAGAGGATTTGGTGATTTACCACATTGAAGGCAGCGGATAAGTACAGTAGTAGTAGGGCTAGTTTAACTTTGCTTTTAGATCCTCAATTTGGGTTTTGAGGTCTAAAAGGGCTGTCTCAGTACCATGCTTGGGTCTGAAGCCCGATTGTCTAGTGCCTAGTAGATTTTTTGTTTCCAGATAGTTCTGTATCTGTAGGTAAGATGCTCTATCTAAGATTTTTAGGAGAAACAGGACTGTAGTAATGGGAATATAGTTAGTAGGGACCTCAGGATCTAGGGTTGGACCCAAGTATCCTTCAAATTGTTGGGGACCACTCCCGATTGAAATGAGGAGTTGATGAAGGTTGTTATGAATGGAGCAAGGTCATGGGCCGATTCCTTAATGATCGGTGCTGGACAAGAGTCCCCTTGGAAGGTTTTAAGTTGCAGATGATTATTTCAACCTCCAGGGTGGTGAGCGGCGTAAAGCTGAATGGCAAGGGAGGGACAGGGGTGGTTGTTTTAGGTAGCGAGGTTTTGATTAAGTGGGGTGTGTGGAGAGACTTTTGTTTAGCGTTAATTTTGGATTGCAGAGTAGTTATTTTGTTGAGAAGTGCATTTTGAATGTTATTGCACCAGGAACTGTCTTTAATGCATGAGTCAGGGACATGTGAAGGGGATTCTAACTCTTTGAGAATTTTGAATAATTCTTTTGTATTGGATTCAGCTTGAGTTATGCGTAGATTATAAGACTCTTTTTTGGCTTGAAGGATGGCTTCCTTGTAATTAAGTGAGGTGATCAGGAGGGAAGCTTTGTTAGTCATACTAGGATGACTTTTTCAAAGAGCTTCGGCCTTTTCTTTGCGCAGGGCGCTGAGCTGTGGGGTAAACCAAGAGTTCAGGTGGGATTGTTGTTTGGCTTTGCGTATTTTTAGTGGGGCTATGGTCTCAATGGCTTTGAGCAGGGTGCTGTTAAAGGTGTCTACTAAGACGGTGGGGTCCTTGTGCTGCGCGGCACAAGTGTTCAGGATAGGGAGGAAGCAATTT
Organism: Ambystoma mexicanum; assembly: GCF_040938575.1. Classification (NCBI taxonomy): domain Eukaryota; kingdom Metazoa; phylum Chordata; class Amphibia; order Caudata; family Ambystomatidae; genus Ambystoma; species Ambystoma mexicanum. Next base: position 355,656,069 of record NC_090921.1, read on the forward strand.
CTCCCTGGTAATGTCCTTTTTATTTCTAGTGGGTATAGTAGGGGCTATGATGGGTATGGGCTGAGGGTTGGTGGCTGGCACGAGGAAGGTAATGACGTGGTGGTCGGACCAGGCGCAAGCAGTGTTAGAGCTGACTGTGGTGTTGCAGTTAAGGTCTGCTAACCAATCAAGCATTCTACCCTTGTTGTGGGTGGGTTCGAGGATGTGTTGCTGGAAACCTAGGTTAGCGAGGGTGGTGGCAACTTCAGTGGCCATCTGGTCCTTCGGATCGGAAAGGCCAAGGTTGAGGTCACCTAATAGCAGAACCTGAGAGTTAGGCTTCGTGTTGGCAGGCAATGTAGATGTAATATCGTCAGTGAATGAGCCGAGTGGTCCTGGAGGTCTGTATATAAGGTGAAGTGTTGCTGTGTTGGTATTTGAAAGGGATAGTTTTACTGATAAGGATTCAGCAGAGCTGAATTGGGCATTGGCAGTAATTCTCAAGGTGATCTTGTCTTTGTGTATGAATGCGACTCCTCCTCCTTTAGACAAGTTGGACTGTCGATCATTTCTAATAATGGTATAGCCATTAGGTATGGAAAGGGCGAGAAGTGGGCCAGAAGCATCATGTAACCAGGTTTCTGTGATGGCTAGAAAGTTGAGTTTTTGGACAGTTTTTAAGGTCAGCGATATGAAGGCCATGTGCCGTAAGAGATCTGGCATTGATGAGGGCTTCCTTGAGCGATGAGATGGGGTTAGGTATCGTTGGTGGGTTGGGCTGTGATTGGGCAGTATGGCTGCGCTGGGTGCAATGTGGTCGGGGCAGTCTAGATCTAAGTCTGGTGTTCCTAGATTGTAGTGTACATGGAAGATTAGTTGTGGGTTTCGTGGCAAAGTGCGTAAGCCACAGAGCCGGGTCATTGAGGTAGGGATTAGTAGGGAGGTCAGTGCAGTGGAGCATGGTAAGGAGATGGGTCGTGTGGAGATCGTGGATGTAGTGTGTCTTAGTAATACTGGCGTATGGAGTGCCTAAAGTAAAGGATAAGAGTCGTAGAGTGACTAGGTGAATGAGGTAGAGGCTGGCAAAGGGCAGCAACCTCATGACGTGGCCTGATAATTCTCGTGATAGGTATGGTATGGTGCCGAAGGGGGGGCTTACCAATAAGGTCGCAGTGGCAGGCTCAATGAGTCAGTCTAGCAGCGCATGTGCAAAAAATATAAATTAAGGCAAGCAGTGGGGGCTCATGGGTCCAATAGAGTGGAACAGCATGTGCAAAAATTACAAATTAATGCACGCAATGGGGGCAAATTACAAGTTAAGGCACACAATGGGGGTTCGTATGTCCAATGGAGTGGAGCAGCAAGTGCAAAATTTACAAAATTAAGGCACGCAATGGGGGCTCACAAGTCAACAGAGTGGAGCAGCATGTGTCAAAATCACAAATTAAAGGCACGCAATGGGGGCTCATAGGTCAACAGAGTGTAGCAGCAAGTGCAAAAATTACAAATTAAGGCACGCAATGGGGGCTCATAAGGTCAACAGAGTGGAGCAGCATGTGCAAAGATTACAAATTCAAGCGCACAATGGGGGCTCAAAAGGTCAACAGAGTGGAGCAGCATTTGCAAAGGTTACAAATTAAGGCAAGCGATGACAGGCTCAATGAGTCCATTACGGTAGAACATGTGCACAGATCACAAGCAAGGAGCGTAGTGTTATTGCTCAGTATAACTGCGTATACGAGTGGCAAGGTTAGAAAATCAGTACCTGATTTGGCAGTGCGGCCGGTAGTAATGAGCAAATGGAGACAAGCGGATGTTGCTATTCCAGGCTTTCAAGTGTTTATTCAGCAGACTATAGACAGGAGAGGTGGGGCCATAAGCAATTGTGGTAAAGTGGGCATATGACCGTTGGTTGTGAGGTTACAACACGTTACACACGGGCGGCTTACCCTGCTATAGTGCGATTGGCTCTTACGGGACTGCGCATTGAAGAGAAGACTGCAGAGCAGTGTCCAGCACCGTAGCGCAGGTGCGGACAGGGGCAGACAGGAGGGGCCTTTGGCACAGGGCCTTAGTCAAGTAGGGCCAGCTTCCGCCTCTGGTTTTCCAGACGAAAGGATATGTAGATGTGGTTGCTAGGCAACCGAGGTAAACGTTGGGATTACGTTCACCATGGCGGCCATCTTGCGGCTACGAGTCACGCCGGACTCAAGCTGCCTCTGGCTATGGGCAGTATTCAGGTGCAGAATGGCACGGTGTCCTTCTGGGCCGGTGCAGGCACTTGTGTAGTGCAGTTTTCAAGCCCGAGGCTGGGCGGGATCAGTAGATGTTGGGCGGCCTTCCGTGCTCGGATCCCAGATGCTCCTGCAGCCTGGGTTCGATGTCAGCCCTCGATGCGGATCAGAGGGATCTGATGTCCCGCTACCCTTTTTCATGCGTGATTTCTTTTACTGAACGGTGGGTAATTACAAGTTTCCCATTATTTCTGGGATATTCCAGGTGCCGGAAATGACTTCAAATCCCCATTCCATGGATTCGACAGGACTCCATGGAGGGAATTGGCAGAATTACCGGCTCCAGTAATACCAGTGGCAGTAATTCCATCATTTATTTGACCGTGGGTGCCTGATTTACCTCCAGCACTTGGCTGGAGGTAAATCAGTGCACCCACCCACAAACTTGTGTTTTGCCGGTGCAATAAAAGTGCCGGAATTACCTGTCGTTTTTCCGGCACTTTTACTGCAACAGCAAAACTGTAATGACCCGCATGGTGTTGTAAGTTAGCAGTTACAAATAAGGCATGAAAGGCTTATGCAGGTCTTTACACCTAATTTTCTGCCTTCATGAGATTTTCATGCATGTGTAAAACTAATGGATTCTTATAGAATCTGTTTGTGTTTAACACCTGCTAAAAGCAGGTGGATCCCATGGGAATCCATTCTAAATGTAATCTCCAAAGTGTAATTTGCAGGCAGCATAGATTTTTTTTTTCCAAAATGGAAAGCAAAAAAACCCAAAAAGAGTAGAGGTAACTCTGCATCTGTTTGCTTTCTTTTTGCCCTCTGTTTTGCAAAAATTGAAAATTGCATGAAGGTGAACCAGCAGAAGCAAGTCCATGGCCCCCTGCATCCAATTACCTATTTCAATAAAGTGAGCCTGAATTTTGAATTATTTATATACTGAGTATGAGATTGTTTTATTGACAGATAGAACGTTATTCACCAACAGGGCCAGAGAGATGGATTTACAGTACACAGACTAATTGCAAACCACACCACCTGAGACCATGCCGAGTGACCCAAAATACATGTTTGCAGTGTGTAAAGATGTATTATTTGGGGCATGCGGTTCTCCTTCAAGGCAGCGCCAATCGATCTTCAGACCACACCCCTTCTTAAAGCCCCCTTCAATTTCACTTCTTCTGGATTTGTTCATTTGTTAGCATATGAAACCAATTGTAAATTGTACAGCCTTTTACACCCTTTTCTCAAACGTTGTGCTGCAAAGTTCACCATTTCAACACATTGAAACTCCCTAGCACTTAGCCAGTGGCCTCCTCCCCTGGCACCCCCTAGCACTTCCCCTCCTGGGTTCCCACTAGCCCTTGCCCGTACACCTCTACCCCCTCTCTTCCCTCTCTACTGCACTTCTTGTCACTGCACTTGCACGTCCAAATGTCACAAGGCGTAGTAGGACCACAATTGTTTATTTACTGTTTTTGCTATTGCTTACTTACTCCCCTTGTTCACTTCCTACTTCTGTCTTGTGGCGCCTGGAAACACCATTTTGTTGTGTAGGCACCTTACAAATACTCAATAAATAAATAAATACAATTGTTCTGGGGGACTGTGGGGGTTAATCTTCCTTCATTACTTTGTGCTCTGTCACAGCATTCGGTCACTTGCGCTAATTTGGGGGAGATGTTAATGCCCAGTCCCTAAAAGTATTCACCTATCACCTCTGGCCTTGAATCGTTTGCATTGCCCCCTCAGGTGCCCTTCCCTGCAACAAAAGCTCCCTCCGCCATTGGCATACTCACAATAATGTTGCTGGCTGTGCACAGTGGCGGCTAATTTTTGGATGCCAGGGGCCATGTGCTGCTCCCCCATTCGTTCTACGCTAGGTGCAAGGTGTAATGTTGGATTCAGTATCATACCTCTATATTCCACCTAGTACAGTGCATTTAGTGCCACGGCGGCAGCATGATCCTTTCATCTTGCCCATTGCGTATGAACACATGCCCAGGCCAACTTAAATCTTAATTGGAGCCCTGTACTGGCCTGGCGATAAAATTGCCATGATGACGAGACCATCCAAATCCGTTTACCTCCTTTCAACATGCTATTGCCTATATTTGACTTATGATAACTGCATTACCTAGGCCTTGACTACTGCAGCTGACTGTTACTTTACAAACTCAACACACAGCATGCTGTACAGGGGCCTGCTGTTGCAGCAGTCTGGCCCAGTTAAAATTGACACAGATGTTTTTGAGCCTGGCAAAGAGAGAGTGCCTGTGTCAGTAAGACAGATTGGGTCAGAAGCGAGCTAACCTATCTGCTGCAACAGCCAACCCAACATCAACTCATCTTCGGGTTGAAAGACAATTGTCCCAAATTCTGAACCCTACAAATCACTGCCTGTGCCAAGAACCCCTCCCACTCAGAAATGATTGAGGAAAATGATAGGACAAAAAGAAAATGTTCTGGGGCTTCTCACAAGACCATGTTCTTCTTTGCATTATGTCTTTCCTAGCTATAGCTTCACGTGTTTTTCCCAGTGTCTCACTTAGCTCACAGCTCAAAAAATGCTCACAACCCAAATGAAAGGTCAGCTAATAAAGCAAGACTGTTAGGGTCATAAAGTGCTGATGTAATTAGACCCCAATTAGACCCTAACAGCTCAGCTAGATTGAGGTGCATGTAGAGTCATGCTGATGGATAATGGAAGGGGGTCATATGAAGGGGTGGGCAGAGAGTAGAATATGATAAAATGTTTGTGAATGTGAATGGAATAGAGGGAAGTGACTCAATGATGTGGCATGAATTGATACAAGAGGATATATGTGGAAACAAGAATGTGCACCTCGCCTTTGGATGAACTCTCTCCAAAGAGAGGACAAGGACTGAATGTTCAGAATACCGAACACCTCATCTCTAGAGGAGAACTGCAATAATAGGCTAGGTAATGCATTGGCCTGTGTGATGAATCCTGTAGAGTTCTCACAGAAACCCTATGTACAGTCTCCACCCAGGTTGCCAGGGGAAGGCAGCCGCTACCTGATCCTAACCCTTGGGGTGGTATTAGTTGGGAGGATCATGTGGGAGGAGAAAGGCCTCAAGGGAATGGGAGGACTCCATTGGGTGAGACGCAGAATTTGTCTCCCTTAGAGGACAAGATGTCAGTGATGCCCGAATATGTCATGGCTTGTTGTCAGATTGAGATTTCTTGTTCTAAAGTTATTCACCCTGGTGGTGGTGAAGACTGTCTTAATCAATCAGTTGTTAGACACACATCTCTCCCTCATAAAATTATCCACATTTATAATGGTAAGAACTCCTGTAGTCAACAAGAGGAAGTTAAATGTGAACCATCAGAACATTACTATCCTAGGTTCTGATAGAGCTAGCACTCCTTTGATTTCAAAACAGGCATTGACTCCTTTTAATATGCAGAGAGAAAAAGCTAATTGTAATATTGGGGACTACAAGTCCCACAATGCCCAAAGTACTGGGACGAAGAAGAGGGATCTGGAGGCATTAAACTGCAAGATGCGGTCTAATGATGTTAATGACCCACACTAGAGAGGGACTAAGGAGTATAAAGGGTCCCCTCAACTGCAGACCATGAGTTGCAGTAGTAGTAACAGGAGAAACAGAGGGTGTAGTACTGTGCGTGACTCCACGTTGAAGGAGCAGCTGAGATTGGGGGGCAGCAGAGACACTGGAGCCACTGAGAACTGCGAAGCAGATGCTGGTTTCAAGAGGGTCTCTGTCCTCAAGCAATGTATCGGCAAACATTGCACAGTGTGAAGCATTATTGGTGAACGCTTTCCGCCTGAAAATCTTGTGTGCAGAGGCTGCGCGGTGGGAATCATTCATTTTGAATGCTTCCCCCAAAGGGAAGTGTGCTCTGGTGACAGGCGAGCACGAAGCACTTCTGGAGTGAGGACCGCTCTTTCTCTGGCTGCCGTGGACTGCAGGGAGCAGGAAAAAGCATCCGACTTTGGAGTGGAAAGCAGAGAAAGCAGAAGACATGAAGGAAGCGGAGCGAGCGGACACGTATGCAGCACCCGGTGAGTTCACTAGTTGGGTGTGACCCTGGCACAATCCGTGATTGCCTTTTGGCCCTTGTTACTAATTTTGAACACCAAACTAATGTTAAGAGGTAGAAGTGGAGATTGGGCATAACTTTGCATACCAAAATATTGCTTCTGATGTTTGTCAATCTGCTTAGAATCACATGCTGTGCATAGTCCGAGATCCAGTGGTAACCGTGGAGTATTGCATCTTGTCTTTCGAGAATCGAAAGGGGACGTCGACATGAGCGTGCCTGTAACACTATCCCTACAAGACGTGTAGTGTACCTAAGATCCCTCATGCGTCGAGGTCCCTCAGATTGTTTTTTTCCACTCAGATAACTTATGCAGAATTCGTAAAGAACATTGCTATTGTCCAACAACCTTTGGTCGAATTATTCTATAGAAATTTTCCACGAAGGACAAGGAATGAAAGCCCTGCTAACCCTGGATTTAAATGTCCAAAGCTTGTTGACCCCTCTTTAGGAGAGGATATATATATAATTATGACTTTGCTGAAGAAAACATTCTACCAGTTAAGGTACAGGAGAATCCTTTTTATAACGAGGAGGAACATGAGCCCATTGGAGATGAGCCCATTGAGGATGATCCTATATTAGGCTGGGGGGAGGAACCAGATGTGGGTGACCCTCAACCATGGCATTCCCCAGAGCCACAAGACCCAGACCCAGATATTCTGGCCTTGGAATCTCCTCAGAATACCCCTACAAGAAATCCTTCTCCTATTGATGATCAACTAACATTTAATGTAATGCTACATAAAGCAGCTGATCACTTTAAATTGCCACTGAAGAGGCAGCACCTGAAGCCGACTTTGTTGAGGATATACTCAAAGAGAAGCCGCCAACCAGCCAAGCCATCCCTCTACGCAATTCAATTAAAAAACGCTTTGCTCCATCTTCGTCTACACCGGCTCTTACGAAGGGTGTAAACCCAAGTATTGAAAAACTCTTCCGACCCTGACTCTCTATATATTAGAGGTCATTCCACCCCAAATCATTTGGTAGTCACTACCATAAGGAAAAGAGCAGGGGTCCCTTTATCAACAGGCGAGGCTCCCCCTGACAAAGAAGGGAAAAGACTTTATGCCCTGTGTAAGAGAGTTACCACAGCGGCAGCGTACTCCACGCGTATCGCCAATAACACTACTCTATTGGCTAGTTACGCAGATGCACAATGGGCTTTAATACAAGAAAGCCTATAAGAGGCTCCAGAACCTCGACGAACCAGCCTACTTACCACAGTCTCTGAAGGTAGGCAAGTTAACCAAAGTATTTTAAAGAAGACTTTGGATTCTGCTGAGACAGCCAGCCGAGCCCACGCTCAGGGCATTCTCCTCAAAAGACACGCGTGGCTTCGTAATTCAGGGATTAAACCTGAAATGCAAGTGTCTCTTATAAACAAACCTGTGGAGGAATCCAACTTGTTTGGGAAGGCAGTCGATGAGGACTTAGAGACCGCAAGAAAAGAACATGAAACCCTAAAGAGTTTGGACCAAATTACTCAGAGACCTTCCATAAGGCGAGGTTTTGGAAACAGAAGGTTTTTTCGTGGCCAACGCTCCACTCACCAACAATACCCTTCAGGAAACAACTGTAACACTCCACAGGGAACCAGTAATTACAATACCCCTTACCCCCAAAGGGGACACCGGCGTGGTAAGGGAAGAGGCAGGAACCCGACACTCTGAGGTTCTCCTGTCTCAGGCTCCAAATGGCTCGAAGATTTGGGTCCCCTTCCATGCCTCTCCGGTCGGTGGCCAGCTGATATAATTCCTGAAAGCTTGGGAGGGAATAACCATGGACCAGTGGGTGCAAAAACCATAGCCCACTGGTACTGTGTAGAGTTCAAGCAATGCCGAAAATACAGACCTCCACGGCAATGAAGACTAACACCAGAACATCTTTGCATACTTCTTCAAGAAGTCGAGATATTGGAACAAAAAGGAGCCATAGAGATCGTACCTCTATCACAGGTAAAGGAGGGTATTTATTCAGTGTACTTCCTTGTACCCAAAAAGGATCTAACCATGCGTCCTGTTCTAGATCTGCGCCCAGCGAACAAGTTTGTAAAACCACAGAAATCTCGCATGGTCACCCTGCAGGAAGTAATTCCTCTGCTGACACAGGGTGATTACATGGCAACTCTGGATATGAAAGATGCATACTTTCATATTTCGATGTTGCCAACGCACCGAAAGTACCTCAGGTTTATGATAAAAGACAAACATTATCAGTTCAAGGTACTACCCTTCGGCATAGCATCTGCGCCAAGGGTATTTACGAAGGTACTAGCAGTAGCGGCAGCACACCTGTGCAGGCAATCCATTCTAGTTTATCCTTACCTCGACGACTGGCTCATAACAGGGGACTCCTACGAAACATGCCTGTCAAATACCAAAAAGACGATAGATCTTTTATTCAGCCTGGGCTTCTCCATCAATGAGAAGAAATGCAGCTTAGATCCCAGTCAAGTCAAACAATTCCTAGGGGCTCTAAATTGAACAAAGGACGGTTTCGTCTTCCGCTCCAACGAGAGGGTTCAAAACATGCTCTTTCAAATCCCTCACTATGTAGCCAGTCGAGAGGTAACAGTATGCAAGGCTATGCGTCTACTGGGAATGATGGCATCATGTATCTACTTAGTTCCTCACGTGTGCCTGTGCATGCCCCCAATGCAAGAGGGGCTAAGCAACTAGTGGTGTCAGGCCAGCGGACAGTGGGACGATTTAGTAGTGGTCTCGCCGGCCCTAGTTCTCTCGCTGCGGTGGTGGTCGATGGAAAACCTCTTGAAAGGGAAATCCTTCACCACCCCCACAGTGGAAGCCACTCTAACTACGGATGCCTCCCTTACAGGGTGGGGAGCCCACTTGCTCCAACAGACAGCCAGCGGAGTGTGGTCGCCAGACATAGCGTCCAACCACATAATCCTGCTGGAACTGCTGGCAGTGTTCAAAGCACTGAAAGCGTTCGAAACACAAATACAGGGAAAGACTATACTAATCCTCACAGACAGCACTACGGCCGTGTACTATCTGAACAAACAGGAAGGTACTCATTCTCCATGGCTGTCCAAACTGTCTTCTGGCAGACGTACTCAGCAGAGACTTCCCGTTGCCCAGGGAGTACGAATGGTGATTACACAGAGACATCATCGCCAATGTTTTCACACAATGGGGTTTTCCAGATATCGATCTGTTCGCGACCCTGGAGAACGCCCAAGGCCAAGATTACACCTCCAGATACCCCCAGAACCAATCCAAGGGGAACGGACTCTGGATAACATGGTCAGGGAAATTTGTCTACGCTTTTTCCCCCCCCGACTCCCTTCTCAACAAGATTGTGCACAAGATGTACCTGGAACCAGTCACAATGATATTGGTGGGCCCGCCAACCCTGGTTCGCTCACCTGTTGGAGATGTTCCTATCTCCTCCAGTCAAACTGCCTTGCCCATACAACATGCTGTCACAAGACAGAGGGGAGACGCTTCACCCATGCCCGCAGACATTGAACTTAGCGGCCTGGCTCCTGAGGTCATAGTGTTTGGGCACCTGCAACTCCCTCAGGGATGTATGGACATTCTCAGGGAAGCAAGGAAACCTAACACTAGATACTGCTATTCTAGTAAATGGAAACAGTTTGTCATATGGTGTAACTCAAAGAGCATCAACCCTATCGACTGCTCTCCCACTCACATTTTCCTATACCTAACTCACTTACTTGACTCAGGCCTAGTCTTCAACTCAATAAAGGTGCATCTAGCGGCACTTTCAGCATATACAACATCACAACAGAAAGTGTCATGGTGGAAGATACCAGTAATTAAGGTTTTAATGGAAAGGGTAAAAAAGGATTCACCCTCCCATTTCTAACCCGGCTCCCGGATGGGACCTAAATGTGGTATTAACTAGACTTATGGGAGCTCCTTTCGAGCCCAAGCATAAAGCAAGTCTTAAGAACCTCACCCTCAAGACTGCTTTTTTAATAGCAATCACCTCCATTAGGAGGGTAAGTGAACTGCAGGCACTATCTATTCTATATCCCTTCGTAATGGTTCACAAAGACAAGGTGGTTTTGCGCACTCACCCTAGCTTTGCGCCTAAATGAATTTCCAAGTTCCATGTGAACCAATCAGTAGTGCTACCAACGTTATTTCAAAATCCCTCAAGCCTGGGGGAAAGAACCCTGCACACACTGAATGTACGCAGAGCTGTCATGTTCATTATGGAAAGAAATCGTCCACTAAGGAAAACTAATCAGTTTTTCATGTCAGTGGCCACAGGAGAAGAAGGAGATGCAGTCTCCAAATCCACTATTTCTAGATGGACTGTCAATTGCATTACACTCTGCTACCATCTTGCGAAGAGAGAACTGCCCTTCAAGCCTAGAGCACATTCCACTCGAGGCACTGGGGCGTCCATAGCATTAATTGAAAGTGTTTGCCTTGAGTCCATTTGCAAAGCGGCAACGTGGAGTTCTGTACACACCTTTTGCAAAACACTATTGCCTAGACACTCATTATAGGTCTGATTCTCAGGTGGGACAGGCAGTACTAAGACATCTTTTCACTACTGTTCCTTCTCACAACCCACCTCAACACTGGGTACTGCTCACAAGTCTATGCACAGCATGTGATTCTAATCAGATTGACAAACATCAGAAGACATGCATTACTTACTGTAAAAGCATTTCTGATGGTTGTATCTGCTTAGATTCACATGCGCCCACCCTTCCTCCCCACTCAGATGGAAGGAACATATACGTCTTACTACTTTCTCTCTTTTCTGTACTCACTCACGATAGTCATAAGGCTCCCTCTCGTCACGTGAGGGATCTTGGGTACACTACACGTCACGTAGGGATAGTGTTACAGGTACGGCCATGTCGACGTCCCCTTTCGATTCTTGAAAGACAAGATGCAATACTCCGTAGTTACCACTGGATGTCGGACTATGCACAGCATAGGCTAAAAATGCTGTTTTTTTAGTGCATCCTGCCAATTTCCTCATGCCCCTATGTACTGAGATAATAGGTGTTGCATTATATTGTATTGTAATCGCAGTCACTTTACAGACCTCAAACTGGTGAGGTGCTGATTTGAACTTGCTGGAATTCAAACCTCTGATCTCTAGGCTAAAGACAAATTAATGAGGCAAGCGCTTAACTCAAAAAAGCTACCTTAAAGGCTCAATAACCAGACACCATCCTTTCTGCAATAGATTGGTTCTATGTCCCCTGAGTGAATCCTCAGATGCCCATCCTTCCTACTGGCAATAATTCCAAGTCACTTGAGAGAATGCTGGGACTACATTTTCAGACTCTCTATCCCCGCCTGAACCCATCCTTCCTAGTGTCCACAGTTTCTACAGCCGTGTGAACCCATAGAGCCGAAATATAGTTGACCTGTTTTATATCCGTGGGTGGCTCCCCAGAACTTGTCCTACTACAGGTGGCATGCTGTCTGTACTTGTTGGAAGAACAGGTTGATCCTTTGAGTGACGTATTGTATATCGCTGAGTGAGTGAATCCCAAAATCCATCCTTCCTACAGGTCACAGAATGTATTCCCTGTGTTAATCACATTATTACTAATTCCATTTTAATTGTGAGTCATTAGTCCACCAGTACATCTGGCAGAGATCTTGTGTGAGCTTGGTCTGTGCTACCCATGTGTGAGGTAGTGGTACTTTGAGGGTACATCTAGCATGTCTCTGACTATGGTTGGTTGACACAGGTGTTGTGGAAGCTCAGCCTGAGTCATTATGCTTGCAGGTACTCTCCCAGTTTGTTCCTTATAAGCTCTCTCTCTCTGTCTAAATACCCAGAAGCCATCTCTCTTCTGTCTAATTTCTGTCTCTGGTGAATCCCCAAAGCCCATTTCTTGCACACATAACTAGCTGATTACCACGTCGACCACTCCCTGGATCAACACCTCTTAGAGGTGACGAGCTAACGACAGCTCAGATAATCACCAAAATCAACTCTAGCAACATCACAAAAAAAGTGTGTTTTTATAACTCTTACTGGCACAGTTTCACATTTAATGACATGTTCTGTATCCTATACCCTTATGCAGATCCCGCTAGCCCATTAATTCTACAGGTAGAAGGTACTTTGACCATCTGTGAAACTCACAAGCCATCCTTCCTTCTGTTCAAGGTTCTTGGTTCATGGGTGAATCCCAAAACCCATTCTTTCTACAAGGGAAAAGTTGTTTTGGACCCTGAAATAAATCCCAGAATCTACCCTTCCTACAGTAGACAAATTGAATTCCCTCTTAGAATCTTTAGAGCCATATAACTTTCTGAGAGCCTAGAAATTCCCCATACCCCATTATTTCAACAGGTAAACGTGGTACATATCCTTCCATTGAGTGAGACAATGCCCAGAATCTAACAGGTGAAATGCAGTGTTTCGTCCCTGAGACAATGAGCAGATTCTATGCTGTTAAGAGGTGAAATGTAGTGTTTTGGCCTGGTACAATGTCCACAATCCACCCGTTTCTACAGGTGAAAGGTAGTTTGTCAGTGAGTAAATCTTCAAACCCCCATAAGCGACAAGTGACAATTCTCTTTCTACAGACAAATTAACAGAGTCCATCCATCTTTCGGGTGACATTCCATGGGGCTTGATGAATCCCCTCCATTCATGCTTTCCAAAAAACAGCTTATCTAAAAAACACATGCTTCCAAGGTGAAAGGCAGTCCTCTGTGTTTGTTGGAGGATTGTCTTCTGCCTGTGGTGTTTTAAGTTCAGAGACCTGGGTTGGGTTGGCTTTGTGATCTTCCTTTGATATGTAAGTGACGATTGTGGAAGCCCTTGAACGGTGTATGTTGCTATGATGCATTCAGCTGGGAGTGGGCTTCCTCTGCGCGAATACTTGAACAAGGTTCTCAGCTGTGACTTTGTTTGTCGGTGGGAAGCCAGTTTTGCACTCTTTTCATGGGGTGGGTGACTATTCCATGTGGTTAGTAGTTATATTGGCTTATTAAGAGGGTGGTCCCGTATGGGTCCTGCATCCACCGCCCCGTCAGAGAATGTGTGTGATCCTCCTAACCATCACAGGACACTACTCTACTGACAAACACTTTAGGCAACGTCTATCATACCATCCAGGCCTGGATGGCGCATCACTCAATCTGCCTGGACGTCGATAAGACCGAGCTGATTTTGGTCGGATTGCAACCCCAGTTAAATGAACTTGATGGAGCCTACAGATCCCTGGTTATTGATGACATTACTATGCCAGTCTCTCAGGAAGTCAAAACCCTCGGGGTCAACTTAGACTCTAATCTGTCACTAACCAAGCAAGTAAATGCAATTACCTCTACGGCAGCCTACACTACTGTAATAATGGTACATTGGTACACTCTTGTAGCTTATTGAAAAGGCTTTATTGTAAGTTACATTAAGCTAACAAGTAAGGGAACCACTGGGTCCCATCACCGAGGCTTAACTGACATCAGGTAGAACACTCATACAGCATTCACACATCAACATTCCACATGACATCACAGGCAAGCACTTCACAACACATCTACTTCCTTTACAATGACGCACAACCACATAACATTCACCAACAAGCACTACACAACACAACTCCTTTCTTTCCCCACACTACACCAACAAACACATCACAACACATCCCCCTCCTTACCACAACCATCACTGAGACAGTGAACACAACACAAGGCATTCACACAAGACATCCACACCGTGCATCTTTTTATCATGAGATGCAACTCAAAAAACAAAACTTCAGGGACGCTATCCCTACCTAACTGAGGCACTATCCCTACACTCATGTTGAGAGACGCTATCACTACTCCGGGCGCTACCCCTTTAGTACACTTAACAGGGACGCTAACCCTAACCTTATGCTAAGGGATGCTATCCCTTCTCAACAGGGATGCAATCCCGACACTCCTTTTGAGGGATGCTATCCCTACCACTTACTTGGGATGCTATCCCTATAATGGTGCAGGACGCTATCCCTATTTCACTCAGGGACGCTACCCCTATACAGATGAGAGGCGCTATCCCTACTCTGGTACGGGCGCTACCCCTACACTACTCAGGAATGCTTCCCTGTACAAATGAGGGACACTATGCCTAAACTGGTGCGGGACGCTATCCCTACTTCACTCAGGGACGCTATCCCTATACAAATGAGGGACGCTATCCCTAAACTGGTGCGGTACGCTATCCCTACTTCACTCTGGGACGCTATCCCTATACAGATGAGGGACGCTATCCCTACTTACTCACTGGATGGGACACTATGCCTCCTTCACACTAGGGGATGCTTTCCCTTGTACCCCATATGGGACGCTATCCCTGCTACATACTCAGGACGCTACCCCTGTACCTCAGTTGGGCCGCTATCCCTACACCTACACACTGACTTCACATTGATGGGACGCTATCCCACGCTTTTCAACATTGGCGACTCACTTCACATATATTACGTTTTGCATAGTTACACATCCATGTCAAAACAAATCTGCCCAAATATGTGTCCCTAATAGTCCATGCCGCATTAATGCAGACTATTTTACTCTATGCGCATCCAAAATCCTAAAAGTCGGTGTTGCCTTAGATAACGTAACCCTAGAACTCCTCAAAAGGTTGCTTCTATCTCACTCATGCTCTCTTTCTTGCACTGCCAGGCATGCCTAAAGTACCTCTCACTTAAGGCAACTACTGTATTCTTCAATGTCCATAAGAGTCCCTTTATTTCTGCTAATCCTCAAAAAGTTATTCTCACGTTGTAGACCATATATGTACACTCTCACCACCATTTGCACTCTCACAGTAATACAGCACTACCCTTATCACATCGTTATCCACTACACATAGCTCTACAAAATACCATGCAGCTGTAATTGAATTATAAAGGATATGATCTTCTGAAGCCTCTTCTAAAGCCTCTCTGAGCAACTCCGTGGGATACAATCTTCTGCCTAGTCTCCGGCTCCTTGTTACAAAATCGCTACAAGTTCCCAGCTGGTTGCAAAACTGACGAGATGCGCAGCTGTTTCCCCGGCTCTTCTATTAGCTCTTCGGGTTCTCCTTAACGCGCACATCCAGTTCCAATGTGCGATACTCTCGCCAAGTCTGCAAATGCAGTTCCTCAGCTCTTTGTCATGGGAGAGTTCACTGCAGCTTTGTGTCATGGGTGCGTTCACCCCTCTTCTTCTCTTCCGGCATCATTGTTAGGGAGAATTCTCCAGAATGGTTAATTCCCTTACATACGGAGTTCCTCTGCAGCTTTGCTGGATTTCTAGGATTTATTTTTTTCACCTGGTAAGAGTGAAAAGGTAAGAGCCTTTTTTCCCACTCTAACATGTGTTTTTCTGTGTCTGTGTAACAATATGTTCATAGACTGTGGAGTCTTACCTACTCCACAGGCATCATCTTTTACTGTGTTACACAGCACCTTCAGTGCAGTGACACAGGGTTGTCTTTTAGACTTCCCAACTCAGACTCAATTTTCTGGGACTGACTACTGTCTCCCAGAGCATGTAAAGTTGCCATTGACTTTATTAGTCTCTTTAAATCCACAGACCCAATACAAACTATCTTACATAGATTACTGGAAAGGGTTGATACTTATCCCTTTTTGTCTGTTTCTCTTGGAGCACTGTTTCGCTCCCTTTTCATCAAGACTTGGCTGGTGGCAGTGGTAACTACCCTAATTTTCCTACCTCGGTTATCTTAAATAACCTTGGTATTGTTTTAGGCTATCTTGGTAGCCTCGAATTTAAACCCGCTAGACCATATACTTTTTCATACCGTTCCGGCTGGGTTTATTCGCCATTTCTTTTTGAAAATGTCTTTCTCGTGTTTTACTCTGCGCGCCAAACCAGTTTTGGTTCCTTTGTTTGCCGTCCTTTTGCAGGCTTCTACACAGAAACCCTCCTTAGGCGCCTGAAAGGCTGGGTAGGCAGGACGTGAGGGAGGGGTTTTAGGACCCCTGCCATGGGTTCCCTTGGTAACCCAAGTCGCAATCCTGTTTGATTGGCTAGGTGAGTGTACCGCCAGGACAGCCACCCTGCTGTGTGATTGACAGCCAGGCTGTGTGAATGGGGGAAAACTGCATAAAAAGCAGGTCTCTGAGACTGGAAAGGCAGAGTCGCCACTGGAACGAAAGAACAGGCGAGGAGCTGACTGAAGAGGACACCTACAGCGACTGAACCGCCCGGTGAAGCCCTGCTGCAGGTCTGAATCTTCAGACTCCAACTAAAGAAGATCTACCAGGAATCCTCTTCCCCTCAGTTGGTGGGATCAACCAGTTCGCCTAAACTGCAAGCCGGGACTCCCTCCTCTGGTCGAATTAGCTGCACAGAGCTACAGTGACCCGGATAGCCAGGAAGGTCGGACCCTGCTTGGGTTTTAAGGAGCGCACCTTTTATTTGTTGCTTTGCTCTGCTGCTGGTTTCTTCTCTGGGCAGTGCAGGACCCTCCAGTCTTCCTACTTCATGTCAGTCCGACAGTCGCTTCAGGATCAGTGAGCCTGCAGGACCTGCCAGGAACGCCCGCCTCAGCTACAGCTTCTTCTACATTTAAAGGTACTGTGCAAATCCGGTTGTTCGTTTTGTCCAGCCGCGGTGAATGTGTGTGACCTTTTGCCAATCCGAGGGCTCGTCCTTCTCTTCTCTTTAAACTAACTTTTCTGCCGACCAACTTCGTCCAGAACTCTTGGCAAAGACTTAACCGTGAACTACCCTGAACTGTGTGATCTTGAGCAAAATACTTTTTTCCTATTGACTTTGGCCCTAAGCCTTTTGTGTTTGATTCCCTCACTGTAGTTCCTCTTTCTAGATTGCCCTGCTTACTTACCTGTTGGTGCTGCTCAATTTTCGTCTGACTTTGTCTTTCCCTCCCTTTAAAATTATTGGAGTGCCATTTTGTTCACACTTCATTTTTTAGCTTACCTTGTCCAGAATCTATTGGGTGTAGTGTATTAAGAGTGTGATTTTTCAACTGCTTTACTTTAGTGAAATGTTTTACAACTGATGTGTAAATAAATGTGTATTCTTTTACTCAGAAACCTTGAGCCAGTGTTTGTTTGAATCATAGTGATTGCTGTCCTTTGTGTAACTATTGATACTGCTCACTTGCTCTTGAGATAAGTCTGGCTGCTTAGCCATCGCTACCACTTTACTGTGTAGTACGGGCTTGTACCAAAGGTGAATTTGTACTGTCACTTGTAGTCTTAATTGTGTGTGGTGTTCCCAAAGGGTACGGCATATAATTCTGCCTAACACTGGTGTGCAGCAGTGAGGATCAAGTATAGCAATTACACTTAGAGTGCTACTATTACCTTGGATCAACAAACCACAAGGCTAAACATCACGAAAAAGCAATATTAATCATGTCTGATACGGAAAGCTACAGTCAGGAGACCCTCCTTAGTTACACTGTGGATTATCTAAAAAAATCTGTGTAGAGAAAGGAATCTCTCTGTTAAAGGCAAAAAGACTGAATTGATTGAAAGGTTGTTAGAGAAACAAAGTCTGGAGGGTGGGTCTGAAATACCTGACCCCTCAGCAAATGTGGAAAATAATGAGGATGATAATGTGTGTATTATTGATGCGTTGGAAGAAGTAGATGTGTCTCATAATATAGGCCTCACTGCTCCCTTACCTCAGCAACCTCACCCTTTGTCCACTGGGACCCCACCAGGTCCTACACTTAGCCCTGAATTCATTGCTCTAGAAAAGATGAGGCTTGAATTGGAACTCAAACGTTTTGTAACGCTCACCTGACTCCCACGGAGGCGCTGGCCTGGTTCGCGCTGCTGTGACCTCTTCTAAGGTGATGCGCAGGGTTCGGAAGACGGACTGGACCGGACCCCCAAATCTGGCTTGTCTGGCTCGCAGAAGTATCCTTCTGTAGGTGAAAATAGGGGATTAACTGTCTGCGGGGTAATGCAATCGGCCTCCCACTTTCCCCTCTCACCCTCCTCGAAACCCTTCTGTGATTCCTCGTAGCGCCTCACCTTAGGGTCTGGAAGGACGAGCTCTCCATCCTGCTTCTGATGCAGGGGCCCGTTGGTATCCAGTTACTTCACTGGATTTTCGGATTGGTGAGAACCAAACTTGCTTGGCTTCCAGGTAAGTTTTTGATAAGAGGATCCCCTTGTGTCCATGCAGTAATGTACTAATGCTAGTGTCTTTTTCCCCATAGGGGCCAGGGTACGGAATGCCGGGGAACAGGCACCGACCCGAGATGAGAGGTGAAATCCTTGTAGAAATCAGGTAAGTCTTTAATGAGCGTTTTTTTGGTAATGTCTTTTCATTCGCTCATTAACGCTGATGTCTCTTTTTCCCCTTAGGGGCCGGGGTCCGGAAATGCCAGGATGCGGCGTGGACCCGAAATGGAGAGGGAATGAATCAGCAGGTAAGTCTTAACATGGAGATTTAGCTTTCCTTATTCCCTTCTCTCTCTCACCTTTTCTTCTGGTCTTTTTCTCCCTAGTCGCTGGGGCGTGACTGCGAATCCGGATGATCGCTGCTGAACATGGAGGCGCCCTGTAGAGGTGAGTGGAATGCGGCGCTGCAGCGATCGACGCGATGAGCTTTTAAATAAAAGTCTTCCTTTTCAGGATTGTCGGCGAGATGTCTCCGGGATGCGGTTTTAGCAGGTAAGGACTTTTCCTTCTTCTGTTCTCTTCTTCTCTTCCTTTGCAGGTGATTCAGGATGCTGGCAGGCGTGGCAGAAGTCAGGATGCAGGAGCAGACACGGTGAGCGTCCAGCTGCTAGATGCAGAACAACGCGAAGCACGTGTGGCTGTTCGGGTGGGGTTTAAATAGCCTTGGAAGAAGTTCCAGGTATGTATCCTTCCTCCAATCAGGTATGTATCCTTCCCCGACCACGCCCGGATGGTAAATTAGTCCCACAGGTAAAGTAGTTCCTTTCAGGCCTCAAGGAGGCCGGGATCCTGCAGCATGGTCTGCATCAGGTAAGTGCACCCAAGCACTCCCATAATGAGCCTGGCGCCTATGGCGCCAGGACTGATGTCTTTTATGAGCCTGGCACCATAGGCACCAGGACACTTTCCAAAGGGCCCCTATATGGGATTGATGGGTGCTTCCTTGGGGACTGGATGTCCTTTTCGGGGACGCAGGGCTTGAACCGGCTCCCCGGGGGCGGGCATCATGACACGTTTAAATGCTCAAACTGAACAAAAACACCAATAACTTAAGCTCAGAGAGGCGTGGCTAGCCGCCATGTAGTGAGGTCGAGTCTTGTCCACTGATATGCCGAAAACTTAAGCCATAAACTATAAAAATGACTAAAAGTCACCACACATGCCAACGATTGCCTGGAGCACCCGTGGAAGAAATTTGGAATGGCTACGACTTGCCGTTGGGACACCACACCGTGGGAAGGAGAACGACGAGCCTGGGGCAATGGTGGCAGCCGGGTGATTCGGCTCCTCGCTCGACCCAGCAACCAAGATCGAGGATATTGTGAGCCCGCCTAGACCCAGGAGCACCCAAAGTCTGCAGGGGTGATCGATTGCCCTAAATTACGGGCAGTGTGAAAAGCGACCCAGGCACACGAAGGCCTGCACCCGCTCCCCGGTGCCCTGCGCTGCCGATGGTTGGAGGCGCCAGGGCTGACGCCTGCCATGCCGGCCGCAAGCCGAGTGTAAGTGGGGCGGGAGGCCAAAGCGGAGCGCACCGAAGATAAGCCCCAGGTGAGTCGAGACCACCACGGCCGCCCAGCGCGACACGCCGGACGAAGGCAGGAAACCTGGGCTGGCGATCCAACAAGCCCCGCTGAGAGATTGGAAGACACGGGGCGTAGGGCTCGCTGCGGGGGCCCTGCGCGCCTCGCTGCCCAGCGCGATGGCGCTGCTCCCACAGATTCACACGAGTGCAGGGCATATACCCTGGGGCCGTTCATGCGGCGGCCCCGCGCGACCAGCGGAGACTCATCCCGGCCACTGTAGTTGGCCCAGAAGCAAACCCCACACCCAGCATGACTGTGCTGAGGAGGCCGGGATCCAGGTCTGGCGCATCAGGAAGCACTGCCAGGCTGCCTGAAGACGAGGGGTAAGGATTTGGAGGGAGGGAACACTGGAGCCACCACCGTCTCAGTGCAACTATAAGAGACATTGATAACCCCTGATTGCAGACACACACGCCCGGCTGCCACACGCTGTGCCCAACACCGGACGGCACATAGCTGCACCGTGAGGCCCACTGAGACTCTTGGTGGACACTGAGGCTGGCCCCGAGGGGAGGTAACATCCCGTTGAACGGAATCTGTGCACCATAGACCCTGCGCTGAAGTCCCTAAAAGCCCCACAGGGTGGCCAAAAGACAAGGGGTGCAGAGTTAGCGGTAAGGAGCCCTGAGGTCAACGCAGCCCCCGCGCGGCAAGTATGTGGTGCCGCCATTGCGGGAGCCCCAGACTTTAAAAATACACAGCCCGCAGCTACATACCGCGCCCTGTGCAGGGCAGTGTGCAGGGTATTACGCGGCCCACAGCGGCACGGGGTGGAGCCGGAGGCGGTGCAGAGGGGGTGCCAGTGCTTGGCCTGACAGAAGCGAAGCTGGGGTTTTGAGATAGCATGATTCCCCTTCCTTCCTCGAGCACTGCAGAGGCAACTCACGGGAACCCCATTAATCAAGTCAAGAGGAGCTCATTCCGAGTGCCCAGTACACCACAAGAGAGCACCAATCCCTTAACACCATGCAGAACCTCCCAATTCAATCCAAAGGAGGAAGCGCATAACATAAGAGAGCCAAATAGGCCCCTGAAAGCACAAACGCTGCACCGCCACAAAGTAAGCCGCCGCAACTACCGCAGCTAAGCCAACAGAAAGATCAGGCGGGCATGCCTGCCCCCTGAGTGATGACCACAAAAGGAGCACGGAGCAAGCACAAACAAACCACCATGGAGAACTTTGCGGCCACTGGGTCGCTCAGACCAGACGCCAGCACCACCAATGGGGAGATATCAAACACTGAGCCCCCAGAACCAGCAAACACGCAGCTCTTGGAGGCCATAATGACCCACCAGAAAACAATGGAAAGCAAAATAGATGCCGTCGCAATTGACCTAAACCTATTACGGCAAGATGTATGCTCCATTGCCAGTAGAATGGAGGCTTTGGAAACCGAAGTGCGGGACAACACTGAGTCAAAAACCCAGCTCCTGAAAGAGGTGGACTCCCTGGCACAGAAGGTGAAAAACCTAGAAGACAGAGCTGATGAGGCAGAAGGACGGGCCCACAGAAACAATATTAGAGTCATAGGCCTACCCGAGGGTATTGAAGGCAACGACCCCGCGAATTACGTCGAAGACCTCCTACTACAAGACATCGGAGTAGGGAAACTATCCCAGGGCTTCACCATAGAAAGAGCCCATCGATCCCTCGCCATGTGGCCACCCCCGAGGTGCCCCCCCAGACCAATAATAGCCAAAGTGCTCAATTACAAAGACAGAGAAACTATCCTAGCCTTCTCAAGATTAGGCGGCTGTATACAAAGAGACTCTGCAAAGGTCACCATTTATCCAGATTATACCCTACAAATCCAAAGAAGCAGGGCCGAATTCACCCACACCAAAGCTAGATTGAAAAATGCGGGCCTGCGCTACATGCTTCTTTACCCAGCTAGACTAAAAGTCCTGCATAACAACAGAGCCTATTTTTTTGACACGCCTGCTGAGGCCACCGAATGGATGGACAAGGAGCAGATCCCAGACCTTGAACTGAAACAGCGGAAACCCCGGCAAACAGCACCATGAGAAATTACCCCCGTAATTCCCAGGCAGCATATTCTTGATACACCGCGCTACGCTACGAAAAGCGGCAACCTTAACTTAATCGGAGCCACACCAGACACAAATGGCTTCATAATAGATACCATCTGAAGCAAACCTACTCCTGCCCCCAGGAATAGTTTGGGTAGTTTACCCGCCCGTAGGGCACCAAGACACCTAGGTCAAATGGAGCGGAAACGGGGCAGTCAGAACGGGGGAAACCTTGCTAGACTTGTTTTGTTAAGGGTTAAGTTAAAGTTTAATGTTCACGGGGAAGGGAACCCCCATGCCGGGGACCCAGTTAAAGTTGCATACGTAATGAACCAAGACCACCTACTGCATAATTGTTGTGGTACAAACCAAGACCTCTCAAGGCAACGCAACCTACCAAACCAAGCCATTGGGCCACCTCGTGGGCCACCCACAAGCCTACAACCACACTCAGAGCATGGCTGACAAGATCAGAATTATGTCCTGGAATGTCAGAGGCTTAAACAGCTATGTCAAGCAACATCGTGTCCACACATTCATGAAACGCCACAAAGTCGGAGTCGCCCTGCTGCAAGAGACCCACCTAAACGCACCCAAGTTAGCAGCGCTGGCCAAAGTCTGGAGGGGAACCCTGGTGGGCTCCACATACTCCACATACACTAGGGGAGTCTTAATTTGGATTGCTCCTTCCATCCCCATCAATCTAACTCACACTAAAACGGACAACGAAGGCAGAATGGCCTTAATACAAGGCACCATCGAGGGGAGGGACCTTTGCCTAATTAGCACCTATGCTCCTAACCACAACGCTACAGTCTTCTTCCGCTCGTTGTACACCCGTCTGAGCCCATGCAGAGACGGCATAATAATTTGGGGGGGGCGACTACAATTGTACCCTGGACCCTCGTATAGATAGATCTGACAGAAAACACGTCTGTCCTTCCCCACCCGCCAAAATACTGAACGCCCTTGCACATCAATTCGCCTTGAAAGACCTATGGAGAGAACAGCACCCAGATAACAGAGTTTACTCCTTTTATTTACTCCTGCATGCCGTACACACCAGAATCGATTGCATATTCACTAGTGAGGAACACCTAGACTTGTTCGAAGACACACAATACCTGGCCAGGGTGCTGTCAGATCACCCCCCCCTGATAACCACTTGGACTGTAATTACGCCCAGACCCCCAGTTCCTACATGGAGACTCAAAAACGAAGCACTGCTAGATAAAGCCTTCTGCGAACAAATTAGACAAAGCACGTCAGACTATTGGTAGACCAACATAGACAGTGTTCAACACATAAGCATGGCATGGGAGGCATATAAGGTGGTGATAAGGGGAGCAATTATCGCTGGCACTGGAGGGGCCCAAAGATCCATCACGTCCCTGCTAGCGCGCACTGAAGATGAGTTAAGAGAATGGGAAAAAATAACATCCCCAGACCTTGCCCACATGAATATAACAATAGAGCTTAAGCAAGCCTGCCTAGAACACTGGGAGACACTAGGGAAGCTAAGCTATGCAAAATACATCAAAAGGCATCATGCCCTAGGTGGCAAACCCAGGAAATTACTAACATGGCTCTATAAACGCGAAATTCCCAGGAAACCCATTTGCCTAGTCCGGGGCACAGATAACCAGAACACCCACACACAAATGGGGATAAATCCAGCGTTCAAAGAATACTACCAGGCCCTCTACTCTGACCCCTCACCACCCACTGACATTGAAATCGAGGATGTCCTCGACATCATCAAACTACCTCATCTTGATGAACAAATAGCCGAGACCCTAGAAGGCCCCTGAGGAGGTCGCAGTCACTATTAGATCGCTTCCTTCTGGGAAAGCAACAGGGCCTGACACACTCCCAGGAGAGTTCTATAAGACCTACGAGAATATGCTAGCCCCACTAATATCCCAAGTGTACAATGAGGCATATGAGTTGGGCCACCTTCCACCATGAGAGAGGCAGTCATCATCCCCCTGTTAAAACCCAATAAGGACAGTTTAGAATGCGGATCATACAGGCCCTTGTCCATGCTCAAGGTGGATAACAAGATACTGACAGCGCTCCTAGCAGGGAGGCTAAGGGAAGCCGTCCCGCTCTTAATTCACCACGACCAGACAGGGTATGTGCACCATGTCATATATAGCACTGATATAGCACTGATAACAATCCGTAAAAAGGCGCAGTGGCGTCCTTAGATGCCTCCAAGCATTTGATTCAGTTTGATGGAAAATGGCTCCATGCCACTCTGGCCAAGATGGGGATTGGGCCGGCCTTCCTTAAATGGGTCGAACTCACCTACACAGACCCCACTGCCAGGGTGCGTAGGAACAACACCTTCTCTGACAAGTGGAATCCCTCCCGGGGTACTCGGCAAGGATGCCCTCTCTCCCCTATGCTATACATCTTAGCTATTGAACCAGTGTCGGCATACCTCAGATAGGAGTATGGTGACGGGGGTATAGTAATTGACGGGGTGACCCACTTAGTCTCTATGTATGCGTATGACATGCTTCTTTACTTAAAAGACCCCAAACACATACTACCCTACATACTGGAGACATTGGAGGGGTTTCATAGATGCGCAGGAATCCAAATCAACTATGATAAGTCATGCCTGTACCCCCTAGCAGCCCTAAGTAAGTCCAGAGAGGAACACCTTGCCCTTAAATGGGAACCCACATCCTTTAAATACTTGGGCATTACGATCCAATGAGACCCCAAAACTGAACATACGTTGAACACACTGAAGGTGAGAGAGGGCTTGGTCAAATCAATAGACTTCTGGAGCAAGCTACCGCTTTCGGTGGCAGGCAGAGCAGGGCTTCTTAAAATGGTAGCACTACCAAGATTCCTCTATTCTTCACCAATGTCCGTACAATATCCCGCAACCATTCTTTAAGGATCTAAATAAACTCTGCAGAAAATTCCTTTGGCTAGATGGAAGACACAGAGTAGCCCTGGAAATGACTCAAAGGCCACATGACAAAGGCGGCCTCAAGGTCCCCAATTTCGAACTTTACTATTTGGAAGGTCAACTGAAGCATGTGATCCAATGGATGGCTGATGACACCTCAACCGACACTCGCCTTCTGCATCCCACAGATCCCCTAAAGCTACTCAGGGACCTGCTCTGGATCGAACCGGGAGCAAGACATCAAGATTAGCACTTAATTTGCCTCGGAACCCAGATATGGAAGCGCGCCTGTAAAGCCGTAGGAGTAGTCGACCCGTACTCCCCGTAGATCCTGATTGTTGCAATCATGACAACAAGGCCAGAGGGCCAGAAGGTGATAAGGAACACATGGGAGCCTCACGGCGTCGCCACCCTGGGAGATCTGGTAGACGATCAGGGTATCCTTACGTTCACTGAACTGCAGGAGTCCACAGGGATACCAACAGGACAGTTCCTCCTACACAGCGCTGTTGTAAAAAGACTCTCAAAACGATGGCCGGAAATGGAGACCCTTGACACTGGCCACGAGGTCATTGAGAACCTGTTGAGTGCTGCAGAGGGAGGACATGAAACCTCGAGGCTCTACGAAACTCTGCTCAACTGCACCACACAACAAGTCCTTAAGAGCAGGAGAAAATGGGAGCTTGAACTTGGCACGCAGTTTGAAGATAAAGAGTGGGAGATTATTAACACACTACCACAAAAAAGTATCTAGAAATGCCCGCCTGCAGCTCATACAATTCTATATAATCAATAGGGCATACCTTACCCCAGACATTATCTCTAGATTCAGCAGAGCGGGCGCCACAATGTGCCAAAATGCCAAGAACCCTGTGTGGGGATGACTCACATGTTCTGGGGAAGCCCGGCAATTCAAGCCTTCTGGACGCAAATTATAGTAAGGGTGGCGGAGGCAGATATCGCATTAGACGTGCAGACACCTAAAGCATGCATACTGGGCTCATACCCTAAAGGTAAAAAGAATAAGCCTCTGAACAGACTTAAGGACCTAATGTATATTCTAGCAAAAAGACGAATCGCCATGGCTTGGAAAGGCCCCAGAGCCCCTAGTGTCTCAACGTGGTGGGAGGACTTCCGGAGATGGTCAGCAGCCGGAAACGGGGGCTTGGGAGCTGGCACAAGGACAACAAAAGCTTGACACTTCCGCGGATCTATTACAAGGGGTGGCCATCAAAGCAAGCCTGTTTCACGCGAAGGAGGATAGCTCCTCCAATGAAGACTTGGACAGCCCACTTTAACCCTTCGTGCACATAGATCGCATCACAGAACAGAATGGTCTTGGTCAAGTTAGGAGGCAGGGAAGTTAATTGTGATTATATTATTACCCTCAAAACGATCGCAAGTTTGTACTGTTATTGAAAAATAGAAATTAATTTATAAAAAAAACTTAAGCACAGAGAAATGTAGGCTTAACATCACTCCCCCTTCTCTTATTTTTCTACTTAACAGACTTTCCCCCCTTATCTCTACGCAGGTGATTTCCCCTTCTTCTTGCCCTGGGTGATGGGACTTACTTCCTGTCTCTGGGGGGCGGTGGTTCCTTCCTGTCCTTTCTCTGCTGCTCCTCCTTCAGCAGTCTTCTTTTTCTTCTCTGCGCAGGTTCTTAGTGATCCTCGTCACCAGTGTAATAACGGTACATCTGTACACTCTTGTAGCTTATTGACATAGGCTTTATTGTAAATTACATTAAGCTAACAAGTAAGGGAACCACTGGGTCCCATCGCGCAGGCTTAACTGACATCAGGTAGAACACTCATACAGCATCCACACATTAACATTCCAACATGACATCACAGGGTCACACATTCACAAGCAAGCACTTCACAACAACTATCAAGCTAATCAATGCCTGTTGACCATTCCTCTCCTCTGACAGCTGCATTACAATACCAAGAGTACTGATAGAATCCAGACTTGACTATTGCAATTCCCTATTTGCCAGCACCTGTACTTGCAACATCAATAAGCTGCAAATCATTCAAAACAATGCGCTGAGAGAAGCTATGAATATCCCTAAAAAAGATCATATATCTGCGGTCAGATGAAATGTGCACTGGCTGCACATCCACGATCGCATATTGTTCAAAGCTCTACCGATTACCCACAAGTGCATGTCTAACACTGACCCTAAATACTTGTCTCAAAGGTTTATCATATGTCAGTCCACCAGACCCACCCGTTCTACCTACATGCACTGCCTCACCACTCTGAGATTCCAACTTCAAAGATCCGGAGGTCTCAGCTTCCGTGTAATTGCGGAAAAGAACTGGAATGCCCTTCCAACTACACTAAGAGCAGAACATTCTTATTGGGCCTTCCGTAAGCACCTTAAAACGTGGCTCTTTTCTCAAGATTGTGAAACCAGAGATTACTGCTAGCATGATATCACCTAAACGTCTTACAAACTCACCTGTAACACGCACATTTTGATGTACTTACTTGCCTTTATGCTGTATTCTTTTCTCGAACCAGCGCCTTGATGCCTATGGTTAAGCGCGCTATATAAATTAAAAAGTAAACAAATAAATGTGATATGTATTAAAGAGCAAAGTTTCCTCTGTTAGTGGTTGGTGTCCATTGTCAGGGTGTTCTACAGAGCCACAAGGTATCTGTCATGATCTCTGCTTCCAAAAGGTCAGGGTTTTCCCAACTCCCTTGGAAGCAGATCCATAACCCAGGTTCCGAGTGCCAACCAGTCCCAATTGGGACCTTTTGGACCCAGTCCTGGCGCCAGTGGCACCAGGCTCATAAATATGCCCAGTCCCAGCGCTGGAAGCGCCGGGCTCATAATGCTTGGGTGGACTTACCTGCAGCAGACCATGCTGCTTACTTGCCTGCCAGTTGAGCCTCTGATCCTCTTCTGTTTGGAACTACTTTTCCTGTTGGGTGGGGCTGGAGCCACTCCCTAGATTCAGAACACTGGAACTCTTCTGGAAGGCAGGAACTCTTTTCTTACCAGGAACTCTTTTCTTACTTAGGCGTGGCTGTGGAAGGAGACATCTAAGCACTACAGGAGGCTATTTAAACCACACCCGGTGGATGAATCTTGCTTTGCGTTATTCTGCACCCTCTGCAGCAGAACGCTCATCGTGTCTTCTGCATTCGGTCCTGGGCCTAAGGAAAAAGGCTTACCATCCTGAATCCAGTCTTCAGCAACACCTATAAAGACAAGAAAGAACAGGTTAGCATTCCGGCATCTGAAAGGCAAAGGCTTACCTACTCTTCGTGCGCTCCGGAGGTCTTCACACTGCATTCCGGCATCTGAAAGACAAAAGCTTACCAACTCTTCGCACGCTCCGGAGGCCGTCGGCGCTGCATCCCGCATCTGAAAGACAAAACAAGGTGCGTTTAAAGACATTGGGGAACTTTAATACTCACGTGCCATTACTCCTTTCCACATCTAACCCAGTGGGTATCCCGGCACCCTGCAGCCGCTCCGAACTTGTACCTGCAAAATAAAAAGACAGTTAGAGCGCATCGTGAAGCTGGCAACAAGCGCTTACTTACGTGCTTCCAGGCGCTTCTATTCATCACACGGGCTCCATCTTCAACTCACTTCAGCCCGTCATCCGCCATCGCCGGAACCCTGCAAAACAGGAGACATCATTATTAAAGACTTTAAAGACATTTGAGTTACTCGAAACTTACCGTTCGTGCAGTAAACGACGGACAGCAGTCCTCTGAAGTCAAGAGGCCTGCGCTACCTATCCAGTGAAGAAACTGGTTACAGCACCCTGCCCCGAGGCAGATGGAGAGCTCGGCATTCACTTACCTAAGGTGAGAGCGTTAACCTGTGGGGGTCTACAGGAGAGGAGAAGAGGAAAGAGATAGGGACACCCCAATAACCCCAGTTCATTAACCCCGTATTTTCTATCTGCAGACATCTTACTCTGCACGTCAGGCATACAGGGCACAGAGGTCCAGCCCAAAGAGCCAACCAGGTGCTGCACATCACCTTTGAAGATACGGTAGTCGCCCAGTCAAGACCGGCGCCTCTGCGAGAATCAGGTGAGCGTTACAGAACGCAAAGCCTACCGCAAAACTCTCGCCCAGGCGCTATGGAAACCTCGGATACTGACCACCTAGCCCGGTTACTTGGGGAACTAAGGGCAGAAGTGCATGCAGCTCGTCAGGAAACGAACGCTCTAAGAAGGGAACTAATTATTTCCAAGGAGAGAACAGATGATCTTGCTAGACAATTGCTACAGTCACAAGCCGGACAGACCCCGCTACCCGCATCAGGGGCAAATCTTCCTTCAACATCCTCTATGAATCCAGTGCAGATCAACCTACCTGGGAATGTACCTCTGGCTCCGCCCGAACGATTTTCTGGTGACCCAAAGAGATTTGCGGTATTTATCAATCAGTGCCGGTTGCACTTCTTATGCCGGCCAGCAGCCTTTCCAACTGATCAAGCTAAAGTAGCTTTTGTACTTTCGTACCTTAGTGGCAATGCGGCAGACTGGTCGATCCCTCTAGTTAATCAAGATGATCCGGTTCTCTATGATTTTCAAGCCTTTCAGCTTAGTATGGAAAAACTGTTCGCAAGACATGCACAGGAGCAGGCCTTGGACAATGAGCTTCTTTCGTTGCGACAGGGTAATCAAGACCTTTTGGCTTATATTGCATCTTTCAATAGACTAATAGTGGAAACTCAATGGCCTGAGGACAAAAGGATTACGCTGTTTTATAGAGGTCTACGTGGAGAGCTCAAAGACGTTTTAGCCCAAGTAGTGAATCCCCCACAAGACTGTTCGGATTATATAGACTTGGTCGTTCAAATAGATCACAGACTGCAGAACAGGAAGGCCGATCGTTCCAAGTTTGATGCTCGAGTATTTGCCAAACCGCCAACTCCTTCCAAAGGAGTAGACTCCGGGGAACCCATGCAAATAGGGGGTCTGAAAGGTCCTCTAACACAAAGGGAGCGGGAAAGGAGAAAACAGTTGCAATTATGCCTATATTGCGGAAACTCAGGGCACTTTCTTCGAGACTGTCCGGTGAAACCTGCCAAGAAGGCAGTAGGAGCAGCAGTTACCACCGTTACAAACTCTGAGCAGGGAAACGACCTCGCCCGACAAGAATAGAGGTCCTCTTGCCGAGCGTGAAAACCAGTTCCGTGACCTCGCATTTCGTGATACCTATGGTCCTCATTAGCCCTGATAATCCGGATCGATTACATGCAATTGAAGCTTACGTCGACAGCGGTGCCATCGGCAATTATGTGGATCATGAAATGGTTTTGAGGATGAATCTAACTCTTTGTCCCAAGGCTGTAAAGAACGTCATTACTACGGTGGATGGTACGGAGATAGCCTCCGGGCCAGTAACGCATACCACTCAAGAGGTGACGCTAGTAAGTCAAGATGGACACCATGAGAAGATCGTGTTCGATGTGATCAAGGCCCCTCAGTTCCAGATTATTCTAGGAATACCTTGGTTAGAGAAACACAATCCTCTGATCGATTGGCGAGCAAGAACGGTCCAGTTTCCAGAATGTGTCTCTACTTGTCACCCTCCACCTGGCGTTGCACTGGCAGCAATTTCTTCAGAGACTCCCCAGTTTCCTCCCGAATACCTAGAATACCAGGATGTTTTCCGGAAGGAGCAGGCTAACTCTCTACCTCCTCATAGGTCTTATGACTGCCAGATAGACCTGATCCCTGGATCTACTCCTCCTTGTAGTAGAATTTATGCCCTCACCGAGCCTGAGAACCTTCACCTTCGACAATACCTGGATCAATACCTGGCAAATGGGTTTATTCGTCCTTCCAAGTCCCCTGCCTCTTCAGCTTTGTTCTTCGTTCCAAAAAAGGAAGGAGACCTTAGAACTTGTATCGATTATCGCTCCCTGAACCAGATCACCGTTAAGAATAGATATCCGTTACCTTTGATCCCTGAACTCCTGGACCAAGTCAGAAAAGCATGCATATATACAAAGCTGGATCTTAGAGGAGCTTACCACTTGGTACGAGTAAAAGAGGGCGATGAATGGAAGACGGCCTTCCGCACCAAGTATGGGCTATTTGAATATCAGGTCATGCCCTTCGGACTTTGCAATGCCCCGGCCGCCTTTCAATATTTTATGAACGATGTCCTCAGAGAGCTCATAGATGTGTGTGTTGTTGTTTACATCGACGACATTCTCGTTTATTCTTCATCGGAATCTGAACATCGGAAACACGTGAAAATGGTCCTCGAAAGATTGCGTCAACACAAACTTTTCGCCAAGTTGGAAAAATGTGTTTTCAACGTGACTGAAGTTGAATTCTTGGGATTCATATTATCACCTGGCGGAGTGCGTATGGATTCAAAGAAGGTCGATGCAGTTCTCAAATGGCCATCACCATCCTCCGTAAAAGGTGTGCAAAGCATGTTAGGCTTCGCTAACTTTTACCGCAGGTTTATCCCCGAGTTCTCTCGAATAGTCCAGCCCATCACTGCCTTGTTAAAGAAAAACAAACGTTTTGAATGGTCTACCGAGGCGGAACAAGCTTTCCAGGATTTGAAGACTAAATTTATCTCTGCACCAATCTTAAAACACCCTCGCCCCGAACTCCCCTACATCGTGGAAACTGATGCTTCAAGCCTTGCCATGGGGGCAGTTCTATCACAAAAGGACCCGGTAACCAATCAGTTGCATCCCGTGGCATTTTGGTCCCGCAAATTCTCGCCTCCTGAAGTCAATTACACGATTACTGACAAGGAACTTCTGGCTATCAAGTCTGCCTTTAAGGCTTGGCGGCATTATCTGCTGGGGGCCCGATACACCGTTACTGTGATTACGGATCACCGAAACCTGCAATATTTGAAAACCGCAAAAGCCCAATCCTCTAGACAACTCCGTTGGGCATTATTCTTTGCCGAGTTTGACTTCATAATTACCTATCGACCTGGTACAAAGAACGGTAAAGCCGATGCCCTTTCTCGGATGGGAGTGGAAGAACACTTGATCAACCCTAAACCTGTACCAATCATTCCCGAACAAAGAATTCTGGGTGTAATCGCCACAGAATCCATAGAGGAAGTTAAGGATAAAGCCAGGCAACCTGTAACTCCAGCAGACATACAGAATTGGCATCTGCAGGGAAAGGACTTTGCAGTAAAGGACAACTTATTGTATTTCCAAGAACGATTATACCTACCCAGCACAGATTTACAGAAAAAAGTAATCTCTTGTTATCACGACTCTTTAATGGAAGGTCATCCCGGTATAGCCAAGACCTCAGAAAAGAGCAAGCGCTACTTCTGGTGGCCGTCTTGGAAAAAAGATATCAGAGACTTTATAATGTCCTGTGGAGTATGCGCCCAAAACAAGAGTCAAAAGGAAAGACCAGCAGGCCTCTTACGCCCTATTGACATCCCACCTCGCCCTTGGCATACGCTTTCTATGGACTTCATCACCGATCTACCTCCATGCTCCGGATACAATACGATTCTAGTAATCGTGGACTTATTCTCCAAGATGGCGCATTTCATTCCGCTCAAAGGCTTGCCAACAGCAGCAACTCTGGCCCGAGAATTTCTCGAAAACATCGTCCGACTGCACGGTTTTCCTTCGGTTCTAATTTCGGATCGAGGTAGTCAATTTATTTCTCATTTTTGGCGAAGTTGCTGTCGGTCGGCTCAAATTGATGTGAGACTATCGACCAGTCACCACCCTCAGACCGACGGACAAACCGAGAGGACCAATCAAACTCTGGAACAGTATTTACGCTGCATGCTGCAACAAACTGAAAAAACTTGGAAAGATATCCTTTGGATAGCCGAGTATGCCTACAATAACTCTGTCCATTCGGAAACTGGGAAAACCCCGTTTTTTCTTTTGTACGGCAGCCACCCTCGAACCTCGGAGTTGGATCCCCTCCAAGATCTTGAAACACCAGCAGTAGACTACCTGCATTCTACAATCACCCAAGCCTTTAAGGAAGCTGTTTCTCACCTTCAAAGGGCTAAAGAACAATACAAGAAAGGAGCAGATCAACATCGAAAGGAAGCCCCTCACTATCAAGTAGGGGATCAAGTCTGGTTATCCACCAAATATCTATCTCTAAAAGGGCCACGCACATTCAACCCAAGATACCTTGGTCCCTATTCCATCACTACCATAGTAAACCCAGTAGCGGTCAAGTTGGACTTGCCCCCGCACATGAAGATACATCCGGTCTTCCACGTCTCTCTATTAAAACCCGTGCAACCTCAAACCCGACTAACCAAATCTCCAAAACCTATCCTAGTTGATGGAGAACTCGAGTTTGAAGTCAAAAGCATTCTGGACTCCAAGATCTCCAAATCTAAACTATTCTACCTAATTGACTGGAAAGGCTACGGCCCCCAAGAGAGATCCTGGGAACCTGCTGAATATGTCCACGCTCCTCGCCTAATCAAAAGATTTCACCGAACATTTCCTGACAAGCCAAAACCCCCGGAGAAGCCTGGTTTGGGAGGGGCCTTGAGGGGGGGTACTGTCATGATCTCTGCTTCCAAAAGGTCAGGGTTTTCCCAACTCCCTTGGAAGCAGATCCATAACCCAGGTTCCGAGTGCCAACCAGTCCCAATTGGGACCTTTTGGACCCAGTCCTGGCGCCAGTGGCACCAGGCTCATAAATATGCCCAGTCCCAGCGCTGGAAGCGCCGGGCTCATAATGCTTGGGTGGACTTACCTGCAGCAGACCATGCTGCTTACTTGCCTGCCAGTTGAGCCTCTGATCCTCTTCTGTTTGGAACTACTTTTCCTGTTGGGTGGGGCTGGAGCCACTCCCTAGATTCAGAACACTGGAACTCTTCTGGAAGGCAGGAACTCTTTTCTTACCAGGAACTCTTTTCTTACTTAGGCGTGGCTGTGGAAGGAGACACCTAAGCACTACAGGAGGCTATTTAAACCACACCCGGTGGATGAATCTTGCTTTGCGTTATTCTGCACCCTCTGCAGCAGAACGCTCATCGTGTCTTCTGCATCCGGTCCTGGGCCTAAGGAAAAAGGCTTACCATCCTGAATCCAGTCTTCAGCAACACCTATAAAGACAAGAAAGAACAGGTTAGCATTCCGGCATCTGAAAGGCAAAGGCTTACCTACTCTTCGTGCGCTCCGGAGGTCTTCACACTGCATTCCGGCATCTGAAAGACAAAAGCTTACCAACTCTTCGCACGCTCCGGAGGCCGTCGGCGCTGCATCCCGCATCTGAAAGACAAAACAAGGTGCGTTTAAAGACATTGGGGAACTTTAATACTCACGTGCCATTACTCCTTTCCACATCTAACCCAGTGGGTATCCCGGCACCCTGCAGCCGCTCCGAACTTGTACCTGCAAAATAAAAAGACAGTTAGAGCGCATCGTGAAGCTGGCAACAAGCGCTTACTTACGTGCTTCCAGGCGCTTCTATTCATCACACGGGCTCCATCTTCAACTCACTTCAGCCCGTCATCCGCCATCGCCGGAACCCTGCAAAACAGGAGACATCATTATTAAAGACTTTAAAGACATTTGAGTTACTCGAAACTTACCGTTCGTGCAGTAAACGACGGACAGCAGTCCTCTGAAGTTAAGAGGCCTGCGCTACCTATCCAGTGAAGAAACTGGTTACAGCACCCTGCCCCGAGGCAGATGGAGAGCTCGGCATTCACTTACCTAAGGTGAGAGCGTTAACCTGTGGGGGTCTACAGGAGAGGAGAAGAGGAAAGAGATAGGGACACCCCAATAACCCCAGTTCATTAACCCCGTATTTTCTATCTGCAGACATCTTACTCTGCACGTCAGGCATACAGGGCACAGAGGTCCAGCCCAAAGAGCCAACCAGGTGCTGCACATCACCTTTGAAGATACGGTAGTCGCCCAGTCAAGACCGGCGCCTCTGCGAGAATCAGGTGAGCGTTACAGTATCTGACCTTCCCAAAACTTTGAGTGTGTGTTTATTGCTCGACACCTCTGCCTTTAAGCGGGTTATCTGTGGAAATTACCTTATTTTGATAAAATTATCTATGACATCATGGTCCGTGCGAGTATGAGGCAATGAGATTGCGTTCAGCAGCCGAGTGTGCTCTGCTGGTGGTAGGACCCTCATACAGGTGTTTAAGAATGTTCATAGCATCCTTGTATATAAAAGGCACCATGTGTTATTCAGAGGAATATTTTGGAACGTAGTTGATTTGCTTTTGCATTTCCTATGCGGCTGTTTTAGGGCCCTTCTGGTTTCATAATTAGTCTTGAAATGTCAACTTAAATGTTCCTAAAGCTTCAAGGCAGGAATAACTAATCACAGAGTGATTTTAGGGTCCAAACATGTTATGCCGATTGAATGGGAGTTCTACCAGAGAGAAATCCAGACCAGTCCTTTCCCTCAGGGGGATGGTGGCAGTTGAGAGAGTCCCAGTTCCTATCCCCCCACCCTTGTGTCAGCAGGCGGTTATGCAATATTAATTTGTCTCACACCATACCTCCTGTGTAAAAGAATGCCAGACTATTTCAGTTTTTTGCAGATTCAACAAAAATGAGCTGGGCCAAAGCACACAGCAACAAATTGAAAGAAGTCACCCAGGGCAACACAATTCTTCTGCGGCAGATCTATGTGAAAAAAAGGGTCAGGGCTTCACCTGCTACGTCATTGTTCTGCTGATTATGTCACATCCAGGGTGGGTAAGATAGGAATAGATAGGACAGAGAAAGCAAACCAATAGCAGGAGGAGGGATGGCATAAAAAGAAGGACAGAAATCAGGAAGTTGTGGGTGGTTCAGGTGAGATGAGATGAGGGTGGCAGACCAAAAGACCAGCAGGTGGAAGGAAGGAGCAGTGGAGTGTGGAGGCAATTTCCGGAGAACTTGAGGTATTGGTTAGTGAGTGAAAGCGATACTGCGGGGTGAGTGTGTAGTAGTACTGGGGAGGAGGGAATGGTAGTGTGGAGAAGGGAATGGTAGTGTGGAGGAGGGAATGGTAGTGTGGAGGAGAGGGTAGTAGAGTGAGTGGAGGAGGGGAAAGTAGAATGCAGGAGGGAGTAGTAGAGAGGAGGGGGGAATAGGTGCTAAAGAGGCAGGAGGAGGAGGAACATCAAAGTGTGGTGGAGAGGCCTAGAAGATATGAGAGACATCAGCGGGACATTAGAGAAGAGGGAAGAAAGTAGAAGGGGTGGACTGGGAGGAGTATTGAGAGAGAGGAGGTGAGTGGAAGTAGAAAGTGAGCATGACAGAAGAAAGAATGAATCAAGCAGGGTGTCTCCCATATCCATTTGAACAATACCACCTTGATGTAAAGCCCATGGGGGAGGTTATTTAGATAAGGTCACATGCCTTCAGGCTGTCTCCAGAGCACATTTGTCCTGTTATCATACTGAGGGTGAAACAATTGGTATCTACCAACTAGGGATAGGGATGCCAGGCTAGGGACGCCTGGGCTAGGGAGGAGGTGCTTGGAGCTGAGAGAGAGAGAGAGAGATAGGTACTGTCATAAACTCCTTCAATTGTTTCTGAGGCTTGGGGTAGATTTTGTGGCATTTGTGACAGTGGCCATTTGTGTGTCACATGATCCAGTAATGTAGTTTGTCATAATCACAAGCAAAATGAATTCCATGTCTTATGTTATGCTCTCCTCCTGTGGTCTTTTTGATCAACCTTCAATGGATATACTCTCCATAGTCATGCCACCTTGAACTCATGAATACTATAAACACATGTGAGATGGCAGAGATAAAGAACAGACTGATGACGTTAATCATTTTGGGCTATCTTAACCTCATATTTGCTCATTAGTAATACAACTTTAAAGCATTTTGTGTCACCCAATAAATGTCAGTAAGGCACACACGTTGTATTATTGTTTTTTTATATCAGTCTGATTCTCTTTGCCGACCAATTATCTTTACTATCCTGTCTAAATTATCTTCTGGTAAAATGAAAAAATGTTATCTATTCACTCTTGATGACAAATAATGGTTTCTCTCGAGGTCCTTCACCTACAGTTTCAATAGAGCAATATTTCCGGATGCTGCAGGGAATGCGTAAGAGGGATTCATCCAGGGAGAAGAGGTAATCACACACAAATATATCCAGTTTCTGTTTCTGGTGTGTGTGTAATAAAAGCCCCTTTGGATGTGTATTTACTCTTTTCCCTACACAAACTATCTTGGTATGACCATGTCCGCCCAAGCAATTTTGTAGCAACATTGCTTGTTGATCAGTCTCATCCCATGTACTTTTTCATGTATCATGAAGAAATTAACCATTGGGTACACTTTCTTTGAATATTCTCGGGTGAAAACATCTCAAAGAGCTACGGGCAGTGGGTTTAAAACAGACTTGTCACTCACGATTGCCCAAGATTGCCGGTATTGCTTCCAATTTACATCTAGAAGTGGTTTTATGGGTATCCCAAAAACCTCAGTGCCCAATCCAAGTCACATCTTGAAGTCAACCTACTAGGAAGAAGCAAGCAGTCTTTTAAGTGCTTACGCTCTTACATAGGCTACTGAAAGAAGGACGTCACTTCTCCAGGATAGTTAACTCAATTTTATTGACAAGTAAGAAGTACTCATGAATGAGTCCCACAGCACCAACTACGCCTCCTCCTTCCAACTCTCTCACACCAACTGTTTCACTCAGAACCTTCCAAACGTCTACCTTCCATATGCTAACATTCCACTCATACATATAACTCCCCTCCCCCAGGAGTTGTCCCCCTGCCGCTCCCCTATAACTGTATGTGCTATTGCGTGATCCAAATGCACCTTGCCTGAAGATTGTCTGTCTGTTCCCTCCTGTCTTCACTCCTATTTGCACTTGGAAAAACTGCAGAATCGTCATCAGACCTATTTGCTTTTGTCTCCACTGTTAATTGTACCATTTGCACTTACTCTGCCTGTGCCGACTATTATCGTTCAGAATTTCAAGGGCCCCAAATGACTGTTGTTTTTTCCCCATGTTCCCACCCTCCTTGCAGGCTTTGAAACACTTGCCTTGCGTAAAGGCACTTTACAAATAAACATTACCATTACCAACTACACTGTACAATACTACATTACTACACATCCCCTCCCCCCAAACAAAATCATGACAACTTAAAACCTATACCACAAATATTTACATAAAAAAACTATATACAAATCATAGAAATTACTAAATAGTGACTAGTAATTTACCCACTAGTACTTAATGAACATCTCAGTGAAAGCAACAACAAAAACACAATAAAAGCATAACAAAATACAATGACATTAGAATATAACATATATATTCATTTATACACCGCAAATTCCTTGAATCTAGTACTTTACCTTGAGCTTCTTTTGAATGAAGAATCACCCAACTCATTGTTCTGACCTTCCACATTACCAAAATCACATTCAATGATAGATGTGCAATTACATTGAAGAATCTGGATGAATTATTGACTACAGCAGAATACATGGGATAAATCTCACAGAAAACAAAGGCATACCTACACACAAAACAACCACAGACTCCCCACTTCTACCTCCTTCCAAAATTACATAAGAGCTTGATCAATCCACCTGGAAGACCTATTGTCACTGCCACAGGAAGTATTCTGCAACCGTTAGGGACCTATGTAGACTATTTTCTACAATTTACCATCTAGAAAATCACCACTTATGTTAAAGACAGCACCCACTTCTTGAACATTCTTGAAAAGACCATCCTTACCGATAATGACAATCTTTTCACCTTTGATGTCAGCAGTCTCCATACAAGCATACCTCATGACCTAGGGCAGGAGGATGTGGAATGGCTACTGCTCCAAGAAGGAGACATTGGAGCAGCCAAAGAGTTCATTATGATGCTAGTAACATTCATTTCAGTGAACTCATATTTCCAACATGCAGATGCGTTTATCTACAAATCTCCGGGACAGCTATGGGCTGTCATATGCCATGGCGCCATCATATGCCAATTGCTGCCTTGAATCCCATGGTCATATTCAAAAGCAGCCAACCAATCCAAAATATGAAGCTTAACCTCATACATACTTAGTGCATCTTTGGGCATGCGAGGCCTCTTTGGACTGGAAGACCTACAGGACTCTGGGAGAGAACCAGTTTCAATAGACAACTTTTTCATTTCTAAGGCATGGTTCAATTCCATTTCTCTGAGCCTAAGCTCTTGATGTTTGCTATCAGTTTGAGCTTGGATCCTTTTAAATTCTAACTCTAATCTCATCTTTTCAAGTGAGGCAAATTCAGGACTTAATGTTGGACCTGGTGGGGTCCCTGTGGTCAGAGGTTCAGGCCTATGAGCAGGTAGAGGTAAGACAGGGCCTACATTCTGAGACTCTTCTGCCTCATTTTACTCATCCACAATATTAGAGCTGGGCTCTGACATCATCCTCATCAACATTTTCCACATTTGCTGCATGTGTGGGGGTTTCAGATCCACTCCTCAGACTTTGGTATTCTAACAACTTTTCTATCAGTTCAACCTTTTTGTCTTTGACAGTGAGATTCCTAGCTTTACACATATCTCTCAAATGATCAACAGTTAAAGTCACTAGCGTCTCCTGTCTGTAGCTTTCCATATCAGTCATGATAAAACTATTGCTTTACTAGTGTTGCTTAGCCTTTTGAAGATTATTTGAACAAAAGTAAAAGTAGCACTCTAAATGTAACAAGTATACTTTATCCTCACCGCTGTACACCAGTGTTAGGCAGAATCACCTGCAGTACCCTTTGGGAACACTGCAGGCAATTAGGACAACAAGTGTAAGCAC
This sequence comes from Ambystoma mexicanum, assembly GCF_040938575.1. Lineage (NCBI taxonomy): Eukaryota > Metazoa > Chordata > Amphibia > Caudata > Ambystomatidae > Ambystoma > Ambystoma mexicanum. The sequence goes on from NC_090921.1 coordinate 355,695,837, forward strand.
AATTTCACCTTTGGTACAAGCCTGTATTACACAGTAAAGTGGTAGCGATGGCTGAGCAGCCAGACTTACCTCAAGAGTTTAAGTGAGCAGTAGAACAAGTTACACAAAGGACCAATAAAACAGTGATTCAAATAGACACTTACTCAGGTTTCTTGGTAAAAGAATATACATTTATTTACACATTGACTTAGAAAACATTACACTAGCACCAGCAGCTCAATATCATACACTAATAAACCACAAAAATCCAACCACAAAGTAAATGAACAAGTTTAGCTCCAAAATGAAGTGGGAGAAAAATGGCACTTCAGATACTTAGAAAAGGGAGGAAAAGACAAAGTTATAAGAATAGACAGCCCAAATACATTCATAGGCAGGGCAAAGGGTTTCAGTTACATACAACCAGCAATTCTTCTCAACAGGCCTGGGCAAAAGTCAATGGTTCATAGTCTTTTGTCTAGTTTAGCACAGTTCTGGTATATAACGGTTAAGTCTTTGCCATGGAGATTAGAAGAATTTGGCTAGGCGAAAAAGTTTGACGAATGTTATGGTGGTAACCTAACTTGGTGTTTGTACTGATTGATTGATTTCGACAATTATGAAATTCAAGGATTTTTTGCTGACAAGCTAGGGCAAGAGGGCCTGATGAAGGACCAACGGTCCACCATGCATAGGCCTATTCTCGATTTTTGCTGCAAATTCGGAATCATTGTTAGGTTCCTTTCATTGGATTAAAGAAGGAATATTTGACACAATATCGACTTATTTGATTTTCTTTACCTCTAAGCATTGAAGTATTTGAAAATGTTTTTTTTTCAGAAACAAACTAACCCTTCGTGGGTACTAGGGGGTGCAGCCCACACCGATGGCTCATTAGCTTTGGTCTTTTTTCTCTATGCAATTACATTGTGTACCAACCCTTATCAACACATATACCTTGCACTCTGAATGGGTAGTCCCAATGATCCCACATCCTTACTACCACATTTTCATCTTCTTTCACCCTTTCTATCAACAACCTTAGAAACTTTATTGGCATTCCAAACTTTTCGACCTTCAATTCTTACTGCATTCTTAAAATGCTCAATGTCCTTTACAGGTTTGAAAAACTTGGATTCACCTTTCTTACACAATGTACCGTTCTTCACTTTCACCAAATCTCCCACACAAAACTTCTCCCTCTTCCATATAATATTGCCCTTGAATGTCTTATTGTGGTAATCCTTGTATTACTGCTAAGTTTGATCCTGTTAGTCACTAGATCCTTGCCAACAACAGACAACCCCAATTTACCATTATGGCAAAACGGGCAGAATTTGCTGTTCGGTTCTCTGCCTCTCATTAACCTGAAAGGGGAAACCCCTGTAGTACTGTGTGGAGTTATTCTTATACTCCTCAATAAGTCACCAAGATTTTCTCTCCAATCCAATCCATTAGCCAACGCCAATTGTATGCAATCACCAATCACTCTGTTTAGCCTTTCAACCATTCCATTGCTGTCAGAGTGGTACATTTAAGAATATTTCCACTGGAAACCCATTTTTCTTAACATATTCCATTAATTCCTTATTGTGAAACTGAGAACCATTGTCACTCATGATCACACTTGGTATTCCTTCATTTCTGAATATCTTTTCCCAAAACTAAACCATTCTTTTAGTCGTAACACAATCCATCACCGCTACTTCTGCCCATTTGGTGTACCTGTCCACTAACACAAACAAAAATCTATTATCATGTCCTAACGCCTCATAAGGACCCAACACGTCCACAGCCAACTCCTCCCATCGTCCTTATGGAATAGAATTACGAGTTAAAGACAATCTGTTAGTAACCATATTCTTATCACAAATGTTACAAGTCACACATTGTTATATCTTATGGTTTGAAATGCACTTTCATCTACATATGTCTCTTGCCATTTAAAAATGGCACCTACCTCCACACAGGTCTTCAACAATTCAGTAGTATGCAGAACGTGAAAGTGAGTCTCCCCTAGAAGCCCCTCCACCACTCAGCCGAATAGGCTAGGAAGAAGTGGAGCCACCAGGGAAAAACCCCTAAAGGGGAAAAAACCCTGTGGTGAGCTGCTAGGGTGCGTAGACTCCTGTGGGCAGCAGTGGTGTCTTCTTAGTGCTACACGGGAACTTCGTGCAGGCAAAAACCCCTTGTGGAGAATGCTAATATAAATAGAATAAAGAATGAGAAGAGAGGGAAATACCACAAATGTATAATAAATCTAGGAGTGGAGGAAGAGCTTACCCTGGAGCAAATGACAGATTCCTGATTACTATCAGCCAAGTCGATAGTGACAGAAAAGCTACAGTGTAAGGGACCTAATAGAGCAGAGGGTAAACAGATTATGCTCAAATGCGGCAATCTCAGTCAAGATAGAAACAGAAGACCGAGAAACAAGGGAATATATAGCCTTACCAAAGTACCCGTAACTCTGTTGACATGAAGGGGTATAACAATCCAGAAGACCTAGGGCGGAAGACTGCAGAATATTCCTATGCCTGCTTCCTAACGTGTGACGAAGGAATAACAAAGTTAAATGGAATATGTGCAGAGTAGAACAAGCAAACTAAAGAATGAATCTCTAGCAACGTGACGCTACGCTCTGGACAAACCTTGAGAGAAGGCTGATTGTTGAAGGAAGTAACTATTAGCCACGTACGTACGAACAGTCACTGAAAATATCTAACAACACAGATCAAAAGAGACAGAAGAAAGTAAAATCAAGGGACTTTAAGAAGGGAAGTACAATTCAAGAGTACATTTGAGAAATAGGAAAATAAGCGAACTTACGGAGCGCTGTGCAACTCTGACTAGAGAAGCAACGCATCGGTCTGATGTTCGAGTCTCCGGATATATGATTCCGGAAGTTGGGGGCATGGCTACCCGCTCGCAATGAGAGTCGAGAAAGACTGAAGTGTTGCCGGTGGTTCCTGGCTCCTCCATATTGCGGGTGCCTTTCCATGGGAAAACCGCATACATAGATGCCTGTAACGGCGGAGACGGAGAATCCGTTAGAAGGGCTGTAACAGTATGCCCCCTCTTAAAGTCAATACCCCCTTGTTTTCCGGGGTGTTTTTTGTGAAACTGTTTTATCAATCGTGGAGCATGAATGCTGGAGTTAGATTCCCAAGTTCGATCGGCAGGAGAATATCCCTTCCAATCTACCAGGTACTGTAATTTCCCACAATGAATACGTGAATCACATAACTCTGCGACTTCGTATTCTGCACCGGCATCAAGCAGGACTGGTGCAGGACGTGAGGAGATCACGGGATGGTATACATTTCGTATATCTGGCTTCAACTGGGAGACATGGAACACAGGATGTATTCGTGCCCATGTTCTGGGTAGTTTAAGTTTAAATGCTGCTGCTCCAACAGCTGAGACCACCTGGAACGGACCCATAAATCTAGGGGAAAGCTTGGAAGGTTTGAGATGTCTGGGTAAGAATCGAGAAGACAACCAGACCAAATCTCCTGTTTGTAGATTAGGAGCTGTGGTTCGAAGGTGGTCGGCTGTCTTTTTCGTCCTTTCCTGGGTTGATTTTAGTGCCTGGGATGCAGCGTGTTGACCCCAGTGTATCCTTTCCTGGAGTGTCTTTATGTCTGGACATTTTTCATCAGTAAGTCTCTTGTCTGGAAATGAGACTGGATGAAATCCATAAGAGCAGAAAAAAGGGGAAGTTTTGATTGCCGAATGGTAGGCATTGTTGTAGGCATTGCCGAATGATAGGCATTGTTGTAGGCATATTCGGCGATGGGTAGTAATCCAAACCAGTTGTCTTGTGCTGCTGAGATATAACTCCGTAGATAACCTTCCAGTGTTTGGTTTAACCTCTCGGTCTGGCCATTAGTCTGGAGGTGATAACCCGAGCTTAAAGCTTGTGTGATTCCCAAAATCTGATAGACATGCTTCCAATATCTTGATGTGTACTGAGAGCCCCTATCCGAGATTATAAATTCCGGTAGCCCGTGAAGAGAAAAAATTCTGGAGATAAATATTCGAGCCATTTGGGCCGTAGAAGGAAGACCGGCTAGTGGTAAAAAATGAGCCAATTTGGTGAATGAATCGATGACTACCATAATAGTTGAGCATCCTTCAGACGGAGGGAGATCTACTATGAAGTCTGTTGAAATAATCTGCCAAGGGCGTGTGGGCAAAGGCATCTTGACCAATGCTCCGAAGGGGGAGTGTCTTGGGCTTTTGTTTTGTAGACAAACTGGACATGACTCCACGTATTTACAAACGTCGCTCCTTAGGGAAGGCCACCAAAATTTACGGGAGATCAATTCACGGGTGTTAATGTAACCCCGATGTCCTGCAGGTTTGGAGTCATGACACATGCCAAGTACTTCTCTCCGTAAAGATTTAGTCGGTACATAGACTTGTCGACCATGGAAATAACATCCTTCCTTCTTAGACAAAAGACTTAATTCCGTTTTTGTCAGCCCCTTCAGCGTGGAGGGAACGGAATTCTGTTCCAGACGTTTCAGAAAATCAGTTGACTTGCAGCATTTTGTAACACTAAGTATACTGCGGGGAAAGATAGGTTCAGGTCTTACTGGGGAATGATGAGTAATCTCTTTACGAGATAAAGCGTCTGCTTGTAAATTACAGCTCCCTGGTATGAAGGAAAACACAATCCTGAACGGCGAAAAGAAATGCGCCCATCTTACCTGTCGGCTGTTGCAGGTCTGGGCATATTGAAGAATTCTTAAATTTTGATGGTCGGTACGAACCTCCACTGGATGCTGTGCCCCCAATAATAAATGCCTCCATTCTTCAAATGCTCTTTTGATCGCCAACAGTTCCTTCTCGAGGACCGTATAATTCAATTCAGCAGGCAATAGAGTTTTGGACAGATAAGCGATGGGCCGTTCCAAACCCTGATCGTCTTCTTGTAGCAGGACAGCTCCCAAGGCGTACTGAGAGGCATCAGTCTCGAGAATAAAGCGATATGACTGATCCAGAGTCATGAGTATGGGGGCAGAAGTAAATCTCTTCTTGAGAGTATCGAAAGCCTTTTGTGTTACCTCGTTCCAGACATATAGAACTCCTTTTTTCAATAGGTTAGTCAAAGGTTGAGTGAGCGCCGAAAAGTTGGGAATGAAACGGCGATAGAAATTAGAAAATCCTACAAAGCGTTGAATTTCTTTAATGGATCGGGGAATAGCCCAGTTCTTTATGGCGGTTACCTTTTCAGGGTCCATTGCAATGCCTTGAGCGGATAGTATATATCCCAGTAAGGTCACATTAGGCTGATGAAAAAAGCATTTCTCTAGATTACAGGATTGATGATTAACTTGGTGTCTGTGTAGAACTGCTCTTACATGAGACTCGTGTTCAGAGGTATCTTTGGAGAAAATCAGAATGTCATCAAGGTATACGATGACCGTGTGTGGCAGCAAATCAGAGAATAGATTGTACATAAATCTTTGAAAAACTGCAGGAGCATTGGACAAACCAAAAGGCATAACTTGGTATTGGAAATGGCCAAATGGTGTCCTAAAAGCAGTCTTCCATTCATCCCCTTTTTTAATCCTGATAAGGTGGTACGCACCCTTTAGATCAAGCTTTGTGTAAATGAGAGCTTCTTTGACTGCTTCCAGAATGTCGCGGATTAAAGGCATCGGGTACCTGTCGGGGATGGTTATTCTATTTAATCCCCTAAAATCGATGCAAGGTCTGAGCTCTGAAGAATTCTTCTTGGGGACGAAAAACAGGGAAGCTGCAGCAGGAGAAGTGGATTCAGTGATGAGTCCATTTCGCAGATTCAGATCTAAATATTCCCGCAGAACCTCCTTTTCAGAAGAAGAAAGTATGTACATTCTCCCGAAGGGTAATGGGTGGTCTGGAATGAGGTCTATAGCACAATAATCTCTGCGATGTGGAGGTAACAGAGGGTATTCCAAAGAGGAGAAAACCTCAGCGAATTCCTGGTACACAGAGGGGAGCCCAGCGACTGAACTGATTGTGGTAGCCTGTCTGGATTTGTCCTGACTTGAACAACTTACTCTGTCAGTATGACCCTGGCAGTGGGTCAGACAAAACTCTGATCCCAGAAAGAAGGTCCCTGCTGCCCAATTTATATAAGGATTATGCCTTCGTAGCCAGGGTAACCCTAAGATGACAGGATAATGAGCGGCTCGTATTATATCCATGGTAATAATTTCCTTGTGAGTGTCAATTGTCATAAATAATGGGCAGGTTTGATTAACTATTGGACCAGAAATCAGGGGGCTACCATCCACACTCTCTACTGGTATAACCTCACCCTTGGAGAACTGAGGAATGTGGTTTTGCTTAGTCCATAATTCATCGATGAAATTTCCTGCTACCCCACTGTCTACTAAAGCCGAAACCCCAGAGAAAATCTGGTTACCATACTTGAGAGTAATGTGTAAAACCAACATCGGAGTGTGTAAGAACTGATTTCCTTGTGAAATGTGTATGTTAGGAGAGGAACCTGTATAAGAATCAGGATCCCGGACCGCGGTTCCTCCTATTACCGGGCGTTGGCGTTTACCGGCCGTCGAGGAGGAGTGATGGGACACTCTTGGACAGTATGGGTATTAGCGCCACAATACATACACAAACCCTGAGTCCTTCTGCGTGTTCTCTCCTCGGGAGATAATGGACCTCTATTTGTTGTTCCTAGTTGCATAGGTTCCTCAGTTGTGTTGCCTCTGTGTGTTGCTGGAGGTGTAGCGAACGAACGAGTGGTGAGCTTCCCCTTACGTCTCTCATTACTCCGTTCCTTCATCCTATAATCAATCTGCATGACTAGTGCTATAAATTCTGTTAACGAGGTGGGACGTGGTACCCTAGAAACTTCGTCTTTCAAATCTTCAGATAAGCCTCTCCAAATAAAAGTCACTTGTGCTTCGTCTGACCAAGTGGATTCACTGGCAATCTGTTTGAACCTAGTAATATAGGTTAAAATGTCTTGACTTCCTTGTTTTAGGTCTAGTAGGTGTTCCTGGGCTGCTATGCGTATTTCTTGCCTTACAAACATGGACCTAACACTATTACAAAAGGCAGTGTAGGAATCCAGTATAGGATTATTTGTTGTGACCAAGGGAGTTGCCCAGGCCAAAGCTGGACCCACCATTTGTGAGATCATATACCCCACTCTGTCACGATCCGTGTGAAAGAAGGCGGCCTTAAAAGAGAATTGTATGGCACAAGCCTCCAAAAACTCCTTTATCTTATGAGGGTTGCCATCAAATTGACCTCCGGGTAAAGGTCCAGAAGGAACTTCAGAGCAATGTGGAACCCTGCTGGCTGTTGCTTGTTGAGCAGCCAGCTGGGCAGCTTGCTGTTGAGTCTGTTGTTGCGCTAACCGCAGATTGGCATTCTCCTGTTTAAGACTCTGTACCTCTGAGGTCAGAGACTGAACGGCAGCTATTAGCTGCTGAATTTGTTGATCCATAGTAGAACGTAGAGCCGTTTAAAAATGCTGAGGACTATCTCAACAAAGGCCAATTGGGCGTTGCTTACTGTTATATCTTATGGTTTGAAATGCACTTTCATTTACATATGTCTCTTGCCATTTAAAAATGGCACCTACCTCCACACAGGTCTTCAACAATTCAGTAGTATGCAGAACGTGAAAGTGAGTCTCCCCTAGAAGCCCCTCCACCACTCAGCCGAATAGGCTAGGAAGAAGTGGAGCCACCAGGGAAAAACCCCTAAAGGGGAAAAAACCCTGTGGTGAGCTGCTAGGGTGCGTAGACTCCTGTGGGCAGCAGTGGTGTCTTCTTAGTGCTACACGGGAACTTCGTGCAGGCAAAAACCCCTTGTGGAGAATGCTAATATAAATAGAATAAAGAATGAGAAGAGAGGGAAATACCACAAATGTATAATAAATCTAGGAGTGGAGGAAGAGCTTACCCTGGAGCAAATGACAGATTCCTGATTACTATCAGCCAAGTCGATAGTGACAGAAAAGCTACAGTGTAAGGGACCTAATAGAGCAGAGGGTAAACAGATTATGCTCAAATGCGGCAATCTCAGTCAAGATAGAAACAGAAGACCGAGAAACAAGGGAATATATAGCCTTACCAAAGTACCCGTAACTCTGTTGACATGAAGGGGTATAACAATCCAGAAGACCTAGGGCGGAAGACTGCAGAATATTCATATGCCTGCTTCCTAACGTCTGACGAAGGAATAACAAAGTTAAATGGAATATGTGCACAGTAGAACAAGCGAACTAAAGAATGAATCTCTAGCAACGTGACGCTACGCTCCGGACAAACCTTGAGAGAAGGCTGATTGTTGAAGGAAGTAACTATTAGCCACGTACGTACGAACAGTCACTGAAAATATCTAACAACACAGATCAAAAGAAACAGAAGAAAGTAAATTCAAGGGACTTCAAGAAGGGAAGTACAATTCAAGAGTACGTTTGAGAAATAGGAAGATAAGCGAATTTACGGAGCGCTGTGCAACTCTGACTAGAGAAGCAACGCATCGGTCTGATGTTTGAGTCTCCGGATATGTGATTCCGGAAGTTGGGGGCGTGGCTACCCGCTCGCAATGAGAGTCGAGAAAGACTGAAGCGTTGCTGGTGGTTCCTGGCTCCTCCATGTTGCGGGTGCCTTTCCAGGGGAAAACCGCATACATAGATGCCTGTAAAGGTGGAGACGGAGAATCCGTTAGAAGGGCTGTAACACACATTGACGTAAGCATCTCTCCACATGTGTGTCCATGGCTGGTCACCAAATCATTTCTCTTATCTTCCTCTAAGTTATCAATAGAAATGGGTGCCCTTCATGAGCTAGTTTTATGATCTCCTCCTTCAACACCTCGGGTGGTACTACCTTACTTCCCCTCAAAACAAATTCACCCTCGGTGGTCAATTCATCTCTACCACTGCGCGCCAAGTCAACAATGTCTCAAAGTCCTGCCACTACCACCTCAAAAACCTTAGGCGCGTCTTTCCATATCTATCATTTCCTAACAGAGTCTCTGCGGATGACCGTGGAAGGCGGATGACTGTGGAGGGCGGATGACTGTGGAGGGCGGATAACTGTGGAGGGCGGATGACTGTGGAGGGCGGATAACTGTGGAGGGCGGATGACTGTGGAGGGCGGATGCCTTTGGAAGATGAGTGTGGATGGCGGATGACCGTGGAAGACGGTTGACTATGGAGGGCGGATGACTGTAGAGGGCGGATGACTGCAGAGGGCGGATGACTGCGGAAGGCGGATGATTGCGGAGGGCGGATGATTGCGGAGGGCGGATGATTGCGGAGGGCGGATGATTGCGGAGGGCTGATGACTGTGGAGGGCGGATGACTGTGGAGGGCGGTGAGCGTACAGAGCGAACGAATATGAAGAGCCAATAAATGTGGTGGACAGATGAATGTGGAGAACACACGAGTGTAGAATGCGGCTGAATGAATATGGAGAGCACATGAATGTAGAAAACGTTTGAGTGTAATGAGGGGAAGAACATGGACCGCGGAGGAGCTTAGGGAACGGCTGAGTACAGCTATCGGCTGAATCTGACGAGCGACGGAATGTAGCGAGCGGCTGAGTATCGCAAGCAGCTGAGTATGTCGAGCGACCGAGTGTAGTAAGCGGCTGAGTATGGCGAGAGAACGGGTATGCGTCGAACGAACGAGAAATAAGAGCGAGAAAACGAGTGTACACAAAACAGTTAAGTACATTGTACGGAAGAGGGAACGGAGCTGATGAATGCAGAACTGACAAGTGGCGGATGAGCATCTGATGCGAATGAGTGCGTAACAGATGAGCCTGGGGAGCGGGTGAACGCACGAAACAAATGAATGAATGGACCAGAGCGCATGATTATGCTAGATGGAGGAGTACGCTATACGGAAGAATTCGCTGACCCGATGAATAGTGCATAAGAGCAGATGAGAAACAAAACACATCGCACGGACCGGACCGGACCCCCCTGAATTGCGTAATGTGCAGACTCTGATGTGGAACGCAAGGAACCGTTGTAAGAGCATACTTCATTTCACACCCCACGCTTACTCTCTCCTTACACCACCACTCAAGTAGAACACAGAGATACTATGACACCATTCGGTATATCTGTTCTCATATCAACATCCGCCGCTCACTCCCCATCACTCTAAGTAAACATTGCTGGTTTCTCACCCCCAGCCAAGCGTTCTCGTCAGGCCTAACGCTGCCTTACTCGGACTGGATAACTCCTGCCAGACCTAACACATACTCCTGATTCCTCAACCACCACACCTATCGCTAGGAAGCAGCTACCACAGAAATTCAGCACCAGCTGCACACATACCTGGTGCGCACACGCACCTTTGACCCTCTCTAATCTCTCCACTGACCCAAACCTCGGTTCCCAAGGGCGTTCAACCTACCAGCGCCTTCAGACCATACCAATGGTATATAAGGCGCTATATAAATGCAAAATAACAATAACAATAACTGCATAACCTCTGAACTCATCATCAACCTTGTCAGGCCACCTACTCACTATCCATTCAGTTAGTTGATTCAAAGTCTTGTCTTCTGTACACTCTTCTCTCCACCATTCCACACCCGCAGCCTTGAGTACTCCACATATCTTCTCATCAGATTAAAATTGGAGGATTCTACACACTTGCTCGTCGATAACCTCCACCAGTCCATTTATGTTTACAGTAGTCATGCTCTTTTTACAAGGCATTCTATACAGAAAATCTGCAATAAAGTTCGTTTCCCTGGATCATATTCAATTTCACAATTATACTCCATAAATTTGAGGCTTAATCTAGCAATCCTTGGTGTAGCTTTAGACATGCCTTTGACAGTTAACACTTCCACTAATAGTTTGTGATCCGTTTTGACTGTAAATTTCTCTCCCCACACATATTGCCTTAAATGTTCTACTCCTCAACAACATGCTACCAATTCTCTTTCAACCGGAATACTGTGATTCTGTATCACTTATGGCTCTAGAAGCAAACATTATTATTCTTTCTCTATATCCATCACTTTGAGATAGAACAGCACGCAAATCTTTGCTACTGGCATCAACAGTAATAGTAGAATTCCTTCCTGGAACAAAACCACCTAATAATGGTGCTTCCACGATACACTTCTTAACAGTGTCTACACTGTTCTCATGCTCACTGTTTCGCATGAATCTTACATTTTTCTTCATCATTTCTCTCAGTGGTTGGGTTATTTCAGCAAAATGTTCAACAAATTTGTTGTAATACTCTGCCAACCCTAAAAAGGACCTCAAATCATCTTTGGTACTAGGATAAGGTGCCCTCTCTATGGCTTTCATAGCCTTAGCCTTGGGTTTATAACCACCTTCAGATAAAGTATGTCCCAAGTAATCTACTTCTCTACTACCAAAATGACATTTAATATATTCCACTGTTAAACCCTTTTCCTCTATTCTTTTTAGTACCCAACACAACCTCTGATCAGGTTCTTCAGTGCCCAAACCACACACCAATCGGGGTAATTCATAGAATTTTGCACAAAAGTGGGGGACGCGGCTAGCGCACAGTGTGCGCGTGCGAATGTCTGCGCCAGCCGCGTGCGCTAAAATCGATTTCCGCGCACAGCGTATTCATGGATTTTAGCCTCCAAAACCAGCCGTGGCACACAGTGGCGCAGTGACCCTGCAGCAGCGCCAGTTATGCCCCCAAGAACGCCCCTCGTGCAGGGAAAAGCCAGCAAAATCCCCAATCCAGCGCAAAGGGCTGTGCTAACCGTGTACCAGCATGGCAAGCGGGGAACGTGTATTACTGGGGTTCGCAGGAATTTTCACACGCGATAGGCCCTGTGCGAGTGGGGTACGTGTATCACTGGGATTCGCGGGAAGTTTCACACACGATTGTAGCAGGGTACGTGTATTTTGGGGGTGCGCGGGAAGTTTCACACGCGATTGGCCCTGTGCGAGCGGGGTACGTGTATTACTGGGGTTCGCGGGAAGTTTCACACGCGATTGGAGCAGGCTACGTGTATTTCGGTGGTGCATGGGAAGTTTCACATGCAATTGGCCCTGTGGGAGTGGGGTACATGTATTACTGGGGTTCGCGGGAAGTTTCACATGCGATTGGCCCTGTGCGAGTGGGGTACGTGTATTACTGGGGTTTGTGGGAAGTTTCACACGTGATTGGCCCTGTGCGAGTGGGGTACGTCTATTACTGGGGTTTGTGGGAAGTTTCACACGCGATTGGGCCTGTGCGAGTGAGGTACGTGTATTATTGGGGTTCGCGGGAAGTTTCACACGGGATTGGCCCTGTGCGAGTGGGATACGTGTGTTACTGGGGTTCACGGGAAGTTTCACACGCGATTTGCCCTGTGCGAGTGGGGTACGTGTATTACTGGGGTTCGCAGGAAGTTTCACACGCAATTGGAGCCGGGTACGTGTATTCCTGGGGTGCGCAGGAAGTTTCACATGTGATTTTGCTGTCAGAGCGGGGTACGTGAATTTCGGGGTTGCGCGGGGAGTCCTACACGTGAATTGGCAGTGTGGGTCCTCCCAGGTGTTCCCTCTACACCAGGGGTGCACAACTGATTTTGACAGAGGGCCGAAAGTACCTTACAAGATGGCTATAGTGGGCCAAAAAGTAAATGTAGGTGGGGCGGTAGGCGCGGTGGGGCGTGGTGTGGCAGGAGGCTTTTTCAACCCCCTATTTTTATTAAACACTATGCCCCATAGCCCCCACCCCTCAAGCAAACACTATGCCCCATGGCTCCCACCCCCAAACACTATGCCCCATGACACCCACCCCTCATGCAAACACTATGCCCCATGGCCCCCACCCCTCATGCAAACACTATGCCCCAAGACACCCACCCCTCAAGCAAACACTATGCCCCATGGCTCCCACCCCTCAACCAAACACTATGCCCCATGACACCCACACCTCATGCAAACACTATGCCCCATGGCCCCCACCCATCATGCAAACACTATGCCCCAAGACACCCACCCCTCATGCAAACACTATGCCTCAAGACACCCACCCCTCATGCAAACACTATGCCCCAAGACACCCACCCCTCAAGCAAACACTATGCCCCATGACACCCACCCCTCATGCAAACACTATGCCCCATGGCCCCCACTCATCATGCAAACACTATGCCCCAAGACACCCACCGCTCAAGCAAACACTATGCCCCATGGCCCCGACCCCTCATGCAAACACTATGCCCCAAGACACCCACCCCTCAACCAAACACTATGCCCCATGGCCCCGACCCCTCATGCAAACACTATGCCCCAAGACACCCACCCCTCAACCAAACACTATGCCCCATGACACCCACCCCTCATGCAAACACTATGTCCCATACTCATACAGACCCCAACCCCCCACCCCTGCATACAAACTAACAAGTATACACCATGCACCCATACAGACCCGAACCCCCACCCCCCAACTCAGCACACAAACCCACAAGCATACACCATGCACCCATACAGACCCGAACCCCCCACCCCCAACTCAGCACACAAACCCACAAGCATACACCATGCACCCATACAAACTCGAGCCCCCCTAACTCAGCACACAAACTCGCAAGCATGCACGCATACAGACTCGGACCCCCCACATCTCAACATACACTGAACGTGCACACAACAACAACAAACATTCAGGCAGACCCGACCCCACCCTCCCAGCATCTCAACATACACTGCACTTGCACACAAACATATTCAGGCAGACCCGACCCCACCACCCCCCCACATCTCAACATACACTGCACTTGCCCACAAACACATTCAGGCAGACCCGACACCCCCCCCCCCCGTCCGCATCTCAACACACACTGCACTTGCACACAAACACATTCAGGCAGACCCAACACACACCCCCTCTCCGCATCTCAACATACACTGCACTTGCACACAAACACATTCAGGCAGACCCGACACACACCCCCTCTCCGCATCTCAACATACACTGCACTTGCACACAAACACATTCAGGCAGACCCGATACACACCCCACCCCCGCCTCTCAACATACACTGAACTTGCACACAAACACATTCAAGCAGACCTGACACACACCCCACCCCCGCATCTCAACATACACTGAACTTGCACACAAACACATTCAGGCAGACCCGACACACACCACACCCCCGCATCTCAACATACACTGAACTTGCACACAAACACATTCAAGCAGACCTGACACACACCCCACCCCCGCATCTCAACATACACTGAACTTGCACACAAACACATTCAGGCAGACCCGACACACACCACACCCCCGCATCTCAACATACACTGCACTTGCACACAAACACATTCAAGCAGACCCGACACACACCCCACCCCCGCATCTCAACATACACTGCAGACATACAAATACAAACACACCCATAGACACCCGACACCCCCCCCACCTCCGCATCTCAACATACAATGCAGACATACAAATACAAACACACCCGACACACACCCCCACCTCAGCATCTCAACATACATACAAAAACAAAAAACACAGGACGGAGCCGAGACAGACACACACACAAACATACAGCCCCCCCACCATGTACTTACCCAGACGTCCTGGAACGCTGGCGAGGCTTCTGGCACTGCCCAAATCGTTTTGGGTTGGGTGTACCTCTACATCTGTGCACCCCGGTGCACAGATGTAGAAGTATACCCAACCTAAAACGATTTTTAGAAATTGGGGGACAGATGCAAAGCAAGAGCCTCTTGCTTTGCATCCGTCCCTCCATTTTTAAACATCTTTTTTCTCCGGCTTTTACCCGGGCCGCCAGAGAGAGACAGTATGGATGGAACAAAGGGCCATCCATACTGCCCCTCTTCTGTGCGGCCCGTGGGGGGGTGGGGATTGCTCAGCCCCGACTTCATTCTGCCGGGGGCGGAGGGGAGGAGGGCCCCGCAGCCCCCCCTACTCTGCACCCCTGCCAGGGCAGATTAGGTCACTGAGCCCCAGCTTCCCTGGCAGCATACACACACACACTGCGTGACTCACGGCCCGGCAAGGAAAACAAAGACTTTCTTAATGGAGGGCGACCTTTGCTGCTTGCGGGCCGCCTTCCATTAGGAAAGTCTTCAACCCTGCCGGGCCGCATCCAGCAGCATCACGGGCCGCACTTGGCCCGCGGGCCGTATGTTGTGCACCCATGCTCTACACCCTCCACGGCCCCTGCAGGCAGCCCACACCACAGGGGACTACCCTGCACCCCTGGTCATGTCCCGCAGGCAGCCCATCCACCATGGGCATGCCCCCCAGCCAAGCCACATGTCACCTTGCACTACTGATCACCAATCATGTCCCCTTGCACCCCCACCCCCCAGCACTGTGGGGCACCTGCCAGCAGGCCCCCACTCATGTCCCCCTGCACCCCCACATCCCAGCACTGTGGGGCACCTGCCAGCAGGCCCCCACTCATGTCCCACTCATGTCCCCCTGCACCCACACCCCCCAGCACTGTGGGGCACCTGCCAGCAGGCCCCCACTCATGTACCACTCATATCCCCCTGCACCCCCAGCACTGAGGGGCTCCTGCCAGCAGGCCCCCACTCATGTCCCACTAATGTCCCCCTGCAACCCCACCCCCCAGCACGGTGGGGCACCTGCCAGCAGGCCCCCACTCATGTCCCATTCACGTCCCCCTGCACCCCCACCCCCCAGCACTGAGGGGCACTTGCCAGCAGGCCCCCACTCATGTCCCCTTGCACCCCCACCCCCAGCACTGTGGGGCACCTGCCAGCAGGCCCCCACTCATGTCCCACTCATGTCCCCCTGCACCCCCACACCCCAGCACTGAGGGGCACCTGCCAGCAGGCCCCCACTCATGTCCCACTCATGTCCCCCTGCACCCACACCCCCCAGCACTGTGGGGCACCTGCCAGCAGGCCCCCACTCATGTCCCACTCATGTCCCACTGCACCCCCACCCCCCAGCACTGAGGGGCACCTGCCAGCAGGCCCCCACTCATGTCCCCTTGCACCCCCACCCCCCAGCACTGTGGGGCACCTGCCAGCAAGCCCCCACTCATGTCCCACTCATGTCCCCCTGCACCCCCAGCTCCCAGCACTGAGGGGCACCTGCCAGCAGGCCCCCACTCATGTCCCACTCATGTCCCCCTGCACCCTCACCCCCAGCACTGTTGGGTACCTGCCAGCAGGCCCCCACTCATGTCCCACTCATGTCCCCCTGCCCCCACCCCCCAGCACTGTGGGGCACCTGCCAGCAGGCTCCCACTCATGTCCCACTCATGTCCTCCTGCACCCCCACCCCCCAGCACTGAGGGGCACCTGCCAGCAGGCCCCCACTCATGTCCCCCTGCACCCTCACCCCCCAGCAGTGAAATGCCGATCTCATGACACAAACCAAAAGTCAACTATGTACATCAACACATGTCCGTCACACACATACACTGGTTGGCATTGCTTGTGTAAACCTACATTTTCACATGCATCAACCCAATGAGTGAATCCCACACATGGAACTAAAAAATAAAAATGTATTATGTACATAAAATCAAAAATGAAATGAAAGCATACCAAAATATGAAACATGAAATGAAAAGCATGTGAAAAAGATGATTGAATGAAAATGATAACCAATCCAAAAAAATTAGAAAGAAAAACACTCCAAATTCACCCTCCAACAACGCAAATCCAAAGGAAATGTAAAAAAAAATCTCCATTGCTTCATGTTCATAATGCAAAAAAATAAATAAATAAATACATGATGAAACTATATACAATCCATTGTCCAAGGATGTAAAGGGTCCATGATCCCAACCAAACAAATGAAACCTACCTAACAAAATACCTAAAAATATAACTACATACAAATTTGTGTGGCATTGTCCATTGACCACAAATAAAAGGAAAACGAAAAGGAAACCTAACTCTAAAAACTATTTACAAGGGCAGCGGGCTAGTCCGACGGCTCACTTTTCGATGTCCCGGGCCAGGGCATCATCAAACTCCTACTCAATGTCCTGGAGGCGGTCCTCTTCCATGGCCCCGAGGGTTCGCAGGGACGACGACATGTTCTCCTACAACTCCCTGCGAATTGCCTCGAGACACTCGGCCCGCCTCAGGACCCTCCGCATGGAGTTCTCCGCCCTGACCATCGTGAGCCGTGCCTCTTCTGCCCGCTGCCGCTCCGCGTCTATAGCATGGCCTAACCGCTGCCACACGGAAGACACTTCCAGTCCTGGGTCCTCCTGCCCTCTGGCCGATGCCTGCCCCTCCGGTGTCAAAGGCCCGGGGCCATGATGGCTCCCACCTTGTTGCTGCTACTGTGCCTCTGCCTGTGCCCTGGCTCTTGCTGCCTGCACATCCTCCTCCGGCTGGGGTGCAGTTGTTGAGGTGGCCACCCCTGCTGGACGTCCGGCTCCCGACTGTGGCAGGGATGTGTCCTCCACCAGCCTGGCCGCAGGGTCAGAGGCAGCTCCACAGGGTACCCAGGTGATACATGGGTGGGAAGATGGCATGGAGGACGACTGGCGTGTAGGGGGTTCAGGTGAGGAGGGGGTCGCAAGGAGGTCCAGCACACGGAGGAATCCAGCACTGGTGACCCGTCCCAGCAGGTCAACGCGGTCAAAGAGGCACCAGAGATGACGTGCAGTCTCTTCACAAAAAAACTGCACGTCACCTTACATGCCCCGTCGACGCAACGCTATCCCGGCCAGGACAGGCTCAACACGGTCCCGGATAGCCACGTCCGCAGGGAGAGGAAGGCCAGTTGTTGTGCGCTCATCCCCTCCCTGAAAACGGGTCTGGATGTAGGCATCCCTGCTGGTGCCAGATGATGCAGTGACAGGATCAGGGACAGGATTGCACACAGGCACCTCTGTGGCTGCCTGTGCTGCCTCCTGTCCCTGGTCCTGCACTGCACCACTAGCACCAGTGGAATCCCCACCTCCAGTCCCTTCCATGGCCTCCTCCTCCACCAAACCCCCCACCAACCTAGATGACTCCATGCCATCTTCCTCCGTCGGACCCTGTGGGGTCTCAGCTGCCCCTTCTGCTGCCGAGGAGTCCACCTCCAACCTCCGCCTCTTGGACCTACCCTCGGCAGCTGCGGCCTGGGACGCGGCACCAGACTCCTCACTCCCCGACGAGATGACAATCTGGGAGGGGAGCCGGGCCTTGTGTCTCCGGCTGGCGGGACGATCCCTGCCGCTGTGCTCCACAGCATCCTCTCTGCCCTCTTCTTCAGTTGACGCTGCAGACAGGGAGAGATAAAACACAGGCATCAGGGCACTGTACAATGGACTGATACACACATGACAGTTGCACATGAGTGGCAATGTTTAACTTCAGACACGGCATCACACTCCATGAGACACATGTCATTTTTAACTCACACACACGAACATTTCAACAGCAATATTGCACCAGGCAGCACCATCCATACACATACAACAGCATGAACAGCCAAAGGTGAGCCTGACATCACACGAAACACAAGGAGTGCACTAGACATGCACACACGCCACCACACTTACATGCATGTCTACATTTCCTCCAACTGTTGCAGTGATGAGATGGCCATACATGTCACATCCACCATTCATCCTTCTACATATCAGTGTCATGTGCATCCATGTTGCATCACAGTTGCACACTTGTCAGATACACATACATGCACATGTACACAGTGCAGATACATGCATTATGAACCACCATCCATGCCACAAACATGCCAATGTACATACACAGAAATTCAGACATGTGTGCTCCCACACCTCCATTTGCCCAGCATGCTTACCAACACATACACCATCAATGTGTTTCACAACTGAGAGGACTCACATGTGGCAGCCTCATGCCCATGTACACACACATCCCTACATGGCCCAAAATAAACACATGTGCAACCTGCACACTACTAGCACACCACGATACGCACAGCATACTATCAACATGCATGTACACTTACCGCTCGACTCCAGACGGGTCTGCCTCACAAGGATCTGGACGTAGAGTGCTGGGCATATGCGTTGCAGAACCCTCATTTGATGGTTCGCCAGCTGGTCCCGGCGCCCATTGGCATCCACTGCCTTAGCGAGGCGCCGGTCCTTGTTGAGGGTCCTGGACCTGAAGTCCTCCCAGCGCTTCTTGACATGATGTAAGTCACGGACTGCCACCCCTCCGCGTTGATGGCAGTCACAATGTCCATCCAGATCCTGGTCCGTCCTTCATTGTCGGCGCGCGAACTTCCAAAGAGGGCATCATACTGCCCCAGGACTTGCTCCACCAGGACACCAACTTCGGTGGCAGTGAAGCTGGTGGCCCTCTGCATCTCTGGCTGGGGGTTGCCAGTGCTGCCAGATGGTGTTGTGCCGGACATGGCAACCCCAGAGGCAGGAGTGGGTGGGCAACTGGGTCCTGGGGCTGGGCTGTGGAGCGATGGAATCCCAGTCGGGAGTCTTCGGTTCCAGCAGGGGTGGTCACAGCAACTACACCCTTGGCTGACGTGCAGGCAGCAAATGGCAGGGCACGTGGGCAGCAGGCAGTCAGGCAGCAGCAGATGGCAGGTGGGAGCGTGCTCGGGGCTCTGGGGGGCAGTAATTCGGCCTTCTGGGCAGGAGCGTGGGCTTCCGTGTGTTTTTCGCGTGGCCAGCTTGATACGGAGTGATTTGGCACGTGAAAAAATTGCCAAAGGCCCTTAGCGTGTAAGCGTGTAAGCGTGTAAGTTACATTACGCGCATGGGCGTTTCCCTCATAGCACGTGATGACAGAGCACACGTGGAAAAACTGCACGTCCGAGTGTCATTGCGTGTAATTGGTGGAAAGCACCCGCGTACACGCGTATCTGACGTGTACGTGTGGGCTTGTTTAAAAGCTACGTGTAGGACACCATTTCCTTGTACGTGCTTTTCGTGGAGAGCGAGTGGGTGAAATTTGTACTTCTTGTCGGTTCACACGCGATTACTTCACAGCGTTTCTAGTTCGTACTCCCTGTTACCTCGGGCAGCTCTTTTCTGAATTTTTGTTGGGCCTGTTTCCTCAAACAGAGTTCACTTCTCCTTTTGTCCTGTCTCCTCAGACAGCGTACAATTCTTCTTTTGGCGGGGGTGTTGCCAACGCGCACATGCGCATATTTTTCACGTTCTTTTTCCAGGCAGATGGTGAGTTCCGCACTTACTTAGCAACTGTGCTTGCCCCGTGTGTAGTGTTCCCCTTCAGAGGTCATTGTAGGCTGTGTGTATTACGCGTACGCTTAGTTTTGTGTTTCTGGGTGCCACAGCGTAGTGCAGGTTCATTTTTTCACGCACATGGTCTACGAGGGGTTGCGTGCACGTTAATTTTTGATTTTGGGCTGCCTGTGCGTTGCGTGACCCGTCATCTTCCCCCAGGGGTCACAGACAGCCTTGTTAGAGCACCAGGGTACGAATTCCATCTGGTATCCTACCCCTTTGACCCCCAATTGCCCAGGACAATAGTTTACTGCAACTCCCATACGCACAACATCAGTGCCATGGTTGGGAGGCGACCAAGCGGTAAGGGAGGCAAAGGTGGCCGACCTTCAAAAGGTGGGCATGGTGGGCGCGGTACGGGACATGGCCGGGATTTGCAGGGTTCCCCTATACCCCCATGTGTGGAGGAACAATCAGGGACACCCATGCTCCCCCCCCATGGTTGAGGGAAATGTGGCTGACACCATCCCAGCTCAGCCCCTATTGGACCAGCCCATTGTGGCACCAGAACTGGCACAGGATGACTCCCAGGCTGACTTCCAGGTCAGCAAGTCTAGGCCACGTGTGGCGGTGCAAATTGTTGTCACCAAGCCACGTGGATCTGGGGCAGCTATGTCATCTGCTGCCCCAAGTATGCAGGGTGGGGAGGCTGCAGGGGCAGCTGCAGCTCCATCCACCCCAGCTCTGACTCTCCTAGCCAGGACAGTGTCAGTCCAGGTCCATCAAACTGACGTTCCCCCTGCCAACATTACCCTGCAACCAATGCCTGCATCAAGACCTATGGCCATTGTACATTCCCACACTCCTACTACCCAGTCCACCGGGTAGTCTGCCCCTACTGACCAGAGCAGCATAAGCCACTCTGGGTCTGCTCCACCTTTAAATAAGAGGAAGAAGGGTGCTCTGGCATGACAGGCTGAGACCCCAGACGCGGCTACACACTTCGGTACCTCAAGAAAGCCTTGCTTTAATGATCCGGAACTTGATGCACTTGTGGCCTATGTGTCGGCACATAGCCATGAAATGCTGGTGACTGCAGGGTCCAAGACCACAACTGGTCAACGTAAGGCACACTGGCAGATCATCGCCGACCGCATAAGTGCCCTTGGATTTGTGAGGCGCACAGCTGATGATTGCTACAAGCGGTGGAATGACCTGAAACGCAGAGCAAAGAACAAGCTGGCCTCAAATCATGCCGCTACTCTGATGGGTGACGGGTTCTGATTGAGTGCCAGGTGAGGGTGTGTGTGCCTGAGTGGTATGGGTCACCCATGTGCTTCATCCAAAACATTCAGCGGCCTTGGATTTGGGTGTGACAGTATCCCTTCTGCCCACAGTAGTAATTTAGTGCAACATTACGGCAGTTGCCCTTGAAGTGGCATCTTGCAACAACATTGTTTGCATTTTTCAGTGTTCGTTCAGGCTGATTGTTTCAATTCTCCCACTTTTGCTACACATTCCTCAGCCCTATTGTCACATTTGTGACATGCTTCTGTCATTGATGAACCCCACATTGGCCCACATGTGTTACCTTGTTAGGTGAATGATTTGACCATTCAGGCTGATTGAGTATTGGCCTGATCACATACATTTTTGGGGCCTGTTTGAATGTGGAACATGATAGTTGTTTCCTGTCATGTTGAAGTGCACAACCATTGATGTATACATCGGCCTGCAATCACTGTATTTTTGTACACTGGATTTGTTGCAGTGTGTGGCACATGCCTATTTTGTCACACTATGTAGCATTTTTCATCTCATAATGTCCATCTCACATGGATGGCTGACAGTATTCATTCACTGACATATGGATGTACTTGTGGAATGTACCATGGCTATGGTACATGCCATCTGTGTGATGACATGTGTCATGTATGTGTATTGGACATGCCACTCACAGGCCAATGTGTGATGGCAGTGCTACCCAGCATGCAGCAAATGTGTTGCTCTTCCATATTGGTGTCATCAGTGTCTGCCTTTTGCCTCCCCTTCCAACTCAGTGACAGTGCATGCATGGGAGGGTTATAGTCATGTGGGACATGTGTAAATCATGTACTGGTTCTGTAGCTCGTCAGGCCTATTTGTGTGCTATGGTGCTAATGCCTGTTTCCATTTTTTGTCTTTCATGTTTTTGCAGGGGATGACACACTTGATGCTGTTGAGGTTGAGGAGATGGTGCAGACCCAGGAGGGATCTCAGGCATGACCGGGCACCAGTGGGGGATGTGGTGTGGTGGTGGGTGAGAACCCAATCTTGTTGCAGACCCTTCTGTCCAGGGGTGTCTCTGGGTGCACCTCCCCAGAACTCTATTCAGGTGCTGATTTGGATGATGAGACCTATGTGCCGTCGCAGGTAAGTGTTTCTGGCAGGGATTCTGTTTTGTCCAACCCACCTGCATCAGGGGTAGAAGCCTCTATGGGGATGTCAGTGTTGGTAAGTCCGCCTTTGGCGGTTACGGATGCAGGGTCACACTCCACAACATCTGATCCTGGGCCAGCAGATCAGAAGGGGAATGCAGTCCTGCAGCCTCAGGCAGTGCCGGCACAGCATGGCGCAGATCGCCTTGCCCCAAACAGGTGTGGTGCCTGCCGACATGGTGGCCGTACGCCACCAGGCAATACCGCATGGGAACAATCCATGTACAGACAGGGACAGACGGGCGGCACTGGAGACTCTACGCCAATCGATATCAATAGAGTCCCAGGGCCACAGGGAAGCCCTGAGGGTAGAACTCCATCACCTCTGGGAGACTCTTGTTGATCTTGAGGCTTCCACTAACTTGAGGACAGAACAGCAGCTAGAGCGGCTCACACGTTCGCTCTCAGCTGAGATGCAGGCAACTCGGGAGGAGATCCGGCATCACGTCAGGTGGTGCATGGGGATCTACGCACTATAATCCTCCAGAACGAGACCTTCCACACCCGCATGCTTGCTGCCATGGAAGACCATACCATGGCTTTGCGTGGGCTGCCTCCCATAGCACCACCACCTCCTGTGGCAGCAGCAGAGGGTGATGAGAGCGACAGCAGCAGTTCTCCCACATTGGCATAGCCGTGCAGGCCATGAGCCCATGGAGGTGTTTTTTTTTCCCAACATCCACACAGGTGGCTGTTGGTGCGCACCCTGTCCTCGGACCACCTGGGTGGCCTCCCCCCCTGACACCCACATGGGCATTTTTGATTTTATTTTTACAGTGTGTTGCCTTGTGTGGCTCCCATGGGCATCCTGTGGGCATCCACTGTATTCCAGCTGGCCACATACAGGCTTGTCCTGAGTTTGGGTTAGTTGCTTGGGTTTGTGAGACACACACCCCTCCTGCTTCCCGTTTCCATGGGTTTGCAAAGGGTGTGCCCAAGTGACAGTGACTTACACAGTGACGTTGGACTCCCATGAGCTGTGTGGGCAGTCTGTAGTCAATACTGTGTATACATTCCTAGTGGATATTGTTGTTGTATTGTACACTGCATGGTGTATTGATATGTGCTTGTGCATCCATGTCTTCCTCCTAATTTGCAGGTTCATTCCTCATGTCTTCACAAGGCCGTCTACTTTGAAGATGGAGTTCATGTTGTAAGCAGTGCACTTACACATTTGCGTAGCAGCAACACTGTACAGTTGGAAGTGGTCGATGTGCTGGCATAATCAGGTTGTAAGACTATCACTACTTTAACTTAGTACTGTCATGTTTATGCTATGTTTGAGGTTGTGTAGCTGCATTGTATTGTTGGTAAGTATTTGGTCATGTGTGTTGTTAGTTCTACATTACTGGGAGCATATTGTGTGTGGCCAGTTTCCATTGGGGACACTGTACTTTGTGACACTTGTGTCATGTCTTGGGGATTGCTTTGTTTGCTCTCACATAGCATGACATGCCATGGTGTGTTGGGTGGCGGTGCTGGGGAGGGGTTGGGTGACATGGCACTGTTGTCATGTTGTATTTTGCAAGGGGGTAATGAATTTAGCAGCATAGAAGTGTGTCTTTTGATGACACAGCATTGGTGGTGTTGGTGTAGGTAGGGATGCACTCAATGTAACACTTCCAGGTGACCAATATCAGGCTGGTATGGTTGTGACAGTTGACTGTCCCTTATGTCATCATCATTGATTTTCAGATGGTATGTGGCAGGGCTGTGTGCACTCCACAGGGGTGTGATTTTAGGTGAAGTAATTATGCACCAGCTGCGTACGGGCTGCCTCACCCTGTGCCCTTTCCCCTCCCATGCGCAGCGGGTGTGCATGTGGTTGGGGATGTGGGGGCACCACCATGTCCACGGGCAGGCCCCGGCATGTTGCAACGTTGTGCAGGACACATACTGCCACTATGATCCTGCACACTACTGCGGGAGCGTATAACAGCTGCCCGTCAGAACGGTCAAGGGAGCAAAAGCGTGACTTGAGCACTCTGAATGTGCGCTCCACTATGCCCCGGGTTGCAATTTGGGCTGTGTTGTATCTTACCTCAGGTGGCGTGGTGGGGTTCCAAATTGGCGTCATCATGTGGGTGTTCAGAGGGTAGGCACTGTCCCCTGGGGAGGTGGTGATGGGTATCATTAGTGGTGTTGTGACATTACTCAGTATCTGACATGCATGCATGTGCTGTGGCATTTATACTCACCGAGCAGCCATGTATCGCCATGCCGCCCAGCTTCTAGGTCCCGGTTTAGGGTTAACATTCTGTAAATAAAACTGTCGTGGGTGGACCCTGGATAGTTGGCATATACTGAGGTGATGATTCCCTTGGCATCACATACTACCTGGACGTTGATGGAATGCCAGTGCTTGCGGTTTCAATAGATGTGCTCTGATGCCCTGGGGGGACGTAGAGCCACATGGGTGCAATCAATGGCACCTAGGACTTTGGGGAATTGTGCCACCCCGTAGAAATCCTGGACGGCAGCCTGCCTTTCTGCAGGTGTTCTGGGCAGGTATATGTGCCTGCGGACTGATGGGCATGCCGTCATGATGGCCAAGACCTGGTGTAGGCAGCGTGACTGCATGGCCTGACACCCCCCCACTATAGCACTTGTCCGCTGAAATGATCCAGTGGCCAAGAAGTGCAGTACATTGAGGACCTTCTCCAGGGGGCTGAGTGCTTGGGAGCACAGGGTGGGTGATGTGAGGTCATCCTCCCACTCACTGACCAGGTCGAGTATTATGTGAGGTGGAAACCTGTACCTCCCATACACCTGGTCATCAGGCATCCCAAAAAGGCTGGTTCTGGGTGTGAAAATTCTGGGCCTGACTATCCTCCTCCTCCTGCGGTATCCCATGACCACTGCTGCTAGGAACGGTATATTCATCCTGGCGTCTGAGCTTGTTTGTTGTTTGCGTGCACTTTTATGCTGCGCGGGTCCACGTATGCCTGCTTCCTGCTGGCGTACGTGTTTCAGGATTAGCGCGTCTTTTTTGGCGCAGGCGTTAGCCCCGTTCTAATTCATGAACACGTGTTTTGAACGTCCGTGTGGGCGTTCCGCGCATTTGCCTCCTGTACTACCCCGTGACGCCCACATTTTCACGCGTTGTTCCCCATTCCGTGTGTCACACCCTCTGTTCCTCCTACTATTGTCTTGATTACTCGAAGTTCTTTATTAGATCGAACCAGAATCAGAAGACCTGAGAAAGGATGGCCAAAGACACCTTTAGATGCAGGGGCAAGTTAAGTTTCATATTCCATCCAAAGTTAATTGGTCTCTCAGCCATGTCTCCTGGAGACAAAGTACATCATAGTCGTCTAGACACACGTCACTAGGTTTTAGAAGATGATCAAAATTTCAAGGAGGTTAGGAATCCTGTTGTCTCTTTAGAGGAGACATCCTTCTCTTCCGCCTTCCTGATTTACTAACTTTGGTTGGTCTGATTCAAAGCTTTTGAGATCCATCTCTATTTATGCCCCTCTTGTGATGGTGTTTTTGCTGAGTCGACCTCTACTGATTTAGGGTCGTCCAACTCACTTACTTCCGGGGTAAATGTTATCTTTAATTTGGATAATGGACCTTTAGGGTAGTGACCCAGCCCCAATGGGTCTTTGAGTATTGGGGTTCCTTCCTTCTGCCCCACAGGACGCATTGGGTCTTTTGTTTTGTTTTGATTTTCCTTTGTTGGGGATACTCTGACTCCCTTGCTAGACTTGCTAGTGGTGTTTGGCTTCACAGGCTTTTCCTTTTGGCGATGTTTACGATCATCATCACTTATCTGAACTTGATGTTTATCGCCTAATCTGTTTTTTGGCTGATGATTCCATAATTGTTCAGCAGTTTTTCGAGCATTTGATCTATCGCTCTGTTCTGTCTCTTCCTTCCCTTTTGATCCTCGATAGATGGATAATTTGTATCCCAGCATTAGGAGGGTTTCTGATGCTTGTTCGATCATCGCTCTAACTACTGGTGAAGGAATGTGGAGGTAAACGCTGTCAGGTTTCCCACTCACTCCAAATTCAACAATTTTGATATCTTCTGTAGCGATTAATCTTAGAGTGGGTATAAATTGGAATATGATCAGAACGTTTTTTCCTGTTGAGGATTGTTCCATTAGCGTTTCCTATTGTTTCGAGAAAGAAAGTTTCTTTCGCTCTTAATTTTGTTCTTATTGGTTACCCTCTCGTCTCTGTTCTTTTTAAAGGTTTCTTCCGATTTTCTCAATGTCTGAACCTTCCTCGGGTTTTCCTTCTCATCTGTAACTTAATGTTCCATGTGATTCATCCACCACTCTTTTCTCTTGAGTCAGCCCTTCTAGTTTTATTAGCCTGCTTTGTGGGGTGACTAGTGGGAGTACTCTTGTTTTGTATCTCTCTCTTTGATGATTTTTCTTGTTGTTTCTTCAACTCGTCTCATCCCCTTCTTTCTATTTCAATTTTCTCTCGTCTATCAGCCAATGAGAGAAACGGGGGTGACGTAGTTTTGAGGCTGGCATTAGTGTTGCTCAGTGCTTTAAGTGGGTCGGGGCCTGCCAGGGCCGGGTCCCGGCAGTCTCCAGAAAGTGAGGCTGAGCAGGAGCCCTGCAGGGGCTCCAGGTCCCACACAACATGGGCGGGACGCATTATCCCGCCGCAGCCGTGACGGGAGATGCGCCAGTCATTATGTCAGGCAAGCTGACAGAAGTGCCAGCCAGCCACAGGGACGCTGAGGCTGGCGGCACTCCTGTCAGACAGTGTAACTTCCTCTGATGACCCCTCATCAGGGTCATCAGAGGAAGTTACTGTCCTTTTTTTGCCCTCCCCAGGTCACTGACCCACGCTGGCTCTGTGATCTAATATGCATATTAGATCACAGAGCCTGTGGGTTCGCAGAAGGTGAAAGACGCCTCAGGCTCAGTGATCTCTGATCAGAGCAGAGATCACTGAGCCCAAGACGCCTTTCTCCCTTGACAAAGCTTTATAAAAGATGCCTTGAATTCTGCACGTTCCAAGCCATCTTTTATAAACGTAGAAAGATTTAAAAAAGACGGCTTGAAAAGTACACAATTCAAGGCATCTTTTATAAAGCTTTGTCGAAGGACAAAGCCACCTTGGGTTTTGTCCGCCATCAACGCTTTATAAAAGATGCCTTGAATTGTTTACGTGTCAAGCCATCTTTTAGAAACATAGAAACATGTTACAAATGTCTATGTTCATAAAAGGTGGCTTGAAAAGTACACAAACCATAGTAAGGTAAGCACACAAGTGTGTGTAACTTACTATGGTTTGTGCACTTTTCAAGCCACCTTTTATAAACAGAAATATGTAACATTGCTACGTTTATAAAAGATGGCTTGAAAAGTACACAAACCATAGTAGTACGCATACAAACATATAAATGCTCACATACATGTATATATTTGTTTGCGCACCTTATTATGATTGTGCACTTTTAGGCCACGCCCACAATGAAAGCCATGCCCCCAAACGAGGGCCCCGCCTCAATTTCTTACCCCACTTAAGGCACTGGTGTTGCTTATCAATGACGTATGTAGTAGTTGCTCGTTTTCCTTTAGACAATAAACCTCAGAATCCGACTCCTCTGAGTATTGTGATAAATCCACCAGGTCGGTTGAGTCTTCTGAGTCCATAGTCACAATTCTCTTGATATTCTTTGGGGTTTGCGAAGAATCTCTCCTCAATTTCTGTGGTGGTTCTTTAAGGGAGGGATTAGTGGTCACCCTTTGCGCCAGCACAGAGAGGGCAGCCTTCTCCTCTTATTCTTCTGGCAAGCCTTCCTTTGCATTGAATTGTGATTCTTCTTCCATTGCGACCCTCCTTTTCTCTACAGGGTTTTTGCCCATTGCATGAGAGAACACCAGTAATAACTCTTCCGCGAGGTTTAAAGAGGATTGAGGTTTTGAGACCTTTCGATCATGGTGGGCTTTTGGTTCGATTTCCATAGCTGGTTCCCTCATAACGCAGCCATTCATAGGCTTTGTTGTTGGCACCTGCTGCAGTACCAGATTAACCATTCCCATCCCTCTCTTTTTGACTCCAGCCTGGCTATCTGCCCCACTGTGCTGATGTTGGTTCTGCGGTATCGAGCTATTATTGAGGTCTAGTTTTCCTTTCTTCTTTACAGTGGTTTCATCCGTCACTGAACTTATATTAACCCTTAGGTTTGCCCCTTGTCCTTCTTTCAGCATATACGTTTGCAAACTGTTGTTTGTTGTTTTCAGTTTTATAGTGTCCGTGCATTGGTTTTTTAGGAGTACTTTATGCTCAGCTTTTTGTTGGGAGGGGGTATGGCCCTGGTGCTCGCCTGCTACTGGAGCAGCAGTGACGAAGCCCTCCAAAAAAGTTAATTTGGTATACATCATAGCCAACAGGGATGTATGGTCCTTTAAGGTATCATTTAGTGCCTCATACAATTTCGAAAATGGGGCTAGCGCTATTGTTACAGTAGACATAATTGTCATCAGATCATGTTTTTTTGTCGTAGTTTCATTGGATAAGGGTTCCACAAATCTTGATGATGTTTGCCTTCTTAGAGGCGAAAGGGAAGGAGACTATCTCGGTTCAGTTGGACTGAATTCCTTCAGACTTCCGTTGATTAGCCCATTAGCTCTTGGTAATATCTTATTGCTTAGTGCCGATGTTGGTGGTATATCTCTAGGTGTGAGAGCCGTCTTTTGGTTCTTTTCTGTGCATTGACGTTCTCGAAGCCTGGGTACAATCGGGCAAGGTTTTTCTGTTTGAACTTCTCTAACCTCGTCCGTTCGTGGTTCAGGTCTTGCTTCCTGATGTTCTTTAAGTATGGTGTTAATTTCCACAAAGGGTTCTTCACCACTGTCGTGGGAGACTTCTTGGACAATGGCGTATCACTTCTTAATGGAGTGGTTCCCTTCACTCTCGTCGGGGATAAGATCGCCAACTCCGGAGCTGGCATCATCTGCTTCTTGCTGTCTTGCCTGCCCGGTACACACACATCCATTTATTCTTGGTGGAGGTTGTGATGTTTATTTACTTCTGATGATAAAGCAGCCCAAGAGAAAGCTTCTAGCCCTGGCAGCTGGATCCCGGGGATTGCATCCACCCCTTGCAGAATTTCCGCATCAGATAGCTCTCCCAAAGGAGGGTTCTTTTCATAACACTTTTTTGACAAGAAGTGGGAAACTATTGATTGATTTACAATGCCGGGTTTCAGAGTTGGGTTTATCGTGATGTATTTCCGAGGCTCCCTATCACTCCATTTCACAAAGAATCCTTTTTTCTTTGGGAGTGATAGAAGTTGTGATGAGCCATTCTTTTTCATCAGTTTTGCCGTCTTATTATCTCTTGGTTTCACTTTCTTATGAATGGGCATTTTAAGTTTAGTCTTCTTTCTATTGTCTTTTAGACCGTCCAGGTCTGTTGAGGTGAGCGGGTTTTCTGCATCTTTCAATCGATCTGTTTCGTCACCCGGGCTCAGAATATAATCAATCCCATTCGAGACTGCCCTGGGGGATTGGAGTTTCCCAGGGCTCTCTTTGATGTGGAAGATGTTCATGTTGGTCCGCGAAGGCGGGGTTTGAAGATTTTCCAGGTTAGGTCTGGGGTGGATGTCGATTTCTATTGTCATGTTGTTGCCGTTTGGGCAAACATGTTCTATGTCCAGTCCCGATGTTATTGGGTTTTTCTTATTGTTTAGCATTTTTTGGGGATGGGCTTGATCAAAGTTTGGTAGGGGGGGCTGTTTTAATTTAACAGCTTGTCCTTCATCCTCCACCCAAGGTGAGCTTTGATGAGACTGTGATTTAGAGTGCTGCGGCTCAAAGTCTGCTCCACACAGGTCCCGACACTTCATGGACCCTCTGGACCCTCTTGAAGCCAAGACCCCCAGGTCATCGCTCGCCTCCCAACCCCCTCCTCTTTCTCTCCAAGAGCAGAGTCCTGCGGCTGCTCAGTCAGTAGGGGCTGCTAATAATTCCGCCATGAGCACTCGAATTTCCAAACTTGCATTTGGATTGGGGGAGGGATCAATCTCCACTGGTCCCTCATTCAAAGCTGTAGTGAGTCGTGATGGGGAAGAACAGGAGGCTGCAAGTCTCTGCTTAGCTCCTTCATGCGGGACAGGCTCATCTGACAGGATCTTACCTTTTTTCAACGGACTCCGATTGTCGAGTCCATTTTCCTCTACGCGATGTATCAGACTGCGTAGTCGCCGTCCATCTTCGTTGTGGGGTTTACCAGGCGCCATCTCCCGCCATGGGCTGCCGTAGACTGCCAACTCTACCAAACTCCGCTGGATCTCCGATGCCGCTCTGTGGCAGGAAACGGGTTTATTACGTTGGCTCCTCCTTGCACTGTGGACAGAAAGAAGAAACTGTGCTGCCGTAGACTGCCAATTCTGCCGAACTCCGCCGGATCTCTGCGGCCGCTCCGCGCCAGGAAACGGGTTTAGTGCGCTGGCTCCTCCTTGCACTGTTCACATCACAAACACTACAGTTTACAGGTGCAGTGCTCAGCAGTATAATTTAGACTGTCTACTTACTATGTGCATAGTCTGCCATCTTATGGTCCTTTAGTGTATATCTTTTTAACATAGTTTGCATGCAAATTTCATTCTTTTACGGAAAAGCTAAAGCTTTGTAAGCAATGCTGCTTCTTTTCATCAGTAAAGGCACCCCTAGGATACGTTAATTAAAGCCTCTTTAGGCTGGTGCAGAAAGGGTGGGGTGGAATATATGGGGTGGGACCAAAGGTAATGTTTCATATTTTGAGGGGGTCAGGACAAGCTTAAACCCCTTGGTAGTTGCGCCCATGCAAAAAAAAAAAAATACCATTTATTAATTCAAAAGTAGATCTATGCAAAGCCTAGCAAAATTAATCTTGTGCTTGGATTATTTCCCACAAATTCTAGGTTCGTATTTTCATTAGAACCCTACCTGTACTAGTACACTTTAACATCTACTTCAAGTAGTATTTGTGAAAGACAGTTAATACATGGTTATTTTCATAATGAAAAAGTCTGCATAGCATAATAACATCAGTGTCCAATGGTACGAATTGCAAAAAGAAAAAAAACGTATTTCATGAGATATTTACAACACAGTTGTATTGCAAGTATTTGACATTGGTGGTGTTATTAGCCTAGCAGGGCATACGCTTGTTTATAACCCTCTAGCTCACATGTTGCATTCTCTCCACTATGCAAGATGGCCCCCTAACATAGCTGCGGTTCTGCCGATTTAAATCTCAAGTGAGCCATCTTGGACAGGGTACTAATTGTCAGACACTCAAATTCTTCTCATAGTGTTATTAGGTTTGTAGGCATTGGGCCTTGTAATGTCTCTTCCGTCCTTAACATTGTTATTTATTTTGCAGACCAGCAATTGCAGATGACTTCTATGCCATTTCATACCTTTACTATGCAACCTTTGGAACGTTAATCACTGTCATAGTGGGGATAGCGGTCAGCTATCTAACAGGTACAACCAAGACAAAGAGCTGCTTTTCACAATTGGATAACAATGCATTCTGGATATTGTATAGTATTGTATTGTACTTGTTAGTTATATAGCGCCCTTTCCCCATTTGTATGGCCTCAATGTACTTTGTGTTTGTGTCGCTCTCACCGACCGCAGTCAATGTGTAGGAGGTTCTAAGAGTTTAAATTAAGAGATGCTTGTGTGCATTTTCGCCCGCTTAGGACTTATATCTCTTTCACATTTGCCCATGATTAAACTGATAGGAAGTCATTTAAATTGGCATAAGGAATATAAAATGTTGACAGCCTTCAAACACATCCAATGACAAAGCTGGATTAGAAATAAAAAAACAAGCATTGGCAAAGCCATTAGTTTCGGTGTTTACTGTTGTTCTTTGCATTTTGCAATTATATACACCAGTGTGCAAGGAAGAGCGTGCATAGTTTAATGGGAGGATGTGAGAAGGGATGCCGGTGTGGTAGAGACTGAGTAAGGGAATAGGGAAAGGGAAAAAGCCAATGATAGAAGTGAGAAGAAGGATGAGTGGAAAAGTAAGGGCTGCAGTCAAAGGTGAGAGCTGGAATGAGGGGATATCTTCAAGGGTGCCAGGGTGAGAAGGACAGTCAGGGTGCCAATAGAGGGAGGGTGACAGCACATGGAGAGGAGGAGAGAGAGAGTGACAGCACCTGGAGAAAGAGAAACACTAGATGGAGAGAGAGAGAGGAGAGAGAGAAAGGGAGAAAGAGAGAGAGAGAGAGAGAGAGGGCATTGAATGCAGAGTGAGTTCTGCCGCATGCCCCACTATAATGATAATGATGTTATTTATATATAGCGCTTTAACAAAATCGCTGTACAGAGAACATATCTACATACAATTACCTCCCAACCGAAGTTGATACTCATTTATCTACCTCAGAAAGATAAAAGGCTGAGGTGGCTTTGCCAGGAGTGGAACCTGTGACCGACAGATCACTCTCCGATCGTAGCAGCAAGCACTCAACCCGCTGAGCTATTTGACCAGATATTCATGAATCTGTGCTGCACTGAATAGCTGGTGAGACTATATATCTGCCTGTCAAATTCAGTGATATGGGATTGAGGGAGGGCCAATGCAACACTCATGCAATTCTAGGTGGCAGCGTTAGGATCCACTAACAGAGGAGCAGCAGCGGGCGCCATTTGGTCCCTTAAATCATTAAATCTGCCCCATTGTTAGGGTGCCTTTTTTTATAGTGTGAATGTGATCACTTATAAAGACACTAATGTGTACAATTAAGTCAGGGAGATTAAGGGGCTGATTCATGGAAGTATTTGCGCTGAAAAACGGCGATTTGTGCGCCATTACCCGCAAATCCCCATTTGTTAAACAGGGATTCGCGGGCAGAATGGCGCACAAATCGCCGTTTTTCGGCGCAAATAATTTCATGAATCAGCCTGTAAATATTTGACCCAGGGCTACACTCTTTGGATAAACAGTTATGTCCAGTTCAGATGCTAGTCATTGATGGGAGAGGAAATGTAGCCTCACCTGAATTTATTTATTTCATTTTATTGTTAATTTATAACACGCTTAAAACCGGCGAGTGGTTTCTAGGCGCGGGATCGGGATTCGAACCTTGCGTTGCCCGTGATCTATCCTTCCACCCCCATTCATTTTGATGGCCCATTTGGGGAACTGTTGCACACTTTATGTGTAGCATATGATGAAACATCCTATATGCTGATATAAAAGTAAAGGATTTTGGTAAGAAAAAGAAAAAACAGAATGGCTGTGTAAATAGGGTACCATTAGACTGTGTTAGGGCCTGAACTACAAAGTGTTTTTGAGCTGCACTTTTCCATTTAAAAACGCTTTTGTAAATCAGGCCCTATGCTGCAGCTATGCTAAAGTCATACAGTATTAACAGCTAAAATCACAGTGGATATAAATTGCCAGAACTCGTTTAGTATAGAGGCCTTTAATGCACACGTCAAAAGACAAAAAGGACCCAGTTAATATAGACTGAGAAATACCTGTGAGAGACACTAGTTATAGCCTGAGAGTTGTGTGTAAACTGTCTAGCTCTGCGCCCTGGGCCTTCGCCCGCTCTGCCCGGGCCAAGAAACCGGGCTGCGTCTGATGTTAAAGTGTCCTGTAGTTAAAGTGTCTTTGTCCGCTGACTGCTGTTTTTATGTCGGCATGTGCGCGTTTATCATCCAGTAGGTGAACGCAATACTATCATCCTGCGTGTAAAGATAATCCATGTTCTGTACGACTGATGCTCTTTGGAGATTGTGCAGGATTTACAGGATTTACAGGATTTACATGTGAATGTGTCTCAGGAGTAGGGGAGTTGCTAGGTCTGGAAAAGACCCGGGGCTAAACTGATGTCAGAACTGTTGGGACTGGGGGCTAGCTAGTCTTTTGGCTGTAGCTCCTGAGATTCTATCCGGGGCTACAACCAAAAGATCAGGGGCTATAGCCCCCTTAGCCCCCCCCCTAGCAACGCCCCTGCTCAGGAGGCATTTCAGGAGTTAACTGGACTATACGATATATTCCGCAAGGAGGCAGGATTGGGCATTTGCTGTTTAACTGTGTGTGAAGATATATTCACTGCATAGGATGTTGTGTTTAACTACAGTGTAGGAGTGGTGTGAGAGTTGTAAGTTACTTGGTTTTACCTGTTTATCTTAACCTTTTGAGGAATTGCAGGTGCGTCTACTGTCACAGCATGAACTCTTAGCTTAGTTGGTAGACATCTGTACACTACATGCTACTAAGAACCCATCTATGCTACTAGGAATGCTTTGCTGTACACTACATGCTCCTACGAATGGGCGCAGTTCTTACTGTTTAACCGGTTATGTAGGGGGATGTTGAGTGGTGTGATACTCCTGGATTGATTAGCATTGGTTCGTTTAGGTTAACTTCTTGTGGATTTTCAGCCGTACGCTGCAAAGACCGTACACAGCATGGACCTATTGTACTGTATTTATAACGATTTTAGTTTATCTATTCCAGTTAACTTATGTGTTCACTGATTTGCTCTGTAAGGATAGGCGCTATGTTTAATTAAGACAGCATGTTTGATGTGAGTGGGATGGGCCAAGGAGTGGCGCTGATGAATGTGGAGTGTGAGGCGCTGATCAGTGAGTAGTTTCTTACCATTTGTTAACGAGTTGGTGAGTGTTTTGAAGAGCCATGAGATCACATGCATAATTATCTTGCAAGCAACCATTTTAAATTACTTTGGGGGCGCCCACTTTTTATTCTGACTTGGAGTTTTGGTTGAATGGAGTTTTTCCCCATCACTGGAGTTTTGATGTGCATCGGGACGTGTGTTTAACTTGTTCCTGAGCGAGGCTGCCTGTTCACCTTGCTGTTGGAAGTGCCGGGTGTGACGAGGCTCAGGCATATGTTGGAGGTAATGTATGACCTTTCAGGAGATGCTTTGTGAGCCCCATCTGTACTGTTGTGTTTAATCTTGAGTTTAGCATCCATCTCCTCTTTTACCCTCAACATAGTCCTTGTTGGAGTGTTAGAGAGCCGATTTGGGTGGTTTTTGTGGCAACTTGTCATCACGGTCAGCGGCTTTGGGTCCCAGTGGTGCTTGCTGAGATTTAGGTGGTTTCCAAATTGCCTGGCCAGTTTATTGGGTTGGTGGTTGTGAAGAATGTTTTTGGAAAGAGTATTTGCCTGCTGTGTTGCCTGCTCGAACAGTGGTTAAGAGAGAGAGAGAGAGAAAGAGAGATTGAGAGATTGAGAGAGAGAGAGAGAGAGAGAGAGAGAGAATGTGTGTGTGTGTGTGTGTGTGTGAGAGAGAGAGAGAGAGAGAGAGACAGTGTGGTTTGGTGCACTTATCTGGAGTTTGTGGTTGTCACTTGGATGCTAGTGAGAATTTTCAGATGTGCCGGCATATTCGTGTGCCAGCCCAAGGTGGGGCTCTTCTTGTGCTGAGGTGTGGAAGGGCTGAGGTTTGCCGGTGGCACTGGCGAACTGGAGGTGCAAAGTGTCTTTGACAGAGTACAGACGTAGTTAGTTGCAAAAGGAGGGCTGGAATGGGCTCACGCAGGGTACCACATCTCAACTGCCTGGGCTGAACATCAAACACTAACATTCCACATACACACCACCCATTCTATCATGACATCACACATAATCAAGCAACCTCACAAGGCAGCCACTCACACAGACAGAGAGCAAGGCACATGGAAAGTCACAATACAACACACTTTCTTTCCTTACAAGTGTAGACAAAGCACAACACGGACACACAAGGTACAATACAGCACAGATCATCTCACTGATCCCCTTTTTGTGAATCAGAATATTGGTGAGTGTCTTGTGGTCTACTTGGTTCGAATGCTGTTGAGAGGTCAATGAGTACCAGGAGTGAAGGATGGCCATCATCGATAATGAAAAGGGAATTGAAGATTACCTTGATGCTTCCCAGCCGTTTCCGTGCTGCATCTGGATCTGAAGCCAGATTGGTAGATCTGAAGGAGGTTGTTGACTTCCATGTGTTTGAGGAGTTGTGTGGCTACTGTGTTCTCAATAATCTTACTTAAGAAGGGAACATGGTAATGGAGTGATAGTTGCTGAGGTTGTCAGGCCCAGTGTTGGTTTCTTGAGTAGCAGAAGGATCTGTCCAGTATTGAGGGTCCAGGGGAAGGTGTGTTGAGTGAGGAAAGTGATGATGATTGTCAGTTAAGGGATGAGTGCTTCAGTCAGAAGGGTCTTGAGGGAGGATGTTGTCCTAGTACAATGTGGCCATGAGGGATGCTAGGGCGGGAGTGTGGTTTTCCATAGTGAGTGTCTTGAAAGTCGTCCAGGTAGCAGTGGTTTTGCACGAAGTGTTTTTTAGTGTGCTGTCAATTATGGCGTTGGTATCTATGTGCTGGTTGAACATGCTGAACTTGTTGATGAAGAAAACGTTGACGGAGGTGGATTTTTTTGATGGACTGCAGTACGGGTGGTTCGAGCAGAGGATTGATGCATGGCTTGGTGGCTTTGAAGAGAGCTTTGCTTTCAGTGTAGGGCTTGGCTACAATGTTTTGGTAGAAGTTGGCCTTGGCAGTTGTGATCAGTTGTCTAGCGTAGCATAAAGTTCCTTGAGCAGGAACCATCAGAAGACAAGAAAAGACTCGGTGAAAATCCTGCAGTCCATCGAACCTGCAGGAAGTTCACCTTCTTTTCTTGTCTTCTGATGGTTCTTTTGTTGAAGCTGAATTTTTGAGTATTCTTGAGTATACCATTAGAATGTTTAGGCTTGAGGGTGCATTGTTTCACTGGAGTATGGTGGTTGATGTTGGTTGTGAGAGTGGTATTGAGTTCTTGGAGAAGTGAGTCACAGACATGGTTCGTCTAACGTAGCTCAGCCCATGTGAGATAGATGATGACAAGGTCTTCCGTGGGAGCCTCCACTGGGAATTTCTTGAATGATCTGAAAGCTTATATGCTGGTATTCTGATTGGTGTGCTTTACTTGGCAGAGGGGGGTGACTAATGTCAAAGGGGATTGCCAGGTGGTCCTACCAGTCGAGACGGATTGAAGAGTTGTGATGTAGGGTGGAAAGTCTTTTTTATAAACTGTGGACAGCAAAGGACCCGACAAGAATCTCTAACCACTTTATGTGTCGAAGAGATTCTTGTTGAAACCATCGACCTCCAGTCAAAACTGAACCACAACTTGCCCCTAACCTTTAAGTCTGGCCTCTGAGTCTAAGCAAAGATCGGGTAAGATAACATAAATAGATCTGCATTTTCAGGTCGCCATATTCCTTAATCACCAACCCTGCTCTTCTGTTTCTTCCCGGGAGAGAAACTCAGCCTGTGTAGTCCAAAACTTTGTGACATGCCCTTATCTTTAACCTCTGCAGTGCCCTGTGGTGAAGGGGGGTGGGAAACAGCCAGTATGGAAGAGGAAAGGAGATCTATGCTGCATACCAGGTGTCTTAAGGAAACCTTTGGTTTGACAATGGCCTTCTTCAGTTTCTGTTTTGTCTGTATTTAGTATTTAGTATTTATTTATTTATAGTGTGCACCTAACCCGGGGGTAGCAAGGCGCAGAGACATCAAGAGGATTGGGAAGCTTGTTACATACAGAGGGATGAAATCCATCTGAGGTTACATTGCTGGAGCATCATAGACAATTGAAGCCGGAGAGGCATAAGTTACAGATAAATATACAGATACAAAATGCAGGTTATATCATGAATTGTAACTACACAGGTCAGTTGAACACCAATGTGTACAAGTTTACAGTCATAGTAGTGTGGTGCAGCAGGCAGGCGTTATATATTATGGTCCTTGAGCCACTGAATGGTCTTCGATCTGAATTGGTGGTAAGGGAGGTCCACCCTGTAGGTAGGTGGTAGGGAATTCCAAAATTGTGCTGCTTATACAGGAAAGATATTCCCACCCAACATCGTACGTTTAAATCTGGGCACATGGAGGAGATAGGAGTTAATCAATCTAGTGGGGTGGGAAGAAGCTGGTCTGGTGAATTTAGTTATAAGGTACTGAGGGGCTGCTTGGTGGAGTCATTTGTGGGTCAAAGAGACAGATTTGAGGAAGATTTTATCTTTCGTAGATAACCAATTGACAGATCTTCTGGTCTCGGAAATGTGGGCTTTCTTAGGGATGCTAAGGGCCGCTCTTAGGGCATTATTCTGTAGGATTTGGATTTTTTATTTGTGATATATTTGTTGCAACCTACATATAACGCATTGCAATAGTCCAGTTTGGACAGGATCAAAGCCCTGGCTAGGGTGATAAAGTTAGATGGTGAGAGGAATGGTTTGGCTGCTCTGATAAGTTTGCAAGTGTAAGATGTGGCGGAGGCCATAGCATTGACTTGCTTTTTGAAGGTGAGAGTGGAATCTAGGTAAAAGCCAAGGGTTTTGACTTCCTTGGCTACGTTGATCTTATTATTATCAATTACGAGAGAGGAGTAGTTTGGGTCTAGTTTGTTGACGTTGTGTGAGGACCCGAGAATGAGGAGTTCTGTTTTGTCATCATTCAGGAATAGACCATGTAAGACCATCCATGCCTGGATGATGAGGTAGACTTTATTGACGAATGCCAAATCCTTGTCATAATCCCCCGTCAACGGGATGA
Source organism: Ambystoma mexicanum (assembly GCF_040938575.1). Classification (NCBI taxonomy): domain Eukaryota; kingdom Metazoa; phylum Chordata; class Amphibia; order Caudata; family Ambystomatidae; genus Ambystoma; species Ambystoma mexicanum. The sequence continues at coordinate 355,734,989 of NC_090921.1, forward strand.
GGATCTGGGTATCATCGGCATAGTTAGTGTATGTGATACCCAGACAATCTAGATCATCGAAAAGGGGCTTCGTGAAAATGTTGTACAGGGTCAGGGAGACGCAGGATCCTTGGGGCACACCACAGGTGATAGGCGATGGGTCGGCTGCTGCTAATGGGGAGAAGACTCTCATTGTGCGGTTGTTTAGAAAGGATTGGATCTAGCCGGTTGCCTCTGGAGAGAAATGGGCTGCTTTTTGTAAGTGTTTGCATAGGATCTCATGGTCAACCAGGTCGAAGGCGGCTGAGAGATCAAGGAGTAGCAATACTGCAGTCTTACCCTCATCTCTCAACTCATCAATCTGTGCCTTGAGATCTATGAGTGCGGTTTCCGTACCGTGTTGAGGCCTGAAGCCTGACTGTCAGACTCCAAGGAGACGGAAGTGTTCAAGGAAATGTTGGATTCGTTGATATGCTATTTTATCCAGGATTTTAAGTGGGAACGGTACTGTAGTGATGGGACGATAGTCAGTAGGAGTAGCGGGGTCTAGTTTAGGTTTTTTGAGAAAGGGGAGGACCCAGGATTGTTTCAGGTTGTTAGGTATGGTGCCTGATGTGAATGACGCATTTATTAGTTTGGTAATAAATGGTGCGAGATCACGAACCGCATCCTTTATCAATTGTGCAGGGCATAGGTCCCTGTGGCAATTCGAGGGTTTTAGGGTAAGAATGATGTTTTCAACCTCTTTAGTAGATACTTTATGGAAGTTGAAGTGGCGATTAGGCGGCGCAGAGGTGTGCGACCGAGTGGGGTATAACGTTTTAGGGATCGGGATTCTAGATTTAGTGGAAGCGAGAGGGGAGTCTTTTTTAATGCTTATCTTCGTCTTGAGGGAGGTGATTTTGTTAGCTAAAGCGTTTTGAATACCCGTGCACCAATTCTTGTCCTTGAGGCATGAGTCGGGTGCTTTGATAGGTGTTTCAACCTCTTTTAGTATTGTAAAGAGCTCTCTAGTGTTGGATTTCGCTTGCGAGATTCGAGTGCTGTAGGACATTTCTTTGGCCAGGATAATTTCTTTTTTATATTGGGAGGCTAGTGTACTGAGGTTTTTGTTATTGTTTTCTGGGGGATGTGATCTCCAGGTTTTCTCACAGCGTCGTTTTTCCTGTCTGAGGGCCTTAAGGTGAGGAGAGAACCAAGTGTTGACATGTTTCGAGGTTTGCTCTTTCTCAACTTCAGGGGAGCTATGTCATCAAGGGATGAGAGCATGGCTTTATTATATAGATCTACCATTATAAAGGGATCTGTATGATCCCGAATGGCATTCAGTGTCGATAAATTCAATGGGAGCAGGTCTTCAGGGGTGATGTTCTTTGTGTTACTGGTCTGGACAGCTGGAGCTATACTGTCTGTTAGCACTGGTGTCGCCTCTAGTGTGAACGAGATCAGGTAGTGGTCTGTCCAAGGCTGCGGAAGTATAGATGAGACCAGGACTGGGCAGTTATGCACAGCTAGCCAGTCCAAAGTTCTACCTTTAGTATGGGTGGGCTCTGTGATCTTCTCGATGAATCCTAGTTCCTCTAAGGTATTATTAATTATTGTGGCATTAGCATCTGAGGGATTACTAAGACCAAGGTTAAAATCTCCTAATAGGATACTTTGCGTGGAATTCTTAAGGTTATTTGATAGGATGTTTGTAAGGTCTTCTTCAAATGATCCTAGAGGGCCGGGTGGTCGGTAAATGAGGTGAATGGAAATAGACTGTATATTAGCAAAGGTAATCTTAGCGGTTAGGGATTCGCATGATCCTGAGTTGGAGGGTGGCGACAGTATCAATGAGAGTTTAGTTTTGGTTATAATGGCAAGACCTCCGCCTCGAGAGGTAGTACGATCGAGTCTTAGTAGGGTGTAGTCATCTGGTATGGCTAGCATGATTGCGGGACCTGCTGCTGGATGGAGCCACGATTCAGTGATAGCTAAGAAATCAAGATCTTCATTAACTAGTAGGTCAGCCAAGTCTGTTGCGTGGGCTACCATAGAGCGGGCATTTATAAGTGCGCCCTTGGTCCCAGGTTGTACTAGTTTCAAAGGTAGTGGAAAGCTTTTAGGAGTGCCATTCTTGGCGCGGATAGGCTCACGGAGAAGTCTACTATTCAGTTGAAGAGGATGCTGAGAGAGGTTGCTAGTACTAGCCTTACTGTGGGATGTTTTGGTTAACGGGTCATAAAGCCTAGGGAGCCTGGCCCGTAATTTGAGGTTCCTCTGGAGAACAGTGCAGGGTGAGGTGATCATATCGGTTAGTTTGAGGTGATTGGGGGTTGACTCATATGGAAGTGAGTTTGGTAGCATGGTGGGATATTGAGTGTTCGCAATATAAAGTAGGGATCTAAGAAGAACAGTGTAGAGCGTTGGGAGGTGCATTGTCTGGGCAGGAAGGATCAAGTGCAGTGGAGATGCTGGTAATTAACATATGGCCGTGTAGCACCTAGGTTCACCTTTAGCACTAGGGCCTGAGACACAGCAATTCAAATGCACAAGAAAATCACACCTAGATTAAATTTTAGCACTAGGGCCTGAGACACAGCAATTCAAATGCACAAGAACATCACACCTAGATTCAATTTTAGCACTAGGGTCTGAGACACAGCAATTCAAATGCACAAGAGAATCACACCTGCATTCAATTTTAGCACTAGGGCCTGAGACACAGCAATTCAAATGCACAAGAAAATCACACCTGCATTCAATTTTAGCACTAGGGCCTGAGACACAGCAATTCAAATGCACAAGAAAATCACACCTGGATTAAATTTTAGCACTAGGGCCTGAGACACAGCAGTTCAAATGCACAAGAAAATCACAGCTAGATTCAATTTTAGCACTAGGGCCTGCGACACAGCAGTTCAAGTTGCATAAGAAAATCACACCTAGATTCAATTTTAGCACTAGGGCCTGAGACACAGCAGTTCAAGTTGCACAAGAAAATCACATCTAGATTCAATTTTAGCACTGGGCCTGAGACACAGCAATTCAAATGCACAAGAAAATCACACCTGGATTAAATTTTAGCACTAGGGCCTGAGACACAGCGATTCAAACGCACAAGAAAATCTGTACCATCTTGCACATGGGAAGATGTAAAGTGGACATCCAAAGCCAAGAAATTGCATGCTCTGAGAAGGGGCTATAACTATTTTTGTAAGGTTTAGCCGATTCTGAATCAAAGATCGTGATTGGCCATCAGACCTATATATTCTTGATAAATTATCTTCTGTACCCCTCTTGCCCTGAGAAAGGCTGCTAGCTATCGGCTACATGAGTTTACTGAAGCACCTGGTGGCTCATGCATGGCCTAAAGGGTGGGAGGAGAAATGGTATTTCACTCCTTACCACTAAAACTAAAAGAACCTCATGTGGGAGGTATGGATGGGAACCATCAGGTAAGCTTCTTTCAGATCTAATCTGTCCAACCAATCTCTTTTCCTCTGTGTCTTTCAATACAGATATCGAGCCTCATTACGAGTATGGTGGTAACCGGCTGGCCCTACCGGCGGATTGCCGCCATACTAATAACCCTTTACCGGCACCTGACTTCCCGGTGCCACCGGGACATTACAAGTGCCCGCAGATCTTGAAGTCAGGCGCCAGTAAAAGTTGTTCCCCATTTCCATGGAGCCCAATAGGATTCCATGTGAGTGTTGCTAACGGTGCCAGTGCTTCTGTGAAAACTCTGCAGGTTGGTGCTGTTGCGCCCAGCAGGTAGGTCCCTTCTGCCGGGCGCAACCGCCTCCACCCGCAGAGTTGTACAGTGGCCAGTATGGTGCGACCGGCACCCTTATTTCCGGACCACCACAGTCGTAATGAGGCCCATCATCTCCATGCTGAAGTGTCTGTACAGAATGAAGCAGTTGAGATCCTGAGATTGCTAACACGTCTAAAAGCATTGTCCTTGCACACTGTTCCTTCAGCCAATGAAGATTAAACTGCTTGTTTTTCCCTTTGAGAACGAACTGCCTTGTTGGTTTTTCTTCACCCATCATATCTTTTTAGACCATCTGCTGAAGAAGTCTTTTGGACTTACACTTCTAATGCATTGTTCCATCCCTGCATAGTATTTGCAGTTAGCCCAATAAAATGTACTAACACATGCATCTATGTGCTATATAAGCACCCTGGGTGGTAGCGGTTCGCGGTATAAGTCAACATAACGTAGCATAAAGAGTTTGAAAGTTAATATGGTTTATACTAGTAGAGCTTTCTGTAGTCCCATGGTTTTAACTATGTCCACATTATAGTAAAACCAATAAAAGTTAGGAGCAAAAAAAGGTCATGCCATTTTAAATAGTTTCAATCCTGGAATGTGAGTAGCCAATGAATCTATCATCGGCAGAGGATCATCTTTAAAATCCTCTCCCTCACCCAAAAATGCCTCCATGACCTTGCTCCCCCCTACCTTGCCCAGAGAATTTCACGACCCACCTCGGCCAGGCCCACCAGATCTGCCTACACCAACCTGATTTCTACTCCCAAGACTTGTAGAGTACGTGCGGGCGGTTCGAGCTTCTCAGCCCTAGCAGCCTCACATTGGAACGCCCTACCTTCGCTCCTCAGGGGGATTGACTCTCACCTAGCCTTCCGCAAAGCCTTAAAAACCAGGCTGTTTGTCTAAACCTTCCTGCCTTTATATCTACAGGCTTACGAACGTCATTTGTAACTATGCTCCGCTCCTCTTTCTGTAACTAAGTACCTTATGTTTCCTATGTTTACACAATCTTGCTGCTTACGCCTTCATGTAATAGCGCCTCGATGTCTATGGGCTGCAGTGCGCTCTATAAATGTAAATAAATAAATAAATCGGCTTCTTAATCTGGGTGAAGTGTCTGGATAAATGGAGTCTGTATGAGTGAAGTTACTTATGTTAGGTTTTTATACAGCTACAGTGAAGTTGTATAACAGCACCACCGGGTGTCTGCGAAGAGGTGTATCTAGAACCAACATGCCATATTGTGGCAGATCCATCTTTAAAAATATCATGTCCATGGCGTAACTCAATGAGCGGCCTTTCCTTTTAGGAATCGGTTTTGTCCTTTTTTCTAAAATGTCTTCTTAAATGTTGAATTATTTAGTTTGCTTTTTGCCAACAATGTTTGGCATGATTACAAAGGGAAACAAAATCCACGTGATTGTGAGGATGCTATCAAGCAAGCTTCTTCCTTCTCAATGGCAGCATTCAGCAAAGACACACAAATGCTTGATTGCATAATGCACAATGTGTGACTCAAATTGCAAATCATACAATTATGAAAACCACATACATCATTAACAAATTATTGTTTGTCGTCTCATGTAAAATGTGTGATGTTCTGTTTTAATTGAAGGCTTTATAAAAAAATAAAAAGTCAACTCTACTGAGCTGCAGTGATGGATTATATGTGCTCTGAAGCTTAAGACCAATCAAGCAAGCATCCGTTTCTTTTTAAATCGCTGACACTGACTTGTATTAACGCTTGCATACGACACTCATTACTGCTGTCTAACAATCTGAACATTGTGTTGGGAGCCCAGGTCCTACCAAGAGGGACACGATTGCTCCAGGGCTGCTCTGGTGGGACCTTTTGAAGCACGAGAAGCCTTTTCAGCCAGCAGAGAAGAACAAACCATTAGATGAGAGCCGTGGCTTGGTAAGTAGACTTGTACTTTGGAATAATATGGAAAAATTGCATGCCACCTCTCTTCAAAGTGGCTGCCATTTGCTTAATGCTCACCTCCTTAAAAAAGAATACCGATCCGTTGGTGTTGGAAGCTTAATAATGCAACAGCAAGTGGTTTTCTAGCATCAAATTATAAAGACTGTATCACCCTAGAATTGTGCAAACTACATGGTTTTCACATATAATCCTGCTATGTTTGTGTCACGATAAATATGGTGCAGCCCTGCCTTTGCTATCTATGGTGACAAGTACATGGTGGCTCAAGAAAGAGTTAATGTTAAATATTTAAAATAATGTGAATGTTTGTTGATCTCAAAACTCCAATGTATTGAATCGTCACCCAAGGACAAGTCCTCTCAACCCTCTCTCAATAGAGAACTTCATCATGTCATCTTGATTATTCAATGTGACAACTATGTCACTCCTCCACCTGTTTGATAGCAGTACACTGTACCCAGAAACCCAGACATTATCTTTAGTAGTTTAGTATGAAAATGAACCCACCCGTAGTGGCATCCCCTCACATCCGATCGGAAGTTACAAAAATCCACAATACTGTAGCAATGCAATGTAGAGACATCAAGCGATGAATAATTTACAAAATGAAGTTAAAACATCACTCCAAGTCTACTTTTTTAAACAAGTAAGTTAAATACAAATGATTTTTAAATAACACATAGAAATGTCATACATAATCTATGGGTATATATGATGTGAAATACAATATGACGAAGAGAAAATGTATAAATTCCCTTAGGCGAGGTAGAAAAACGTTTACATCAGGAGCCTACAAGTCAGATCCTCAAAAGCCACATCCACTCCCCGTTTTAACGCTATCCACATATTATCCATATAAATGCAGTTGACCTGATTCACAAAGATTTTCACAGTAGCAAATCAGGAGTAACCTGATTCACAAAGTCTGAACTATGGGAAACCCAGAGCTACCGGTAGCATCTCAGAGAACTCTTGAGCAAACTATGTGAATCATATTCACACTTAAGCATCTGAAATGTTCTATGAAGCTCCCCCTTTGCTCCAGTTGTTGACTTTTTGAATAAGGTATAAAGTAGCAGGAGCAAATCTGGGATGCTCAGGGCACTTTTGTAAAACAGGGCCCAAATTGGCAGTAGCATAAAAGATGATACTCAATAATGGAGTACTTAGCATGCACGGAAAAGAACGGCTTTAGTCAAAACACAGAATCTTGGCCGTGACAGTATACAAGTATCTCTCAGTATTACAATAAATGTTAGCTGCTTTTATATCAAAAACATGTCATCAATAATGTCCTACTTCAATATTGATTACAAAACCTATGAGTATTTTGGATTGGTTAGTATCCCAAGCTACATGTAGACTACATAGTTGTTAGTTCCATCATTGGCTAAAACATATCCTGGGTCCAGCCTATTACAGATACTACCTTGATGATATCATTACATCTATACTTGATTTGTTGGGTCTGTTCATTATAGATGGTGTGGCAAAAGGGATTTCCATTATCTGTCCATTCATTCACCAACCTTGGACACTTTGTCAAAACGTGAAGATATGCAGTAGACATATGGTAGGAGGAGATAATTCCATGCTGTGCAATAATTCCTAATAAAAGTGCTCCCCATCATTCCCAGGCCATGTGCCCTATTTACTGAGTTTTTAGTTATTTCTAATGTGCATGTTGCACTCATTATGACCATTAGGGTCACCCCCCATCTACTATCTATGGAGTCTTTTGGCATACTACTCTCATGCACCTGGTCATCAATGGCTGTCTGCACGCCTATTAATTCATTTAAAGGATAGTTCCGGGACTTTTTTTTTATTGTCCCTACGGGTCGGCCATGTGTTTGTAAGCATAAATCGGTAGATCGTAGGAAACTTTCCTATGGACCTTACCCGACTTTTCGCCCATTATCGCACTCGAAATCAGCCTCCATTTTGTGATAATCCTATCATTCCGCCGCATCGACCTGGCTCACCTGCCTTTGCGGCACTAAATCAAATCCCCCGCCCCTGAAACAGACTTTATCAAAACATTCATACTCCCCGCCTCTATCCGTGACGTGACTGAGCTGCGTAGGCAAACGCGCCCAGGCGTCTTCTACGCGACTCCACACAGACCCCGGAAATCAACACAGATCAGCTCACAATACAGCGCACCACAATTCGGAATATGAAACTGTACTTTGAAATCAAACCGCAAGATTGTAAATGTGGTAAAGTACATTTATTTGACATCAAATGTTTAGAGAATATTCAGCGATTTGCATTTTTATTTGCTCATGTTCCAAAAAGTTCGTATTGAGGAACGCGATGGTCCTTTGCTGTACACAGGGTCTTAGAGCATCTCACAATACAGCACCACAATTCGGAATGTGAAACCGTGGTTTAAAAGCAAACGGCAAGATTGTACATTTGGCAAAGTACGTTTATTGGACATCAAATGTTTAGAGAATATTCAGCGATTTGCATTTTTCTTTGCTCTCGATCCAAATTAGTTCGTCTTGAGGGAAGCGATGTTCGTGTGCAGTACACAGGGTGTTGGTTTACGATAAAAATAAGCTCTTCTGTCGCACTGATAATCGCATGGCTGTTCCAACAACGAGGCACTAGGCCACCACAACGGTAGGTATGTTGCATCTAACCGTTAGTACCGCGTAAGGGCATACTTGTACTTGGCGATCGTCCCATAAAATGGTCAGGGTGGTAACGTTGTTCACGCGGAGAAGCAACTGGCGGCTGTAGAAGCCGTCCGCCGGTGTCTGGTACTCGTGACACAGACAGTAGTGAATGATGTACCTAAAAACATAAAAAATGAAATTAGTCTCACCATCAGATCCTTATTAAAATTATTCATTTCATAGCGAGGACAGCGCTACTGGGTGTACACAAGTGTTTAAAGGCGTGGCGAGGCATGGAGGGGGGGGGAGTGGAGTACAAGGTAAGTAGCATAAAATAATAAATAAATAGGGCCAGCTGGTGGCAAGTGCAAGGTAAGTGCAGAACAAGTGCTGGGAAGGGGGGGCTGTAGGATACTGAGACAGTCCCCCAGTGCAGGGGTTGACAGGGAGGCAGTGCAGGTGGAGAGTGGAAGGGCCCAGGACCGAGGTCGCAGACAGTGGACCAGTTGTAGCAGGGGAGAGGGAGAGAGAAAGCAGAAGCAAAGAGGAAGGTTTTGAGGTGCTTCAGTAAAAGCAGATGTTTCTCCTCCAGATAGTGCGCGGTAGAAAACACTATGCCACATAGAACGAACAAGTACAACTGAACCCGTCTTTAAAGCCACTGTATAGTAATGAAATTGCGGTATAAACTCATCAAAAGTTACTTACATTATATTTGCATTTTCCATTGTGTCTCTGTGTAGGGCAGACCCGAAACACCACTCCTTCTTTGCCGACGTTACTTCTTCTAATGAACGTGGCTCATCGTTTAGTTTCTGAAATTTTATTCATTATCTTTTCTTAGTCTTTCAGGATGGTCCCGGCCTGTCAAGGTCAAATCACAATAGAACCTTATATTGGGTCGTGGGCCGTTCCGCCACCCGAGCAAAACATCAAAGCAGCTGACCTTCACTTTGAGCGAGCACACATTTCTAGTTAGCTCCAGTTAGTGTAAGGGCATCTTGTCTGCGTGCCTTTTTTTTTATTGTCCCTATGGGTCGGCCATGTGTTTGTAATACGGAAACATTCTATAATTTTTGTAAAAATGATTTATATTACTGTTTGGTTTAATTGCAATGGGCCTGCAACATGAGGAGACTCGAGAGAACAGACAATCGAATTACAATCATTTAAACCGTGATGTGTATTTCTCAATGAGCTCTGCTTTAGGTGGACATGGAACAGAGGCAATGTTGGGTGGCAATGCAGTTGTCCCCTGCATAGGTTCGTTCACCACTCCATGTATGTGCCTATCGAGGACATCTACGATAAGTCTCTCAATAAGCTCATATTGCATATCCTCAAACACTGGTTTGATCACCCATTGTTTACTTCTTTTAGTGAAGGCCTTATTGTAGCGAAGCGTCCCTAAAGTTCCGGTCGTCCTACTTTGTTGACGGCCAACATTATGGTTATGTGCCAAGACCGCTAGAAGAGTCCGATTTATCATGCCTTCCATGCCAAAATGCAATCTTTTGGGCCTGTACTTTAGGCACATATTGTGGAACACCTCCAAATCTCCTGTGTGGCAGAATTCCGTGAGTCCCCTCAAATCTCTTGTTATAGTTTTATCAAATACAATCTTTTCAATGGCCTTGTGAGTGGGTGATGAAGGAATCAACCACTTCTTCTTCCGTGCCTCCTCTGTGGACAAATGGCCATGTTCACATTTGTGGAAATGCTCATTTGTCGACCATCGATGTACGTTGCTACAGTGCAACATTACTGACCGCCATTTTTCCAGTAGAATTTCCAACGACCCTTCACATGTTTTTGAGCTCCACCAAAGATGGTTGCTGATTGACTTGGACCACTGTGAAATACCTTGCATATCTTTTTTTTTTCCTGCAGCCGACAATTTTTTATTGATTGATTTTGCAAGATGCCAAACGTCAAATTGGTGATTTATATTTTTGTACTGTTCTCTCATTGTCTTGGCAATTGAAACGTGTCTGTCCGTGGCTATCAGGTCGATCACCATTCCCCGCGATTGTAGTTCTTGCAATGATGCTACAAAGCCAACTTTCTCCATGGCCACTGAGGATGTACTTTGTGACACCTGCACGACCACCGAACTCACAATTTTCTTACTTTCCATGTCCTGAAAGTGGTAGGTGCAGTACTTGGCTGAAAATCCTGGACTGTCGCATTGTCCATCACCGGCTAGCCTGAAGCGTTTGCCCGCGAATGTACTTTCCATTGACATTTTTTCCATTCTCCAAGCTTCGCTGATGGCTGGAAATAGATAATCGGTTTGGTATTTGTAGAACTGACTTTTCGCAATGAAATGGATTCCCACAAACTGAAAGAAATACTGTAACTTTTTAAAACTTGAACCACTAAAAAGTGCGGCCGCTGCACAAAGTAGATTGCCTGCTGGCAGTTGCCCCAGCATGGGTTGTGCAGACCATGCGAACGGATGATATTGTGTACAGGTGGCATGTATTTTAAGGTTAGTGCCTCGAATTGCACGAGTCACATTAATCAATGGCTCCCCACATACTTCCCCACCAACCCAATGCCCACATTTCATCATCATAATAATATCCATCAAACAGCTATCGAATACAATGAATTTGGCCTCTTTCCTTATACTGTCACTCTGCATCCCAGCTGGTTCGGCCTGTAACGTTGAGGACATGTCACTCGCATGAAAGGTACAATCTCTGATATCGTCTTCCGCTATGCTGAGTGATATTGATGGTGTTTCATTGTCGTCCACTTCATTCTCTTCCATTGCAACATCTGTTCCTTGTCCGGAGATGGGAGAAAAAAACAATGTCTTCAACTTTCGCGTGCTCTTATTTTTTGCGGGTGTGGATTCTGTGAATTGATCTACGACTGCATCCAAACTACCAGGAGGACATTCACTATCAATGGCTGGTGGTGGTATAGCTCCGTTGTCAATCACTTCATATTCTTCCCATTGGCACGATGCATCTCCAGTCTCAAGTCCCTGCCAAAAGGTTTGACAAGCAACATCTCTCGTTCGCTTCACTGTCTGTGTAGATCTAGTTCTTACACCCACTCGCAACTAGAGGACAGATTAGAAAAGGGATGTTCAGTTTAAACACAATTTACAGTATTGAACTATTGACAGTGAAAGACAACATAATATAGTGAACAGGACACTAACCTTCTTTTGCTTTCTTTTCTTTGAAACTTTCTTTCCTCGAACTTCAACATCTGGACGCTGTTGCTCCGACTCGTGTGTGCATGTCTCCACTTCCTCTCGCGCTGCAACGACTATACTTTCATGATAAGCACATCCATCACTCACTGAGGCTCCATCGACTCGCTGAAACATAGAACTTTCATTAGTATGTATAATAATATTGAAAACACAAAATGTACTTGGGGACCAATACCCATACGTACATCTCAATAGCAAAACACGAATGAACGCATTGTGTAGAACATTCAAACGACAATAGTTCACGCATTGTTGATCTAGTTAGATTGAACTGTCAAGATCCATACCTCGGGCTCCGCATAGACTTCCATTGATGATATTATTGAAGATGACGCTTCAGCAACTCCCTGAAACACAGTAATTGCATTAGTATGGTTTTCTATTTTGTTTAAAAGAACATAAACTTTCTGCAGGCGTCAACGGCTCATCTAAATAGACCTGCACAAATGATCAGTTGTCTAAAATAAATAATGGATATCCAAATATGATTCGATTTGCTCCATCGTTGGAAGTGTCACCACCCAGAGATCTGCATCAACTACTAGGGGTGATGTTCTTGTTGAAGAAGCTCCGTCAGCTCCCTGAAACATAGTACTTGCGTTAATAAAGAAGGAAGTATAGCGGATGTAATCACGTCATTTGATCTCGCATGATTGATCTGTCAGTATCCATACCTCGAAATGCATAAGAACATCAAGGGACGCTGTAACTGCGGTGCACACTTCTGCAAGCTGTTGCGCCGACCCGTAACTGCATGCTCCCCCTTCCTCTTGGACTAATGCTCCATCGACTCCCTGAAACATAGGACTTTCATTAGTAATGAACACAATATTGAAAAAAGAAGACACATAGGAGGGCGACGACAGAAGGACATACCAATGGCTAAAAACGAAAGAAACATTGTGTGTAACAATCACGCTACAAGAATGCAAGATCTGATGATCTCCATCGATGGAACTGTCCGGAAACGTACCTCGAGCATCTGAGTGACATCTACGGTTGTCGTCAATGCGTTGGACTCCTCAGCATCTCCCTGAAAGACAGTACTTGCATTATTTTGGATAACAATAATTATAACTGAAAACAAAGACTAGAGGACGAGTACTGTGGTGTACCATTAGGTAAAATAATTACACGATCAATTAAAACTATTGATTTACATGCCTAAAACAAGTCAGTGTCAGAATAGCTAAGTAAGATTACCCGATAGGCGCTTGAAGTGGCTGATGACTGCAATAACGACACGGATGGAGAATCTTCAGCCTTCATATTGAGTGGATACATAAATGGGGAAATTATTGTTAGCTAATGCTACACACTACCGCAATGCCGAGAGATAAATACGTAAACTTGACTCACCAGTGGAGGGATGTGGACGAATAGAGTGGGAATAGCAGTTGAGAGCAATTTTCGCCTCGCTCGCGGTGTTTTCGTCCTTATTAGCAATGATGTGGAGTACATGTCTGGGCTAAAGTGCCTGCTGCAGATGCGGTATCGATCACCCCTCTTGTCCGCAAAGACTTCTAGGACTCTACTTTCTATCTCAGAGGCTGGATATCCGCAATATCGGACCCATTCTCTTATCTGATCTATTGTCTTAGGGAAAACATGCATTATAGTACCTTCAGATTTGTTATGGGTCTTCGAAGGGCAACCGCCAATGGAACAGGCAGGCATTATGGAAAGTTCTGAAAAGTAAAGATCAACAATTCTCTATGAATACCAATGTGTTAAAACATTAAATGACACATAAAAGGTTCAATGCAAGGTCCGTTTTGGTTCTTGGAACTATACATGTTATTCACATGCGGATAAGTATTTCAATAACTTTCAAAAAATAGAAAAAGTAATTTGACTAAACTCAGAACATGTGACTAGTTCCTTGCATGTACTGTCGTGAACGAAAAGAAAACATGGATGCAATTTGATGACTACTAGCAAATAGATATAAATTAAAAAATTGGACGCAAAATGATTATGGTACATGGACTTACCTTGACGAACAAACAGTTAGATGCAGGGATCAGAGTAGTTTCTTGTCGTAGAACAGGGAGCAGTTCACAGGTTGCAAACTGACGAGTTTGCTCAAAGTGGTCACGGAAGTTCACAGAGACGAAGAGCAGATAACCAGCACCTTCACGGGTTGACTAGCAAAGCGCAAAGAAGTTCTCATTAGAAATATGAAGTGGGTTATAAAGAATTCGAAACAGGGGTGTGTTTGTGAATGAATGACGTGTATATGTCGTGGCATTATGCGGTCTGCAGGGGGCCGTCCAGCGTGAGCGGGGATGCTTGGCAGGAGACACGGGGTCTGGAGGTAGACATGGGAACAACAACCCATGCTCTATAGACCACTTTGAAGTGTACATGGTCTTTGGCACCTCTTGGCCTTTATCGCTCCCTGACAGCTCCACTTGCCAGCACAAGTACCCCGGTGCGAACTGCCTTTGATAGGGCGGGGGGTGGATCGGGGCGGTGGTCGTGCAGACAAGACACAGGAAGACTCGTGAATGGAGACACACTTATGTGGATTGCAGGGGGCCGTCCAGCGTGAGGGGGGATGCTTGGCAGGAGACACGGGGTCTGGAGGTAGACATGGGAACAACAACCCATGCTCTATAGACCACTTTGAAGTGTACATGGTCTTTGGCACCTCTTGGCCTTTATCGCTCCCTGACAGCTCCACTTGCCAGCACAAGTACCCCGGTGCGAACTGCCTTTGATAGGGCGGGGGGTGGATCGGGGCGGTGGTCGTGCAGACAAGACCCGTTTGCCGCAGGGCCTCACCAAGGAGAGGCCATCTAACTGAATGTAAGAGGATGGCTGCAGGATCTACTACATGGAATGCAGGGGGGTGAGTTTATAAATACCTCACCCTCCCAGGAGAATATACACTAGATTCATTTAAAAAATCAAAACAACCATTGTTAAAATATATGTTGGGCTTTATTTTAGATTTTAATTAAACATAAATAATAAACATTACACATTGTAAAGTTGAGGTTGCAGCACATCGAGGGAAAATCCGCGGTATTGTCCACTGTCACTGGGGAAATGTTGTCTAATGGCAAGTACCGCACAGGCAGGTATTACTCTCCGAACGCGGTGTCCGAGCCTCCCGTGAAGCCACCAAGTGAAGCAACGATAGGCCACCAGCCTGTACCACCTGTGAAAAAAAAAGATGCAAACTGTATTAAACTGACCAAACTTTCTTATCAATGTCGATTCAGGTAACACATGTCATTTTTCTTAGAAAAAAATTATATCTTGAAAATGCACTATATGGAACAAATTTACATGCGTTCGAATGATATGTAAATGTAATTTTATATGTGGGAGACGACCATGAAATAGTGGTGGCATCACTGACATCACAAACAGAGTATACTTACTCGTTACTCGGATTACGCGGACGAACAGTGCCGCGAAGTTCGTGCATAAGCACCATCATCATCCTCAACACGGTCCGTGAGAGGCAGGCTTCCCTGAACTCTGGCAGCTCGGTGATGCATTGCGGACTTTGCTCGCCTTCCTGCAGACTTTGCTCGCTTTCCGAAATGTAGGCCAAGCACCCGGAATTTTCACGGCAGCAGCAGTTCTCCTCCTCAGTTGGCATTAGCTCGCACCGATTGCACGTGCACCAGGTGGAGACGCCGTCCATGCGACATGGTCCAGGCTCTTCATCCGTTGACTGGTCCTCCCAACTGCCGTCCGAATCCCCATCGTTTTCGCGTGCTTGACTTTCCAGTAGTTCTTCCTCGGTGTACTCGGGCTCGTACATATACGGCATTATTGTGGCCATTGTGCGGTAAAGATAGTAAAATAATTTACAGAGATGGTACAGGTGTTCACACGGGCTACAAGCGGCGAAGGTAGCTGACCAGAGCACTGAAACGAGTCACAGAATACTCAAAGTAACACAGAGAGAGGAATGGAATCGAAAATCTGCTGCTGTGTGTTGTGAAACGGTCTGTTTATACTTATTGGGGAAAGAGGCGTCCTGCCATTTCCATGGCAACACGTCAATAGCTGAGGCGCAGCGATTGTTGACACGAGACGTGCTTGAAATGGGCAGTACGCGTCTGCTGATGTCAGGCTCAGGGGCGGGGGATTTGATTTAGTGCCGCAAAGGCAGGTGAGCCAGGTCGATGCGGCGGAATGATAGGATTATCACAAAATGGAGGCTGATTTCGAGTGCGATAATGGGCGAAAAGTCGGGTAAGGTCCATAGGAAAGTTTCCTACGATCTACCGATTTATGCTTACAAACACATGGCCGACCCGTAGGGACAATAAAAAAAAAGTCCCGGAACTATCCTTTAACTTGGAAGGATGCTGCTTTGCATCATGGGAACTGTTATCTCATCCCTGTGTTCTGCACACCCACTACTCCCTTCTGTGCGCCTGACCTTGACGCATGCTACAAACTACTGTCTGGGCAGCTTCAAAGCTTCTAAAATAAATGTGTTTCTATGTATTTAGCATCTCTTCTGAGGCCTTGCTTACTTCTAGGCCTGCTGCGGCCCCTGTGCTTGGAAAATGTACTCATGCGCTTCTCTACTCCATATTGGCAACCTATATTGAAATCTTGTCATGTTGCAGTCACCTTGTGTATCTGCCATGTGTTGGTTTCCCTCCCTGTGTATGCTGCATTTTACCTACCTATAATTCCATCTGCCCTACCACTGTAATGAGTCCCTCTCTTGGTATTCCAGAATCCTCCTGCCTTCTATGCTATATACAGTGCACTACTTGTGCTTTCTGCTATCTCAGTGTGATCCCTACTAGTGTCGCACAAACAACTAATTCTTTATGGCAGAAGAGTAAACATTAATTATTTAAAACCTTGTTTCTTGGAATCTGTCTTAGTTTGTCTAATCTTTCACCCCTAGACTCATGGGGCTACCTCAGCTGATATCTTCTCGCACCTGTACGGTAATGGTGAGTGGTAGGGGCTGGAGTCAGTACTGGCAGACTTATCTGATTAGGGGCAGTAGATGATACCTTCATATTCATCTGTCCCATTACACTTTCTAATCTGCTCTAGTGCACAGTTTTGTGTACCAAGACCAGTGAGACCAAATAGAAGCTAGTTACCCAGTCAGTGGTTATTTTGACAAGCTAGTGTGGTTGGGGATCCCAAGGACTGTACTTGCATAGCACTGTTTCACATTAAGCTCTGAGGTTCCTCTGCCATGAAATGTATACAGTGTCTCGAAATCTGGTCGTTGGCCAGTCGAAAATCCCAAGAGTTTGTGAGAGTACGGGATCTAAGGGTGCTTTCTAGGACTGTACAAGACATCTACCTAGAACTAAACTAGGGAAGGTG
This sequence comes from Ambystoma mexicanum, assembly GCF_040938575.1. NCBI lineage: Eukaryota > Metazoa > Chordata > Amphibia > Caudata > Ambystomatidae > Ambystoma > Ambystoma mexicanum. Next base: position 355,751,863 of record NC_090921.1, read on the forward strand.
TAACTTCCAGTTCCCTGTCTATAACCAGCCTGAACAATAACCAGTGTGTGATCCTATCCCTTTTATTGACAAAGACCTGTGAATTACCCTAAGATTTCCATTTTATGCAAGACCACAAAATCTTCACTGATACGCTACAAGCAAATCAAATTAAATGTATGATGTCAAGTGTTGAACCCCCCCACTAAAAGGGTAACAGAACATTGCACAAAATAAAGCTCTAAAATGCAATAATATTAGCACCGGTAACCCATTCTTGAAAAAAAGGTTTCATGGAAAAACATGGGAGAAAGTAGCTGTTTATCTTAGGGCAGAGATAGTGCTGACCAAACCTCCAGCAGTGCACCTGAGAAGGTATGGCCTCTCCAGCGTGCGATAAGCCACCATAGACACAGAGGTGTGCAGCCATGTAAGTGCCATTGGTTGTGTGTAGTGACTCTCTGACACATCAGTGAATCCTGCACATATAGTGCTCTGCCTCCCTGAAAAGCTTTAAATCCTTCAATGGCCAATTTAGACTAGAGTGAAGATCGGGAATATCTCAAACATTGGCTAATGAACATGCCAAACAAATTGTACTTTCACAGGGAGATGATGTTTACTCGATGTGCGCCGAATATAATGAAACGCCAATCAACATTCCTAGGCACCATCTTGAGTTGACATTGTCTAACCAACACAATTACTTCTAGATGATATGCAGCAACGTGTATTATTAAGATTTCCTAATTCTATATTTCAATAGCTCTGGAGTGTACCTGAGCACATGTACACTATAGCTTTTCGTGGCATAGGTGAATTGTTAAGCAGTGTTCAAATGCCAGCAAGGAGTCATTCTTAGTTGGGAAAGGATACATCACCTTAATAGAAAAAGAATTGGAACAGCAGAAAATGGCCGGCAATTAATGAGTTACTGTCCGACAGCAGCATTCCAGGGCTGACATGGAGTAACAGGCAGGGACTGGTACAATGATGGAAAGAGAAAAGCAAATGAGGTGAAGAAATACATCAAATGGACAAGCCAAACTCAGGAGAATGCAACATCAGACAATAGCAGGAATTTAAAGGGGTGATGCTGGCAGCTAGAATGTGAAGTAACAGGAACCAGTTGGAGGCTTACACCCAATGCACCCAATGGTACGTATTAGTTTTGCCTTGGTAACAAGGGGGTACTCTTTGCAACAAACCTACTTACAACATAAGAAAAGAGTATTCTTGTTGCTAGTGGGTGTACTCCAAACTATTACCAAATTACAAACCACAATAGAAAACTGTGCAGTGTTTTATTTATGTTTCTTGCATCGAGGATGCTGATACCCTGTAGAATGAGTACTGGTGAAAATTGTTCAGTATATTATGTAAGACAACTGTGTAATATGTACATGCCGTGATGTTAATGTGTAGCTTTTGTGGCCCTGTGGCCTCATAACAGTTAAAGAAGCTTATATGTCTTTGTCCATATGTTTTCTGCTCTAAACGTGCATCGTGTGTCTCTGTGGCAAGTAGGTAGATATACAAAACATAAACATGCATTGACAAAGCCAACAGTTTTGAGATAGGCATCTGCCAAGCACTACCATAACCTAGAAAAAAGAGGTCAACAGCTGGAAAATTATGTCAGTGCCTGGCAAATGCCTATCTAATACCTTCACACAAGCCAAAGCTGTTGGCTTTGCAAGTGCATGTTTTTAACAGGACTTCGGTGCAAGGGAACGATGTAAGGACACACATATTGCTTAGAAATCAAGTGACTGAAGGCACACTTGTTTAAGATATTTTGATTACCCCAGATGCTTATTTGCAGCTGCAATTAAGCCTTAGGAATCCAGAGACTGCTTAGAAATAACACTGGCAGGCCCTAGGCAGCACAAGGTTGATGTCACTGTTCGATAGGGCTACTTCAAAACACAGTAGGATGTGTTTTGGGCTGTGAGGAGCAGGGAGTGGGTGGGGAGAGGGAGTGACGGCCCATGGCCATAGGGACTAGAATGGCCATGGGCAGCCAACGATTAGGTAAAAACCAACGCCCAGAGGCTGTGTTCAAGTCAAGACAAAAAGTACTTTATTTTGGTATGATACCATAAAAGCAGGCAAACACTAAATAAATTGCATAAAAGGCACTTTGAAAATATACAAAGAAGAATACTTATTAAAACATTAAAAAGAACGTTAATCGATAAGTTTGGTTGGTCTCCTTCTGCAGGCTCTGGTGCAGAAATGAGACACAGCAAACATCACATCCAGGAGGAGAGAATTCCTGCCCAGAGCTCCAGCACTTGCATGTGCATACTCCATGATTCTTAAAGGCACAATCATAGGTGCCCCAAACTAATTCTGAAGTACCTCGGACAAATAAACAAGAAATGTTGGAGAGATCCAGAAATGCCTTCACAAAAAGGGAAACAAACATTTTGTGCATTTTGTTTTTTTTTGTGTTATAGTTCATTGAACTTTTCACCAACATTTTATCAAAACATACCAAACAGAATTAAGCAGCATTACACATGTAAAATTATACAGACACCAACATAACAAAAATATACTTATCATCTTTTACAATGTAGAGACATACAAGGATACCAAACATACTTAAAATCTCTGCCAAGGTTAAAACAAGTAGCATACAATACATAGATATAAGATACATAGACACACCAAACATATATAACAAATCTAGGTGGTGACAAAACTAGATGGTGACTATCAGGGGAGTAAGCAGGTCACAAGCTATAATCATTAAACAGCATAGCCCGATGATCCAAGGTCACCAATATTAGACCCCACTTCGTGGTCAGATATGAGCACTGGGGACTATATCAACAGACAATGCTATGTATCTAGATCTGTCTCTTCTTCACATGTTCTTAGGCGTTCATTTACCACCTTCCACATCTGTGTAATAGCAATGGCCAGACTCTTATTCATCCCAGAGAGACATCTCAACCAAACATTTTCACTTACAATATAGGTCTGATCATACTCAAATTTGGCAAAATATTTATCATATATGGTACTCATCTTTTTACAGCATGTAAGTACGTGCCTTGCGGTTTCCACCTTTGTATCATCTAGACAAAGTCTGCAGAATCTTCTCTCAACTGGGATACCAGTCCAGGCTCCTCAAACCCCCAATACATTTAGACGATTAAGTCTAATGTCCAGAAATATTCTACAAATAGCCTGGGAAGGCATCAGTTTTAGATAGTATTGAGACTTTTTATATAGGAAAGGCATTCTGGCAAACGTTGAATTCAAACTAATTTGAGGATCTATCATCAAACTAACCTGAGGACCCTTTCATAATCAGGAGCATTATCTTTAACTAACTCAAGAACTTTCATGTGGAAATAAACCCAAGAGGATTTTTCAAAAACCAGGACTGTCCTCAAACAATTCGAGGACTTTTCAGCAACTAAATTGAAAATCTTAATCTAACAAGTGTATGCAGACATTTTCTGCAATAGTGAATCTAACTATATTGATATTATTTCATATTGCATTTTTCTTATGTTATACCTTTTCCGTGATCTACATTAAAATTGAGTGATTTCTTTAAACTCACATTTGAATCCATTGGTTAATTATACAGAGAAGCGCAACTTAGGAACTTTTGAATTTGAGATTTATCATAGCCCAGGTCAGCCTCTGTGGCAACCTGGAAAATCTCACAAAAACTCAAAGTGGGCGCCACAACTGTCCAAAAGGCTGATAACTCATTCTGGCAAACGTACACAGGGAGCTTAAAGTCGCTACCTTGTCATGATTGGAAACCGAATCTCACTTCTAAATAGAATTCTTCAGGGATTTTAATACAGCCCCCTCACCATGTTCCCATTTCGGAGACCAACCAATTCTATCAAAGAGTTGGAGGATACTCTTCTGGAATGTGTTCAGGGCATCAATTTTTCCACCCTCAAGACCTTCTTGTAGGATATGCAGCAGAGTATCCTGGTGGGCAAATAAAATGTTTACATAGAGTTTGGCTCTGTTATGCTCAATCTGTGCAGATAAGTAAATCAGCCCCATTTCAAGTCGGATTTCATGAACCGGGGTATAGGTAAGTCCTAATAATCTCCTCCATATCATTCCCTCAGTCACATCTGCCCAGTCCGACCAGTCTGAGAATGATGTCTCTAATGCATACAAAATAATTGCGGACAGCTTCTGTTTATATATGTTAGTTACTCCCAGCAGACTAAAGCCCGCCATTTTCTTAGAGAAGGACATAACTGCTGTTAAAGTTGCCATATTTTTTTATCTTTTACTTTGTTGGACCTAGGGATACATTTTCCTTCTTTCCCCACAAACCTCACGACCCAAATACTTATAGCTGTTAACTTTCCTTATCACCCCCAGCGGGCAAGGGATACCAGATTTTTTACAACAGTTGCGGCCCACTGCCATAAATTGGGTTTTTGTCAAGTTGATTTTAGCCCATTAATTTTGGCATATTCACAGATAGCTCTGGCACTGTTGCAGATTCCAATAAAAGTATGATCAAAAATAATATCATCTGCGTAACAGATCCAGCCCACTTTGTGAGAGCCAATTTTGGGGAATGCGTTCATTTTATCCCTGAAGATTCCACCAAAGTCTGCCATGCATAAGGTATACAGCATGGGTCCTAGTGCACAACCTTGTCTTACACCTTTTTGAATATTGACAGGATCAGACAATGCACCCACGTTGTCTAAACGAATCCTGGCCACACTATCCTTGTATATCATCATTCAGAAATACAAAAGATGGGAGGGCATACCAAAGGATTCCAATTTCGACCATAGCCTCTTACGCTCGACGGAGACGAACGACAAGGAAAAGTCAACAAATAACATGTAGAGAGGCAGCTTATTATCCCCATTGGCCTGCTCAATTAATGTATTCACAATAAAGATATCATCCTTTGTAGAGCAGTCTTTGCGGGAGCCAGTTTGTGCCTTGTCCAATATATTTTCAGTATTAATCCTTTTGGTTATTTCCTGTAGTATTAGGGTACAGAAGATCTTACTAGGCACATCTGTGAGTGCTAGAAGCCTATAACTCTCTGGAAGATTGCATGGTCCACTCTTAAAGACCGGGATGATATTTGACATCTTGCAGGAGTTAAGCATTGTGCCCGTATCTATAACATTTTGGAATAGAACAGCCAGTATGTCTGCCCAGATTTCAGGATTTTCTTTTATTATGATATTACAAAGCCCATCGAGACCAGGTGCTCTGGAAGATTTAGGTTCTTTATTATCCGTAGTATATCCTCCCCACATATGATCATATTCGATATAGGTTTGATATCTAGTTTGTACGTTTCCCCATTACATTTATTATTGAGAAACCTGACCCAGGTACAGCTGTCAATGGGAATCAGGAGCTCCGGATTTCCCACATTGCTAATAGATCTAAAGCTATCCCAGAACTTCCTGGTATCACCTTCAATGAGCAGCCGCACCATATGTTACCAGGTGGTGTTACTGTCAGAGGCCCGATAGCGTCTTATCTCATTACGGTACGTATTCCTTATCATTCTTCTGGTCCCATGAAGCAACTCTGGGCTAGAGGCACTACGATCACATAGCCGCAGCTTCCTGCGCATCTCTCTTTTCATATCCCTTATAGCCTTGTCAAACACTCTTACGTTAGTTAGACCATTCTTGTAAGGTCTCACTTTCCCACCAACGGCATAAGATCATGAAGATGTTTAGATAGCCAGCTCACTATATTATCTGCCGAAAGAGTTACCAATTGCTCTATAGCTATATCTCCACACCATCTGTTTGCCTTTGCTAAATTAGCATCAAACCATCTGATCCTGCTGCCTTTGCAGGAGATATAAATTTCCCCTGTGGTATCAGTATCGGCCAATGTGATGTCCAAAGCAACCATACATTTTAATAGAGAATGGTCACTAAATGTATTCTTCAATAGTTCAAAGCCTTTTAATTAATCAAATAACCAATCACTCAAACATATGAAATCAAGTGTTGACGCATATAGACCATTAGTCCATGTACTATTAGTAGTGGACTTATCATTTATACATCCATTCACCACTGATAGTTCAGTGTCCAAAATGAAGGTTTTCCACCTATCTGCTTTCGTCAAAGCCCCCAGGTTAGATGATAGTATATTTGCTTTAAGATCACCTGCTAATATAACATTCATTTCAGCAACTATGATACATTTGGTCGACTGGCATTCATATATGGTCTGTTGAATGGTAGAAGTACGGTCATTATCTGGCGGATCATATATATTGACCAGCATAATTCGACTAACATTATTCAGATACACCTCCACCATAAAAACATTGGGATTTAAGGAGATAGGTATACATTCCTGAGAGTTAAGTTCATTAGACACCAGAATGGTTTGTCCACCAGATGGTCTGCTCTTTTCTCCTTTCTTTGCCAAATTGTGATAGGCCGTATAACCATCAAAGACAGCACTTTCCACTAACAAGGTTTCTTGTAAAAACAAAATTTGTGCATTATTCAGAAGATCATATGAGCCGAATTCAGCAAAGAGATGACAATGACCTCTAGTATTCCACGATATAATAGTGGAATCAGCTCATTTGCTATTATAAACTGGTGGTAGGAAAGAGCACAGCCATTCCCAATGGGATTTTGTCATATCATTACCCTCCGAAGCTGTCTTTCCCTGGAAGCAATTTCTGGCATGGCCATGGCTTCCCTTTGTTCCTAACCAAATATCAGCCTCTTCACTGACATCAAGTAGATATCCATTACTTTTCAACTCCTCCTTGTGATCTCTAACAAGGCATTCTACTGCTTCAGAGTAACAATATATCCGACTAAACATGCCCCCACGTGGCTCAACAAACTTAAAATCCACACTTTTCAATATTCTCAGTGGGAGTTGTGCATTAAAAAAGCAGTTTGCTTTGGTTGATAGCCTTTCTATTTTTCTTATTACTGCTTGCAATAGTGAACTGTCTCTTAGGTAGACACTCATTCATGTTAGACCCATGGGCAAGATTCTGAGGTGATTTCTTAGTATTCTTACCACTATTCATGGGCAATACCTGAACCACGTTTGACAACTTGACCTTAGGCTTGGTTATATGCATGGGGGTTTCCTCAGATTCAGCCTCACTGACATTACTACATACTGAGGAGCTATCAGTTGAATCCATAGAGCTATCACTGGTCTCATCAGATCGCCCTCCAGTTGCAGGAGCAACCTTAGATTTACTCTTCTCTGAGCCAATCAGCTAGGATGTCAAATATTTGAGGGCACGTTTTTTTGCTTTCCTTGCTTCTCTCTTTCTACCTCTTTTAGTGGTAGTTTTCTTCTCCACATAATCTACTTTTCCATCTACTTCTACCACTGCCCCATCCCCGTCTTGCATAGGTTTATTCACTTTGTGCCTCCTTCTCCTCTCTCTTTTCGATAGGAGGCAGCCATCTACACTCTCAATTTCACTACCTGCCAGGATTTCAACCAATGTTGATTCTAAATTTTCATTACACATATCAACAGTGGGTTCTTTACTAGGCAAGCCTTCATTTCTTATATTTGGCATCCCAACATTTGCAGTCGAATCAACCTTAGACATTTCTTTCAATACTTCAGCATTATTTCTAACTTGGAAGACAATATTATAGCATAGACTTAATAGAATTTTCAATGCAAAACTAGTTGCTGTGTTATGAGTATCTAGATCTTGATATATTATCTTGTGTTTCATTACCAACCACATTAGTCCCATCCGCAAGGCCAGTGGGGCGAGGTGAATATGAGAGTCTATCCGTGGACAAAGTGGGAGGGATACTAGGTGTAATATCCACTAGGCATGCATCAGGGGCATCTAAGATGTCCTGCTGTGTTTCAGGCACTTGAACCTTCAGCCTCTCCAGATTCGTGATTTGGCCTTCCAAACTATAACTTAAGTTTAGTAAGGAATTGTTGTTATCAAATTCGGCCGAGGTACAAGCCACATCACTTAAGGTTGGGCCAGCATCTGGTGGTTCTGCATGAATCTGCACAACTGCAGTATGTTCACCCACTGCAGTATGGTCACCAAATAAATCAGTGATCTTCCTATCCTTGGTTAGCAGAGTCTGAGTACTTATTACCACCATCTCCACGTCATTTCCTGCATTCCGGGTCTTATTATTAGCTTTGAGTTTGCTCCTCAGCGTCATATTGATTGATAAACAAGGTAGTGCAACTTCTATCAGAGATACTTAGATTTTTGTTTTATACCAAGCATTTTTGAGGATGTAAGGATGTTGAATTATCATTTCATATATAAGGAGTGCGCACATGGATATGCAGGTTTTTCTGCTATGGCCTCACAACTCTGCACCGTAAACTGCTGCCCCACCCGCCTGTGAGCTGTAGATTTGCAGAGCAGGGTTGACTAAATTATTACTGAATTTCTTGGCGAAGCTCAAAATGGCAGTGTCAGGTCTGCTTTTTCAAAATGTTTGCCCCATTTGCCATTATTGGACAATCGAAAAACCCAGATAGTCAAGTGTTGTGACTTCATCAACCACACTGCCCTTTATTTGAATTTGTAGAAATGTATGTTTCCGCATCCCACAGCGTATATTTTTAGTTTTGCGTGTGTTCACCACTAGATCCTTCTCTTCGCAAAATGTACTTAGCTGGCCTATAAATCTTGAGTGTTGAGGGTTTGAAAGACGAGAACAGCGTCATCAGAAAACAATATCTTTATTTTATCCCCTTCTAGCCTTGGTGAATCAGCAAAATCTATTGCTAGATAGATTACAACGTCATTGAAATAGATGGAGAAGAGAGTGGGGGCCAACACACAGCCTTGCCTCATTCCCTTCTCTGCCAGGAACTGTCTAGTATGCTCCCCACATCTCCTGAAACTAATCGAAGCAGTATTCTCAGAGTACAGCAACAAAATGGCACCAAGCAAAGAGATAGGGATGTTCTTGTCACAAAGCGACCTCCAGAGCGAGGAATGCCATCAAATGCTGTCTTAAGATCTACAAAGAATAGATACAGAATACAGGAGCCCAAAACCATATACGTCTCCATCAGAACACTAAAGGCCTGTTCTGTAGTGTTGACTCCTCTCCTAAAGCCATCCTGCAAGTTGCTAATACAATTGGATTCATCTACCCATTGCTCCAATCTTCTAAGAACTCATTTACCAAAGATCTTCCCTAAGGCAACACGGAGGGGGATAGGGCGATAATTCCCAGGGTCGCCTACCCCCCACTTCTTCTTCTTATAGGAACTATCTCAGCCTGGCACCAGGCTACGGGAACCCTATTCATACTAGTGTAGATTGCACTCAAGCTGCAAGTAGTGAACCCACACCCCCTGTTCCAGCTTGTAGACATGTACTGGAATTTTGTCAGGTCCGGGGGCCTTCCCCCACATTGGGATGCTATTTATTTATTTATTAACATTTATAGAGCTCACAGCAGGGCTGAGGCATTGTGGCGCTGTTACATATAATCATTACTGGTTACAGAGAAAAGCATACTTAGTTACATAACAGTGTGTTTTGGAAATACATACTTAGTTACAGGCAGTACATAAGACAACCAGAGTTACGAAAGGCTTAGGGGTGAGGGCCAGGTGGGGGGAGGAGTGTTTAGTTGAAAAGTGGGCAAGGCGTTCCAAAGTTTGGGTGCTTAATGAGGAAAGCCTATCCCTACTGCTTTAGCCCTTTTGATGGGCGGGATGCGCAATTGGTTAGCGTAGAGAGTTCTCTTGGGGCGTGAGGAGGTGTCTCTGATGATTGTTTCGGATAGTTAAGGAGGGGCAGAGAGGCTTAAACATTTATGTGTTAATATGAGGGTCTTAAAGGCGATTCTCTCCTTTACCGAGAGCCAATGAGCCGCCCATCTAGCCTGTGTAATATGGTCTCTTTTGGGGAAATTGGGAGCTGCTCTAAGCGCATTATTCTGGACTTTTTGGAGCCGATCTAGGTTTTTGGCTCTCCTTTTCAACCTCTATTTGACATCTCTACTAGGAATCATCTGCGCACACAACCTCTCCTGTTACAACTACTCTGACGATACCCAAAATATCCTAACATTTCCCAAAACAAGTACCAACCCATGTCCCAACCTTGAAGCTTGCCTCAGTGATATTGACCGATGGATGACAAGAAATCAGCTCCTTCTGAACCCATATAAAACTGAAATCATGGTGTGCAGCAATACTGCCCTCCTTCCGCAACCACTACCATGGCACCCACGAGTACCATATAACACAGTCAAAAACCTTGGCTGCACTATGGACTCAGACCTAACCCTCTCCCGTCAGATCAATAATGTATCAAAATCCTGTCACTACCACCTCAAACTCCTTGGACGCATTTTCCCTAACCTCACCTATCCCAACGACTTGCCGCTGTTATGTCCATTGTTGGACTATGCCAACTCCTTATACCTGGGAGCATTGGCATACCAACTTAAACTCCAAAGAACCCAAAACGCTGCCGCCAAACTTCTTTTCGCCCTGGGACACAGAGACCACATCTCCTACGCCTTCCGCACCCTTCACTGGCTACCTGTAGGACGAAGGGCCACCTTCAAAACTGTATGCATTATCCAACGAGCAGTGCACAAGACAGGTCTCAACTTACCTACAAGAGAAGATTAAACCCTATCTCCCGCCACTCACCCTAAGATCAACCACTGCCCTCTTACGTTGGCTCCAACTCTGTGGAACTCACTCCCCCCACACATTCCACACACTCAAGACTACATGGCCATCTGCAAAGCTCTAAAAACCTGGATCTTTCCGTGAATCTGACTAATGACCATCTAGTGATGCAGAAATCGTACAACACCATGGATCAAGACTTCAATGTCAATGTGAGTCTACTACACATGCCTAGCTGCCTACTGTGCCATCTCCCTCTCAGTGCAGCGATCGCGAAACACCTGAATGTAACCCATAACAATGGGCTGGTAAGAATAAAACATCCACTCCACACACTCACCTCTCCTATCACTATGCTCACTCTCTACTCTACACCAACACACAATACAGTGCAGCTACACCCCTCGATCAATTTCAGCCCAGCTATTCGCATACGAACAATACTCCATGAACACCTCAACACCCTGCTAGAACACAGCTATACCCCACAACAACATCGGCCTAGCTGCTCACATAAGCGTCCTACTCAGGCCTAATGCCGTCAGAATGCAATCTCGCAGTCCGACCAGCAGAAATGCGCACATTCAACTGATCTCTCAATACCACAACCCCTAATGTTAGGATGCAGCTACCATTAGGCAATAACATCAGCTGCTCACATATTGAGTGCACCTAAGCACACTATAATACACTACTCTCTTGACTGACCCGGACTATGGTCCCTGATGGCGTTCAACCCACACGCTCTTTGAGGTCATACCAATGATATATAGAGCGCTATATAAATGCCAAATAACATAACATAACATAACAGTAGTGGGTTGCTGCTTCCCCTGCTGACACCTGCAGACTCAGTATGGAGCTGCCCTTTGCCTTGGGCCCTTCACCGCCGGGCTGCTACTGGCAGAGGGCTGCCCTAGGGCTACACTATTAATTGGATCCTGTGAACCAATCAGGGGAGGGGGTGGGACACAGGCGGGGAGCAAATACGGAAGAGGGTCGGGGGAAAACAACGAGGCGCCGGAGGGCTTTAAAAAACAAAATTACACTGAAATGGGAAAGAAATGCAAGCGGGGTCATGGAGGCCTCAACTTCATGCTTCCAGAAAGCAAAGTGGTAGCTTTGGGCATGATGAGAGCTACAGCTTACTATAACTTAGGACTGATTGTAAAGTACTATGTTATGTTATGTCAAAGGGTATTTATACCACACATAGTGGTCCCCTGGTGCTCTAGTGGATCTGAAAGGTAAAGAGGGTGAGGTGGGTTAGTAGGACTGAGCAAGATAAGAGCAAGAGAGCTGGGATGTGCTGTTAGTAGCATCAGTCCGGTTAACACAGTTCGCTGAGCTTAAATGTGCTTTTCGTTTGGTTACCGCCATGTGCTGTTGTGCGGGACTAGGTGTGGTTTATTTTGTTGTTGCAGTGTAGTGAAGTGCGTGCGGTTTGTTGTGCTTGGAGGAATGTTGTGTTTGGTTTGAGCATGAGAGGTGTATGCAGAGGGTGAGATTTATAGTAGGGTTGGTTAACGGCATCACTATCTAGATGTGGCGCATGCTAAACCTACCAATTTTATCTAGATACAACTCCTGCTAATCTTCACAGTTCTATCTAGATGTAACGCATGCTAATGTCCAAAATTCTATCTAGATGCGAGTCATGCTAATCTCCACAATTCTATCTAGATGTGATGCATGCTAATCTTCACAATTCTTCTAGATGAGACGCAAGGTTATCTACACAATTATATCTAGATGCGAGTCATGCTAGTTTCCACAATTACATTTAGATGTGACTGTTAGACAAGGATTGATGCAGTAACCCTGTGGGAGACTACACCAGTCTTGTCCTCTTTGTATTAGGTAACCCACCTATTGGTAAGGCTATGTACTACACAAGTTGGTAGTGTGACTGAGCAGCCACACTTATCTCAAGAGGGGTGAATGTGAGCTGTAGCATCGAAATCCACAAATACAAGTATCCAAATAACACTTACACTCATGGTTTTCTAGTAAAATAATTATTTATTTATTTAACGGTCAGTTTTAAATAAGCCTTCTTTAAAAAAGGCAATGTGCAACTATCAAAATACACTTCAAAATACTTTCTCAGAATCAAGGCAAAGCAAGTAGATACTCTTTAGAGATGCTTCATGCACACTTCCTACACCTTGAGGTGAGTTCACTAACTAGGACAGTATTGGCATTCATATATCACTTTTGTACTTTGTAAAATTCTGAGGTTGGCAAAAAGGAAAGTTTAAAGAAAGGAAAAAGGTTAACAGGTTCTCAGAGTATGTGAGCACTTTTAAATCCCCCAATTAAGTCTAGATAAAAACCTTTCCCACCAATATTAGTTCAAAACCAATGTATCACCTATGAGGGACAGTAAGAATCAAAGTAAATGGATTAGAAGAGTTTGCAGGGAGCCAAGACAGCCAAAGTCAGTTTGGAAGAAAGTCTATGGAGCTGAAGCACTTCTTAGATAGAAAAGGTCTTGCACATGGAGTTTGTTGTAGAAAATCACTGCTGGACCCCGAGCTGTTACACTTGTGATGGTTAGAGCTGATATCAACTCTACAAAAGCAGTTACAAGTCTCAACTGAGAAAAGCAAGCTAGTCAGAACAGTATCTTAGGTTAGAAGAAGAGGATCCAGCTGGCTTCTGGCTTGGTCGCAGTGTTGCAGATTAACAAGGGGGGTCCTGGGAGTCCCTCTGCCAGACATTAGTCCTGGTTACGAGAGACTTACCCAGAGTCTTTAGCTCACTATCTTTCACAGAGAAGAAATATCCCAAACATATCAGTCTTTGTCCTGCCCTGGGGCAGTCCAGCACCGAAATGCTAGGCAATTCTCCTCTGAACAAGAGTACCAACAGAAACCCCAGACACGTGTTTCGGTCTGGTTGGACCTCATCAGTAGGGTGGATCTGTGCCTCTCTAAGAATAGTGAGCAAGGGGTCCACGTCTGGATTCCCCTAGTAATTTAGGGTGAGACCCAAAGTTACTTAAATATGCAAATTAACAAGGGGGGTCCTGGGAGTCCCTCTGCCAGACATTAGTCCTGGTTACGAGAGACTTACCCAGAGCCTTTAGCTCACTATCTTTCACAGATCCTGTGTTCCTGGGCCTCAGTCATGGGGACAAGAGGGAGGACGTCTGGAGGACTCCTGCACAGCAGTTCGGAGGTCGGCGGCAGCAACAGGCTCTTTTCAATTCAGCTGCACTTCGTGGTTTCATCACGCGGTAAACAGCACCACCACAGATCTTGGACACCAGTTGGGCTTCCTTCACTCCTTAAGTCAAGCACTCTTGTGAGGTGACTCGAGCTTGGGTTGTCCTGGTTCCCGCAGGATCCTCAGGAGACTCCTGGAGCTTATGGCCGGCTTACAGACGTTGCACTCGACTACAGATTTCTCGACTCCTGTCTCTCGGTTCCAGCAGCAGCAAAGAAGTACAGCCAGTTGGGGAAAGTCTTCCAGCAAAGTTCGTCTTGGGGTTAGTTGGTCCCACTAACCCAAGGGAAGAAGTCGTTCCTTCCGAAGCTTCTCTTGTCGATTAGGAAAAGGAGTTTCAGCACAGCCGCAGGGCTTCACCGGCAGGTCAACAGTCCAGGAGGATGCAGCAAGTTTCTCTTCACAATTCCTTTGTCGGATGTTTCTTCCAGTGGTGAACTCTGACTTCAGTCCAAGAAGCCTTGCCTTTTATGCAGGTTTCTCCCATTCATGCACAGCCTAGCTGTCACTCACACAGCAGGGTGGCTGTCCTGAAAGGACAGCCAGCCAGCCAATGAGGCCTGGGTGCATTCAGGTTACCCTGGAGACTAAGGACATGGGAGTTTCGGGCAACTCCCTCACTTCCTGCCCTGCAAGATACACTGGAGCCAGAGGTGGGATTCAGTACTGAAGCATGCCAAAGGCAAAATGAACAAAGGGCTTAAACCTGGTTTGGTGCGCAGAGTAAAACCCAAGAAAGACCTCACAAACAAAAAATTGTGTGAAAAGAAGACCAGGGCCATTTTTACACAATGGTCACCCATCGGTGCTATACTGCAGCCGAGGATTCAGCCTGGGGTAGAAAAGCACAATGGTAGGGAATATTAAACCACTGCCACCAGCCATTTAAAGTAGTGAGGGTAACATAAAAAATGTTACATGAGTAAGTAGGAAAAGGGGCTACTAAGTAACCCCCCAGCACTCCACATAATATGGGGTGTGCTGGACCTACATACGAAAAAGGTAAGTAAAGTCAATTTCACTTTACTATTCTTGGGAACAGTAGTTCACCCAAGAAAATGTATGTAAACCTTAAGAGACATCTGAAGGATTTCTCTGTGACACTGCACTGAAGCTGCTATGTGTCACCATACAAGAAGTAGATGCATATGGTGTTTGTCAGACTACAAAAAAAGCTTTTCTACCTGTAGCCTCCGGTCTCCGTCCTCCGAGTCCCGGCACCAATGAAGGAAAAGCCCCCAGTGGTAGCTTTTGTTTACTACAGCTGGCTGGCTTTTCCTTCATTAGTGCCGCAAAAGCAGGCACAGGTGGGCATCCATTTCACAAAATGGATGCCCCCATGTGCTTCCTTTTGTAAAGTTTGAGCTTCATTTGCTCAAAACTTTACATAGGAACTTAAAAAATAGTGTGAATATTTTTTTTTATTATTGCCCATCTTTTTGGCCAATAATAATTTTTGGGTGAACCATTCCTTTAACAGAGCCTTGCACTCCTCCTGTTGTTGCAGAGTCAAATCTGAAGAGAGTTTTACTCCTTCAATTGTCTCATCTGAGGGTTGTCCCCTGAGGAGATCAGGGAGAGGCTCACTCTCCTCCTTCTCTTGATCAAAGGCTAGAAGCAAAGCTCCTAGTTCTGGTCTGGAAACATAAGCCTTCAGACGGTTAGTGTGATAGACCCTAAGGGCCTCCTTGGGATTGCCCGCGTCCACTAAATAATTGACCTCTCCAGGTTTACCCACAAACTCAAAGGGTCCAATACATTTGTCCTGTAAGGCCATCTACCTTGTAGGTACCATAACCAAAACTAGCAGGTATGGAGTAAACTCCACCATGTTGGCCTTCCCGTCATGCCAATACTTGACCAGAGCCTGACCAGCTTTCAGGTTATCAGAAGCCTCTGTCATCATGAGTGCCATCCTCGTCCTGAGGCCTAGCACATAGTCAGTGACTCTCACGTGCTGTAGGGAAGGAGCACTTTCCAATCCTTCCTTGATCAGGGACAAAAGGCCTTTGACCGGATGACAATAGAGCAGTTCAAATGGGCTGTACCCAACCCCTACTTGAGGGACTTCTCTATAAGCAAAGAGAAGGCATTGCAGTAGAAGGTCCCACTTCTAAGGGGTTCTTCTAAAGCACCTATCATGCTCTTCATAGTTCGGTTAAACCTCTCCACCAACCCATTGGTTTAGGGATTGTAGGCTGTTGGGAACTTGTTAGTCACTCCACAGTATTTTCACATGGTCTGCATGTAGTGGGACATACAATTTGAGCTCCTGTCAGAGATAACCTCCTTAGGAAAACCTACCCTGATAAAGATACTAAAGAGGGCCATAGCCCCAGCCTGAGAAGTAACAGTTCTCATAGGTATTGCTTCAGGATACTTGGTAGCATGGTCTACCACAACCAATATAAATCGGTTGCCTGAAGAAGGTGGAGCGTCTAGGGGACCAACAATGTCAAGCGTGGCAGCTCTTACAGAACTTTTCTACATCAGCCCCCAACTTGGGCCAGTAGAAATACAGAGATATCCTCTCTTTGGTCTTCTTGAAACTCAAGTGGTCAGCTAGAGGGATCTCATGGGCTAACTGTAAGAACCTCTGTCTCACTTTCCGGGGCACTACAAGTTTCCTGTAGTCTCCTGGGGTAGACTCAGTAGGTTCACAGTAGAGGAGGCCATCCTCCCAGTAAAGCCTATGCTTCCCTGGCGTTTGCCCTTCCAGCTGGGAAGCTGTATGTTGGCGAAGAACTTCTAGAGAGGGAGACTCTCTTTGACCTCTGCTGAAGTCTGCCCTAGAGGGTCCAGCTTCTACAAGTAAAGTTTGCAGCTCAGGATGGTCTTTAGAATCCAGATCTCCAACATATTGAAGGTTTTCTATCAGCTCTGTGTCACCAGTAGCTGATTCTTCTGAGTTTGGTTGGTCTTCCCACTCAGCCTCAGCTGGGGAAGGGGTCACTGGGGAGACCTGGGACCGTCCTCTTGGGGATGTCCTTGTCCTGTTAACAGGTTTAGATTTCAGAACTTTCTATCTCCCAGAGACTTTAGATCTCTCTTTTGTCTCTTTCTTTTTCCTGGGAATCGAAGGGGTCCTTCCTGTCGACTGGGGGTAAGAGGAATCTCCTCAACTAGACAAAACTGAAAGCCCTGCACATCATTTTCTATTACGAGTTTGTAATTTTTGCCACATAATAATTTAGAGACGTTCCCATCACCATCAGGAACTTTCTTTGCTTATATTTAGAACAGATGAATCTGGTTTAACAAAGAACTTCCTGTAAATCACCCAACCGCACACTTAATGTGAGCAACATAGATCAGAGCTTTACAGGTGAAGAAGGGGGTAAATAAACATTGGCAAAACAAACAGTTTGGGATTTTGTGTAGGCATGGGAAAAGCAGCAACAGCTGGAAGATGGTGTGATTACCTGGGTATATGATAGGCATTTGCCAGCCAATTCTAGTACTAATGCACAAGCCAAAACAGTTGGCTTTGTCATTGCTTGTTTTTAACAGGACTTCAGCTCAACAACAAAGAGGAATTAAGTGACTGAAGTCACACTTGGTTAAGACCTTTATATCACACTAGTACCACATTCAAATCGGCACTTAAGCCGTTACCTCTCAGCAGACTGAGGAGAAATAATGCATGCTGGAGCTAGTTCAAAGACATTCGTGGTGGATGCGTTTTGGCGGCATGGAGCTTAAGTGCGAGTCGGACTGTTTTTGTGTCACTGGAAACTAGTTCTAGTAGATTCCCTGTAGTGCTTAGCAGTGACTTAAGAGGGGATCAGTCTTCACAACACTATTATTAATGCAAAAACAAAACTGGCAGACCAGAAATTCTGCCAACAGAGTAGGCAAAGGAAGGATGCTGTGCTTAGCTTACAAACGGAACCCGACTGATTGTTCATTCAGTGAGTTTCAACTTATAAAACTATAGAACAGCACGCAAGGCGCGGCTCCCGTGCACTACATATCTACATCGTAAAAGAAGTGTTTACTTTGCACAATATGTTGACAAAGCAGTAAAGTAGCAGATTATTTTCAAGCACTGGGTGCTAGGGATTTTCTCAATGCGATAAGAAACTATGTACACACTAGAGAATGATGTACAGGCTCACTGGCCAGTCCTGCCATAGTACTGGTAGGGTCCACAACTGCATCCCTTCACTTCACTCAGATTAGCAGGTGTGGTGACCAGAGGGTTGGGATGAATGGGGCACTTTATAATGGACGGTCCAAGGGCAGGCAGATGTATAGGGGAGGTGATCCAAAGGTTTCTGAAAGAACATTGAAAGAAGGCTGACTGCAGCAACACAGCCCACATGCACCGACCAATGCTCGTGAATGGGTTTTACTCCCCATTTTTAAAGTTGGGATTAAAACTCTTTTTTTGTTTGTTGTATTAATTGTTTATGGTAAGTAATTACCATTACAATATTTATCTTACATTTCTTCACATAACATTAAAATAATTATCAAGTCATCACATAAAATACACTTCATCACATACCCTTCACATAATATTATACATCAAATTTAAAAATGTTATAAAATTTAAAATTGCAAATATTATAGAATTAGGAAATCCATTCATTAAATAAGTCCACAATTCCTCTTTGACAATACAATCTAGTCTATAAACAAATTTCCTAAAATATAGTATTCTTTTAAAACAAAAAAGGTGATGTTTCAAGTTTTCAGTACAATGTTCAACCTTACAAAAACTCATTCTAGTTACAATCATCAACCTTCTAACTAATATTTCACGTTCGGGAAAAATATTAAGTCGAAATCTCAAAAACGCAATATAGCCCCTTTAGACGCAGAAAAAGTTGCATAGAGGCAGGTAGAATTCCAATCTTATTGTGCTCATACAAAAGGTGATATAACCATGCATGCTTTCAACAGTTTTCCTCCAATCGACAACGAGAAACATTTTTTGATAATCATTAACTTAGTATTTAAATCTGTTAGAGAAAAACCGAATTCTCCAAGTGTCTTAGAGCATATTTCCACATACAATAACATTGTGCGATTTTACCTTCTCTCCAAGATAGAATTCATATCCTCATGAATGAGGTTGTTAACTGGATTAAAAAACTTAAAAAACGAATTTAAAATTCTCCATTTCGCTCTGCAAGTCAAAGCTACCATTGGAACACAATTAGGTAATTGTAAGACTTTTTTCCACATACGTGCTTCCAATGGTTCCAACCTATCCAATAAATATAGGGGAAGCACCTCAATACCACGTAATAACCTTGGAATTGCTCTACCCTCATAAAATCCAATCAATGGAAGAATAGAGAATTTACTATATTTATTCCCTTCATTTGGCTCCCCAAATTGTTAGCTTTTATTTTCAAATACTCTGGTTTTTCTCTATAGCTGGCTTATTTAATATGAGAAAGCCCACATAGATTAACCTATCAACACACTTCACTTTCTTATTATTTAAAAACCAGGAATATTTTACACTTTTGTTTTCAACAGGAAAAAACATGATGTTAGTTTTATCTGTGTTAATACTTAGGAAATTTCTTTCAGTATAATCAGCAAATTCATTTAAAAAATCCCTGTAATCCACGACTAGTGCACTCAAATAACATTGCAAAGTTGCATGCTAAGGTGGTTGCTGTTAGGCTGAGGGCGATCACGGACACAAACTTTCATTATTTGCAAAGGACTTCAAAGAGGTGGGCGTGTTGCAGCGGTTCCTCCACCCCTATTTCCCAGAAGTCTACATAACGTGGGGAATACGTGCATTGCGCGCGCGCATGCAAAGTTGCATGCTAAGGTGGATGCTGTTTGGCTGTGGGCGATCGCGAACACAAACCTTTATTATTTGCAAAGGACTTCAAAGACGTGGGCATGTTGCAGCAGTATGACTCCTCTGCCCTTGGACAAATGACTACTACGTGCTTTTGAACAGTGCTTTTGAACTGTGGACTTAGAGCTTGAAATCCGCTCCTTTTTTCTGTTTCCAGGTTCCTCCACCCCTATTTCCCCAGAAGTCTACATAACGAGGGAAATACGCACATGCGCATGCGAAGTTGCATGGTAAGGTGGATGCTGTTTGACTGTTCAGCTGCTAGCACCTCGCCTGCAAGCCCCCAGTGACATAACTCATTTGTTACTTGTGGTGCTATGAATTTGCCAACTCTTGTGAAACACGCAGTCAAACTAAAATATCTATTCTATGCTTAACAAGTCCTTCTAGACAAGAGACAATTATATAAACTCTTGTCTATGCGCTACGGACCATACACGTGAAAATCAGGTATGTCGTCCCACATCGTGGTATCTCGGGCGTCCGTTACGCTGAAATCCACTCCGGTAAAACCATCACCTGTTATTGTAAATAGAAAAAGTTAACATACTTGGGCTCCTTTGAATTGGATAAAAAAGCACATGGCTGATGAAATACGAGACATCTGCGACTTCTGTCGGCCTCGTTTTTTTACTCCTGGCGTTGCATCAGAAGAAGCTAACTGTGTGCACACCCGGCTTTTGGATAACCAAGACATACAGGTAGAATTAATTAATATTTCACTTACTGACATGCAGCTAATCTCGGGGGCGGTTGTACTACTAGCCGGGTGTGGCTCTGTGACCTCTGTTGTGGACTTAACTAGCCAGCCTACCGAAGATGTTGGGACTGGCAGGCCACCCGGTGGGCAAAAATAAAACTGTAGCATTTCCACTGAAGAGCGTCTTGATGGTGTAGTGCCGGTGCTAATGGACTTAGATTCTATTTGCAATGATGGCAGTAATTTAAGGCACTCATCGATTGGAGTGCCAGAATGTTTTTCACGCTAAATGTTATTCCTAAAGAGAGAAAACATTTACTAAACAATTCACAGAGTTTATTTGAATCACCAATCTAACTCCTAGACAACCTCAGCATGTCTCTTCACCTTTAGCAAGTTCACATGAGCTTGCTAAGGTGATACCAGACCTGACACAGATGTTACAAATTACTCTAAATGCCATAAACACATCTATATCTTCTTTACGCAAATTATTTGAAAATTTAGAGTGCAAAATCAGCCGCCAATCGAAGCAGATTGACAGTCTGATGTCATGGATGAAGGTAATTGATGTGAAATTAAAAGATCGACAAGAACAAAAGGAAAAAATACAAACAACGGTTTAGAATTATTTCCTTGGGCGACTCCCAAGAATGATAGCCAACTGGTCAGAATAACATATTGCAAATACAGCATTATTTAACAACTATCGCAACCCTGCAGCAGTTCCTGACAGTATATTTTTTGGTGACCTAGAATCACTCCTAGACATGGTGGCGCAAGCTCTTGACATCACAAATGTAATTTTTGTTGGCGACCTGAATTTGCAATGTTTTGCACAAAAGCCCCTAAAAAATAAAATCTGAGCGCAGAAAGGTGGCTATCTTTGATGAAAGATCCTCATTTTGTATTGCTCAATGCAGCCTTTCCTAAGGATAATCCCCCAAAGTGTACCTGGCGGAGGAACAAAAGTGAGTCAAATATTGATTACATTTTCATGGACAAAGGTACATTTAGTCAGACTCATGATTTTGAGATTGTCTCACAAGTTTCTAGCAACTACGAACTGCTGATGGCTAAATGGTCGATTATAATGCGTATCTCCCTAATTCGAATTTGTACAGATACACAATAATCATCAATAATGCTGGAAACCGTTTCCGGTGGAATGAACTAGCCTTATACTCTCTGCGCCAGAATAGGTGGAGAGATGAACAATACACTGACACCTTGCAGCTATATCAGAAGCAAACTACCAAGATTCATTATGTCATTTAAAACAAAACATATTTTTTACCCAGAGATACATGCACGAAAAATGCAATTACGCGAAGACCAAAAACTGGCACTTTGCTTACCACTCTCCTCACGACATCAAACAATCCGGTCCTAAAATGCAAACATAGGAACTGGATGCTGTCAGGTGTATTGACCCACGTTTGAGTCATTAACCTGCAACATTTGGTGCTGTGGGCTTAGAAAATCCAAGATGGCCAAAAAGCCCACATGTGCGCCAGAATCCAGGAGAACCGCGCAGTTTGTGCGCACACCAAAATGGTCGCCTAACCTTCCACCCACCAGTTCGAGCGTGATGGGCCAGGGGTGCCATGAGTGGAATGTGTGCCAAAGGAAAAACAGCAGTGCCTGTTAGCTTAAAAAACCCTTTGAAATCACCTTGGTTTCTCTGAATGCAAGCTCAAAAAGCAAGCTTTCAAACATTGCAGGATATTCAAAAATCTCACTGAACACCAGCAGACATTTGGCAGAATGAAGTTTTGTGTGCATACAAAATCTGGAAAGAAAAAGAGCCCAAAACAATGTTCATAACAAAACTGGCTGAGCTGTGGAGGTCAGCAGCTTAAGTTAAACTGAACTGAAAACCACTAAAATCGAAATGTTTAAATTAAATGAGGGACCTACTTTTGAGTGTCACATAGTTTGTAACTGTTGAAATGTCATAGTTTTGAACTTAGAATCAGCATTCTAGCTGCATGTGTAAAAATTGTCAGTTTGATTTGAATGTAGAAAACTGGGAACAAAAAGTGACATTTAGCTAAAACCTGGCTTAATGAAACTGGATTCTGCCTGACAACTACCCCCGACAGGAGTTGAAACTGGATCAACAGCTGTGTTCCCAGGCCTGGCTGCATTCTGCTGCGCCCACAAAAAGGAGGTGACACCTCTCTGATTGAATTACCTGAGGACTGCTGGAAACTGAACAATGGACTCAGGCAAATGTTATATTGGGGGGGCCGTAAAGTGGCTTCCACTTGGGAGAAGTGGGAGGAGAAGTGCCTGTGAGAGCCAGCTGAGCTTGGGGGAAATGGATAAACCAGTTCTTCCACCATGTGATGTGGGAAGCCACACCCCATTTTGACCAGGGCATAACTTAAAAAGATAGATAACTCATAGTGCGGACTGGTCAAAATTATATAAGTAATATCATTATTCTTGTGATTTTTCTGTGCACGTTTTAAGAGGCGCTAGGACCCTGTGGTGTATTCTGGGGGGTTGCTAGCGGAAAATAGGGTCTCACTCCAAATGTCTGCATGTTAAAAATCTGACACTTCATCAATTAATGTCCATACTCCTTGCGCACATGTGTGTAAATTTTGGTAAATGTCCGATATTGGTAAACCAGTCAAAAAGCGCAAAATGTTGTCATTTTTTAATGCAAGCCCCCATGAAGATCAGAGGCGGACAAGCATGGACCATAAGGAATATATAATGTGTACATGTAATTTCAACAAATTGTGTATCTGGGAAATATGTATTTGAATCAAATATAGATTTGTGGGCAAATTGACCAGGGGAGGATCCTCTGACCCATAAACAGACCTCATCATGATGACAATCCATTTCCTTCCCCCAATCATGGGAGAGGGGAGAATTGGGCAAATGGCAAGTAGAGAGGGGCAGGCTCAGTTATGCCACGCACACACCCACTTCCAAAACACATAAAAAGAGACTGCTGGGACAGGTAGAGACATTCAATTCCATTTTCTGCGGGACGCTCTGCCGGGAGACTCCAGACTTCACATCCATCAATCTCCAAAGACCAGAACTTTACTTCAGAACTTAAAGCAAGGGCCTAAACCCACAAACTGAGAACTCTTCTCAGCATCCTTAAAATCATCTGCAAACTATTCCACAGCCGGGCGAGCTGTTTGAATTCTGTGCCAAGAACTTTTGCCAGAACCGCAGACCAGACCCAGACCGCTGTGAGCAGAACCAGAGATCCGGATCGCTGTGAGCAGAACCGGTGCCTGATTGACCCACCGAGCAGAGAGAACCACCGCTGGACGTGTTGACCAGATCTGTGACGAGGCCTATTTCAAATTTATATTGTGAGTACCTAGCAGAACTGTGCAGAACCAATCTCTTAGTTAAAATAATCTAATACAAACTATTTTAACCTAAGTAGAACTGCCTCCTAGTAATCCTGTCATCTGTCATTCTAAAGCTGCGAGCTGTCATCTGTCATTCTAAAGCTGCGAGCTGTCATCTGTCATTCTAAAGCTGCAAACTGTCACCTGTCATTTGAGTTTTACTTTAAATCTGAAAATCTACCTTTATTAAATCGTCCATATCTCTTGAACCGTATCTCTAGGAACGTGGTTTAACTTTCACTTTAAAGCTGTGATTCTAGGCTTTCCAACGAACCTAGAACCGACTTCCTACTCCCTATACTTTTTCCGCAATCGCGATTTATGCACTCGCGAAATTTACCGCGATTTGCGATTTGGCTCAATTTCTCCACTTGTCAAAATAGCAGCTCCATTCTTTCCTTTGTTAAAATCCGTTTGCAACCTGGTAATAACTCATAGAGCATTGCTAAAGTGAGCCTGAACTAATACCAACAAGCATCTCTCTCTCACCTTGAACCTCTAGAGGGAATTAAAAGCATTTTTAGCACATTTCTCACTTCATTGTCATCACATTCAAAGCATTTTGGGCCTGTATTTCAAACTTCTACCTGTTTCCTCTAAGCTTGCTGGGGGGGAACTGAATTCCGTATTGTATTTGATTGTATTCCTGAAGACTGTGTGTGTTACTTCCATCTCCTTGCATTGCATATAGGGGGGGTGAATTGCCACCAGGGGAAAAGTGAACATATTATCTCTTGTGAAACCATATCAGTTTATTTTCTGTACTGCATTTATTCCACCTTGCCTTTCCTTGAAACCATAAAGCATTTCAGCTACCTCATCCTCTATACTACTCCTAAGTAATCAAGTGTACCACTGTAACATTACCCATTGTGGATCCACATCATATGTCTAAGTGTACTATCAGATATTAATTTGTTATAAAAGTGTGATAGATATATATTGTTATCTTTCTCAAATAACCTTTTAAATTTGCAAAATAGACCTACTTCTTGGCTCAGTGGGGTCAGGGGGATTCTAAGAGAGGGGTGTTATATAAGGGTTGTCATCCATAGTACATGAACTGGACCTAAAAATATATCAATAAGGGTTTCCCTCAGCATCCCAGACTAGGCATTGACTTAGCTGTAGTATTGAAGTGAAGCCGCTTAACAATGCGTATGCATAAAATCACACTGTATCAACGTGATGGAGAGGACATGCTCAGAGCCATTCAATCCAAAAATATATCAGATACATGGGGCCTCATTACACGGTAGGCGCTAAGGGATTACCGGCACCGGTAAGGTCACCGGTGCCGGTAATCCCTTAGCGCCCTACTACGAGGTCCCTCAGCGGGTCCCGTCCTTAACGCCTGGTCTGACCAGGCGTTAAGGACGGGACCCGCTGAGGGACTTCAGAGCTAATAACGGTACCGTTATTATCTCCTTCCCCATTCCCATTGAGCCCTATCGGGGCTGAAATGGGAATGGGGAATGGTATTTGGAATGGGGATTTACCGGGTCCTCCAGGGTCGGAATGACCCGGTAAGTCCCCATACCGCCTACCCGGGCCCGGTATTCGGTAAGGGAGTAGCCATGCCGCTAATAGCGGCATGGTTACCTCCTACCGTGTAATGTGGCCCCATGGTCTTTGATAAATGTGGCCACACAGTCAAGACAAGTAGCTGTACAGATAAACGGTGTGACAAAACATCAATGGATAGCATACTTCCTAAAGATGTATGCACGTACGGATGGATATGTTGAGTGTGACAATAATCCCAACCACAGTTACGCGAATTTGCAGATTTCAGAAGAAGACATCCTATTCTATATAAATAAATCTAGTAATTCGAGGGGTTCAGGCCCTGAAGGGTTGAGCAATTGCACCTTTAAACAACATCCCCAGATATGGGCTAAAATTCTCTACAATCTTTTCTATCAAATTATAAAAACTGATTGCCTCCCTGAGTCATTGAGAAGTTGTCTCGTGGTGCCTATTTTCAAGAAGGGCGACTGGTGGTGTCCAACAAATTATAGACCGATCACCCTTCTTGATGCGCCAGGGAAACTCTTTTTAAAATTTATTTTGAAGGAGTTCAGTCAATGGTCCGTGAGGCATGCCCAACGTGATCTGTTTAAAACAGGTTTTATATCAGGGATGGGTACGGTGATTCATTTGCTAACCATTAAAGTAATTATTTCCCATCCCATTCCCTTAAATCAGTCAATTTACTTGATCTTCGTAGATCTGAAACCAGCAACTTGTAAGAGATCTGCATACAAATACCAGAATGCAGGTTAGGATTGACCTAAAGGGCTCCTTGACTCCATATATCGATACGCGAAGAGGGCTGAGACAGGGATGTATCCTTGCCTCGGCCCTCTTCAATTTCTTTATATCGGATATCCAGGATTCCTTTTGGGACTTTCTTGCTGATCTGCCTAGATTAGCAACTAGACCGGTTTCGGCAATTTTGTATGCCGATGATCTTGTTTTGATTTCGAAATCACCACAGGGTTTGCAGAGACTGCTGGATGTGCTTTCCATCTATGTACAGGAAAATCTTCTTTCTATCAATCTGACGAAAACGAAAGTCCTGACACAAAAAAAAAACACAAGACTAAACAAAATTATAAGTGGATACTCCAGGATCAAGTGTTCATATCACATCAATATACATATCTGGTTGTGACAGATCGAGCAGATGACAAGGCACATTTTCAGTGCTTAGAATCTAAACTGTCGAGAGCCATCTCACAGGCCACCATTATTAAAGGCAGATATGGAAAATTCTCGCTTTTATCTACTCTGACTTTTTTTTTTTTACAGAAGACTGCTCCCATCATTTTAGACGGGGCTGAAACTAAAAATCCTATAACTGAAGTAATGGGGAACAATCTTGATTTTAAATTTTGGGAACGTCTGCTTAGGTTGCCAGGATGTGTACCCGGGGTAATGATTAGATATGAATTAGGGAATCTCCCTTTACGCCCTTTACCTCTGGCAAACAATTGCACTTTTCAGAAAGTGCCTCATGGCCATTGAATCAACAATGCAGATAGGGATCTTATCAAGGCATTTGTTTGGATCACAGGATTTGTTTGTCAGGAGATGGAGATTGACTGTAACTCGCATTCTTACTGATGCGAATATATCCCTAGATGTATTGATTCTCAATCCAACTGGGGTGGAATCACTATTATTATTTCTTTTTTCCACAAGTTCAGTTTCTTAGAGTACGTGATTTCATTAGGCTTTCCCATCACCCCACCTTTTGGTTCAGCACTAGCAAAAGTAACATTATACTGCCTTACTCCACCACAAGTTTCACTAAAAATAAGATCAAATACAATTCGTAAAAACAATCTCAATTGTGGCAATGTCAACTCTCTCTCCACCCATTGTATATCGTGTATGGTGATATCTCTAAGGTCGGGATTTCATCAAATAGTGCCAGTATATTCATACGATTCATTGGAATATCGCAAGCATTCTTTCCCACATATTCAATGCGAAGTTTACTCATATTCTTTTTGGTAGGACCTCTAATTTTAGTGCCCCTTAATTGTTTGTTCCGCCTCTACTGCAACAGCCATTTTATCCCATTTGAGGCTTTCTTCTTCTATATGTATTGATCATGCCTCTCTCAATATACTCTTTCCCTCGCTAATGCCCTTTCCCTGTTGTTCCACAATATCACACCTCTGACATTATTTCCTATCTTCATTCATGTTTTCAAAACCATTTGTTGTTATTTTAAAGGGCAGATGTAAATTATTTTGTGAGCCTTCATTGCGCATTCACTTGAGATCCTCAGATCTCATAATTGAAGTAGATGGAAGAACCAAAGAGGTCTGCTCGGTATTGATTAAAGATCTGCTGCCCATCCCACTGATGTGTTCCATATCCCTCACCACATCTCTGGTTTTCATCATTGAGGTGTATGGTTGAGCTATATAAGACTGCTCAAAAATCTTTGGGAGGTTCATATCCCTCCTACTCACATGACCTCTAACCCCCGTCTAAACCCCCATCCATTTCTATATGGGTAACAGCCCTATTTAGTTCTTCAGAGCCCCTTTTTGTGTAATTTTCCAGATGGATCCATTTAACCATGCATTCAATACAAGAGTTATGTTGTTCATATTGACTTTTCAAAATTAGTGCTAAATCAGATTGCAATTTTCCAACCTGTTGGGTAACCTCATTACTGTTCAATGCCCTCTGCTCAATGGTGCTCCGATTTTTTATCAACCTTCAGCTCAAAGTCTTTTGTTCCTTTCTTTCAACCATAATGTTGCTCTCCTTCGGGGTAGTCATATTACCTATGATATTTTTTGATGTACTTGGATTTATTTTAGCCAGATGCTTAGCTTTCTAGTTTGTTTTCTGATGTTTAAAGGAGTCTGTTTGTCAAATAGTTGTCAGTTCATTGGGCGTGTGAGCAATCTCGATTATCAATGATACTTTCTTAGATGCAGATGATTGAACTCCAAAAGATGTCACATCTATTGTTGGGGACCGCTGTGTTGTGTCCACTGTCGGAGGTACAGCATCTAGATTGCTAGTCCTTCCATGTGCAAATCTTGTGCTTTATACCAGAGGCGTTGTTAGGGGGCTGAGTTGGCTATTGCCCCGAGTCTTTTGGTTGTAGCCCGGATAGAAGCTCAGGGGTTACAACCAAAAAGGCTAGCTAGCCCCAGTCCCAACAGTCCCAAAATTAGCATAGCCCTGCATCTTTCCAGATTTAGCAACACCCCTGCTTTATACTACACCCCATTTTAGGAGACTGTTTTCATATTATTCTGCACTTCGTTTTTTTGATGAATCTGCATCAGTAGTTCTTGTGTCGTTTGCATGATTAGATCAAAACTATCAATTTTGGCTTGCAGTTTATTAAGTTTAACCATGTTTTTTTTTAACATCACCCTCTATCTTTGCATATAAATATACAAACTCTGTTAAAACATTATTAACTTCTATAATGGCAGTTACGTTTTGATCACTGCTTTTTGTTGTTCTTAGTAAACTCATTAGGCGTTTTCTTTGTGAGTTTTCTAATTCCATAACTGAGTCCTCACTCTCACAATATGATGTGTACATTTCTTTAAAATTCGGAAGAGTATCCATTAAAACATTACTTATACCCTCATCATTCATGCTTAAATTAATCTTCACAGATTCTGTGGCATTTTGTGCATCACAATTTGGCTTTGGTGACTCGCTTCTAATGTCCCGCTGGGTAGGTTGTTTATTTATTTTGGGGACCGGTGTAAAAAAGGTAGATCTATTTGTGGGGTGTTTATTTGAGGTAGTAGCATTCGAATCAACTGCAAGGGCATTCACCACTATCCTTTCCATCTCCGGGGATGGCGGAAGGGGCAAAGATCTTGCCACTTCCAGTTGATTCGCCATATCAGCTGGAGTGGAGACACTCATATTATCTTTTTTCTTTGCACCACTTACATTCAATATCCGGATACTGCCACTCACTTCTGCACTCAGTCCTCCAGTCAAACAGGTAAATAGCTTTTAAAGGCATGGTCTAGTAAAAATGTTTATTGTCCCTACGGGTCGGCCATGTTTTTTTAAGCCTAAGTGGCTTGATTTTAGAAAACTTTCCTATGGACCTTACCCGAGTTTTCGTCCATTAAACGCATGCGAAAACAAGCACCAGGGAGCCGCCATTTTCTGATAATCCTATCTTTTCCCCCATCGCCCTGGCTGACCTGCTTTTGCGGCACTAAATCAAATCCCCTGCCCCTGAGCCTGTCATCAGCAGACTCGTACCGCCCATTTCCCAACGCCAAAGCACGTCTTGTGTCAACATTCGCTGCGCTTCAGCTAATGACGTGTCGCCATGGAAATGGCAGGACGCCTCTTTCCTCAATAAGTATAAACAGACCGTTTCACAACACACAGCAGCAGATTTTCGATTCCATTCCTCTCTCTGTGTTACCTTGAGTATTCTGTGACTCTTTTCAGTGCTCTGGTCAGCTACCTTCGCAGCTTGTAGCCCGTGTGAACAGATACCAGTACCACCGCTATAAATTATTTTAGTTTGTTTAACACACAATGGCTACAATAATGCCCTACATGTATGAGCCCGAGTATACCGAGGAGGAACTACTGGAAAGGGAAGCACGCGAAAACGATGGGGATTCGGACGGCAGTTGGCAGGATGAATCAACAGATGAAGAGCCTGGGCCTAGTCGCATGGACGGCGTCTCCACCTGGTGCACATGCAATCGGTGCGAGCTAATGCCAACTGAGGACGAGAACTGCTGCTGCCGAGAAAACTCGGGATGCCTGGCCTAAATTTCGGAAGGCAAGCCACGACCGCAATGCATCACCGAGCTGCCAGACTTCAGGGCAGCCTGCCTCACACGGGCCGTGTTGAGAATAATGATGGTGCTTATGCACGAACTTCGCGCAACTGTTCGTCCTCGTAATCCGAGTAACGAGTAAGTATACTCTGCTTGTCATGCCACTCCTATTTCATGTTCTTCTACTATATCCAAAATTACATCTACATATCATTGTAACGCATGTAAGTCGTTCAATAGTGTGCATTGTCTAGATAGCATTTGTCCGTGCAGAATGCCATTAGTTACAAGAATTGTCATTGACAACAAACATTTATTAAACTTATCTTGGTCATTTAAAAACAGTTTGTTTCATTCCTTTTCACAGGTGGTACAGGCTGGTGGTCTATCGTTCCTTTACATGGTGGCTCCACAGGAGGCTTGGACACCGCGTTCGAAGAGTGATACCCGCCTGTGCCGTTCGTGCCATTAGAGAAACGTTTCCGAGTGACAGCCGTCAGTACAGGGGATTTTCTCTCGCTGTGCTGCAACCGGACCTGTATAATCTTTAAAGTCTTGTATTTTTGTGTCATGAAAATAAGATACAAAATAAAACACCACATATATTTTAACAACGGTTGTTTCGATTTTTTAAATGAATCAAGTGTGTCTCCATTCAAGGATGGACGTCAGACATCTGTGCTCCGAATGGGTGAAGGTCTGGTCGCTGTGAAGCAGGGTGGTCACTATCTATCTAAGCTAACATAACATATTCTCGATAATGCATGCACTAAATAACACTTGTTCAAAGTCTTTCAGTAGGT
This sequence comes from Ambystoma mexicanum, assembly GCF_040938575.1. Classification (NCBI taxonomy): domain Eukaryota; kingdom Metazoa; phylum Chordata; class Amphibia; order Caudata; family Ambystomatidae; genus Ambystoma; species Ambystoma mexicanum. The sequence continues at coordinate 355,782,744 of NC_090921.1, forward strand.
TATGTCTCTATAAAAGTCACACATATATCTATACTAACAATTACCATTGGATTATACAGGCCTTAGGGTCTTGACCACTATAATACACCGGTTGAAGTGTGGGTCTGTGCTCACAAGAATCTCCGGTATGTGGCATGTGTTATTGATAAGCAACGATATACTATATATTGATATAAAGGCGGTTCGCGCCAGTGGATGTGCGCTGGCATGGGGGGCTGTCAGGGGCGCGAAAGACCAAGGTGCCAAACTACATGTACACTTCAAAAGGTATCCCACGCCAAGGGGCCATCGGTCACATGGCCTCCTCAGACCCTGTGTCTCCAGCCAGGCCTCCCCTTGAAGCAGGCCGCCCCCCTGCAATCCACATAAGTGTGTCTCCATTCAGCAGTCTTCCTGTGCCTTATCTGCACGCCCCAGGCCCATCCATCCCACCCACCCTCTATCAAAGGCGGTTTGCGCCAGTGGATGCGCGCTGGCATGGGGGGCTGTCAGGGGCGCGAAAGGCCAAGGTGCCAAACTACATGTACACTTCAAAAGGTATCCCACGCCAACGGGCCATCGGTCACATGGCCTCCTCAGACCCCGTGTCTCCAGCCAGGCGTCCCCTTCAAGCAGGCTGTCCCCCTAAGACCACAACATACATACGTCATTCATTCACAAACACACCCGTTTCTAATACTTTATAAACCACTTGATATGTCTCATGAGAACATCTTTGTGCTTTGCAAGTCAACTCCTGAACGTGTTACATGGCAACCACTGAGATCTACGCTAATCTGCTCGTCGTAGTGCTATCCGTGAACTTCTGTGACCGCTTAGAGCAAACCCATCAGTGTGCTACCTGTGGCCACCCACCTATTCTCCTGCAACATACTGCTCTGCTTGCTGAATCCAACTGTTTGTTGGTCAAGGTAAGGCCATGTATCCTAGTCATATTTCACAGATTTTTAAATTTCTATCTATTTGCGAGTAGAGTACACAATAGTGCTATGTTCATTGGTCTCATTGCTATTGACTTGAGTTTCCATTGCTATGCTATCAATAGATATATTTATTTTCATCTGTGTCTATTGTCATCGAATTGTATCCTTCCGGAGTCCAGTCTATAATGTAAGCATGTTTCCTTCTCGTGCAAGACAGAACATCCAAGGGACGAGTCACATGTTCAGATTTTAGACACATCATTTATACATTTCTGCAATTACGCACATAATGAACTGGTATAGTTCCTGCGACCAAAACAAACCTTGCATTGATCATTGTATGATTCATTTACTTTTGTATCAAATCTTTATTCTTGAAGATTGTATAATAATGTTGATATTTACTTTTCAGATTTATCAACAATGCCTGCCTGTTCGATTAGCGGTTGCCCTTCGAAGACCCATGCGAAATCTGAAGGCACTACAATGCATGTATTCCCGAAAACTGTTGATCGAATAAGAGAATGGGTCAGACATTGCGGATATCCACTGGATGAGCTGGAAAGTAGAGTCCAACAAGTCTTACAGGACAAGAGGGGTGATCGATACCGGATCTGCAGCTAGCACTTTTCCTTGGACATGTACACAACATCTTGGGTAACAAAGAAGAATAAACGGCGAACGACACAGAAATTGCTCGAAAACGCTATTCCCACTCTATTCGTCCACATTCCGCCACCGGTGAGTTCAGTGTCCGGATTTAGCTTTAGGACTTGTGGTAGTGTGTAGGTAGCCGAACGGATTAATTGATATTGTAGGTGTTCTATCCCTTGTAATAATTTCGATATTGATATGAGTGTATAGTTTTTTGAATAATGACATTTATCAATATATTCTTTTTCGATTTCATAACCCACAAACGCAATGTATATATATGGGAACAGGGAACTGTGCTGTATTGAGCATTTTTCAAGTATTCTGTCGCCTTACATGGCTATTTTTAATATTGGCATTTCATTATCAATCATTAATTTACCTTTACAACTTCTTGACTATCCCTTGAATCTGAAGCAAGAACATTCTACATCCTTGACGTGGTCGCAGTTATCAACCACTTCTAGCGCGTATCAGGTAATCTTACTAGGCTAATCCGCTACAGACTTGTTTTATGCATGTCAAGTAATAGTTTTATTTTATCGTGTAATTATTTTACCGAATGTTTGGTTAGTGCTTTCCAATTGATATACACCTTAGTTATCGTCCACTGGTGTTTGTTTTCAGTTATAATTAGTGTTATCCATACTAATGCAATTACTGTCTTTCAGGGAGATGCTGACGCGTCCGCCACATCTCCAACATTTCTAGATGTTCTTCACCAGCAGGAGGTATGGATACTGACAGCTCCATCGAGCGTCATCATCAGAGCTGGAATTCTTGTCGTTTGATTGTTCTACACAATGTTTCATTTGTGGTTAGCCGTTGATATGTACCTGTGCTGTCGACCCCAGGTGTGTGTTATGTTTTCACTATTGTAATCCTCACTAATGCAAGTACTATGTTTCAGGCAGTTGATGGAGCGTCAACCCCTGCACTTGATGCAGAGCCTGACATTCAAGTAATTCCAGGGGAAGTGGAAGCGGGAACATGCATATACGAATCGGCGCAACAGCTTTCGGAAGTGCGCACTACATTTGCAACATCCATAGATATTCTTCAGCAGCACGAGGTATGGATAATGGCAGCTCCATCATGCGTGATCATATAACGTGATTCCATTTGCTATACTTTCTTCCCTATTAACGCAAGTGCTGTGTTTCAGGGAGACGACGAAGCTTCCACTACAATCACAACATCCAATTTAGCTGATGCATATGTAAATAAATCGGAGAAATAAGTCGATGAAATGTGATCATATTTAGATTTTCCTTGATTCTTTTGGACAATGCATCATTTGCGGTTATCTCTTTATATGTACCTGTGCGTTCGACCCCAAGTGTGTGTTATGTTTCCAATATTGAAAACCATACTAATCCAAGTTCTGTGTTTCAGGGAGACGACGGAGCTTCCACCACAATCACAACATCTCATTTAGATGATGCAGATGTAAAGGAATCGGAGAAATAAGTCGATGAAATGTGATCATATTTAGATTTTCCTTGATTCTTTTGGACAATGCATCATTTGTGGTTATCTCTTTATGTGTACCTGTGCCGTCGACCCCAAGTGGGTGTTGTGTTTCCAATATTGAAAAGCATACTAATGCAAGTACTGTGTTTCAGGGAGATGCGGATGCCTCCTCTCCAATACAACCATTCATGGCAGTCCATGCAGAGCCAGAGGTATGGATACTGACAGTTCCATCGAAATAGATCATCACTGGTCGAATACTTGTCGTTTGATTGTTGCACACAATGTTTAAATCGTGTTTGGCTATTGAGATGTACCTGTGTGTTCGTCCTCACGTGTGTTTTATGCTAACAATATTTTGATACATAGTAATGAAAGTACTATGTTTCAGGGAGACGATGGAGCCTCATTCCGTGCTGTCTAGGCGGATACAGAAAATATAGTCGTTGCAGCGCAAGAGGAAGGGAGGACATGCGGAAACGAATCGGAGCTCCAGCGTGCAGATGTCGAAGGTCGAGTCAAAAAAGTTGCAAAGAAAAAAAACCAAAAAAAGGTTAGTTACAAGCAGTTCATAACTTTAAAAAAATGTTTGTGCTGGGGACTATTTTATGTTTTTTTCCAATCAATTCTACTACACTCCATCTTGTGTTTAAACTGAACATCCCTTTTCCAATCTCTCCTCCAGTTACCCGTGGGTGTCAGAACTATACATACACAGACAGTGAAGCGAATGAGAGATGTGGCTTGCCAGACCGTGTACACTATGGAGGAACTATTAATTGAGGCGAGGCGGGTTCAGGCTCGAGATGCTCATGTCCAATGGCCAGAACATTAATTAACTATGTTTGGAGACTACAGCAAAGTTGCATTGGACCATAGCTACAGTGCGACCGCACCACTACAAGAAGATGTTATTGAATGTAGTGAAGATAGCTCTGAAGTAGTTGCAGATCAATTCACACAATCTACACCCGCCAAAAATTTGCCACCAAAAAACCTGTCGACATTGTTGTGTTCTCCCATCAATGTTGAAGTAATAGATGTCGAAATGACAGAGAATGAACCAGCCGCAGCATCCATAGACGCATCAGAACTTGATATCAGCGATATTACTTTCCAATGTGTTGAAATCTCCACAACGTCACAGGCCGAAACAACGTTGACGCAGGATGACAGTCTAATGAAAGAGAGCAAATACATTGTATTCGACAGTTGTTTGATGGAAATTATAAGTATGCTGAAATGTGTGCATTCCATTAGAGGGAAAGTATGTGGGAAGCCATTGATTAATGTGACTCGTCAAATAAAAGGCAGTAACGTCAAAATAAATGCCGCCTGTAGATTAAATCATAGGTTCTCATGGTCTGCACAACCGATGCTGGGGAAACTGCCAGCAGGCAATCTACTGTGTGCAGCTGCATCACTTTTTAGTGGCTCCAGTTTTAGAAAGTTAGAGGCTTTCTTTCAGTTTTTGGGACTACATTTCATTTCTAAAGCGCTGTACTACATATACCAACGTGATTATCTGTTTCCGGCCATTAGTGATGCTTGGAAAATTGAACAATTGTCTCTAGCAAGTAGATTCGAAGGCAAACGATTCAGGCTAGCCGGCGATGGACAGTACGACAGCCCTGGATTTTCTGCCAAGTACTGCACCTACCACTTTCAGGACATGGATAGTAAGAAAATTGTGCGTTTGGTGGTCGTGCAGGTAACACAATGTACATCGTCAGTGGCCATGGAGAAACTAGGATTTATAAAATCAGTGGAATATCTACAATCAAGGGGAATGCACATCGACCTCATAGCCACGGATAGACACGTTTCAATTGCCAAGACAATGAGAGAGCAGTTCCCACATATTAAACATCAATTTGACGTATGGCATCTTGCTAAATCAATCAATAAGAAAATCTTGGCTGCAGGGAAAAAAAAAAGGTTTTGAAAGTATTTTGCAGTGGTCACATTCTATCACCAACCATCTTTGGTGGAGCTCAAAAACTTGTGAAGCGTCAGTGGAAATACTACTTGAAAAATGGCGGTCACTGATGCACCACTGTACCAACGTTCACCGCTGGACAGCAAATCAACATTTCCACCAATATGAACATGGCCCTTTGTCCCCAGAGGAGGCACGGAAGAAGAGGTGGTTGATTCCATCTTCACCGACACACAAAGCCATTGAGAATATTGTTTTCGACAAAACTCTATCAAGAGATTTGAGAGGGCTGACAGAATTCTGTCACACAGGAGATTTGGAGGTGTTCCACAATATGTGCCTAAAGTACAGGCCAAAGCACTTGCATTTTAGCTTTTGGGGCATGAAACATCGCACTCTACTAGCGGTCTTGGCCCATAACAGCAATGTCGGACGTGAACAATCTAGGACTAGGGGTAAAGTAAGGATGCCTCGCTACACTAAGGTGTTTTCAAAACGAAGTAAGCAATGGGTGATCAAACAAGTCTATGATGAAATGCAGTTCGACTTTGTGAAAGGCCTTATTGCTGCTGTGTTAGAGAAGCACAGATATGGAATTTTGGACGTTTCTGTGCAGAGCAGTGATCCATTGCCACGAACATTGCGACTGTGCCATGCCCACCCGAAGCACAGCTGATTGTGAAGTACAAATCCCGGTTTAAATAATTGCAATACGATTGTCTTTTTGTAAATAAATGTTATTGTACAGTGTACCTGTAAACCTAACCCCTACCTTCACCATCATGGGTGGCGAACAAGCTGGGTGTCATCTTTGAATTCTCTCTATTCACCTCATATATGTGTATGTATATATTTTTCTCATGTCTCATCTCATGTAAATGTAAATGCTGCGCCTTGTTAACGGAGGGGAGGCTTGCATATTGCAAATAATAAAACAAACAAACAAACAATAAATCTCACTTTTAACTCAACTCCTGTGGTACTTTATACTTTCCCTGACCTTCCGCCAAAAATTAAATGTCTCAATTTGGGCTGCAAAGCTCGCAGACAACGGGGACAAAATTGGGGCACTTAGAACGCGCCAGCCAAGCGGGCCGTGGCATTTGGGAGAGAAGCCAGTTCGCATTTGCACATTGAGGCGCACTACATAGACGGATTCTAAACTTCAAGTTCTCACAGATGCCTATACTATGTGATGTTGCAAATAAAGAATGCGAAGGACAGCGGTTTTGATTTTCAGCTCGCACCCAGATGAGGCCCACAAGTCTCACTGGAAGTATAAGGGTCTATTGTTTTTGACCTTGAGACAGGGACTATGCCGAAAGAACTACATTTGAAGGGGGTGCGCAATAACGTAAGAGACGATAAGGCAGAAAATTCAGAAACTAGACCGAGTTTCATTTTAGTTCAGTATACGAAAAATCGTTGTCAAGAGCACGGTCCGTTTTACAGACTGCATTACGAAGAGACACAATGGAAATTTCAAATATAATGTAAGTAAATCTTTACACGCTTTTATACCGGAATGAAGATTTAATGAATGGATGCATGAATAAATGAATGAATGAAGAGCTAGGAAAAGCAAGTAAAACATGTTCGTAGTGGGCACATGGGCATGCAGGTCCACTGGTCTCACCGATCTCGGTCCTTGGCCCAGCCACTTTTCCCTGCACTGCCTACCTGCACTACGGGACTGTCTCTGTATCCTTCAGCCCCTTCTCCCGGCATTTACCTTGCACTTGCCACCAGCTGGCCCTATTATTTAATTTGTATTCAACTAACCATGTACAGCCCTTCCCCATGCACGATCAGAAAGGCACCTGGCCTAGTAGGATCGTTGTCTGTCTGCCCTTGTTCCCTACTTGCCTCGTCGCGCCTAGAAACACTTGAGTATAGGCGCGTTACAAATGCCATATCATATTTCATATCATTCCTCACTCATGTAGACTAACTGTCGTTTATCATTGTGTGTTGGCCTCGATTTATTTCGTTACTTTTCGCATTGATTTTAGAGCCGAACATACTCCATTGAACTATCCATGCAAGCAAATAGTTTCTGATCGGCTGTAATAAATAAAACAAGTAATATTGATGAAGATCGGCTGGCGAGACTAATATAAATTTTTTGTTTTCATAACAGGTATTTGCTCCCCTTCTGCTACTGCCATTGGTTTGAGACACCAGCAGATGGCTTTTACAGTAGACACCTGCAGCTTCGTGTGAAAAACTGGAGCACACTGACAATTTTATGGGACGATCGCCAAAGGGCCCACATGCCCTTACGCTGTACTAGTGGCTAGAAGCAACATATCAACCTTTACGATGGACTAGTGCCTAGTTGATGGAACAGCCTTGCGGTTCACTGTGCTTCAAAAGTGCTTCTTTTAACGAAAAGCAACACCCTGTGTACCATGGCGGATACAGATAAAAGAAAATAAATGGCTTTCAGAGTTCATATGGAAATTGCTGAATATTCTCTAAACATTTAATGTAAAATAAATGTACTTTACCAAATGTACCGTGTTGCTGTTTGATTTTAAAGTACAGTTTCATATTCCGAATTGTGGCGCGCTGTGTTGTGAGATGGTCTGTGTTGGTTTCCGGGTTCTGTGTGGAGTCGCGTAGAAGACGACTGGGCGCGTTTGCCTACGCAGCACAGTAACGTGACGGAGAGAGGCGGGGAATATGAATGTTTTGATAATGTCAGGCTCAGGGGCGGGGGATTTGATTTAGTGCTGCAAAAGCAGGTCAGCCAGGGCGATGGGGGAAAAGATAGGATTATCAGAAAATGGCGGCTCCCTGGTGCTTGTTTTCGTGTGCGTTTAATGGACGAAAACTCGGGTAAAGTCCATAGGAAAGTTTTCTAAAATCGAGCCACTTAGGCTTAAAAAAACATGGCCGACCCGTAGGGACAATAAACTTTTTTACTAGACCATGCCTTTAACTTTGCACAATATGCTGACAAAGATGATAATATGAATGAGCCTAGTTGACAAAGAGTAAAGTGGAAGGTTATTTTCAAGCACTGGGTCCTAAGGAATTGCTCAATGCAATAAGAAACGTACCCTGGCATTTGTGTGATTTTACACACACTAGAGAATGATGTACAGGCTCACAACTCTGCATTCCTTCACTTCACTCAGATTAGCAGGTGTGGTGGCCAGTGGGTTGGGCCAAACGGGGCACTGTATAATGGCAGGTCTAAGGGCAGGCAGATGTATAGGGGAGGTGATCCAAAGGCTTCCAAAAGAACATTGAAAAAAGGCTAACTGAAGCAACACAGCCCCCGTGCTGTGACCAATGCCCAAGAAAGGATTTTGAAATGGGAGTGTTAATTTTACTCCCTATTTTTCAAAGTTGGGATTCAAACCCTTTTTAAGAAATGAAAAAGTGAAGTCCCATCCACAATGGGCGTAAACATATGTTTTAACTGTAAAAGCGTTATGTTTTTGTGATACATATTGCTTTGCACCTACTTAGTCATGCAAATTAAAAGATACATTTTTACCTCTTCAGTTTCTTCCTGTGGCTCTGCTGATACTACTGGTCCATACATTTTCAAGAAGCTGTTTGGATGAAAGCGGGGGAAAAGAAACTATGTGTCTGTTTCTGAGTTTATGGTGGGAGTATTTCTTTCTTGGGAATATTTGCCTGTTTTTAGGAAGCAAAAGTGGCTTAAACACCCATTATCCGTAAAGCTGGCTGACGCTGCTTCTCTATTTTACATTTTGTCTTTATATAGCGCGAAAACAGCGCAGGGGCATAATTGCTCCAAAACAGGACTAACAACAAGCAACATAAAAGGAACAATCATAATGGGGGCAATGGTAGGATAATTCTAGTCTAAGCAAACATAACTACATAAGGTGGCAAAAATAAAACCCTCAACACAATCATACCAGAACCTAAAAGCCTATTAAGCATACTTAAAAACAAATACAATCTAGTCTACTACTAGTCTTAAATTCGAAGCAGCCTTAGGCAAGTATTGACAATTGCTAAGGAACAGTGGCAAGTTAATGGTCCCGCATCCCACAAGGAAACTGTCCCAATTCTTCTGCAACCTCAAGCCTCCGAAGGATCTTCAAATCAGAAATCTGACAACCCCCGGGCCAGTTCTTTGGCGAAGCCATACAAATACTTTATTGTGCAAGGCCTCGCTAGGTTCTTTCTCGTGGCTTCTCAATGTTAGTGATGATAAAATTCCTGTGATCCATAACAAAATCTCTTGTATTATTGTCCAAAATCACATGCATTTGAGACTTTATTACTCGGATGCTTCGATAGGTGGCTGGATTAGTTCTGACATTCACAGGTCGAAGAGGGCAAGCATGATTCTATTTAGGTTTGTATAGATCAGTAGGAGGAGTAATATTACAAACCTGAGATTGATCATTGGCTACAGGAGTTAAGAGAGCTGTCACTGCTTTCAGGTGAAGTACTACTTCAGGGACTAAACAAACAGAGATTTTCTATGTAGTTTGTGAGGATTGATCTGTTTTCTCAAGTTGAAAATCTGTCTGACAGAAGCTTTCCACTTACACCGAGTGCTGTTGCACCGACGCCAAAGTTGAAAATCCGTTTGACAGGATTTATCTTTTTTAGTCAAGTGATATTCCTCCACACATTTATCCAGCAGTTTCACCCATGTATCAAAATCAAAGATGAAGTTACCTAAATGTAGCTCCTTAGATATATTGGCCTTAATTTGCATCCATTTATCTGTAGTGATATACCACTTGTGAAGTACTCCCTCAAAATCCAGCTGGGATGTAAGAAGTATTGGCGACTCATTGTTAGTTTCAGGGTGGTATTCAGGAGTAAAAGGCCCTGAAACGACCAATTTATTTGCTGGGTAAATTAATTCTGGAAACTCATTCGTATCAGAGAGCATGCCAAGGCTGTTCATTATTAGTTACAAAGTATACATCATAATTACAACATCATATACAATGTTGTGCATCCAGGACATCAAATTACTAAAATTAAACAAAATCCATTGCAAAGAAAAAGTTACATACCCATAACATAATGAGATGTCAGACGAATGGGCAAAAGGTAAAACAGAACAGAAAACATAGATCAGTTGTAAATAAATTCAACAGAGTTACGTGTTGATCCTAGCTCACAACAAAATCACGAACACTAGCTTAAGCACGAATGCCAATAGGATGATACTCCTGTCACGTATATACAGGTAGATGGACCTACCACCACTATCTAGCACATAGTAAACTATTTTATCACCACATGCACGCCCATGGTGTTGGGACACGGTCTATTTAAACACAATAGAGCAATTGGGGATATGAACTGCCAGATCATCTATGGTATAACTGGTGGCTGATGATTAACAGCACACTGGCGTATTACTCGTCCTGAATGTATACAAGATTAAGTGATGTATCACGATTTATGCATGAGCTTAAAGTCACTGAGAGCTAGGATCAACACGTAACTCTGTTGAATTTGTTTACAACTGATCTATGTTTTCTGTTCTGTTTTACCTTTTGCCCATTTGCCTGACATCTCATTATGTTATGGGTATGTAACTTTTTCTTTGCAATGGATTTTGTTTAATTTTGGTAATTTGATGTCCTGGATGCACAACATTGTAAATTATGTTGTAATTATGATGTATACTATGTAGCTAATAATGAACAGCCTTGAGGACGACCGCAGGTCGAAACATGTGTCGGCTGTGACTGGTAATATTATTAAAAATTGGCTGCACACTTTAATGCTTGAAGGTACATCTTAAATATATTTAAGGACATTAATGACCACTGTCATAGCACTGTTTGGGAGCATTATATCATATTAATACTCAGAGAACAGTATCTTTGCTGCTCTCGTATCGTCTGTGGGGAGCATGGGGGAGGTGTTTGAGGTGGCCTGTGGCAAGAGGAGAGAATAAGCAAATTGATTGCTTAATGATATTATTTTCCTTACTAGGAGGTATTGTTAAAGAGGTAATAAACAATGTCAAACAAAAAAGCAAAGATTCCTGACCAAATCCCTCTTTATGGCTTTCTCTCCCTCAAAGGACTTTTAGGGGATTCCTGGGTAAATACCTAGAAATACAGTCCATGGCAAATCCCTTCTGAGGTAAAGGGCACAGCCTGGAATCCATAGCCTAATGAGGTGCAATGGACTAGCGACAAGCATATATTTGCATATATTGTAAATTCAAAAACGTTTGTGAGAGTCATAAAAAAGCATCAAACACAATACCCAAAGAACTGATACAAAAGACAATTGAAGAGGAACTGAAATATGGCAAACAAAAAAGGTACTGCTTTTGTCTGTTTGAGTCAAACCTAAAGAAAATAAGGAAAATATAATAAACTAGCTGAATCTGGAGTACACCAACCCATCTCTCGCTAACTCTCGCTCTGTCTCTGCCTCACGCCATGTCTCCTCTCTCCCTGTCCCTGTGCATCATGCTGGAGGTGGATTGTTCTTATGAGAAGGTGAGGGGACACATATAGGCTATGCAGGGGCTGCTGGCGTGCTGAAACACCTTGAGAGTGACATGGGAGTCAGGCTGCAGTGTCTACAACTGTTTTTGTTATTTTCAATTTTTTTTTATTATTTGAGTGTGTTTCTATGTGTGTGCATACTATACAACATTTACAGGTTTACGGCATTACCAACCAATCAATGCCTTGGTGCTCACAGAAGAAACAAATCATGGGTTTCAATCTGAGCACAGCCTTTGCAAGAATGATGGCTCTTTTGTGAGATAGATAGCATGGTGCGTATTCTAGGCAAAACAAGCTATTTAAAAGAGGAGTTTTGTAGTTGTATTAACATAGTAAACTTTCTCTTTTCCAGTTTTCTTTGAGGTCATAATAAAATGATGGTATACATTATTGTCGGTTAGAAGATTTTGGGCCACTCTGGAGTCTGGTGTAAGCTATTAATGTTCTTTGGGCTTTGCACACATAAACACAGATTTAAAGACATGTACCAAAACTGGCACAAGTAATTGGTTGTACAGGAGAAAAACCCCAAATTTATTTCAGGTTGTGTGTAAACCTGCAGTGTTTGGCTCCAAGGGGGAATCTTCCATGCTTGCGTTAAATAATTCTATATATACATTTCTTTGAAAGAACTGTGTGGAAGAGAACCACAATTTACCCTCATATGAATATTAAATGGTGTGAATTTGTGTGCACTGACGTATTCTGCATGCATGTAGCACATTACAAAACGCAAGAAAAAAATGGTGATATTTTTAAAATGGTTTTAGAGAGATTCTGCATTAGGCAGTATTATAACAGTTATATGAATCGCTTATTGCTTTATTAAGTTGGATTCCTGGACCTGTCTACAAAGCTACTGTAAAATTAGAACCTTGGGGAATGGAAAAACTGTCAGTAACCTTTATGCAGGTAATTGTAACGACTGAAGTGCGCCCTCTTTGTTCCATGTAAGAAAGGATGACACATCAAGTTCTTCCAAGTAAGTAGGCAGCTTTATTAAAGGTTCTAGTCATGATGATCACTTCAGGGGATGAGCACAGCTCCACTCTTGGCCAGCTCTCCATCTCCCCTCTCCAACCGCCCACGTCAGAATGTTCCCTATCTGCATTCCCTCTCACACACTGGCACATGGAAACCTAGCTGTTGTCTTGTGTAATGCAATGTGCAGGGTCTAGGCACCTTCGTCGTGGGAGGCCTAGGAAGCCCCAAGTGTATGTTTGTTTATTGACGGTTATGTATCATTAGCAACAGGGGCTGGGGAGACAGCCAATCAGGGTACTCGGATCGTGGGCTGAATCCCACAATTCAAGCCAGTGTTCCGAGCAACCTTGAGGCTGCTTTCACCTGCACCGCCATTTACCCACATCTCCTGCTCCATCACCCTGCCTCCCTCTCTCTTCTGCCTCGGTCCCATCACCCACCCCACTTACCTTACTTCTCTAACGGCGGGGCCATCGCCGCTGCTGCATCCTGGCCCCACCATAGATATGGAAGAGGATCCCTGCCTTCCATCTCAACAGTGGCCATCTTGGGTAAGTATTTTGTTTGAATTTACGCAATGCTGTAAGCTAGGTTGGACAAGAACATTGATACCAGGCTATGAGGGGCACTGTGACTTGGGTGTATGAAGTTCATTCTCTAAATTGGTCTTAATAGGATTACATTCCAACTAGATGTGTATGCCTTCTCGACTATGTCAAATAGCGTTTGTCAATGTTTACATAACATAATTACAGATGGACTCATGTCCACGTCCAAATTGATCTTCAAAGATTCTACTATCTGAACTTTCTGTCAGTAATTGATGCTACTATCACACAGTACTAGCACAATGATCATGTGAACATTCATTTTAAAATGTTTGCTCTGACTCATAACAATTCTACCTCTCTTTCGCTGCAGGACCTATTACACGATGAGGAGATATATGAAAATGTGCCAACCAATGGGGGTCCCATAGCACATGCAGTCAACTTCAACATGCAGAAGGAATCAGGGGTGTAGGCACAGGAGGTGTTTCTTCGACGATACAAGGGTCCATATCCTAGAAAAATATAAAGACCTTTGGGTGGCAGTCTTGAAAGGCACTGGATGGGAAGAATGTAAACCCGAAGCACAAGTGACACAGCTGTTGTGCAGAATGTCATGTCTTTAGATCTCAGAAGAAGGGCAATGATGGCTACCTGCAAAGTATGTTTCTTCTGGAAGAGTAACTGTAACATGCAATTTCCTCTAAAAAGTGCTTTCTGATACAAGTACATTCCTCTCTGAAAGACATTTTCTCAAAGTTTGTGCATTTTGCATTCCTTGTTTTTAGTACATAGTTACTGCCATAATATGACACACTGATACTCTGCTCATCACAGATGCACACATACTTAGAACCCGAAGAATCCTAGACTGGATCCCAACTGGGATCCTAGACTGGATCCCAACAATGCTACTCCAAATGCTCCTTACCAGCCAAGCCCATGCTCAATTTCGCCCTGATTAATGCCCACTCCTTACAAGCCCATGCACTAGACATCCATGACCTCCTCACTAAAAATGACCTTGACCCTCTTGTCATCACTGAAACCTGGCTCCACGCAGCTTCCATCCCTGCCCTCTCTTTGGCAATCCCTGCAGGTTGCATTATCCTCAGGAACAACAGATGCAACGCCAGAGGTGAAGTAGTGAAGTAGTCACCATTATTGCCAAATACCACCTTTTTTTCATAAGGCCTCCTATCAAGAGTCATCCTTCATGGTGATCTAAGGCTGGGCTTAAATGACCCTGCTGACCTCCAAGCAGCCTCATTGGCCGAATCACTGTTTGCCCTTGGGTTCAACCACCGCCCCAACACCCCCACCCATGCCAAAGGCCGCACTTTGGACTGGGTCACAGACCTCCACTGCCCCACTACTATCAAATCCAATGCTCCCTGTCCCTGGTCTGACCACCACGTCATCACCTTCCCCGTCCCTCTGCGCCACCATTCCAAACCTACTACCATACCACTTCCACCAACTATCATATGTAGCACTTGCAAACTGACAAAGGAGTGCATCCAACCCTACCTTGATGCACTCAAACAAGAGCACCACTGCTCTCAAGATCCCAATATCCTAGCGGAACTCTACACCGCAACCTTAACAACCGCAGTTGACAAATTGCCCCCCCCCAGCACCTAAAAAAGCTAAACCAGCAAGACACCTCAAATCCTGGTGCACCCCTGACCTCCTTGATCTTAAAAAAAGGCTTGCGGAAACCTTGTGGAAAAAAATGCCCTCGGACTCCCTAATGTCAGCTTTCACGAAGGCAGCCAAACGATACAAACTAGCCATCATTCATGGCAAAGCGTCTACCTTCAATGCCAGAATCGCCAACGCAAAATCTGACACACGAGAACTTTTCCGCATTTTCAAGGGACTAGAAACTCCAAGTACCCCTCCCTCTCCCAATCATGAAAGACAAAGAATGGTGTACCACGAAAGAAAATGTACACTCTTCACAAACAAATTCTCTTGAAACAAGCCTCACTGAAACCTCTGAAACAAGCCACCTCTGACACTCCCCATCCCATCAGCATCAACATCCCACAATTCTGCTTCCACAAAGTCAGTGAACTGGAATCGCTTCAGATACTAAATGGTCACAAACCCTCAAAATGTAAAGGCGATATGTGCCCTGCCAACTGTCATGATGCCTACCTCTAAGGAGCCAGGCCGGGCCCAGCAACCCCAGACGCAGACATCATTTTCCCCAGGGAAGTCTCAGCGGGCCCAAGTCGGGGCCCTTTGGACTCAGTCCTGGCGCCTTAGGCGCCAGGCTCATAGCGGACCCCAGTCCTGGCGCCTTAGGCGCCAGGCTCATAGTAGAGGATATGTGTTTAAGTGCTTGGGTGCACACTTACCTGATGCAGACCTTGCTGCTTCATCCAGGCCCTCTTGAGGCCTGAATGGGACTACTTAACCTGTAGGACTACTTCACCACCCGGGTGTGGTCGGGGAAGGATACATACCTGATTGGTGGAAGGATACATACCAGGAACTTCTTCCAAGGCTATTTAAACCCCACCCGAACAGCCACACATGCTTCGCGTTGTTCTGCACCTAGCAGCTGGATGCTCACCGTGTCAGCTCCAGCATCCTGACTTCCGCCACGCCTGCCAGCACCCTGGAACACCTGCAAGGGGAGAAAGGAAGAGAATAGGAGAAGAAAAGCCCTTACCTGCTAAATCTGCATCCCGGAGTCATTTCTCCAACGGCCCTGAAAAGGAAGACATCATTTTAAAGGCATTTCGTTTCGATCGCTGCAGCGCTGCATTTTACTCACCTTTGCAAGGTGCTTCCATCTTCAGCAGCGATCTTCCGGATTCAGCTACGCCCCGGCGCCTAGAGGAAAAAAGACAAGAACAAAGGTGAGAGGGAGAAAAGGAATAAGGAAAGCTCAGTTTCCTTTTAAGTCTTACCTGTTGGATTATTCCCACTGCATTTCGGGTCCTGCCGCTTCCTGGCATCTCCGGACCCCGGCCCCTATGGGGAAAAAAGACAAAGACATTGAATGAGCGAATGCAAAGACATTACCTGAGCGCTCATCCAGAACTGTTTCACTTCGGGTCGGCGCCATATCTCCGGCACTCAGAACCCCGGCCCCTAAGGGGAAAAAGACATTAGCATTAGCGCTTGCTGCAATTAGACAACGAACATTATTATTAAGCTTGAACTTTTGAACAGAACTTTTACAGCGCCTTACCTGAACAGTCAAGCTTACCTGAACTCCCATCAATCCTCAATCCAGTGAAGTAACTGGGTTTCAGCGCGCCCCTGCATCAGAAGCAGGATGGAGAACTCATCCTTCCAAACCCTAAGGGGAGGCTTCACGGGGAATCGTGGAGGAGGTATCGTGGAGGGTTGGAAGGGAGTGGGAGGCTTGAGCATTGTTCCACAGTTGGTAATACTCCCTTTTCATGCACAGGAGGGTATCCAACGAGCCAGGGAAGCCAGAATAGAGGGGCCCTTCCTGTCCATCTTCAGAGTTCTGCGCCTTCGACGCCGCGCCTCCGTGGGAACCAGGTGAGCGTTACACCAACCTCATCAAAGACTGTGCAGAAGCCTTATCCCCATTCTTCACAGCCTTCGTTAATGCCTCCTTTGAAGCATGTTCCGTCCCATTTTGCCTCAAGGAAGCCTGGGTTCTACCCCTGCTAAAAAAATCTTTCCCTGGACTGTGCTCTCCCCAACAATTATCGGCCCGTCACCACAGTCCCTTTCCTTCCTGGATAGAGCAGACTATGTCCAAATTCAGCTCCACGTTGAATCCAATCATATCCTAGGAGTCCGACAGTCAGACTTTCGGCCAGGCCACGGCACGGAATCAGCACTCTTAGACCTCAAAAACCAGATTGACGCGATCCGGGATGAAGGGACACCTGCCCTGCTTCTCATTCTGGACCTGTACACAGCCTTTGACCTAGTCGACCACAGAATACTCTGCCACCATCTGGCCACCTCAGGATCATTCTCATCGGAAGCTACGACCTGGATCACCTCCTTCTTAGATAGAAGAGCTATAAGAGTCTTCGCCGACAATGCAAGCTACCCTCCAGTCCCAATTGAATATGGAGTTCCACAAGGGTTGTGCGTCTCATCCACACTTTACAATATATTTACTAAACCACTCTTCAACCTCCTGGATTCCTTCAGCATAGCCAACACCAACTATGCCGGGGATACGCACATTCTCTTGCCGCTATCTGGGAACTACTCCAACAATGGTGACACCCTGAACTCAGCCTACACGACTATTCAGACTTGGATGGCAACACATGGCCTTTGTCTAAATAACGAGAAGACAGAGCTCAATCCCTGGGTGTTTACCTTGTCCCTAACCTTTCACTGACCTACCAAGTGAATGCGATCTCCTCAGCAGCTTACACAACCAAACTGATAAACACTGCCAGACCTTTCCTATTGACGGATAGATGTCTAACAATTACATGGGCAGTGGTAGGCACCAGGCTAGACTACTGCAATACTCTCTTTGCCAGCACATCTGCACAGAACATTCAGAAACTTCAGACAATCCAAAACAATGCCCTTCGAGCAGCTTTAAACATTCCCCAAAATGAACACATCTCGGCCACCCGGTGTGCCGTTCATTGGCAGCCAATCCAAGAAAGGATCATGTTCAAGACTCTCTCTATCACCCACAGATGTATCTTCAGATCTGCCCCACCCTACCTATCCCAAAGTCACTCTCGTCTATACCCACCATAACACCTTACTCCTATTGGTTGGTCTAGCCTAGATTCAAACGCGCCAAAGCGGTAGGTTCCAGTTTTCCATCCATTGCAGCCAAACAATAGAAATCCCTACTACAAGCCCTGAGAACTGAAGAGTCCTACTGGGACTTCCGAAGAGCTCTCAAAACCTGACTGTTTACATAATGGACAACCTGATCCCCTTGCTTATTCCAGCACAATCAATACGTAAGTCTGCATGGTGCTAAGGACCACGGGGGAGAGGAAGAGCAATGCTATGATTCGTTGGACCTATACAGTGCACTGAAGCACCTCAGTGCTGTGTTTATGATATAGATTTATTTTTTTTAAAGTAAAATTAAATAATTACCGATTGTTATGGTGTGATGTTGACACAATAGTCCCTACAAGTCCATGGTCTTGGAGCACATGGCCCTTTGGCTCTTAAGAATCAATTACCACAGGAGATGGTGCAATATTTTTCTTAAAAACCTGAGAGGTGTACACGCACACGCGCGGGCGCAGACTTTCTTTCTCTCTCTCTCTCCTCCCCCGAACCCCTTCTATGGGGTCCATCCTGCATTTGAAAATATGTATCAACTCACTTTGATTCAACTGACGCTCCAATAATCCTGATATCTTCATACAGCAAATTCTAATCTGCTCTTGTCAAAATGGCAAGACTTCTCAGAGATGATACTCCAGCCATGCGCCACTAAGCAAGGGTTTTATCCTGCGAGAGGCAAAGGCGTTTCCTGGTGCCTAGAAAAAAGGAAGTGTCTGACACACAGCCTTAAGTAAAGATCTGCTGTGCTCTTGCAACCATTGGCTGGTACCTCAGGGCTTTAAAACAGGTAAAATGGGACAAAAAATAAAAACATGAGCGGATGCATCGGGTCTATCTAGATGGCAATCAATCATGGACTTTAAATTAATTAACAAAATCCTGAAACGGAAGATCAGTAGGCCCACAATGACCCATCTGGAGTCACCTTGGCCAGTAACCAATAGGAAACCAATTTTAGGGACTTAGTGATTCCTAACATTTAAGCAACCTTTGATACTTTAGAATATAAGGCAATTCTGGTCTTCATGCCTACCAACATGTCAGGTTTTCAGAGTAACCACTAAATACGTAAATGAGTTCCTATTTGTATGCATTGTATTCAGATTTTGATGCTAGTTATCCTGAGAAGCAGAGGTGTCTGCAGCTCTGTAGGATCAGAGATGTGCTCTCCTGCTTTAGATCAAGGGATCCTTTCTGAATAAATGAGGTACGCATGTCAATAAATCAATACCGTTCATTCCTGAGAAATACAAAAACCCAGCTTACCCCTTAACAGTTCACATCACTTGAGGTTTGCATTACCTGTGGGGTCCCTCATATCCCCTTTATCCGCTGTAATGTAATGTGATATCAAGCTTTCTTGGGCAGTGCAATTCGGCCATTTTGGAAGCCTCACTGCATGTGAACCACTGCAACATGTGCTCAGGCTTTCCCCCATCCCCAGGCCAGCGATACTCAAATATCCCAGAGAATTTGGGTTAGCGCCTGAAAGACTAAGTGCTCATCCGGGTGCCAAAGGTCCAGTTCCACAACTGGCAGATGTGTAAGAAAAGCTGATCAATAGCGAGCCCAAAGTGTGAGACATAAAACACAACTGAAAACAGGGTATAATAAACACAACAATTTTACTTTAAGGGCGCCTGAGGGCACAGTAGTACACACACAACCAACATAACATATCATAACACAGAAAGGTAAAGACACTCAGTCAAACCTCGACCATTTAGCATCTCAAGAACTGTTGTCTTACAACTGCCCTAAACGTATTGCACTGCACAGCTCCAGCATCCTGACTTCCGCCACGCCTGCCAGCACCCTGGAACACCTGCAAGGGGAGAAAGGAAGAGAATAGGAGAAGAAAAGCCCTTACCTGCTAAATCTGCATCCCGGAGTCATTTCTCCAACGGCCCTGAAAAGGAAGACATCATTTTAAAGGCATTTCGTTTCGATCGCTGCAGCGCTGCATTTTACTCACCTTTGCAAGGTGCTTCCATCTTCAGCAGCGATCTTCCGGATTCAGCTACGCCCCGGCGCCTAGAGGAAAAAAGACAAGAACAAAGGTGAGAGGGAGAAAAGGAATAAGGAAAGCTCAGTTTCCTTTTAAGTCTTACCTGTTGGATTATTCCCACTGCATTTCGGGTCCTGCCGCTTCCTGGCATCTCCGGACCCCGGCCCCTATGGGGAAAAAAGACAAAGACATTGAATGAGCGAATGCAAAGACATTACCTGAGCGCTCATCCAGAACTGTTTCACTTCGGGTCGGCGCCATATCTCCGGCACTCCGAACCCCGGCCCCTAAGGGGAAAAAGACATTAGCATTAGCGCTTGCTGCAATTAGACAACGAACATTATTATTAAGCTTGAACTTTTGAACAGAACTTTTACAGCGCCTTACCTGAACAGTCAAGCTTACCTGAACTCCCATCAATCCTCAATCCAGTGAAGTAACTGGGTTTCAGCGCGCCCCTGCATCAGAAGCAGGATGGAGAACTCATCCTTCCAAACCCTAAGGGGAGGCTTCACGGGGAATCGTGGAGGAGGTATCGTGGAGGGTTGGAAGGGAGTGGGAGGCTTGAGCATTGTTCCACAGTTGGTAATACTCCCTTTTCATGCACAGGAGGGTATCCAACGAGCCAGGGAAGCCAGAATAGAGGGGCCCTTCCTGTCCATCTTCAGAGTTCTGCGCCTTCGACGCCGCGCCTCCGTGGGAACCAGGTGAGCGTTACACCAACCTCATCAAAGACTGTGCAGAAGCCTTATCCCCATTCTTCACAGCCTTCGTTAATGCCTCCTTTGAAGCATGTTCCGTCCCATTTTGCCTCAAGGAAGCCTAGGTTCTACCCCTGCTAAAAAAATCTTTCCCTGGACTGTGCTCTCCCCAACAATTATCGGCCCGTCACCACAGTCCCTTTCCTTCCTGGATAGAGCAGACTATGTCCAAATTCAGCTCCACGTTGAATCCAATCATATCCTAGGAGTCCGACAGTCAGACTTTCGGCCAGGCCACGGCACGGAATCAGCACTCTTAGACCTCAAAAACCAGATTGACGCGATCCGGGATGAAGGGACACCTGCCCTGCTTCTCATTCTGGACCTGTACACAGCCTTTGACCTAGTCGACCACAGAATACTCTGCCACCATCTGGCCACCTCAGGATCATTCTCATCGGAAGCTACGACCTGGATCACCTCCTTCTTAGATAGAAGAGCTATAAGAGTCTTCGCCGACAATGCAAGCTACCCTCCAGTCCCAATTGAATATGGAGTTCCACAAGGGTTGTGCGTCTCATCCACACTTTACAATATATTTACTAAACCACTCTTCAACCTCCTGGATTCCTTCAGCATAGCCAACACCAACTATGCCGGGGATACGCACATTCTCTTGCCGCTATCTGGGAACTACTCCAACAATGGTGACACCCTGAACTCAGCCTACACGACTATTCAGACTTGGATGGCAACACATGGCCTTTGTCTAAATAACGAGAAGACAGAGCTCAATCCCTGGGTGTTTACCTTGTCCCTAACCTTTCACTGACCTACCAAGTGAATGCGATCTCCTCAGCAGCTTACACAACCAAACTGATAAACACTGCCAGACCTTTCCTATTGACGGATAGATGTCTAACAATTACATGGGCAGTGGTAGGCACCAGGCTAGACTACTGCAATACTCTCTTTGCCAGCACATCTGCACAGAACATTCAGAAACTTCAGACAATCCAAAACAATGCCCTTCGAGCAGCTTTAAACATTCCCCAAAATGAACACATCTCGGCCACCCGGTGTGCCGTTCATTGGCAGCCAATCCAAGAAAGGATCATGTTCAAGACTCTCTCTATCACCCACAGATGTATCTTCAGATCTGCCCCACCCTACCTATCCCAAAGTCACTCTCGTCTATACCCACCATAACACCTTACTCCTATTGGTTGGTCTAGCCTAGATTCAAACGCGCCAAAGCGGTAGGTTCCAGTTTTCCATCCATTGCAGCCAAACAATAGAAATCCCTACTACAAGCCCTGAGAACTGAAGAGTCCTACTGGGACTTCCGAAGAGCTCTCAAAACCTGACTGTTTACATAATGGACAACCCGATCCCCTTGCTTATTCCAGCACAATCAATACGTAAGTCTGCATGGTGCTAAGGACCACGGGGGAGAGGAAGAGCAATGCTATGATTCGTTGGACCTATACAGTGCACTGAAGCACCTCAGTGCTGTGTTTATGATATAGATTTATTTTTTTTAAAGTAAAATTAAATAATTACCGATTGTTATGGTGTGATGTTGACACAATAGTCCCTACAAGTCCATGGTCTTGGAGCACATGGCCCTTTGGCTCTTAAGAATCAATTACCACAGGAGATGGTGCAATATTTTTCTTAAAAACCTGAGAGGTGTACACGCACACGCGTGGGCGCAGACTTTCTTTCTCTCTCTCTCTCCTCCCCCGAACCCCTTCTATGGGGTCCATCCTGCATTTGAAAATATGTATCAACTCACTTTGATTCAACTGACGCTCCAATAATCCTGATATCTTCATACAGCAAATTCTAATCTGCTCTTGTCAAAATGGCAAGACTTCTCAGAGATGATACTCCAGCCATGCGCCACTAAGCAAGGGTTTTATCCTGCGAGAGGCAAAGGCGTTTCCTGGTGCCTAGAAAAAAGGAAGTGTCTGACACACAGCCTTAAGTAAAGATCTGCTGTGCTCTTGCAACCATTGGCTGGTACCTCAGGGCTTTAAAACAGGTAAAATGGGACAAAAAATAAAAACATGAGCGGATGCATCGGGTCTATCTAGATGGCAATCAATCATGGACTTTAAATTAATTAACAAAATCCTGAAACGGAAGATCAGTAGGCCCACAATGACCCATCTGGAGTCACCTTGGCCAGTAACCAATAGGAAACCAATTTTAGGGACTTAGTGATTCCTAACATTTAAGCAACCTTTGATACTTTAGAATATAAGGCAATTCTGGTCTTCATGCCTACCAACATGTCAGGTTTTCAGAGTAACCACTAAATACGTAAATGAGTTCCTATTTGTATGCATTGTATTCAGATTTTGATGCTAGTTATCCTGAGAAGCAGAGGTGTCTGCAGCTCTGTAGGATCAGAGATGTGCTCTCCTGCTTTAGATCAAGGGATCCTTTCTGAATAAATGAGGTACGCATGTCAATAAATCAATACCGTTCATTCCTGAGAAATACAAAAACCCAGCTTACCCCTTAACAGTTCACATCACTTGAGGTTTGCATTACCTGTGGGGTCCCTCATATCCCCTTTATCCGCTGTAATGTAATGTGATATCAAGCTTTCTTGGGCAGTGCAATTCGGCCATTTTGGAAGCCACACTGCATGTGAACCACTGCAACATGTGCTCAGGCTTTCCCCCATCCCCAGGCCAGCGATACTCAAATATCCCAGAGAATTTGGGTTAGCGCCTGAAAGACTAAGTGCTCATCCGGGTGCCAAAGGTCCAGTTCCACAACTGGCAGATGTGTAAGAAAAGCTGATCAATAGCGAGCCCAAAGTGTGAGACATAAAACACAACTGAAAACAGGGTATAATAAACACAACAATTTTACTTTAAGGGCGCCTGAGGGCACAGTAGTACACACACAACCAACATAACATATCATAACACAGAAAGGTAAAGACACTCAGTCAAACCTCGACCATTTAGCGTCTCAAGAACTGTTGTCTTACAACTGCCCTAAACGTATTGCACTGCTGGCCAACCTCCACCACTTGTGCAAGAATTTGAGAAGACTAATGAGTACCATACAATATGAGTGCAAACTGATGTCCCCATGCCGCACATAGGTATTGGTGGGAAAGGTGCACACAAACAGTATGATGCAGCTGGAGTAGTGAAAGGGGCAACAAGAACTGATGGTGACAGCCCGGCCTTTAATAGGATGCACTGATGGCTTGAAGAGGAAGTCTTAAAGCAGCTTTAGGAGGCACAAGCTCTTGTGAAATAGATCACCAAAGAATTTTAAACAATAAGATAATACAGTACACACAAGCACAACGCTGAGATCTATGAAACCCAGAGGGAGAGCTTTGACGTTCAATGGGGAATTGTTACTACTATTCACTGTATAGTTCCTATGGATTATAGCATCAGCATTCCCATCTCTATCTCTCCCCATTGTCATGGGTATCATCGATTAAAGTCAATTTGCAACGTGATGATCAGGAATACATGTTTTTATACTGTTTAATGCCATATTTGTCCTTTATAAAGCAAGATTATAATACTGTAGGTGTTACTGTTGCCCAATGTATTAGTACTCAATGTTTGGCACTCTGAAGGGATGAGTCGGCCCACTGTGATTTAAACTTGTGACTGCAAATTACACACAAATGTCTAAGGTGAGGGCATTACTCGCTGAGCTGTCTTATTGGCAAAATAATCATCTGAGGTTTAGATGGATGGTAAAAATGTAATTATTTTCAGCAGGTCGACTAGATGAAAGAGAAACTGTAGACAACCATCCTAATTATACAGTTAGGCACCAAAATGGCTAGGTATAAAATGGCTGAGGCACTAAAAAAACACAAATGAAAATGTACTTCAAGTAGATGTGGAACTGAAAAGCAAACACATGTAACTTTGTATGCCACAAGAAACCTTGCATAGTGATGAGTTACTGTACAGAATTGTAAAATAAAATAAAAACAAGGCATGAAATGATGATATTGGTGCTTCTCTGAGGCAGACCATCAACGCTCATCTAGATATGTTCCAATGATGCCCTTCTACAATGTGATATTGGTAGCACTGCACTATCAGTGCAGTCTAATGATGGAATGTCCCCTATAACACTTTTATGATTGATTGATTGTTTATTTGTATAGCGCCTATACATAATGTGTTTCAAAGCGCTTCAAGGAGGGAGGGAACATGGGAGAATACAGTTCCATTCTAACAAGTCCTTGAAACAAATCATAATGTGAAAAAAATAACTATCAAATCGTAATACATAGTACAAGCGCATGGGACAAAAAGGGAGAGTAGAGGGGGGAAAACTAGCAGAAACATTACTATGCCTGACGCCAATTGTTGCAGTGCAAGAGTGACAAGAGGAGGGGAGAGGAGAGGAGGTAAGGGGGGGAGAGAAGGGGTAAGGAGAGGAACAAGTGACTATCCATTAAGGTAAATTACTGTACAAGATGGTGCTAGGAAGGGTGTGGAAGGAGAAGACAAGAAGGGAAAGGGGGGACAGACAAGCTGTTATCAGAGGTCCTGTGACCGATTATAAGAGTAAGTGCTAAGATAAAATTTAAAGGTGGAGGGGGTGGCAGAGGGGCAAGAAGGCTGCAAAGACAGGCAGCTACGAATTACTATGCCTGACGGCAATTGCGGTAGTACCTGAACCTGAAATTGAAAGAAGGAGGGTAGGAAAGGGAAGGGGGTGGATAGGGTGAGAGAGAGGGAGGGGAAAAGGAGGAGGGGCACAGGGCGTAAGGCAAGAAAAGGGAGACTGGGGGGCAGGAGACCATTAAGGGGAGCAAAGGGGCACTAACAGGGCCAGGAGTGGGATTAGACACTGGTTGGGGCAGGGGTGACATGGAGACACTGGCGGAGGTAGGGGGTACGTGCAGACACTGACGGGGGCAGGGGGGACACTGGCAGGGGGCTGTTTCCCTCCTGCTAAAAGGCTTGTGAATTATATGTGGCTTTTACATAAATGCAGGGTGCGGGTGCCTGCATTGGATTGTTCTAGCGCCTTCATTGCGTAATGAGACAAACAAGTTACTTTCTTACCTGGTAACGTTCTTTCGATGGGATGTTCCTCCGACGTATTCCAGTATGACAGTTATCACCACAGCTGTGCTGCTTCGGGAAGTTTTTCGGCGTCGGAGTCCCACGTCGATGATGTCGATATGCTGTCCCTCGAGGGCCTCCGTTGAGAGCCGACGTCACTGGATCTTATAAGTAGGACGCACGACACCCGTAGCCTCAGTTGTCGTTTTTTCCCAGAACGTGTGGGACCAATCTTCTGCCAGTATGACTACAGAAAGCCTTGCGGAAACGTAAGCTGCAATCGCATAAGAAATTCTGTAGAGGGGCAGGCTGGGAGGGTGCGATGTGGAATACGTCAGAGGAACATCCCATCAAAAGAACGTTACCAGGTAAGAAAGCAAGTTGTTCTTGAAAGGGATTGTGTCCTCCGACGTATTCCACATCTATGACAGACTCCCAAAGCAGTACCAACGTATGGAGGTGGGAAAAGAATTTAGAATTTTAGAATGCCCAATCAAATTGCAGAATAGAGGACCGCCCTGCCAAAGGCCAAATCTTGCCCATGGATAGAATCACCCCTCTGCAGAGCAGTAGAGGCAGCCACACACCCAGTAGAATGGGCCCGTAAGCCTACCGGTGGGTCCTTACCCGCCAAACGGTAACATTCAGAGATTGTCAAGATAATCCATCTGGACAAGGTCTGTTTAGAAACAGCTTGACCCAAACACCTTCCAGCATATTCAACAAATAGCTGATCGTCCACTCTGACCCGGGACATGCGTGAGATGTAGAAACTTAAAGCTCTCTTAGGATCCAACCTACGGAGCCTCTCCTCTTCCTTACCAGATGTGGAGGAGGATACAACGCCGGAAGAATTACATTCTGGCTCAAATGAAACTCCAACACAACCTTCGGAAGAAAAGATGGACGGACCCTAAGTACAACCATTTCCTTATGGAACACCGTGAAAGGTGGCTTGGCGGATAGTGCCTGCAACTCACTCACTCTCCGAGCGGAAGAAACCGCAACTAAAAATACAGTCTTAAAGGACAGCAATCTCAATGGACAAGAATGTAAGGGCTCAAACGGAGCTCCTATCAGGCACTTTAAATCTAAGTTCAAACCCCAACCGGGCACCTGGAAAGGTGACGGTGGAAACACATTAGTTAGCCCTTTCAGAAACTGAGAAATCAAAGGAATCTTAAAATAAGAACACTCCTCAGACGAGCGCTTAAATATGGACAGCGCCGCCAGGTAACCCTTAATGGTACCCACTTCAAGGCCCTTGTGGGCCAACAAAAGCAAAAAAGACAGAACCACAGGAATGGCACATGAAAAAGGATCCACATTCTTTACACTGCACCAGTCGCAGAACTTTCTCCAGCTGCAACGGTACAGGGACTTTGTTGCGGGCCTTCTGGCAGAAAGCAACACCTCCATCACGTCTTCAGGGAGATCCCAATCCTTATACCTCAACCTTTCAGAAACCAAGCATGAAGGTTGAGAGACTTGACCTCTGGATGGAGAACCCGAACCCCCTCCCGTGAGAGCAGATTGTCTCGATAGGGAAGACGGCATGGAGGGCAGATGGACATGTCGAGAAGGTCCGGGTACTACGCTCTCCTGGCCAATGCCGGAGCAATGAGGATCATTCGGGAACCGAACCTCTGTAAACTCCGCAACACTTGCAGAATGACGGGGACTGGAGGAAACGCGTACAGCAGTGGCAAGGACCACTCCACTACGAACGCGTCCCCTAAGGCTCCTCTTGGAGGAAATTCTCGCGAGCAGAATCTTTCACACTTCTGGTTGACACTGGTGGCGAAGAGATCCACTTGTGGGGTCCCCCAAAGGGCGAAGATCTCCAAAAGAACTTCTTGAGCCAGCTCCCACTCGTGAAAGACCGTGATCTGCCTGCTCAGAGCGTCCGCCACCGTGTTTTCGTCTCCCGCCAGATGTACTGCCAAGATCGAAATTTCCTGCTGGATGGCCCAGAACCAGAGCTGCATCGCCTCTCTGCACAGTGGGAGAGACCCTGTCCCCCCTTTTTGTTGAGGTAGTGCATGGCCACTGTATTGTCCGTCAGAATCAGGACATTCTTCCCCCGCATAGATGGCAGAAAACCCTTCAGGGCTAGCCTGATGGCCCTTAGCTCCAACAGATTTATATGGAGTCTGGACTCAGACGGAGACCAACGACTGCTGACTGTCAACTCATTGGAATGAGCTCCCCATCCTTTGAGGGATGTGTCCATTACGATCGTTACCTCCGGCCAGGGTAGCCAAAATGGAGCCCCCTTCATCAGATTCCCTTCGACGGCCCACCACAGAAGATCCTGGGCGACCGAGGGCGGCACCTGAACGGTATCTAACATCCTGCCAGAGGCCTGCGACCATTGCATCTTGAGAACCAACTGCAGAGATCTCATCCGCAGCCTGGCCTCTGGTTCCAGGAGAATGCAGGGTACCATGAGGCCGAGCTATCTCAAGAACTCGAACGCCGGGAGACTCTGGGCACGTTGAAACTATTTCACCATCTGCAGAATCTAATGAGCCCTTACCTGGGGAGTTGAACACAGCCCCAGGGATGTGTCGAGCACTGCTCCGATGTACTTGAGCCGCTAGGTAGGTGTCAAGTGGGATTTCTTTAAGGTGACGGAGAAGCCCAGCTTGTGAAGGGAGTGGCAGGTGACTGACAGATGATCAACCAATCGTCCAGGTAGGGGTAGACGTGAATCCCCCTTTTCCTGAGATATGCTGCCACCACCACCATTAGCTTGGTGAAGACCCTCGGGGCGGAGGTAAATCCGAACGGCAGGACCCGAAACTGAAAATGCGAGTCGCCAACCATGAACCTCAGGTACTTCCTGTGCTTGGGATGAATCGGCACATGAAAGTAAGCATCCTTGAGGTCAAGAGACACCAACCAGTCCTGAAGTTGAAGGGCCTGGAGGACTTGAGAGAGAGTAACCATCTTGAACTTGTCCTTCCTGAGGAGCTTGTTCAAACCACGCAAGTTCATGATGGGTCTCAATCCCCCGTCTTTTTTCAGGATCAAAAAATATGGGGAATACCATCCTTTGTTCCTCTCCGCTACAGGCACCAGTTCTATAGCGCCTTTCTCCAGCAGGGATTTGATTTCCTGCGCAAGGACCAGATCCAGACTCTTCAAAGAGAGCTTCCCTGGTGGATTGTCTTGAGGTCTCTGCCGGAAGGGAAGGCAGTAGCTGTGGGCTATGATCTCCAGAACCAACACATCTGAAGTAATGGCACGCCACTCTACAAGATGCTGCACCAGCCTTCCCCCAACCGGCAAACCAAGGGACATGGCCTCATGACAGAGCTGAAGCGGCTGCGGCAGTGCCTGAGGGCAAAGAGGCAACTGCCCGAGCGGCGTTGGCACCACGAGTACCTTGTTTTCCACCTCTGGTACTCCTACGTTGGCCCCTTTGACTGGCAGCCCCCATCGATCTACCAAAGGAAGAGTAGTATCGAAAGGAACCTCCCCTCCATTGCTGTCCCCTAGGACAAAAAGCCGAAGGTTGACATAGTGCAGCGCTCAACGACTTTGCTGCAACTTTGGAGGTGTGCAACCTCTCAAGGCTCTTGTCAGCCTTGCTGCCAAAAAGATGGACACCATCAAAGGGCATGTTGAGAAGCCGGGACTGCACATCAGGATCAAATCCCGACTTCCGCAACCACGCAAACCTGCGCATCACGGTGCTTGCCGCCATGGACCGGTTGACACAGTCTGCCACATCCAGACCCAACTGAACAGATTCACACATGGCATCCTTGCCATCCTGAACAAGGGCAAGAAAACCATCCCGTTCCTCCCCTTCAGGAATATGTTCAGCCGCCAAGTAAACACAATTCCACAGAGTGTTAGTGAATCTTGCCAAGGCACAAATGGAGTTGTCTGATTTTAGAGCCATACCCCAAGATGAAAACACTTTCTTCGCCCAACCGTCAAAGCGCTTGTCGTCCCTATCCAGAGGGATGGTAGGGTACGCAGCCTGCTTTGTTGCGGCCGTAGCCACCTGCACCACCAAACTCTCCGGAGTGGGGTGCGTAGACAAGTAGCAGGGGTCTCCACTGGCTGGACGGTATTTTTTGGCAATTACCTATTCACTGCTGGGAGACTCTCCGGAGCAGTCCAAGCCGCCGCCACCCTTCTATGTAAGGCCATATGAAATGGCAGCACCGGGTCAGTGGGTGGACCTTGGTCCAATATATCTGTCAGGTCATCCTGCAGAAAATCCACAGGTGGAGCAGACCACCCCAAGTCACCCTCGACATGAGACGCCTGTACGACGACTCAGAGTGTGTACCAGGCTCATGCCTGCCAAATTCAACCTCCGGGGAGGAGTCCAGACCACTGGCGTCATGCAAGGATTGATGCAGGTCTTCCATCTGGCTATGACCAGACAACAGTTCATCAGGAACCTCATGAGGGACAAACCCTTTCACATCTGACCCTTCAATCACCTCTGAGATGTAATCCACAGGCTGGAATAAATCCCTAGATGAGGGTACAGAAAAAGGGCCTCATTACACGGAAGGCGGTAATGGTTAACGGCCACCGTTAATGGTAACGGTGACCGTTAACCATTACCGCCTTACTACGAGGTCCCTTAGCGGGTTGGTGCTTTAACGCCTGCTTTTTGCAGGCGTTAAAAACCAACCCGCTAAGGGACCTCGGAGCTAATTACGGCACCGCAAAATTGCGGTGCCGTAATTAGCGCCTTCCCCATTTCCATAGAGCCCTATGGGGCAGAAATGGGAATGGGGAAGGGCAATGGCGGAAGGGGGATTTACCGCCCCTCCAACCTTGGAATGGGGCGGTAAATCCCCTTTCCGCCAAGGCGGTACCGGTATTTTACCGGCATGAGCCATGGCGCTGATAGCGCCATGGCTCACCGCCTTCCGTGTAATGAGGCCCATAGTCTCAAATACAGGCCTCACTGACTTACTCAGGGCCTTCCTCGGAGTTTCCACCCGATGATCGCGCCGCCCGCCCTAGCCCCAAGGCATGCGAGCGGTGGCCCTAGTGCTTTCCTTGCCGGCTTCTCTCGAAGGTGCGGATGGAACGGAGCCCTGCGATTCGAAAATCGCCATCATCTCCTTGTGAAATGAGTCCCATTCCGCCGGAGATGAATGCTTGTCGGGAAAAGCTACCCACCGTCTGGAGGAGTCCTCGGACGAGGACAGGGAAGGCGACCGGTGACGGCGCTTCCGAGAGTGCCTAGAAGAGGCAGAGGAATGGCGGGAACCACTCCGGGCAGAGACCCCCTGGAATTACGCCGATGAGGAGAGACGCCCCTCAAATCATCGGTCGAAAGCACAGTGGATTTCGACTTATGGGGTTTGGAAACCCTACCTACAGATAACTTCTTCCGCTCCCGCAAGGCCTTCGACGTCAAAGACTGGCATTCATCGCAGTCATCAGTGGCGTCATCCTTGCTGAGGCACTACAGGCAGACGTCGTGCGGGTCCGTAAGCGACATCTTGGAACCGCAGCCGCAGCACTTCTTGAAGCCCGACCTCAGGGTAGAAGAAGACGAAGACATGATTCTCACAAAAAACCAAGATACGAAGAACTGATTCAACAGGAGAAGATACCGAGGTGCGCCAAGATTCCGAAGCGAACACGTTCGCGGAAAAAACAGAACTGAGGCTATGGGCATTGTGTGTCCTACTTATAACATCCAGTGGCGTCGGCTCTCGATGGAGGCCCTCGATGGACAGCGTATCGACGTCATCGACGTAGGACTCCAACGCCGTAAAAGTGGAACAGCTGTGGTGATTACTGTCATAGATGTGGAATACGTCAGAGGACACAATCCCTTCGAAATACTTCTTTGTAGCTGCAGGCTGGATGATACAAAAGTAGCATCAAATTTGTTTTTTAGCTTATAGTGAGAGGGCCATTGGTCACACATCCCTAATATGCGGGCACTAACACACATTGGACTCATCAGGAATTGGGTGTAAATTCCGGCAGTAAATCCACTGGAATACCACCCAACGGCATAACCGGTACCTTAAGAGGTTTAGGACCCTCATAAAGCATGATGGTACCCCTTGGTCTACCTGGTTATGTGAAAGTTTGAAAAACTTAGATGGTTGGGTTAAGGGTTACAGAGTAAACACTTACGAAGGTATGAGAAATCTTGTTATGTTGGAGTCAATTTATGATGCCTGCTCTCCTGAGCTCAGACAACACTTAGCTGATTCTAAGGAGTTAGATCCAAAGAAGTTAGCTAAGGCTGCTGACTTGTGGTTTGCCAACAGGGCTAGTCAGAAGGATTCTGGGACAACTCAGAAGAAGGATGAGGGAAAGCAGCCAAAGAAAGAAGGAGAATTCTAATACCCCCAATCCAAAAGAGGGCCACAAACGGCAACATAAGGGTAAACCTGTTACGGACTTGATCTTGATGGTCGTGTAGATTAGTAAGCCTCCGTCCCCAAGTACCACACAGACAACAAGATATTCAGTGTCTGTGCAGTCTTTGAGGCCACAGGTTGTTTTGTGAGCCGTCAGGTCTGGAACCGGGAACAGCCAGAAGGACCCCTGGAGCACTGCAAGGCAATAAGTGATTATCAAAACAATGTGCGTGTTGTACAATAAATACCCAGCAAGGAAAAGAGCACCGCTTACCTAGTGTATAGAAAATGTCACCCTGATGGATAGTGGGGCCCTGGACGGGGCTTGGTGTGCGAGACTCTGTGGATGGGCGCCCACCGAGGTTTGAGGCGATCCAGGTTATGCAGCCAGGCGAACGCCTTGCAGAGGCCGGTGGCCAAGAATACCAAAACACAACGAAATCCGTGAGACAATCCAAATCCAAGTCCGAGGTTGTAGAAAATGCAAAGCCAATGTTCAAAGGTGCCAGGGGTGTAGACAAATCAATCCAGTAGACAGTTCCAAGGTCGTGACAGAGTTCAAGCCAAAGTTCACAAAGTTCACAAAGTTCACGAGGGTTAGACAAAAGCAATCCAGTAGACAAAATCCGAGGTCGTACACAGATCGTAGGAGCAAGGTCAAAACAAGGAACAAGAGCCGTACAGTACTGAAAGAGTTCAGCTGTGAAGCAACGCTTCCGTGTTCCTGGCCGCTTTTGAATCCTTGAGAGAAATCACGTGATGCGTGTCACGTGATGCGGAAGCGTTGTCGCCACGTGACTCCTGGCTGTGCTCGCCCCCTCACGTGATGCGTGATCGTGTTGGCCCTCTCACGTGACGCGAGGATCGTCGCATACGATGTGGATTGTTACGGGCTGCCAGTGGGAGTCTCCATTGTACTTTCCAGCGCTGGGATGGCCGGTAAACCCCTGGTCCAAACAGTGTCTTGGTATGGCGGGTAAGATGATGCAGTCTCCGACTGCCAGAGTGCATAAACGGGATCCCCTGATGGTTTTTGGCAGAGACCGGGCGTGCGGAGGGAGCAGGGAGAGGGTGTGCGGGAGAAAGCGTGACAAAACCACAAGGGAAACCGAATCAGGCTAGTGCACCATCTGGACCCAAACCAGATGGAGGTCGGACAAACCCCCATTCATCAAAACATTTTGGAAATGTTATGTTTGTGGGTCAACTGACCATGTGAAAGGGGATCCCAGATGTAAGGGTAAACCTTCAGGGTCCACACTGTATCCTTAGCCTTCTCCCCAGAGGAAGTAGTACCTATGGCAAGTGGAAACTTTCACCTACTGGCTGATGAACCCATGAGAGTCTCAGCTAGTGTTTAGTTAGTGTCCCTGGGCTTGTGGGAACAACAGAATTTAGATGTCTATAATTCCATCCCAGATAATACTAAAGAGTATTATAAAGATAGTGTTCTTGTGAATGGCCAGGAGACTCCTGCCATCAGAGACACAGGAGCCAGCATAACTGTGGTTGATGAATCTTTTTTCAAGGTGGAGGATGTTGCTAAGGCACCCAAATGCCTAACCAAGTTAGCTGGAGGCCCTGTGCAAATGCTTCCCCAGTTACCAGCTCTCATCCAGTGTAATGATACGACTGTCAAAATACCTGTTAGTGTGCAGAGTGAAGTGCCTGCGAGAGTCCTGTTGGGTAATGACCTGAAAAATCTTGTAGTTGTGTCTAGTACCCCGAGGCCTCCCAGTAAAAGGAAACAGGAGCTCACTAAACCTGCAAGGGAGAGGACCTTCAGAGGCTCTCCAGAGGAGGTGATAGAGGAAACTATCACCCCCACACCACACCACAGGAGTTTCTCACTGCTATTTCTGGAAAGAAAGAGGCAAAGGGGAAACCCAAGGCTTCCAAGAAAAATACAACAGCACCCCTGTGCTTCCGACAAGGACATCCCCAAGATTGTCCCAAGTCACCCCTGTGACTCCTCCACCTGCTGAGGCAGAGCGTGAGGTACAACCCTGTGTGGTTGATCCAGTTTCTGAAGAGTCAGATCTGGAACAAGACATTGTCTTAGTTGGAGATCTGGATCCTGTTGACCATCCTGAGCTGCAGTCTTTACTGGCAGAAGGTGGACCCAACAGGGCAGACTTCAGCAGAGGACAAAGAGAGTGTCCTACTCTGGAAGGTGTTCGACAACAAGCTGCTTCTCAACTTGATGGGCAAGAAGTTGAAAAGCATAGGTTAAGCTGGGAAGATGGCCTCTTTTACAGTGAACCGACTGAGTCTATCGCTGGGGACCACAAAAGACTTGTAGTGCCCCTAGCAAACAGACTCCAGTTCTAACAGCTGGCCCACGAGATACCTATGGCTGGTCATTTGAGTTTCAAAAAGACCAAGGAATGGCTCTCTCTATACTTCTACTGGCCTAAAATGGGTGCAGAAGTTGACAAATTCTGTAGGAGCTGTCACACTTGCAAAACCTCTGGCAAGAGTGGAGCCAAGAATGTGGCACCCCTGGTGCCTCTCCCAGTGGTGGGAGTTCCTTTTGAGAGTGTGGGCATCGACATTGTTGGTCCCCTTGACCCTCCCACATCTTCAGGAAACAGGTTGATCCTGGTTGTAGTAGACCATGCTACTAGTTATCCTGAATCTATACCTATGAGGATTGTTACGGCTCAGGCTGTGGCTAAGGCAAGACTTGGTATTTTTACCAGAGCAGGGTTTCCTAAGGAAGTGATATATCCGACAGGGGATTCACTTTTATGTCCCACTACATGCGAGAACAACTGTGGTGTCACTTACAAGTTCTCTACAGCCTACTATCCACAGGCAAATGGACTGGTAGAGAGGTTTAATTGTACTATGAAGAGCATGATAGGTACTTTAGAGGAACCCCTTAAAAGAAAGTGGGACCTTCTACTGCCATGCCTTCTCTTTGCTTATAGGGAAGCCCCTCAGGAGGGAGTAGGTTACAGTCCCTTCAAATTTCTCTATGGCCATAGTCAGAGGTCCATTGGCCCTGATCAAGGAGGGCCTGGAGAGTGCTCCTTCCCCCAAGCCAGTCAGAGTGACTGACTATGTGATAGGTCTCCGGAGGAGAATGTCACACATGATGGCAGAAGCTAGTGATAACTTAAAAGCAGGTCAGGCTCTGGTCAAACATTGGCATGACCAGAAGGCCAGCATGGTTGAGTTTACTCAAGACCAGCTTGTATTAGTTATGGTGCCAACAAGGCAGAGGGCCTTGCAGGACAAATGGATGGGACCCTTCACGGTTGTGGGCAAACTTGGAGAGGTGAACTATTTGGTGGACTTAGGCAGACCTAAGGAGGCTCTCAGAGTCTTTCACACCAACCGTTTGAAGGCATATGTCTCGAAACCAGAAATGGGAGCTTTGCTTCTAGCTTCAGCTCAAGAGGAGCAGGAGAGTGAACCCCTACCTGACCTACTCAGAGGCCAACCTTTTTGGCTGAGAAAATAGGAGTCAATCTCTCTTCTAATCTGACATCTGAACAACAGGAGGAGTGCAAAGTTCTGTTAAATCAGTTTGTCTCCCTGTTTTCACTTTCACCAGGCTTGTACCCTTGGGGCCAGCATGATATTCTCACTGGTGACTGTTTTCCTGTGAAAAGCAGAGGTTACAGAATGTCAGAACATGTGAGATACCACATCAAAGGAGAGGTCAACAAGATGCTTGATCGCGGGGTTATGGAGCCATCTACAAGTCCCTGGTCTAGTCCAGTTGTTCTAGTACCAAAGGCAGGATCCAAGGAGTTGAGTTTCTGTGTGGGCTATAGAGCTCTAAATGCAGTCACTAAAACTGATGCCCATTATTTGCCAAGGACAGATGAACTGGTGGATATACTTGGTGCAGCCAAGTAACTCAGTACTTTTGATCTGATGTCTGTCATGGTCATGAAGTCAGGGGCACAGGCATGCAGGGGTCGCATGCACAGGAGACCTGGGTGGACACTGTCCTGGCACCTTTGGCACCAGGCTCATGAACAAAAGTAAACAAGAACATCCATTTAACACCAAGAATCTTTTATTATGGACATAGCACTTCAGATGCATTAACCTTGAACATTCCATCCATTGAGCAGAATGCATTAACCTTGAACATTCCATCCATTAAGCATCTCCCAGTGTATTCTTGGGTGTGGCTGCTAATGGATTGCCTTTGATAGTGCTCACTCTCTACGAGTGGCAGGGTGTGGCTGGTAAGCCGGCCCTAATGGGCGTACCCACGATCTCAGCTATATAAGCTGCCCTGATCCTCAAGACAGACGCTTCGCGTTATTCTGCACCTCCGTGCAGCGTAACGCTCACCGTCGCCAAGGATTCAACTTACCTGAAGAGATCCTGCCATCCACAATCATACTCACCATCCGGCAGATTCTGCTCTCACCTGAACGCTTCCTTCTGGCTCAGCGGCTCACCTGCAAACATCTTGGAGCGCAGTCATCTTCCTGGCACTGCGGCGTACCTGCAAACATCTTGGCGCGCAGTCATCTTCTTCCTGGCATCGCGGCTCACCTATAAGCATTTCAGAACGCAGACAGCATCATCTGGGCACCGCTGCACGATGCACATCATCCCAAATCGGAACATCTGCAACAGATAGGCAAAAGACAAGGTTAAACACATAAAAGACATTTGTTAAAGGTGCGCTGCCATTTAACCTCGCGCCTTACAAAAGCCATCACTCACCTGCTGCCGGACATCGCGGCCACATCCATCTTCCCCTCAGCCATGTTCCGTGCCTCCACCGCCGCAGTAAGGCCGCATTTCCATGTATTGGGAGAAAACAGAGAGGAACGTTATTCAGGGGAAAACAACAACGTTAAGAGCAAAAAACATCAAGAGACATTGAGAGAAAGCAGAAAAAGGGGAAAAGACAAGAGACATTGCAAGAAAGCAGAAAAAGGGGAAAAGACGAGAGACATTGCAAGAAAGCAGATAAAGGGGAAAAGACAAGAGACATTGCAAGAAAGCAGAACGAGGAGCGTAGTCACAGCAGGACTGGACTAATACTCAGGAATCAGTGAAGGAACTCGATTCCATTAACAAGCGCTCCTGCCATAAGCAGCAGGACGGAGAGCTCATCATTCACATTTACCAGGTGAGCCTTATGGGCCAGTACGTGCCCATTGAAATCACACCTTGGGTCGAAGGGTTAGGGAGAAACCATAGTCGCCTATCAGCGCATTCACGTTTCCCCATATCCACACAGGAGCAGTGCCATCGATTGTCGCCGCCCACGGCTGATTCGCAGGGGACGAAACCTGAAGAGGGTGATCTAATTCCATGGAGGGCTGCAACTGTGCCCCAACGCCTCCGCAGAGACCAGGTGAGCGTAACAACGCCAGGCTATTGGCAAATAGCCCTGACAGACCATGCCAAGGCGAAAACTGCATTCTCCACCTCAGCAGGCCTCTATCAGTTTAAGGGTATGCCTTTTCGATTAAAGAATGTACCTGCTACATTCAAAAGGTTGGTCAATCAAGCTCTGAATGGGATGGAGGACTTCTTCATGGCATACTTGGATGACATTGCAGTGTTCAGCCCTACTTGGAAAGAACATGTTGATCACTTAGGATATGTTTTGCAGGCTCTTGAGCACGTCCATCTGACCATAAAGGCAAACAAATGTCAAATTGGTCAAAGCAAAGTGGTCTACCTTGGTCATGAGGTAGGAGCAGGTGAAATAAGGCCACTACCTAGCAAAGTACAGGCTGTACAAAACTGGGCCACCCCTACTACTCAAACCCAAGTGAGAGCCTTCCTAGGTATCACTGGGTACTACAGGAATTTCATTGAGAACTATGGGACCATAGCTTCTCCTTTGAATGTAGTCTCCTCTCCAAGATTCCCTAAAAAGTTTAGATGGACTGAGGAGTGCACTCAAGCCTTTGAAAACCTGATGAAAGCCCTTTGTCAAGCTCCAGTCCTAAGAGCTCCTGATTATCACCAACCCTTCACTGTGCAGACAGTTGCCTTCAATACAGGTTTAGGTGCAGTCCTTAGTCAACTGGATGAGAAAGGTAGGGAGCACCATTTGCTTCATCAGTAGGAAACTGAAGGAACCAGAAACAAGGTGGGCAACCATAGAGTGTGAGTGCTTTGCCATTGTGTGGTCTTTGAAGAAGTTTAGACCTTACTTGTATGGATCTACTTTTGTGATTCAAACTGACCACCAACCCTTGAGATGGATAATGCAAATGAAAGGGGATAACCCAAAACTTCTAAAATGGTCAATCTGCGTGCAAGGGTTTGATTTCACCATTGAGCACAGGTCAGAATGTCACCACCAAAATGCTGATGGTCTCTCTAGGATGTTTTTAACCGACTAGAGTGAAGAGATTCATGAAGGGATTCATCCAGAAGTGGATTAAATCCTCCTGTCCATTAGTCTATAGGGGTGGGGGGCGAGTGTTAGGGATAATTCTCCAAAATGGCTAATTTGCTTACCTACTGAGTCCTTCAGCAGCTTTGCTGCATTTCTAGGATTCATTTTCTTCACCTGGTAAGAGTGTGAGCCTTTTTTTCCCACTCTTACATGTGTTTTGCTATATGTGTTTAACATGTTTGTGTTCATAGACTGTGGAGCCTCACCACTCCATAGGCATCATCTTTTTATTGTGTGTTACACAGCACCTTCAGTGCAGTGACACAGGGTTGTCTTTTTTAGACTCCCCACTGAAACTCAATGTTTCTGGAACTGACTCATGTCTCCCAGAAACAAGTAATGTTGCCATTGACTTTAATAGTCTTTTTAAATCACAGACCCAGTACAACGTATCTTACAAAGAGTTCCGGAAAGGGTTAATAGTTATCCCTTTTTGTCTGTTTCTCATGGAACACTGTTTCGTTCCCTTTTCATTAAGATGTGGCTGGTGGCAGTGGTAACTACCCTATTTTTCCTACCGCAGTTATTTTAAATAGCCTTGGTATTGTTTTAGGCTATCTTGGTAGCCTCGAACTTAAACTCCCTTAACCATATATATTTTTATACGGTTCCGGCTGGGTCTATTCGCCATTTCTTTTTGTAAAAGTCTTTCTTGTGTTTTTCTCTGCGCGCCAAAACAGGTTTGGTTCCTTTGTTCACCGTCCTTAGGTGCTTGAATGTCTGAGGGGGACAGGATGTGAAGGAAGGGTTTGAGACTCCCTGCACAGGGTCTCCTTGGAGACCCATGTCGCACTCTGGTATGATTGGCTGTGGTGACTGTCCCGCTGGGACAGCCACCCTGCTGTGTGATTGACAGCCAGGCTGTGTGAATGGGAGAAAACTGCATAAAAAGCAGGTCTCTGGGACTGAGAAGGCAGAGTCACCACTGGATCGACAGAACCAAAGAGAAGCTGACCGAAGAGGACCTCTACCACGACTGAACCGCCCAGTGAAGCCCTGCTGCAAGTCCGAATCTTCAAACTTCGATGACAGGGAAGATCTGCAAGGAATCTTCTCCCCTTGAGCTGGTGGGACCAACCAGTTCACCAAACTGCAAGCCAGGCCTCCCTCATCTGGTCAAATTTGCTGTGCACGGCTACAGTGAACCGGATAGCCAGGAGGACCGGACCCTGCTTGCATTTTAAGGAGCGCACCTTTTCTTCATTGCTTTGCTCTGCTGCTGGTTTCTTCCCTGAGCGGTGCAGGACCCTCGTTCTTTCTACTTCGTGTCAGTCCGACAGTCGCTTCTGGAACCGTGAGCCTGCGGGATCTGCCAGTACCGTCTGCCCCAGCTACAGCATTCTTGTTCTTACAAGGTACTGTGCTTACCTGGTTGTTCGTTTCGTCCAGCTGCAGTGAAAGTGTTTGAAATCTTTCGCCAATCCGAGGGCTTGTCCTTCTCTATTCTTTAAAGTAACTTTTCGTCCGACCAACTTCATTCTGAACTCTTTGCAAAGACTTAACCGCAAACTATTCTGAACTGTGTGATCCTCTGCAAAGACTCTGGTCCATTGACTTTGGCCCAGGCCTCTTGATTTGATTTCCTCATTGTAGTTACTTTTTTTAGATTGCCCTGCTTACTTACTTGTTGGTGCTGCTCACCTTTTGTTTAACTTTGTCTTTCTCTCCCTTTTAAATTGCTGGAGTGCCATTTTGCTCACACTTCATTTTGAGCCTAACCTGTCCAGAATCTATTGGGGGTGGGAGGTGTAGTGTATTAAGATCTTGGTTTTTCTACTGCTAGATTATAGTCAAATGTTTTATAACTGATGTGTAAATAAATGCATATTCTTTTACTCAGAAACCTTGAGTCAGTGTTTGTTTGAACCATAGTAATTGCTGTCCTTTGCGTAACTATTGATACTGCTCACTTTACTCTTGAGATAAGTCTGTCTGCTCAGCGATCGCTACCACTTTACTGTGTAGTACAGGCTTGTACCAAAGGTGAATTTGTACTGTCACTTGTAGTCTTAATTGTGTGTGGTGTTCCCAAAGGGAACTGCATATGATTCTGCCTAACAAAGAGTGAACGAGTTTTTAGGAATGGCTCACCATTACACTGCCGCTTACACAAATATAAGTTTCAATCTTTTGCAGCTGAAAGTCACAAAAAGTCCCCACCAATACTTAACCCACTTCAGAATGGTGGTGCAGGAAATTGGAGGGTAGAATGCCGAGTTTTCACGCTACTATTCCACTGAGCTCAGAATCGGTTCCCAGATGTTTTAGGGACAAAATAAAGCCCCCTCTTGCACCTCTGGTGGTACAGCTCTATGCAGCCATGTAGAATTGTTAGTGGCATGCCCTTCCTTCGCGATGATTGCTTTGCTGCTGTGTTGAAGTAATACAAATCCATCAGTAAAGGGAAAGTGCAGAGACCCAGAAGCAGTTCTCCGAACATGAGAGTGCAGCAGCTTTTGAGGACAGGACAGGGAGACAGGGAACAGGGACATCAGATGAAAGACAAGGGGCCCCAAAGCAAGGCAGGCAGGGGTCAGCAGCTGATCCTGTATTTGGGTAGGAGCTATTCGGGAATCTCAATGGGCAATGGCACATGAAGACATTCTGGGTAGAGTGCGAGTTGCCATACTGTGGGTCAGGACAGGGGGAGCAGCCACAGATAGAACAGAGTTGGAAGGGGGCACCCC
The DNA here is from genome assembly GCF_040938575.1 of Ambystoma mexicanum. Taxonomy (NCBI): domain Eukaryota; kingdom Metazoa; phylum Chordata; class Amphibia; order Caudata; family Ambystomatidae; genus Ambystoma; species Ambystoma mexicanum. The sequence continues at coordinate 355,823,768 of NC_090921.1, forward strand.
TCAGTGAAGGCTAGAGAGAAGACCACGGCGGAGTGGTCCTTCAAACGACTAGACAGAAGAGCCCTTGTGTGACTAGCAAAGGTAGAAATACTGATGCAAAGTAATCCAAGGAAAGGCTGCCAGCTTTGGGTAAGCATAGCTGTTGAAAGGAATTACTTGCCTTATTAAATAGCAGGTGCCCTGCCTTCTCGTTATCTCAGTCCCTTTTCCATTTCTACGGTGGCCAGAGCGGGAGGTGTGGCAGACCGGAGCATAAACCTCTGGTCCTGCAAGTAAGTGGGGAGAGGGGGAGGTGGTGGAGAAGGAGCTGGGATTGTTTTGGGGGGTATGGAGGCAACAGGGAGAGGCTAGCTGTTGCCTCCCTACGTAGAAAATAAATAAATGGATGGCACCACCCGGGGAAGGGCCACGGGTGGTTGGAACAATAGGTGGGGAATGTGTGTTCTCGCCTGCTGTTGCAGCCAACTGATTGGCTGAACGTCCTTCCCATCTTGTGAATGTGTATATTTTCCTGATAGCTTGACCCTCTCTGTCGTAATCCTATCGTAAACCATAAAGCATTTACCTGGTCAACTTAGTTGCCTGAAGTCTTTTCATTGATGACCTGATGAGAAACCCCTCACTTGGGTGTTTTTTTGCTATCCTCCCAGTTCTGTCAACCTCCCCTCTGATTCCCTCAATTTAGTCCAAGGGTTATGCACCAACAGATTAGTCCTTACTTCTGTCATTTTTGTCATGTATGTGCTAAACCACAGGAGAATCCTTTAATTGGGGCACTCTTTTGGATAATCTCACCCCTCATTATCCTACACTTTACCTGAAACCAATCCACCTATACCTAAAGTACAGACCACAAACACCTCATTCTCTTCAAAGGTATATGATTATAATGAAGGTTGAAAATGACATCAACCCTCAAGGGAATACCGCCCTATTCTCTCAGCCTCAACTCATTCAGACTCAAGTTAGATGCAATTTCTAAGTGGGCACATTTGTTGTTCCAGGACTTTGGCCCTCATTTCGAGTTCGGCGGTCACCATGCCGCTATTGGCGGCATGGCTGCCGCCGAAATCGTGTCGGGGTCCGGGTCCTCGGAATGAGGACTTACCGGGCCACTCTGAGTTCGGAAGGCCCGGTAATTCCTCTCTCCAAGGACCCGGACACGGTCCTTCCCCATTCCCATTTCAGCCCCCACAGGGCTGAATGGGAATGGGAGAGGGAGCAAACAACGGGCCATTACGAGATAGCCCGTTGTTTGCTCCTTCTTCCCCTCACGGGACACGGTAAGCACGCCTGGTTTTCCCAGGCGTGCTTACCATGTCACACGAGGGGAACTCGTAATGCGGCGGTATGGGGTGAATGGCGCCAGCACCTTTTACGGCGCCGTTCACTCCGTACCGCCAGGGCCGTAATGAGGCCCAATGACTCACTAGCCTTTGCATACTCGTCACTAAGTGTGGGCCAAATCAGATGGCAAACTGAATCCCAGAATCTATTTTGCAGACCCTCAAGTTCTTCTAAGACTCGTTGGTAATTTCGAATCTTGGCTGAACTCACTCGAACTAGCTCAACGCAACACGTCACGCAACAAGATGGCGTCTCTTTTGCTAGATGGGATTACAAATAAAGATCTCAAACCAAATAACCAGGCAGACTCAAAGAATAGGGCAAAGTACTACTTTATTCTCAATTTATTAAAGCAGGGTCAACTGGCAGACATTGGACTGATGCATGCACACTCACACACAAGCTTGATTTCACAGAGGTTTTATACCCCAATATGCATCATCTATGAGGTCATCCTACGTGATAAAACTGTAAAACCTATCGATGGGAGGGATTGGTTAGGGGAACACATCTGCTTATAGAATACATACAGTTAGTACTTCATTGGCTGTCTCTTATTTGTGAGCCACGCCGCAAACTACCTCTAAATACGCATGATACAGATTATAGCAGACAAAATGGAAGCGGATTGGTCTATGTAACATTTTATAGCAGGTTGGCCCATAGACCCACTGATTGGTTGGCATTCCCACCCAACCTTGGACTTCTGACTTGGCTACTGGCACATACGCAAAAATGAAACCCAGGTGCTTGAGTCACGTCAAATTACTCCCCACTTTCCCAATTAGTCCATCATCTCTCATCAGTCCCACCATGAGCCAGTTTCCCATCTTAGTTCACCTTGCAGCCTGCTCTCTCTTCTGGGACATTCAAAGCAGTGTAAGCACATCACTATCTTCATGCACAGCTTAATGAATAGCCCTTGTTTTCGACTTCTGGATCACATGTGAGGAGAGATTTTTCCATTTTGACCTCCTATTTACTCCAATTTGATTTACTTATGCTGGGTGTCATTGATCATCGTGGCTTACAGAGGCTTGCTCTCTCCATCTTGTAGGAGCCTTATTCATTGTTAATAGTCCAATACTTTGGCTCTTGCTAATGTTTTTTTTCTTCTTTAATCTAAGAGAAATAGGTCTCTCGTCCATGGCTTATCCGCCTGCCTCCCTTTGTGCTTTGCAGTTATTCCATGAAATAGCATCCTTGATCCCAGGCGAACATAGACTCCTCTTCGTTTTACAAACAAAGCTAATTCTCCAATGTCTCCTGACTTTGCAGCCCTGGTCTGTTTCTGAGGTAGATGAATTTAATCTTTGCACAAGCTGGCGTCCATTTTGCTATCATAGCCGTCCTTGCCACGTTATATTTTCCTCTATAGCAAACTTCTATGTGTCTCATTTACCTTGCGTTGCTGTGTATTTACACTATTGGTAAACAAGTTACTTCATTCTTCTTTGTAAATATGATTACTTTTTCGTTTTGTACATACTTCTGTTATCACTTCAGTTACATTGTTACTCTTCAGTATTTTCATATAGCTTCAGTATGTCCTTGTATAGCGTATTTATGACATCACTCAGCCCAAGTCAGATTTCACTTAGCACTACATGATATCCAGTGGTGCGTGCTGACATCCTTCCACTCCTTCAGTGTGAGGCTACATTTGATACTGTTGTCTGAGTGCATATCTCTCATACACTAGATGGGGTATAGGCATAACACATGGAGTCGCAAATAAGGCCCTTCTCCTGCTGTTCCGGTATGACGGCGGTGAGGGGGCAGGAGTTAGGGATAATGCATGCACCTGCTCCTCTACAGTGTGATGCACACTCAGTTGCTGCCACTTAATGTAATATTCTGGTTCTAGCCATCTCTGGATTATCTCCTCCCTAGTATTCTCTGATAGACACCGAATATCTGTTGTGTATCTGGCATGCAAGGTAGGCACTGCTCAGTTGTCACAAAAAGGTAGTGGTTGTGTTGCACACTCAGTTACACCCACTCAATATGTTATCCTGTCTCCAGTAAACTCTAGGATTTAAATAAATTGCCAGCTATCCTATTTGAATTGTCTGCCCCTCCCTCAACTAAATCCCATTTGAAACCCATACCACTTGTGAAACTAAATATAACTGGCCTTGTATACCTCTCTTGCAACTGTGTAAGCCACTGTCTCTGCCTACAAGACTGACCACAGACTACAGCCCGACATTCCTTAAAAAACCTGCGAGGCTAAACTGTAACGCTCACCTTGTATCCACAGGGACGCCTCTGGACTGGTCCGGGACACCTCTGGGCTCTCTGCAACTCCCCCGGACATTCTACCTGGGATCAGTTCTAGAAAAAGTGGGAGGGGTTTAGCGACTTCTCCTTGTCTCCCGCGGCCCACCTCCCAGTCTACGCTTGCGATTTCCCCTTGGGACTCGCTCACCTTGATTTTCGTTATGCTGCACTCTCCATCCGGCCGTGCTTGGCAGGGGCGCATCGTTGTTGGCATGGTCCGCCGAGTTACTTCACTGGCGTTCGCCTGGAGTCCAGACCGGCTGCGACTGCTCCTTTCAGGTAAGTCTTTTAATGTTTCTTTTGAAAAAAGTCTATGTTCATGAATGTCCCAGTAACCTTCTTCTTTTGTCTTGTAGAGGCTGATGGAGAATGCCGAGGCTGACTGCAGAGTTCGAGAAGGTAAGGATGCGCTAGATGCGGTTCTGAAAGCGTCCTTGCAAATGTGCTGACCTGTGCCTTGTTTCTTTTCAGGTCGTGGAGAATTCCTGGAAGTGACGATGGATTGGGGGACTGAGCACAAAAGGTGAGGTTCGTAATGGCGGAGGCCTTCAAGGTGAGATGGTAAGCAGCTTCTTGTTCTTGCCTCTCATAATCGAATATGTAGCCGAGGACCGATGGAGATTCCCATGAAGGCTCCTACTGGACGAAGAGTTGGAGCTGAGCAGGTAAGAATAGCGATGTTCTTCCAGGCTATTCGCCCGAGCGGGCGAGGATACAGAGCAGGACCCGGTGAACGTCACGCTGCAAAGCAGATTAATGCGAAGCACGTGCCTCGGGTCGGGCGTGGTTTAAATACCCAACAGGTATCCCAGGTGCCTTAAGGGCGGACCTCGCCCAGAAGCTAGCCTGCTTGTTGAAGTACCCCGATAATCCTCATGGGGCAGCCATATTCCCCCATTGTCCTTTGGAAACCATACTTGCCAAGTGCGCCTGGTGAAAACGGTGCCAGGAATGTGTCCAAGGCATCCGTGACAGGCTAGTGTGGGCCTTTCTGGCCTTGGAACGGTACTGAGGTGGAGGCCATGGTGCTCAAGACCCACAGCCAGGGCTCGGGGTCGTGACATAAACTCACATGAACCATTCCACTGGAGCCTTGAAGGAAGTAAGGCTGGACTGGGGATATTTAAGTGATTCAGTGTTTGCCCGAATACGTTTTCCTGTGGTTACCAATTGCTGATACTGTATGTTGTCCCCTTCTCTGATTCCTAATACCTTGCCTCTTTGGGCTGGCATTATATATTACTAAATATTTTCTTTTTTTCTCCATTTCTGCATGTATGACATAAGCAATCCCACAATATATTGTTTTTCTGGATTGTCCTTATTAAGAAATAAAGGGCACTAATGCCACGGATGGCGTGGTTATATATAAAAAAATATATTTTTAATAAAGATGATATGCATTCTTAATATCAAATAAATAATGAATGTACACCTTTTCAGTGCAGAATATAAATGGATTAAAAGGCAGAACTGCCACATTTAATATTCTCCATAACTCTTAGTGATGTTTGCATTTTTTTGTTAAACTAAGTATGTGCTGCATTGCATTTTCAGAAAAATATTGGGTTTTGATGTCATTCTTCATGCCAAAGCCTTCCTGCAAAGCAGCTATTATTTAATAATATAATGGTACATTCAGAGAAGGACAAAGGGCTGAATCGGCCCTACTCAGCATTTGAACTTTCTGGCCTGTCCCATGTTGGAAGCCGGTACTATTCACTCAGTGGAGCAGGTAATTGATTAATTGGGCCTCGGAACAGAAGGAAAGTTAGGCCTATTGCCTAGTTAAAAGTAGGTGCATACAGTGGGATTGGTTTGAATATTAAATAACTTTTTGCATTTGAACTGGGGTGTCCGACCCAGCCTTTTAAGACGAGGTAGCAATACTTTGAGATGGATGGAGATGCAGAATATGCTCAAACATCAATAATCAAACTGACTCAGGAAGTTGGCAAAGTGCGTCTGCTTTAATATAAATTATCTAAAACAGGGAGTTACAATGAACATCAACAAACTCGCTCAATCTTCACTTTCAATGCATGTCATAAAAAAACTACTTATATACTAAAAAGTCGTCATCATTGACGTCAATCTACAAACTACAAAAACCTACTTGGGAAGGTCACAGGCTTACAGGGAACATCTAAGTATTCGTTCCATACTTGTCAGAGAAGGTGATTGGGTCTCTAACATCAAGCCCTCCTCTAGTGCAGGTTTCTATGAACATCATCAAATACATGACATCCCATTGGTTATACACCGTATAGAGCTCTCTATTACGTGGCCCTCTATAATTGGTTGGCACCCTCATACCCCTCTGTAATATTCCACCTAGGTAAGTAGCACGCAGGTTAAGAACAAGGTGCTGGTGGGCTGGTCATAACCATAGCTTCCCACCAATTAGCCTGTCATCTATCATCACCCTTGCAGTCTGCCAGTCAATTAGGCCTTTGAACTTAGCCTTGAAAATGTTCTCAGAGTTCGAGACTTTGAGGGAGTATAGGCATACTCTGTCTTCTTGGTTTCGAAACAGCTTGTCCCAGTTTCAATTTTCATCCAACCACGTGACTGCAGACCATGCTTTCGAATCTTGCTGCATTTAAAATACTATTAAATGATGAACCTCTGACGTCTTCAATGTTCTCGCTCCTCACCTAAGACAGGAGTTTTGTTCTTTTCACATGTTCTGTAACCATTGCTTGAACATTCAGGCACACGGTGGCCTTGACTTCCTGGTCTTTGGCCAACCAAGCCTTTCTTTGATTCACCTCCATGATTAAGTTTTCGATTTCTAACTGCGACACACTGAAAACCTTTCTTTTCACTGTATCTAGCTCTGCTAAAGTGCATTGAGGAATCATCCATAGTCCTTACATTTCCTATGCATATACGTTGGTGAATCGTCGCAATCTATTCACTGCATAGCCAGCTTTTAAGAATGCTTTGTCTACTAGCGTTACTGCTTCTGTACAATTGTAAAATGACTAGGTATCTTCGATTTATCAATTCTGTAGCATGAAAATCTTCATCTCAAGCTCGAAAAGTTGCTTATCTTTAACACATTCTCTTTAGAACCTATATAATTTGTATGTTCTCTTGTCTCTGCATCTCTTCTGGGTGCATCAGTTCTATTTCTTCATGACGTCACTCATCTTCTCTTTTGCTCGGTTTTCATACTTCTTCAGAGATTTCATTCAAATGGCCGTCATGTTGTTATGAATGCATGTATGGCTTCCTCAATGGAAACCTTACTTCCAGGATTCTCTTCGGTATAGGTAGTCTTACTGGTATTGCACGTGTCCACACTCTGACTCCCAACATATAGGCAGCATGGGGGAGGAGCTTTGGGTGGGGATACTTGGCTCCACCTCTAACAACCCCCCTCTGGGCGATTCATCAACCACTCTCTCATCAACCTTCACATCTAAACATCCTCGTCTGAAGAAATGCTACTTTGGGACCCATATCTGTATGATTACCTTCAGGCATACTGCTGATTTCACATGCTCTTCAGTACTCCAGGACATAAGCATGTATTGTCCACTCCGACTGCAGTAAATCCATTTCCCCACATACTTCTTGTGGTTCTTTGGGTACAGGAACTTCGTTCCCTCAGGTGCATGAATGCTGGCCTTCACAGTGTCTTGGATTTCTTCATCTGTCAGCTCTTTGGTTTTCCATCCTGATTCAACATCCATCATGATTTTCATTCCTACAACTTTTTTTGCAGTCTTCTTGCATTGTGAGATTATTATCCTGATCAAACAAAATCCAAACAATACCATCACTATCAGGGCTCCAAGAAACTTGAATATATCTGCCATCCATTGTGGAACCCACGAAAATATTGATCCAAACCAAGTGTCATAAACAATATCTTCCACTTCGTCTATAATCTGGACGGGTAACTTCATTAGCATTGCTATGGCCTCTGTCAAGGTGCCATTCTCGTCATTGTGAAAAGGTATGAATGTGCAACATGATTCTCCAATTTTAGCACAAACACCTCCATCCATACCTGTGATCATGTCCAGAACGTATATCTATTCTGAAGAGTCGTCAGTGGTATGGCTCTCAGCTCTTCCTTGATAGCTGAATCCCTTTATGGTAGTGTTGATCGTCTGCAACAATTCCCACCTGTTTTTTTGTAACCACTTAGTATTTGCATCCATCTGGATCCTGGCCATAAAGATTATCGTAAATATCGATGAAGTCTTACTAAACAATCTGTGTTCATACAGGATAGAATCAAAGGCTTCTATTGACTTGGCTGAGAAATAGTTCTCTCTCTTCATTCGATTCAAAAGTTCAGATCTCTTCTTCCTTAGGTGAGCATTTGCTTTCGGGAACTCGCCAATGTTCAGGTCACTTTTAGGAATCACCAATGCTGGAACATGAACGTTTACTATAGAACATAATCCTCCCCAATCGTTGGCCAGCTAGCTTCATGTAAAGTCTGGATCCACAAGCCCAGTAGTGATCCATTATCACTGCTGTTCCAATGCTCATTCCTGGTACGTCAAAGTTTCGATCACATTTCTGGTTTTATCCAAGTTTCCTTGTGTAATTATTTCTGAAACACAGCTTTGCACTTTCCAGAGGCACTATCTGCAAGGGCCTTCCTTTATCTTTGACCCATGTCAGTAGTTTAGCAAGTCTCGGCCATAGAGATTTGTATCCATTCTCTACAATGTCAATGGTCGGTTTGTAGCATCCAATTATTACCCTCGCTCTGCAGATAACCACTCCTCCTTCCCATCCATCTGGAGAAAGTACTAATCCCTTAAATCTGCATTTGGCCTCTGTTGTTCAATCTTAGAATGTATTCTGTAGATTTTCAGGTACTCTCATGCCTTCTGTTCACTTCCCATCTGATTCCAGCCCCTTTCACTCCAGGCTGTTCGTATCTTATCACATGATTTTTGGTGTGGGCTCTTGTCTTTGTGTCTTGCACATAATCATCTTCATCTGAATCTGTCCATTTTGTTGCCCAGGATAGATAGGCTGTTCAGCCCATGAACTGACCTCTTGCTCGGCAGAGTGCAATTTGAGATAGGCAGTATGCTGTCTGAACATCTCTATCTCAATGGCTGTGAATATCTTAGAATTCCCCATAGTATAAGGCAGGAGTGCAGATACATAGCATTCCTCCTCTGAGGTTCTCCTTCCTACCTTTTTCATGTGCTGATATCATATGTTGTTCCCCAAATGTACTGTGCTGTCTAGATAATCATTCAAGTCATGATCATCATCCCTTGTACGTCTTTTAAGTCTTCACCTTGCCTCATGAGCTTTTATAATCATCTCATGAAGTATTTCAGCATAATTCCTCCTTAATGGGGGAATCATAGGGACATTTGTCAGTGTAATCAGTGTTTGTACATGTGCTACTGGTGTAGGAACATTCGCATAAGGTCTCTTCTTAGTGGCATAATACAAAGGTATCATAGAATCATGAAAAACCTGCAATGCCAACCTCCTTCCAAAGGGAAGCCCAGACCTATCCGTCACAGGACTAGGCTCTTTCATGTGCACCACTGGAGTAGGGACAATAACATAAGGCCTTGGCTGCCTTATAATTGCCACATCTGTGCCCTCATGCTGCATAGGAAGATACACATGAACTACTGCCTTATTTGGATCTACATAATAGACAGTATGTACTGTGAGAGAAAGAAGAATGACAATGAATATGATGCATGTATATATTATATACCAGTATGTCGACGGTATACAACAATAGCTTCTTGCACGTCGTGGTGCTCTCTCATTCTTTGCCACATAGTTATTGCTATCAATGTTCCCCATAGTGCGTATGATTACTTTTAAGGAAGGAAAATCCCAATTTTAATCGGGTAACCTCATAAAATATTCTGGCAACCGCTGTATCTACTCCACAAGCTCCATAAGTGACTGGCTAATTGCAGGACGGTTGATAGGATTCCGAATAAACATAAAAGAGTTGTCTTTTCACCAAACCAAATGAGGATGTGCTTCCAACAAATAGTAAAAGATCAAAGCCAGTAGATTGTGAATGTCATCACTCGACAAACCCATCCATGCATTGAAGATGTGTCAGGCAATAAACAGATCTGCCTGCAAATTCATGTATCAGTCAGTTTATCACAGGTCGATTCCTAGGATCCCTCAGGAATACACGAGTATTGGTTTGTCATCCAACAAGATAAGGATGCTCTTCAATCAAGAAATAAAAGACCATTCCCAGCAGTTTATGTGTGTCCTCATCAGATAGGACCATTTGTACTTGATGTACATACTCAGGTAGCTAGAGGATTTGCTCTAGGATAGCTGCGAGCAGTCTCCTCACAATTGTACAATTGGGAGCGTCTTGCAAAAATACGTTAATGTCAGTAGTTCTCCCAACCAATGAAGGATATCCATGAAGAATGAAGAGGAAAACAGCAAGAATGATCCGATGAGCGCTGCCATTAGGCACCAGCATGGGCACCTCCATAGAGAAACTCTGTGAGAAAGGACGCAAGAAACTGCTCCCAAACGTGAAGATGAACTCTAGGTTTGGCTTTTCTTTTCAAGACTTCAATATGTGTCAGTCCAATGTCAGCAAACTCCTGTGGCTCAAGAACAATAGCTTTTTCACTCCCTAGCTGCTCGAATGAGCCACAGTCCAAGAACTCCTTCTATGTTTACTGGTCAGTCTCTGTGTCCTCTTTCCTCGTCATTGATCTAGTCTGCACATGCTGAACTCCTCCTTGGCTAGCTTCCGAATGGGGTGGGAGTGAAGCGGTCTCGCTGGTGTAGATCTTTAGGTCGCTGAGGAATATCTAAGCGCGTCTTCCTAGCGCCTTCACTGCCGATGGAGTGACGTCCTCTACGTTAAAAAGGACCGTTAAACCTGGGCTGATGCCATTTGTGGACAAAGTTCCTGATCAGAATTTAATCTCCGGGAAACAATCTTGGCAATAACAGTTCAGTTGATCCGGTTGCTGTATGGTCTTCATCTGTGTTCTGAGACCAACACCCAGTCCACTTAACTTGGTCTGAAATGACAGAGATACGTGTAGTCATACATGTTAAGTAGGCACGTAGCTCATCTGCTAACAAGTCTGCTGTTGTCTGGGCATCACTTCTAGTCCTCGATGGAGGAGAGAGAGGCATTCTCATTTGCCTCCTCATTACTAGCTCATTGGTCGCAATATGGTGGTCAGAGCCTGGTTGATTCCTCAATGCATATAATGCAAGAGGCAAGCAATGCAGTCATCCTTTTTTCAATGTTAACTTAAGCTTGGCTGTTCTCTCTTTGAGCAGACCATTGAGTCTCTCACATATGCCGTTAGCTTGCAGGTGATAAGCTGAGGAAACCTTATGCTTAATACTAAGCTATAAGCAAATTGGTTCAAACACTTCCTTCACAAAATGTGGGCCATTATCTGATCTTAATTCTCAGACTAAGAACTTTGCAGCGCAAGTGACGTCTGGGTGTGTGCATGGACCAGCCTCAATCCACCTAGAAAAGGGGCACACCACCATTATCATATATCTATATCCATTACAGACCTGCAGCAAGTCAACATAATCAATATCTAAATGCTACAAAAGGACAATTTGGTTGAGGTATAACACCTCTGACTGTTTACAGCGTGTGCCCAGCAGTAAACTTCTGACATATGATGCAATTTACTACATAAAACGCAATGGCCCTCATTACGACCCTTGCGGAAAGCGACTGACCGGAGCGCCACAGCGTAAATAGCGTTTCCGCCATTGTACGAAGGAGCAAAGTGCGGCCCATTCCGACCCATCGGGCACGAGCACCACGCCACGGCGGAAGTGCAAAGTCCGCGATGGCGGAAATGACCCCAAAACGGCCCACACCGCCGCCGTACGGCGCCCTAGGTGCAATACCGCCACCCCTCTTAGCGGTCACCGCAGTGTGCGCCTACCGGAAAGTACGGTGCCCGGAAATATACGGAAACGGAAGTTAAAACATGGGCCCGGAACGGGAAACATCCCGGCGTACACCTATAAAAACACCAAAACCACACAACCACTAAAATCACTACCCTGAAACACACCCCAACCCGTCAACCACCCTAGCGAAACCAAGAAAAATGGGAAAAGTAGCGAAGAAAGCGTGCGACCGCAAGCGGCAGGTCCACTTCTCCCGTGAGGAACTCACCGTGCTAACAGAGACCCTCCAGGAGAATGCTGCCGTCGTCTTCTCCACGCAAATGACCAGGACGGCACTTGCAAACAAGAAGGCCATATGGGCTCTGGTGGCACAGCGGGTAAGTGCGGTGGGGACCGCACCCCGCACCCCACAGCAATGCCGCAAGCGATGGGACGACCTGCGGATACGCGTCCGCAGCATACTCTCTGCCAACCGCAACATTGCCACAGCCACCGGGGGAGGTCCTGAATCACCCATCAAGTTGACCCCCTGGGAAGAAATCTGTGCCTCCACCATCGGAATGGAGAGCATAGAGGGAGTCAGAGGGATGGAGAAAGGAGTGCAGACATCCGAAGATTCAGGTAGGTGGGCCAGATAAAACAATGCCAAATCCACACAGTCCATCCATGTGAAGTACCATGCGTCCACATAGTGCAACAGAAACACATGTCCAGGAGAACGTCCACACACATCGGCCTGAAAGCGCACGTCAAAACCCACAATAAATACATAAATAATTAAAAACCCCTAATACACGCACTACACGTGCAGCAGGCACACCCTAACTGCAGGCTGCCAAACAACTGCACCCTCACTCCACACACAAATCAAAGCACCTCCAAGACCCCGACCCAAATCACCCTCAGGTACCACCCCAATGCATGTGATACAATGCCATTCCAATTCCCACTGACCCATCAATAACCCTCGCCCTCCTTTACTCCACCACAGGGTCCGATCCAAACGACGAGCTACAGGACACCCCTACCAGCACACCTGCAAAGAGGGCCAAGACCAACGGCCAGAGACCCTCCACCTCAGCTGCACGCATCAAGACACGGCAGCAGCACAAATCAGGTGGCAGCACAGAGGAGGGAACATCAACAGGCACCCCAGCAGCCAGCATGGCCACAACACCACCACCACAGGTCCCCCCAATGGATGCCACAGAAGGCACTGCCTCTGGTGGCAGCAGCACCATAGGTGACACCCCATTGATGGCAGCATGCTCGGACACAGAAGACGGGGATGTCGAGGTCAGATCCATCCATGACCTGTCCCAATCCCCCTGTCTGTCCCATCCCGTACAACATGAGGATACCACGCAGGTGCAGCCACAAGACGACGACTGGCCATCCCCCACAAGCCCTGTGGCAAGGCAACATGAGGACAACAGCCCCTCTGTGACACCACCGCAAATGGCCATGGCCCAGCAGAGGCAACAGTCCCTCGACAAGTTAATCGTCCAACAGCAGCAAATGGCCACACTCCTCAAGGGCCATGCCGATGAATGTGGGGGCACCAAGGCAGACATAGAAACATCAACAGAGACACTTAGGGCAGAAATGGAGAGAGGTACAGAGACGCTAAGGGCACAAATTGAGAGTAGCACCGAGAGCCTGAGAGTCCAAATGGAGAGTAGCACCGAGAGCCTGAGGGGGGAACTGCATGCGACGTCCAAAGACGTATGTGCCGAACTTGCCGCAGTGCGCCGTGTGCTCACTGAGCTCTCGCAAACCCTTAGGGACATGCATGGACGTGAGCAGGCAGACACATCATCCGTTGCAAGTTCCGTCCAGGGCAGCCCCCAACGTAGATCTGGAAGGAACCTGCGCTCCACAGGCAGGGGTGCCCCTGATACCCGCAGAGGGGGCATGCAATAGCGACAGCCCACTGACAATGAGCATCTTTGGACACTGGTGTTCGGGGGGGAGGTAGGAGGGTGGAGGGGGTGTGTTGGGCTCACTTGGGTGGCGGGTCGATAGGGTGTTCAACATGATATCACATATGCCATAAAAAGTGCACGATCAACCAATGAGAAGTGTGGACATTGATCTTTGTGTACTAGGCCATCATAGGCGTACAGTCCATATTGTGCATGTCCCAGACACACGCAGTGCCACGAGTCCCGTGTCCATGTATCAGCCACCAGGCGTGAGTGCTAGAAGCATACATCAATGAGATGCTGACGAATGTCACGGCCCTCCGGTGCCTCGCAGACTCCATGAGGTGCTGCCACATCCCCACCCTCATCATGACCATCATCAGGTGCTTGCAGTTCTGCGTCAGGGGGCATGGGCACATTTCTACGTACGCACATGTTGTGGAGCATGACACATGCCATCACCATCTTTGCAACCTTCTCATGGCGGTACAGGAGTGCCCCGCCAGACCTGCTGAGGCAGCGGAAACGGGTCTTCAGTAGGCCGAATGCCTGTTCAATGACTACACGGGTACGTGAGTGGGCATGGTTGTAGTCCTCCTCATGCTGGTCCCGTGGGTTCCGGACTGGTGTGAGGAGCCATCTCTTCAGTGGATATCCAGCATCACCTGTATGTGGACGAGAAACGTATGATGTGGAATGCCATTGATACGTACGCACACCCCCCCCCCCTTCCTGGCAGGTCATTGACAATTCACATACCCCACATCATCATGCATGTAATGAGACTCACCGAGTAGCCAGGATCTGTTCCCTGCGTGTCGCTCCATGTAGCGTGGTATTGTAGAGTTCCTCAAGACCATAGAATCATGGGTTGATCCAGGGAATCGGGCACAACAATGTGTAATGATCCTGTTGGAGTCACACACCATCTGTACATTCAGGGAATGAAATTGTTTTCGGTTGCGGTACTGGGCCTCCATGGCATGTGGGACGACCAATTCAACATGGGTGCAGTCGATGGCACCAATGCAACCCGGTATGCCGGCAAGTGCATGGAATCCCACTTTTGTGTTGGTTATTTCCTGCTCCGAGCGTGGTAGAGAGATGTAGTCGTCTGCGTGCTTCAGGAGGGCATCGAGCACTTGCAATAGTGTCCGTGAGAACAGTGGCTGAGAAATGCCATGCAACTGTCCGACTGTGTGCTGGTAGGTGCCTGTGGCCAGGAAGTGGAGTACAGACACCACCTTCAGTAGGGGTGGGATGGCGGTTGGGCTATCTATCATGCTGACAAGGTCAGCCTGTGTCATGTCCACAATGGCGGCTATGGTGTCCCGGTCCAGACGGTAGAGGGTGTGGATCTGCTCATCAGTGAGGTTGAACGGATGTGCTCGGAGGCGTTGAATTGCGGGCTGCCTGCGTGGTGGTAGTGGCTGTGCTGGTGGGCCTTGCTGGCCCTGCCTTGGCCTCCTCCTCCTCCGTGCGGCTGGTTGTAGTTGGTGTTCGTCTACTTCTTGGAGTCGGAGCACTTGCAGTGCTATCAGGTCCCCCAGGGCCAACATCGCGAGTCCTGCCGGTAGCATTTCGGTGTGGTTGTGGGAGGAGACTGGCTGTGCAATTTATGTGTTTTCAGGCTGTATGGCCTCCACCTGTGGTGATTGATTCCACCTGTGCAAACTGCTCTCCCCTTTGGCCGAGCACGTCCCGCGCACAACGCTGCAATTCGGGGAATTGTATCTTGCTATTGCAATCATGTATTTGTACCCGATGGCCGTGTAAGATTGGTTGATATGTTCATTCTGCTGTGGTCCCATTGTTTCACATACTATCTGTGCAGTCGCGAACAGACTTGTGAGGGGTCAGTGGGACGTAGTACTCGAGTAACGGTGGGCCCTCATGCATCACTGTACCGAGTTGCAACGACGGGCGGGGCGTCCCATTCGTGGGTGAAGGCAGTTGCCATTTTCACACACAGCCGCACTCGATGGAATAATTAGTGATTTCAAACGGCCACAGATGCCTTTTCGACGTGATGTTGCAAATGAGGAATTCGAAGGGCGGCGCTTTCGGTTTCCAGCTAGCGGCGAGGAGATGCCCACAGGTCTGACTGCAAATGTAACGTTCTATTGTTCTATGTCCTTGAGACAGGGCCCATGGCGAGGGAGCAATGATTGATATGAATAGTTTGGGATGCGCAATAGCTACGTGGGCGATGAGGCCGTCCGTTCCCAAATACATGTTACTTCACAACACTGGAATTACGGGCTGGGGCACTGTGGATTTAGCAGGCTGCATAACGCACAGACTCAATGGATGTTTCTAATGTTATGTGAGTAATTATTCAGGCATTTTGATCCCGGGATGAGGGAATGATGGATGGATGCATGGGCAGGTGATTTGATACAGAGTTTGCCATGTACAGGGCTTCTTGGGATCTATCCGCCTCCCCTACGCTATGTGATGCAGGGCTGCCATAGTGGGACCATCGTCCATCTGGCCTTGTTGAGCCCTCCCTGTCTCGAGGCGCCCTCAGACACTCGTTTGTGATGGTGTTTGCACCTCGATATAGATGGTTATGAGTCGCAAGTGGTTTTGGGGTGGTGATGTTCCTTTGGAGTGGGCTAGCATGCATATGGCTGTGGATTTCGTGTGATCATTGAAGTGAGTTGTTGGTATGTAGTTCTGATGGCCATTCTGTTCTTTTTCTTTTCTTTTGGTTGACAGGTATCTCCTCCCCTTTTGCCACTGCCATCTGTATGCCACTCCTGCAGATGGATTTTACTCCCGACACCTGCTGCTTCGTGTTAATCAGTGGAGCAGCATTACGATCTTATGGGACGATCGCCAATGGGCAACATGCCCTTACGCAGTACTGGTGGCTCGGAGCAACATTTCGGCCTTTCAGCTGGACTAGTGCCTCCCCATTGGGACGGCCCTGCGGTTCTGTGCGCTTCCATGTTGCCTTTTCGTACGTGAATGTGGCTCTGTGTACCATGGGGGAACAGGGCGACACACAGGTAGTGGCTGGTCATTTCTTGCGGAAGCAGCCCACAATGGTGATTAGTGTTTTGGAGTTCATGGCCTGATGGCTGTATGTGCTTGGTGATTTTGATGTGCATAAAATTTCTATTCTGATTTGGCCCGTGTAGCGTTTTTCTTTGCAAGTGATGTGGCATATGCCTATTTGGGGGGCGATGTATTGTGAGGAGATCTGCATTGGGTTCCAGCTTCGGGGTTTAGTTGCGTGGTACTGTGCTGTGCGCGTTTGCCTACGAAGCCCAGTGAGGTCAGGGATGGGGGCTGCCAATATGCCAGTTTGAATGTTGTCATGCTCAGGGGCGGGGGATTGGGTTTTGTGTAACAGATGCCGGTCAGCCAGGTGGACTGGTTGAATGATGTGGTTTTCGGAATATTGCTGGTCACAGGTGCCTGTGTTTGCGTGCGTTTCTTGGTGGGGGACTGTGGTCATGTCCATTGGGATGGCTTCTGTATTCGTGCCATCTGTGCCCTGCAGCTCCCATTGGCCCCTCTTGTGTTTCTTTTGTTCGTTGGCATGCATGGGTGACTTGTACATTTCAATGGTTGCATTGTGGCTTCATTGCACCTACGGGGAGTTGTACTTTGTGGGCAGGGAGCGGTGTACAGGCACTCAGTGGGGCCGTTTACGGTTGATTCGCGATGCCGTACTTCTCGCCATGGCGGAATGGTACATTCCGCCATGCCTGATGGCGTTAGGTACATGTCCGCTAGGGTCGGAATTGGCGTACCGTTGCACCATGGTGGTGTTTGCGGTTTGGCATGGCGCGCGCGCGCGTGCTTGGTGCAGTTAGCGTTGGCGTTCACTACGGTGTCGCTAATGGCTTCGTACTTTGCGGTGACGGGTCATAGTCGCACCGAGCGCTATTCGATGGCGGTATTGCATTTCCGCCATCGTTTTTCGATTTCCGCCAGGGTCGTAATGAGGGCCAATGTGTTCTATCAAATTCGGTATGAACCAGTCCTCTGCAGTAGTTGCTGTGAGGCTTTCCCTAGTGACATGCGCAGGGTAGTGTAGCTGTTCCAACACCACCCTTAATAAGGCTACAGGCATCACCAGTTTACCAGTGCTTTCCTGTCACCACAATGCCTCGGAAGGAGATAAAGAACACCCCCTCCGTATCCACAGAGCTTTCTCATCCTGTGCTGCTCCACCTTGAATTTCCATCAATTGTGTCTTTGATAAATTATTAAAGCTTTTATTTACAATCATCATAATCACCATTCTTTCATTCACATCAGGCGTATCAACGTTCATAATGTCTGCTGAATATGCAACTCGTTTTGCTTCTTCGTCTCTGGCTTGGTTTCCGCATGAAATACCGTTTGCTCTCTTAGTTTGCGCTACGCACTTAACGATTGCGCTGGCTACTGGGAGTTGTAGTGCTTTCATAAGTTTGTCTAATAGAGCGGCATGTTGCACTGAAGGGCCGTCCGCTCGGAGGTAGCCCTTCCTTTTCCAACGTGCTAGCCCTGCATGTAATGACGGCGTCACATAGGCAGAGTCACTGTACATGGTTACTTCCTGGTCTGTGTTTTTCTCGAGCGCGACAATCAGCATCACTAATTCTGCAGCCTGTGCTGAAAAGTGAGACAGTATTCGTGCACTTATCATTACTTCGAATTCCCCATTAGCCGTGTGTCTTATCACAGTGGCGTCTGAATATCTCACCCATCTGTTTGATCGATTTGTGAAGATCCATCAATAAAAAGAATCTCCCAACCTGCTAGAGCATTTTCTTTCACTCTCTGGATGTCATTATAGAATTCCTAATAGTTTGAGCATTCATGTGCATGAACGTCTTCTGCCAGTGGTTCAACTACAAACGTGGCAGAGTTCACTGTCTTACATCTAACTATTTTAATTGCTGGGTTCAAGATGACTGCCTCATAACCAGTAGCTCTTTGAGACGTTAGTGTACTTTTAGGTTTTTCCAAAACAGCAAATAATGCATGCTCAACAAACAACATCATAGAACACTCCATTACTATGCTAGCAGACTTCTCAATAGCGAACATGGCGGCTGCCAAAGATTGTTCGCATGGGAAGTGACCCCTCATGACTGGGTCTAAAATCCCACTGCAACATGCTAAGGGCTTGTACCCCAACGTAGTTCTCTGCGTGAGGACGGACGTCATAACTGTTCCATTCGTGTGCAAGAATAAAAATAATTCCTCAGAATAATTAGGAATCCCTAAGACTGGAGCTGTACAAATTACCTTTTTTAAATCATCAAACGCTTCCTCCATTTCCTCAGTGCATGCAATCTTTTCCTGATTTGCTTGAGCCTTTTTCAGGGCTTGCAACTTTGGCATTGTGTGTGAACTATAATCAAATACCCATGCTCTCTCACATTATTTCATAGTCCCAAAAACTGTTGCATGTGCTACATCGTGTGTGGTTTCGCGGTTTTCAAAATTGCCTCAGCCCTTCCAGGGGTAACTTTCTTTCATTCATGCAAAATTAACTGACCTATGTATAACAACTCTTCTTGGTAATACTGCAATTTCTCTTTATCCACCTTATATCTATCCTTTCTCTGCTAAAACAATCATCAGATGAACTGAGTCACGTCTGCACCCTTACTCTGACATGCTGCTGACCAAAATATCATCTACGTATTGTAGCACAACACTTGGCAAATCAATATTGCTTAAGTCCATCTGCAGGACTCTATTGAAAATTGATGGAGACTCACAATACCCCTGGGGTAATCTTGTGCTTTTTAACTTAGTCTGTCTGAAAATAAACAACGTCAGATCTTGGGTATCTTTATGCAATGGGATTGAGAAAAATGCATTTTTCAAGTCAATCACAGTGAAATATCAAGCCTCAACAGGAATAATACATAAGATTGTCGCTGGATTGGAACTAGAGGAAACTCGGCGTCTACAATCTAGTTAATTGGGCGCATATCCTGAATTAAACGCCACAAACCCCCCTTTGATTTTTTTTGACAGGATACACTGCAGTATTGCATGGTGACTCTGACATCACTAAAATGACTTGATCCATCATGGCAGATATCATCTTATAAATACCCTTGTCTGCCTCTCGAGACATGGGATACTGTCGTGCACAAGGTAAAATTGCTCCTGGCTTCAATTTAATCTTAACTTCTCCAACTCCCTTCAATAGGCCTAGGTTATAGGGGCATGTAGTCCATAAAGAAACTTGCACTTTTGCCATGTCTTCATCAGAAAATCCAGGACGCTATCATCATTCTTTGTGTAATCTCACGTGTTTCTGCCCTAATCCAACATGTAATGCTCATTTCGAACTGATGGGTCATCTTTAAATATATCCTCATCAGTTACGTCAGTTAATCTGTAACCCTCTCCAATGGCAATTACTGTGCTCCATCTGTATTTATCATCAAATCCTATGAGCATGGTCAAGACCCCTCTCACTAAAGCTGCTTGTAACTCTAAGGGAACAATTTGTCCTCCCCTCTTCGTCCATCGGAATCTCAGGCCTAAAGAGAAACTCATCAGGTATTCTCATAGTCTTATTTACTAAACCAGGTAGCCATGTTAACAAAATGCGTACCCCATAATGAAATACTTCTGGTTCTAAAGGTACCCCTTGCATGGCCATTTGTCCTGTAAATGCCATAATGACTTCGCTCACATTTAAATAATCTATTCCCTGCGTTGAACACACTATGCCTTCATCAGTAAAAGAAATCGTCATTTTCAACTTCGTCATTAGATCTTGACCCAGTATTAACTAGTGTCTGTTTTGAATACAACAATGGAACAGACATATTGCATTCTCCTATAGAGACTGGCAATTCTTCAGTGAAAGGAACTCTACTTATAGTTCCTGTGAAACCTTGAACATTCATGGCATTACCCAATAGTAACAATTTTCCCTCCTGTATACATGAGCGAGTTGCACCCATGTCTACCAAAAAGGAAAAAGATTTGCCTCCTTTCGTGACGTCAACCCTCGGTTCCTCTTGAGAATTTGGAGTTACTGATAGTACTGAACACATCAAGTTACCCATTGAGCTGTCCTATTGTGGGTACATGCTTATTCCTGTGCCCGTAAAAGGATTCCCGCCCTCGATAGTGACACCCCCTAACCTAGGAGTCAGTAACTGTCCTGTGTTGGTGCCCTGTTGTGTTTGCATGGGTGCGTGCTGTGACCGTCCTTGTGGCGGATTCAATGATGCTTGTTTTGGTCGCAAAGGCTGTTGTATTCTCAGCGCTTGTGCTTGACACACGGTTTGATCTTGGCCAAACCCATCTCTATTTTGTGAGCTATATGCAGACGGATAAGCAGCCCCCACTCTTGAAAACTGCCCATTCAGTCTTCTAATTTGCCCTCCCTGCATGCCTTGATTATTGTTCTGCATAGGCGGAAACCCACCTTGATTGATCTGAAAATTCCCTCGATTATTCTGGAAATCTCCTCTTACACAGAAGTTCCCTCTACCTTGTGGTATAAATCGATTCCCTACTTTATCAAACTGCCGTTGGTTATTCACCTGTGTCATACCTTTGTTTGTTGCAATCCTGACCCTTCTCCTCTAGTTAACATTGCCCCTTCTAAAGCATAACTTTTTCTGTGCCAACTTAGCCTCCTCAAGCTTTCTATGTTCTTTCTTTTGATTTTTCTCCTGCAAAAATCAGCAATGATGCGCTATGGTCAGCTGTATTTCTGGCCATGGTTTTGCCTCCATAACCACCAGCTTATTGAGCTGTCTTTGCACCTTGTCTGGCAGTCCTTGATATAATATATGCTAGAATACAGGTATAGATTTTCCCCAAGGCTCGCGCGTTTCCAAGCTCCACTGCTCTCGGAAATTCTGAATGTAAAGAAGCAGATCCTCCCCTTCTTGCATCTTCTTGCATCTTACGTGCCATTATAGCTCCCATATCTGTCGTATCAGTATACTGTACTCAAAGTGCTTTCCAAACTGCTTCTCTACAATTATTAAACGGTGCTCCATCATGAGCAGTGTTCTGAGCAGTGACACCTGCATATCCTGCTCTTGACCAAATGTCACCAGCTCTCTCCCCAAGTATAGCTGCTAGGAGGCCCTTAATGTCCCCTATTGCTAGCGTATTTCCTCCTCTCATGTTCTCTAATTCATAGATCCAAAGACAGGGCTCTATGCTCTAGGCAGAACAAACCTCCCTCCTTACCCTGCGACTACGCACCTTCAAATCGATCATTTTTTCTCTTATTCCTTTATTCACTTTTGGTCCTCATATCCCGATAAACCTTATCGATTTTTCCCCAATGCTTCTTATATCAAAATCATCCTCTAGATTTGCTCTAGACGGGCCTTGCATTGGTTCATGTGTCAGGAAGAATACTATATCTTACCATGCTACTTATGGATTAGGTTCCATTAACTATTTCTCTATACGATCAATGTCGCTTGCCCTTTGCCTTCTTTTGAGTACTAATTCCTTGTCAAACTCTCTTTGTTTCCTTGCTTCCTCTCTTACCTTTTCCTCTTCCTGTCTTTTCACCTCTCTTCTCACATTTGCTCTACGCACTTCTTCATCTCTGTGTCTTTGCATCCTTTTATCTCTTAACTTCTGTTCTTCCTCTCATTCTTCAATTGCTCTTTGTCTATTATCATGCTTCCTATGCACTTCTGCTCTTTCCTGTTTTTTCAACTGTTCATCTTGATACAGCTGTTCCCATCTGTCTACTCTTTCTTTTGGCCTTGTCTTCTTTCAATCGTTTCTCTCTTCCTCTGTTTTTTTTTATCATGTTCATCCTAATCTTCTTTTTGTGTTACTTCCTCGATGCTCTTTCCATCAAGTTTGAGCAATATCTGACCGCCCATCCATTAGTTCTGTACGAGCGCTACCTCATCAGGTTTATCTTTCTCTCCTTTCCATCTTTTTATTTCTCTCTCTATGTCTAGAGACATACCTGGTCGGTCACTTCACTCCTTGTCCCATGGGACTTAAGGAATCACATTTCTTTCTGGAGTCTTTTCAGGACTCTCGTCGCTGCTACATGCAGGCGATTTATACATTGGGTCGCTATACCCTGTCGCTGCTTTAAGCTCTCTTAAAGGATGTAATCCTTCATCATTTATACTATTGCCATTTACTTCAGGTGCTGTAGGGGGAACAGAAGGCTCTTCACCCCCCGCCCTTTTTACACTGGTTAAGCATCCAGTCCTCAGGAGGCGAGTCTTCCCGTTCCTCCTGGTACATCTTCCAAAGCTCTAAGCTGGCCAACCTCTTTTCTTACTTTTTTTCTGTGTATGGTGCATGCAAGTATGTCGTCATATGTTGCAAAACTGCTTTAGACAGCGACCCCCTTGTGGCATTGGCATGAACATTTTATCTGCTGTACCATTAACCCATTCTGCACTATCCTGCTTAAGCTTGGGTGCGTGTTTTGGCAGCTGTCTGCACAAGTGTATAAGCAGTCTAATGTCCTCCATCATGATGTAGTCACAATCTACTGTCACAACGTACCGTTATTTCACACAAAGAAATTCTTTCCATAAAAATAATACAATATGAGCGTGCACCAATCGTCGCAGCTCCAAGCCTTTGTGTCACGTTTTCTTCAATCTACCTATTCACTAAACATTATAAATCGACTAAATATAAATAAATAAAGAAATTTCAAATCTCAATGTTTCCACCACAATCTCTTTCTTATTATCAATATTTAATTTCTTTGCCACATACACCATATACAATATACAGACAGACTGACAGACTGGCCGGCCCACATATATTTCCCTCAACGCTCCTCGTGACCATTCCTGCCCCTGATAAAGACACCGATCAGAGTATGAACTGTTCTCTTTAACTATCTTTGATCTTTTGTAGCCTAGATACGTCCACTTGGACTTTAGGACAAGTTCCTTCTAAACGTCCTTGACGTAAGATACTGGGCTTATCATATAGATCGCTCCTCATCTATATACCTTAAACTATAATGCTCATTGTCTTACACTATGACGCTCTACGTCTTATACCCAAAAAATAAAATACCCCAACCAACCCTCTGTTACTCTATCCCCGTTATCACTCTTCCCCACTCAGTGCTCATTCAGTTTGCCACCTCACTCAGCCTACTCACCATTTGCGTTTTTGGCTTCCGACCCTCTGGATTGTCTCCTCCTCAACCAGCCACTTCAACCTTTGGTTCGTTCAGCTTCCTGTATAAGTCAGGGGGGATTCCGCTTGAAAACGAGGAACCCGCCCACCCTGTACTAGCAACTTTTCTTTAAACTAGTGGCCGCAATCTACAAGGAGCTACACATTCCTCCAGCTAAATGGCAGAGGACGTCCGATATTTCCAGGGACCCCAAAGCTTACTAGGTCGATGGATTTTAAACCATTCCCGCTCTGCTACCATGTGAACTGGGGTGTCCGACCCAGCCCTTTAAGACGAGGTAGAAATACTTTGAGATGGATGGAGATGCAGAATATACTCAAACATCAATAATCAAACTGACTCTGGAAGTTGGCAAAGTGTGTCTGTTTTAATATCAATTATCTAAAACAGGGAGTTTCAACGAACATCAAGGAACTTGCTCGATCTTCACACTCAATGCATGTCATGAAAAAAAGAACATATATACTAAAAAACTAGTCATCATTGACGTCAATCGACGTGGCACACTACAAAAACCTACTTGAAAAGGTGATAGGCTGACAGGGAACATCTAGGTATACTTTCCATACTTTTCAGAGAAGGTGAATGGGTCTCTAACATCAGGTGGGGCAACTAAGCCCTTCTCTAGTGCAGGTTTCTATGAACATCATCAAATACACAACGTCCCATTGGTTATACAAACTATAGGGCTCTCTATTACGTGGCCCTCTATAATTGGTTGACATCCTTGTACCCCTCTGTAATATTCCACCTATGCAAGCAGCATGCAGGCTAACATCCAGCTGCTGGTGGGCTGTCCATAACCATAGCTTCCCACCAATTAGCCTGTCATCTATCATCACCCTTGCAGTCTGCCAGTCAATTAAATCTTTGAACTTAGCCTTGAAAATGTTCTCTGAGCTCAAGAATATTAGGGCGCATAGGTATACTCTGTCTTCTTGGTTTCGATACAGCTCGTCCCAGTGTCTATTTTCATCCAACCACGTGACTGCAGTCCATGTTTTCGAATCTTGCTGCGTTTAAAATACTATTAAATGATGAACCTCTGACGACTTCAATGTTTTCGCTCCTCACCTAAGACAGAAATTTAGTTCTTTTCACACGTTCTGTAACCCTGGCTTGAACATTCAGGCCCTGGGTGGCCTTGACTTCCTGGTCTTGGGCCAGCCAAGTCTTTCTTTGATTCATCTCCATGGTTAAGTTTTCGATTTCTAAATGCAACACATTGAAAACCTTTGTTTTCACTGGATCTAGCTCAGCTAAAGTGCATTGTGGAATCATCCATTGTCCTTACATTTCCAATGCATATACGTTGGCACATCGCCGCAATCTATTCACTACATAGCCAGCCTTTAAGAATACTTTGTCTACTTGCATTACTGCATCTGTACAATTGTAAAATGACTTGATATCTTCTTATTTCTGTAGCAGGAACATCTTCATCTCGAGCCCGAAATGTTGTTCATCTTTAACACCTTCTCTTTAGACCCTATAGAATATGTATGTTCGCTCATCTCTGCATCTCTCCTGGGTGCGTCAGTTCTACTTCTTCATGACATCACCGATCTTCTCTTTTGCACAGTTTTCATACCTCTTCCGGGATTTCATTCAAATGGCTGTCATATTGTCGTGAATGCATGTATGGCTTCCTCAATGGAAACCTTACTTCTAGGATTCTCTTCAGCAGATGAGGAGCAGGTGCAAGTGGATCTAGGTCACCTGGCCTAAGCCCCGCCCACCAGGTGCCTTCCTGCCTGCCGCTCTTTTTCACCACTTAGCAAGCCCCGCCCAACTGGTGCCTTCCTGTTTGCCGCTCTTTTTCACCACTTAGCAAGCCTCGCCCACCTGGTGCCTTCCTGCTTGCCGCTCTTTTTCACCACTTAGCAAGCCACGCCCACCTGGTGCCTTCCTGCTTGCCGCTCTGTTTCCCTACTTAAGGAGCCCTCCAGCTTCTTTTCCTTTGCAGATGGGGATCAGGTGCAAGTGGATCTAGGTCACCTGGCCACCAGGTGCCTTCCTGCCTTCTGCTCTTTTTCACCACTTAGCAAGCCCCGCCCACCTGGTGCCTTCCTTCACCATCACCGTCTTATGGCCAATGCTGGATTTGACTTTTATGGACTTCATTCATTCACGGTGCGTCACTCTTTCTCAACTCTCATGCTGGACTTCCTTTGCATCTTGTACTCATGGTGGCCCTGAATCATGCTGTTCCCATCTTCATCTTGTATCCTGGCTTGCAACATTATGTCTTACTACTGACTTCCGCTTTTGTATTCGCTCTCCACTCTTGCTTCTCCACTCTTTTTGACTGCTTACTCTCTGTTCTCTCCTCCTTTCCCTTCTCCCTTTTCCTATCTCCTCCCCTTACTTTCTTCTATGCACTTACTCCATCAGAATTGTCCCTGGACCTAATATGATAGCAACCTCGTCTGTTTCCTCCACCCTCCCATTACTGTTTTTTTCCTCCCCACCACCCCTCCAGCACTATCTGAAATGTCGTCGGGAATAGTATGATAGTCGCTTGTTTCGTTCCTTCCCTCCCTTTCTGCACCCCTCTCCCTCACCTTTTGTTTTTCTCCGGCTCTACCAGAAATGCCGTCAGGCCTAGTACGGTAGTCGCCTGTCTGTTTCCATTTCCTTCCTACTCTCCCCCTCCCTTCCTTATCTATGTCTTAGCTCTTGCACTATCGGAAATATCATCAGGCCGAGTACGATAGTTAATTTCACATCCTTACTGTTCATGGCCTGTAAGAATGTGGTTGTATTTTCCCTTGTTCCCTCCCTTGCCTTGAAGCGCTTTGAAACATATAGTGTATAGGCACTATATAAATAAACGATCATAAACGATCATATCATATAGGTAGACTCACTGGAATTGCACGTGTCTGACACTCTGACTCCCAAAATATAGGCAGCATTGGGGAGGAGCTTTAGGCGGGGGTACTTAGCTCCATCTCTACATATTCATTATAAAAAAATTAAATCTCCAGACGTTTATACCACCTGGTATATGGCATTGTATATAGTAAAAATAGTGATGACCGCTTGACTCTTATGAGGTTTTCCTCATTTTTCTTTATTAGTATCAACTCTTTGTCTGGAAAGACTTTTTAAAATGTATATATTTTCCTGGTGACCAAATGTTTTTCAGCCACTGCTGATACGTTTCAGTCCTCCTGGCCGCATACATTCTGAAATGTCCTTATTTCGTGTCAAGTGGTCATTACTATTTTTTTGTTAAATACCACATCATATACCAGATAGTATAAACGTCTGGAAATTACATTTGTGCAGTTTTTGATCCATATCCATAATCTATATAGGTGATAGAAATATAAGCTCTTTTGAAATTCCAAGTGCTGCCGATCCTAGTAATACATCCTTTTACTTTTAATGTACACAGCACTTCTAAAGAAAAGGAACGTGTTTGTCCATTGTCTATATTGAAGGTTAGATATACGTAGATATATTTGGCATAGGCTGTGAGAGCCCAACTACTGAGAATGCACAAGGCCAAATAACATGTTCCATGGGCTGGTGTCCACGGAGGAGGCTGGACCATCACCTTTTAGCTCTCTTTCACAGAAGTACCGACTTGCATTTAAGAGTTTGTCCCACCCACAAGAACAGGCCAGCTCCGAAATGACTGGAAATGCAAAAGTGAACACGAGCACACATATCAACATCAGATGCTTACTTCTGCTTTGTTGGACATCTGCAGTGACAAGCGGCTGAAGGGCAGCACCGTCCTCTAGGTGCATCCAAATAGTTATTTCTCTTTTAGCATCTTACAGAGCGCTAAAACATGATTGTAGAAGCTATCATGATGGTTACATTCTATAGAATAGGTTATGTGAACTTTGCTCTTTGCCAAATATACTTAAACACATAATTGTGCAACATTGTATTGACTCCTTTGGAATAGATGCAGCGCCCATGAGCAGGGCGAATAATCCTTTTGCAGAGCTGTACTGAGTCTTATCAAATGTGGAAACCCACTAGTTCGAGGGATTATACACACTTGCTTATTCATAAAGTCAGATTTCTACAGTGTTAAGCGGCTAACTTGAAACATTTAAGCCATTATGGCTTTTGGCCGAGCACCAGCATGAATCAGCAGACTTGTCTCGAGCGCGGAGAGATGTCCACCTTTAAGGCCTTAGCTGAAAAATACTGAACTAAAAAGAACCTTCTGGCAATTTTTCAGTGGGCTCTATCTGACGTGTTGTGGACTGGTCCTAGAGGCACGGTTTACTAAACCAAAGGCCATGTTGGCACCCATTGGAATTTGTGTTGGCAGCCTAGGCATAAAGGCTAAATACTGAGTGAGCAGAACATCTAATTCTGCCTCTTAGTTGCAAGTAGTGGTGCCCCTAGTGCAGGATTGAGGTGCACAGTCACAGGCCTTCAGAGAGCCCCTTCAATTCCTGGTCAATCGTCCCTATTCCGGCAACAATCACAAGGGCCAAGTTCATCCACTGAAAGTGAAAAGAACAGGAGCTATGTAGAGCTGAGCATCAGCATATGAAGAAACGGTAGTGCTGCCATTCGACCACAACACTTCCTCTTTCAGGGCTGATAGCATCTCCATTCCCTTTGTGTGAAGTGATAGCAGCATTGCCTTCTTTCCTTTCCTTTTAAAGTCCAGCCCAGTTTGTATGTTATAAGGGACTTTATTTCCTGTGACATAACATTACAATCGACCGTGATGACATCACAGGCAGTGGCATCACATGACATTCTACCCTGATGAGATAACATGTTTTTTAGTTTTGGCTGTTAGGTGGCGCTTGTGCTACCTAGAAGCCGAAATTATTGCATTAGAGTACAGCTAGAGAGAAATGGCATATAAGAGGGACAAGGCTTGTAGGTGTCATTTGTTTATCACGTGCTAATCACTTTGGCCATTCCCACCCACTGTCTGTTCCTCCCTGCCAAACACACATCCTCCTTGGATCTCTCTGAGCTACTTTTATCAAGCCTTACCATCAACCTTTGTGCTGAAAGTGCCTGCCAGTGTTTTTTCAAAGCAGTCTTCTGAGAGTGAATAACTCAATTGGAGCTGTAAACGGGGTACTTGTGAGGAATTAGACCATCCGCTCAGGGAGTGTGCACTCGCCTGGGCTGTTTTGATATTTTTTTTGAAGAAATGGTTGTTGGTAGATAAACCTCCGGGAAATGTGTGGGGCTAATCCACACACATTGCCTAATGCTCACCACACAACAAACACATAGTCAAGTGTACAGCTGACCAGCGCAGTCCTCCTGTCATGTTCAGCTGGAATGCGACAGCCACTGGTACATCTAAGCATCTCAAGAAGGGGGAAGGCAACACCTTACTCCAGCCATGGCCAGCCTAATTAAAATATCAAAGGCTCCATGGATCCGCCCTGCCTATTGTAAAGTCCTGTGTGGTGGCAGCGCATAATGATGAGAGTTAATTGAAGCAGGCCTGCGAAGAGGCCTATTCAGAGAACTAACAAAGAGCAGGAAACCCCAACAAGTTTTTGATATGCAATGTGTCAGCTTGAATCTAGCTGCCACCCCTCTGTATGAAGGGTAGTGAATGTCATGTCTGGGACAACTGTTCACAATAGGCACCCCCTCAGGGCGTCCTCCTTTCAGAGGGACGAAGTATGTGATTTGAGGGAGACAAAGTCTGTTCTCACCACAAACTTCAAGGGAGACCTGCACTTTGATCAAGAGTCTCAGATAGCTCAATTAACCAGAGAGACCCTTTGATCCACAACAGAAAGGAAGATGGGTAGTACATGTTGTCGTCCCTGTTGCAAAGCACTCTGGTTAGGACCTCACACATAACAGAAGATTGTTGGTGGGACCCAGGATTGGTTCATTAAGGTAGGCTTAGCCTGCACAAATCACTGGGGCCCATGTGGCTTTAAAAGAGGGCTGAGCCCCTCACTTAGCAGATTATCCGATGACTTTGAAAGGAGTAAGAAGAAGGACTCATTTGACCCCTGCTGAAGGTACAGTCTGCCTCACAGCATCCGCCAGTGAAGGAAGGCCAGGATTTCCAAGAGGGAAGCAAGATTGCTCCCCTAAATATCTCCCAGGGAACAGAGGATGATACCGGACTCGGACCCCATCCAGCAGCTCCAGAACTGGTACCCAGCCAGCACACAGCATTCCCTGCTAGGTTCTGCCAGCAACCTTCCTAGATGGGAAGTGTCAGAGAGTCTCTGAACAAAGGACAAGGCTGTTACCTGCAAACACTCTCCACAGCTGTGGGCCGTCCACCTTGAAGGACGACACAAGCCCTGCAAAGAAGCTAGGAGGAGTGCTACAACAAGAATCAACCAGTGTCCATCTTTTGAGGAAGTCGAGCCCTCGAACCGCGACCGGCTGCACCACTGACTGTTGTCATGCTGTAGTCACTAAAGCCATCCGAGACGCCTCGACCAGCATTCCAGATCTGTCAACCAGCACAGAGACAACGTTTCTTGACCCTGAGACTCTGTGTAGGCCAGCCTACACCCATCTGTACAGCCTCGCGTGCCGAACTGCCTGGCGCCTGATACCCGCAGCTGTCTCCTGTCTTGAAATATGTCGTAGGAGCCGCAAAGCATCCTGGAACCGACACTGTTGAGCATCAAGATCATCTCAAGCACCAGGTACATTGTGGTTCTGTCCCCCTGGTCCTTCTCCGAAGGCCCCTAGTGACATTTACACCCCCTTGCTTCCTTGGCACTGAAACCAAATAACCTTAAATAGTTAAGACTGATTGCTTGACTGACTACCCTCCTGTCAGTATCCAGAGAGCATCCCTTTCCTTCGTGAAACTGTCTGTTCTCTGTGTTTATTTACAGGGTCGGTTGTATTTTGTAGTGTGGTATAACTGTTGGTTATAATAATAATAAAGTAGATATTGTTATACAACCTTGACTAGACTTTTCCTTTTATCATTGGGTAATCATTGTATTTTCGCTGTGTTGCAACTAACCAACAATCCACACCCTTGCAGAGATAATCCTGCTGTTCCGTCCACGTTACCAAAATTGTACAAAGAGGTTTATAATTTACCTGTATTTCCAATCTGTTTGAACCCCTTCTGGTGTACTAGAGGTGTGGGTCTGATTGATGGTTTAGAAACCGATATTCCTCCCTGGACCACTGGTGCCCCGGAAGTTGATTTGTCACATTGGTGGCAAGCGGTCGGATCAGTTGGAGCCTTGAGCACAGCTCAGTCACCCAATGATAAAAGTACTATTCCAGGCAATGTTTAGTCACTTCTAGGTATTATTAATAGTCATGGATCTTGACATGGAGACTATAAAAGGCAGGACCAAGGATGTCATGTGCGTCTTAGGTCAAGAGAGGGGACTTCCCCACAGCACTAAGGTTAATGAACCTGAGTTGCTGACCAACCCCCAAGCTTTGGTAGAAGCGACAGTGGTTGGCAAGAAGACCCCAGGGGACGGGCTAGGCCATCTGTACCCGAACTGACAAGACTTTCCAGAGGGGGAAAATAACGAGGATGACCGCATGAGCAGTGTTTTGTCGCCAATCATCCCGCCGGGGGGCAAGTGTAATTTCTCAACACTCAAGAGTGTCAGTGAAGACAGGGGCTAGTGCGGCATCCCAGAGGTCCCAGGCCTCAGCACAGTCTCTAAGTGGCCCAGTAATTGGTCTGGGTATTAATGAGGTAGCAGCTTGAAAGCTCCTGCTTGAGAGGAGACTAGTGCTAGAGGAACAGAAATAGTGGGACACGGTCGCCATAGAGCTGCGCAATATGGTGCTTGAAGAGTAGAAGGAGGCCAACAGATCCACCTCTAACAAAAGCAGCAGTAGTGGCACAAACCAGAGTGCCTGGGATAAGCCCCAACAGCACATCCCCAAAGACTTGGTGGAGGCTTATGTAGTGGGGAAGGATATTTCTGACTGGTTTGAAGTACCCGAGCTGGCTTTTCAGCTACAAGAGGTGGATGAGGTACTGTGGGGTGCAGCCCTAATGAGTCACTTGCCAAAACAAGGGACTGATGCAATACTTCAGTTAACTCCTGAGGAAAGGCCTGTTTTGAGAGCATGAAGGCAGCCCTCCTCAGGAAGATCTGTAAATTCTAGAACAGTATCTCAGGAGCTACAGAGAGCTCGGAAATAAAAG
Source organism: Ambystoma mexicanum (assembly GCF_040938575.1). NCBI lineage: Eukaryota > Metazoa > Chordata > Amphibia > Caudata > Ambystomatidae > Ambystoma > Ambystoma mexicanum. The sequence continues at coordinate 355,855,482 of NC_090921.1, forward strand.
TAGGCAGACTGTAGAATAATAGATGAGGCGATAAGTTTTGAAGTTATCTAAGTATTTATTATGGCGAGCCCGCCGAGACCCTCCCTCAGCCAACTTCAGCCAACTTCTCCCAACCGTCACTGCCGTCACGGGAGCCCCTTTCAACCTAGAATCATAACAAAGGAGAGGACGCTCGCGTGACGGCACGCTCATAAACATTTCCATTCACTACATATCTTCCCCCTTTGAAAAGAAAAAAAAACATTAAAAATGTATTAACCACCTTGCAATTATTATGCGATAAGGTAACATTTTGTAAATTTAGAAAATCTGAAGAACATAAATAGTACAGCATGTAATTGAAATTTTAAACCATAACACCACTCACAGAACAATCATGCCGTATAGTCTCTCATCCAAACAGGTTTGGACCTCATCCTGCCAGAATTACCGAATTTGTTTTCAATCTGCACATCCTCATTCTCACTACCTTTTCTTTCTTGCTTCTCTGCCCTCTCAACTCTCTCATCCATCCCATATACTTTAGCAATCCTTCCTTTTGACCACACTTCACCATCTTCCAGAATTACTACAGACTTCTTGACTGTGGATATCCTATTAGGTCCTAAGTATTTGCTTTCTAAACATTTGTTCACCAATCTCGGATTCTTTACATATACTCTCTCCCCCACATTCCACTCACGCTCCTTCACCTTTTCACAGACATTGAAATTGGCTACATTATTTTCTTGACTGGCATTAATGAGTCTCATTATTTGTGCTCTATCCTCATGAACCACTTTAGCTACCACTAAAAAGCCCGGACACAGTTTGGCCCCGGTTGCCTCCCCTTAAGGGACACAAAAGGTGACACTCCTGTCACAGAATGTGGAGTGGTTATATAACTCCACGTCAAAAGGTTCAACACTTCTCTCCAAGGTTGCCCCCGTCTCATTGCTAATTGCAAACCTTCTTTCAACCATCGATTGACCCTCTCCACAAGCCCATTAGCTCTAGGGTGATACAACGCCGTTTTGATGTGTCTTATGCCGTAACTACCAAGAAATCTCCTCATAGCTTCAGACACAAATTGAACCCCGTTATCCGAGACAAGTTCTGTAGGTACCCCTTCTTTAAGAAACACTTTCTCTAAAAATGCTATCAACTCTCTAGCTGTGACTTCCTTGACTGGTTCCCACTCAATCCATTTTGAATGAAAATCAATTAGGACAAACAAAAACCTCAGACCTCCTCCTGAACCCTTTATAGGTCCCATGATATCTACTGCAACTTTGGGCCAAGGTTGAATAGGAACAGAATTTGGAACCAATGGAGTCTCACACACTACTTTAGTCTTATCACTCATTTGGCATATCATGCAATCTTTCACCCACCTCTCAGCCGTCTTGTCAATTCGTGGCCACCAATATTTCTGACAAAGTTTCCTTTCCATAGCACTTTCTCCCGGGTCCCCCTCATGTGCAAGTTCTAAAAGACAAGACCTGACAGACTCTGGAGGAACAATACACCTCCCTCTCCTTAGTTTCCCTTCAAAAATATTAAATTCTTCCTTGAGTTCCCACCATACTTCAAATTTCCTCTCCAAATATTTCTTTTGGGGCCAACCTTTAACCGTCCACTCCTTGACTAGCTTAAGTTCCTGATCAGATTCTTCCCCTTCAGACCACATTTCTTGACTGATTGCGCTAAGAACTTCAGCTACTACCGATTCCTCTTCAACAGCTTCACTAACATTAACTTCAGTGTCTCCAATCGGTAGCCTGGACAAACAGTCAGCTACTACGTTTTTTCCCGGCAGAAAACTTACTTCAAAATTATATGCATGTATGCCCAAATCCCACCTGCTTATCCTCGGAGAGCCTAGAGCCCACCTTCCACTCTCAAAAAGTTGCACTAGTGGCTTGTGGTCAGACCTAACAATAAAATGCCTACCCCACAAAAAATACTTAAAATGTGTGATAGCCCAGAACATAGCCAAGGTCTCTCTTTCAATAACGGAGTGTTTAGATTCTGCTCCCTTCAATGCTCTCAACGCAAATGCAATCACTCTTTCCTTATTATCATTGTCATATTGTACTAAAGTTGCTCCTAGTCCCAATACGCTTGCATCTACCACCAATACCGTTTTATCTGATTAATCAAATTTTCCAATTGAGGGAGCTTTACTAATCGCTTCCTTAATGTTTTCAAATGCTACACCACAGTCTGATGTCCATTCGAACTTGCCACCCTTTTTAAGTATCATCCTTATAGGAGTGGAGACCATTGCAAAATCTTTAATAAACTTATGATAGTATTCAGCAAGGCCCAAAAAGGACCTCACTTGATCCTTGTTGCACGGCACTGGTGCATCCTTCACTGCCTCCACCAAGCATTTCTTAGGTCTCACTCCACACTTATCAATTTCATGCCCAAGATATTCCATTCTCTCAACTCCTATCTTGCACTTATCTCTCTTCACAGTCAAACCAGCTTCAGACAGCCTGCCAAAACATTTGCTAAAACCTCATCATGCTCAGCCAAACTGTTTGCATATATAAGCACGTCATCCATGAAATACTACGATGTTCCTTATCCCTTCCAATATAGTGTCCATCACTCTCTGAAACATCGAAGCTGCAGAAGCAAGCCCAAACGGCATTCTACAATATCTGAAAGTACCAAAAGGCATTATGAACGCAGTCAGATGCTGGCATTCTTCTCTCAAGGGAATCTGATGGTATGCTTGAGAAAGGTCCATCGCTGAAAAAAACTTTAGCTCCTTTAAGAGTAGACCACGTGTCCCCAATTATTGGTAATGGATGTCTGTCTACAAGTATGTTTCTGTTTATATCTCTCATTTCCATGCAAAGCCTTATCTGTCCATTTGGTTTCATTGCCACAGCTATAGGAGATAAACACTCAGAACTCTCACTTTGTTCTATGATTCCTTTCTGCAGCAAAATCTCAATTTCTGATTTTAACTTTTCTCTCAAATCGTGAGGTACTGGTCTCACTTTGTGCACTCTTGGTATTGCTCCAGCCTTCAATCGTATTTCATGCTCAAACCCCTTGAACATCCCCAAATCTTCTTGAAACACCTTAGAAAACTCTTTTTCCACTTGTCCTTCACCTCAGCCACTGTGACAGTCGCCTCTGCATTTGCCTGTATATGAATGCCCAGTTTGTGTTGTTCACCCCACCCTAACAGGGAAGACCCTTCTTATGTCACATATATCTCTGATTCACAACTTCTTCCTCTGTACTTGATGGCCGCTTGGAACTTCCCCAATATCTCAATCTTCACATTACCATATGCATATGGTTCAATGCTGTGCCGTTTAAGATCAGTAATTGAGCCTTGTAAACAGTTCTCATGCGTTCTTTTAGATACTAGAGTCCAGGGTGAGCAACTATCCACTTTTAATGTAACAACTCTTCCATTTATCATAAGCGCATCGGTCGGAGCACTTCCTCTGTTGAAGACTTCTGCTATCTCCAACACATGCTTGGATTGCATGCTCTGGACTGCACTCACACATTCTTCCTGTTCTGGGATTCTTGCTCCAGACTCAATATTCTGCACTTGACTGGAATCTCGACAGACTCTTGCAAAATGTCCCCTTCTTTTGCATTTTAGGCATGAGACATTTCTCGCTGTACAAAATGCACTCTTGGAAATATGACGATTGCTGCCACACTTATAACACTTAGGGCCTCATTACGACCCAGGCGCTAATGGGTTAACGGCGCCGTAAAAGGCTGCGGCGCCGTTAACCTATTAGCGCCTAATTACGAGGTCCCTTTGCGGGACCCGACCTTAACAGCTGGTGTAGACCAGCTGTTAAAGTAGGGACCCGCAAAGGGACCTTGGTACTAATTACGGTGCCGCAATTTGCGGCACCGTACTTAGCGCCTTCCCCATTCCCATTGAGCCCTATGGGGCAAAAATGGGAATGGGGAAGGGCCATGGAGGAAGGGGGAATTACCGCCCCGCCAACCTTGTATTGGGGTGGTAAATCCCCCTTTCTCCATGGCGGAGTCGGTAATTTACCGGCATGGACCATGGTGCTAAAAGCACCATGGTCTTCCACCAGGGTCGTAATGAGGCCCTTAGTCTCCTTATTCATGCTCATTCCCCTGACTCCCTTAACAGCTGCCACTTCTCCTTCTTGTTTCTCTCCTTTCATGGTCGACATGTACTTATGTGTCTGCTCCATTACTCTGGCAGTCTCCATTGCCACTTCTAGAGACACATCTTTAGTCAGTAACCTTTCTTGAATTTTCATATTACTGGTCTCGTATTAGGGAATCTGTTAATTGACCAAATTCACATGTGTGGCTCAAAGATCTTAATGCTGCTATAAAATTCTTCACTGGTTCACTGGGCTCCTGTATCCTCTGAAAAAACTTATGTCTCTCAAAAGTTATATTTTTATTTGCTTCAAAATTAATTTCCAGTTTTCCCTCAGCTAGTATATTGATCCACTTCTCCCTGACCTTCTAGTGGAGGTTGTGGCAAACCATCATATACACTACGGCCCGCTGTACCTAAGTTGTGTAGGAGAATTGCTTCCTTCCTCATATCAGCACATTTGTCTCCTCCAATTGCTACTAGGTAAGTGTCAAAGAGTCTCTTTCACCTGTCCCACCTTATTGGTGGGACACCAGGTTCCATTAAGAAAAGTGGAGGTGGGGCCATGCTGGCTGCAGCCATGACTATAGTGTTCTGAGAGTATTGTGCTTATTTACAGTCCACTTAAAGCACTTCTTCCAGTCACTTTGAGTAATTAAGCCCTCTATTATCAATGCATAGTTCAAAGCAGGTATAAAGCACTTTAATTGAACGTTTGTTATTCCTCAGAGCTTGCTGCTCTATTTCCTTTAATTTTATAAATGCTGAAGCCAGCGTGGGTCACGTGAGCGCTCTGATGTATAATGCTATGCACGATTTGAGGGATCGCCCACTTCCTATTGGGCTCGATTTGAGAGGGACCGCCCACTTCTTATTGTGTCCGACTCTCTTACAGTCTCGAAGAGGAAGGGACCGCCCACTCCGTGTTGGGCCCAAACTCCTCCCCGCTCCCCCTGTGCCACTCCTCACCTTAACGGGGAGCGGGGCTGGTGCATCACTGCTGCTCTCCTCTGCGCCCCGTGAATCCAATCTGGAAGAGGCGCGGTGGCAGGAACCGGCAGCGCCTTTCATTGCGCTCTCTCCCCAGGCACCGCGATCTGCCTTGCAAGAAGAGGGGTCCGGCGGCACCCCGCAACGCTCCCTCGCACCAAATGCAGGGAGGGTGGGAGGTGCCGGGTCCCCCGGCGATCCATATGATCCGAGCAAGCACGGGCGTGCCCTGTTACTGGGTTGTTCTCCGTCACGGGCTCGCCACCATCCTCGTTGCCAAATGTAGAATAATAGATGAGGCAGTAAGTTTTGAAGTTATCAAAGTATTTATTATGGCGAGCCCGCCGAGACCCTCCCTCAGCCAACTTCTCCCTACCGCCACTGCCGTCACGAAGGCCCCTTCCAACCTAGAATCATAACAAAGGAGAGGACGCTCGCGTGATAGCACACTCATAAACATTTCCATTCACTACATGGACATTTGAAGCATTCACACACTTGTTGTTGAAATACCTGAGCGGGTGGGTGATTGGTAACAAAGTTGACAAATTTTAAGTGATGTACAATTAGATTGCGGTGAGCATGTATTGAAAAATTGTGAGGTTAACCTACATCAGCATCTTGTGGACAAGACTATCAAAGACCCTAGGAAGCTTGCAAAGGGTGGCGACAGGTTTGTGAGTACTCAAGTCCAGGAAAAGGCACAGGCGAGTACATCCAAACCGGAAGAGGAATCGGCAGACAAAAAAGTAAACAAGGACGGGAAGGACAAAGGTCCAACCCAATCCTATTCGAAGTCAGGTCCCCAAAAGAACGAAGGGAAATCCCAAAACTCTAGTTCAGCCGTGCACACCGAAAAGAAGAGCACAGGCACCCCTAACACTGGGACACCTGCGTTCTCACCGCCCAAAGGCTGTTTCATCTGTAAGGAGCTGGGCCACAGGAAAGGGGATCCTGCTTGCAAGGGCTTACGCAAGCAGACCATAGTGAATGTTGAACTCCTGGAAGAGGCCATCATAAGTGTAGGCCTTTTAGAGGAGGACTTCCCACTTGGCCAAGGAGTGGCTGAATGTAGATTGGTTACACTCAGTGGGTACAGTACCAGGTCTCCAGAAGGCCCCAGTTGCCAATAATACTCAACTCTATCTGGAACATGTGTATATCAATGGACACAAAACTCCTGCGGTACGAGACACCACAGCTGGCATCACCACTGTCACCCGGCAGTGGGTACAGCCAGGCCACTATATTGATGGACCTAATTTGTGCGTCAGTGTGTTTGACAGAAAGAGTAAGTGCCCCTTGGCAATAGCAGAGTTCCGCTGGCGAGGCGAAATGACCCAGCACAGTGTAGCGGTGAAAGATTCCATCCCTGTCCCATGTCTGTAGTGTAATTATCTTCCTGTTCCTGAAATAGTTGCAGAGGCTACCCGATTGAGGGCCAAAGAAAGCACTAGATTGAACACTCTGAGAGCCTAAGGGAATGGAATGCTTCAAGAGGGCTTGTTGTAAGGACCAGCTTGGCTGGTATCCCTAGTTCAGTTCCACAGACTACTGAGTCGCCTACTCCTGCAGGAGTGGGGCTAGTAGCCATTGAGGACCCTACTTTGGTAGCAGGGGACTCAGTGACTTCAGAGTTGCCTGGCGCAGTGCAGGAACCTGAGGTGAAGGAGCAGGTGGGTGCAGAACTGAAGGGCCTGGCCAAGCTCGATGAGTTTGCATCTGATGTGGGCCCAGGTCAGACTGACTTCTTAATAGCCCAGAAAGAGTGTCCTGCCCTAGGGGGTCTGTGGAAGCAGGCAGAGGAGCAGGCTAAGGGCGAGGCCCCCGAAGTGTTCAAAGTGTATTGGGAGAATGGACTCCTGTACAGTGAGCCAAAAGATTCTGAGGGCGAGGTCACCAGAAGGTTGGTGATTCCCCAATGCCACAGAAAGTTCCTTTTGTATTTGCCTTACCAAATTCCTTTAGCGGGTCACTTGGGAATGACTAAGACATCAGACCGGTTGTCTGTGCACTATTACTGGTCGCAGTTTGGCATAAAGGTTAAGGAATTTGTTCGGTCCTGTCCGACTTGTCAAGCATCTGGCAAGTCAGGTGGTGCCACAAAGGCCCCCTTAATGCCACTACCAGTGATTGGGTGGCCTTTCGAGAGAATAGGCATGGATAATGCGGGTCCTTTGGATCCTGAAACCAGCTCAGAGAACAGATATATCTTGGTGGTGGTAGACCACGCCACAGGATACCCTGAGGCTGTCCCTCTGAGGAGCATCAAAGCCCCTGTTGTTGCAAAGGGTCTGATTAGGATATTCTCCAGTGTTGGATTCCCCAAGGAAGTTGTTTCTCACAGGGGATCGAACTTCATATCAGCGTATATGAAGGCTATGTGGGAAGAGTTTGGAGTCACCTACCGGTTCTCTGCATCCTTCCATCCACAAACCAATGGGCTTGTTGAGCGGTTCAACAAGACGCTGAAAGGCATGATAGATGGCTTGGAAGAGCACCTGACGAGAAAATGGGATATTCTCCTGCCACGCCTTCTGTTCGCCTACAGGGAGGTGCCAGAACAGAGTAGGGTTTAGCCCCTTTGAGCTTCTGTTTGGACACCCTGTACGAGGTCCCCACAGTCTAGTGAAGGAGAGATGGGAAAGAAAACCCTCATCCCCTACATGAGATGTGGTGGACTATGTTCTCAGCCTTCGGTCTACAATGGCAAAGTATATGGAACAGTAAGCAAAGAACCTAAAGACCAGTCAGGAGCTAATGGAGCACTGGCATGACCAGGAGGCCATAGTGACAGTTTATTCTTCAGGCCAGTGGGTGTGGATTCCGGAGCCTGTGAAACCTAGTGACCTTCAGGACAAGTGGACTAGGCCTTACTGTGTGCAGAAAATGTCAGTGAGGTGAATTATCTCATTGACGTGAAAGGGCCCAAACAGATGTACAGGGTCTTTCACGTCAACCCACTAAAACCTCATTATAGCTGGGATGACTTAGTCATGGCATTAGTGACTGACGGAGAGACGGAGGAGGAAACTGTTCCCCTCCCAGACCTCCTGCACACTGAAGCCACAGATGGGTCAGTTGAAAGTGTCAACTTTGCAACAGACTTGTCAGAACATCAACAGACAGACTGTCGCTGTTTATTGGGCAAGTTTGCCTACTGTATTCTCTGAATCCAGGTCGCGCAGATTGGTGCACCCATGATGTGGACACTGGAGACAGTAAGCCTGTGAACAGTAGAACTCACTGGATGTCCGATAAGGTCAGGTACTCCATCAATGAGGAAGTCTCCAACAAGCTGTCCCTTGGCGTGATAGAGCCATCCCACAGCCTCTGAGCTAGCCCAGGGGTACTGGTCCCAAAAAAGACCAGTGGTGGGAAGACTGAAGTTTTATTTTGTGTGGACTACAGGGGGCTCAATTCTGTCACGAAGACGGATGCTCATCCCATTCCTCGGGCCGATGAGCTCATTGACAAGCTCGGCGCTGCCAAGAACATGAGTACCTTTGACCTCACAGCAGGTTACTAGCAGGTCGGCTTGACAGATGGAACAAGAGAGAGGTCAGCATTCTCAACCCCGGAAGGACTATCAATTCACTCTGATGCCCTTGGGATTGAAGAATGCCCCTGCCACTTTTCAGCGGATGGTTAACCAGGTTTTGTCTGGGCTGGAAATCTTCAGTGTTGTCTGTTTAGATGAAATTGCTGTCTTCAGCCACACCTGGGAGAATCACTTATCCCACCTGAAACAAGTGCTTCAGACGCTGCAGAATGCAGGTCTCACTATCAAGGCCAAGATGTACCAGACAGCGCAGGACACAGTGACTTTCCTAGGCCACCTGGTTAGAGGAGGTAAGAAACAACCTCTCGGCGAAGCAAAGGTAAAGGCTGTGAAGGATTGGGACATCCCCACCACACAGACGCAGGTGAGAGCCTTTTTAGGTCTCGTCGAGTAGTACCAGTTGTTCATCAGAGGGTATGGGACCATTGTCATGCCACTGAATGATGTAACCTCAAAGAAAATGCTGAAAAAGGTAAGCTGCCTGTCAAACCTCCTTTCAGGATTTAAAGGATGGATTGTGCAGGGGCCCAGATCTGAAAGTGCCATACTATGGTCAGCAGTTCATTATCTAGACAGACGCCTGTGATTTTGGGATTGAAGCAGTGTTTGCTCAGCTGAACTCTGAAGGGGTAGAACAACCTGTCACCTACAAATAGCCGGCGGTTGAAAATAAGGGAATTGAACGGGGCTGTCATAGAAAAAGAGGCGTACACTGTTGTGTGGGCCGTAAAGAAGCTGAAACCCTACATCTTTGGGTCTCACTTTACGATCCAGACAGACGACCGGCCTCTTCAATGGTTAATGGCCATGCAAGGGGAAACCTTAAGCTTTTGCGTTTGGCCATATCCCTATAGGGATTAGAAACAGGCATCCAGCACAAGCCACCCAGCATGGAAATGCAGATGGCCTCAGCCAGTACTTTTGCCTTGATGTCGAACCAGATCCTCAGTAGGGTGGTGGTTCACATGTTGAGGCTGGGGGGCATGTGAGGAATTCTACCAATCGCACAGGGAGTGTGCACTCTCGCCTGGGCTGTTTTGATATTTTTTTTTAAAGAAAGGGATTATTGGTAGATAAACCTCAGGGAAATGTGTGGGGCTAATCCGCACACATTTCCCAATGCTCACCACACAACAGACACATTGTCAAGTGTACTCTAGGGACACGACCTACCGGCACAATCCTCCTGCCATGTTCAGCTGGAATGTGACAGCCACAGTTACATAAAGGATCTCAAGAATGGGGAAGGCAACACCTTCCCCCGGCCATGGCCAGCCTAATTAAAATATCAAAGGCTCCATGGATCCTCCCTGCCTATTGTTAAATTATGTGTGGTGGCAGTGCATACTGATGAGAGTTAATTGAAGCAGGCCTGCCAACCAGCGTCCATCTTTTAAGGACATTTTTGAGGCAGTCGAGCCTTCGAACTGCGACCGGATGAACCACTGACTGTTCTCACGCTGCAGTCAATAAAGCCGTCTGAGACGCCTACACCAGCGTTCCAGATCCGCCAACCAGCACAGAGACAACGATTCTAGATCATGAGCCACCATGTAGGCCAGCCTGCAGCCGTCCATCCAGCCTCGCTTGCTGAACTGCCTGCCGCCTGATACCCGTAGCTATCTCCAGTCTTGAACTCTGTGGTGTAGCCTCCTACATGCTGATAATGTCATCTAATACCAGGTATGCTTCATCTAGCTGGTATAGTCACCATATACAAGGGACAGTCTCAAACGTGCAGATGCTGTCATCATATGCAAAGTGCATCATCAGATGCTTCAATAACGACATCAAATGCCAGGTAGTGCCTTGCATGCTCGATAGTGAGCATATGTAAGGAACAGCCTCACATGGATGAACGCTGCTGCTCAGTCATGTTCACAAAGCCCCATCCATGCACACATGCAGCTGCTTCTTCTTCAGCCAGGCCCTCTGGCGACCCATGTGCACATTCCAACTGTGCTGCCATTCTAACCTACCCCTTTCTCCTTCCAATACTCCTCATAAGCCATTTAGAAGGTCCTGAAGGGACAAGCGAGTGTGGCTGCAGCGGACATGGCTCTAAAATATTATCACTTCATTCAGTGATATTTTTTTGCAGACATGGAAACAAGGAGGTCCCCCAGGTACACGTCTGTGTGATAGCTGGGCCATTTTGTGTATATGAACTACTAAACTAGTGCAGTGACAATGCCATCGTGACTACTGCACCTGCGACATACCGGCCATTGTGAGCAATTCACTGTCTTATGTTACATACCAAATGATGTGCTATAAAAAAAAAACACTGTACTCAATAGAAATACTGCCCTAAAATATTAGTGTAGCAGGTTAGTATCTCTCCAAAATACTAAGCCATGGAATAATGCTTCTCAGAACATAGTTCATACGGGCAGTATAGCTCAGTGGCAACGCGCCTGTGTTGAAAGCGAGACGACGCAGAGAAATACAGGTTCGAATTCCGGGCCCACGCTTAGAAACCTCTTTGGTATTAAGTGCGTTATAAAAAAAAAACATTTTTTATTATAAGAAAATTATGTGCACTGTATATGACATATGAAATAGCTTAGAATAGATAAATCATAAAATCTTTGTAGAACTCGTTAGAAATAAAACCCAACATAATATGCAAAATATGTAGAAAGGCGTACTTTGGGTCTGTGTCATATTCGAGTACTAGACATTTGCTGGCTGCCCATGGATTTTAGAAAGAACATTTATTCCTTAAATGTCCTAATCACTTTTGCCAAGAACAGGGTTGCTAACCAGCATGCTATGTGCCAAAGTGGCAAGATTTCATGTTGGTCACAACAGTCTTCAAATGTAATGTGCACCTGCACTCTTATTTTTTATTTTAATGTTCATTTATAACGCACTTAATACCAGCGAGTGGATTCTAAGCACGGAATCGGGATTCAAACCTGTGTTGCGCTGCGTTGTCTTGCTTCCAAGACAAATGCATTGCCACTGGCAGCCTTGAACTAGAACCCACCAAAACTAGCAAAAGAAGCTATCAGAGGCAAAGCTTTGCATAAAGATGTCCAACACCCGATGGACAATCTCATTCTAACATGATTGCAAGTCAAATCTCTCCTTGGATTCGGACAGAATACATCATACAGACCTAGTCCAAGGTAGTCAAACGTCCAGGCACTGAACGTTATTTGTAACGCTACGGAACCTGGGGTGGTCCTTGGCTCGTTCAAACCCAAACAAATGAGAGTTGACTTAACACATAGAAACAACCCTCTCCAATTTAAGGAGATCTGAGATGGTTTCTTGATATCACAGAGACTTTGGGTTCAACCACAATCTTTGGGCCTGATTACGAGTGTGCCGGACCGGCACCAAAGGTGCCATTAAGCATACAGGCAACGTTGTTACCGGACCAGCACACTCCGAGTTCTGTGAGCGGCTGCCGTCCCACCCGCCAGGTCAGAGCAAGCGGGCGGGACAGCAGCCGCTCACAGACCTTGATGGAAGCACTGGCACTGTTGCACACAGCGCCGGTGCTTCCGTCCTCCCCATTCCGATGGGGAGTTACATTTTCCGGCGCCTGGCTTCGCAGATCGCCTGGGCTGTAGTGCCCAGTGATTCCCTAAAGCCAGGTGCCAGAAAAAAATACACAACTCCGGCGGCAGCCTGCCGTTTTTCCCGGCACAGCTACCGCCAGAGTTTTAATGAGGCCCTTTCTGTAGAAAACTGCACTCTTCAACTTAACAAAATCTGAGAAACCTTCTGATATCATTCAGTTTTTGGGTTCAACCAAAACCTGCCCTCTCCAATTTAAGGCAATCCTAGATGGCCTCCAAATATCAACCAGTCTTTGTGTTCACCCACCATCTACCCTAAAGACCAGGGGCCTGATTCACAAAGTGTTTTCCTATGGGATTGCGCCATCATAAAACGCTTCTGTGAATCAGACCGAAGAATTTAAAGTATTTTGTTTCTATGTTCTATGTTCTTACATTGGTGGTTTTTTTCAATGGGTTTTTTTTACAAACATGTTTAACGAGAAAACCCATCGAAAAATGTATTTTTTTTATTTCAGGGGGTTCCACCCCCAAACCCCACCCCTATTATTTGTTGACTCTTCCCGACCCCCCAGCCCTTTATCTGCCCTTTCCCACCCCCCTAAATTTTTCTATGGGGTTTTCGGCGACACATTTTTGTTAAAGCTTCTATCTTTATCTTGGGGTGAATGGCTGCAGGCATCATAGCGCTTCTAGTAGCGTCTTTTTTGTGTTTTTCCTTTATCTTCTTTCTGTTCTCCCTTTCCGTTCCTTTTTTATTTTCATTAATATTTTGAACTGCGCTCTAAATGCTTCCATCCTCCTCTCCCCCCATACCTCTTCCTTGCTTCCCTCCCACCTCCCTCCCCCGCACACCAATCACTGATTGGCCTCTGAAACCTTGTCCTGAGGCCTGGAACACCTTTGCAAGGTGTTGGCCCTGCAGCAACCTCCCCACCGACTCAGCTTCCATCTTCATCGTGGGGTGTGTGGCTTCAGCGCTACATAGCACTTCTAATAGTGTTTCTTCAGAGATTTTTCTTTACATTCTTTGCGTTCTCCCTTCCGTTCTTTTGTTTTCTTGTGTCCCACCCCCTCCCCTGATTGGCTATCCACTATTCCTCTCGTACGGGGACCGAGTCTCGCGTTCGCCACCTGCAGCTCACTATTTCTGGTCCCTGGCTGATGGTGAGGTGAGGCCCCCCCTGCGCCCCGTCCTTAATTTGTTAAAGTTTTGTTTTTTTGCAGTCACCCGCGCTGCATGCACTCCCCCTGCCTGCCCTTCCGTGTGTTCTACCCACCTGGTGTCCAGCCTCCTCCCTTGATTGGTCGGGAGGATCCCATTTGTATCATAGTGCTAGGGCAGACCATGCCACTAAGGACCACAAGGCAAAGGGCGGCTCCTACAGTGGTGGCCCCAAACTGTGTCTGCAATTGTCAGCAGGGGAGGCCAGTGGCCAGCCGTCAACCAGCAGTGACCATCAAGGTAGGTGTGGCCTGGGTGGGGAGTAGAGCAATCACTATACTCCAGAAGCCCTGCCACTATACCCACCCTCAGAACATAGCACACCAGACTTTTTGTACTAACGAGCTTCGCAACTAGTGAGGATTGTGAATATTACCTTGAGTCACATCTAGAGAGGACTGTGATTATTAACATGTGCCGCATTAAGATAAAACTGTGAATACTAGCCTACGCCACATTGAGATAGAACTGTGAATACTAGCAGGTGCTGCATTAAGATAGACATGTGAACACTAGCATGTGCCACATTAAGATTGAACTGTGAATACAGGCCTGTGCCACATTAGGATAGAACTGTGAATATTAGCCTGCATAGCATCCAGAGAGGATTGTGAAAGTTACCTTAAGTGACATCTAGAGAGGACTGTGACTATTAACCCGTGCCACATTAAGATGGAACCGTGAATATTGGCCTACTTGCCATCTAGAGGGGATTGCGACTATTGCCATGAGTCACATTAAGACAGAACAGTGAATGTTACCTTGAGTCACACCTAGAGATGCATATAGAACTGTGAATTATTTTTAACCTGCATCACATCTAGAGGGGACTGTGATTACCACCTTGTGCCACGTTAAGATAGAACAATGAACATTAGCCTCTGCCACATCTAGAGAGGACTGGGAATATTAACCTGCCTCCCCATCTAGAAAGGTCTGTGGATTGTGAATCCCCTCTGCCTCATATCCAGATAGGATTACAAATATTAGCCGACGTAACATCTAGACACAATTGTGATTACAAACCTGGGAATCCTCCCAGCCTCACATCTGAATAAACGTTAGGCAGAATCATAAGCAGTGCCCTTTGGGAACACCACACACAATTAAGACTACAAGTGACAGTACAAATTCACCTTTGGTACAAGCCTGTACTACACAGTAAAGTGGTAGCGATGGCTTAGCAGCCAGACTTATGTCAAAAGTAAAATGAGCAGTATCAATAGTTACACAAAGAACAGCAATTTACTATGGTTCAAACAAACACTGACTCAAGGTTTCTGAGTAAAGGAATATACATTTATTTACACATCATTTGTAAAACATTTCACTATTATCAAGCAGTTGAAAAATCACAATCTTAATACACTACATCGCACTCAATAGATTCTGGACAAGTTAGGCTCAAAATGAAGTGTGAGCAAAATGACATTCCAGTCATTTAAAAGGGAGGGAAAGACAAAGTTAGACCAAAGTTGAGCAGCACCAACAAGTAAGTAAGCAGGACAATCTAGAAAAAGGAACTACAATGAGGAAATCAAATCAAGAGGCCTGGGCCAAAATCAATGGACCAAAGTCTTTGCAGAGGATCACAAAGTTCAGAGTAGTTTGCGGTTAAGTCTTTGCCAAGAGTTCAGAACGAAGTTGGTCGGACGAAAAGTTACTTTGAAGAATAGAGAAGGACAAGCCGTCAGATTGGCAAAAGGTTTCAAGCACTTTTACCACGGTCGGACAGAACGAACAACTGGAATTGAACAGTACCTTAAATGGAGAAGAAGGCTTAGCTGAGGCGAACATTCCTGGCAGGTCCTGCAGGCTCACGGTTCCTGAAGCGACTGTTGGACTGACACAAAGTAGGAAGACTGGAGGGTCCTGCACGGCCCAGGGAAGAAACCAGCAGCAAAGCAAAGCAATGAATAAAAGGTGCGCTCCTTAAAACCCAAGCAGGGTCCAATCCTCCTGGCTATCCGGTTCACTGTAGCTGTGCACAGCAAATTCGACCAGAGGAGGGAGGCCTGGCTTGCAGTTTGGTGATCTGGTTGGTCCCACCAGCTCAAGAGGAGAAGATTCCTTGCAGATCTTCCCTGTCATCGAAGTTTGAAGATCCAGACCAGCAGCAGGGCTTCAACGGGAGGTTCAGTCTTGGTAGAGGTCCTCTTCTGTTAGCTTCTCTTCGGTTCTCTCGATCCAGTGGTGACTCTGCCTTCTCAGTCCCAGACACCTGCTTTTTATGCAGTTTTTCCCCATTCACACAGCCTGACTGTCAATCACACAGCAGGGTGGCTGTCCAGGCGGGACAGTCACCACAGCCAATCATACCAGAGTGCGACATGGGTCTCCAAGGAGACCCTGTGCAGGGAGTCTCAAACCCCTCCCTCACATCCTGTCCCCCTCAGACATTCAGGTACCTCAGGAGGGCTTCTGTGCAGAAGCCCGTCAAAGGACAGCGAACAAACAAACAAAACCTGGTTTGGCGCGCAGAGTAAAACACGAGAAAGACTTTTATAAAAAGAAATGGCGAATAAACCCAGCCAGAGCCATATAAAAGTAAATGTGGTCCGGCAGGTTTAAGTTCGAAGCTACTAAAATAGCCTCAAACAATACCAAGGCTATTTAAAATAACCACAGTAGAAAAAATAGGGTAGTTACCACTGCCACCAGCCTAATCT
This sequence comes from Ambystoma mexicanum, assembly GCF_040938575.1. Lineage (NCBI taxonomy): Eukaryota > Metazoa > Chordata > Amphibia > Caudata > Ambystomatidae > Ambystoma > Ambystoma mexicanum. Next base: position 355,871,575 of record NC_090921.1, read on the forward strand.
TAATGAAAAAGGGAACAAAATAATGTTCAATGAGAAACATACAAAAATGGATAACTATTAACCCTTTCCAGAACTCTCTTTAAGATAGTTTGTACTGAGTCTATGGATCTAAAAAGACTAATAAAGTCAATGGCAACTTTACATGTCCTGGGAGACAGTAGTCAATCCCAGAAAATGGAGTCTGAGTTGGCAAGTCTAAAAAGACAACCCTGTGTCACTGCACTAAAGGTGCTGGGTGACACACAGTAAAAAATGGATGCCTATGGAGTAGGTGAGGCTCCACAGTCTATAAACACAAAAATGTTAAACACACACAGCAAAACATATGTAAGAGTGGGAAAAATGACTCACACTCTTACCAGGTGAAAAAAACAAATCCTAGAAATCCAGCAAAGCTGCTGAGGGACTCAGTAGGTAAGGGAAATTAGCCATTCTGGAGAATTCTCCCTAACAATAAAGTCTGTGAATATCAGTTTACATAACTTCTAGAGGATTGAGATTACAAACGTGTACCGCAACTAAGAAAGGATTGTGAACACCAGCCTGACCCACATCCAGAGAGGACTGTGAATTATATCCTACTTCTCACCAAGAAAGGATTCTGAAATGGTCTGAAGATTAGCCTACGTCACATCTAGAGTAGACTGTGAACAGTAACCTGCCTCACCCCTGGAGGGGGCACTGAATATCAGCCTGCATCACTTCCAGAGAGGATTATACATTTAGCTCAATAAACAGCTAGAGAGTTTGCCCTAGCTATATACCCCTCTGACTAGATCATCCCCACAGCCACTAACTACATACAGTTTTGTTCCCCTTAGCCATATATAGAACCAGATAGACAGTATCTAGCTAGCCACACCACTAGACAACCTGCCAGCTGTACCAGACAAACCGACCTCACCTCAGACAGACAGACTAAGCACGAAAGGCTGACTGTGTGCGACGTCAGCACCACGCCCATAATCACAAACAAGGAAGCAAAGAACCAAACGAGACCTATCAGGAAAAAGCACCGACAATCATAGAAAAAAAAGAAAAAAAAACAATACCAAGCCAACCGGGAAAACCACTGCACGTGGCCTACCACCCATGCAACCTCAAGGAAAACTTGGAGGAAACATAAACTGACTAATTGCAAGGAACCTGACTGGAACAACCCAAACAAAAACAAAAAAAGAAATACTCCCACATCAACTCATCAACCTCCCGACAAGTAACACAAAAATGCCACAAAAACGAATAGGACCACAAGAAAGACAAATGGGAGAGGGAACAAACCCAACTGAATGCCACCACAGATCCACAACTGCAGAAAACACCCCCACAAACAAGATCGGAAACAGAACTACCGCCGGCAGAAGAGAAAAGTCTCTATACCTAACACCATACCTCACAACCAACCACTCACCGGAACAAACCAACCCAATCAACGAACGAATCAAGAAAGACCGACATCAGAACACAGCCACGCAAAGAAGAACGGACAATGCGAGAGAGAAATAAGAACGCGATCAATGCCCTAACCCCATATATCACAAAAACACCCTTCAACAGCTGCAAAATATAGAAGAGGAACATGAAGAAAACAAAAACCCAAGACTTAACCTGGAAGAGCTATTTGACAATGACACAAACACAACTGTACCACCACCACAACTGGAGAACTACATGGAAGAAAACCAAAACACCAGTCAGGTGAATATTAGCCCAGGTCACACCTAGAGAGGATTGTGAATATTAGCCTGCTTGCCATCTAGTGAGGATCGCAACTTATTAACATGTGCAACATTAAAGTAGAACTGTGAACATTAGCCTGCCTCAGTTCCAGAGAGGATTGTGAATAATAAACTGCTTCGCAACTAGAGAGCACTGTGAACATTAGTCAGCGCCACATCTAGAGAGGACTGGGAATATTAACTTGCCTCCCATCTAGAGAGGTCTGTGGATTGTGAATCCCCTCTGCCTCACATCCAGATAGGATTACAAATATTAGCTGACGTAACATCTAGAAACAATTGTGATTACAAACCTGGGAATCCTCCCAGCCTCACATCTGAATAAAGTCTGTGAATATCAGCTCACGTAACTTCTAGAAAGGATTGAGATTACAAACGTGTATCGCAACTGAGAAAGAATTGTGAACACCAGCCTGCCCCACATCCAGAGAGGACTGTGAATTATATCCTACTTCCCATCAAGAAAGGATTCTGAAACATTCTGAAGATTAGCCTGTGTCAGATCTAGAGAAGACTGTGAACATTAACCTGCCTCGCCCCTGGAGAGGACATTGAATATTAGCCTGCATCACTTCCTGACCTAAAAGTCAGGGGAATCTACAACATTTAATGAAGATCTCATCAATGTACTAACACCGATGCAGACACCTAATTCTGCAGTTATTCTACTGGGGGATCTCAATCTTTGGAGAGGGGACAAAAAAGATAAAAAGACTTAGAATTAGAAACTCTCTTGAATAATGAGAGGATCACGGTTTATATCTCTGAGCCCACACACACTAAAGGCAACATTTTAGATTGGGTTGCCAGTGATAATATACCTCTGTCAGAGGTCATAACTGCCCTGTGTCCATGGTCTGATCATGCCTCAATTAGATGCCAAGTTATGCTCCCCTCCCCGCTCAAACATCAACACGAAAAATCACGTAAGGTGTTAGGTAGAAACTACCGCAGAATCATGGCAGGAGACCTGGCAGAGTGCATGGATGTCTTGTGGTCCAAAACCAAACACTCAGATCATCCAGATACTCTTGTTGATACCTACAATGGAGAGATGACGAGGTTACTGGATAGGCTTGGCCCAAGTAAGCTGAGAAGTGTCAAGGAAAAACCAAACCATCATGAATGGTTTTCAACTGAGTTAGTACAATTAAAAACAAAAAAACGACATGCCAAGCATGTCTGGCAAAAATACCAAAACCACACAAATAAGAAAAAGAATATAAAGAAAGGATCACCGAAGCCAAACGTAATCACTATAATGACCTAATTAATAAGGCTGGGAATCAAACAAAATAACTTTTCAGAGTTTTTAAATCTTGGGAAAAACCCAGAGTTTTGATGCAGAATATAAACCCCTCGAAGAAGGACTGCGACAGAGTACAACAAACTCATGCTTGCTCAGAACAAGATTCGGAAGGAACTTGACGGGCGGAAAGCAGATATAACAAAAACATTTTTTAGGGAGGAACCTCATAACAGACTAGAGGAGAGTTTTACCCCTGGTCAAAGGATCCCAAATCAGGGGACAACCTCCATTGGTTTTAGGTTCAAGGAGACAACCACACAAGAATTTAAATAAACTCTCAAAAACATGCATCCGACTAACTGTCCAGGAGACCTCTTACCTTCGAAAGTTATTTTTGAACACCTGGACATCTTTACTCCATACCTTTGTAGATTTGTTAACTCCCCCTTCAATCACAGTACCATTCCGGAACTTATAAAAGACGTGGCAGTCACACCTCTGCTGAAGAAACAAGGACTGGATCCGATGGATGCATCAAACCTGCGACCAATTTCTAACACTTTGTTCTTTCTTAAATTAGTGTATAAGGTTGCAGCTACGCAACTTCAAACAGAAGTTGCAGGAATCTTTCATAGGAAACAATCCGGTTTTACATGCACCCACGGCATGGAGAGTGCCATGGTCGATCTACAGGCGCAAATGCTGGAAGCCTTGGAGAAAGGCGGATCAGGGCTGCTGACCCTCCAAGATCTTTCAGAAGCTGTTGATATCCTAGATCATCAGATATTATTGGAGAGGCTGAAAGTGATAGGGGGGCTCTCGGAGGAAGCAATATTTTGGGTATGATCATTTCTGGAGGGACGCAGATCAAGGGTGTACTGGGGAGATAGTGCATCTGAGGTAACTCTTTTGATGTGTGGAGTCCCCAGGGGGTAGTTTGTCATCTCTGCTCTTTAACATATATATTCAGCGACTATGCCAGGAGCTGGAGAGACTAGGCTTCTTTTTCTCCAATTATGCAGATGACTTTCAGCTCACAATGGAGTTGAGTGGAAGTTATACAGAGGATCAGGTGAAACTTAAAAACATAACAGGAAATCAAGAACTTGATGTCTATAAACTGGTTATGATTTCATGTAACAAAAAAACAGAGTTAAAGATCTATGGTACCAGACAAGCAAGGAAAAGGTTAGGCCAGGCCTATGGAAGTTTTTCTATGGAGGAGAAACAAATTGTAGTAACAACTAAGGACTCTAGACGTCTACACTGAGGCAAACCTTAATGCTGATGCTCATGTTCAATGGATTGTAAGAAATACTAACCACTACTTTGAGTTTTAAGGTTATGTAGGCCAATGATCACGAAAGAGAATTGTGCTAAGCTGGCGAGGACGGTCATTCTCTAATGTTTGGATTACTGTGATTCGCTTTTAGGAGCAGTGAGCAAAAAAGCCATACAAACACTTCAGAAAACCCAGAATGTAGCTGTACATATTGTGTACAAATTAACACGGAAAGATCCAGGATCCGTGGACAGGAAAGGGGTACACTGGCTACCTGTGGCAGCTCCAGTTGTATTTAAGATATTGAGATATTTAAGATATTGACTCTTGCTCATGAATGTATATTGGGGATTGCTCCCCAGTACCTTAGAGAAAGGTTGGTATTATACCAACCCGCGAGAAACTTGTGATCAGCAAAAGCACTTCTTTTGAAAATTGACTGCATAAAAAGAATCCAGAGAAGAGGTTGCTTTTTTCCGGTCTTGGCAGCTCGATCATGGAATTAATTGCCTGAATCCATGCAAACGCCACATCGTTTTTAGGAAACTCTTGAAAACCAGGCTATTGTGTAATGTTGGGAATATCAGAGTTTCTCCAACTCCTTCTGTATTGATCAGAGCCTGGACACCCAGGGGCTTTGGCGCCATATAATTAATTTAACATAACATAACAAGAAGACAACGCCGATTATAAAACACAAACCAAATCATACTATGAAAATCCACTGCAACTAATCAACGCAAGATCGATGTCAAAACACACAACAGAGATCTTCGACCTGCTGTGCGACAACAATATATAATAAATAAATATATATATAACAATAATATAATATAATATAACAATATATTTAATAAATAAATAAATAAATATCAACATCCTATTCATCACAGAAACTTGGCTGGATGACAACTACAAAATCACACCCCAAAGCTGCCTCACCATCAACTTCAAATGCCTACAGTTAAATAGAAAAGGAAAAATGGAGGAGGCCTTGCAATAGCATTCAAAGAACACCTGAAAATAAAAACAGACAAACCTCTAAGCACCAAGAACTGCAAATCCATGGTCATGCACCTATCAGCAAACTCAAAACAACCATTAAATTCATACTGGTTTACAGACCACTGACATATGATGAAACCTTCGTCAACAACTTCATAGAAGCCATCACCAACATAGTCATCCAACATGAACATCTCATAATCCTGGGGGACTTCAACATATGGTTTAAAGAAAAACATGTCAACTTACAAGGTACAATTATCATGCAACTAGCAACCATGAAACTACAACAACTGGTCAAAGGAGCAACACACACGGTAGGACACACACTTGATGCAATTTTTGCCAACAGAAAATGTATCACCACTGATACAGATACTGTGGAGCAACCATCTCATCATCCTATTTGTGATCACGTTACTAACCAACCAGCCCCTCAAACTCTCAACCACCACAAAAAGAAACTGGAAAGCCATCAAAATGATGAGCAACCTAATAGAACAACTTGAGCTCACAAAACCGTCTGCAACCGAACTGGACAAGGCAGACCTACACAGAAACACAGACCTACTACATAAATGGATCCGTGATACAATCAACAGCATCTCCCCGGAAAAACCGTTCAACCCCTATTAAGAAAAAGAGCAATGGCAAAATAGTTTACCCCACTACTAAGCACCATGAAAAAGTACAACAAGAAGCTGGAACTAGAATGGAGGAAAGAATATGACCAAGATAATAAAACTCAGTTCCAGAGGCAAATCCGATGGTACAAGAAGGAACATTCAAAAGGCAAAGAAAAAGCACTATGACTATAGAATCACCAAAGCCACCAACAGACATAAAGAATTGTTCAACATCATAAACGAAATGAGGAGCCCACTAGGTTGCAACAACACTTGGATACCTTCACAGAAACTATGCAACAGCCTAGCAGACCATTTCAAAAATAAAATCAACAACATCCGACAAATCATACAAAACAGACCAATCAATCCTAACACACAACCAACTAGATCCAACGAGTAGCCAGAGCACAAACTCCAAAACTTCCAGCTAATATCAGTAGAAACATTCGTCAAGCTGGTAAAAGATAGCAAGAAAGCAAGCCCGCCCATGGACCCCAGCCCCCAGACATCTACAAATCAATCCTTACACAAGGAACGCCGTTAGAATACTACAGAAATCTCTTGAAGCTGTCGCTCATAACAGGGACTGAACCACGATCCTTCAAATTAACGTATATTAAACCACTCCTTAAGAACACAAGTGGCGACGTGGAAGACCTCTCCAACTACAGACCTATTTCAAACTTCCCCTACCTGGCAAAACTCCTAGAAACCTACGTGTACAAATGAACTCAAGAGCATGTAGGAAAACACCAGTTGCTGGACCAAGCACAAGTCGGCTTCAGACCCGTGATAGGAACAGAATCTGCACGCCTATCCATCTGGGATGACCTAAAGACAAAGGCTGACTCTAACACAACCTCGGCCCTGCCTTGACCTCTTTGCAACATTCCACACAGTAAGCCATGACACCCTCATCAAGAGATTAGAAGAAATAGGTATAACAGATTTAGCACTACTCTGGATAAAATCAGTCCAAGAAAACAGAACAGAGACTGTCTGAAAAAACCCCATCAAATCTGATCCACGATTGAACGACTGCGGAATACCACATGGATCCTCACTATCACCAATGTACTTCAACATCTACCAGACTCCGCTAATCAAGATCTTCAAAAAATACGCAATAATTCCGCCTGGAAACAACTCCATACGCAAGGAAAAAACTTGGGGGCTCCTCTTTCTCCCGCCTGGCGGCAAAATCCTGGAACAACCTCCCGAAAGAAATAAGAATAACAAAAGACCACCTAAAATTCAGACCTCTGAAACAGACGGACACAACTGAAACAATAAAATCAAAAATGCAAAGAAAGCCAATTAACAACAAACTCATGACGGGACAGATAACACCGAGAACCAATGGAGAAGGGGACCACCCGATCTCTCTCTGCAGCAGGGGCCTCCCTCTGGGACAGCCTTCCTGCATCCCTGAAACTTGAGGAGAACCATCTCCGGTTCCGTAAGCACCTCAAAACCCTCCTCTTTGCTTCTGCTTTCTCTCCCCCTCTCCCCTGCTAAATTCCTACTAAAACTGCGCTGATTCTGCAACGGGGCCACTCTCACCGATCTCGGTCCTTGGCCCAGCCACTCTCCCCTTGCACTGCCTCCCTCGCAAACCCTGCAATGCGGGACTGTCTCTGCATCCCTACAGCCCCCCTTCCCAGCACTTATCTGCACTTACCTTGCACTTGCCACCAGCTGGCCCTCATTATTTATTTTGTTATTCTTCTACCCCTGTACTGCACTTTCCCCTCTCCCTTTCCCCTTGCACTTTTCCCTTCCTCCTACCCTTGCACTTGCGCGATTTGAATGACACCTGGCCTAGTAGGATCGTTGTCTGTCTTCGCTTTGTTCCCACCTCCCTGCCTCGTAGCGCCTTGAAACACTTGTGTATAGGCGTGTTACAAATGCCATATCATATCATAACATATCAAGAACAAAAGAGTCAATTCAAGGCTGAACCGACCATGAGCAACAATCCAATCAGGACAGAACAATACCTAACAAGGCTGCCACAGACAACAGGCACAACTAACAACCTAACCCACTACACAGCATCCCCCTGCCAGACATGACAACATAACCTCATGTGTAAACCGCCAATCCAACGCAATTTTTCATCCACACTGTTCAACAATTACCCCACGCTCACAAGATAGCCATCTTCAAAAACAACCCCACCATATAAGCAAACCGGCTAGCCAAAACGAGACCACTAGTGCTACACTAAGAAAGTAGCACCTAAACTAGTAAGTAGAAGATAGAATCCACTAGACTGACATAAACGAAACCCAAGCAGAATATCTGGAGATGGACTTAAATCCGAAACAACTAACCCAACACACACAACCAAAATCAACTGAGACATAGGTATGGTGATTGCCTTGCATCAAATCTGGACATGGTAACGACTCAACTGTCACACCCAGATAGAGCTATGGGAATGCGCATGGGTCACAACTAGATAGTTCCACGGGGACCAGTTTGCATCACGCTCAGACTGGGATGGAAGAGCTGGCCTGAGTAACAAGAAAGATAGAATTGTACGGACTGACTAGCGGGACATATGGACAGGGGGTGAGGGACAGCCTTGTGTCATGCTGAAACAAGTTCACTGGAAGGAAGACATTCATCTAAACCTTGAAAGACACACAATATGAGTGTGTATCTCTTCAGCCAACAAAGCTAAGAAACAACCCTACTAAAATCTCACCCCTCTGCATACACCACTCAAACACTAAATAAACACAACCATACCTCTAAAACCACAGCCACCCGCACACACTTCACTACACTGCAACAACAACAAAAACACGCATAGCCTTACACGACAGCACACGACAGATACCGACCGGATACCACACCAAAAAGCTCAGTGAACGGTGTTAACTTAAATTAAGCTGCCAACAGCACATCACAGCTCCCTTGCTCTTTCTCCAAACGTTGTCCTACTAATATACCCCAAACGACTCCCTTTTTTTTCAGATTCGCCAGAGCGCCAGGGGACCACTCCGGTGGTGATAGTGCGCAATATAAATATCCTTTAACATTAACATTAAAAAACCCATCGAAAAAATAGCCGTCGATGAAAGAACACTAGAAGAGTATCTCATATTCATCTCATCGGGGATTAGATTACTTCCAGTGTTTGCTTGGACCAAAGGAAAAATAGAGCTCGTCATTATGAGCTACTCGAAAAAATGAAAAAAATGGCAGCTGAATTACAGTATGTATTGTTATAGTATAAGGCTTTTATGCGGTATGAGGCTTTTATACGGTGTCAGGTCACCGTTGTAATTCTCTAAGAGGGTCTGAGTCCATAAATGAGCACATTTCATCCTTGCCAGTGGCATCCAGACCTTACTAGGTGGAAGGAAAAGGAGCAGAAGCAAGATAAGTGGGAGGGAAGAGGGGAAGGGTGCCACAGACAGAAGGTTGAGAGGTATACCGTGAGGGGCCCTTTTTGTGATGGTAGGGGTGGATGTTGATTATAATGCAGAAAAGAGGGCATCCCCTAAAGTGCTTGTGACCAATTGGACTGTGTTTTGAGTCAGATTTGGAGAACAGAATATAATGTTTGGATTCATGAGAGGCTCGAGAGAAGTCCTCAAGTTGGCGGCTTATTTCCCCATTAATACATTTATATTTTAACGCAGTGCATACTCTAAAAATGTAATTGGGGGACTGTCATATCTAAGGACTGAATGTGGCCTTGTCAAGTATAGCCTGTGTAAAAAGGTGAATGATTGCAGACAGCAAAGGCTACGAAGGGATACGCACTGTCAAACTGGCTACATTGAATACTGGAGGGAACCTATTGCTTGTTCTTTTGCTGCTATCATTTATTTTAATTCACAGAATGACATTACAGACCTAAATCGTAGAATAAACTGCTGGATTAAGCAAAGTATAGTTGTCCCAGAGACGCAATTCAAATAAGCCAGTACGGTAGCATTGTAAAGTCAAGAACAAGCTCTGTGAAAGGCAAATGTGGACGGACACAAACAAGCCAAGTGGAAAAGCCTCGGTCAGATGTCCTTCTGTAAACGGTGATAGTCTGGCCCCACTTAGCAAGAATATTCTAGTGATGTGAGCATGTGTTTGGTTTAGGGCAGTCAGGCTTTGAGTCCTTCAGCAACGCCTGGGTGTCCTTGTTAGCCTGTGGCCATTAAACGTTTAGCACCTCGCTGAAAAGTATTAAGATGACCTTGTTAGTACAGCAGCCCTGCTGAGACAATTCAGTACTGTCCCATTCAAGGTATAGCATCCATGCTCACAAGTGCTCCGATTGCCATCTTGGATGTTTTGTAGCTCTTCTTACAATTGCCAGTAGAGTGCTTTGAAGCTGTAGTCTGGTGTTATGAAGTACATCCACAATTAAAGTGTACTGATGTGCCTTTAAGACATGGAAGAAGCCTGGTAACAGGTAAAAAAAACGGAAAAAGGGTTGCAATATTTAGCATATACTTTAACAATTCTCATAAACCTTTAAATTAGGACGTGTAGTAAAATTTCAGATAGTAAATTATGCCATTTTTAAAAGCATTTTGAAAAATGTAGAAGCTAATGGCCTATGTTGGAGCAGTTGACATTTAAAGCTACAACTTTCAGGTTACACACATGACACCAATGATATTTATGATATGCACGTATCTACGGATAATTGCAGTTTTGTATGGTCTTTTATAGCCTGAGACCCTCCTTATCTTTTGAAAATTAGTATTAGGCTCGACCACTTTGTTTGTGGGTTATATTACACTTAGTACAGCCCTTGGCTGTTGTGCTCCTTGTTTTCCAACGACACCCTTAAGGGTGTGCGAAAATAACAAGCTAAACTGATTTACTGTTAGCATTTTTCTCCCCTTGGGGCAATACACACTTAATTTCTCTTTCTCCCCCTCCCCTTTGTTAGATTATTTTGAACTATGGCTGAAAGGGAAACCTTGAGTTACACAGAAGCACAGATCCAAGAGGCCATTAGTGGCTCAACCATTTTCGACGATGTACCACAGACTACTTGGTTACACCAGAGACTTTATTAAGAGCAAAGAAAAAGGGATTTTGCACCGAATTACACGGGCACCTACTCAAAGAAAATCTGAAGGCTAGCACCATTCCCTTGGGGCTACAAATACATGTCCTCCCAGCAGTCTTCCTGGAGGATGAAGAGTATGAGGTCTGTTTCAGCAGATCTCGACTAAGTGTAGTCGGGATCTGATGTTGTTAAAAATTAATACGTCCGAACGATTGGCAACAAAGCAAAAACAGGAGCTTGAGGTGCAGGAAGAAACTTTTTTGGCAAGTTGCACATTGGCAGAAGCCAAACACCAACTGAGTGCCATTAATTTAGAATGGGACAAATTTAAGAAACTCAATTTATTGAAAAAATCCAACAAACTAAAAACAGATATTGCAGCCTTTTCCAAAGAAAAGGTATATCCCTATCTAGCGAAAGATTATAAAGCTCCTAATTGGAACCATAGGTTTCAAGGTAGGCCAAACAACAATAAGCGGTGGTTAACATTCTCCGAGACAAGTTCCTCTGGGAGCGATCCAAGCAATCCCATACGTGGGCAAAACAGTAACAATAGAGGCCAGAATTTTTTAGGCAGGCGCCCACCCAGAGGCAACGGCCCGGCAGTGGAACAACAGCAGACATTCCACACGAGACAATGGGGATATCCCATGTAATGCGTTATGTAACATCAGTATTCAACCTATCCACACACCATTTAACCCCCATCGAGGAAGGGGTCTTGAAGAAAGGGCTAAGCTTTGTACCATCCACTGATAATACTATCAATAACTTAGAGATCTGAAGAGGGAAAATCGAGATCAAACCCATGCCCCCTCACTCCAGGCGCATATACAGAAGAACAGCAGGAAGAACAAGGAGCGCACTTATCATTTGAACCAGGCCCCAGCGCACCCATGGGTGACAAATATGCTGAAACACACCCACTTCACCAACAGTGCAACTTCCAGGCTACATTAGAATCAATGCTGCAATATCAGAATCTACAAACACAAAAATCCCTGTTTAAAGGCTTGCAAATGCCTATATGAATTAACATGGTCTAATTGCACAGTGTAAAGCCATGTTTCAGGAAAATTACAGCCAAGTTCATTTCTCTCACTGAACACTGGCTGCAGAAGCCTTCTGCAATGCTCCTCGCAAAAGCCACGAGCAGCCAAGGTCGCGAATTCAAGATAAGATTGCTTTCTGCAGACAAACATTTTTAATTCTCCACAAATGCGAATAAACCACGGCAACCCAGTGTGTTTTTTTGTTTTCTTTCTGGGAAAGAAAGACATTTTCGCAAAGACTCGCACAACATTTGAAACATAATTGTAACAAGAATGGCTCAGCCCAGCCAATCAGCGCTCCGAGCTCAGGTGCGGACTGCTTGCTTCAGCTAAAAAGTTATGGGAACAAAGTCATAATGCAACAAGTTAGAATTAGGTAATGGGGGGCTGGCACAGCTAAACCAACCCACTGACGTAAAAGGCTAACATCCAATTGTCAGGCTCTCTATAAGGGCTACATAAGTAACCTATCACTTAGCAGCCAATAGCAGGAGGAGATAGGTTTCTGGGAGCTGATCCAATTCTGTGAGGTCAGCCTGCAGTGTGAATACAAAGCTGGCTTGCAAGCCAGCCCCGGGGAAGACGGCGCCTGAACTCTCGATGTGCACGATGCTTTGCGTGTTTTCTTTTTTTTGCTGCCCAGAAATAAACGCAGTTTGGAACATGTGGCTGCCTGCTGGTGTCTCTGTTGCATTTCTGTGGGCCATATGGGAGATGTTGGGGACTCCCATAGCTGGTGAGGGTATGGCTGCTGGCCCCCCACTGCCCTGGTGGGGGTCCAGCTTCTCCCCAACAGAACGAACTCAGGAGGTTCTTCAGGACCATTAGGCTTAAAGAATTCTTCATGGAAAAACCAGGTAGACCCGACAAATCCCTAACAAGATTTAGACCCAGGTCCTCTTTTACTCCTAACATCAATGATATACCGGCAGAAATTGTTACCTTTGAAAGGATGGTGCTGAAGGCTCTACCAGTAATTATGAACCAACCTGGTAGTACCCGACACAAACAAAACCTGTCAATGGAGGAGAAATAGGCTTTAAAATCTTTGGCGGGGAATAAAAACATAGTTATTAAATCTGCCGATAAAGGGGGAGGAATAGTTGTGATGGATAGAGAAGGATACAAAAGGATGGTATTCGCCTTGATTAGTAACACCAATCACTATGAAAAGATACGTGTGGACCCCACTGATAGACTTATGGGCATGCTGCAAGAACTATGCACCCAAGGTATAGAGGATGGTTTTCTTACATCTGAAGAGGCATGCTTTCTAACACCCAGAGAGTGTCGGATGCCAACCATGTATGCACTGCCAAAAGTGCATAAAGACAGTGTCGACCCACCTGGGAGGCCAATCATATCACTGTGTGGTTCCGTACTGGAACCGGCGGGGAAATATATTGAAAAAGCGATCCATGCATTGGCGGAAGACTCTCCATCTTTTTTAAAAGATACAATGGCCACTATCAATCATTATGAGGGAATCAAAAACGTTAGACATCACCGCCCTCTATACAAACATCCCCTAGGACGAGGCATTAGCAAGCATTGAAGAGAGGCTGAATGGACGTTCGAGACCACATGGGATACCAACGCACTTTGTATTGAATCTATTGGAGATAGCCTTTTGTAAATATTTCTTCCAGTTTCTAGATGACATCTATATCCATAAACATGGCACTGCCATGGGGCAAGCATTTTTCCCGAGTTTGGCCAACATATACATGGCATTATTTGAAGACCAGTTTGTGTATAACAACAGCCCATTTGGCGAGTATGTCTCCCATTGGAAACGATATATCGATGATATATTCTTCATTTGGACTGGTGTGGAAGAACAATTGAAGGCCTTTCTTGCTTGGCTAAATGAGTGCAAACCCAATCTGACTTTTACAGGACATTGGGATTCAGTGCAGTTACCATTCTTGGGTTTAGTTATCGCTCAAAAACAAGGCTGTATATTTACATCACTATACAGAAAGGAGACCGACCGCAACAGTTTGCTTGAATACTCCAGTCAACACCGCATTCCCAAATGGATAATTTACCTTACGGCCAATTCCTTAGGCTACAACGGAATTGTACAAACTTGGCGGACTACGAATTACATGCCGACCTTTTGGGTACCAGACTCTTGGAGAGGGGGTAGCCACGCAAATTAATTAAGAGATCGGCTAAACGGGCACGGTGGATACTGAGGGAACATCTTTTGAGCCCAAGGGAGAAGAAAACTGATACCGATCAGTTGGTGTGTGTAACAACTTTTTCACCACAAACAGTACAGGTTAAAAAGCTAAATAAAAAACATTTGAATCTTTTTACTAGAACAGGTTGCACCAGTGGACTACCTCTGTTCGCCTTAAAATGGTCGAAGAACCTTCGGTACCATTTAGTTCAATCTAGGTTGCAAACCATTGGGACTAATTTTGCACAGAACAGCTTGAGAGCCACCTGGTGTAACAGTAAAGAATGAATCATGGGTCATTACCCATGTGGGAAGTGTAGTGTGTATCATCTCACCACAAAAACCACCAGATTCAAACATGGCACATTCAATTGGTAACTCCGACAATTTACAAACTGTGCATCCAGCAATGTTATCTATGTCATCTAGTGCCCCTGCAACCTACTATACTTAGGGATAACAACAGGGAAGGTATCCATCCGGATTAGTGAACATCGGGCACGTATCCGCACAAAATGCAGGGCTGCACCTTTGGTACAACATTATACAGCGGAAAACCACACGGAAGATGACATACAATGGACAATAATAGATCAATTGTCCCCGGACAGCAGCCAATATTCAATTCAATACAGGCTAACAAAAATGGATCCATAGACTCAATACCGATGAAACCGGCCTCAATGATGATAATCAGTGGTCATTCTTAATACAGTAAGAACGGCACTCATAATTGGGCTATCCAATGTTTGTATGCACATCGGTCTTCTCGAATGGACACCGACTCTGGGTGTCATATAAATATATGACATGATGATATTCAGTGGTGTCTCTTAATACAGCACTTTCAATTGGTCTATCTAATGTTTGCATACACATCGGTCATCTTGATTGGACACAGTGAGCTCTGCTAGGATTTGCAAAATCGTGCCTAATGGACACCGACTCTGGGTGTCATATAAATATATGACACGTTAGTGGAGATTGTATCCTTGTTTTCCTTGGAAGACTCCACTTTGTGGTAGTGCCCCTCAATAACCATATCAGACATGCTGTCTTGCAAATATGAAACCAATGGGTTCTACTCAGCATGGGTGCCATGTGAAATACTATGTTATTGGCTCCTTGTTTTCTTTAGGAACCGTTTGGAAACACCCTGCCGAGCTGCGCAGGTTTTTAGACTCAAGTGAGGTGCTGGATTCAGCAGAGGAGCCCGTCTTTTGTATGGGCACAACTGGCCCTTTAACTCATCTCCATGGGAACACACAACACGCAAATTTGTCCAGACGTGGTTTTCGATCCCGCCTTTGTAATCAGAGGCGCGGGTCACGTAGGTGTGCGTGTTCGTTGTTGAATACGTGTAAATGGCGCAGGGGGCGCCCGATTCGGCAATTACAATCCGGCAAACCTGGAGTAGAGCTCACCATGCGTGGTGGGTGTGCAGCCTGAATTAAGGATACGAGGTAAGACAAGGGCAGCAGGTCTCTGGGCAATGTTGGACATAGTCTAACATTTTGGGCGTGTTCGAGCCCTCAGCGTTGTGAGTAAACGCTTTGGGTTTTTGGCCCGTGTGAGGCACTGACTCCCAACTGTGTGCCGCGACCGCCGCGTGGATGGGCTCTCCCCAGAGGGCAGCAATCGGTTTGCTGCCCTCCTGGGAGATGCTCTCCCGCGGCGGGATGACGGCTGGCAGCAGCCAGGCGTCAGCACCTTTTCCAAACTATAGAGCGGGTACTGTGACTTTGGCATGCCCATATAATTTTTCCTGTCTTCATGCCCCCCCCTCTCTATTTACAGTGTCTGCGGACACACACAGCAAGGATCAGCTAATTGGAGGGAGAGTCTATTTGGAGAAACACATGGGGAACGTGAAAAACATCCCTTTGAGTTGTTTTTGAGCCAAATGAAGTACCGTGGCGAGGTGATATCCGCACAGAGTTAACAGGTCACAGTTACAAGGTAAATGAGGATGTAAGGATGGGACATATTGCTGTGTAGGGACGTGGCCACGGCAATAGAAACAATGGGAAAAACTACAGGACATTATTAACAAGAGGGACAAAAAAGCATAACATGGCGCTCATGTATTTACACCAACAGACAGAAAGAGAACTGTCCAGTAAAGAATTCCCCTTCCGCGATTGTGGCCAGGATAGAACAACTACATGGAGAACATCCATTTGAAGGCAGCAGTATACTTTTTGGATTACTTAAGTGTGCACAGGTTTCCCGAAGCCACATTGGGTAATACAACGTTAAAAACTATTATTCCCGGAATACATTGGTATACAGATTACCAAAGACTTAGTGGACCTATACGAGGCCAATTTTTCCCTACTCCTTCAACGATTCCATAATGATCTAGCTAGATGGAATAAATTGACGATATCTTGGTTAGGAAGACTCAACGCTATAAAAATGGTCTGCCTCCCTGAATTCTTGTACCCCTTCCAAATGTTACCCATTAAGATACCAAACAGCTTCTTCTCCGAGACTAAGAACACAAGCGTAAACTTCCTCTGGCAGGGGAAGAAAGCAAAAATTTCCTATGACACTCTAACACTCCCCAAAGATAAGGGCGGGTGGGTCTACCTGACCTTAAAAAGTACTATGGAGCGGCCCAGCTCTGAGTCCTGATCCCTCATCTACGTAATTATAAAGATCTCCAATGGGTCCACATGGACAACCACTACCTGTCCCCGGCTACAGTCTCGGAGTGGCTCTGGGCCCCTAGAAAAAGACTCCTGAATAAACTTAAAGACCACCCAATATTAAGCACCATATGGGACATCTGGACGGAGGGAAAAGATATGCAAAAAATCACCACTTGGCTATCTCCCCTGAGCCACCTGTGGTCCCCTGGCATCAATAACCCCATCCCCAATGTAGAAAGATACCAAACATGGTATGAAGCCGGATTAGAAAGGGTGGGGCATCTACGGAAAAAATATTATTTTATCCCTCTCCCTGAACTCATTGAGGCTATAGGAATAGGTCCCTTGTCCACCTTCCAATATATACAAATAAAAGGCATCCTAATGAAAACAGTGTGGAAAACTAAACTGAACAGGGACCTCACTCCCTTTGAAAAAATACTGGACATTAGGACGGAAACAAAGGGGCTGATATCTATGATGTATAAGGCACTTGTGAGGAAGATGGGAGAGAGATCTGGGGGCACAGATTAGTCCGGACTTGTGGGGAACGATGTGCGCAGCCGCAACACAAATGTCAATTTCTAACCAGTATAAGCTGCACGCAATCAAACTTTTACACATGTGGCAATATGACCCCCTAAGGCTCTCCAAAATGTTCCAAACGGCAAACCCAAAATGTTGTAAGGAATGTGGGGAAAATGCCGATTGGTGGCATATTTGGCAGGGCTGCACCCGAGTGAAGATGTTCTGGGACAAAGTCCTGGGTTGGATTAAAGATATAGATGGAATCTTCAGAACAGCTGACCCCTACCTCATACTGTTTGGTCTTGAGAAAGAGGACAATGAGTGGAACAGAGTCAGAGGTCTGGTATCTCAACTTCTATTAGCATCCCGTGCAATACTAGTAATCAAAAGGAAATCCAAATCACTCCCCAGTAAAAGTGAATGGATCAACGTTGCCACCAACATATGTGTGATGGAGCAAATAACGGCAACACTGCATGGCAGATCCGCACAATTTGAGGATCTATGGATGGACTTTACAAACAAGCACCTCTCAAGTGAACCACAGCCCCAAACAGACTAATCGCCTAAGAATGCATATTAAACAGACTATCTCCATGGACACCATAACAAGATTGGAAAACACTCAATCCTCTTGGAAATCCGAATACCCAATACTAGCCGAATGCAATAAATCCCTATTGGCACACACTGCAAAGAACTAGTAAATGACTGCTTGACCCATGGAGGGAGGGGGGAGGGATTAGGGCGGAAGAGAAGTCATGTTGTAATACAGCACGGCAGGACCGGCAACAAGTGAAAGTTGTACGCAAAGGACATTAACTCGATTCCTGCCTTGCTCTGTATCTCAAAGTTAGTAATGTTTTTATGTAATGTGACTTATAATGTACAAAAATTAATTAAGTCAAATTAAAAAAAAAACTATTTTTCCCCATGTCGGTTTTGTTTTTCTCTGGAGAATGGTCACCAAACTATGGTCCCCCTGGTTGCGAGAGGTTTTGGAGAAATTCATTGAATTGATTTGGGTGGGACTGCAGACGAGAGGGGGTTATTTTCCATCTAGGAGACTTCGGGCTCCTACATTTTGTGTGTATTGCCTTTTCTGGTTGGGGAGGATGATGGTCCGCAGTATTCAGCGACACCACCTTTCTATGAATCCAAGGAGAGGACATAGTCTCACTTGCTCAAATAAGGGTATAATTACCCAGACTGAACCATGCCCATAATTATGGAGGGGAGGGGACAAGACAATTTCGGGTGTTGTGTTTTTAGACATTAATTATTCAATAAGCCATGACAATATGCTGAAAATATGGAGGACATGGTAGAGAGTGATTTTAACAAAACAAATGTTTTTGTTTTTTCCTTTCTCCACTTTCTCTCTTTCCTTCCTCCATTTTGGCACAAGTGGCTTCCACAGCAACACTGTTTGACCTATAGAAGCATGAAACTTTATAAATGGGACGAAATTGTATATTGAAAATCTGGACGACACTCATTACATATCAAGCTGGACTACGCTAACAAAAAATGTTTTTTTATCTAATAATGTATATGTTCCGGAGAGGTGCACCAGATAGAATTGGCATATGTCCGTCGTGGTGCCTGAAACTCGAGTAGGCAACACCACAGAGCCCACTCCTTTTAGAGTTGGGCGAACTTGGGATTAACATTTTTGTTTTAAATGTGGTAATTGATATATGTTCACAAGCAAGTTCTCCAGAATATTAACCTTGTTTGACTTGAGAGAAAACATGATTGTTAATTATGCTTTTGTAGTACATAACAGGATTCTAGCCCTAATAGATGGGAGTTCTGCTTTCAGAACAGAATTATTAAAATTGCGGTTTTTGCACAATACAAATGGTTGATTGTATGAATGGGGATGAAAGCGGATGTGAGAAATGATGTGTGAGATGTGATCACTGGTTTTGATCTGATATGTGTTTTTCTAGATATGACATGTGTCTCTTTAAACTTGGTTTTTAATATACGATATGTCAATGTGTTACATATGGTTTTTCTTGCAAATGACTCCACAATGAGATTTGATTAATAAATGAAATAAATGGATTCTAAACATATACACTGTTATTTGTCTATAATATATGCCTTTTGAGTACGGCTATCTTTTTGGAAGGGATTTTGTCGGCGTTTCTACGCATGAATTGTATTACAAATGAATGGAGGGTGTGCACTTATCTACGGATAATTGCAGTTTTGTATGACCAATGATGATATCAACATAATTAAAACCACTAAAAGCTCTAGAGCACCGGGGCCAGATGCTATTGTAAAGAACTCCAGTATTTGGGCAATTGCCTTACATAGACTTTTCCTAGCCTTTGACATCTCTGGCAGGCAGCCTACCAAAGAGTTGGAGGGAGCGCATAAGAATTCCGGGTATTTAAGAGAGGACCTCGTGCTGCTCCACTGAGCTATAGATGTTTGGCTATGTTAGATGCTCCTGGCAAAATTCTGCCCTCAATTATCAGTATGTGCATGAACGTGAGAAGTTGACTCTTTATAAAGCTATCCTACAGAAGTATCTGCCCTACGTACGTTAGTGCGACAATGTATGAAGAACCCTGACTCTTCTCAACCCTGAGACTGAAAAACCCCCACAACTCCTCCACAACCACCGCCTACAGACATTGATGCAAATGTCGTGAGGTGCTGGACCATATCCATTCCCATTATAAAAAGAATGCTTAACTACTGTTGTCCAAGTTGTGGGTGCTAACGATGTGGTTTCATGCACTCACAAAGGAGAGTTTGTGTACAGAGAACAGACTATACACACATCTAGCCTCTTTGATTTAGTGTGGGACTTGACACAGAGCCATGCCTTACCAGGACAGAGGCCCCCTAGAGGTTGGGATTTATTTATGAAGGCTGCTGCGGAACTCAGTATGCCTTCCATAGTGGTGGGTAATGTCACTAACCGTGTGAACACTAGGACAATTTAAAACTGGACTTGCTAACTCTGTAGACTCCATAAGCACCTGTTGACCGATGTCTGGGAATCTACAAATCACTGTTCTATCCTGAAATGTCTCCATAGGAAGATGACTAGAGTTCTGCCACCTGTGAACACAAAATTACTTTTGCAAATGTAAGGCTGGTTACACTAATCATGCAGATATCTATATATGAGTGCAAAAGTAATTATGTTTGTATAATAAATAATGAACACATTGTCTTAAAGTTTAAATGATAAACAGCATTTAATAAAAAGCAATCTACACTTCACCGATCTATCCTCAAATGTTTCCCCTGGAAGACCACCATAGTTTATCAAGGTGAAATAATCAAAATGATAACCACGTATCATCTCTCCCATTTTAAAAATGTAATATCATGTTGTGTGTAATAAAGAATGATTAAACTAGATTCCTGCATACATTCTGAAACGCTACTCTGATCAAATTAGGCATTTAAATGTGCACCCCTTGAATATATCCAGCACCATATGTATATAAAACATTCTGTATTAATATTTTGATGTAAAAGTGACTGCATCCATGTGATGAAGTGTGATGGTTGCTCGTGGATTAAAAATGTGCTATGTTTTCATTAAGCCTCTGCCCTTGTACATAAAAGGCCTGTTTTTATTATTATATACTAGCAAAAAGTACCTGTTCTCCGAACAGGTTCTGGGGACAGACATGACAACACTCTCATAAATTGTTGAACATCAATGATCCTTTAGGTCGCTGTTCCGATTCGCTTATTGCTTGATGTGCTTTGCACTCTAAATTAACTGCACTGAGAATGGGTGTGTGTTGCTGCCTGACATATCACAGAGCAGACGTGGGGGGAGGTGAGAGTTGGTGTGCTGCTGCATACTGGGACCTACTGTGCTCCCTCTCCACCTGTTGCCTCACTCTGGTGTGGTGCATTTCGTTGTGGTGCATTGCACTGCTAATGTCCCAGAAACTGTGCATTCTGGGTCCTTCTACAACCACATTGATGTTTCGCCGATTTCAGGCAACTGTCTCATGTGTGAAGGTGCTGAAATCTTGGGAAATGGATGGGGTGTCCAAATATTATGTAGCCAGTAATGTCCGGAGGGTCCTCTTTTTTAAAAAAAATGTAGGAATTTTTATTAGGCTTTGTAATGGATAAATACAGGATATAATCATCAACAATTAACCATTATAATACTTGCTAACCAATAGTCCAAGATACAAATTTAAGTTGAGTTACCAATTAAATGGCACAACGTAGTGCATCAAGGTTACAATAAATGTAGAGATGCACTAAAGGTTCCTTGCAAAACTCTAACATCAGAATTCATTGGGGCAATATATGAAAAATATAAATCTAAAAGGACTACAAGAACACAAAAGAAGAGCAAAACAGACAGGACAATACAAGACAGAAGAGAAGAAGGAAGAACAGACAAAACAAACTGAAGCAACAAATTAAAAGGACTCTGCTGAGGAGGCATTAAGATATTCAATCAGTGGCCTCCACATTTGATTATATTTATTTATGTCAATTAGAGAAGTGGCACAACCCTTTTCTATCTTTGAATGTAGCATATATAATTCCACCAAGTAGCATAAGATAAGCGATCAAAACATTTCCAGTTAGACGATATTAGATGAAAACCAATGAAGACAAGTAGGTGAAATAACCTGGGAGAGGAAATATTAGTTAAATCAGAGTAACCATGCAATCCAATAATTAGATTGTCAAGATTGAGTTGTGCTGTAAAATGAAAGTTTTTTGTAGAGTAATCCAAATTCTTTCACAGAATGAAAAAACAAATTTCCAGTAAAAAATACAGTGTTTAAAATCAGCTGTACATTCTTTACAAGACCAGCATAAGGTTTTCAATTTGGAAGCCAATCTACAAATACGTTTAGGAGTAAGGTAGGCTCTAATCAAAATAAAAAAGGTTGGGGTTGACTAAATGTTATGTAGCCAGTAATGTCCAAGGGTCCTAACAGGTGACTATGCACAATGTGGTGCCGATTGGTGCAACCGTGTGGAATTGTATAAGCAACAACGCTATGCCAAACCACAAACGAATTTTGACTTTTGCTGAAATCCAGGGAATGAGGTGCGGTGTCCAAATGTCTCGTAGCCAGTATTATCCGGAGGATCCTAACAGGTAACTTTGCAAAAATTGGTGCCGATTGGTGAAATGATGTGGAATTGTATAAGTAACAACGATTCGCCAAGCCACAAACCACAAAAATGTGGAGTTTTCCTGAAATCCGGTGAAAGGGGTGAGATGTCCACATATCATGTGGCCAGAAATGGCTGGAGGTTTTTACCCGGTAACTATGTAAAATTTGGTGTAGGTTGTTGAAATGATGTGGAATTGTATAAGGAACAACTGTTCACCAAGCCACGAACAATTTTTGACTTTTGCTGAAATCTGCGCAACGGGGTGAGGTGTCAAGATTTCATGTAGCCAGGGTTGTCCGAAGGGTCCTAACAGGTGACTATGAAAGTTTGGTACAGATTGGTGAAATGGTATGGAAAAATATAAGGAAAAACGCTTCTCCATGCCACAAACCCACAACATTTTTTGACTTTTGCTTAAATCTGGGGAACGGGGTGGGGTGTCCTAATGTAATGTAGCCAGTATTGTCCGCAGGGTCCTCACATGTAACTATGCAAAATTTGGTACAGATTGGTGTAATGATGTGGAATTGTATAAGGAAAAAAACTTCACCATGCCACAAACAAACCCACAAATGTTAACTTTTCTAAATATAGAAAGATTTGTATTCTTTCTTAAAGCAAATCAAATCCTTTAACAGCCATCTTTTGAGTTTCATCAAACATATTTAAACAGGTTTGATGTCTGATACTCCCATAAAAAGGCAAATGTCTTGACTTATTTTCTTTAACATGCTTAAGCATATACAAGTTTCCGATTGGTTTGTTTGGCTAATCTTCCCCATATGTCTGCTTATTAGATTCTTCATCTTTGCCCGGATGTGTCTCCCACCATCACTGCTGATTGGCTGGGTGGCAGTCACCTTTGTCTCGCCTACCGGAGCCTTGGGCAGGAGGAGGGGTATGACCTTGATACTGGGGGCCAGCATAACCTTGATAACAGGGGTGTGGCAAAACCTTGATCAAATCCTTGAAAAAATTACCTTGAAGAAGGTGCAGGATTAATTACGTATGACCTTGTGTGACCACTGTCACATTATGCAAACCACACCCCTTTTTTAGTTTGATGGAAGGGGTAGGATTCCAGAGTTTGGTTATGAGGAAGAAGTGAATCTTCAGTTGTGTTTTCAATTGAGGCTTGGCAAAGCTACTAAAGCTGCTGGAGCGAAGTGTTCTTGATGGTTTGTAATGTATGAATTTTCTTGTGATAGTTTGCAGGCCTCTACCATGGATGGCACAGTGTGCTATACATACAGTTTTGAAATGGATCCCCCCCTTTGATAGTGGAGTGTTTGAGTTTGTGTGTGGTGATGTGTTTGCATCTATGAAGTCTCAGAAGTGGTCCAGCTGATGCATTTTGAGCTCTTTGTAGTCCGTTCAGGATGTAATTCGGAAGCCCTAAGTAGAGGCTGTCAGCACAGTCAATTTGTGAGATTACAAATGTGATCGCTTCCATGGTCCGATGTGTGAAGGCACTCTCAAGATTAGACTGTGCAAACTGGCTGTTCCTCGGGTCTGCAGTTGTACATATTGAACAGACTACAATGAGTTCAGAAAGTGGCAGCATGATTTTGTTAGGAGTTTGAAGAAGCAGATCTTTAAGATGGCCTTGTCCTGTGGTTACAGTGTGAAGTTAATGTCCATGAAGAATCTGGAGATTTTGACCATTGTTTTAGGCACAGTGCAGGTTCCGATTTCTTCAGATATAAGGATTAGTGAGGGGGAATGGTAGTGTGATGCTGAACATGATAAGCTCAGTATAGTATGGGTTAGGTTTCAGTCTGTTTGCCATTGTGTGGCAGTGAGGTAGATAAAAAAAGTAGGCATGCAGCTTCTGTAAGATATGTCATGCATTAAAACCACGTCACAAGATAAGAAACACTAGACCCTCTGAAAGGTGCTACACGACAACCTGACAAGTACATTACACTTACCATGCATATTAAATGAAAAACATAAAAAAGCAACGGAAAACAAAAGGATTTCACCAACCTAAAAAGCACAAGTCATAACCTAACAAGTCAACAGTGATACTCCAGTCTTGAAGCAAATACAATAACTCATGAAATTCACACAAGGTAAAGAGGGCAAAAAAGGGAATAGTATGCCAATCATAGTAACCAGGCTACAAATCAATTGACAGACATGTTCAACATTTTCTTTGAAAATAAACAAGCATCAATCAATAGCACAGCTAAGAACCCAAAACCTAAGTATATGATCTGATTTAGAATTAATATACTGCCACCTAGATCACCTTGTGGCTACATAATAATATTCTTGTAAGTGAGTAGAAAACGAAGTGTATGTATTGTGACAAATCTAGCGATCCCGTCACTGACTCTTTGGAGGGAAGCTTCTCTTATGTAGCCAGGGAAAGGCAACAGCTACCTGACTATGACCCTGGGGTGGCGAACTCAGGGAGGACCACATAGGAGAAGACCAACTACAGAGGTGGTGGAAAACATTGTACCAAAACAAGTTTGCAGCCACAATTTCACATGACAAGCATGGGCCTTTATAACATACCTGTATGGCCTATTGTGCCATAGATAATGATTTTTTAGGTTTTCCCAATCAATTACCCTATTTACCCTCCACACATTTTAGTACTGAGACGAGAAGGAGGAATGGAGAAATGAATATGACTAGAAGCGGGAAGCTAACACCGCAATGTAGTCTTTGAAAACTTTTGACTAATGCCGGAAAGTTTAAAATTGACAAAGCTGCTCTGTGTGAGAGAGAGAGAGGGGCAGTGTCAGAAGTTGTATGTAACTTGTTCTGATGCCAGTCAGGATGCCAGAGACAAGACCATTGTAAGAAGCAGCACAGAGGCTGATACGAACGTTGTGCAAGAACACAGAGCAGAAGAAAGCTTACTGCTTGATGACTGTGGACTGCTGGAGCCGCCCGGGACAAAAAAAGGATAAGGGAAAGCTGACCAGATAATGCGACATACGCCCAGTCAGTGGTCAGTGGATCGAGAGAGAAGCAGAGGAGGAGATGCGAAGGACTGCCAATGCCGCCCGGTGAGCCCAGTGAGAACTAATGGGTTACCGGGGCGCATGAAAGCGAATGCTGTGTTGCAGTGATAACGCAAGAGAGCCCAGTTAAAGACAGTAAAGAAACTAACACGGATTAAAACATTGTTGGAAAAGGGGCGCTGACCCAATGCTTGAGAAGAGGATTTCATATATTTAATACATATATGAACAGTGTTAAAGGTGGGTCAGAGACCCAATGCTTGAGAAAGAGATTTGATAACATGCAAATAGTATTGAGAGAGGGTTGGAAGTCCACCGCTTGAAAAGAGGAATTAACGCAGTTGTGAACTTTGACAAGAAAGGGTCAGGGACACAACATTGGAAACATATTGGGCCTCATTACGACCCAGGCGGTAAGTTACCGCCTGGGTCGTACCTTTACCACCATGGCGTAAACTACATTCACGCCATGGTGGTTGGCGGACTTACCGCCCCATTCCGAGGTGAGTGGGGCGGTAAGTCCCCATTAACCCATTTACCCTTCCCCATTCCCATTTTTGCCCCATAGGGCATAATGGGAGTGGGGAAGGCGTTAATTACGCCACCGTAAATTACGGTGGCGTAATTAACAACAAGGTCCCTTAGCGCCATGGATTTTAACACCTGCTAAAAGCAGGTGTTAAAACCTCCATTGCGCTAAGGGACCTCGGAATCAGGCGGTAAGGGTCGGCGCTGTTTACGCCGCCGTAAACCCCTTACCGCCTGGGTCCTAATGAGGCCCATTGTCACATGGATGAAAGAAAGAGTGAACAGAGAAAGTAAAAGCCCTGGCAGGTTAGTGCACCAGGCAACCAGTGAGGCTGGGATTCACACCCAGGAAAGGAGAAGGGAAGCGAAATAAGATCCTGCCAAGGAGAGTAAACCAGGAGTGAGAGGAGAAGTAAACCCAGAATTGTGCATACAAAAAGGAGGATTCATACCCCTTTTAAGGATGAAAAATAAGATTGCCAACCCCGGCATGAGTACCTGCGGTCAAGAGAGGATCGAGTGTGAGAAATTGAACTGTGATCAAGTGACATTTAAACTATCAGAGGATTTTAGGGGAAGGAGCGACC
The DNA here is from genome assembly GCF_040938575.1 of Ambystoma mexicanum. Taxonomy (NCBI): domain Eukaryota; kingdom Metazoa; phylum Chordata; class Amphibia; order Caudata; family Ambystomatidae; genus Ambystoma; species Ambystoma mexicanum. Next base: position 355,898,174 of record NC_090921.1, read on the forward strand.
CTTTCCTGGTGGAACTTTATTTCCTTTCTGTTTGGCACCTTAAGTAATCTACATTGAGAACTTTGAATGAAAGCTATAGCATACTAGAACCCCACCCCCCCTTTGCACATTATATTGATATATTGGCTGTTGGAACCGTGAGACGCTTTTTCATTTCTCTGTACTTGTGTGATGTGCTTTTAGTTAATGTGATCAATGAATGTTACAGGAAGACGGCTATTGACCTTTGCATGTTGTACTGTCCACATTTTCATGAATTGTGCCAACAGTAGTCCTTTTATAATTGTATGATAAGATTTGAGGCCAATAATTCACATAGTGATATACTCACAATCAAGACAAAAGGACCACTTAAGAGTTGTTTTGTAAATTATAGCAACTATTATGCAGATGAGCAGGAGATCCCCATACTCTGGAGCAGGGAATTACCATATCTATATGAGCAGAAAGGAGATCCAGAGGACATCATTTTATAAATCCTTATCAAAAATATATATTTAAGATGATGCACAAATTATTAATGAAAATCAATCATGAATAAATCAAAAACAAGAAAAACAGTTAAATTGCAAGTAAAATCATATCTATAAAAATGCAAATGACGTCAATCATTCCCACACAGAAATCCTAGATCATTCATTCAGCAACCATACTGCTCCGATCATACTTGCACACATCTCAACAATTACATTTACTACCAACACCAACTAATACACCATATTCAGAAAGTTATATGTATGTTGTCTTTTTTGGAGTCGATCTTGATGGTAGTTACATGGAGCACGATCACATCACTAAAAATATTTCAGGACCGACTGGTTTCGACCGGTTTCGACATATAGTTGTGGTGAGGGGACCAATTACACACTACAAGAAAGTATATATGTGTACAAATCATGTGTGATACACCAAAAACTTGGACCTGCAAATGGCCAATTAAACAACTAACTATTCATGCACATGGTCATGGGAGACTCCAAAAAGTAAATTCCCACATGCCAGGGCAACCATAGTGAAACTATGCGGTGCCCTGAAGACTCAGGTGCCACAACAGCAAATCTCAACAGTAATGACCCGCTTTGCCTTGTAGATTTCAGGTTAGATTAAGTGCCAGGGGCAGGAAAGGGATAAGTGCAAGGGAACATGCAAGAATCCAACATAAAAGGGCAGTGCAAGACAGAGCAGAGTAACAAGTGCAACACTATGACTGATGCAGCAGCCGAGTAACAGAAGTAAGTGCCTAAGCAAGGGACACAGTGCAGGAGGCAGGTGCAAGTTAGGAAACGAGAGCCAAATGGCCTGACCCACAGGGACAGGACACAGCAAGTTGCAGCTGGAAATATCAGTGCAAGATTAGACCCACAGTGTAGGGTGCACACACGCAAACATCAAGATATAGAAGAAACCAAGGGACTTAAGGCCAAGGAAAGATCACTTAGACTTGTGTTGTAAATTGTAGCAACAGCAGTGACAATGATAGGATAGTGTTTGATCCTTCTTGAATTTAGGCACTTCATATGTCAGTATATTCATATTCTGCCTGGGTAGTTGACACTGAGGTTTGTATATGGACTTTCTAAATATAAGAGAGGTTTTTAGGTTATACAATTCACCCTAAAACATATTAAGGTCTTCAGAACTGGTTAGATATACTCAAATCACCTTGTTAATCTGTCTGCAGCCGGCAGTGTAGATCTGTGTAAAATTGCAAGGATCACTTATTCAGTAGAAATTGAACTGGACAACTGAACACAAATAACAAGAAGGAATGATCTTTAAAAAATAATCTTCACAGTGAGGTTAGACAGTTGTAATATCGTTGCAGCCGCATCACAACCAGGTCGATTTTTCTCCTCTAGAGGGATGGTCCAGACTAATATGCCATGGTCAGAATGGACGCGGAGACGCGGAGAAAGCCTTTCATTGAGTCGGTTGCCAATATGTTGCTTATGTTTCAGTTAAATTCAACTTTGACCCCTTTCTTTGTAATATTGTTTAAAGCCTTGTATGATCGTCTGCCTGCTTGGATTGCAGTTAATGGACTGTTCCTAGAAACCTTCTGCTTGTAGAGAAGAACCTGTCAGGGCTGCCTTCGTTCAAAGTTTGTTTAATATCATAATGGAAGTGCTAGCTATAGCGATTTACGAACATGAAAGTATTGCTGTGATAAAATAGAAATATACAAATATTTGTGTTCTTACATACTAAGACCTATTAGTTCTACTCTCGGCCCCAGCAATATTTGTGCCCGCCCTGTTTTAAAGCAACCATGAATAAGATGGGGGTATTCCCGATTTGCCCATTGTGTCACTGGGCCTTGTTTGGTGGCTTAAGAGTTAAATGGGCCAATAAGGAACATAAATATTTGGGCATCAAAATGTTGAGGAAAGCTAAGAGTATCATGCAAGTGAATATACACTCAGTTATGGGAAAATACACATTGCAGTTTACCCTGTGAGGCAAGATGCATGCTATTAGGGTGATGCTCCTACCTATGGTGCTCTACGTTTTTAGTATGGTCCGATTGCCACTATCAAGAAGGGACGCACAGTCGATTGAGGTAGTTTATACAAAATGTTTGCGAGATAGGAAAACGAAAGATGGTGTACCAATGAAAGTCCTTCAAAGACGAGTAGATGAGGGAGGGCTTGGATGCACCTCAGTAAAGCGCTTTCATTAACTGGTTTTCATTGGATGTTTTACAGACTGGCTCATCAAAGCAGGGAAGGGTGACCATGGTTGGTTCCACAGGTCAGTGGCATCAACCTGACTGGCTGTATTTGAAGTGTCATCATCACTCAGGTAAGTCATGCTGTAGGTAAGGTTGAGGCAGGAGGCTTGGAGTATAAAAGAAAACGTCTTTTATTTAGTTAGAGGTTAAGATAAAGTATGAAATGGGAGTTAGCTCTCTCCTGTCAAATCCGTTCCAACTGCCTCCCATAGAACCCCATGTATCTCAGGTTCCGTTACATCTAAACATTCCACTAGTGGGCAGAGTCAGTGTAGTAAATGGTGTGCATACTACAGTATTTATGTTGATAGAAGTGTGTAATGACAAAATTGGTCTTACCCATATTAGACCATAACATTCACCAGTACAAGTGCGGTGCTGGATCTGGAAGGAAATTGACCTGCTCCATGAGGAAGCCTCATTATGAAATAATCCAGCTGTGAAATCATATAAATAAAAGCTGAATTGGCACACATGGAAAGGGGAAGCGATTCTAAAAATGAGTAATGTTTGCGTAGACGGCTCTAAACTAAAGACGCTTAGAGATGAATGTACAGAAGCTTGGGGTAGGCCCGCTAAATTTGATTACACCACCAAACCCACTAGTGCGCATGCGGAAGCGGATAGACCCAGCTGCCTACTGGCCTGGCTCTGCAAAAAAAGAGCACCTTAGACACCCAATCACTGCGCTGAAAGACAAAGACAGCACCATGCATCAGACTCAGCAGCAAATCAATGACACCTTTAAACTCTTCTATACATAATTATACTCCCACAAAGATCAGGTCCCCCTAAATGAGATTGCGGACACATTGGAGGAGATAGGACTGTCCAGACTATCCCCTGAACAATCTGAAACCCTAAATGCAGATATCACAACGGAGGATATCACTGAGGCGATTAGGTCCCTAGCCACGTGTAAGGCTCCCGGCAGTGATGGGCTACCCTCTGAATTCTACATAAGAGCCTTCCCTGACACCCCTACTACATGAGGTCTTCCAGTAGGCTTATGAACAAGGGGTTCTGCCCGACAGCATGCGAGAGACCCTTGTGGTTCCGATGCTCAAAACTAATAAACCCCCAGATGAATGCGACTCCTACCGCCCACTTGCAATGTTCAATTACGATGTGAAAATACTAACCATGATCCTAGCTAAGAGGCTCACCGGACTGATAGGCGAAATAGGGCACACCAACCAAAGTGGATTTGTGCCAGGCCACAACCCCACTATGAACACACGAAGGCTCCAACAGGTCATAGCCCAAACTAACTCAGGGGGAGGCTCATATGCACTACTATCCTTAGACGCCATTAAGGCATTCGATTCCATATATTGGGAATGGTTGATGGCTGTCCTTGAGCTTTGGGAAGAGGTTCGTTAGATGGGTCAAAGTGCTTTACACCAAACCAAGGGCATGGGTGAAATCTGGGAAATATGTTTCACCAGCATGGGACATACGCAGGGGCACCAGGCAGGGATGCCCTTTATCCCCTATGCTCTACATATTGGGATAAGAACCCATCGCCATTTACTTCAGGAAACCATTTTTTGATGCAGGCATCCGGGTTGGTGGGGTGAACCACATTATCTCCATTTACGCAGACGATGTCCTTCGATATGTCAGGGATCCACATCTTAATGTACCTACTATGCTAGAAGTCCTGGATAACTATGCCAAGGTTTCAGGGATACAATTCATCAAGCTAAAATCCTGCTTATTTCCCCAGGCAGACCTGAGGGGCTAAGAACACAGAGAACCTTCCTTCAGTGGGAATACAATGGTAAATGACCTCATTCCGATACCTGGGGGTCAACATTATGCACACCCCTCAATTAATGCATTAACACAACACTAGGGCAGCGATTCCCACACTGTCTAAATCAATAGGCTTTTGGTCCCAACTCCCCCTGTCAATGATTTGCAGAGCCTCAATCATTAAGATGATCGTTCTCCCCAGATTTCTGTATGGGTTCCAAAATGTGCACTACTTCATCAATGCCCCCTTTTTTCGCGTGCTTGAGTCAATATTTCGAGAGTTTCTGTGGGGGAAGGGCAGACATAGGGTGGCATTATCCACATTGGTTCTACCGTACAGGCAGGGAGGAATTCAACTCCCAAACCTGGAGAAATATTATTTGGTGGCCCAACTTAGCTTTGTGGCTAAGTGGCTAGCGGATGAAACCACATCAGAAACTGCCCTATTACAACACATGGTCTCCCCAATACAACTCAAGGAACTCATCTGGGCACCCCAACACCTCCTAAACGAAATCCCCTTCTTGGTCACCTTGGGTAGAAAGATATGGCATAGATCCAAGACGCTCTTGCGCCTAAAGCACCCATACTCTCTGGAAATCCCGATGATCTCGGACCTATGCAAATCAAGAGCCGTTCTGCAGAACATTAGACTCTGGGAAGCAAAAGGAGTTTACACCTGGGGGGACCTATACGCTTCCGGGAGTTCGTCTCACTTCAGGCAGAGGATGGCATACACAGCGGCCAATTTTAATGGTACCAAAAAATCTATAGAATAGCATGCACCAAATGCGAAACTTGGCCTGAAGAACCCGAAACAGACCCCTTCACAACACTGCTATACAACCTCGGGGAGGGCTGGAAACCGGTGTCCCAAATATATGGCCATCTGAGTGATGTCCCTAACCCCGCAGCGCTCAATTTAAATCCAGGTGGGAGGAGGACCTCGGGCTAGAGCTGACCGACAAGGAATGGGATAGGGCCCTAACATTCCCTAAGGAAGTGTCCAGGAACTCTAGGTTCCGACTGATTCAATTGAACATACTGTACCGCACATATTTAACGCCAAATAGGATGGCGAAATTTAAAAGACAAATGCAACCTAACTGCGTTTGGTGCAATACAGACAGGGCAGACCTCTTCCACATAATGTGGGACTGCACAAAAGTGCAATGCTTATGGGATAAAGTAAAACGGACCTGTGAAGAGGCGGGCATGTCCCGGTATAAATGGTCCCCCAGCGAATGCCTCTTAGGAACATACCCCAGGCTAGACAAACATAACCATGTGATGAAACTCATGGACATAGCATGTGTGCTGGCCAAAAGGACCATGGCAATGGCCTGGAAAAGACCGGCTGGCCCACAATACAAAGCATGGCTCAGAGAACTGGAGAGATGGGTGGGCGCTGAAACTAAAGTTTCGGAAGCCAGTGTTGCCAGATCCACTGAAGAGCCAAGTGTGGCGCTAGACGCCTGGAAGGAACTCACATGGAGCATGTTTCACCCATCCGATGATAAGCCTCCGTGAACAGGTTCACCCGGAGGTCACCGGAACTTATTAACCATGATGGCATCCACGGTGAGATGAACATAAGACCCAAGCAGGGTTCCCCGTCGGCCCTCTCCCCCCACTACCCAAGCTCCCCCCCACATTGAACATTGGTCAGGCCAAATTGCGAGGTCAACATACGGAGACGGTTAATACAGTTGTTCTCTTTGCTTTATTATTTCATTTTTATTTTTGAAAGTTGTTGTTTTGTTACAGGATGCTGGCTAACTTGCAAATAACAGTATGTTAAGTAGAAAAAACATTGTTGTATACACAGCAAAATGCCAATATAGAAATGTAAAATAATAATAGGTGATACAGATGGGGGTAAGGATGGGTATACCGTTGTTTCATCGACAGGCATTTTTACGACTGCCTTTTTACATGTACACTATTACGGAAAAGTCATCGAAATTTTGGAGGAGTGGGAAAGGAGTTGGGGGGGCCGGGAATAGTTAAGAATAGGTGGGGGAGGGGAGCTTGGAGGGGAACCCCCCCACAGCCTAAAAAAAGCAGAAAATTCAATTAATTTTTTTCATAATAGTGTCCACATAAAAACGGCAGTCGTAAAAATGCCTGTTGGCGAAATGACATGCATGCCAAGGATGTTGATATGCAACCTAAGCGTGTCTGATATGTTTTGGGAGTGTAATAAATGTGTCGGCTCCTTTGTCCATTTGTTCTGGGAATGCAGAGGAGGGGTGACTTTCTGGAATGTGGTACTTCATCGATTTGACTTGATTATGGCCCATAGGAGGCCCCGTGAGCCAAAGGTGATATTTCTGGCCCGCTTTCTATGATCTCAGAACCTCCCTCAGGGGTATAAACTCTGGACCTATCAAGGGAGATCGCTGGAGTATGGAAACCATCCAGCAGATCGACGTGGGAAGATTGAATGAATGAAATCCACAATGGAAGCGTTCCCTCACACTAAGAGAAATTTACTAGATGTATATCAAGAGATATGGGTCCCCATCTTCCTGACTTTCACCTTCCCCCTCCATATCAAAATGACTGACCATGGGTTAAGAGAGCTATAAAGCAGCATATAAAGAAGCCCTGAAAGTTCATGCAGGTTTCACAAGATGTAAATAAGATAATCACATGGTTGATCTTCTGAACTGTCCCAGGGAGTCATAACAAAACCAAAGCCATTTCACACCTGACCAATCTGTTGCATAGCGAATTGGATGGAGAGCAAAAAGCATTGTACACTCCAAACCACAACACAAGGGTGAATTTTGATTGATACTGTCACGATCCTACTCGCCTGGCACCCAGCACTGCTACATGAGTCTCTGCCTTTATTTCCTTGTTTTACCGCTGCAGTTTTGGTCTAATCTAATTGCATGTTCCATTCTGGCTTTTGGGATAAACCAGCAGATGCATTCTGGGACATGTATGCTGTCCAAAGGGCAGAGTGCTGGAGGAGGCATACTAAATACATTTGTTTGCTGCAAGCTACTAAGAGCTGCAGAGTGCCTAATTGCATTCACCTGTTCCAAGCTACTGCAGGCTAGGCTGCAGAGAGCTAGAGAGCACTTGATTAGAAACCACTGCTGCTTCTGCTGCAGGCTACTGAAGCCAGGGCTGAACTTAATTGAACACAGCTGCCAGAGTCTGCAATCAGCTCCACCCTGCTGGACTGCTGGCCGGGAGGGCCTTTATAAGCTCACTTTCAACAGAAGCAGTTGTCAGTCAACTGCTTTCTCTGGGAGCTTGTGCTGGTGCTCCTGTGATCAGTTTTTGACCTTTCCTGGAAATCCTCTTTTGGCCTTTTGATTGCTGTTGCTGTTGATGCTTGCAGCTCCCTCTCCTGCTGCAGCCTACTGCCCTGCTCCTCTGGGCTCCCACCCGGCGGCTCTGCTGCACTCTGCTGCCTTCTGCCCTGCTCCTCTGGGCTCTCACCTGGCAGCTCTGCCGCACTCCGCTGCCTTCCGCCCTGCTCCTCTGGGCTCCCGCCTGACGGCTCTGCCGCACTGCGCTGCCTTCCGCCCTGCTCCTCTGGGCCCCTGCCTGACAGCTCTGCCGCACTCCACTGCTTTCCGCCCTGCTCCTCTGGGCTCCCGCCTGGCAGCTCTGCCACACTCCACTGCCTTACGCCCTGCTCCTCTGGGCTCCCACCTGTACCTTCTGCCGCACTCCGCTACCTTTCGCCATGTTCCTCTGGGCTTCCATCTGACCACTTTGCCGCACTCTGCTGCCTTCTGCCCTTCTCCTCTGAGCTTCCCTTCCTGGCAGCCTTGCCACACTCCTCTGCATTCTGCCCTGTTCCTCTGGGCTCCTTGCCTTGCTTCCTGCCTGTTCCACCTTCTGATATCCTTTCCTGTCCTGTACCTGGTTATTTCTTTCAACACTGCTTTCTACTTGTATACATCTTGGTCCACTGTGGTGTCTCCACTTGAATCCATTTTACAGTGTGACCCTGGGTTGGTCTCCGTTCAGATCACATAAGGGAAGACTTCTGTTGCCTTCGCGTAGTCCGTTGAAGTCGTACCTGCCTCAGTATATGGTCTTTCAGTTTTACCCTTGCACTGAGTACAACAGTTTCCTCAGCACGCCTAAATCATGACGTTGCTGTATGACTGTTGTTAAGAGTAATCTGCTGCTACCTATCCCAAGGGCTTTCCTTAATCCCTGGAGACCCCTTATCATATTCCAGTACACCCTTATTTCTGATCAATCCAAGTTGCCCAGCGTACTTGCTTGTCTTTGCCTTTTCTCTGTCTCTTTGTTTACAGCCTGCTCCTGCAGTTCCTGTGAATACCTGTTTGAACTAACAACTTGGTATGTACCTTTAATCTGTTATATTCTAGCATTGTTTCTGGAATCTCCCTTAATCTACTTGCATACAGTGAGAGATAGCCTCTGCCCTGTACTCTCAACCTAGACTTGTGACAGATACAGACTGAATACATTCTCTTTGACGTGCAGTGGTAGCTGCAGAAGAAGCAAAAATAAGGCTTTCCCTGAAAGAGTGGCTATTGTCTGCAAAGGATAGAGACCTTCAGCATTTAATTAAGCTTTCATTAATAACACGAACATGGCCTACTATAAATGTTAGAAAGATTTTTCATAGGTTATATTTCTATGTTTCTTCTCTCATACCAGACTGTCGAGCTGCATTTCAGGAATGCTGGGCTGTCAATGATCTCTGCCCTAATGCCAGTAAGACTGAGACTCTCTTCATTGGGACACCCGCTCCCTCCTTTCTTCTCCCCCTCTGACTGCCCACTCTGGGCCTCTCCTTCTCTCCTCACATCTCTGACTTCTCATAGAGGTCAATCTATCAATTGCACCTCCTCAGAGGTATTCTTCCTTTTCTCACTTTCCCCCAGAAGCTCACTGTCTCCAGAGCTCTGGTCTTCTCTAGGCTGGACTATTGCAACAGCCTCTTTCTAAATCTTCCTGCCTCAACTCTTTGACCTTTACAACTTATCCAGAACAGCACTGCAAGACTTGTCCTTGGCCTCAAGGCCAGGGATTGTCTCTCTCCAGCTCTGAAATCTCTTCACTAGCACCCTGTGACTGCAAGGATCAGGTTCAAGACCCTCTGCATCTTCCACAAGGCTTTCTGAGGCCTGGACCGCTTTACCTCCAACTTTTTTTCCAAAACAGCTTCCTTCCGAGCTCTCCACTCATCCACCTCCAACTTTCCGAGGGTCAGACGCTTCTCCAAGCAGAGCGTTGGGGGAAGATTTATCTCAGCTGGGGCCTGCCTCTGGAACAGCCTCCCTGCCTCTCTCAAACTTCAGCAGGACCACCTCTGGTTCCGGAAGCAACTTAAGACCTTCCTTATTCGCTTCCACTTTCTCTCTTCCTCTACCCTGCTGATGCACCTGACTGCTTCACGCACTGGTCACCTGGTCACCCTCTGAACTCGGGCCCAGGCTCCTGCATGTCCCCAGCACTTAAGGGTCTGTATCTGCAACCCTACAGTCCCTTCTCTCTGCACTTAGGAGCCACCCGCTGGCTGCACTTGTGAGTTAACTGCACTTGCCCCTCCCCCCGGGCACTTCTCCCCTTCCATCTTCCCTGCACTTGTATGATCTGATTGACGCAAGGCCTAGTAAGATCGTTATTTTGTCCTCCTTTTGTTTCCCCCTCCTTGTCTTGTCGCACACTTGTGTACAGGCCTCTCATAAATGCCACATCATATCATTTCATATGTTTCGGATATATCACTTTATTTTATTTAGAGAGTGTTTACCGTTGAGTTCATGCCTTTCCCAGTAGCAGTATGGCCAGTCAGTCAAGGCATCTTTCCAGGAGTGAACTGGCTTTAAGCTGCAGTAAATAAATGATCAACTAATTCAGGAAAGCCCACACAATAGACCTATACAAATATATTTTTCATATAATACAATTGCGCACAGGAATGACTTCTATAAATGCAAAGTACAGAAAGTGGTCTCAAAAGACCTTGACATGTAGAACAAAACTGCAAAAGTCTGATAGGATTTTTTGGGAGGCTCACAAGCTACAGAACCTCTCCTTAGCACCAGGTCCTGCTGAGAAGTCTATAGGGAATAACGGGCCAATATTACCCTATTGAAGTAAGTAAAGGTTTTGCACATGGGGGACTAAAAGCTGTTCAGCATTTAGAGGACTAGCCAGAGGCAGTCTAGCATAATTGTTGCACGCACCACCAAACACCAGGAGGGAAGCTTGCAAAGGCCAGTGATGAAGCCATTGCAGGCAATGGTCGTGGTTTGGCTCTGGGTGTGGTAGCTAATCAAGGTAGCTCTACAGACAGGGAAAAATGGAACCAACATTCAGAGGTGTGCCAGAGAATTCGAAACAGAAAACCCTGATAAAGAGAATCAGAAAGAGTGGTTCGATTGGAGAGACTGCAGAGTTGAGCCCATTGTAGCAGAAGCAGAGGGGACAGTCGTGGCTTGACATCGCGGGAGGTAAAGTCTGCAGTACAAATCCCCGACCCTAGAGAAAAACAACTGGATAATAAGCAGGTGTCAAAGGAACCCCCTGAATACATTCAGACAGTGGTATTGCGACTCGGCTATAGTAAACCAGTGATGTAGCAATGGTGACAATTTGGCTCAAAGGCCACCTGTCAAAGTTCTTATAAACTGCAGCAGGGCATGCCACTGGAGGCCCAAAGGATGGGAGGATGGTGCCGAGGTCCTGCTATTCTTGAGTAAATTGTCCAGAACTGTAAAGGTGACATCCATGTCAGATCCTGCGGAGGATGCTGTGCTTAGTTACAGTAGTCAGGCAGCACAAGGGAGTCTTGAGAAATGAAGTGTTACAAAAACACCTTCAGAAGAATGGATCCAGGGTCCACTGGATAAGAGGAAGGGAACACTAGACACGGTTTCTTTTGGTTTAGACAATGGCAGAGCTATGCCATCATATTTACAGATTTTCAGAATAGGTGGGTACAAAGCTTCATTGGTCATCCTTGGGTCAGTTGTCTCTCTTGGATGCTCGAGGACAGAACTCCAACAGTTGACTAAAGTTCCTGATGTAGAGAGTCCGCGTTTATGTCAAATTGGAGGGTAGAAAGTAACCATAAACACCAATCATACACCATGCAAACAATTGATTCCCGACCAATCAATAATTACCACAACACACCAATGCCGGCAGGGGATGCCAGAGGAATCCCAGACATAAAGCCCTGCAATCACATCCATGCAACCCTACATATTACATTGTAAACTCATGGCCAGAGCCCCCATCAGAAACATGGTCCTACATTCCACTCAAAGGTAACAAAGGTGCAGTTAAGAATCCAAATTGAGATGGGCCAACTTTAGGTTCAAAGTTCCCATTATCCAAATATGCTGTGTTTATTTTATTTATTGCAGTCCGACGATGTCAGTCCTTAATCTACACTGTGTGGTTCAGATTTGATTTACTGAAGTAGAGTTACACATTCATTCCATTTTTTCTTAGATTCACTTCAACATGAAGCTCATCTGGGCAACACCACTATGGCTCATATGTTCAAATTAACATGTTGGGGGGGTGGGGTGCAGTGAGCAACGCTAGACAAAAGCTACTCTTTAAGAGCTCACCTCGCGACTTGCTGTTACAGTCCACCAGCGATACTGTCAATGAAGGATTTTGAAACCTAAGGGTTTGGGAATACCAAGCAAAAGGTCCAAAGCATCTGCAATCTCCTATTCGGGTGCACAGATCAAGCAGACGATGATCTAATGCAGCAAACTCATACCGTACCCTGGCCATGACAGCAGCCTGTAATGGCGGGGGATGTTGAATGTCTCTATGCCAGTGGACAGGGCTGAATGGGAACGCTTTGCAGAAACAATAACAAGAAGCCAGGCAATCTACGCTTGAAACTTAAGGGCAGACCAGCACATTCCATAAGCGCTCTGCACCCAGATCAATTAACATTTGACCAGTTGTTCTCTCCAAATTGAACTGATGATTCCCTTGATTCTCAAAAACTGTTTTTTTTTCTCTTCGAATTTATTGTACCTTCTTTTTTAACATTCTTTTTATTGAGCTTTATGTAGAGTCAAATCCACTGGAAACAATACCAAGCAAATCAACCGTCAGATTGCTAGCCCACCCTCACGGTCCTCCCGCCTCCTTTCCCTCCACTCCCCAATTCGCATAAAACTCTTCATACCCCCATCTCCTACCACTCAGGTTTGTGCCCCATTCTCCCTCGTCTACCTCCCTCGATCCTGATCCCCTCAAACTACCTACCAGCCCGCTGTTCAGCCCTCTGCCCTCCATATCTTATGTTTGTTTGGGAAACCCCTACCCTTGTACACTAGCCGGTCCCAGCTCTTGATGGTCTCAGTCCCTCTCTGCCAAGCCGCTATTTATTTATTGTGCATTTGTTATGCGCTTATACAACAAGTAAATTGTGTTTCAAAGCGACCAGAGGGCAACAGGGCGGGAACATGAGATAAAAAACAATGAATACACTGGAAGATAAAGACAAACCTACTAGGCCTTGTAAGCATTCAGAGCGAGCAAGTGCAGAGAGAGGAGCAGGGAAGAGGGGGGGCAGTGCTGGAGTGCCTGTGCTTGTGAGTGAGCACCAGGTGTAAGTGTAAGTGGCCAGAGTTGGAAGTGCTAGGGAACTGTCATATGTAGAACATGAATGGGTAAGTGCAGGCCTACAGTGGCGAAGGTATCTGCCTGGGATTGCAGAGATCGGCTGCGTCCAATGCACTTGAGGGTGCACAACCTGTTCAATGTTTATGAAGCATCAAGATACAATAAGCCATCTGGTTGGGTGAGGAAACTGATGACAAATGATTATACAAATTGTGCTGTCAAGAAAAGGGATTGTTATTAGAGATATACCACTATATTATCCAGAGAACAGTGACATGGCTGATAGGATCCTTTATTGAACATTGTGCTGTTGATATTATCTTGGTAACTAGAGGTGCATGGGGGGGTGCATTTAAAGGGAAGTTGACATCAGCACACAAAGCAACAAGAAATTACTGCAAACATTTCTTGTGGCCTCACCAGCACCGGCCAATGGGCCGGCTCTCGCCAGATCCAAGACCCGGCATCAGATGTCTAGCCAGATCTCAGGAACCTACTTGCCTCTGCCTCAGCCCCAGCAAACAACCCACACAACAAACAAAAGCGATTGCCACGCTACGGTATGGACACTATGGAGTGGAGGTGCAGAGTCGCGGAGCCGCACATAGCACATTGGCACCATGAGACCGCTCCTGGCCACGGCCCCCATGTATGTCACAGCAGGAGCCAAGGCCAAAGGGCGTCTTAAGGATGCTGGGACTGCAGTTAGCCCCAGCCCAAACAATCTTGAAGAGTTGCCTGTCTTGTGGAGTGAACCGCCACCATCATCCTTCTGGGGGCTCGCCTCAGTGATCTACTCTGCTCTGTGCAAGTGCATTGTGCACACAGAGCAGATGATATAACCGAGCCCGCAAAGCTGGGGGCTCATTGATCATTGCCTTTCCCAGATGGATTCTGGTATTTGTAGTATTGGGATGTCACAATACATTTTGACAGGGTACATGCTCGGCTCAGCCCACTACATTCCCTTCTTGCTTTCGCGTTCGTTGTTCAGCATGCCCAGGCCTATTTGCACGGCCTCATTTCCTGCCAACACATTTCAAGTTTATAAAAGATGGCTTGAAAAGTACACAGACCATAGTAAGGTACTCGCACAAATATATACATCCTTATATTTATATATTTGTGTGTATCTTACTATGGTTTGTGTACTTTTCAAGCCATCATTTTTTTTATAAAGCAGAACATTGTTGAAAGCCAAACAGTGGGGCAAGGAGGGGAGAGGATTAGTGTAAGTGAGTCCTGAATATTTGCCCCAGATGTCATGTGGCAAACATTCTTGTAATCCTGGAAACCACAGCCGTTATTTTTACCTGATGGTGGCCATGTGCTGCTTTTCAGGGCACAATGGAAGGGTATATGCGGGTGGACAGTGTCACGTACTGTGTGTGTTTATTTATGTTGTTTGTGGGAATGTGGTCTTTTGTCTTGTGCACTTTCTTGTAAGGGGAAAGGTCAACTAAAGTAAATGAACATATGTATCTTTAAGATATGTTCACTTACTGTGCATATTCATGGGTGCCATTTTTGATTTTCGCTATGGGGACACAAATTCCCTCACCGAGTTAAGTGAGCGAGCCATACTCTTCCTAAATTCAACATATTTTACAGCACATGTTGCAGCAGAAATAGGATAAAAGCAGTATAATTTACTGGAAGTTATAAATATATAACATCTCAGCAATAGTCTCCTAACCTGCTGAGTTGTCTTTGCAACATTCTATCGGATCCCCTGATATTCCCATGCCCGCCATTTAGTTTTGTGCTGCTCACTCCCTCCAATCAAGAATCAGGAGATACATTAATAAGGCTCCAATCTCTTTTGCTGGTGAGCAGCACTTGCCTAGAGGTTATTTCCTTGGACAGTCAAACTAATCCTTATCTGTACCTCCTTTTACCTCTCTGTGGCACTAAGCAGTGGCACACCAACATTGAGCTTATAGGGCTCTAGCACCCCCCTCCCCCATCCCTCTGAAATTTGGGACTACATTGCTCCTCCTGGCTGACCCACAGAGCCCTGGGTTTTGCTGTTAATAAAGCATTTCGCTGTTAGCACCTGCATTGATATGCAGACTTTTTGGGCAATTGAAATCGTGATGTGGGCTTTGCACTTACATGTCATCCCTTGTCCCCCTATCCTTTCAATTACTCCCCTGGCATGAAGTGATTGGAAGGGTAAGGGGAACAGGAGACAGCTCATTCTCACATCAGTCCTTAAGTGGGTGTGTTCAAATGTGAAGGAGAGAGTTAACTGCTTGTAACATTGAAGCAGCACTAGACTCGTTTCATTAGAATGTGTAAAGAAGTTAGATGGCACAACTCAAGTTTTGCTTAGCAGAGAGGTGATAGAAGCATTGTTGCATGTTAGGCTGTTTATGTATGTGTGCAAGGAGCCCTTAATACTGACTGCAAGCCCTACCGCAGTGCTTGCTTGCTGTTTGCCTTCACACCTCATCAGATGATGGAACCCCAAAGAGATTTTCAAGATGTAACGATAACCTATTTTGGTTTCACCACTGCTATGGAAGTGGTTTAACATGGAATTGATATACAGTGTGGAGTTTGGAAAAGAAGCAGCATGAAAGAAATTGCACCATTTTTAAACTATTATTTTGAGCATTTCCTTTGATCAGAGTTTAACTGCCAGCTCCGGCCCTCTGAACTCTGCCTCCTCAGAACTTCGCCCCTCCTCCAAACTCTGCCCCAAGCCCAGCTCTTGTGAGATCCCCCTTCAAATGTTCCGTTTCCACCACTGGGCCTCAATACATATAGACATGCGCATGGAGATTTAATCATAAAGGCTACATTTTGGCTGAACATTTAGCATAGTATTTCAGTGGTAAGTCTTTACAAGTTCTAGAATGAGCAAAGGTCTGACATTTCTGAATATTCTTGCATATTGCGAATTTAGAGATGGGAAGGTTCCTTTATGCTGTGAGCCAAAGAAAGTTTAAGTCTTAGATGTGCCTAATTCTGATTTTACTAGCAGATCCCATGCATTGCAACTCCTTTTATATGTGTCATTTGTGAATAAAGGATACAAGGACAGTGTTTTGTATCAGATGTCAGCTCTGAGTCTAATAGTAAAGATTTCCATTCATCCAAAATAATCTTCTTTTAAAAATTGGTTTGCAATTTGGGTGAATGTTAAAAAGCAGATTCATAATTTCTTTCATTGTAATCAAGGCATCATGATGTGGGATGAATGTGGCTTTTCCCAATGCTTTGCAAATGATGCCTTCATTATAGCCCCACTGGGGGAATCACCTAAAGAGTTACTGTCTTAAAACCCTTGCATGTGCTCTTATAAGCTCAAGAATAGATAGTAGCCTTCTGACCGGTCTTCCTAACTGCGAGATTAATAGACTGCAAGTAATGCAAAATAATGCAGTCAGAATTGTGGTGGATCATAAGATATGGGATCATATCTCGGATTCAAGAAGGGACTTACATTGGCTTCCAATCAAGGAAATAATTCTCTTCCGGTTAATGGTGATCTCATTAAATTGTATGAATATCTCTGGCCCAGGCTACCTCAAGGATGAGTTGGTACCTAAAGCCTGTAAATACAGCTTGAGATATAACAATGTGTAGAGAAGGAGCCAAGTACCCCCACCTCAACCACCTCACCCATATTGCCTGTATGTTGGAAACCAGAGTATGTGGCATACACGGAACAGTTGAACCAACAATGGGCAGAGTATGGACTCTGTGCAATACCAGTGCAAGTACCAATACCTAAGAGAATCTGGGAGGCAAGGTACCCACTGAGAAAACCATACCTGTATACAAGAGAATATGATGCGCATTTGAATGAAATCCCTGAAGAAGCAGAGCAAATAAATGGACAAGATGAATGGTGATGTCATGCAGAGCTGAACTGACGTACATAGAAGAGATGCAGAGACAAGAGAATGAAGATATTCTATAAGGCATCAATAAAGTACCAAGGATAAGTGACATCTTGGGATCAAGGTGAATAAGCTTATGCCACAGAAACAAATGAAGATATCAAGCTAGTTTATACGTGTACAGATGCAAAAGAAACGCAAGCAGACAAAGTAATCTTGAGGCTAGCTTTATAGTGAATAGATTGCAGCAAGCGCTAATATATATATATGCCTATGGACAAGTAAAGGGTGGATGTTTCCACTACGCATTACAGCATTGCTGGACATTATAAATAAGGCCTAATTTCTAGTGTGTCACAGTTAAAAAGCAAATTGAATTGCAAGGTGAATCTCAGCAGACAAGGTTGGATGAGCCAAGAAGCCAAGGTCTCATCAAACTGGAGTGAACTGACATTGGATACAAATCGTGTGAAAGAACAGAACTCCTGTTCAGAAGGCATGAACAAAACAAGGAAGATGTCAAAGGTTCATTAGAAATTAGTATGTTAATGCACGCAAAGCCCAATTTCATGGACTCCAGTCATGTGGAAGAATGAAGTTGGACAAACGAGATAGTCACACCTGCGCGCGAGTGCAGAGTGTGCCCTCACTCCCTGAATTTCTCAGAGTTAAGACCAAACTCAAGGCCGAGCTTCAAAGCACTAATTGACAGTAGACCACTGTGGTGATGATGGATTGATATGCTAATTGGTGGAAAGCAATAGTGAAGGCGAGCTCACCAGCACCTGGATGGCCAGCCTGCGTGCTGCTAGATGTAGGTGGAAAAGTACTAACGGAGGTTACAATGCCAACTAATTGAAGAGGACTGTGTATTTAGGGGTCCTATAGTTGTGTAACCAATGGGACATTGTGTATTTAGTGATGTTCATAGTGGTCATTCTCGGGGGAGGGCTTAATTGCCCCACCTGATGTTAGGTAGCCTATTACCTTCACTCACTATGCCATACTAGTATGGATCGTGTACTTAGACATTCACTCAGAGCCAATCGCCGATACGCATAGGTTTTTGTAGTTTACCACATAGGATTACATTAGTAAACGTAGGTTGACGTCATCGATGACG
This sequence comes from Ambystoma mexicanum, assembly GCF_040938575.1. Classification (NCBI taxonomy): domain Eukaryota; kingdom Metazoa; phylum Chordata; class Amphibia; order Caudata; family Ambystomatidae; genus Ambystoma; species Ambystoma mexicanum. The sequence goes on from NC_090921.1 coordinate 355,916,247, forward strand.
ACCTTTGTGTATAAAGTCTCACTTTTTTCTACAATGCTTTGAGTAAGAGGATCAAGCGAGTTTGTTGATGTCCGTTGTACTCTCTGTTTTAGATAATTGATATTAAAACAGTCTTCCTTTTGCCAATTACCTGAGACGTCTCTATTATTGATGTAGCATAAAATCTGCATCCTCATCCATCTCCAGGTTAGTCGCGACTCATCTTAAAGGGCTGGGTATCCAGCTCACTTGGTAGCGGAGAGGATGGTTTAGAGCCATTGACATAAGTAAACTTTAGAGTCCCAGCAATATCGAACAACCTTTGCCATTCAGCTGAAACGATGTGAAGCTCCCCGTAGATAGTGGTTAGTGTAAATTGAAGAAAAGGCTTGCAAGCAAGGTGTGACGGGTCCCCTGGTTTCAACAGAATCCCCTCCCACATCTACGAGAAGCTGATCGGACAGAAGGTTGTAGAGGTGGTAAAAAAGGCATACAACCTGAGAGTCGCAAGACGAAAATGAGAGCGGTGATTAAAAATGTATGGCAAAACGTTTGGGTGATGAGTGGAGAAAAGAACTAAGATAAGGGAAAAGTGAGTAACAGAGGGAGGCGGGATAAACATAACATGATAATAAGAGTGTTATATACGTAGTGAAGAGATATTGACTTGAGTGTGGCCAAGCAATAAAGTATTGTGAGAGAGGCCATGATAAATAGAGTACGCCCTGGCCTGCGTTTTAAAGAACGTATCAGAAGAAATTTGAACCTAGAGTCACGTAGCCAATGATGTAGAAAACGGATTTGATTAAAGTGAATCTAAAGAGGTTAATTTAAACTCTGTATGGAGTATCTTAGAGGGCAAGACAGGTCTTAGAGAAGACTGCAGAGAAGACTATATGTGACCGGTCGAGTATGTTTGTTCGTCTGTTCGTTTTATGTGATTGTGAAAAAATGATGACTTCATAGAAAACAAATTTGATGACAAATAGAGAAGTGCGAAGTTGGAAAAAACAAATTGATTGTCTTGATTTGAACTTGGTGGTTGTTTTTTAGCAAGATTAAAGTAAAACACATTGTTTAGAAGGATTGGAGCTTGTGACGATTGGTGCTCGCTCATATTGTATTATTTTTCTGAAACGTATTTTTAAATCTGTGATCAAAAGCATGTGAGTGTTAAACAGATTAAAAGTGACGAATCAAGAATGGAGGATATTACTCCACTTGTGCACCTCTGCAAGCAATTGCCAAAACATGCACCTAAGCTTAGACAGTATAGTGTGGAATGGGTTAAAGAAACCGAAGATAAAATGTTCATGCCGTGGCTGCAAGGAGGGTCACTATCGAAAGCAGTTCTGCAGCATATGATGACATATTTGCATTTAGCGTACACAGGGAAGAAGCTAGACAAACGACTAGCGAGCTTAAAGCTTTGGAAAATGTACCAGGAGGAGCGCGATGAGCCGCCTCCTATAGATTGGATACTCAATGTATGCAAAGAGGGGGTGGGGAGCCCTCTGCTCCCCCCGCCCCAGATGAAATAGAAGATGAAAATAAGAAAGACAATGGGTTATACCCATTGAGGGAGCTTAAGGCAGCAACAGGGTATAGCAACCCGGCATATGAGTCGCCTACGCAAAGCAGTGACGAAGATACAAATAAAAATACTGAGATAGACGTAATCACTAAGGTCTCAAGGGAGAAGGAGAGACGCGATAAAGAGAGAAGTAATCGAGCAAGCACATCTCTAGATATTGGAAGAGAAATAAAGAGATGGAAGGGAGAAAGAGATAAAACTGATGAGTTAGCACTTGTAAAGAACAAATGGATGGGTGGTCAGATTTTGCTCAAAATCAATCATAAAGGCATTGAGGATGTAAGGCAAAGGGAGGATCAAGACGAGCAGGACAAAAAGGATAAGGAAAGATAGGAACGATTGAAAGACAAAGGGGCAAAAAGACAGAAGCAGTTATACCAAGACGAGCAAATGAGGAAACAAGAAAGGGCAGAGGAGCAAAGAAAACGAGATAACAGACAGAGAACAATCGATGAGCAGTAGAGGCTAGAAAGAAAAATAATGGACGAGGAGGAAGAGGAGGAAGAGAAGTTCCAAGAAGAAAGGATGAGGAGATACGCAGGGCAAACGAGAGAAGGGATATGAAGAAAAAAGAGGAAGACAGGGTCAGAGAGGAAGCAAGAAAATGAAGAGAATTTGACGATGATATGGAACGCAAGAGAAGGCAGAGAGCATGCGATCTTGATCACTTGGAGAAGGAAGTAAGGAATCCTAATCCAGAAGTAGCATGGGAGGACATAGAGGAATTATTTCCAGAGTATGAGTCATTACCAGGCCCGTCTAGAGCAAATCTAGAATACGTGTTTGACTCTAAGAGCATTGTGGAAACGATCGATAAAGTTTATCATGAAATGAAAGCCCAGAAAGAGTCTAAAGGGAAAGGAAAAAACAATCGATTGGAGAGCACTCAGTTGTACAACACAGAGTAAGCCTCATGTAGCATGAAGCACAAAGAGCTGTCTTTAGACTGACACTAAAAAGAAATGACAGACGAAGAGAGAGAGACCTTTCATGGGGAAGAGAGAGGGGATGTATGTGGTCCCGAGGGTTGTTTTTCAATAGATAAGGAAATAAGATGGTCAGATTTAAACACACTTATACCTAGGGCGTCAGAACCATTGACACAGTCAGACCGACCTAAATGGCAACTCCACGGTGAGAGGGGGGAGTCGCTACCATATGTGAGCAGATTAAGATCACTGCCAGGAAGAAGGCGGTGTGGGAATATTGTCCCTGCAGTGGACAGACACATGATGAGAACTGAGAATGAGTTTGGGGCTTCACAGTTTCAATTGCTAGAAAAGTCGGGTGCCAGACCACAGTATATACCGTGGCTCCAGATGGACAAGGACAATTCAAGGTGTAAACTCCCCGAGTTTAACTTCTGGCACTGGGAAGTGGATACATGAGTTAGAAAAAATTATGGTAGAAAACACGTTGGCTATTGGGGACATAAAGGGCCGACTGATCACCATACTTGGGGAGAGGGCTGATGACGTTTGGTTGAGAGCAAGATATGCTGGTGTTACTATAGTTAACACTGCTCATGATGGAGCACCATTCAATACTGCAGAGCGGCAGTCTAGAAAGCGCTTGGACTACTGTATCCACACACGTCCGATATGGGAGTTAAAATGACGAAAAAGATGCAGGACGGAGATGATCCGCTTGTTTACATTCCGAATTTTCAAGAGCAGTGGAGCTTGGAGACGCGCAAATCTTGGGGAAAATGTATACCTTTGTTCTATCATATGTTGTACAGAAACAGTTTAAGAAGTTAGTAGGTATGGAAGCAAAACCGTGGTCGGAGATTCAGCTGACCATTGCACATTATCGTAGACTCTTGCAGGAAAAGAATAGCAAAAAAGACGATGTAAGGAAAGGCGAAGAGGTAAACTTGGTACTGACAAAACTGTCCAAGTATGCCATTGAAGGGGCAATGTTGACTAGTGTAGGTGAATCGAGTTCACAGCAAATGGCATATATACCGCAAGTGAATAACCAAAGACAGTTTGATCAGGCCAATAATGGGTTTGCTCCACAAGGAAGAGGAGGATTTCGAGGAAGAGGGTTTCAGAATAATCAAGGATATTGACATAATAATCAGGGAAACTTCCAGAATAATCAAGGCGGATTTCAGAATATGCAGCATGACAATCAGAAGATGCAGGATGGGCAGATTAGGAAACCTCTGCCTATATGTTGGACATGTGGGTTGACAGGGCATCTTGCTTGCACATGTAGAAGTCAAGGGGTCATGCAGAATGATCAATTTTCAAGAAGGGGGACTTCAAACCCACCTGCATATTCACAGCAGGGTGGAGACGAGTTTGCTTAGAATCAAATGATGCAGCAGCAGCAACAAGCGCAGAGAGTGCAGCAAGGCTTGCAAACACACCAAGTAGCAGTCAATCTGCCACAAGGGCAGTCGCAGCAGTCACCTATGCAGATTCAGCAGAGCACGAGTACAGGACAGCTAATGACTCCTAGAATAGGGGGTGTTACTGGTGATGGAGGCAATCCTTTCACGGGTAATAGAATGAGGCTGTACCCACAATAGGGTGGGACCTGATGTGTTCAGTACTATCTGTGATGCCGAATCCTCACGGGGAACTGAGGGTAGACTTCAATATAGCAGGCAAAAGTTTTTCATTTTTAGTTGACGCAGGTGCAACGCGCTCATGTATACGAGAGAGAAAGTTAATGCCATGAATACTCAAGGTTTTTCAGGAGCTACAAGTAGAGTTCCTTTTACTTAAGAATTACCAGTCTCTATAAGAGAATGTGGTATGAAGGTGCCTTTGCTATATTCGAGGCAGACATCTGTCAATCTATTGGGTCGAGATCTAATGACAAAGTTGAATATGACAATCTTGTTTACAGATGAAGGCAAAGTGTGTTCAACACCAGGAATGCATTATTTAAATGTGAGTCACTGATGACAATCTATTTAGAGATCATCCATCTGATGATGAGGTGATATTTGAGATGAGCATTACTTATTGGGTGAGAGCAATCAAACAAGAAGTACCTCAGAAAATGTTCGCACAAAACCGCCCTGAGTATTTTCATGAAGATATGGCGAAAGTGCCAGTTTCATTATGGACCACAGGCCCCTATGGCGTAGGCCTGTTAAACGGAGTAGGAGAAGTGAAGATTAAATTGAAACCAGGAGCAATTTTACCTCGCGCACGATAGTATCCCATGTCTTGAGAGGCAGATGAAGGTATTTTTAAAGACGATTTCTGCCATGATGGATCAGGGTATCTTAGTGATGTCGGAGTCACCCTGTCACAGCAATCTATCCTGTGAAAAAGGGGAAAGGGGGTCTTGGAGACTAATTCAAGATTTACAACTGATAAACCAGATTGTAGAGGCTGAGTTCCCTTTAGTTCCTAATCCGGCTACAATCTTATGTAATACACCTGTTGAAGCAAGATATTTGACTGTGATTGACTTCAAAAATGTGTTTTTTTTTTCGACTTTTGTAAAAATCTAATTTTGATTATATACAAATAAAAAAAATAAAAAAAATGTGTTTTTCTCACTCCCATTGCACAAAGACTCACAGGATCTGCCACCTTTTACGTTCAGACAAACGCACCTGAAAAGTACTTGTTTACCACAAGGGTATTGTGAGTCTCCATCCTGCAAATGGACTTAAGCAATATTTATTTAGAAAGTGTTGTGTTGCAATATGTAGATGACATTTTAGTTTACAGCACTTCAGAAGAAGAGTGTTCAGCTGATAATTATACTTGCTAACCAATGATATGCGGTTGACAAAGAGAAGTTACAGTATTGTCAACATGAAGTGTTGTACATAGGCCAATTGATTTCACATGAGGGAAAGAAAGTTACTCCTGAGAGAGCTGAGGCTATTTTGAAAACCACAAAGCCACACACGATAAAACACATGCAGAGATTTCTGGGAATATGTAAATATGTCAGAGCATGGGTCTTTGACTACAGCTCGTATATAAAACCTTTATTGCAGGCCTTAAAGAATGCATAGGTAATGTAGGAAATAATTGTGTGGACTGAGGAAATGGAAGAAGGTTTGAAGAATTTAAAAAAGCAATTTGCACAGCTCCAGTTTTAGGGATTCCTAATTATGCTGAGGAATTATTTTTGTTCTTGCATAGAGATGTCACTGTTATGACAGCAGTGCTTGCACAGAGAACCACATTAGGGTACAAGCCCTTTGCATATTACAGTGGGATCTTAGACCCATTAATGATGGGTCACTTTCCATGTGAACAATCTTCAGCAGCCGCCGCGTTTGCCGTAGAGAAGGCTTCCAGTACAGTGATGGGATGCTCCATGACATTATTTGTTGAGCATACACTATTTGCCATTCTAGAGAAACCAAAAGGCATGTTGACTTCTCAAAGGGCTACTGCCTACGAAGTTGTCATATTGAATCCAGCGATCAAAATAGTTCGATGCAGCATAGTGAGTCCTGCCATGTTTGTAGATGAACCACTGGCAGAGGATGAGCATGTGCATGACTGTGCAAACTATGAAGAGTTCTATGACAAAATCCCTAGGATAAAAGAGAATGCATTGACAGGTGGAAAAATTGTTTTTATTTACGGTTCTTCAAGGATCGATCAAAATGAGAGATACACAGGTGCCGCTGTGGTAAAGCACACGACCAATGGGGAGTTTCAGAAGATGGTAAGTGCCCGACTACCGTCTCATTATTCAGCACAGGCTGCAGAATTAGTAGTGCTGATTGTCGCGCTTGAGAATCATGCATACCAGGAAGTAACAGTGTACAGCGACTCCGTCTATGTGACATCAACAGTGCATGCAGGATTAACACATTGGAAAAGGAGGGGCTACCTCTGAGCAGACAGCACGCCAGTGCAGCACGCCGCCTTATTGGACAGGCATAATAAAGCACTATAACTCCCAGTAAGCATCGCATTCATTAAATGCGCAGTACACACTTAAAGGGAAAACTTTATCTCATGTGGAAACCAAGCAGCAGACGATGAAGCGAAACCATTGCATTTTCAGAAAACTATGATGACATTTGAAATGCCTAATGTAAATGAGAAAATGGGTGTAATGATGAACGTGTCTGAGAGATATAGTGATTTGTCAAAGACGCAATTGATGGAGGTCCAGGGGGAGACACCTCAAGATGAGAAGGATTTGTGGACGCAAAGAGGGTGTTCTTTAAACCCCTCTGAAGCATTGTGGTGACAAGACAGCACTGGTAAACCAGTGATGCCTGTAGCCTTATTAAGGGTGGCACTGGAATAGCTACACTACCCTGTGCATACAACTAGGGAGAACCTCGCTGCAACTATTGCAGAGGATTGGTTCATACCAAATGTGTTAGAACATGTTGCATTTTATGTAGTGAACTGCATTGTGTGTCCAAAATTCACAGCTGGGCATACACTGCGCACAGTTAGGGGAGTTATTCCTAGACCCAATGGCCCCTTTCAGCATTTGCATATTGACTATGTTGACATGCTGCATGTATGTAATGGATATTGATACATTATTGTTGTAGTTGGCCCTTTTCAAAATGGATTAAGGCTGGTCCGTGTACACACCCAGACTCTACCTGTGCAGCCAAATTCTTAGTGAGGGAAGTATTTCCTAGATGGGGAGTATGTGAAGTAATGAGGTCAGACAATGGCCCACATTTTGTGAATCAAACAAATCATTGCCTACCACTGGCATTATATGCATTGAGGAACCTACCGGGTTCAGACCATTATCTCACCCCCATGAGATAGTGCCAGGAAGGTGGATTAGGACACCCTCATGCCTCCATCCAGAGTTAGAAGTGATGCTCAGCCTACCTCTGAATTGTTAGGAATGGGGCTACGAGAGTATCTTATGTGTATGAATTCAAGTATCTCTCATTTCAGGTGAGCTATGGCGAAAGGGGTGTGGGGCAGCACAGAGCACAGAAGGAGATGCTTCAGCAAGTGGCCTTCAAGAATTTTGTCTCCCCAAATTATTCCCCGGAGATGCGGTCCTAATCCGCAACTTCACAATGAAGTGGCACAAGCCCAGATTTAACGGCCCCTTCATTGTAGAAGACGTCATGCCGTCTGCAGTCAGATCAGAGTGCAAGGCAGCCTGCTTGGACTTTCCTAGGTGATGTGAAGATTTATACTGGAGAAACCCCTCTGCCCCACCCCCTACAGAAGCAAGCATCGGGGAAGAACCACAGAAAATGCAGACAAGGTCTATAACGAGGAAGAAGGACACAGAGGCTGTCGTATGAAAGAAAAGATTTCATTGAGCTGTGGCTTGGTTCGGGACACTCTTTTAGCCACTTATAAAAGAGTTGAGGAAAACTGATTCTAACATTCTATGCAGTCATTTCAAGGTTAAGGGAAGATTGTGGTTCTTAAAGCCATAGGAGGTTGATTAACTTTGGACTGAGACATGCTTAAGCCATGATAAGAAAAGAAAATAAGCCAAGTCGAGGGCTTACTTTCGACAGTTGGAAAGGGGAGCAGTATCCTGATTCATTTCACACTGAGTTTCTGTTGTGATTTTCCCATGGTGATTCCAGATGATGACATTTCTCGGATCATTCTTACTTATTTTGAGTGTGTGTTGTGCGCACACCCTTCGATTGTGGGGAGAACTACTCGCATTCCTGCTTTATTTCAAGATCCTAAAAATGGCCCAGTTGTGAGAAGATTGCATATAGTTATCACTGAGCTCATTTTGCAGCTTCCTGAATACAGTGGGGAAAGGACAAATGCCCCTAACACCTGACAACAGCCAGAGACTAGTCAGTTTGGTGTTCTATCGTCTTATTGAAGAATATCCACAGTTTGTTGGGGGACACACTGATGTGCGCACATTTCTAAACGAAATCTTGAGAGACATCATACTCCAAGTGAATGCTTATTCCGAGCGAACACTGACGTCAGAGTGAAACTTTCCTTCGAGGGATAGCTCGAGAGGTTGCTGTTCAGACAGAACTTTTGTTTCCTGCTGAAAGAAATTCGTCATGTTATCTGGTCTAAGGCAGATTCGAGGAATCGATTGGGAACTGGTATATTTTATTGAACTTCTCTGGAAACTTTCTGGAAAAAATATCTAGAATACATTTGGTGAAATCGCTTTTCTTCGTGCTGGAGAGGCATTCACATTTCATCTGGTTAAAAACCGGTTCCTGGGATACATTAAGAGTTTGTTCTTGGCATCCAGTAAGCCGACAGCTTAGTCAAGACAGCAGCTTCTAGAAGCAGTGCATAATACTGATGTATTAAAGTTACGTTTTCCTTCCTTAGGCAATAAAGATGGGAAGTATCAGTAGTAATATAATAATGCCAGATGCAGAGAGACGTCCATGTTGTCCACGAAGTAGATGCTGTAAATTGACGTACCTGTGGTATTTATGCGTGCATTGTGCTCATAATTATATTGCTTTCATTCACAGTACGGACATCGTACTACCTTGATTTACATGGAGCTAGGACTCCTGCGAATCTTGCTGAGCAGAAGGAAGACATAATCGTGGCAACTACTAGGCAGCCAAGACCCTATGTAGTCATTCCTGTTCCAAAGAAAGATGACAAATAGCCTGAGCCCAAGATTTGTGTCATTAATAATCATTCACATGCAAAACGTGTCTTAGAAACTCTGTTAGGACATAAAAGACAGGCTTGGCAAGACAGACAGGACAAGAGGTTGTTAGATGGTGAGCCCATACAAGAAATGCATACAAACACACCTGTTCCTGTGATAAATGATCCAAGGGTAGTTTCTCAAAGGCAGTCACACGTGGAGATTTTGCGAGACATTTTTATGCCTAAATGGTATGATGAGAGGATGAAACTTGCTAAACTTTCTCCTACTCACGCAGCACATGTGGGTTTACCTAGCCCACTGCTAGACATACCCATGATTTATCCAGTCAGAAGGAGTTATGCTGGCACACTTTATGATATGATCATAGAAGGTCATATGAGAAGAATGAGGCCTAAAAGAAGCACCAAAGAGGATGATTTCGAATTAAATGATTACCTGGACAGTACAGCTCACTTGGGAAATAACATATGGTATCAGTATATGAAAGAAGTAGGAATAAGACCTTTGAAAGAGGAATGCTTTGTATGTGCACTCCTGCCATACACTATGGGGAAATAAGATCTTCATAGCTATTGAAATAGATGTCCTGACTGCGCACTGCATATTACATCTAGCATTCTGTAGTACAAGAGGCCAGTTCATGGGTCGAACAGCCTACCTCAAATGGGCAACTGCATGGACAGATCCAGATGAAGATGACTATATCCAAGACACAGAGACAAGAAACAGAGCCCATACTAAGAATCATGTGATCAGATATGATACGAAAAGCCTGGAGTAAAAGGAGCTGGGATCAGATGGGAAGTAAATAAGAAACTGGAAGTTCCAGGAAAATCTGCAGAAGAAATTCGTAGATGGAAGAAAAGAGGTCAGATGCAGATTTGGGGAACTATGCTATCACCAGATGGCTGGGAAGAAGGTGTAGTGATCTGAAGAGACTGGGTAATAATGGGTCACAACCAACCAACTATTGAGAATGCACAGATGTTGTGTAAGCCTCTATGGTCGAAACCTGCTAAATTAGTGACATGGATCGAAGACAGAGGAGGACCCTTGCAGATAGTGCCTTTGGAGCGTGCAAAGCTGTGTTTCAGAAACAATGGCACAAGAAAAGTTGGTGAGAACCAGAATTGTCAGCGAATATTTGAAGCACCAGGAATGAACATTGGGACAGCAGTAATCATGGACCATTATTGGGCTTGTGGATCCAAGGCATACATGAAGTTACCCAAGGATTGGGGAGGAATATGCACATTGGTGAATGTCCATGTTCCAGCATTGATGTTTCCAAAGAGTGGTCCGAGTCTCGACAGTTTTCCAAAAGCAGATGCTCACCTGAGGAAGTAGAAATCTGTGGAGCTGATGAAGAGAATGAAGAGAGAGAACTATTTCTCAGCCAGATCAATAGAAGCTTCTGTCTCTATTCCTTATGAGCACAGGCTGTTCAGCCAGACCTCATCAGTATTCAAGTTGATCTTCATGCCAAGAATCCAGGTTGGAGCAAATACAAAATGTCTTCAAATTACCAGATGGGAATTGCTGCAGACAATTAACACTACCATAAAGGGATTCAATGCAATTAGAGAAGAGATGAGAGGCATAAGACTGATGACTCTTCAGAATAGATACATCTTGGACATGTTCACAGCAATGGATGGAGGTGTTTGTGCAAAAATTGGAGAATCATGTTCAGGGCTGTCAGAAGATGTGGTGAGGCCCGGGGCAAAACATTTAGTGAGGCCCCCTTACAATTTTTTGCACTCGGCCAGCGGTTGCACCTCTGCAAACAGGAGACTCGAGAAATCTCCCCTCGAGTTTGTGTGCAGGATCCCAAATATGGTTTATTACTACAACTCCAAATCAACTAAAGCAAAGTTAGATTTCTCTACTGAAGAAAGGTTTATGCCAGACTAACTTTTGTATCATATGCAAAAATATATATAGGATGGCATGAGCTCTCCACTGTGCCACCTCCAACTCTCTGAGGGTCAGTCACTTTTCCAAGCAAAGAGTTGAGGGCAGATTGCTTTCTTCGGGTGGGGCCTCCCTCTGAAGACAGCCTCCCTTCCTCTCTGAAACTTGAGCAGAACCATAACTGGTTCTGGAAGCAACTCAAGACCTGTCTCTTTGCTTCTGCCTTCTCTCTTCCTCTCTCTTGCTGATCACCTGCCTGATACATGCACTGGTCACCTGGTCAAGCTCGGAATTCGGGCCCAGGTCCCTGCCTGTCCTGTTGCAATCCTGCACTGCCTCTTGGCTCCCCTGCACTTGTGGTCTGTATTTGTAACCCTACAGTCCCCGCTCTTGCTCTTATTCTCCACCCGTTGGCTGCACTTATGAGTACCCACACTTTCCACCTGTTGGTTGCACTTCTGCATCCTACCCCACCCTTGGCACTTCTCCCCTCGCCCCTTCCCTGCTCTTCTGCGATCTGAATGACAAAAGGCCTAGTAATATCTGTGTTTTGTCCTACTCTTTTGTTTCTCCCTCCTTGCCTTGTCGTGCCTAGAAACACTTGTGTACAGGCACGTAATAAATGCCATATCACATCATACACAGTGACAAATGATGTACAGTGAAGGCTGGTACATTTCTAAACTTAAGAGGCTGAAATGTTTGTGCCAATTAGGCAGGATCAACAGAGCACAGTGAGGGAGCCCAAACCAAACAAAGGTTGCTTGAGGTGGGTTTTCACTCCCAAGAAAATGTTTGAAGCATTGGGTTAAAAGTATGCATTTTACAGCACTTTTTTGCAAAATTGGGTATAAATCCATACAGTTTGCAATTGGTTTTGTATGGAAGCACATGGAAATTCCCAATAGTTGCAAATCACAAATTGTGCATAGGAACATTTTCCAATACATTTCGTGCCGCCTTTCCACGGGAGATATGCTAGTATAAAAATATATTCATGCTGGTTGTTCTAATTATGTCGATGCAGGCTGCATCAATATATGCCATTATTACCATGTACGGACTCTGAGCTAGTAAAAATGCCATGCCACAGAAAGTATATCCAGGCTGACTGTGTACCATAAGTGTTATTACTGGCTAGATTGGCCTACATTCAATGTGGGCCAATTTTGCCAAGTAGTATGTTTGCTTTAACCTTGATGCACAGTCCTGTGCATCAAGGGCAAAGCAAAAAGAGCACTGGCAATGCTAACTGTTTGGGCATTCGTGTAGGCATGGGAAAGGCACTTCTGTATTGGTATTAGCTGGCCATTGATAGTGTCAGTGCAAAATGGTTTGAGTACCTGAGCAGCTAATAGCAGTGCCTGGTAAATGCCTAATACTTATACACAAGCCAAAACTGCTGGCTTCGCCAGTGCTTATTTCTAAAAGAACTTCAGCGAAAGACATGCAGGGTGTTTTTAAATTGAGTGGCCAAAGGCAGACCTGATTAAGACATTTTTATTACACCAGTTCCCTGTTTACAACTCCAATGGAGTCATGAACTCTCAGAAGACTCCCTTGAGGAAACACTTGCTGGCACATTGAGGGCAAAGTTTGATGGCAAGGCATGTTTAAAGCTAGCTCAAAGAGTTCCAGTGAGGAGGTGTTTTGGGTGGGGAGGGCAGGAATTGGTTGAGAATTGCCATAGGGATTTGCATGACCATGAGAAGTCATTTCTCTGTTAGCACCTGCATTCATATCCATACGTTTTTAGGTCATTGAAATCGTGATGTGGGGTTAGAACTTGCATGCTAGAGGGTGCTAGAGGGCCAACCAAGATGGCCGCCTTGGTTTAGGCTCCCGATCAGCCCCGCATCAATCCTGTTTAATCCTTGCTGTTACCGGTGATTTGGCAAATTTCCCCCTCGTCTCCTATCTAGCTATTCACAGCGGCTGTCTGCAGACGAAATCTGGGTTAAAATTGGCCACTCAGCGGCGCCGGGCGGCCCGCGTGATCTGGAGGCCGAGCTGCGAACTGAAGGCCTGCCGGGTGCGAGCTCGCTCACCAACGCCGCCCCCTCCGGAGGCAAGGTGGCTCCCGGCGAAGTGATCCAGCGGGCACGACTGGAATGGCGAGACGGAGGCACCCATCAGCAGACCTGCGGAAAATCCTGCCCTCCCCCGAGACGTGTGGTCGATGCGAAGCTCCGAGGACACATCCATTGAGAGACCGTGGCCGCCGGCAGCTGCCCCCTTCCCATCCATCTCCCCCCGGCGACAGGCTAACCCACACGAACCATCGGAGGGAAAGAGGATCGGCGGCGCTGGGCGAGACCCAGGTGCATCGAGATGCCGACATGGTCCTGGCCACCTGGAGAGCGAGAACGGAGCGGAGGTAAGGAGTGGGAGGGAGGTCGTAGTGCTCCCGGAACGAAGCCTGCACAATCGTTGGCCTCCTCCCCCCTTCTCCGAGTGCAAGCAAACACGCGGGGTTGGACATAGGCACCCCTTAGCGTGAGCACCCTCCTGACAACTACCCCGAAGGGGGCCGAGAGTCGCTGGCCCGCAGGAGGCCCAGCGCCTATTACCCCGACCCCCCAGAGGACTTCGCCTCTGCGGCGAGACAGACACAGGCACGCCATAAGATGAAAATTCTTCATCCAACACCACGACCCGGCAACACGGGGGTTCGCTATCCTTATCCAGCGGGCAGTTGCACAAAACAATCGTTTTGCTGTCCCAAGCATTGGCCCCCGGGGCCACCCGCCACTCCACTCCCATCCTCCTGGTGGGGGGCGGGGGCCGTGGGAGTCCCAGACGAATGGTCCTCTGCCCCACCCTCCACCCCAAATAAAGAAGGAGCAAGAGCACATCCTTTGTAACGGTTGCGACCCCACGCCCCTCCAGGATCTCAGGTCCACCACACACAATACGCTACGAACAGTCCTAGTCAGAAAAGCGCCCCCCAGAGTGTCCTGGGCGTGAATGCCCACCCGCAAGCCGCAATAGTCCCTCCCAAATCCGCAGTCACAATGGGAAAGAATGATAAATCCCAGAGGAAACTAAACTTTGAAAGTGGTTCAACTCCCGAAGCACCTCTCCACACAGAAGATCAGGCCTCTTCATCAGCATGTCCGCTCCTCCAGGGAGAGGCGATCGATAATCCGTCTGAAATTAAAGAAATCTTTCTAGACTTGAAGGTTGGTATCGGCAGCCTGAGCAACAAAATGGATGGCCTTGCGTCTAAAGTCGACCTCTTGCAACACTGTATGGATTGACACGCTGAACGGATGAACGAGGTGGAACAGAGAGTGTCTAATCCTGATGACAACTCGACTATCCTAGCCAATAAAGTCTCCCAACTAGAATCGCAAATGAAATCTACTATTGCTAAGTGTGAGGATTTAGAAGGCCGATCGTGAAGGAATAACTTACGGATAGTTGGAGTGAGAGAACACCAAATGCAGGGGAAAATGGAGGACTACGTGGAGTCCCTTTGCATATCACTATTCGGCCGCGATGCATTATCCCAACTTTTCATAATAGAGAGAGCACACAGGGTCCCCTCGACCAGACCAGCTCCAGGCTCGCCACCCAGACCAATAATAGCGAGGCTACTTAACTACAGGGATCGAGACTCCATCCTTCAGCTGGCCAGGGAGAAAGGCGAACTTCTCCACGACGGGGACAAAATACACATCTACCCCGACTTCTTCCCAGCAGTGCAGTCACAACGGAAAACATTTGCCAATGTCAAACAGAGGCTTAGAAACAGTCAATTAACCTATTCAATGTTCTTCCCTGCGAGACTTAGAATACTGCACAAGGGGAAAGTCCACTTCTTTCAAACCCCTGACGAGGCAAATCTATTCTTGGACCAAATGGGATGTCCGGAACAGAACCAGGCCCGGCCGAGACCTCAAAGGGACAGAAACCTCAGGAACCCACCATAAACAGTAGAGCCGGACGGCTCGTCTCAAGCTTTCACACGTCACTGAACGCACCGGAACAGCCACATCGTACCTAAGACGGGGCTGAATCTCTTGGGAGGCCCCAGGTGCCCGTAGCACAGCATCTGTTGGGTTAATAAGTTGTGTTTTTTCAAAGTGGAGTTCGCCAGTACCATGGTGACTCCGAGGTCCGCCTTTAGTTCTTGTTGGTTGACGAGGGAGCTCTCGGGGGGCCAGTTGGAGGTTGCCCACCCTACAGAGAGTAAAGTTACAGACCAGTTGGAGTTCACCCGAGGACTGTACCCTCAATGTCCAGTAGAAAAGTTCAGCGCCACCAGCTACCAGCCGTCCTCTTGTCCCGTATCTCTCACCTCACTATTAATACAGCCTTTCCTGGATGGCACTCAACCTCTATATTCTGTCACCGTCACTGGGCTAAACGTAGCCACAACTATGGCGTCCATTGAAAGTGATAAGTGGCCCAACATGAACATTACATTGCCCCATTCAATGTCTTGACCTGGAACATAAAGGGAGGCAATATCCCAGCCAAAACCAGAAAAATCCTCCAATATCTCAGACGCCACGAAGTGGACGTGGCCATGATCCAAGAGACTCACCTACTCCCGGGGAAAGATCATCAATGGGCCAAGAGCTGGGTTGTCATAGATAGTTCTCCTCCTACTCTACATACTCTAGAGGAGTCGCCATCCTTATCCACAGGAGGATTAGCTTCCATTTGATTCATACGGTGAAAGACACCGAAGGAAGAGCGATCCTAGTGAGTGGTATCATTGCAGGTCAGAAAATTACATTCATCAACTCCTATGCACCAAACGTGGACGGCCCGGACAATTTCGGATGGGTGCTAACTCAACTCTCCAGTCAGGATCCAGCGACAATAATCTGGGGAGGAGATATGAACACGGTATAAGATCCTACGAGAGTAGATTGAAGGCCACTCCTCAGCCCCTTTCCAAAGCCTGCCTCCAAATAAAGGAAACCTGCAATGCTTTCGACCTCCAAGACACGTGGAGAGTTTCCAACGGGGAACTGAGGGATTTCACATTCCACTCTGCGGTTCACAACTCGAGCTCCCGAATCGACTATCTCTTCACCTCTGTAAATGGCCCCCTGTCATGCGGCCGATGTTGTATTCACCCAAGAACTCTCTCCGATCACTCCCCACTATTACTCACCCTCAGGCCTTCCATCACTACATCGCCACTGCAGCGGTGGCGTTTCAAGGCGGGTTCGCTGCGAGATGAAGTATTTGCCTCCTAGCTAAGAGAGGAAATCAACGTGTTTCTAGAGGCCAATAGAGGATCGGTCTCCTCGGCAGGCATAATCTGGGAGTCTCTGAAGTGCTTCATCAGGGGAATCTGTCATGCCAAAGAAAACGGCATCCTCAAGCTGCTCAGGCGCGAGCTTACGACCAGCGAAGAGAACATAAAACGCTTGGAGCTCCACATAGTAAACACAGCTAACCCAAAACTAGCAGTAGCATTGAAAAAGGAACTGCAAAATTTCAACTCCTTAGCAGACCGTGAGATCAAATTTCTGGGCCACCACAGTCAAGTCCGACAGTATGGGGAGGGCCAAAAGCCTGGTCCCCTTCTGGCAAACCTAATCAAAGCTGACAACAAACAATCTCAAATAGAGCGGATTCGATTGAAACAAGGCGAGATGATCCATACCGACGAAAAGATTGCAGAAGAATTCGGCCTTTTCTACCAGGACCTTTACAGCGCTAAACTCAACAAAGAATCAAACGCCCGCTAGATTATCTGGAAGACACATAACTTTATTGGGTTCAGCAACCCCTGCGTGAACCTCTGAACGAAATGATATCACAAGAAGAGATCATAGAGGCCATAAAGACTCTCCCCTGTTCCAAAGCACCGGGCACGGATGGCTTAACGGGAGAATTCTACAGAGCATTCGCTGGCACCTTAGCTCCCCTCCTGGCGGCAGTATACGAGGAAGCATTGGAAAAAGGGAACCTTCCGCACTCCTCTTGCGAAGCCAATGTCATCCTTTTACATAAACCAAGCAAACCACCTGAGTACTGTGCATCCTATCGCCCTATTTCCCTGCTCAATCTTGACAATAAAATACTCACTAAGGTGCTGGCTAAAAGGTTGATGCCATTGATGCCGGCCCTTGTGTTGGCAGACCAAGCCGGCTTCATCCGAAGCCGCAACATGTCCTTCGGAATTAGGAGAATGTTCGGTGTTATCAAGGCCCTGGACCCTACAAAGCAGGCAATTGCGGTGCTACTTGATGCCGAAAAAGCATTCGACTCTGTGCAATGGCCGTTTCTGTTCATGGCTCTCTCCAGGATGGGACTGGGTGCTCGCTTCATTAATCTCATCTCCCTTTTATACACTAAGCCGATGGCTAATATAATTGTAGGCACAGCCAAATCAGCCCCAATAGAACTTCAGCGAGGCACGAGACAGGGCTGTCCACTATCAGCACTAATCTTCACATTGGTCATGGAACCCTTTGCATCCAACCTTCATGAACAACGTCAGCCGAGAGGACTCCTCATAGGTCCACACAAACTCATCATTTCGCTTTATGCCGACGATGTGGCACTATTCATACGTGATCCTGAAGACAACCTGAACCCGGTCATGAGGGAAGTTATTAAATTCGGTGCTTCCTCCGGTTTGAAGATTATCCAATCAAAATCTATCGTGTTCCCACTGACCCCAGCACCAAGCAGTTCACGGACGACTTCCAACTCACATGGAAAACATCCATGGTCCGGTACCTGGGGATACAATTCTCATTGAACCAACACAAGGTGTTTCGAGATAATTACGAAGAGGTGGTCAAGTCCCTTCAAGAAAAGGTGTCCAGATGGAATACACTTCCACTAACTCTTTGGGGAAGGGCCTCACTGGTCAAGATGGTGATCCTGCCAAAATTACTTTATCTATTCAACAATATCCCCATGCTGCTACCGCAGACCTTTCTGAAAAAACTGAAAAGCTTGGTTTTGGAGCTACTTTGGGCGGGCAAACCAGCCAGGGTGGCGCACGCAACACTGACGGTCCCGGTATCCAGTGGAGGGCTAGCCCTCCCGGATTTGGAGAAATACTTTTTTGCAGCGCAAGCACAGTACCTCAGCCACTGGTATGCCTCTCAAACAATCCGCCCTCACGTACAAGTGGAACGAGCCCTCGCAACGCCTGACCTTCTGACGGCTGTCGTCATTAGACAGATTCCTGTCCCCAGCTCCACGATGAATGCGATGCTCGTGACATACAAAGCCTGGAAGACACTAGCCCTGAGGTGCGGGGTACAAACACGGTATTCACCTCTTCTACCCGTCAAGTTCATTCCAGGAGTTCCGCTGACCTCAGAGAGGGTGTTCCACCAGTGGGTAGATAAACTGCACATACAAACCCTTGGGGACCTCTTCATGGAGGATGGCTTTTTAACTCCAGACCAAGCAAAAATGAAAGGAGGCGATACTGCTCTGGACGTATTCCTATACTTCAGGACCCGTTACACCTTGCAGACCCTTCTGCCAGACTTCCCGTGTCAACCACCAACCTGGCAGCTGTTGCATAACGCGATTCAGGCAACGGGCGAAGGTAGGCTGGTGTCACAAATCTACAAATCCATTATCTCTAGCACGGCCCCGGCCGTCTCTTCTGCCAAATCCAGATGGGAGAAGTCGCTGCACACCGTCATTTCGGAGGAAGATTGAATCTATATCCTGAAGCAGACTCAAAAAGTTGCTCTCAACTCACGCCTGAAACTTATTCATTTCAACTTCCTCCATCAGACCTATTACACCCCAGAAAAAGCCAACAGACACCACACCGACGCGATGGCGAAATGCAACAGATGCGGGACGCCTTCAGCAAACTTTGTCCACCTAGCCTGGGAGCGTCCAGAACTAATCTCTTTCTGGAATCAAGTCCTGGAGACGACGGCAGCTATTGTCGGTGAAGCAATACAACCGCTCCAGACAGCTGCTCTACTGGGCATGACAAGACTACTCTCTGCACCAATTAGGAGGCTGGCAGGGGTTCTGCTGACACTGGCTCGTAGAAGGGTTGCCATGGCCTGGGGCCGAGGTACCCCCCCCCCCCAGCGGTCGCCGCATGGCGGAAGGACATACTTTATTACCAAGATCTAGAAACAGACTATATTAAACTTCTACCTCTACACGCTCGCCCACCAGACATTTGGGGCCCTTTGACACTATTCCTGATGAGCGAAGCAGGTGACCCCGCAACGGACGATTCCGAGACGGAGAGTATGCCTCAGTGAAGGTATAGACTTGGCACATTCGCTGCCTCAGTCGGGGAAACAGGAGTGATTCAACAACTAACATAGAGGACATTTGAATCCAAAAGAGGGGGGTTGGGGGGTGGTGGATGGGAGCTGGGCTAGGGCACAAAGTTTTAATCCACCCTAATGTGGGTGTGAAGTTGTATTGTGTCTAAAATCCCAAAAATAAAGTTTTTTAAAAAAGAACTTGCATGCTTGGGGAGTAATTAGAAGGGAAGTGGTGACATGAGACATCTCATTCTCACAGCAGTCCTTAAGTGTGACGTTTCAGAAATGAAGGCAAGAGGTAGCTGCTTGTAACGTTGAAGCTTCACCAGATTAGACTCATTCGAAATATGGAAAGATGTTAGGTGCCCCCACACAAGGAAGTTTGCCCCTTCCTCACAGCCTCTGACGTTAGCGCCTCTCACAACATTTGAAGTGTTAGTCCCCTCTCCCCCCTGACATTTTAGCCTAGGTGCACCTCTGATGCCATGAACCCACCCCTTAATGAAGTGGCCCCCAGGGCGGCTACATTTAGGGGTGGTGCTGAACACACACTCACAAAAAACATTTTCACCCATTCATTCATCCACCAGTTACACAACTCCATACATGCATGTATACATAAAACCAAACACAGCATTGACACAAACACCAACATGCACACATGCATTCATACATACACATATACATACTAATTTAATTTAAATACACTTATACACTTTTAATTTAAAATAAAAAAACAACTTACCTCCATGCACCCTTAAAAAGCATCCACGCAGCCGACACGTAGACATGCTGCCTGACAAGAGAGAACTCCTCTCTCATCAGTCAGCCTGATCACGCTGACAACATGAACACAATGAATGACAGGAGAGGAGTCCTCTCCTGTCAGTCAGCATGGTCATGCTGAGCAACGTGAACACACTGACTGACAAGAGAGAACTCCTCTGCCATCAGTCAGCGTGGTCACGCTGACAACATGAACACAATGACTATCAGCCAGCATGGTCATGCTGAGCAACGTGAACACACTGACTGACAAGAGAGAACTCCTCTGCCATCAGTCAGCGTGGTCATGCTGAGCAACGTGAACACACTGACTGACAAGAGAGAACTCCTCTCCCATCAGTCAGCATGGTCACGCTGAGCAACGTGAACACACTGACTGATAAGAGAGAACTCCTCTCCCATCAGTCAGCGTAAATCACACTGACAACATGAACACACTGACTGACAAGAGAAAACTCCTTTCCTGTCAGTCAGCATGGTCATGCTGAGCAACGTGAACACACTGACTGACAAGAGAGAACGCCTCTCCCATCAGTCAGCGTGGTCACGCTGAGTAACGTGAACTCCTCTCCCATCAGTCAGTGTGGTCACGCTGAGCAACGTGAACACACCGACTGACAAGAGAGAACTCCTCTCCCATCAGTCAGCGTGATCAGACTAACAACATGAACACACTGACTGACAAGAGAAAACTCCTCTCATGTCAGTCAGCGTGGTCATGCTGAGCAACATGAACACACTGACTGACAAGAGAGAACTCCTCTCCTGTCAGTCAGCGTGGTCATGCTGAGCAACATGAACACACTGACTGACAAGAGAGAACTCCTCTCCTGTCAGTCAGCTTGGTCATGCTGAGCAACATGAACACACTGACTGACAAGAGAGAACTCCTCTCCCATCAGTCAGCGTGGTCACGCTGAGCAACATGAACACACTGACTGACAAGAGAGAACTCCTCGTCCCATCAGTCAGCGTGATCACGCTGACAACATGAACACACTGACAGACAAGAGAGAACTCCTCTCCTGTCAGTCAGTGTGGTCATGCTGAACAACGTGAACACACTGACTGACAAGAGAGAACTCCTCTCCCATCAGTCAGCGTGGTCACGCTGAGCAACATGAACACACTGACTGACAAGAGAGAACTCCTCTCTCATCTGTCAGCGTGATCACGCTGACAACATGAACACACTGACTGACAGGAGAGGATCCCTCTCCTGTCAGTCAGCGTGGTCATGCTGAGCAACATGAACACACTGACTGACAACAGAGAACTCCTCTCCCATCAGTCAACGTGGTCACGCTGACAACATGCACACACTGATTGACAAGAGAGAATTCCTCTCCCATCAGTCAGCGTGATCATGCTGACAACATGAACACACTGACTGACAAGAGAGAACTCCTCTCCCATCAGTCAGCATGGTCATGCAGAGCAACGTGAACACACTGACTGACAAGAGAACTCCTCTCATGTCAGTCAGCGTGGTCATGCTGAGCAACGTGAACACACTGACTGACAAGAGAACTCCTCTGCCATCAGTCAGCGTGGTCACGCTGAGCAACGTGAACCCACTTACTGACAAGAGAGAACTCCTCTCCCATCAATCAGTGTGATCACGCTGACAACATGAACGCACTGACTGACAGGAGAGGAGTCCTCTCCTGTCAGTCAGCTTGGTCATGCTGAGCAACATGAACACACTGACTGACAAGAGAGAACTCCTCTCCCATCAGTCAGCGTGGTCACGCTGAGCAACGTGAACTCACTGACTGACAAGTGAGAACTCCTCTTCCCATCATCAGCATGATCACGCTGACAACATGAACACACTGACAGACAAGAGAGAACTCCTCTCCTGTCAGTCAGTGTGGTCATGCTGATCAACGTGAACACACTGACTGACAAGAGAGAACGCCTCTCCCATCAGTCAGCGTGGTCACGCTGAGCAACGTGAACACACTGACTGACAAGAGAGAACTCCTCTCTCATCTGTCAGCGTGATCACGCTGACAACATGAACACACTGACTGACAGGAGAGGAGCCCTCTCCTGTCAGTCAGTGTGGTCATGCTGAGCAACCTGAACACACTGACTGACAAGAGAGAACTCCATTCCCATCAGTCAGCATGGTCACACTGACAACATGAAGACACTGATTGACAAGAGAGAACTCCTCTCCCATCAGTCAGCGTGATCATGCTGACAACATGAACACACTGACTGACAAGAGAGAACTCCTCTCCCATCAGTCAGTGTGGTCATGCTGAGCAACGTGAACACACTGACTGACAAGAGAGAACTCCTCTCCCATCAGTCAGCGTGGTCACACTGACAACATGAACACACTGATTGACAAGAGAGAACTCCTCTCCCATCAGTCAGCGTGATCATGCTGACAACATGAACACACTGACTGACAAGAGAGAACTCCTCTACCATCAGTCAGCGTGGTCACGCTGAGCAACGTGAATACACTGACTGACAAGAGAGAACTCCTCTCCCATCAGTCAGCGTGATCATGCTGACAACATGAACACACTGACTGACAAGAGAGAACTCCTCTACCATCAGTCAGCCGGGTCACGCTGAGCAACGTGAATACACTGACTGACAAGAGAGAACTCCTCTCCCATCAGTCAGCGTGTTCACGTTGAGTAACGTGAACACACTGACTGACAGGAGAGGAGTCCTCTCTTGTCATTCAGCATGTCCACGTTGTCAGCTGAATGAGGGAGGCAGCAGAGCTCAGTTCTGAGCTCTGCTGTCTCCCATTATTTTGCTGTTTGTTGCAGAGCCAAATGGCTTCGCAACAAACAGAAAAATCATTGCAGGGGCAGAGAGCAAACAGCACAGTCTCCGTGTGAAAAAAGGACACGGGAGACTGTGCAAAAAGGACACGGGAGACTGTGCTGCCTTCCACTTAGGAGAGGGGGCTGCGAGGCCCCCCGCAAGTGCGAGGCCCGGGGCAGTTTGCCCCCCCTGCACTCCCCTCTTGACGGCACTGATCATGTTGCACATTTATACCTTCTAATGATGACGAGAATGGAACCTTGACAGAGGCCATAGAAATGTTGATGAAGCTCCATGGTCAGATGATAGACAAAGTAGAGGACATGCTGATGACAGCTGGTTTGGATCGATCTTTTCTTGGGCTCCACAATGGATGGCCGATATGTTCAGGTTTCTTGGAGCCCTGATAGTACTGGTGTTACTTGGATTCTGTGTGATCAAGATAATAATCTAGCAATGCAAGAAGACAGCAAAGAAAGCCATAGGGATGAAGATCATGATTGATGTTGAATCAGGATGGAAAGCCAGAGACCTGACAGATGAAGAAATCATAGACTTTGTGAAGGTCAGTATCCATGCACCTGAGGGAACGAAGTTCCTGTATCCAAAGAATCATAAGTATGTGGGAAGATGGATCTATTGCAGTCCAAGTGGACAATGCAGTCTTATTACATGGGACAAGGATGAGCACGTCAAATCTGCAGGATGCCTGAAGGGAGTCATGAAGATATGGATCCCTAAGAAGCATTTCTTATTATTTATTTATTTATTTATTTATTTGCATGGATTATACATAACCTTTACAAAAGGAAATTCAATACACTCTTAAAAGAAAACATTTCACATTGGAAAAGAAAAAGAAATGTCCACATATTAATTTAAAACAATATGTACTAAACATTTATCTACAGCTACAATAGATCACAAATTTCTTAAAATCACAGCGTTATATTCATCATGTCTTTATCATAGAAAAGAGGATAGCGTTGCCATTTACCAGTCTTATGTAGTTGATACTAATTTACAAATATTTCTCAAATATCTGACGACTGCTAGCTGCAACTTAATTTAATTTCCATATAGCATTTCCAGCCATAATCTCTCAAGGTTAACATTATCACAATTCACAAATTTCCCAAAGTATTCTATGCAATCCTTTTTCAGTGAGATACAATAGATTAGTAAATGCTGCAGTGTTTCCGTCAACCCTGGTATGCCACAAAAGTGACACAACGACAAGCCATCTTTCCCCCTGTCACTATGATCTGTTATTTACCGGGTCAACAACACATTACATTTGAAACGCATACAATCATTGCGTGCACTTTTATCTGGAAATGTATTTAGGAAGGATTCCATACAACCTCCTCTTTTATAGCCA
Organism: Ambystoma mexicanum; assembly: GCF_040938575.1. NCBI lineage: Eukaryota > Metazoa > Chordata > Amphibia > Caudata > Ambystomatidae > Ambystoma > Ambystoma mexicanum. Next base: position 355,940,491 of record NC_090921.1, read on the forward strand.
GATACCAGATGTCTACATAAGTTTCTTTTAAGGACTTTAGTGCAGTTGTTATATTCCAATCCAATTGTTCCCAGTATTTTTTTACCTTATTAGGGTTGAAGATCAAAAGCCGCCACTTGGCGAAGGCCTATGGAAAAGGCCTTTGCCTCTCTCTGCAGCTCCGCTGCGAGCTACGCATCCAGGACCACTGCCCCCAACAGTAGGATCCAGCCCGGTCCTCGTCGCCATCACCACCCACGCGGCCTCCGCCGCAATCAACATCCCTCGGGAGCCGTGTCTGGGCTCCATGGAAACGGAGCACAACAAAGTAGGAGCGGAGTCAGCTGACTCGCGCGCCGCGGCCTGCAGCCCCTCCTCTCCCACTTTAAAGGGAGAGGAGGCCCGCCGCCAGGCAAAGCCGCCACTTGGCGAAGGCCTATGGAAAAGGCCTTTGCCTCTCTCTGCAGCTCTGCTGCGAGCTATGCATCCAGGACCACTGCCCCCAACAGTAGGATCCAGCCCGGTCCTCGCCGCCATCACCACCCACGTGGCCTCCGCCGCAATCAACATCCCTCGGGAGCCGTGTCTGGGCTCCATGGAAACGGAGCACAACAAAGTAGGAGCGGAGTCAGCTGACTCGCGCGCCGCGGCCTGCAGCCCCTCCTCTCCCGCTTTAAAGGGAGAGGAGGCCCGCCGCCAGGCAAAGCCGCCACTTGGCGAAGGCCTATGGAAAAGGCCTTTGCCTCTCTCTGCAGCTCTCAGCTGCTCGACGTCACGGGACGGAGCTCCCAGACTCCATCATCTAGGTAAGCCACCCAGCTGCCTCCAATTCACATTCCTCAACACCCTACCTTGCTCTGCTCGAAATGCACGACTTAACACACGTACCATAATTTCCCAACGTACTCGCACTCAAAGTATAAACTCTCGCAATAAGCCTCTCGGCAGTAGGTGCTGGTGTGATACCTCTCCGGCCAATACCACCCTCTGCCTCACTGGCACTGCTTGCTATGAATCTAACCACCCATTAGCTTCTACACGAGCACCCAATGTTGCACACTGGCCGCTGTGCCTGTTGCCCCCATTGCTCCCAATCTGCCTATTGGACCTGTTGCACCAACTGCATTGAACTTGCCGACTGGGTCTGCTGCACCCACTGTATTGAACTTGCCTGCTGGGTCTGCTGCACCCACTGTATTTAACTTGCCTGCTGGGTCTGCTGCACCCACTGTATTTAACTTGCCTGCTGGGTCTGCTGCACCCACTGTATTTAACTTGCTTGCTGGGTCTGCTGCACCCACTGTATTGAATTTGCCTGCCACTGTATTGAATTTGCCTACTGGGTCTGCTGCACCCACTGTATTGAACTTGCCTGCCACTGTATTGAATTTGCCTACTGGGTCTGCTGCACCCACTGTATTGAACTTGCCTGCTGGGTCTGCTGCACCCACTGTATTGAATTCGCCTGCTGTGCCTGTTGCCCCCACTGTATTGAATTTGCCTACTGGGTTGCTGCACCCACTGTATTGAACTTGCCTGCTGGGTCTGCTGCACCCACTGTATTGAATTCGCCTGATGTGCCTGTTGCCCCCACTGTATTGAATTTGCCTACTGGGTTGCTGCACCCACTGTATTGAACTTGCCTGCTGGGTCTGCTGCACCCACTGTATTGAATTCGCCTGCTGTGCATGTTGCCCCCACTGTATTGAATATGCCTGCCACTGTATTGAATTTGCCTGCTGGGTCTGCTGCACCCACTGTATTGAATTTGCCTGCCACTGTATTGAATTTGCCTGCTGGGTCTGCTGCACCCACTGTATTGAATTTGCCTGCCACTGTATTGAATTTGCCTGCTGGGTCTGCTGCCCCCACTCTATTGAACACACCTGTGCCTGATGCCCTTGACACAACTATCCTGCCTACGCATGACCCCATGGCCATCTCAGCCACGGCCCTTCCGACCTCCACCCTTAAGTGTGCCCTAATTAATGCCCGCTCTGTTCCTGCACATGCTCTGGACATTCATGACTTAATTCTCAAAAACAACACTGACCTCCTTATTATCACTGAAACCTGGTTGAATGACTCATCAGGGCCTGCCCTCTCCCTGGCCATCCCAGACGGATACACCATTTACAGGCAAGACCGACACCTTCTTAGAGGCGGGGGAGTAGCCCTCATCACCAAAGACAACCTCACCATTAGGAGGATCGAAGGGGAACTTGGCAGCTGTGACTACCTTCCCCTTAGAATCTATCATTTCCCCAACCTCACCCTGACCCTTCATATTGTTTATCGACCTCCAGGTCCCATTGCCGAATTCCAGGAATCCCTCATCCAAGCACTCTCAGCGAACCTAAAGAAAAATTCCAAAGTCCTTCTCACAGGTGACCTTAACCTAGGCCTTAACGACCCCTATGACGCCCACGCGGCTGCCCTAAATAAAGCCCTCGCCACTCTCGGATTCTCACAAACGATCTCGAATCCTACCCACCTCAAAGGGCGCGCTCTGGATTGGGTTGGCCACCACAACTGCCCAGTGCTAATCACTGGTAACTCTCCTGTCCCGTGGACAGACCACCATCACATCCAATTTGACCTGGACACTTCTAAAGGGCCCCCCAAACCCATCATCCCTCTTCCCGCAGCTCTCGCAAGAAGCTCCCGTTTACTAACTGTAGAAAGGATCACACCCTTCCTTGAGGTACCGGCTCTCCAAGCCCCCTTTTCAACTGACCCTGACACCCTTGCCAACGCTTTCAAACTGACAATCACCAATGCGGTTGATGCCGTCGCCCCTCTCACTCTCAGAAAATCTAAGAAAGCCAAGCATACCAACGCATGGTTCTCCCAAGAGCTTGAAGTGGGAAAATGGAAAAACAGGCTCCCATCTTCCCCCTCTCGCGCCTGGCCTAAAGGTTCACGGCCCAAGCACCCGCCACGAGAAGAGTTTGCCCATCTACCAGACGACCAGATACCCTGGTACAGGAACATAAGGATGTGTCCATCTGCCTGCCCAGCAGCCCGCCCTGCCCATGCCGATGCCTGCGGCATGGATCAACTGGACTAAAACTATACGTCGTTAGAGATGCCATGACGACCTAGCCAACGGATAGCACACCTGTGCCAACATACACACTGGACACTCCCGCACCAATCTACATGAAGAATATACTCAGTGCTATGACGTAGGCGACAGACATACTCACGGACGTGCATCTTTATTATTTTCCACATAGGCTTTCAAAATGCAGGAACGCAAGACGCACCATGAACTCATCTAAAGAGCTTGCTTACGCTTCTCCTACACCTAGGTGCCATAATGAGGATTATAACGAAGACACAATACTGGTCATAAGACAATACGAGTCTATAACCTAAAGCGCCTGTGCACCAAACGGTTCCACCTATACACTAGGCCTAAGTAGGCCGCAAGCAAGAGCTCCCGTGGACGTTAACAGAACAAGAGTCAGGTTGCTGATCCTGCAGAATGAGCCTGGCGAGAGCAGACAGCCAAGGTCGTAATGTTGCAAATCCACATTCCAAAAGCAGACCATCAAGGGCACGATGTTGCAACCTCGCACGCCGTGCACCAACATCAAAGTCGCACCTGCTAATTACACCAGGCACAATGTGGAAAAACAATATTAATTGTGCAGAATTCTGCCTCAAACACGGTCCCATCTCACGTGACCAAGCCGAACCTGACGAGACGCCAAACCCAGGAGGAAAGAGGGGTCTGGATCCCTCGTTACAAGACACAGGCAGATACACTTGAAAGGATCAATGGACATCTGCGACAGTGGGAGTAGTCGGCCGTCCAGCTCATGAATAAGTCTTCACATTGTCTGCATGTACCAATAGTGAAACATTGTTGCAAATTGCAGGTACACCGAGAGCTGGGAACAGCGATGGTCCCAGGCTGGGAAGCTCACGGGCGCACCAATCAGAACATGGGGCTCTTATCACTGACGACAGTAACATTAACCAATCATTAGGAGTCTTCATGTAACAATTCTCATGTATCTAATTGTAGGGACAACCCAGATATATCACCTGACTAACCCACGGCCACTCATATTATTCTCTATACGTATGCTATACTAACCCTACCACTCGAGCAACCAATTAAGAGTGGCGATAGGTTTTTTGTTAATTTTCTAGAGTGACGCAAGTAGCGCGTCATACTACAGTAAAAAGGGCCTGCGAGCCCCACGATTGGGTGTGTGTCAGGTCAGACGCGTATGATCCTTGACCCATCCCTGCCGTTTGTGTTTAATAAACAGCAGAGTCACATTGCTTCTTGTGTGTGTCTCATACTCTATCTCCTTTGGGATATACGGGAGGAGTTGGGGCCTCCCTGCCCGGAGGTCTGCGGACGGCCCGGCCGACCCCGGCAGAATTTCCCCCCGACAAGCTTCTTCAGCTTCGTTCCAAGAAACGAGCTGCCCTCTCAGCCTGGAGAAATAAACCAAACGACGCTACCAAATCCTCCTTTAAGACTATCTCTAAGGACTACAAAACAGCTATTATCTTCACTAAAGCTAACTCCTTCAACAATAGGATTGCCAACGCCAAATCTAGTACCAAAGAAATCTTCACCATCTTCAGGGAACTTGAAACTCCGTCCACCCCACCATCCACCATCCAGAAAAATGAAAAATGGTGTAATGACATCCAAACCGCCATGTTTAATAAACTAAATACCCTGCAAACTAAAATTCAGGCACACCAAAAAGCTATGACCCTCCTAATCGCCAACCAGAATACTAACACCAACAAAGAGACCAAAGCCCACTCCTGTCCGCCTTTCGACTTCAAAGACATCACTGAATCTGAGGTCATCACGCTCTTAAAAACCATCAAACCATCTAACTGTAAAGGCGACGTATGCCCTGCACAGCTAGTCAAAGACTGCGGTCCTACCCTGGCCCCCTTCCTCACAGCCTTCATAAATGATCCTTTCAGTCTGGCCATGTTCCAACTGACCTTAAGGAAGCCTGGGTCCGTCCGCTCCTCAAAAAGCCCTCACTTGACCCATCAGTACCAGGGAACTACAGACCCATCACTACTGTCCCCTTTCTATTGAAAATTTTGGATAAAGCGGCCTACCATCAAGTCCAGTCTGGTTTCAGACCTCGTCATGGGAAGGAAACAGCCCTACCTGACCTAAAAAATCAAATGGATGACATTCGTGACGCAGGCAAACCAGCGCTCCTGCTCCTCCTCGATCTATCAGCAGCATTCGATCTTGTTGATCACAACACACTCTGCCACCATCTCTCTATAGCAGCCAACTTCTCCCCAAAAGCATGCGCATGGATCACCTCATTCCTACAGGAAAGGGCCATGAAAGTCTTCTCGGACTCAGCATGCGCATCTCCTATTCACATCAAATGTGGGGTGCCCCAGGGTTCCTGCATAGCACCCACCCTCTATAACCTGTTCACACGTCCTCTCTTCAATCTCCTCGATTCTATGTGCATCTCATACACAAATTATGCGGATGACACCCAAGTACTCATCCCGCTTACAGGTGACTATGAGTTGGACAAGAACACCCTCAACTCCATCTACGCCACCATCCAAGCCTGGATGGCTGACAATTGGCTTTGTCTCAATAGCGAGAAGACCGAGCTTTTACTTATTGGGTCATCAACCATTCTAGGCAACCTTGACAAACAATACACCTCTTTTACCATCGACAACATACCAATTGCGGTATCCCAATCAGTCAAGACTCTAGGAGTCTACCTCGACTCTAATCTCACCATGGACAAGCATGTTAATGCCATAGCCTCCTCATCAGCATACTACTCCAAACTCATCTACGCAGCAAGACCCTTCCTATCCTCACAAAATGGTCTCACTATTGCTAGGGCCATCATAGGATCTAGGTTGGACTACTGCAAGGCACTCCTTGGTGGGACCTCCGGAAAAAACATCGCTAAACTCCAGCTTGCCCAGAACAACGCCCTCAGGGCCGCTACAGGTTTTTCCAGGAAAGACCACATTTCTGACCTTAGGAGGCAGGTCCACTGGCTGCCCATTAGGCAGAGGATCATCTTTAAAATCCTCTCCCTCACCCATAAATGCCTCCATGACCTTGCTCCCCCCCTACCTTGCCCAGAGAATTTCACGACCCACCTCGGCCAGACCCACCAGATCTGCCTACACCAACCTGATTTCTACCCCCAAGACTTGTAGAGTACGTGCGGGCGGTTCGAGCTTCTCAGCCCTAGCAGCCTCACATTGGAACGCCCTACCTCCGCTCCTCAGGGGGATTGACTCTCACCTAGCCTTCCGCAAAGCCTTAAAAACCAGGCTGTTTGTCTAAACCTTCCTGCCTTTATATCTACAGGCATACGAACGTCATTTGTAACTATGCTCCGCTCCTCTCTCTGTAACTAAGTACCTTTATGTTTCCTATGTTTACATAATCTTGCTGCTTACGCCTTCATGTAATAGCGCCTCGATGTCTATGGGCTGCAGTGCGCTCTACAAATGTAAAAAATAAATAAAATAAACATCTCACATGTAGCCCCTGATTCCGCAAGGTATATTAGGCATTTCCTTATTACCTCCTCAAATACTCAGAAGCACAATTTCCGCTACGTATGCCATTGCCCAGCATATCATATAGAGTTTCCTTGGAGCTAATAATCAATTTTCTAAAAAGACATAACCTGTGCCATTTGACCAGACCTTTAATTGAACTCAAGCTCAAGACATAACGCAGCGCTACAACTGGCACACACTTAGGAAGACACTTGAAGACTGATCTTAATATCCTGGCCTCATATTTGTCTAATTCCTCGATAGCTCACTGTGGAAAAAACTCCAACCCATAACATAACTGTGGTATCAATTTGCATTTGTAGTAGGACAATGTCGATGCAAAGGAAAACTTTCCATTTTTAAAATCACATTTTTTTCAGATGCACAATTTGGGTGTTCACCTTCCCCTCTATATATTCCCTATAGTGAATTTTCCTATTGTTAACAAACACAGGATAACCCAAATATCGCAAGTATGGTTTCACTTTTAGCTTCTCATGATTCAGAAACCAAACAGGATTTGCCCTATTTATTTTGTAATATAGGCATAAGATTACCATTTTCCTTGCGTTGACTAAAAGTGAGTTAGCGAGTGTATAGTCTCTAAATACAGTCAGTAGGCGTTGGAGACCTCTAGGTGTGTGATGAAACATAAAATCGTCGGCGTATGCCGTCCAACAAATCTTATGCCCCTCAACTGTCGGTGATAGAAATGCAGCCGCCTCTAACACATCACCTGCATCTGAGACATATAGATTGAAAATTGTGGGCGCAAAAACACACCCCTGTCACAATCCATTCATGGCATTAAGCGTTTGCATCAATAGTCCAGAATTATTTAATCACACCTGCAATTTAGAGCCTTCATGTAGATGATACAAGATTGACAGAAGGGCAGATGGTAATCCCAACTTGTATAGTTTCCCCCACAAAGTATTCCTGTCAACCATGTCAAAGGCCATCGTCAGGTCAATTGACGCTATATACACTGGTGCACTGCCTTGCTTCCAGGCATTATGTTGAAGTATATTCATTATTAGATCCCCTGCGTCTGTGTCCTGCGTCTGTGCTGACATTATTTCGGAAACCAAATTGTAGCCTAGAATGATTTATCTCGGCCCACCCTTGGATGTGTTTCAGTACCAGTCCTGAGAATATGTTATAATCTGCATCCAAGAGTGCTATAGGTCTATAATTGGCTGGTAGCAGCCTATCTCCCTTTTTGTATACTGGCACTATGTAGGATACATGCCAAGATGTCGGGGTTTCATGTATCTTAACCATATCAACAAAAAGTATGAATAGTATTTTGGCCCAGACATTTATGTTACCCTTGAAGACAACGTTCGCCAGCCCATTTGGTCCTGCTGCCCTGGACGAGGATTCCTTAAATATTAACATTTTAATATCCTCATGTGTCGATAGTAAAGTCCCATGGGTGATTGATCACTTTATCAGGCAAAGGGTTGATGATCTTAGAGGGCGCATAGACAGCACCTAAATGTCCCCTCCACTGCATTTCAGAAATGGCACCCGTTTGTGCTTGTACCTGTGTGGTGTTTCTGTTACTAATCAAGGCCCAAAATCTTCTAGCGGTGGGATCCCTTAGAGCAGCCAACATGGTCTCCCCATCCACTTGATACATTTTTGCTCTATGTGCCTTGATTTTATTTTTCCATTTATTTTTTTTTTTTTTCCCCAACGCCTCTTTTTCAGATATAGTTAGAGGTTGCTTTTGTACATATCTCAACTCTCTACGTCTGTTATTCTTGAGTGTTCTAACCACTGCATCTTAGGTATGTAGATGCATTATCTTTCTTTGCTTATTACAAGGGAAAGAGATAGCATTCTGAATGGTACTTTGCACATAATGATCAAACGTGTCTCTGGTATATGGCGTTAATTTTGTTTCTAGATTTGAATTCAGGAAATCGGATTGAAAGACCACATTCGTTCTTACCACATTTGTGTGATGCCATATGATATGAGTCTTTGATGAATTAACCAGGTTGGCAGATTCACATTTTCCATTGTAACCCTGTCCCTCCCTCCCTTCAAATTGTACCTCCAGAATGTTATGGTCACTACAGGTGGTTTTTCTCAGAACCACTTTACTAGCCAAGGCAAACAGAAGAGCAGAAAGGTAGATATAGTCAATTCTCGTTGAAGTCTTCCATTAAACCATGTGGTAGTATCTGTTGACTCACCCATTAAATCTGCTGTGTTGATTAGGCCCCACAATTCCAAAAAGTTATACCACAGTTGCCCATGAATGTATTTATTAGGATGATTACCACTTATAGGACAAAAGTCCGAGCTACAAGTGCACCCCCCCGCCATATCACTGGGGATCCCAACATTGAAATCGCCAGCCACAACTATCATTAGCTCTGGATGAGATTCCATTGCTTCTTCTGTAACTTCCACAAGTATTCCAAGGGAGTCCAATAGATTGTTTTTAGTATTCCAATATATATTCATGACCAGATAGTATGCAGTCCCCGGAAAATTTGTTAGCTGGAGTAATACGACCAGACTCCAAGGGGGAATTCAGTAAACTTTTATGATTATGGGGCCCTCGTCAACACGAAATGCGGTAATCAGGCCCCCAGAAGACCTGCCTACTTGCCCTTTGATGGCCAGTTCAGAGCATACTATAAAGCCATCCAGAACATAAGGTGTTGTGAACCAGGTCTCCTGCAGACAAAAATAAAGGCAGATTTCTGGTGAGTTTTCTAAAAACCAGTGGCCCCTAGTATTCCAGGATATCATGGCATACTTACCTTCGACATTAACTATTTGGTTTAAGGCCCTGTAACTGCGATATTGAGTCACACAGTGTCAATGCTAGCCATCTAAGGCTTGTATCGTTAGACTCATCCTCTCTCTGTACCCTGCTATTGGTTCTCTCAATCTGCTCCATGTCCTTGCCCTTAGTTGTAGGCAGCTCATTTCCTTCATGACTATTCAGGAGACCTCTACTGAAACTGCATAGATCATAGCCATACTTGTGGAAAGATTCGGATCATTTTTGGCTGTAGCCGTCATTATTTCAGGATCAATTCCAGAGGAATCTAGGATAGAAAAAACCTCATTCCGTATCGTTGATTCCATCACTGTCCCAATCTTTTCTTTAAATATTTTTTTTCTTGAAAAGTTGAGGAGAATTGCCTTACTCACCATATCTTTTTTTAGCTGCACCATCAATGTTTAATGTCCCTCCCTATTTTTATTTTTCCCTTTCTTTTTCATAGTATCAGTGCTCAGCCAGAGTACCGCCCTCCCTACTACATATTGTTTCCTCCTCCCCTGACAGTTCCAAAATGGTCTCGATATGAGTGGCCATAGCATATTTCCTAATCAGGTTTCACCAGTTTTTCTTAGACATCCTATTTTGGCCTTTCCCTGTGTTCTGTTTCATTTTATGATTTATTTTTGTCATAACCTCCTTATATTTAGTTACAGGGCATGCTAGATCTCCACCGCTCACCTCCTTTAAGCTCCCCTTTGATATACCACCGCCATATCTAGGGACAATCCCAGGATTTATATCCGGAATAAGAGTCCCCAGTTCCTCTTTCCCTGGTCGTTCAGACCCCCCTTGTCCAGTATTCGTTCTGTATTAGTTCCTATTGTTACAAATGATTTTGTCTCATTCATCTCCTGATAACATTTCTGCCGTTCTACAACCATAATTAAATTTCCAATCACTAGGGAATGATGTTGTAATTCCACTAAGATTTGCAAGTTATACTGTCCCTCATTCATCCCTCCCCAATTCTCCTCCTGAGGTCTATTTTCTTTTTGTGCTGATGACATCTTCCACTCCGCCTCATTACTCAATGGGTATTGTGATAAAGCAACTAGTGAACTATCAATTGGTGAATTATGAGCTTCGCCCCCATTGTTCTCACTCAAGTCCATCAAAAGCAGAGAAGCATCTCCCGCGTTCACACTTCGGGGCTGAGGCATGCTCTCATTATTTATTTCATCTCCTTTACTCTGCCCGGATTCAATCAGGAGTATGGATGCATCTCCCATGTTCATGTTCAGATGTTCTAACCCATCATCATTAGGATGCAATAGTGGGAGAGGCATCTCCATTGCCATTCTTATTGTACCCTTCACGGGGTAAAGACTAAGGGTGCAGACAGAATATCATCAAAGGCTCGCACCCAAGTCATTGTTTCCTTTCTAGTTAATGGCACAGTGCTTTTGTATGTATAGTTAGTGTGTTTAATAGCATCCACATACAACCTCACACCTGGCGTATTGCCACAGTGAGCGCATTTCGACTTGTTCCAATCCTAATGTAGAATAAACTACCCACACAGCAGCGAGCATATAACTAGTATGTCATAGGTTATAAAGCACACAATGTATAGGCTCACACCTGGTGTACAGCCACAGTATATGACCATCGTAATACTGGTATTCTTAATTTGGGTATAGATTTTACTACCCACACAACAATGAGCACAAGCAGTGAAGATTGGAAACGTTAGAGGGCTACAGTGATCGGCCTCACACCTGTCGTATAGCCACAATAATTGTACAATGGAATGCTGGTGTTCCAAATCAGATATCGGTTGCACTACCCGGTTTATAGTGATAAAATCGAAACCAAAAGGTCGAAAGTCAAAATATTGAATTATTTTTTATTACGTTTTTTATTCGAAATGGGGGGGTTCACACCCCCCCAACCCCCCTTTTTTTTTTTTGTTTTACCCATTTTTTTTTCCAGACCCCAAAACAAATATATAATTTAAAAAAAGGAATTAGACTTTTTTTTCGACTTTTTTTTCTCGATATTTTATGACTTTCGACATTTTTGTTTCGAAATTTTGACTGCACACCGCACTACCCACTGATCATTCAGCACAAGTTGTGAAATAACACATTTTTTTCAAGGGCACACTGTATTCAACCTCTCTACGGGCGTCTAGCCGCAGTAGTTGGACGCCGTAATATTACAATTCCTAGTTCGATATAAGTAGCACTGCCCAGTATATATTTTAATATGGATTGCAGTACCCCACATCAGCCAGCACGATCAACAACTCAGTCGAAGAGGATAGAAACAACATCAGTATTATTTATGACAGAAGATACACCTCGCTCGCTATGAGCATGTGTGATAGCGCTTACCCCTGTATACCCTATGGCTGTATAAAAGATCACACAGCTAAACCAATAACTAAAAGTAGTTTCTCTCGTGCCTCCGTCTCACCGCCGCCGCCACTCGAATAGCCAAACAGCCTTAGTTAGGCTTTACTTGGGTGCGCGCGTTTGCGCTATCCCCATAGTAGATGTAGAATTTCCGGCGCTGGGGTGGGCAGAGCAATAGGCGGGCGCACAGTGATGCTGGAGTAAAGATAAAGATAGAAAAAGGGCTAGTGAGACACACGAATAGTACTCACATAGTCCCCTTCTAGAGGCAAAACCTCCAAAGTCCAGGAATCCACTGCTAAATATAGAGTAATTACTTGATAGCACCCACAAGTTCCACGTTTCCACACACGTAGAGCTTCCTCACAGCGACGGCGTCCTGGTAGCGTTCTGCAATCCTGCAGCCTGTCAGCCCAAACAGCCTTACTTAGGCTTTACTTCGGTACGCCAAATGAAGAAGCATTTCTTCAGACGAGGATGTGTAGATGTGAAGGATGATGGGAGAGTGGTCGATGAATTGGCCAGAGGGGGGAGTGTAGAGAAGGAGCCAAGTGCCCCCACCTCAACCACCTCGAGCATATTGCTTGTATGTTGGAAACCAGAGCATGTGGCATACACGGGAAAGTTGAACCAACAAAGGGCAGAGTATGCAATACCAGTGAAAGTACCAATACCTAATTGAATCTGGGAGGCAAGGTAACCACTGAGAAAACCATACCTGCATACAAGAAAATATGATGGCCATTTGAATGAAATCCCTGAAGATGCAGATCAAATAAATGGGCAAGACGAATGGTGATGTCATGCAGAGCTCAACTGATGTACATAGAAGAGATGCAGAGACAAGAGAAGGAAGATATTCTATAAGGCATCCAGAAAGTACCAAAGATAAGTGACATCTTGGGATCACGGTGAAGAAGCTTATGCCACAGAAACAGATGAAGATATCAAGCTGGTTTATACGTGTACAGATGCAAAAGAAACGCAAGCAGACTAAGTAATCTTGAGGCTAGCTTTATAGTGAATAGATTGCGGCAAGTGCCAATATATATATATGGTTATGGACAAGTAAAGGGTAGATGTTTCCACTATGGATTATGGCAGTGCTGGACATTAGCAAGAAGGCCTCATTTCTAGTGTGTTGCAGTTAAAAAGCAAATTGAATTACAACGTGAATCTCAGCAGACAAGGTTAGATGAGCCAAGAAGACAAGGTTTTATCAAACTGGAGTGAACTGACATTGGATACAAATCATGTGAAAGAACAGAACTCCTTTTCAGAAGGCATGAACAAAACAAGGAAGACGTCAAAGGTTCATTATAAAATAGTTATACAAAGGTAGCGGGCGCCCCTCTCTCGCAAGAACAGACATGATAACCTGTTCAGTGGTTATTAACCACTTGAGAGTTCGCAGCCACTGCTTTTACTCACTGTGCCTTTCACAGATGGGAAATATCCATTTGCATATCAGTCTTTGTCCTGCCCAGGGGCAGTCCAGCACCGAAATACAATGGCAACTCCAATCTGAACGAGAGTACCACCAGCAACCCCATACACGTGTTTCACCCTTGTTGGGGATCATCAGTGAGGTGAAGCTGATGCCTCTCTAAGAACAGTGAGAGGGAGACCACGTCTGGTTGCCCCCAGGAGACCTAGGGTTACCAATCCCAGGTTCCTTAAAAAGTAGTTATACAAAGGTAGCGGGCGCCCCTCTCTCGCAAGAACAGACATGATAACCTGTTCAGTGGTTATTAACCACTTGAGAGTTCGCAGCCACTGCTTTTACTCACTGTGCCTTTCACAGATGGGAAATATCCATTTGCATATCAGTCTTTGTCCTGCCCAGGGGCAGTCCAGCACCGAAATACAATGGCAACTCCAATCTGAACGAGAGTACCACCAGCAACCCCATACACGTGTTTCACCCTTGTTGGGGATCATCAGTGAGGTGAAGCTGATGCCTCTCTAAGAACAGTGAGAGGGAGACCACGTCTGGTTGCCCCCAGGAGACCTAGGGTTACCAATCCCAGGTTCCTTAAAAAGTAGTTATACAAAGGTAGCGGGCGCCCCTCTCTCGCAAGAACAGACATGATAACCTGTTCAGTGGTTATTAACCACTTGAGAGTTCGCAGCCACTGCTTTTACTCACTGTGCCTTTCACAGATGGGAAATATCCATTTGCATATCAGTCTTTGTCCTGCCCAGGGGCAGTCCAGCACCGAAATACAATGGCAACTCCAATCTGAACGAGAGTACCACCAGCAACCCCATACACGTGTTTCACCCTTGTTGGGGATCATCAGTGAGGTGAAGCTGATGCCTCTCTAAGAACAGTGAGAGGGAGACCACGTCTGGTTGCCCCCAGGAGACCTAGGGTTACCAATCCCAGGTTCCTTAAAAAGTAGTTATACAAAGGTAGCGGGCGCCCCTCTCTCGCAAGAACAGACATGATAACCTGTTCAGTGGTTATTAACCACTTGAGAGGGGCGCCCGCTACCTTTGTTAAACTATTTTATAAGGAACCTGGGATTGGTAACCCTAGGTCTCCTGGGGGCAACCAGACGTGGTCTCCCTCTCACTGTGCTTAGAGAGGCATCAGCTTCACCTCACTGATGATCCCCAACAAGGGTGAAACACGTGTATGGGGTTGCTGGTGGTACTCTCGTTCAGATTGGAATTGCCATTGTATTTCGGTGCTGGACTGCCCCTGGGCAGGACAAAGACTGATATGCAAATGGATATTTCCCATCTGTGAAAGGCACAGTGAGTAAAAGCAGTGGCTGCGAACTCTCAAGTGGTTAATAACCACTGAACAGGTTATCATGTCTGTTCTTGCGAGAGAGGGGCGCCCGCTACCTTTGTTAAACTATTTTATAAGGAACCTGGGATTAGTAACCCTAGGTCTCCTGGGGGCAACCAGACATGGTCTCCCTCTCACTGTGCTTAGAGAGGCATCAGCTTCACCTCACTGATGATCCCCAACAAGGGTGAAACACGTGTATGGGGTTGCTGGTGGTACTCTCGTTCAGATTGGAATTGCCATTGTATTTCGGTGCTGGACTGCCCCTGGGCAGGACAAAGACTGATATGCAAATGGATATTTCCCATCTGTGAAAGGCACAGTGAGTAAAAGCAGTGGCTGCGAACTCTCAAGTGGTTAATAACCACTGAACAGGTTATCATGTCTGTTCTTGCGAGAGAGGGGCGCCCGCTACCTTTGTTAAACTATTTTATAAGGAACCTGGGATTGGTAACCCTAGGTCTCCTGGGGGCAACCAGACGTGGTCTCCCTCTCACTGTGCTTAGAGAGGCATCAGCTTCACCTCACTGATGATCCCCAACAAGGGTGAAACACGTGTATGGGGTTGCTGGTGGTACTCTCGTTCAGATTGGAATTGCCATTGTATTTCGGTGCTGGACTGCCCCTGGGCAGGACAAAGACTGATATGCAAATGGATATTTCCCATCTGTGAAAGGCACAGTGAGTAAAAGCAGTGGCTGCGAACTCTCAAGTGGTTAATAACCACTGAACAGGTTATCATGTCTGTTCTTGCGAGAGAGGGGCGCCCGCTACCTTTGTTAAACTATTTTATAAGGAACCTGGGATTGGTAACCCTAGGTCTCCTGGGGGCAACCAGACGTGGTCTCCCTCTCACTGTGCTTAGAGAGGCATCAGCTTCACCTCACTGATGATCCCCAACAAGGGTTAAACACGTGTATGGGGTTGCTGGTAGTACTCTCGTTCAGATTGGAATTGCCATTGTATTTCGGTGCTGGACTGCCCCTGGGCAGGACAAAGACTGATATGCAAATGGATATTTCCCATCTGTGAAAGGCACAGTGAGTAAAAGCAGTGGCTGCGAACTCTCAAGTGGTTAATAACCACTGAACAGGTTATCATGTCTGTTCTTGCGAGAGAGGGGCGCCCGCTACCTTTGTTAAACTATTTTATAAGGAACCTGGGATTGGTAACCCTATGTCTCCTGGGGGCAACCAGACGTGGTCTCCCTCTCACTGTGCTTAGAGAGGCATCAGCTTCACCTCACTGATGATCCCCAACAAGGGTGAAACACGTGTATGGGGTTGCTGGTGGTACTCTCGTTCAGATTGGAATTGCCATTGTATTTCGGTGCTGGACTGCCCCTGGGCAGGACAAAGACTGATATGCAAATGGATATTTCCCATCTGTGAAAGGCACAGTGAGTAAAAGCAGTGGCTGCGAACTCTCAAGTGGTTAATAACCACTGAACAGGTTATCATGTCTGTTCTTGCGAGAGAGGGGCGCCCGCTACCTTTGTTAAACTATTTTATAAGGAACCTGGGATTGGTAACCCTAGGTCTCCTGGGGGCAACCAGACGTGGTCTCCCTCTCACTGTGCTTAGAGAGGCATCAGCTTCACCTCACTGATGATCCCCAACAAGGGTGAAACACGTGTATGGGGTTGCTGGTGGTACTCTCGTTCAGATTGGAATTGCCATTGTATTTCGGTGCTGGACTGCCCCTTGGCAGGACAAAGACTGATATGCAAATGGATATTTCCCATCTGTGAAAGGCACAGTGAGTAAAAGCAGTGGCTGCGAACTCTCAAGTGGTTAATAACCACTGAACAGGTTATCATGTCTGTTCTTGCGAGAGAGGGGCGCCCGCTACCTTTGTTAAACTATTTTATAAGGAACCTGGGATTGGTAACCCTAGGTCTCCTGGGGGCAACCAGACGTGGTCTCCCTCTCACTGTGCTTAGAGAGGCATCAGCTTCACCTCACTGATGATCCCCAACAAGGGTGAAACACGTGTATGGGGTTGCTGGTGGTACTCTCGTTCAGATTGGAATTGCCATTGTATTTCAGTGCTGGACCTGGGCAGGACAAAGACTGATATGCAAATGGATATTTCCCATCTGTGAAAGGCACAGTGAGTAAAAGCAGTGGCTGCGAACTCTCAAGTGGTTAATAACCACTGAACAGGTTATCATGTCTGTTCTTGCGAGAGAGGGGCGCCCGCTACCTTTGTTAAACTATTTTATAAGGAACCTGGGATTGGTAACCCTAGGTCTCCTGGGGGCAACCAGACGTGGTCTCCCTCTCACTGTGCTTAGAGAGGCATCAGCTTCACCTCACTGATGATCCCCAACAAGGGTGAAACACGTGTATGGGGTTGCTGGTGGTACTCTCGTTCAGATTGGAATTGCCATTGTATTTCGGTGCTGGACTGCCCCTGGGCAGGACAAAGACTGATATGCAAATGGATATTTCCCATCTGTGAAAGGCACAGTGAGTAAAAGCAGTGGCTGCGAACTCTCAAGTGGTTAATAACCACTGAACAGGTTATCATGTCTGTTCTTGCGAGAGAGGGGCGCCCGCTACCTTTGTTAAACTATTTTATAAGGAACCTGGGATTGGTAACCCTAGGTCTCCTGGGGGCAACCAGACGTGGTCTCCCTCTCACTGTGCTTAGAGAGGCATCAGCTTCACCTCACTGATGATCCCCAACAAGGGTGAAACACGTGTATGGGGTTGCTGGTGGTACTCTCGTTCAGATTGGAATTGCCATTGTATTTCGGTGCTGGACTGCCCCTGGGCAGGACAAAGACTGATATGCAAATGGATATTTCCCATCTGTGAAAGGCACAGTGAGTAAAAGCAGTGGCTGCGAACTCTCAAGTGGTTAATAACCACTGAACAGGTTATCATGTCTGTTCTTGCGAGAGAGGGGCGCCCGTTACCTTTGTTAAACTATTTTATAAGGAACCTGGGATTGGTAACCCTAGGTCTCCTGGGGGCAACCAGACGTGGTCTCCCTCTCACTGTGCTTAGAGAGGCATCAGCTTCACCTCACTGATGATCCCCAACAAGGGTGAAACACGTGTATGGGGTTGCTGGTGGTACTCTCGTTCAGATTGGAATTGCCATTGTATTTCGGTGCTGGACTGCTCCTGGGCAGGACAAAGACTGATATGCAAATGGATATTTCCCATCTGTGAAAGGCACAGTGAGTAAAAGCAGTGGCTGCGAACTCTCAAGTGGTTAATAACCACTGAACAGGTTATCATGTCTGTTCTTGCGAGAGAGGGGCGCCCGCTACCTTTGTTAAACTATTTTATAAGGAACCTGGGATTGGTAACCCTAGGTCTCCTGGGGGCAACCAGACGTGGTCTCCCTCTCACTGTGCTTAGAGAGGCATCAGCTTCACCTCACTGATGATCCCCAACAAGGGTGAAACACGTGTATGGGGTTGCTGGTGGTACTCTCGTTCAGATTGGAATTGCCATTGTATTTCGGTGCTGGACTGCCCCTGGGCAGGACAAAGACTGATATGCAAATGGATATTTCCCATCTGTGAAAGGCACAGTGACTAAAAGCAGTGGCTGCGAACTCTCAAGTGGTTAATAACCACTGAACAGGTTATCATGTCTGTTCTTGCGAGAGAGGGGCGCCCGCTACCTTTGTTAAACTATTTTATAAGGAACCTGGGATTGGTAACCCTAGGTCTCCTGGGGGCAACCAGACGTGGTCTCCCTCTCACTGTGCTTAGAGAGGCATCAGCTTCACCTCACTGATGATCCCCAACAAGGGTGAAACACGTGTATGGGGTTGCTGGTGGTACTCTCGTTCAGATTGGAATTGCCATTGTATTTCGGTGCTGGACTGCCCCTGGGCAGGACAAAGACTGATATGCAAATGGATATTTCCCATCTGTGAAAGGCACAGTGAGTAAAAGCAGTGGCTGCGAACTCTCAAGTGGTTAATAACCACTGAACAGGTTATCATGTCTGTTCTTGCGAGAGAGGGGCGCCCGCTACCTTTGTTAAACTATTTTATAAGGAACCTGGGATTGGTAACCCTAGGTCTCCTGGGGGCAACCAGACGTGGTCTCCCTCTCACTGTGCTTAGAGAGGCATCAGCTTCACCTCACTGATGATCCCCAACAAGGGTGAAACACGTGTATGGGGTTGCTGGTGGTACTCTCGTTCAGATTGGAATTGCCATTGTATTTCGGTGCTGGACTGCCCCTGGGCAGGACAAAGACTGATATGCAAATGGATATTTCCCATCTGTGAAAGGCACAGTGAGTAAAAGCAGTGGCTGCGAACTCTCAAGTGGTTAATAACCACTGAACAGGTTATCATGTCTGTTCTTGCGAGAGAGGGGCGCCCGCTACCTTTGTTAAACTATTTTATAAGGAACCTGGGATTGGTAACCCTAGGTCTCCTGGGGGCAACCAGACGTGGTCTCCCTCTCACTGTGCTTAGAGAGGCATCAGCTTCACCTCACTGATGATCCCCAACAAGGGTTAAACACGTGTATGGGGTTGCTGGTAGTACTCTCGTTCAGATTGGAATTGCCATTGTATTTCGGTGCTGGACTGCCCCTGGGCAGGACAAAGACTGATATGCAAATGGATATTTCCCATCTGTGAAAGGCACAGTGAGTAAAAGCAGTGGCTGCGAACTCTCAAGTGGTTAATAACCACTGAACAGGTTATCATGTCTGTTCTTGCGAGAGAGGGGCGCCCGCTACCTTTGTTAAACTATTTTATAAGGAACCTGGGATTGGTAACCCTATGTCTCCTGGGGGCAACCAGACGTGGTCTCCCTCTCACTGTGCTTAGAGAGGCATCAGCTTCACCTCACTGATGATCCCCAACAAGGGTGAAACACGTGTATGGGGTTGCTGGTGGTACTCTCGTTCAGATTGGAATTGCCATTGTATTTCGGTGCTGGACTGCCCCTGGGCAGGACAAAGACTGATATGCAAATGGATATTTCCCATCTGTGAAAGGCACAGTGAGTAAAAGCAGTGGCTGCGAACTCTCAAGTGGTTAATAACCACTGAACAGGTTATCATGTCTGTTCTTGCGAGAGAGGGGCGCCCGCTACCTTTGTTAAACTATTTTATAAGGAACCTGGGATTGGTAACCCTAGGTCTCCTGGGGGCAACCAGACGTGGTCTCCCTCTCACTGTGCTTAGAGAGGCATCAGCTTCACCTCACTGATGATCCCCAACAAGGGTGAAACACGTGTATGGGGTTGCTGGTGGTACTCTCGTTCAGATTGGAATTGCCATTGTATTTCGGTGCTGGACTGCCCCTTGGCAGGACAAAGACTGATATGCAAATGGATATTTCCCATCTGTGAAAGGCACAGTGAGTAAAAGCAGTGGCTGCGAACTCTCAAGTGGTTAATAACCACTGAACAGGTTATCATGTCTGTTCTTGCGAGAGAGGGGCGCCCGCTACCTTTGTTAAACTATTTTATAAGGAACCTGGGATTGGTAACCCTAGGTCTCCTGGGGGCAACCAGACGTGGTCTCCCTCTCACTGTGCTTAGAGAGGCATCAGCTTCACCTCACTGATGATCCCCAACAAGGGTGAAACACGTGTATGGGGTTGCTGGTGGTACTCTCGTTCAGATTGGAATTGCCATTGTATTTCGGTGCTGGACTGCCCCTGGGCAGGACAAAGACTGATATGCAAATGGATATTTCCCATCTGTGAAAGGCACAGTGAGTAAAAGCAGTGGCTGCGAACTCTCAAGTGGTTAATAACCACTGAACAGGTTATCATGTCTGTTCTTGCGAGAGAGGGGCGCCCGCTACCTTTGTTAAACTATTTTATAAGGAACCTGGGATTGGTAACCCTAGGTCTCCTGGGGGCAACCAGACGTGGTCTCCCTCTCACTGTGCTTAGAGAGGCATCAGCTTCACCTCACTGATGATCCCCAACAAGGGTGAAACACGTGTATGGGGTTGCTGGTGGTACTCTCGTTCAGATTGGAATTGCCATTGTATTTCGGTGCTGGACTGCCCCTGGGCAGGACAAAGACTGATATGCAAATGGATATTTCCCATCTGTGAAAGGCACAGTGACTAAAAGCAGTGGCTGCGAACTCTCAAGTGGTTAATAACCACTGAACAGGTTATCATGTCTGTTCTTGCGAGAGAGGGGCGCCCGCTACCTTTGTTAAACTATTTTATAAGGAACCTGGGATTGGTAACCCTAGGTCTCCTGGGGGCAACCAGACGTGGTCTCCCTCTCACTGTGCTTAGAGAGGCATCAGCTTCACCTCACTGATGATCCCCAACAAGGGTGAAACACGTGTATGGGGTTGCTGGTGGTACTCTCGTTCAGATTGGAATTGCCATTGTATTTCGGTGCTGGACTGCCCCTGGGCAGGACAAAGACTGATATGCAAATGGATATTTCCCATCTGTGAAAGGCACAGTGAGTAAAAGCAGTGGCTGCGAACTCTCAAGTGGTTAATAACCACTGAACAGGTTATCATGTCTGTTCTTGCGAGAGAGGGGCGCCCGCTACCTTTGTTAAACTATTTTATAAGGAACCTGGGATTGGTAACCCTAGGTCTCCTGGGGGCAACCAGACGTGGTCTCCCTCTCACTGTGCTTAGAGAGGCATCAGCTTCACCTCACTGATGATCCCCAACAAGGGTGAAACACGTGTATGGGGTTGCTGGTGGTACTCTCGTTCAGATTGGAATTGCCATTGTATTTCGGTGCTGGACTGCCCCTGGGCAGGACAAAGACTGATATGCAAATGGATATTTCCCATCTGTGAAAGGCACAGTGAGTAAAAGCAGTGGCTGCGAACTCTCAAGTGGTTAATAACCACTGAACAGGTTATCATGTCTGTTCTTGCGAGAGAGGGGCGCCCGCTACCTTTGTTAAACTATTTTATAAGGAACCTGGGATTGGTAACCCTAGGTCTCCTGGGGGCAACCAGACGTGGTCTCCCTCTCACTGTGCTTAGAGAGGCATCAGCTTCACCTCACTGATGATCCCCAACAAGGGTGAAACACGTGTATGGGGTTGCTGGTGGTATTCTCGTTCAGATTGGAATTGCCATTGTATTTCGGTGCTGGACTGCCCCTGGGCAGGACAAAGACTGATATGCAAATGGATATTTCCCATCTGTGAAAGGCACAGTGAGTAAAAGCAGTGGCTGCGAACTCTCAAGTGGTTAATAACCACTGAACAGGTTATCATGTCTGTTCTTGCGAGAGAGGGGCGCCCGCTACCTTTGTTAAATCATTATAAAATAGTATTTTAATGCACGAAAAGCTCAATTTCATGGACTCCAGTCATGTGGATGAATGAAGTTGGACGAACGAGATGGTCAGACCTATGCGCGAGTGCAGAGCGTGCCCTTACTCGCTGAATTTCTCAGAGTTAAGAACAAACTCAACGCCGAGCTTCAAAGCAGTAATTGACAGTAGACCACTGAGGTGATGATGGATTGATATGCTAATTGGTGGGAAGCAATAGTTAAGGTGAGCTCACTAGGACCAGAATGAGCAGCCTGCCTGCTGCTAGATGTAGGTGGAAAAGTACTGACGGAGGGTAGAGTGCCAACTAATTGTAGAGGACTGCCTATTTAGGGGTCCTATAGTTGTGTAACCAATGGGACGTCATGTATTTAGTGACGTTCATAGTGGTCATTCTTGGGTGAGGGCTTAGTTGCCCCACCTGATGTTAAGTAGCCTATTACCTTCACTCACTATCCCATACTAGTATGGATCGTATACTTAGACATTCACTCAGAGCCAATCACCCATACTCATAGATTTTTGTAGTTTGCCACCTAGGATGACATTAGTAAACAATGTAGGTTGATGTCATTGATGATGACTTTTGTGTATAAAGTCTCTGTTTTTTCTACAATGCTTTGAGTAAGAGGATCGAGCGACTTCGTTGATGTTCGTTGTACTCCCTGTTTTAGATAATTGATATTAAAACATTTACCAAAGAGTCATCACTATTATTGATGTATGAATAAAACCTGCATCCCCATCCATCTCCTGGGTAATTGCTACTCATCTTAAAGGGCTGGGGTATCCAGTTCAAATGGCTCTGGGCTAAACATTCCCGCTTATAGGTTGAATCAGGCAAAAACCAGAGCCTTCTACTGTGTGGCACCTATCTCCTGGAATAGACCGCCTTTCAAACTGAGAGAAGAAACCTCCATCATAGTATTCAGAAAGGGCCTGAAAACCCTTCTGTTTAACGAAATATCTACATTTAGACCTTTGATTCCTTTGATTTTTGTTTCTGGTTATGTACCGTGTGTAGCTGTCTTGTGTCCACGTTTTGTCTGGTTAGCGCCCTTAAGCCTCCGGGCCAGTGGCTGCGCTCTACATATCATAAATAAATACTGTAAATGTTTTCATGAATTCCAATGCTTTGATTCTCAGGAGCTGGGACTATGGGAATGATTGAAAGATACCAGTGTATGACATGGTGTTTCGTGTAAATAAGTATTCATGTCCGTAGGTTTCCTGTGAACTATTACAGTTAAGCTGGTCTCGTCAAACCCTTCCTCATCTAAATTCTGGTAATATACACTGACACCAACTAAACCCAGTATAACTGCCTGGGCTGCTTACTGAACCAGGGAGGCATCTTGGTAGTAGCCCCGTCTTTGGGGTCCATTAGGATCAGAGACATAAAAGAGATTCACCCCAAGTGAGTCCGTTATGGGCTTCACACATAAACAAAAGAGGAAATACTTCATAAGCCAGGGGAATGTTGATAGTATGCAGACCAGTAGGCAAAGATGGAGAAATAGCTGCTTAACTAACAGTCAGGAGTTGCCTATTGGATTCATTTGTTAGACCGATACCAACAATGTTCAGACAGGTCCATAAAACAGAACACCTCATTACAAGCTTGACAGTATTAGCTGTGGTAATCCCCTGCCAAACTTCATTACCAATACCGCAAGTGGCAATGGGAATTTTCTGGCTAATTAAGGTGTTGTGTTATTCCTAGTTATGGAGTTCCAGAGGAGTCCATCGTTGAATGGTGGAAATATTGCAAGGGGGATCTTTTATCTGGACCTCTACAACTGCTTTTCATGGAGTTATCAATTTCTATTTCAAAGCAGAAATATTTTCATGTTTTCTATTACTGAACCCATATTCATGCTGAGCAGTAAAAGAGTCAGTATTCAGGAATAATGCCGGTTTTACCATTGCCACATCAATTAGTGATGCCTGGTACAGAGGGAGTATAAACTCATAACAACTGTGTTCGCCTGGTGAGATATTGTGGAAACAGAATAAATAAACCAGAAAGTGGCAGGAGACCAGTTTAGTACAGCCAGACTTCAATGTAATGGGAGACATATGCCAGGAGGGTCCATGGAACCTTAGACACATTGTCTTTCATCCTGGATAAACCTGGCTGTTGTGGTGATTTAAAAAGCTCTACTTTTCTTCCTTTCATCTGCTATTAACCACATCCAGACCCAGAAGCATTATACTATGCTAGAAAAAAGAAGCACTGCTCAGACACTCAGTGTGGGTCAGTGGAGGCTTTGGGCGCTACTTTCTCGCCTCCTCCTGCGGCTGACTCGCACTCTGACACAGCCCTCTCTAATCTTCATCTTTCTATCACTAACACTCATGATGTCCTTATCCCTGTCATGAAGATCTGTTTGAAGCAACTCTTGGTATAACTCTGACTTCACCACCCTTAAACGCAAATGCAGAGTGGCGGGGAGGAAGTGGAGGGCATCAGGCACATCCTCTGACAAACTGGCCTGCTGCCTGCTCCACAGGCAATACAGACTCTCTGTCCTGTCCAAGAAGAGAGCCTACATCCAAGCATGCATCTCTGCGGCCTCTAACAATACGGCCAAACTCTTCAAAATCGGCAAGGAGCTGGACAATCCTGCTGCAGTCTCCACCTCTCCTGTTCCTTCCAAGGCCCTCTGCCCGGCACTGGCTTCTCACTTCACCACTAAAACTCTGGACATCCTGTCCTCTCTCCTCTTCCTCTCCCTTTATCTCGTGCGGCACCTCCCGGCCGCCTGTCCCGCTCCTCCTCCATTCTCCTCTTTCCCCATGTTCACTTTTGAAGCTGTTTCTAGACAAGTCCGAACTATGAAAGGATCGGCTAAGCAGGTGCTCCTCTGCTTCTCTGGAACCATCAAGGACCACATCGACACCCTTGGCCAATTTTTGCAATCAGTCTTTTGCCACTTGAACTTTCCCCTCCCCCTAAAGCACTCCCTTGTGCACCCCCTTCTGAAGAAGCCTTTTGCTGATCATTCCTCTCCGGCAAACTACCGCCTGATCTCAATCACACCTTTCCTGGGCAAACTCCTGGAAAAGCTGGCCATCTTCCAGCTTACTCCCCATATTGAATCTGTTGGTTGTCTCCATGATCATCAGTCTGGCTTTAGAGCAGTCGAAGCACGGACACTGCTTTCCTTAACATCCGTGAAGACCTGCTCTCAAATCTCGACTCTAGACTTCCTTCTGTCCTCATCCTCCTCGATCTTTCCTCTGCTTTCGACTTGGTCAACCACACCATCCTGATCAATCGTCTGTGACAACTTGAGCATCACGGATCAGGCCTAGCTTGGTTGACCTCCTTCCTCTCTGATTGACCCTTCCAGGTCCAATTGGGGTCCTTTCTCTTGTCAAGGGTTTTGACCCATGTTGAATCAATAGAGTGGGTAGATGTGGGGATGAGCTTTCGCCGCCCATTATTCTATCCCAGAACAAACTAAATCAATAGACTGGGTGGATGTGGGGATGAGCTATCGCCGCCCACATTCACGCCAGAATAGGAGAACTGCGCAGTTGGCACGAGACCACTCCAAAGATACAACCTTCTTGTGGGGGGTTCCACATCACCACTCTACTGTGAGGATGCCATCAAAACAATGTTAAGCAAGGGTCCTATACTATCAAGCAAAAGACCACTCTATTGAAATGCAGTAATTCAAGACAACTCAAAAATGGATGCAGTACCGTCAAATTCCCCTAGGTGGCGCTAGCGGCCTAAACTCTGACAGGGAAACTGTATTTAGGAGTTGCAAGAGGGACAGGAACTTCAAAGCTTGTTAGTTAATTGAAAATCTAGCCACCTGCTGTTCCCAGAGGCCAAGAGGCTGGGAAACCTTAACACCTCAGAGATTCCACCCCAGGAGGCAGGATATCACATGACCCTGTTGATTGATTGAGGAGAGACTTCCAGGCAGCCTGCTGGAGCCCACACAAAAGGCTCTTTCTGTTGAATGGGGTATGTTAATTTTAAGTGTTTCCTGTCAACAGCCCTCTACCAGCAAGGAGAGACATGTGATCACTGACCCACCCAGACTCCTGGAGGCGGACCCAAACACTTTGGGGGAGTTGAATTGCAACAAATATATATTTTATAGAAACAGTGATAATTTATTGTAACCAAATGACAGGAATGTACAACTTTGAGAGTCTTAGTTTGAAAAATGCCCTCACGATTTGAGTCCAAACTCCAATTTGTACCATGTTCTGGGGCAAAACCCTGCTAATTATGATTATTGTAGACAATGTGTTTAAGCTAGAGACATGGAAAGTTACTGGGATATATGTGGAAGGGAAATGTACCTTTGTATAATTTTTGATGAAAAACCAATGTTGCAAAACCCACTAAAATCGAAAATAAGTTGCCATTTTTGAATGCAAGCCCCTAGAAACGCTAGAGTCGGGACAGGGACTATCTTTAGTAATATATGATGTGTGTATGTGATGTCAAACAACTGTGTACCTGGGAAATATGTATTTGTATCAGGAATAGATTTGTGTGCACATTGACCAGGGGAGTGTCATTTCTGCAGGTCATAAAAATGACATCACTCTGACACACTATCCCTTCCCAAATCAGGGACCAAAGAATCTATTGACCTATCAAATCAAGAGAGGGGCAGGCTTAGGGATGCTAGCCTCTCCACCCACTTTTAAAACACATAAAAAGAGACTGCTGGGACAGGTAGGGACATTCAATTCCATTTGCTGTGGAGCATGCTGACCGACGACTTCACATCCAGAGATCCAGACTTCAAATCCATCAATCTCCAGAACCTGTAGCAGAAATTAACTCCAGAATTTGTAGCAGAGAGGCCTGAATCCACCAGCTGAATCCTCTTCAGCAGGCCTCAAAACCAACCAAACTATTCAACAGCCGGGCGAGCTGTTTGAATTTTTGCCAAGAATTTTTGCAAGAACATGTAGCAGTATCCAGAAAGCAGTGCTGTATCCGGAACCCGAGAGAACCACAAACCAGACCATTGTGAGCAGATCCAGTGCTTGACAGACCCAGAGAGCAGAGCTGACCCAGATAGCCGGGACTTCAGAACCACCCGCCGGAAGTCCCGTGCAACCTGACCAGACCGTGACGAGGCCTATTTCAAATTGATATTGTGAGTACCTAGCAGAACTGTGCAGAACCAATCTCTTAGTTAAAATAATCTAATCCAAACTATTTTAACATAAGTAGAACAGCCTCCTAGAAATCGTGTCATCAGTCATTTTTAAAGCTGCACAACTGTCACCTGTCATTTTGAGTTTTACTTTAAATCCGAAAATCTACCTTTATTAAATCGTCCATATCTCTGGAACCGTTTCCGTAATCGTGAGACACGCACTCGCGAAATTTACCACAATTTGCGATTTTGGCTCAATTTCTCCACTTGTCAAAATAGCAGCTCCATTCTTTCTTTTGTTAAAATCCGTTTTGCAACTTGGTAATAACTCATAGAGCATTGCTAAAGTGAGCCTGAACTAATACCAACACGCATCTCCCACTCACCCTGAATCTCTAGAGGGAATTAAAATCAGTTGGCATATTTTCCCATCCATTGCCATCACATTTAAAAAGCATTTTGGGCCTGTGTTTCAAACCTCTACCTGTTTTCCTCTAAGCTTGCTGGGGGGGAACTGAATTTCGTATTGTATTTGATTGCATTCCTGAGAACTGTGTGCTCCTCTTTCCATCTACTTCCATTTCTTACATTGCATAGGGGAGGGAGGTGAATTGCCAGAGAAAAAGTGATTATCTTATCTTTTGCTAATATCATATCAAGTATTTCTGTACTGCATTTTATTCCTCATTGCTTTTCCCTTGAAACCATAAAAGTATTTTTGCCACTTTATCCATCCTATACTAACCCCTCATTGATTGTAAAGAAGTGTGCTAGTGCCAGATTACCCATTGTTGATCAACATCATATGTCTAAGTGTACTATCAGATATGAATTTATTATAAAGTGTGATATATGTATATATTGTTTACATTTTCAAATAAACCTTTTAATTTGCAAAACAAACCTACTTCTTGGCTCAGTGGGGTCAGGGGGATTCTAAGAGGGGGGTGTTATACAAGGGTTGTCATCCAGAGTACTGAACTGGACATAAAAATACATCAATAAGGGTTTTCCTCAGCATCCCAGACTAGGCATTGACTTAGCTGTAGTGTTGATTGAATATCGCTTACACTCTCCACCACCTCTCTCTCCACAAGTGGTGTTCCCCAGGGCTCTTACCTCTCACCCTGGCTCTTCAACCTTTACTTGGCGCTTCTGGCCCATCTCATCTCCAACTTCTCTCCTAACTTTCAGTGTTATGGAATAACACTCAGCTCTCCTTCAGGCTCCCCTCTGCCTCCTCTCCTCTCTCACTCATTCCTGAGTGTCGATCCACGATTAAGGAATGGTGAGCCTCTAAAGATCTCTGCCTGAATGCCAGTAAGACTGAGATCCTTCTCATTGGGACCCCTGCTCCCACTTTCCCTCTTTCACTATGGCCGCCCTCCACCTGCACCTTCCTGCGAGACAAAAAACCTTGGTGTCATTTTCGATTCACCCTCTCCTTCTCTCCTCACATCAGGGACGTCTCTAAGAAGTCCCACTATCAGCTGCACCTCCTCAGATGTTGTCTTCCTTTTCTCAGTTTCCCCTAGAAGCTCACTGTCTCCAAAGCCTTGGTTCTCTCTATGCTGGACAACTGCAACTGGTTCTTTCTTAATCTACCTGCCTCGACTCTTCGCCCTATGAAACTAACCCAGAACAGGACTGCGATCTAGTCCTAGACCTCAAGCCCAGGGATTGTATCTCTCCAGCCCTGAAATCTCTCCACTTGCTCCCAGTGGCTGCAAGGATCATGTTCAAGACCCTCTGCATTGTCCACAAGGCTTTCTGGGGCCAAGGATCACACCACATCCAACTCTCTCTTCCTTAGCACTTTCCTTCTCGAGCCCTCCGCTCATCCACCTCCAACTCTCTGAGGGTCAGTCGCTTCTCCAGGCAGAGAGTGGAGTGTAGATTCTCGCTCTCTCTGCCCTGCTGATGTTCTTGTCTGCTTCACTAACTGGTTACCAGGCCTGTCACTGAACCTTATGGGAACCAGGCTGCATCGCGACCAGTAGTCCCATGCATTGCCTCTGGGCCTACTGCACACTAGGGACTGCAAGCTTACAGTCCCTTGCCACGTGCACTTACCTAGAACCGGACAACCCAGCAGCACTTACTTGAGCTTTGCACTGTCCCTTTCCCTCCCCCTGGCACTTCTCCCTCTCCCTTCCCCTTGCACTTTCATGATCTGAATGACACAAGGCCTAGTGAGATCATTTGTTTTGTTCCCTTCGTCTTCCCCTTCCTTGTCACGTCTAGAAACATTTGTGTACAGGCGCGTTATAAATGACTTATCATATCATATCATATATAATGTCATAGCCACACTTAAAACAGTGAACATCACTGCCCCACAGTGCTGAAAGCCCGACCCTAGACCTGTGAAAGGCTATGAATGTCTGGAAACAAGCCTTGTAGCTGGGTGGCAATGAGGTCACTGACTCAAATGAATATGGTCTTCAATTGTACGTTTCTAACTAAGTGCAATGACCTGCACTCAGCTGGTGAGTGTTCTGTTGGAAACGCTCCTGGCCTAGCAGTTTCCTCAATAGATTCTTTTGATGTTGTCAAGATGTGCACCTTATTAAGACAGTAATAATCTTCTGAGTATCACTTGCATATACCATACTCTTCAATCCCTGTCTGTGACCCAGTTACCTCCTTGTGTTAAAATGGGTGGCTGTAAAAGGGTGCACTGAAAATGCACATAAGAGAGCAAAGCAGAATTACTAGAAAGGCTGGGTCCTAAGACTGCTGGGGAGAACACAAGCAGAAATGATCGACTCTCAATCTGGTCAAAAGCTGAGGATGTGCAAGTGAGGGTCGAATGTAGGTTCATCTTGCCTTCTCTTGCGTTAACCTGGGGGTCGAAGGAAAGCCATGTTAAGTCAACATTTGCAGGTATACTTTTGGCCATTTAGACACTTTTCAAAGCGTGATTGCCAATTTATACGTATTATATATTTATGAAGGTTTTTTGAAGAGTGCCATCTGTCACCCTGAGCAACTTAAAAACAGGTATCTGCATCATGGACGGTTTGAAGGTGGAAGTTGAAGATTTAATTCTCATTAGTTGCAGTGATAGTCGGATCAAGGATGGGTTTTATTTTCTCAGGTAGGATGAAGCGAACTCTCTGACTTATGAAAGATTGAGGCCTTTATGATACACTAAATGCAGCCGGTCTATCAAATGCCAATCTAGCGTTCTATGTCTGGCTCACTCAATGTCTCAGTCGCTCTCTCTCTCTCTGGGTGCCATGCTGTCGATTGTGTGTGGGAATGTTGTTTCTATTCTGCACTTTAAGTACCCCCCCCGTTTCTGAATTCAGGGTATGCTTTAAAATGTACAGAATGGGCGTATGTGCGTATGGGAGTGCAATGTTATGTCATAGTGTATGGTTGCACGTGTTAATGTGTATATATATGTGTGTGTGTGCATTCCTGACGCGGAGGAGAGACTCATTCAAGGGAGGTTAGAGCGGTCACTAGGTACAAAACTAAAATCATTATGGGAAAAGCCAATGTGTTGGGTATTCCAACGTGGGGACACAGGCTTATGTACAGACATGTTTTCTTATAGCGGCACAGCATTTGTACCTGTATTGTGGGCAAAGCCAAAGTGATGATTGTTCTTACATAAGGATAGTGGACTATAGTTGTGTAGTCAATATGGAGAAACTGTCAGAGGGCATAGAATGTTATTGTCATTTTGGGCAAAGCCAACGATGAATATTCTTATGTGGGGATGCTGGCCTACATTGGTGTGGTACAAATCGTATGGCCATTTTTATAATAATGGGCATAACATTTTCACTTAAGGAGTGTTCTTATGTTGTGACACAGGCCTATATTGGCATAGCCTTTACAGGCATGTTTTCTTACTGTGGTATGGAATGTGTATTGGCATTATGGACAAAACCAACATTATGGGCGTTCTTATATGGGGCACTGACCTACTTTGATGCAGCCAGAATGGACATGTTTTCTTACTGTGTTATGGCATTTTTGCTATCATTATCGGAAAAGCCTACATAAGGAGTGTTCTTACGTCGGGATATTAGCCTACATTGGTGCATGCAGTATGCACATGTTTTCTTACTTTGGCATGGCATTTTTATTACAGTATAGGAAAAGCCACCATGATAAGTGTTATTGCGTAGGGATACTGGCCTACAGAGCTACAGTCAGCATGGATATGTTTTCGTGCTGTGGCATTATGGGCAAAGCCAACACCTACATGAGGGTACTGACATACACTGGTGCAGCCAGAATGATACGTTTTCTTACCGTAGCATGGCATTTTTATTGACATGGGAAAATCCAAGATGGTGAGTGTTCTTACATGATAATACTGGCATACACTGGTGCAGCCAGCATGAAAACGTGTTTTACACTGGTAGTATACTGCCATATGTTGTGGACAAAGGAATCATGAAAACCTACGGAAAAAGCTTGTGTGCACTGCTGATGATCTGCATCTATTGGATTTTTTCATGTCTAATCATACAAAACTGATTGTAAACTGTGTGACGTTTTACCCAATTTTCAAAGAAAGTGTGTTGTAAAATGCAACATGTGAACCCATTATTTAAAAAAAAGAAAATTGGTGGGGTGAATCTCCCCCACTTGGTTAGTTAAGTCTCCTTCATTTTGCTCAGTTGTTCGTGCACATTCGTGGCAACTGTTGATGCCCTTCCAAGTAAGAAATTAACCCGCGGACACTTCATTGATTTTGCATACTGTGCTGCAGAACAGTCTAACCAATAAAACTTGAGATCAAGGGGTTACATCAGAGCCTGTAAGTATGTTGAAAAAGGCTTGGGTCGCCAGCAACAGTACAACTATACAGAGTCAAAAATATCTGCAGCTCATAAATTGACATAATGGCAGCACAAATGGAGGTGCGCCCTCAGACAGTTATCAGCTGTGTGGCTGATTCCACTATAGCAGGATGTGGTTGCCAAGCATCACTCTACGTCTTCCCACAGCACTCACATATAAAAGCCCTCGAGGAGAGTCAAGTCTGCTCATCCATTGCATATGCAAGGAGCAGGCAGTTGGAGCGGAGCAGCTGAGAGCTCAAACGGAAGCAAAGTGCACTCTTCGTGGGCAGTGAAGAACATCACTAAGTGCAATATGCAGCCACAGACCAGCCAGTGCAGAACTGGAGAAAGCTAGAGCAGGGATGTGATAAACACAGACAGTGGTGTGCCACTGGGATTCAGCGGGTCAAAGGCTTGTGCATTGTGCTTAGTCTATGGCAGCTTCTAAGGCAATGTTTTCCTCAGTGGTTGCAGATAGCCAAATGCACTGGTGAGGGAGACTCAGACATAGGGATTTGTTGAGTTGAAGTACCACTATTGTTAAGTTAATAAACCCTATCTTTGCCATGTTTGCTTCCAGAGTCTCAGCATAGGTCTTTCAGCAAAGGGGTGTCCCATTGCTTGAGTATGAAGACAAATAACACAGCCCAGTTCATTGAGTGTCAGAGGCCAAAATTCCAATCAGGCAGCATTGACTTCACCAAAAAAATAAAAAATATACTCCTGGGCAACTTTCTTTTTAAACAAAACACTACTGTTAATTCTGTCAAAATCCTATTTTTATCATTTGGATTTGGACAGTGTTAATTCCGAAACTCTACACCAATCTAAACTTGGTATTAAGCTCCATCTTCACTGTGATGGTGATGGCTTCTCAGTATCAAAAGCACAAGAAGAGTTATTGGGCCGCAGCAGTAACCCTCAAAAGCGGCGGCAATTGAATTAACGCTGACAACACTGCTGTGCCGGATCAAGAGCCGATGCAAATACCACCGACTGTAAAATCAGTCAGCGCTTTTAGAGCCAGCGCAATTACAGCTGGCCACACGAGGCATAAACACAGACGCATCATGTACATGTACAGGGGTATTAGCACTGAAAACCGGTGCAAATACCGCAGAAAACACGGCGCAGTTACCACAGCCTCCAGCTGGATGTAAATGAACAAAAGTGCCTGAAATTAAGCCACAGGTGATCCCAATCCTCCTTAGAGAAGTACATAAGGCCCATCCCTACCCCAAACACTGTTTCCAACACCATGCTGCAACTAGCCACTGTCAGCTGGGACAGGCAGCCGCTCATGCTGCGCTTGGAAGGGGACAGGCTGGACAACCAGGCCAGGGCACAGGGAGTACAAGGGCGGTGGGGTGGGCAGGAGGAGGAGGAAGGGGAGAGCACAAGCAAGGCGTGCCCCGATCCCCAGGGTGAAGCCGTCACCTTGGACACTCACTGACAGCCAGTTGGTCACCCTGTTACCACCTAAACAGGCAGACCATAACTGAGCTGCTCACCACAATACAGGACGACAAAGGGATCAGGATAAACACCCGGACAGCTGTTCCCCCACTGCTAAAAGCTAGTGTCCGTCCTACAATTCCTCAGAACTGGCACCTCCCAGCACTCTGTGGCCATGATACATGGCATGGCACAGGCCACATTCTATGCAGTGCTGGCTTAGGTGCTGGAAGTCCTCCTGGGGCAAGTGCAAAGGACATCTCAATACCTACCACCCCAGGTCAATGCCATGAAGGCACAGTTTCATGCCGTTGACCAAATGCCAAATGTGATCACTGCCCTGGACTGTACCCATGTTGCGCTGGTGGCCTACCAGGCCCATGAAGCAGTGTACCAAAACTGCAAGCACTACCACTCCCTGAATGTGCAGGTAACCTGCAAATCCAACCTCATCATCACTCACTGCTGTGCTCTGAGGTCTGGTGCAGAGACACCCTCTGTAATTTTCTTGACACATTGGGCGTAGAGTGTAGGGATGGAAGTGTTTGCTGTTGTCTCGGCCCTGTTCCGTCTCATGGCATGCACACACTGTGGGTAGCCCCTGGATGCTGTCCCTGATTGCCTACAGGTGTGCATTGTGGGTGCAGCCTATCTCCTCCATTTCCTGCTAACTCGTTGCTCCATGACCTCGAGCCTCAGCATGCTGAGTGTCGAGGTGTGCTGTGGTGTGGAGGGGCTGTGCACTGGCCCAGGGCTGAATGCAGGGGAGCCATATGTGGAAGTATCACGTCCGGCTCTGGGGTACGTGCGTGTTGGTGGCATAGAGGTCTCTATGGGGAGTGCTGGCGCTAACAGCGTGGAGGGCTCTCTGGGGAATGTGGCCCTTTGGCAGGTGATGGCACTGGGCAGGTGTCCCCCTGTAGCTCCTCAGTCACCCTGGCAGCAGGTGTGGACTCAGTGTCGGGGCCTCCAGCAGCAGGAGTGGGTGCAATGTGCTCTGCACTGCTCCTGGTGGCCTGTGGTGCAGGCTTTGCCTTGGCCCTGCTCTGGTGTGGCGTTACACACCGGGACAACCGCCTTGGTGTGGCCTGTGTGGGCTTTTGCGTGGAGGTGGTGGCAGACCTTGAGGGCCTGGAAGCGAAGCTCCCTGATGGCCCGGCATCATCGTCCTCCTCCTCTGATGCCTCTGGCGATGCATGAGTGCATGTAGGGGACATAGGAAATGTTGCCAGGTATGGTTCACCCACGTGTGTTACGATGCAAGGCGCAATTGCTATCGTACAGAGTGTGACCCCACACATATGGGCAAATTGGCATGGTTGGTCATCAGAGGATGCATGTGGGTCCAGCGTCATGAGGTTGTTTGTATCGATGGGTGCGTGACCCATGGCCGGTCGGTCTATGGCTTGCATTTGGGTAGGCCAGGGTGTACATGCTGGGGCAACAAATGTCTGGCATGCATGCTTGGGTTCCTTCATGGCCCTACATCCGCTCCCCGGGTAGCACTCACATGGGGGGCAGGGGGTATGTCTTAGTCCGTGGCACTGTTATGGCTCTATGGGGCACTGCTGAGTGTGTGTGGGAGGTGTACTTCCCTGTGTCTTATCTGCCAAGCCAACATCGGACAGGTCTACTGGGGCCGCAACATGGTGGTGTGACTGCTGCACAGTGTTGCAATCACTCACGCACCAAAATCCCGCTGGCACAGGGTGCACCAGTAGGGGTGTGGTGCCCATAGCATTACTTTGGTTCACTTGCCTGACCTTCCTGCTGCTGTGTGGCTCAGGGGTACCCTTGGTGACCTGCCCCATGGCTGATGTGAAGGGTGGCTGATGTGCCACCCCGTTACTCTCAGCTGTTGGGTTGCCCAGCTTCTGTGTCTGCTGACTTGTGTTCCTGTCCACTTGGAGATCTTATGCTGGGATGCCACTTGTGCGTGTATTTGGGGGTGGAGGGTTGACTCAAATCTTGCCTCCTGGCTGCTGGCACCCGCCTCCACCCTGCCAACTTCCTCTGTCCCTTCAAGTTCCAGCACCATGCTACATTTCTCCTCCCAGTCATTGAGGACCAGTAGCTCTATAGTGCCTCCTCCAGTTGCCAGGGACTCCTGCCGGTGTTGGGAACGCAGTCCCCACACACTGACCCTCAGGTTGTTCCACTGCTTGCAGCAGTCCTCTCCATTACGGGGCATGCTGGATACTGCTGTCACCTTCTGGGAGATGGTAGTCTATATGGCTGTCCTGTGCTTCCCAGTGGTCTTGCATTGGCAACTGCCATAGAGTTCATCACAGTGTGAGATTACCTCATCTGTGAGTGCAATGAGCTCACCCTCGCAGACTTTTGGTTTATGAAGGTGATTTTCAGCCACCTTGCCCTTTATGCTCTCCCGAGACATTTTTGATGCTTGCCAGGACCAAATGCCTACAGGAAGTGGAGATAATTAATGGATTGCGTTTTTCAAAATGGCCACTGTGATGCTTCATGTTCCGGCAGTGACACAATTTCCACCGGCAGCAGTAGTGCTATTAGTGCCGCTTTATCAGTGGTAGCCTTTATTTCTGCACTGTTAGCGCCAAGCACTGTTAGCATTACCAGCAGGGTCGGGGGCGCATTCATGCCAGGTTATGATGCAGCGCTAATTCGACAGCATGACCCAGTGGTACTGCTATTACCGCCCAGCAGGAATGGCGCTGAATTACCGCCAGACCTGTAATGCCACTTGGCTCATCAAACATAAGCCATCATCTCAATTACTGTGCCCAATGCTGCAGGCTTTGTCTGGGGTACTGTGCCCTGCTCCGTGGTCTTAGTAGTGAGCTCTAGTTTCCAGTTTTAGGATTCCATCTAAAGTGGTGTGTCCTACTCTAGGGCGTTGTCTGTAATGTACCAATTACTCATGTTGAACCCCTAGTCCATAATCCATTTTCCCCTGTATTCCTGGCATGTATGTCCTACATTCCAGACACACTCTGGCTTTGCACGCCAGTCCATGCCATCCACCTATGAAAGCATGACCAAATTTTACCATAGCCCGTGCCGTATTCTGTGTGAGGGTAGCCATGCCTGTGGCCATTGTCCATCGGAGTGGTGCATTACACGTATTTGTATTTTATTTGTAACACGCAAACCATCAGGCCCGGAAGCATCAGGGCGCAAATTTTGCAAAGCTACATACAAGGCATATATATATACATACAATGTATACACAGGATAATAAACAAGCATTTCTATATACATAAATTACAATGCAGATGTAGGCATGACATGAGACATAACAACTGGAATGTACAGTATATAATAGGCAAGTCAGTGGGCCGGAGTATGTAAGACAAGGTGTGCAGAACATGTCTTAGTACTGGTTGAAGAGCCATAATTTGGTTTTGGACTTGAATGTGTTAAATGAGTCTTCAGATCTAATTGTAACGGGGAGGGTATTCCATAACTTGGAAGCTAAGACAGGGAAGCTTGTGCCCCCCGCTTTTTGGAGTTTGAAGCTGGGGATCGATAGACAGTGGGTGTGGGCGGTTCTTAGAGGTCGGGATGTCGAGTGGCGGGACAGGCGACTGCAGAGGTAGAGGGGGGCCTTGTTAGCCAAGCATTTGTGCGTGAGGGCAAGTGTTTTCAGTGAGATTCTCTGCTTGACAGGTAGCCACTTTAGGTTGGTTCTGGATTCGGAGATGTGGTGGTTTCGAGGGATGTTTAAGGTGGCTCTAATAGTGTTGTTCTGGCTTGTTTGCAGTTTATTCAGGTTCTCTTGGCTTGTTCCCAAGTAAAGGGCACTACAATAGTCAATTTTGGCCATAATGAGGGTTCTGGCTAGTGTGACACTGTTAGAAGTGGTAAGAAACGGTCTGCAGGCTGCAATGAGTTGACACGTTTATGAAGGGACAGATCTGACTGCATTTATTTGTCGAGATAAAGATAGGGTGGCGTCAAGGTAAAAACCTAAGGTTTTGGTGTCTTTTGAGACTTGGATGGTATTACGGTCTATGGCAAATGACTGGTAGGAAGGCTCTAGTTTGCTAAGGCATTGCGAGGTGGCCAGGATGAGGAACTCTGTCTTGTCGTCATTTAGACATAGCTGGTGTTGGGCCATCCAGGCTTGGATGATCATGTATACGTCGTTGAGGGCCTTGGTGTCAGCTAGATAGTCACCTGTGATGGGAATGAGTATCTGGGTGTCGTCTGCATAGTTTGTGTAGGAGACACCCAGATAGTCAAGCACATCAAAGAGTGGTTTCGTGAAAATGTTATAGAGTGTGGGTGACACGCAAGATCCCTGAGGAACGCTGCAGTGAATTGGAGATTGGTCCGCAGCTGCGGACGGGGCAAAGACCATCATGGATCTATTACTTAGAAAGGATTTGATCCAGGCCATGGATGAGGTCGAGAAGTGGGCAGCAGAGTGGAGGTGCTGCATAGGATCTGGTGGTTTACCAGATCGAATGCCGCAGAGAGGTTGAGGAGAGGTATCATTGCTAGTTTGCCCTTGTCCTTCAATGCCTCAATTTGGGTTTTTAAGTCTATCAGAGGCGTTTCAGTCCCATCTCTGGGACGAAATCCAGATTGTCGTAGACCTAGAAGATTGTTAGATTCCAAGTAATCTTGGATCTGAAGGTTGGCTGCGCGGTCTAAAAATTTTAAGCAGAAACGGGACAGTGGTTATAGGTCTGAAGTTGGTGGGTATGCTTGGGTCTAGGGATGGTTTCCTAAGCAATGGGATCACCCATGCGTCCTTAACGTTGTCAGGGACAATACCTCTTTTAAAGGAGGAGTTGATGAAGGCCGTGATGAATGGGGCCAAATCATTTGCGGATTCCTTAATGATGGGAGCTGGGCAAGGGTCACCTTGGCAGTTAGATGGTTTAATTCTCAGGATGATATTTTCTACCTCAGTAATAGTGAGCGGTGAGAAGGAAAATGGTTTAATGTTAGCTGAGTCTAGAGGGAGGGCCCTTGCAGGGGAGGGCGGACGGTTGTCAAGCTTCAGACTGTCTTGTTTGTCTTTAATTTTGGATTGTAGCATAGAGATTTTATTCAGTAAGGTTGCCTGAATGTTGGCACACCATTTACTATCTTTAGTGCAGGTGTCAGGGGGGGAGGCTGGAGTTTCTAGCTCTGTTAGGATCCTAAACAGTTCCTTTGTGTTCGAGTCATCTTGCAGAATACGGTTATTAAGAGACTCT
Organism: Ambystoma mexicanum; assembly: GCF_040938575.1. Classification (NCBI taxonomy): domain Eukaryota; kingdom Metazoa; phylum Chordata; class Amphibia; order Caudata; family Ambystomatidae; genus Ambystoma; species Ambystoma mexicanum. Next base: position 355,978,848 of record NC_090921.1, read on the forward strand.
TTTTTGCAGTGATAATGGCATCTTTGTAGGTGAGTGAGGAAAGAAAGAAGCTGTCTTTATGCTCATCAGAGGGGTGGCTTTTCCAGTGATTATCAGCACAGTGTTTCGCTTTACGGAGCACCCTTAACTGTGGGGCGAACCAGGAGTTGAGATGAGCTCGTGGTTTAGACTTCCTAAGTTTGATAGGTGCAATAGAGTCTATAGCCGTAAGCATGGTACGGTTGTAGGTGTCTGCTAGGGAGGTGGGATCAGAACAGGTGTCTATGGCAGCACTGTGAGAAGGGAGTAGCAATGGGAGCAGTTTCTCCTTTTTTATGTCCTTTTTACTTCTAGTGGGGAGGGCTGGGGCTATCAGTGTCGGGGCCCGAGTGGTTGCTTCAATATTAAAGTTATAATATGATGGTCAGACCATAAGCAGGGGGTATTAGCGAGGACATTGATATTGCAGTTAAAGCCGGCTAACCAGTCAAGGGTCCTGCCTTTGTTATGCGTGGGTTATTGAATGTACAAGGTGAAGCCAAGTTTGGTTAGTACATTCTCCAGATCTAATGCAACGGGATCTTTTGGGTCACCAAGACCCAGATTAAGGTCACCTAGGATGATAGTTTGCGAATTAGTTTTAGTTTTGTCGAGGAGGAGGGTGGATATTTCACTGACAAAGGATGGTGCCGGACCTGGGGGCCTATAGATAAGGTGGAGGGTGGACGTTTGATTAGGCGTTAGTGATAGTTTGACTGACAGCTATTCAGCTGATTCAAGTTTGGAGTCAGATGCCACTCTTAGACCAAGACAGTTTTTATGGATGAAGGCCACACCACCGCCTCTGGATTGGGCAGTGGTACGATCACATCGCGTGATGCCGTAGTCAGGTGGTAAATCCAAGGATAGTGAGGGGCCAGATGCGGCATGTAGCCAAGTTTCGGATATAGCAATGAAGTCAAGGTCAGAGGTGGTGATGAGGTCAACAATGTCTAGTGCATGTGCTGGGAGGGATCTGGCGTTGATAAGGACGCCCTTGATGAGAGGTGGTTTAACCCCTGTGATAGTGGATTTGCACGTAGCGCTGAACGAAGGTGAGCAGGGTGGTGTGTGTAAGGTGTGCTTGGTGGAGTTGCTACGGGTGTGTCGTAGGCAGAATCTAGTGCCTAATCTCTTGTTTCTGAGAGAGAGGGAGCAGGGTTGGTTAGGGGTGGGTTTCCTTGCGAAGTGTTCCAACCACAGAGCAGGGTCATTGAGGTATTGGTTGATGTAGTTACTGGGGCAGTGTAAACCTGTGGTGGTGGCTGCAGGGCTCATTATAGGAGTCACACTGGACAGTACCTGGTGGTGTAGGTTCAGACAAACCAGACTATCAAGTGGCTGAGTGAGTTTTGCCCATAGGGGAAAGTTATTACAGTGAGTAACTGGGCAGCTGAGGCAGCCTATAGGGCCAGAGTGTAGTACAGTATATGGAGGACACTAACGTGCATGATGGTAGTGCTAGATGCCTAGGGAAAATACCTGCGAGATAGGTCACACGGAATCAGATTGGGGCTCAAGCAGATGGGACTGTTGTAGTGCAGCAAGGCACATCAGGGTAGGCGAGGAGAGCAAGCACCGCACACAGTGGTCAGTGACTGTTCTCATACAGCATACGTAGAGTGTACTGGCCACTTAGTAGTATGCAGTAACTTAGGCATAGAGCGTAACAGTGAGTAGTACAAACATATGCAGTTGATAGAACAGTAAGCAACAAGCAGCCTCATGCAGTGCCTTCAAGTAATAGATGCAGGCCTTTTGTAGCGTTAGGAGTAATAACGCTACTAAAGGCCTGCATCTATTACTTGAAGGCATTGAGGACCAGTGGCACTATAGTGCCTCCTCCAGTTGCTAGGGACTCCTGCTGGTGTTGGGACAGCAGTGCCCACACCCTGACCCTCAGGTCGTTCCACTGCTTGCAGCAGTCCTCTCCATTACGGGGCATGCTGGATACTGCTGTCACCTTCTGTGAGCTGGAAGTCCATATGGCTGTCCTGTGCAGCCCAGTGGTCTTGCATTGGCAGCTGCCATAGAGTTCATCACAGTGTGAGATTACCTCATCTGTGAGTGCAATGAGCTCACCCTCGCAGACTTTTGGTTTATGAAGGTGATTTTCAGCCACCTTGCCCTTTATGCTCTCCCGAGACATTTTTGATGCTTGCCAGGACCAAATGCCTACAGGAAGTGGAGATAATTAATGGATTGCGTTTTTCAAAATGGCCACTGTGATGCTTCATGTTCCGGCAGTGACACAATTTCCACCGGCAGCAGTAGCGCTATTAGTGCCGCTTTCTCAGTGGTAGCCTTTATTTCGGCACTGTTAGCAGCAAGCACTGTGAGCATTATCAGCAGGGTCGGGGGTGCATTCATGCCAGGTTATGATGCAGCGCTAATTCGACAGCATGACCCAGTGGTACTGCTATTACCGCCCAGCAAGAATTGCACTGAATTACCGCCAGACCTGTGATGCCACTCGGCTCATCAAACATAAGCCATCATCTCAATTACCGTACCCAATGCTGCAGGCTTTGTCTGGGGTACTGTGCCCTGGTCCGTGGTCTTAGTAGTGAGCTCTAGTTTCCAGTTTTAGGATTCCATCTAAAGTGGTGTGTCCTACTCTAAGGCGTTGTCTGTAATGTACCAATTACTCACGTTGAACTCCTACTCCATAATCCTCTTTCTCCTGTATTCCTGGCATGTCTGTCCTACATTCCAGACAAACTCTGGCTTTGCACGCCAGTCCATGCCATCCACCTATGACAGCATGACCGAATTTTACCATAGCCCGTGCCGTATTCTAATGTGTGCGGGTAGCCATGCCTGTGGCCATTGTCCACCGGAGTGGTGCATTACACGTATTTGTATTTGTATTTTATTTGTAACGCGCAAACCGTCAGGCCCGGAGACATCAGGGCACAAATTATGCAAAATTACATACAAGGCATATATACATACATTACATTTGTACACAGGATAATAAACAAGCATTTCTATATACATAAATTACAATGCAGATGTAGGCATGACATGAGACATAACAACTGGAATGTACAGTATATAATAGGCAAGTCAGTGGGCCGGAGTATGTAAGACAAGGTGTGCAGAACATGTCTTAGTGCTGGTTGAAGAGCCATAATTTGGTTTTGGACTTGAATGTGTTAAATGAGTCTTCAGATCTAATTGTAACGGGGAGGGTATTCCATAACTTGGAAGCTAAGACAGGGAAGCTTGTGCCCCCCGCTTTTTGGAGTTTGAACCTGGGGATCGATAGACAGTGGGTGTGGGCGGTTCTTAGAGGTCGGGATGTCGAGTGGCGGGACAGGCGACTGCAGAGGTAGAGGGGGGCCTTGTTAGCCAAGCATTTGTGCGTGAGGGCAAGTGTTTTCAGTGAGATTCTCTGCTTGACAGGTAGCCACTTTAGGTTGGTTCTGGATTTGGAGATGTGATGGTTTCGAGGGATGTTTAAGGTGGCTCTAATAGTGTTGTTCTGGGTTGTTTGCAGTTTATTCAGGTTCTCTTGGCTTGTTCCCAAGTAAAGGGCACTACAATAGTCAATTTTGGCCATAATGAGGGTTCTGGCTAGTGTGACACTGTTAGAAGTGGTAAGAAACGGTCTGCAGGCTGCAATGAGTTGACACGTTTATGAAGGGACAGATCTGACTGCATTTATTTGTCGAGATAAAGATAGGGTGGCGTCACGGTAAAAACCTAAGGTTTTGGTGTCTTTTGAGACTTGGATGGTATTACCGTCTATGGCAAATGACTGGTAGGAAGGCTCTAGTTTGCTAAGGCATTGCGAGGTGGCCAGGATGAGGAACTCTGTCTTGTCGTCATTTAGACATAGCTGGTGTTGGGCCATCCAGGCTTGGATGATCAGGTATACGTCGTTGAGGGCCTTGGTGTCAGCTAGATAGTCACCTGTGATGGGAATGAGTATCTGGGTGTCGTCTGCATAGTTTGTGTAGGAGACACCCAGATAGTCAAGCACATCAAAGAGTGGTTTCGTGAAAATGTTATAGAGTGTGGGTGACACGCAAGATCCCTGAGGAACGCTGCAGTGAATTGGAGATTGGTCCGCAGCTGCGGACGGGGCAAAGACCATCATGGATCTATTACTTAGAAAGGATTTGATCCAGGCCATGGATGAGGTCGAGAAGTGGGCAGCAGAGTGGAGGTGCTGCATAGGATCTGGTGGTTTACCAGATCGAATGCCGCAGAGAGGTTGAGGAGAGGTATCATTGCTAGTTTGCCCTTGTCCTTCAATACCTCAATTTGGGTTTTTAAGTCTATCAGAGCCGTTTCAGTCCCATCTCTGGGACGAAATCCAGATTGTCGTAGACCTAGAAGATTGTTAGATTCCAAGTAATCTTGGATCTGAAGGTTGGCTGCGCGGTCTAAAAATTTTAAGCAGAAACGGGACAGTGGTTATAGGTCTGAAGTTGGTGGGTATGCTTGGGTCTAGGGATAGTTTCCTAAGCAATGGGATCACCCATGCGTCCTTAACGTTGTCAGGGACAATACCTGTTTTAAAGGAGGAGTTGATGAAGGCCGTGATGAATGGGGCCAAATCATTTGCGGATTCCTTAATGATGGGAGCTGGGCAAGGGTCACCTTGGCAGTTAGATGGTTTAATTCTCAGGATGATATTTTCTAACTCAGTAATAGTGAGCGGTGAGAAGGAAAATGGTTTAATGTTAGCTGAGTCTAGAGGGAGGGCCCTTGCAGGGGAGGGCGGACGGTTGTCAAGCTTCAGACTGTCTTGTTTGTCTTTAATTTTGGATTGTAGCATAGAGATTTTATTCAGTAAGGCTGCCTGAATGTTGGCACACCATTTACTATCTTTAGTGCAGGTGTCAGGGGGGGAGGCTGGAGTTTCTAGCTCTGTTAGGATCCTAAACAGTTCCTTTGTGTTCGAGTCATCTTGCAGAATACGGTTATTAAGAGACTCTTTTTTGCAGTGATAATGGCATCTTTGTAGGTGAGTGAGGAAAGAAAGAAGCTGTCTTTATGCTCATCAGAGGGGTGGCTTTTCCAGCGATTTTCAGCACAGTGTTTCGCTTTACGGAGCACCCTTAACTGTGGGGCGAACCAGGAGTTGAGATGAGCTCGTGGTTTAGACTTCCTAAGTTTGATAGGTGCAATAGAGTCTATAGCCGTAAGCATGGTACGGTTGTAGGTGTCTGCTAGGGAGGTGGGATCAGAACAGGTGTCTATGGCAGCACTGTGAGAAGGGAGTAGCAATGGGAGCAGTTTCTCCTTTTTTATGTCCTTTTTACTTCTAGTGGGGAGGGCTGGGGCTATCAGGGTCGGGGCCCGAGGGGTTGCTTCAATATTAAAGTTATAATATGATGGTCAGACCATAAGCAGGGGGTATTAGCGAGGACATTGATATTGCAGTTAAAGCCGGCTAACCAGTCAAGGGTCCTGCCTTTGTTATGCGTGGGTTATTGAATGTACAAGGTGAAGCCAAGTTTGGTTAGTACATTCTCCAGATCTAATGCAACGGGATCTTTCGGGTCACCAAGACCCAGATTAAGGTCACCTAGGATGATAGTTTGCAAATTAGTTTTAGTTTTGTCGAGGAGGAGGGTGGATATTTCACTGACAAAGGATGGTGCCGGACCTGGGGGCCTATAGATAAGGTGGAGGGTGGACGTTTGATTAGGCGTTAGTGATAGTTTGACTGACAGCTATTCAGCTGATTCAAGTTTGGAGTCAGATGCCACTCTTAGACCAAGACAGTTTTTATGGATGAAGGCCACACCACCGCCTCTGGATTGGGCAGTGGTAGGGTCACATCGCGTGATGCCGTAGTCAGGTGGTAAATCCAAGGATAGTGAGGGGCCAGATGCGGCATGTAGCCAAGTTTCGGATATAGCAATGAAGTCAAGGTCAGAGGTGGTGATGAGGTCAACAATGTCTAGTGCATGTGCTGGCAGGGATCTGGCGTTGATAAGGACGCCCTTGATGAGAGGTGGTTTAACCCCTGTGATAGTGGATTTGCACGTAGCGCTGAACGAAGGTGAGCAGGGTGGTGTGTGTAAGGTGTGCTTGGTGGAGTTGCTACGGGTGTGTCGTAGGCAGAATCTAGTGCCTAATCTCTTGTTTCTGAGAGAGAGGGAGCAGGGTTGGTTAGGGGTGGGTTTCCTTGCGAAGTGTTCCAACCACAGAGCAGGGTCATTGAGGTATTGGTTGATGTAGTTACTGGGGCAGTGTAAACCTGTGGTGGTGGCTGCAGGGCTCATTATAGGAGTCACACTGGACAGTACCTGGTGGTGTAGGTTCAGACAAACCAGACTATCAAGTGGCTGAGTGAGTTTTTCCCATAGGGGAAAGTTATTACAGTGAGTAACTGGGCAGCTGAGGCAGCCTATAGGGCCAGAGTGTAGTACAGTATATGGAGGACACTAACGTGCATGATGGTAGTGCTAGATGCCTAGGGAAAATACCTGCGAGATAGGTCACACGGAATCAGATTGGGGCTCAAGCAGATGGGACTGTTGTAGTGCAGCAAGGCACATCAGGGTAGGCGAGGAGAGCAAGCGCCGCACACAGTGGTCAGTGACTGTTCTCATACAGCATACTTAGAGTGTACTGGCCACTTAGTAGTATGCAGTAACTTAGGCATAGAGCGTAACAGTGAGTAGTACAAACATATGCAGTTGATAGAACAGTAAGCAACAAGCAGCCTCATGCAGTGCCTTCAAGTAATAGATGCAGGCCTTTTGTAGCGTTAGGAGTAATAACGCTACTAAAGGCCTGCATCTATTACTTGAAGGCATTGAGGACCAGTGGCACTATAGTGCCTCCTCCAGTTGCTAGGGACTCCTGCCGGTGTTGGGACAGCAGTGCCCACACCCTGACCCTCAGGTCGTTCCACTGCTTGCAGCAGTCCTCTCCATTACGGGGCATGCTGGATACTGCTGTCACCTTCTGTGAGCTGGAAGTCCATATGGCTGTCCTGTGCAGCCCAGTGGTCTTGCATTGGCAGCTGCCATAGAGTTCATCACAGTGTGAGATTACCTCATCTGTGAGTGCAATGAGCTCACCCTCGCAGACTTTTGGTTTATGAAGGTGATTTTCAGCCACCTTGCCCTTTATGCTCTCCCGAGACATTTTTGATGCTTGCCAGGACCAAATGCCTACAGGAAGTGGAGATAATTAATGGATTGCGTTTTTCAAAATGGCCACTGTGATGCTTCATGTTCCGGCAGTGACACAATTTCCACCGGCAGCAGTAGCGCTATTAGTGCCGCTTTCTCAGTGGTAGCCTTTATTTCGGCACTGTTAGCGGCAAGCACTGTGAGCATTATCAGCAGGGTCGGGGGTGCATTCATGCCAGGTTATGATGCAGCGCTAATTCGACAGCATGACCCAGTGGTACTGCTATTACCGCCCAGCAAGAATTGCACTGAATTACCGCCAGACCTGTGATGCCACTCGGCTCATCAAACATAAGCCATCATCTCAATTACCGTACCCAATGCTGCAGGCTTTGTCTGGGGTACTGTGCCCTGGTCCGTGGTCTTAGTAGTGAGCTCTAGTTTCCAGTTTTAGGATTCCATCTAAAGTGGTGTGTCCTACTCTAAGGCGTTGTCTGTAATGTACCAATTACTCACGTTGAACTCCTACTCCATAATCCTCTTTCTCCTGTATTCCTGGCATGTCTGTCCTACATTCCAGACAAACTCTGGCTTTGCACGCCAGTCCATGCCATCCACCTATGACAGCATGACTGAATTTTACCATAGCCCGTGCCGTATTCTAATGTGTGCGGGTAGCCATGCCTGTGGCCATTGTCCACCGGAGTGGTGCATTACACGTATTTGTATTTGTATTTTATTTGTAACGCGCAAACCGTCAGGCCCGGAGACATCAGGGCACAAATTATGCAAAATTACATACAAGGCATATATACATACATTACATTTGTACACAGGATAATAAACAAGCATTTCTATATACATAAATTACAATGCAGATGTAGGCATGATATGAGACATAACAACAGGAATGTACAGTATATAATAGGCAAGTCAGTGGGCCGGAGTATGTAAGACAAGGTGTGCAGAACATGTCTTAGTGCTGGTTGAAGTGCCATGATTTGGTTTTGGACTTGAATGTGTTAAATGAGCCTTCAGATCTAATTGTAATGAGGAGGGTATTCAATAACTTGGAAGCTAAGACAGGGAAGCTTGTGCCCCCCGCTTTTTGGAGTTTGAACCTGGGGATCGATAGACAGTGGGTCTGGGCGGTTCTTAGAGGTCGGGATGTCGAGTGGCGGGACAGGCGACTGCAGAGGTAGAGGGGGGCCTTGTTAGCCAAGCATTTGCGCGTGAGGGCAAGTGTTTTCAGTGAGATTCTCTGCTTGACAGGTAGCCACTTTAGGTTGGTTCTGAATTCGGAGATGTGGTGGTTTCGAGGGATGTGTAAGGCAGCTCTAATAGTGTTGTTCTGGGTTGTTTGCAGTTTATTCAGGTTCTCTTGGCTGGTTCCTAAGTAAGGGGCACTACCATAGTCAATTTTGGCCATAATGAGGGTTCTGACTAGTGTGACACTGTTAGGAGTGGTAAGAAACGGTCTGCAGGCTGCAATGAGTTTACACGTGTATACAGGGACAGATCTGACTGCATTTATTTGTCGGGATAAAGATAGGGTGGCGTCAAGGTAAAAACCTAAGGTTTTAGTGTCTTTCGAGACTTGGATGGTATTACCGTCTATGGCAAATGACTGGTAGGAAGGCTCTAGTTTGCCAAGGCGTTGCGAGGTGCCCAGGATGAGGAGCTCCGTCTTGTCATCATTTAGGCATAGCTGGTGTTGGGCCATCCAGGCTTGGATGACCAGGTATGCGTCGTTGAGGGCCTTGGTGTCAGCCAGATAGTCACCTGTGATGGGAATGAGTATCTGGGTGTCGTCAGCATAGTTTGTGTAGGAGACACCCAGATAGTCAAGCACATCAAAGAGTGGTTTCGTGAAAATGTTAAAGAGTGTGGGTGACACGCAAGATCCCTGAGGAACGCCGCAGTAAATTGGAGATTGGTCCGCAGCTGCGGATGGGGCAAAGGCCCTCATGGATCTATTACTTAGAAAGGATTTGATCCAGGCCACGGATAAGGTCGAGAGGTGGGCAGCAGAGTGGAGGTGCCTGCATAGGATCTGGTGATTGACCAGATCGAATGCTGCAGAGAGGTCGAGGAGAGGTATTATTGCTAGTTTGCCCTTGTCCTTCAATACCTCAATTTGGGTTTTTAAGTCTCTCAGAGCTATTTCAGTCCCATGTCTGGGACGAAATCCAGATTGTCGTAGACCTAGAAGATTGTTAGATTCCAAGTAATCTTGGATCTGAAGGTAGGCTGCGCGGTCTAAAATTTTGAGCAGAAACGGGACAGTGGTTATAGGTCTGAAGTTGGTGGGTATTCTTGGGTCTAGGGATGTTTTTTAAGCAATGGGATCACCCATGTGTCCTTAAGGTTGTCAGGGACAGTACCTGTTTTAAAGGAGGAGTTGATGAAGGCCGTGATGAATGGGGCCAAATCATGTGCTGAGTCCTTAATGATGGGAGCTGGGCAATGGTCACCTTGGCAGTTAGATGGTTTAATTCTCCGGATTATATTTTCTACCTCAGTAATAGTGAGCGGTGAGAAGGCAAATGGTTTAATGTTAGCTGAGTCAAGAGGGAGGGCCCTTGCAGGGGAGGGCGGATGGTTGTCAAGCTTCAGACTGTCTTGTTTGTCTTTAATTTTGGATTGTAGCATAGAGATTTTATTCAGTAAGGCTGCCTGGATGTTGGCAACCCATGTACTATCTTTAGTGTAGGTGTCAGGGGGAAGGCTAGAGTTTCTAGCTCTTTTAGGATCCTAAACAGTTCCTTTGTGTTCGAGTCATCTTGCAGAATACGTTTATTAAGAGACTCTTTTTTTGCAGTGATAATGGCATCTTTGTAGGTGAGTGAGTCAAGGAAGAAGCTGTCTTTATGCTCATCAGTGGGGTGGCTTTACCAGCGATTTTCAGCACAGCGTTTAGCTTTACGGAGCACCCTTAACTGTGGGGCGAACCAGGAGTTGAGATGAGCTCGTGGTTTAGAGTTCCTAAGTTTGATAGGTGCAATAGAGTCTATAGCCGTAAGCATTGTACGGTTGTAGGTGTCTGCTAGGAAGGTGGGATAAGAACAGGTGTCTATGGCAGCATTGAGAGAAGGGAGTAGCAATGGGAGTAGTTTCTCCTTTTTTATGTCCTTTTTACTTTTAGTGGGGAGAGCTGGGGCTATCAGGGTCGGGGCCCGAGGGGTTGCTTCAATATTAAAAGTTATAATATGATGGTCAGACCATAAGCAGGGGGTATTAGCGAGGACATTGATATTGCAGTTAGAGCCGGCTAACCAGTCAAGGGTCCTGCCTTTGTTATGCGTGGGTTCTTGAATGTACAAGGTGAAGCCGAGTTCGGTTAGTACATTCTCCAGATCTAATGCAAAGGGATCTTTCGGGTCACCAAGACCCAGATTAAGGTCACCTAGGATGATAGTTTGCAAATTAGTTTTAGTTTTGTCGAGGAGGAGGGTGGATATTTCACTGACAAAGGATGGTGCCGGAACTGGGGGCCTATAGATAAGGTGGAGGGTGGCCGTTTGATTAGGCGTTAGTGATAGTTTGACTGACAGCTATTCAGCTGATTCAAGTTTGGAGTCAGATGCCACTCTTAGACCAAGAGAGTTTTTATGGATGAAGGCCACACCACCGCCTCTGGATTGGGCAGTGGTACGGTCACATCGCGTGATGCCGTAGTCAGGTGGTAAAGCCAAGGATAGTGAGGGGCCAGATGCGGCATGTAGCCAAATTTTGGATATAACAATGAAGTCAAGGTCAGAGGTGGTGATGAGGTAAACAATGTCTAGTGCATGTGCTGGGAGGGATCTGGCGTTGATAAGGGCGCCCTTGATCAGAGGTGGTTTAACCCCTGTGATAGTGGATTTGCATGTAGCGGTGAACGAAGGTGAGCAGGGTGGTGTGTGTAAGGTTTGCTTGGTGGAGTGGCTACGGGTGTGTCGTAGGCGGAATCTAGTGCCTAATCTCTTGTTTCTGAGAGAGAGGGAGCAGGGTTGGTTAGGGGTGGGTTTCCTTGCGAAGTGTTCCAACCACAGAGAAGGGTCATTGAGGTATTGGTTGATGTAGTTACTGGGGAAGTGTAAACCTGTGGTGGTGGCTGCAGGGCTCATTATAGGAGTCACACTGGACAGTACCTGGTGGTGTAGGTTCAGACAAACCAGACTATCAAGTGGCTGAGTGAGATTTGCCCATAGGGGGAAAGTTATTACAGTGAGTAACTGGGCAGCTGAGGCAGCCTGTAGGGCCAGAGTGTAGTACAGTATATGGAGGGCACTAACGTGCACGATGGTAGCGCTAGATGCCTAGGAGAGATACCTGCGAGATAGGTCACACGGAATCAGATTGGGGCTCAAGCAGATGGGACTGTGGTAGTGCAGCAAGGCACAGCAGGGTAGGTGAGGAGATCAAGCGCTGCACACAGTGGTCAGTGACTGTTCTCATACAGCGTACCTAGAGCGTACTGGCCACATAGTAGTATGCAGGAACTTAGGCATAGAGCGTAACAGGCTGGGGGTGAGTAGTACAAACATATGCAGTTGATAGAACAGTAAGCAACAAGCAGCCTCATGCAGTGCCTTCAAGTAATAGATGCAGGCCTTTAGTAGCGTTAGGAGTAATGGGTGACATTAGCAGAGGATGAGGAAGATGGACGGTGCGTGGAAAGTCTATTCGCACAGATGGGGGAGTCAAAAGGGACCAAGACAGTGCGGGGCTGTCAGTGCCTAGATCACCTATGCAGTAAAACATTAGTCAAATAGCGCAGAGGCGGAACACAACTTTGGTAACAACGTGCTAACATTAGTAACGCACTCCAGTGCAGATGGGAAATTGACATGCAGCATTTACCGTAGGCACGAAGTTTGCGGAGCCTAAACCAATGGAAGATACATGTACAATATTTCTAGGTATGCAGGCCAGTTATAGTACAGGTCGGCGGGGCATGTTACTGCGGTAGGTCAGGAGGACTTGCAAGTAGCGGTATGCATTTTATCTAGTGCAAAACAATTGATAATAGCTCCGTTAGCGGAAGTAATGGGAAGTCATAAAATGTTACAAAATGTGGAGCAGGATGTGAGTGGGATAAGGGTCTATTAGGAGGGTGCACTCTTATAGTACCATCATGTTCCTTTGTGATGCAGCAACGAACAGGGGTCCTGGCAAGTGGCAAGTGAGCAGGCAATGACAGGCTAGGACAGGGGATCAGCCTTTGTGCACGCCTTCGTGCAGATTCCGGTTTGTGCCTGCTAGCTGGTGGTTGGCTGAGATAAGGTGATGAACAGCCAATGGTGAGCCCCTATGAGCCTGGGTGGACTCAGGCAGGGGGAAGGCAGAGCCTAGAAGTGGCGGACGGCCATCTTTGAATGGCGGCCTCCGGATACAGACAAAGGGGTCGCAGATTTCAAAACGAACGGAGCAGCATCTAGCAAAATGGGATTTCGTTTGGAGTTTTGGAGATAGCGCACGCTATCACGCTGTTTCTTGTGAATAAATGCCAGATTTCAAGAAGAAGGTAAAGCGAGCCTAGGGGCCTACCTTATTGAAGGAGGAAGCTCCAGCTTCACTTCACTGCAGAGCACTGCACCTGCAGTGAGAAGAGATCTCCTGATCCTGGAACCCCTCTGCACTACGGGACTGTCTCTGTATCCCTACAGCCCCCCCCTTCCCCAGCACTTGTTCTGCACTTACCTTGCACTTGCCACTAGCTGGCCCTTTTTTATTTATTACTTACGCCACTTACCTTTACTGCACTTCCCCCCCTCCCCTTCCCCTTGCACTTTCCCCCCCTCCCCCACCCCTGCACTTGTGCGATCTGAATGACACCTGGCCTAGTAGGATCGTTTGTTTTGTCTCCCCTTGTTCCTCCCCTCCCTGCCTCGACGCGCCTTGAAACACCTGTGTATAGGCGCGTTACAAATACCATATCATATCATATCATATCCTCTTGGGGCCGTGTGCGAGTGCCCAGGAGGTTCAGCAGTGATTTGTTGTTTGCACGCCCGCTTAGGTATTGGCTTCTTCTGTCAATTGTTGTGGCTGAGATAAAACGGTTAGCGATAGCGACAGTTTATGTTCCAATTATTTGCAACTAGAGGAGCACGTGTTGTACTTCTAGGCGGATAGCGTGGCGAGTCTATCCAGATATCATGTGCTTACTGAAACTTTTAATTTCTTAACCTCACCATGGGAGGCCCATTCTAGAGTTCACCCATGCGCAAAACCTGCCCATCCCTCAAGTCCTTCCAGTGCAATTCCGGGGCTAGTCCTTGATTGCTCTCCCTGAGTAATGCACGAGGGCAGCATATTGTTGTGCAGTTTGCTACATGCATACCACAATGAATCTGAGCGGCCATAGCATTCAGAACATTATTACAGCCCTGGCCTTATCTACCCATGGACCTTTGTTGAAATATTTCCTAGAAGAGAAAACAGGAGGACAGAAGGTCAGAGCTTTATGGAGGATCCTACAATAGCTGAGGTGCTCAAGTGCAACTGTGATTCACAAAGGTTTGCAAAGGAGCATCTCAGGGATGCTCCAGGCATCTCCAGATGTGCCCCTGTTTTAGGCTTTTCTTTGTGAATCAGGTATCAGGTATTCAGCTTAATTTGCTACAATGCAGAATTGTGAGAGCCAGGCCCACGGTTTGCTGCCAAGCACCACCAAGAGATCCCTGATATTTTATTTCATGACAGGGGAGGCTAGGCTGCCAGTTCACCGACAAAGAGATAATGAGCTGTTTACTTAAGAATTAAACAACTTATTTAAAGCCTTAGCTCCTAAAATAGACCTCATATATCAAACTCATAAAGCACTCTGGTTTACTCTGGCTGACATAAAACTGCAACAGGAAAATTGTAAAGCGGCATCAGATGGAAAACGCACAAAAGGCAGAGGATAAGGCAAGGTATAAAGATCTTATGAAAGTCAAAAGATAGACAGTTTTTTCTGTTTATTATTTAATAACAACCCTGCAGTGTTTATTCTTGAGCTGTAAGCAAGAGAAACTAAGTGCATGAATCAGCAATTCATACCAGCATAGATGTTTCCAACACCAAGAACGAACAAAAAAGGATGGGTGTCCCCTTCTTCGTGGACACGGGGGAAAGTAATATACCAAAAAGTACAAAGGGGTTTTGTGTCTCACGGAGCTAAATACTGAACATGAATAAATAAGAATAGAAAGACTTCAGAGGGGTGGCTGTGAAATAGGCTAAAGTCTGAATAATATCACTATAAACATATACAATTTCTTTAAGTAAATATGAAAAAATATTAAAACCATCAATGTATGCATTCGGCCCGTAATTCATCTAGGGCTACAAAAAGTGAAGGAAACTATCGAGTGTCATAACATTACACATTAGAAATTCATTATGCCATATGCAGCAATGTAGCCCGAAGTGGGCAACAGAACTCACTCTGCATGAACAAGGTTCATGGGGAAGGAGGCTGTGTCTCACTGGACAATAGTCACGAACAAGCTACAAAGTGTTAACAGTATGTGTAAGAGTGCAACAAGTATTATTGAATACCGAACTAAAGGAAAGATATGATGAGCATATGGAAACACAGCACGAGTGGAAAATAAGTCATGATCATTTATGAATCAAGTGAAAAGCAAGTGATGAGCCCATATCTGTATGTGACTATTGTCCAGTGAGACTCAGCCTCCTTATTTATTCATGTTCGGTATCTAGTTCCGTGAGACACAAAACCCCTTTGTACTTTTTGGTCCAACACCAAATACATCTTGTTCGTTCTACAAATCAGCATTTACAAACATACAGATTCTGTTACATTATCCTACCTTGGTACCCTAATATGAAACTACTATAAACAAAAGTTGTAAACAGCTAGAAAACAAACAGTAAGAGTACTAGGCATTATGGGAGCAGAGACACAATACACAGTTTACAAGATGCTTGCATGTTTTAAATCGTGCACATTGTGAGGAACCTGAGGGCATCATCCCTTCTACTCCCCTTGGATTATCCTCTCTGGTGGCCAGGGAAAGGCCACCGCTCTTGGATCCCGACCCTGGGGGTGGATATGCAAGGGAGGACCACCTGGATTGAGGGACCTTGGGGAGTGGGGAGAGGATGTCTTATGGTGAGACATGGTATCCCCCTTTCCCTTGTCAGAATGAACCCTACCCTCCCCCTAGCTTCATAGGTTATTGTCAAACTCTACCGCTTTCTTACACACAAAATGTCCCACAACAATTTCACTTTAAGACTGGGATGAGGAGCAGGCAACTGGGAGTTATGTACACTTCCATTCATTCATACTTCTTTGGTACTGAGACGAGGGAGAGGACTGTGGAGGAGTATGATTGCGATAGCCAGGCATGTCAAGCTAATAGGTTTAACTATGGTCAGGTAACTAAAGTAAAGGACTTGCACCGGCACCCATTTAACAGACCACAGGTGCATAAAAAGAGAGACCGCCAAAGAGAGACTGCCAGGCAAACAGAAGAGAAACCTACCTGGAGAGAAGTACGCGGCTGGCAGACGTGGATCAGGCTGTAGAGGGGCCGGTGGGAATGGGACTGTGTGCAGCAGAAGGGTGACAGCGGAGCGAGCGAAAGGCGGAAAGGAGAGAGAAGACGTGCGGGGGAGCAGCCGCATACCGGTGAGTGTAAGAAAGGGAACACTCATACCGGGGCGCTGCAGGGGCTAGAAGCAGGCATATGTAAATACGAACAAACTGTAAATTATGACAGTTGGTTTTAGAGAGCAAATTGAGGGTTCTAGAACAACGAACAAGCTGCAAAGTGTTAACAGTACGTTTAAGAGTGTAACAAGTATTATTGAATATCGAACTAAAGGAAAGATATGATGAGCATATGAAAACACAGCACAAGTGGAAAATAAGTGATGAACCCTTATGAATAATGTGAAAGCAAGGTGGTGGAAAAGGGTGAACACCACGGAGTGAGTTGTATGAAAACACTTTGGGCCTCATTACGATCCTGGCGCTCCCCTACTGAAGGGGGCCCGTATGGGACTGGCTCCCTTCATTACGGGAGCGCCGATTACAAGCTTCCCATCGCGGAACCCGGTTCGGGCGCCTGGTAAAACCAGCTGTGCTATCCGGGTCCCGCGATGGGAAGAAGGAGGTAACAACGGGCCAGTTGTAATCTGCCCGTGGTTACCTCCATCCCCATTCCCATTGAGCCCTATGGGAGCTCAAATGGGAATGGGGAATGGTTTCTGCAAGGAGGAATTACCTGGTCCTCCAATGTTGGAATGACCCGGTCATTCCTCATTGCAGGAACCCGGTAAATGAGCCCGGTTTGGTGGCAGCCATGGAGCTAACAGCTCCATGGCTATCGCCAAACTCGTAATGAGGGCCTTTGTGTCAAAGCCAAGAGACTGTCAAGGAGAATCAGAAATGAGAGTTAACCAATGACACAGGTTCATAGAGAGAACACCTTTTGTGGCAAGAAATCCCAAAGAATACAGAAGCATCACAAAGTGCCAAGGGTTATCAGTTGCGTAACCTGTAATGGGTGGACCGTGTGGTCTGACAACCGTGCCTAAACCGAGAGACCCTTGCTTGGCAAGAGCCAAGGAAAGCCAGGATAAAGAAACTGTATTTAATAACAGATTGCTAAAGTGGAAGGGAGCAATCTGTGTGAACTATTGAAAAGCCTGAATGATTACTAAGTTGAACTGGAACTGTTTTTGAAAGCCAAGAGATTTGAACTGATTGTTGTTTTGCAGCTGGAAGAGCCGATGTCTTGGGGAAGGGAACACTGACACTTTGTGAACTGTGTTGACCTCTTGGGGAAGGGAACCGCGAGGCCTTTTGGAACTGTTTTGAACTTGGAGATGGGGAAGCAGGAAAGTAAACCAGGAGCTGGAAGGAGCTTGGACCTTTATTTGAAACTCTGTTTCCTTTGTTGCTGACATCCCTACACATTGTATATCTATAGTTATGAGGGCAAGTGTAGGTTTTAAACACAGACAGACCTTTGAGTTGAACTTATTGACGCAGACAATCCTTAGTTTCTTTCGTTAGGGAAATCCCACCTTAGCATAGTGCAAGTTAGGCCTTAGTCCATCCTGACATTTAAAAAAAATAAAACCATATTATTTAGAAAATTGAATCTGTTGTCTGTGTCTTACTTCATGATGCCTTCACACATGATGTTAGAAGTGTGATGCGGCTCAACCAATACAAGTTGGGGAACTCTAAAATGTTTAAAGTTAAGGACCAGCACATCAGACCCCTCAGTAGCCACCAAGGGCTCTATTGGGTTGATATTTGTAGCAGTAGGGACGAGATCATTCCCCCAGGTGAAAGAAGACTGATACCCACTGATTTTAATCTAATTCTACCCCCCTGACAACCCCTAATACTTACATTATACTGGCTCCCAAATCAGGACTAGCATATAGGTTCGGAATTGATGTGCTAGCTGGGGTTAAAGATCCAAACTTTAGAAGTGATATTAAAGTGATTCACGGAATGGGTCCCTTGCAAATCCATCAAGGGGATAAAATTGTCCCAGGGGTGCTTGAGAGAGCAATGTTCCCTTAGGTGAAGGAAGAGGCAGGGGAGGAGAGGACAGATAGAGGTACTCATGGTTTCGGGGTGGCGGATGATACACACAACACCCCTCCAGAACCTGAGCCCAGAAAGGTTAGAGAAGAAGAAACCAAAACTCTCCTGACCTATCCTTTGCTCAAAGGAGGAACCCATTATTGCCTGAAGCCTTTTTACAAGTCATATCTGAACAAGAAGGTCGTGGGAAAGAAGGAACATTTTTTTTTTTAAGACATGGGCTTATGTATCCAGGAGACACCAATTCAGAAATCTTAGTACAACCCAATTGGTTGTCCCTTAGAATCATAAGCAAGTGGTCCTAGATATAGCTCATTCCCAGCTGACAGGAGGCCATTTAGGACAGAGGAAGACACAGGTCCAAATCACTAATTTCCTTAAATCAGTTGCCAATCATTGAAAATCCATTCTCAAGAATTGAAATGGACGTTGTGGGTCCCCTAGAAACATCAAAACTAGGAATCAAGTGCAACCCTTGAGGGCATATACCATACAACATATATTGAAACACCTACTCCCTTTCTTTTACGAGTGGAGTTTCCAAAGGAAATACTGGTGGATCACGGTTCTACATTTATAAGCAAACTCATGGGGGATGTAAAACAACTGTTGCATATTACCACTTTGAGGAGCTCAGTATATCACCCACAGAAAGATAGCCTTGTAGAAATATGTAATAAGACATTGAACACCATACTGCGGATGTTAGTGGAACAAGATGGCAGAAATTGGGATCAGATGATTCCATGAGCTTTATTTGCAGTTAGGAAGACCCCACAGGCTTTGCAGGATTCTCCCCATTCAAATTTCTCTATGGATGGTAACCCTGGGATATCATATATATGTTGAGGAAAACCTGGGAAGAAAGAGAAGAAGCTCCAATACCACTGTCCCAAACTGCCACTAGGCTTAAAGATCTCATGATGGAAGTTAGACCTTTGGTACAAACCCATACGGCCAAGGCACAAGAAGAACAGAAAGCCTCTTATGACAAATAGATCTTTTTCAATAGGCCAAAATATATTAGTATTGTTGCCTAATTCTGAGAACAAACTAATATCCAAGTGGCATGGACAATGTGATGTGTTAAAACAATTGGGACCTTGTAACTATAACATTTCCCAACCTGATTGTTGCCTAAAAACACAAGTCTATCACATTAATCTTTTAAAGGAGTGGAGGGAAAATCCTTCAGAGTCTAATGCCACCATTTTGTCCTGTTTGATACCAGAGGATTCTGGTAACACTGCCCCAATTCCTCCTGAACTTAATAACAACCAAAAACAATATCAGCATGATCTCATAAGACAATTTACTGAAGAGTGAAGGATATTTATCATCACATCCGCACTCCAGAAGGCATAGTGGTACATTAAAAAACTTACTGATTACCTGAGTCCTGAAAAGAAACCATCATCCAGGAAGTCAAGCAGATGCTTGAGGCTAATATTATTGAACCATCTACTCGCCCCTGGTCCTCCCCTATCGTGTTGTTGGCAAAGACTATTGGGAGTTGGAGGTTTTGTATCAACTTTAGAAAGGTAAATGCCATTTCTGCCTTTGACGCTTACCCAATGCCACGCATTGATGATCTTATTGACAGGCTGGGTAATGCTGTCTATTACTACAATAGACCTCATAAAACACTATTGGCAGGTTCCACTATATGGGCCTGACAAATAGAAAACTGCCTCCACTGTTCTTATAGGTCTGTTTCAATTTAAAGTATTACCATTTGGTCTGCATAGAGCACTCGCAACATTTCAGAGATTAATGGATACAATTCTACAACCCTCCTAGATTTTTGCAGAGCTTATATAGATGTAATTGTGATGCATAATAAAACTTGGGAAGTTCATTTGTATCACCTTTACACAGTCATGTGAGTATTAAGAAAAGTAGGCCTAACCGCTAACCCCAGAAAATGCAAACTGGCTCAATCCGCAGTCAAATACCTAGGGTTTTGCGTGAGTAATGGTGTTGTCCAGCCCCTGCAGGAAAAAGTGATAACTGTTGTTGATACCCTCACATCAAAAACAAAAAAGGTTCTGAGAGCCTTCTTGGGGTTAATCAGCTACTACCTCTGGTTTATCCCTAACTTTTCAAGCAAAACCTTGCGACTCAATGACAAACTGAAAAATGCTGAGCTCCAAAAGATCAGGTGGGATGAGGTGGATGAGATTTGTTACACCACCTTAAAACAGACCCTGTGTCAAAGACCCATTTTGAAAGTAGCAGATTTCCCCAAGGAGTTAATCTTATTCATCTTACAGACTGATGCTTCCTTAATGGGACAAGGAGCCGTTCTCTCTAAAAAACATGATGGACTAGAACAACCTGTATTATATATCAGTTGGAAGCTGTTTCCCCAGGGGAAGACCTACTGAGTTATTGGGTTTGAGGCACTGGCAATGGCACTGGCAATTAAGTGGGCTGTACTACACCTCAAGTAATAACTATTAGGCTGCAAAGTTAAACTAATCATGGACCAATGCAAGAGTTATGAAGTGGTTCCTGGGCCTTTGTCCATATTGTTTCACAGTGGAACACCGAAAAGGGCGAGATCAGGGCAACTTTGACTTTCTTTCCCGGTTTCCATGTGAAACATCGAGGTCCAACCTCCATGGGGGAAGGGTATGTGAGGGACCTGAGGGCATCCTCACTTCTACTCCCCCTGGACCCTCCTCTAAGGTGGCCAGGGAAAGGCCAGTGCTCTTGGATCCCGACCCTGCGGGTGGATATACAAGGGAAGATCACCTGGATGGAGGGACCTTGGGGATTGGGGAGAGGATGTATTTGGGTGAGACATGGTATCCCCCTTTCCCTTGTCAGAATGAACCCTCCCCTCCCCATGCCTTCGTAGGTGGTGTGGGTGGGAGACTTCATTACTCTCTTCGATACATTCAGGGACAGATCAGGCTAGGGCTAGAGGTCTCTCAATGGCCATGATGGAACTGCAGAGAGTGATGTCCTTTCTCCAGTTGGCCGATTTCTGGTGAGTTCTTCACCCAGACAAGGTTGGGTTCTCATTTTATTCCTCGGTGCATGATGTGCATTCCAGAAAAGACTCAGCATTGGTCTCCGTCCCATTACTACATGCTACCAAGAGCTGCAGATTACTCCCTAGGACGCTATCAGCCCATTCCCCGTTGGTGTGGTACTTCTACCTCCCAGAGGTTTCTATCTCTAAGGCGTCTTGGAGATTTGAGTCTGAGGCCCTAGTGGATATAGTCTTCAAGGCAGAACATGACGCAGCCATATCTTCCTACTTTTCACTGAAGACAGGCTCGGTACCACTAGTGGCTATGCTATGGAAGGCATTTAAAGTGTACATAATAGGCCTTAGCCAGGGACTGGACTGGGGGATTTTGAAGACGATCTGTAGGGAACTCAGAAACCTGGAAATTGATATTAAACATATTGAGCAAGAGTTGGAAAGCACAGGGGCGCTTGCCCCACTCACTGTGCATTAAACTTGACCTAATTCAAACAACAGCAGATAGGGAAGTGATGTTTCTTGCCTGACCGGAGATGGTGCGTGGCTGTCGGGAAAGCGAAAGACCACGGCGAACATTGGTGTGGTTGGACACCAGACAAAATTGCAGCCATTAGAGATGTCACAGAGCAGGTGGTTACCCTCATCAGAGGTGATCCTGGGTGCCTTCCAAGGGCTCTACGCCTATCTCTATGCAAAAAGATGTGAAGACTGCTGATTAGGTCTTACAATACTTGCAAGGCTACCACCCGAAACAAATTTTCACAGGATGCCAAACCCCAGCTGAATGCCCCACTGACCCTGGAGGAAATCCTGTGGGCAATCGTGTACCTGCGCATGGCAAAGGCCCCAGACAGCGACAACGTCACCACTGAATTCTATAAGAAATGTGCTGCTAGGCTTGCTCCATAACTCCAGAAACTTTAGGTAGAAGCTATACAGCGTGGCCAGCTGCCTGACACTTTAAAGGAGGCATGCATAACAATATTTCTCAAACCGACAGGGTTTTCGTATTGCCCCATTTCAATGATAAATATTGACACTAAAATTTTCACCAGCTTGCTGGCTGAGCATCTTCTGAAGGTGGTTGCTTCAACGATCCACATAGACCAATCATGTTTCTTTCCAGGGAGATCCACGGCCCACAATCTACAAAGGCTTTTGTCGATACTAGCGCAAATGGACCCCGGGGTCCAGGCAATCACAACGCTTGTCTACGCCGAAAAAAGCGTTTTACTCAGTACCATGGCAATATCTCCTTGAGACACTTGGGAAGACAGGCATTAATGGGTATTTCTTACAATCCATACAACTGTTGTACGACCGCGCCCACCTTGAAACTTTGCGCGATGAGCTTGGGAACAAGACAGGGTGTCCCCTCTCCCCCATTCTTTTTGCTATAGCCATGGGAACCCTGGCTATTAGGGTTAGAAATATCCATCCCAGCAGGGAGTTAGCAATGGAAGGTCACAGAGAGATTATCTCCTTCTATGCAGACGATATACTGCTATACTTGAAGACTCCGTGCAGTAATAGACCGACTGTGACAGATGAAATAACTTGTTTTGGGTCCTACTCGGGTGTTCGCATAAATTGGTGAAAATCCATATTGTTCCCTCTTGATGAAGCCACTGGATGCTGGGGGCTATAGATGGGAGCAAATGTCAGTGAAATACCTTAGAGTCACTGTGAGCTGGGACAACTTTCGCCTACTTTAACAAAATAAGTTTCAATGTTTGGAAGCACCGACTTCCAGGGTAGGACGCTGGACAAAATTGCATTGCCAAAAATGGTCATTGTCCCAAAATGTTTGTGTGTTTTTCAGAACATCCCAGTTTGGCCTGGATGGGAGTTTTCTACTAAACTCAGATCACTGCTTGCACATGTGGCGTGGTCCCCAAAGAACCTGCGCACTAGATGAGACATTCTCGTACGTCCATATGAACAGGGCGGCCTGGGGGGGGGCCAGATATGAAGTTGCATTACTTGGCGGTGCAGATTCAATTCACATCACTGTAGATGCTGGGATCTACCTCATTCGAATCCACACGGCTCTCCCAGCTAATGTGCAAACACCCAGCTATTGTTACGGCTCTCAGACTTCCAAAGCTGCAAATGAACGCAACGCCTGCACAATACAATGTGCAGATGCTATTAACAGGTTATCAACCTAATGCACTGCATCCAATTACGCCACGGGCATTAAGGTATGTTCTAAACCTGCACCCATTGACCTATGCCTTTTTGACACTGCGCAATTCAATCCCCACTTAGAGTGCTCCCCAGTCCTCTGACATACCAGGTCCTCTGCATTGTTGCTCTACTGGTGTGATTTTCCCTGCATTGTGCCTAAATTACTGCTCTGCCAATCTGTTCATATGACTTTTGCATAAGCCTCCTCACGTGCTTCAAGCCCTTTGCTCTATTGTCTGACCTGCTTGCAGCCATTCCAGTTGTGCTTAACTTACATAATCTACAGCCCTATCACAGAACCCTGCCTTACTGTTGTTTTACCATGCTCGCAGCCGCTCCACGTATTTAAATTTACTGTACTGCTGATTCTACTTGCACACAGCCTCTCTTACAGAGCCCTGGCGCCTGTTCTATTCTGCTCGCTTTCCATACGTGCTCATGCCTACTGCATGGTTGATTCTGCTTGTATGCAGCCCTCTCATGTGCACCCTTTCCACAACGTATTGCTGTTTTCGCTGCTCTAGGTAGCCTCTAGAACCTAGTTAGCCCATAGAACCTAACCTCACGCAGCATCAGCCACCACCCCCTGGGTGCCTAATCCAGACATACCACTCTTGCCTATCATCAGCGGTTACCCATTTTTAGCCCAGTGTAATTTTTGCTTTCAGATGAACCTTTCATTACACTATTGCCTTGTTCTGCACTAGCCACACCGCACGTTGCACTCATTATGCAAATGTACTTGCGACTTGTTGTTGTGATCTGATTGATGCCCCTGTCTCCATATGCTAAAGTGGCTTCAAGCTATTAACTTAAAGTAGCCTGTCTGAAATATGCTTAACCGTTAACTGCATATCTCTGCACTCTGAATACACTGCCTCACTCTGAACCTAGGTATTTATCTATGCCTCACTTGAATCTAGGTGATTATCCATGTATTCTTGCCAATCTGCCTCATTTCAAATCTAGGTGTTCACCCACGCATTCCTGCTTAACCGCCCATCCTTATGCTAGGCATCTATCACGCATATCTAGTATGTGTCTATTCACCACCTACCTGCTGGCCTATATTCTGATCAGCCTCAATAGTGCACCACCTACTAAGATGGCTCCACAACTACCCAACATGCCAGCTTTACCTAAATTTAATAACCAAGTACCTTATTCAGATTCAAATGACCCTCAGGTTCTGCCACCTTCGAGTCACCCTCGCATCACTATAGAAAGGAACCTAGCACTTAGAGCCAGGTTAGCCAAAATCCATGAGCCCCTGGCCCGCTCACTGACTAACACACAAAACCGTAGAAGGCAAGCTTGCCGACCTAACCCCGCCACACAAATCAGTAACCTATTACAAAAACCTTACTCCACACCCTCTCACAACTCCCTCACTTTGGTCACGCCTGAACCCTCACAGGACAAGCGCCATACTACTACCTCAGAAAAGTCAGATTCCACTCCCAACAACATAGTTAGTCCTAAAATCAAGGGAGCTTTGATCAACGCCAGATCACTGGTAGCCCATGCTACTGAAATCGCAGACCTAATACTGGCAGAAGACCTTGACTTCCTCGCCATCACCGAAACCTGGTTACACCCAGCAGCAGGCCCTATGCTCATGCTGGCAATCCCAGATAACTATACTATACTGAGACAAGACCGACCCATCTCGAGAGGAGGCGGTGTCGCCTTTATCCATAAGTGCAGTCTTACCATGAGACTAGCCACCCCTGTAGATGCCCTCTCCTGCGAAATACTAGCAGTCAAAATACCTCTCACTAACACCCAAACTCTTAACATTTACCTGATCTACCGTCCACCAGGTCCTATTGGTACCTTCAACGAAGACCTCAACTCTATTCTATCCAGCAACCTTAAAAGCTCCACTCAACCACTCACCCTAGGTGACCTCAACTTGGGTTACAATGACCCGGAAGACCATCCTGCCAGCATTATAGCTAATACACTCACTGAATTAGGCTTTGTGCAAAGATGCACAGTACCAACACACTCGAAAGGCAGAACACTCGACTGGGTGGCCGATCACAACTGCCTAGCGAATATTACGAATATCTCACCTTTAGCCTGGACTGACCACCACTTGATATCATTCGTGCTCTCCACCGATAGGCCACCACCACCACCTATTATTAAGGTCCCACCTACCCTTACCAGAAACAAGAAAAACATGACAGCAGAAAGACTTATCCCTAATCTACTCCCCACTCTCAACACATTGCCAGACGACCTGGACCCCGAGTCCATGGTCGAAGAATATAATAAGATCATGGCCACCTCGCTGGACCGCATCGCCCCCCTCAAACTCAGATCCAGTAAACCAAAAACGCACCTCAACAAATGGTACACACCATTCCTCAAAAACCTAACGCAACAAAAAAGAAGTTGCGAGGCCATTTGGAAAAAATCCCCCACAGTCTCAAACAAACTCAAACTCTCCAAACTAGCTGCACTGTACAAAAAAGAAATCTACCTGGCCAAACGTACTTCATTTGACTCTCGTATATCCCAAGCCAAATCCAACATGAAAGAACTTTTTTCTATCCTCTAAGAAATAGAAACCCCCAAAGCACCCCCCGATACTTGCACCAAAGACAAAAGCTGGTGCACAAACATTCAAAACGCCCTAGCAAACAAGATTGTGACTCTTCAAAGTAAAATCGCCAGCAAAAGAGCTTCCCTGAATAACACTCTCAATTCAAAAATTCATGACAAACCCATGCCCACCGACCTAGCCTGTTTCCAGTTTGCCAAAGTCAATATTTTGGAAGTGGAAAAAATCATCTTATCTCTGAAACCGTCCAATTGCCAGGGTGAACTGTGCCCTGCTCAGCTCATCAAAGATGCTGCCCGAGACCTCTCCCCTTTTATCACAAAACTGATCAATGCCTCCTTTGCCACCGGATCTATCCCTACTAATCTAAAACAATCCTGGGTACTCCCGTTATTGAAAAAACCCACCCTCGACCCTGCCACACCCACAAACTATCGACCCATAACAACCGTTCCCTTTCTCCTAAAAATTCTAGACAAGGTTGCTTATGTACAAATACAGAAGCACCTGGAAGAACACAACCTCCTAGGATCTAGACAGTCTGGGTTCCGGCCCCAACATGGGACTGAAACCGCTCTCATTGACTTAAAAGCCCAGATCGATTCGCTCAGAGACAATGGGCAAGCTGCCTTACTCCTTCTCCTTGACCTATCTGCAGCTTTCGATCTGGTCGATCACTCTGTCCTATGTTCACACCTCCACACTGCAGCTCACTTCTCAACGGAGGCCATCACGTGGATCACATCCTTCATTAACGGCAGGACCATGAGGGTCTTCTCCCCCACGGCTGCAGCAGACCCCATACCCATCACCTGCGGTGTTCCTCAGGGCTCCTGTGTCTCTCCCACACTATACAACATATTTACCAAGCCCCTTTTCGATGATTTGGATCATCTCGGTATCACCTACACTAATTATGCAGATGATACTCAGATCCTCCTTCCGCTTTCTGGAGATTATGGAAAGGATTTGGCCTTGTTAAATAGGGTGTACATCATCATCCAGGCATGGATGGCCACTCATGGACTATGCCTGAATGATGATAAAACAGAACTCATCATCCTAGGTAACTCACTTAATATAAAGAAGCTCGGCCCGGCCTACAATCCCTTCATGATTGATGGAAACAACATCAAAGTCGGACAGGAGGTCAAAACATTGGGATTCTATCTTGACTCCAATTTCTTCTTTAAAAGACAAGTGAGCTCCCTTGCATCCTCCACGGCTTACACCTGCAAATTAATCCGCACAGCTAAACCCTTCCTGTCGGATTCCAGCTGCCTGACACTCGCCAGAGCTCTAATTCTGTCCCGCCTTGACTACTGTAATGCCCTATACCTGGGATCTACTAAGGCTACCACCAGCAAACTGCAAACCCTTCAGAACAATGCGCTAAGAGCAGCTCTGGGCATTTCCAGAAGGGAACACATTACAAACTATAGCCTACAGAACAATTGGCTAACCACTAAAAATAAAATTCTATTAAAAACGGCATCACTCACTCACATGTCTCTGAACAATGCCGCCCCAACTTAGCTGATCAACAGATTCCACTGACAGTCCTCTTCAAGACCCACCAGAACCGCATACAAAAACTGTCTAACTGTTACCCACTTCAAGCGGGCCACCATAGGGGGTAATTGCTTCCCGGTAAAAGCTGCCTTGTTGTGGAACTCCTTGCCTCCAAACCTTAGAATTGACATGCCCTACCAGAGTTTCCGCTCACTGGTAATCTCATGGTTGAAAAGCGAGACCCACTAAGACCATGAAGTGCCCAGCACCACCTGTACAAACTGTAACTACATGTGCCTTCCTGCTTACCTGCTTGTGTGCCTTGCTTACCTGTATATAATGGCCTGTAGGCCTACCACTGATTTGTATATAACACTGGTGTAGTTATTCCTGTATTATGTATATTCTTTGTACTGTAACCAAGCTTCGAATATTCTTGTAAAGGCTGCGCCCTGATACCCCCGGGTACACTCGCGCATTATAAATAATAAAAACAAACAAACAAACATCTTCCCGCATGTGAGCATCGAGAGGATGGCTGTACATCCCTTCTCCCTGCAGTCCTTGCTGGACTGGAACTGTAGGCTGGATAAATGCAAATGTTACCCGATTAGGTGCACTGTGTTAGCCTGGAGGAGGTTACACAAGAGGTTGGAAATGTCCAAACCCTACTCCCCAGCGGTGTCGCTGTGGGGTATGAGAGAACGATCGGTGGTCCGTGGGATACCGTGGGAATACAAACCTTGGGGGATATATTGCAGGAAGGTGTGTTTGTCTCAAATGATCTATTTGTGTCAAGACTGGGGAGTGATTTTCTGACACTACTCTGATACTTCAGGATAAGGCAAGCTTTTCGTGCATGGTGTCAGGATTTCCCTATTCCCCCCTTCTGAAGTTGATATGCTGCTCAGTGGGCTCCACACGCTTGTTCTCTGATATATATATAAATAGGGGGGAAGAGCCTGTCCACTTGGGTCAAGTGGGAAAGACATATAGGGGAAACCATTGATGACATGGAATGGTCTAAAATGTGCACCTACACTCGCAAAGTCTCTATAAACTCCAGACACAAGGTTATCCAACTCAAAGGCGTACATATCCCAAGCAGTGAATGCGTTACGATGCCTCTAACACAGGGCAATGTCCCAAGTGTGCAATGCCCGATGCTCCCTTTTATCAGGCAATGTTGTCCTGGGCGGTTCTGCACGGATTTTGGGCTGCCACTTTCACGACTATCTACTTCGTTCTAGACACGGAGATACCTGTGACCCACTGGTCTGCTTGTTGCGGAAGACTGCGGGGCTACCCCGGGCATCAAGGAAACAGCTCTGTGCCACTTGCTGGCGAAACAAACTATACTTAAGTACTGGTCACAACCAACAGCAGCGACTGAGGCAACGTGGACGAGGGATGTCATGCGGTACTCCGAGGTAGAGAACTCGCTCCTTGAAATGACGCCAAGGCGTGGAAGGTCACAAGACAGGCAGAGCCCACGCAGGTCCCAGAGGGGATATATCAAGTTAAGGCCCGGTGTGATCGTTATTGTTATGTTGTGTTATGCTATCTAATACACTGCTGTACTGGTCTGGGAGTTTTATGGGGGGGGGGCGGGGGTTAAGGGGAAAAATTGTATAAAGTTCAAAAATAAAAAATAAATTGTCTCAGAACTAGAGTTCCTGCTCAACAAACCATGTGTTTTTACCATACTTGATCAAAGCAATTCATGAGAACAGGTTAGGCTACACAAAGCCGCCAAGTCATGAATGGCTTTCATTAAACCACTTGACATGTACAGATACACACACATGCCATTTGGACTGTCTTCTCCTGCATCCGTTTTCTAAAGAACAATGGGTCGCATAATGCATAAGGTGACAACTCTGCCAAGATGCATTCTGATGCGTAGGGAGGATAATGTGAGCCACAATGGCACAGTGGAAACAGTACCTGACAGATTTCAGTAAGCGCGGGCACTCACTGGGGCAAAGACATACACATTTTCATTAGACGCCATGTAGTACTGGGCGACGCCATGCACAGTGACAGGATAAGAACAACGCTGCGTCTCCTAAAAGACATCCCTTATGCTCCATCTCTGGACATGAAAAAGAAAGTCAATTCACGGGCCTCTTGGAGTACTATGCAAAGTGTGTTCCCAACCTGCCAGCAGTGATCGAAGTGAACGAAAACAAGTAGTGGAACTATGTTCCCTGCTTGCCTGTCCCGCTCCTCACAAACCCCATCGCCACCCCCCTTCCCACCCACCATACAAACCCCTGAACAAATGCGCCTGCTGTTTAAGGAACATTCAGTACAGTGCACAGAAGTGCAAGTTTCAACTTCTTCTTACACTTTTCAAAACAAAACCATTCCAGCACGGTTTCTTTATAAAATAAAAGTATTTGGAACAGTACTAAAAAAAAAGTAGAAGAGCACCGCTCCCAACTGCTCCAGCCCACTTCGTACCAGAAAAGAAAGGGGGCCTGATACTGAGTGTGTGCTGAAAACCACATAGTAATCCGTAATTCCCTGCTCCAAATCCTCCCACCTGCATTCTGAGGGGGATGGGAAGAGTGGAGGAGGGATGTCATGCAGCAGGTAATATGTAAAATCTGTGCAGATGAAGCGCGGCAGGGTTACCGTGCGCAGAGCATTTCTGCAATACAGAAAGTGTCTGCGAGGTTCAAAAATGTAGCACAGAAAATGCGGCTGGACAGCTTGAAAAGAAAATGTTTCAGACAGTCCTAGAATTTCGACCGTCTGCTTACTACGTGCACAGCCTGCCATCTTGTGGTCGATTAGTGTAAAATCTTTTGAACTAGTCTGTACGTTTATTTTACGGAAAAGCTAAAACTTTGTAAGGTATTCCGCCTTCTCACTAACGACACCAGCAGGATGCTGTTAATGAACGCCTCTTTAGGCTGATGCAAAAAGGGTGCCTTAAGCTTTAGAATACAGTCCTTGCAGCCCCTTACACGTGAGGTGGTTGGCAAGGCTGTTGCAATGCCAGAAATCACGGCTTTGCAGGAGTGGCAGATTTGATATATTGCCGCCTTTCTAGGATCATCAGAATACATTTGTTCATGGAAAAGTGTCTTTCAACTGAGACACAGCACTTTTCCATTTTAATATGCACCTCTGAATCAGGCCCTGAATCGTTGTGAGGTTACTGAAGAAAGAAGCAGATTTTTTACGGGAAGCAGTATTTGTGTTGGGTTCCATGTTTTATAAGAACTGTTTAGAACTGTTTATGTTGGAAGTTTCAGTTATGCTTTGGATTACTTAGCAGCAGGCTCTGCGCTATGCAGGTCCGTTCAATATAACTCTTACCTGCCTACACTCTGTTCATCTTTTCAATGGCGACGAGTTGGTCTTGGAGGGGGCGGACCGAGGGACCCGTGGAGGACCCCCTGCCCAGTCTGGGCAGCAGCTGTGAGACTTCAAAGTGAGGTGTACCGTGTGCCGGTGCCGCGAAGAGGGCACGCTTGCCCACGTCTTCTAGGACCGTCCGGAGCAGCGTGCAGCAGTTCTGTGGCTCATTTGGGCAGCATTTGCAGTATTCCAGTGGGGCACAACAGCAGTGTTTTGCTGTTTGCGTGCGCTGATCCCCACACGCCTTGGAGAGACATAACTCTCTCTGTGCAGGGCTACTGAGGAAAGGACTCTCCGCCAGCAATCTATGTCTTCACCAGTTCACCCCATAGCAACAAGACACGTTGCTATCCCCACTGGAGGTGCGTGTCCCTTGGCAATGAGACACGCTCTCAGAGGGCGAACAGGCAATCAGGTTTTCCTGAAGAAAAGCAGAACTGGGCTGTGGGGTCTACACAACCAAGAGCGCCAGAGGCAGAGTAACTGTACAACCTGTGGCCAAGCCAGTTGGTCCTGCAAGGTGGGTCCTCATTTGTCTACTTTGATTTTGCTGGCAAAGAACAAGTTACTTACCCCTGGTAACGTGATTTCGATTGGATGTTCCTCCCACGTATTCCTCATCTTATGATAATTATCGCTTCAGCAGCTATGGAATTTTTTTTCGACAGGGGGCGCTCTCTGCCGTCGGGTCCAGTCGTTGTCCCTCGATGGCCTCCGTTCGACTGTCAACGTCATCATCAGTATAAGGAGCGCACGCAGTGCCTGTTGGCTTCAGATCTGTTTTTTCCCCCTGCTGAAGAGGAATTACCCAGCGAACCATAGACCGTAGGCTCACAGAAAGCATAAAGTATAAGAACATGTAAATTGTACGGCGGGGTAGGCTGGGAGGGGCGATAAGGAATACGTGGGAGGAATGTTCAATGGAAAGAATGTTAGCATGGGTAAGTAACTTGTTCTTCGAATGGATTGTGTCCTCTCACGTATTCCTCATTTTATAATAAACTCCCAAAGCAGTAATAATTTGGTGGTGGGAGTACGAATTACATTTTTTTCTAATCAAGTGCTGAATGAAGGACTGCTTTTGAAAATTGTCCACCCTTACTGGAAGATGAATCCAGACAGTAATGTCTCACAAAGGTATGAATAGACGACCAAGTGGCCGCTGAACAAATGTCTTTGATTGGGACACCTCTTTGAAAAGTAGCAGAGGTTGCCATGCCCCTTGTGGAATGTGCTCTTAGGCCTTCCGGCGGGTTCTTGCCCGCTAATCTGTAAAATTCCCCAATAGCCAGGATAATCCATCTGGATATGGTCTGTTTAGTAACAGATAGTACCAATTTGGGACCAGCATAGCCAATTAATAAATGGTCATTTTGGCGCAATTTTTAGCCATTCTGGATATGTAAAAACTGAGAGCCCTTTTTGGGTCCCTTCTATGGAATCTTTCCTCCTCCTTCCCCGGATGGGGAGGTGGATAGAAAGTTGGTAAAGTAATTTTTTGCAACAAGTGGAAGTCAGAGACTACCTTCAGTAAGAAAGAAGGTTTCACCTTGAGCATAACCTTGTCTTTATGGAAAACTGTATGCGGTGGTTTACAGGAAAGGGCCTGCAACTCGCTTACCCTGTGGGCTGACGTTATTGCAATATGTAAAACAGTTTTTAATGTCAAAAGTCTTAATGGGCATGAGTGTAGAGGCTCGAAAGGAATGCATGTTAAAAATCTTAACACCAGATTGAGACCTCATACAGGGACATTGAATGGAACTGGTGGACATA
Source organism: Ambystoma mexicanum (assembly GCF_040938575.1). Classification (NCBI taxonomy): domain Eukaryota; kingdom Metazoa; phylum Chordata; class Amphibia; order Caudata; family Ambystomatidae; genus Ambystoma; species Ambystoma mexicanum. The sequence continues at coordinate 356,010,956 of NC_090921.1, forward strand.
CATTAGTAAAACCTTTTAGGAATTGAACAATCAGAGGGATCTTGAAATATTAATCCTCCTCTGAAGAGCGCTTGAAAATAGATAGACCTGCCAGGTAACCTTTAATTGTTGCAATCTGGAGCCCCAGATTTGCCAAATATAACAAAAAAAGAATGGGTTCCACATTCTTATCCCTGCACCAGCTGGTGAACTTGTTCCAACGGCAGTGGTACAAAGATTCTCTTGCTGGCCTTTGGCCGAAAGCAAGATCTCCATTACGTCATCTGGAAGGTCCCAATCCTTGTATCTCAGCCTTTCAGAAACTATGCGTGAAGGCTGAGAGTCTTGACCTCTGGATGGAAAACTCAACCTTCCTCTTGCGAGAGAAGATCCTATCTTTGTGGAAGACGCATTCGAGGACAGATGGACATGTCCAGAAGGTCCGGGTACCATGTCCTCCTGGCCCAATCCGGAGCAATTAGGATCATGGATTTTCGGAACTTTCTCAACCCCCTCATCATCTGAGGAATGACAGGGACTGGAGGAAATGCGTACAGGAGTGGAAACTCCCAGTCCACCACAAACGCGTCCCCTAGAGCTCCTTTTAGAGGAAATTCCCTGGAGAAAAACCATTTATATTTCCGGTTGACACTGATCGTGAACAAATGCACTTGAGGGGTTCCCCAAAGGTGAAGATCTCTTGAAGGACTTCCTGAGCTAGTTTCCACTCGTGGGAGACTGTGTTCTGCCTGCTCAGAGCGTCCCCACCGTGTGCTTCTCTCCGGCTAGGTGAAGTGCCGACATGGAGATTCCTTCTTAAATTGCCCAGAACCAATTCTGCATTGCCTCTCTGCACAGTGGTAATGAACCTACATCTCCTCTCTTGTTGAGGTAGTACATGGCCACTGTGTTGTCAGTCCTTATCAGGACACTACTTCCCCATACAGAGGGCAGAAAGGCCTTCAGCGCTAGTGTGATTGCCCTCAGCTCCAAAAGGTTGATGTGTACTTTGGACTCCGATGGAGACAAACAACCGCTGATTGTCAGATCGTTGATGTGGGCTCACCACCCCATGAGTGAGGCGTCCGTCACTACCGTTATCTCCGGCCATGGCTGCCAAAAAGATTCTCCCTTGAGAATGTTGTCCTTGTAAGCCCACCACAGAAGGTCCTGAGCGACTCTGCTTGGAACTTTCATGCGGTCTGACATTCTGCCTGAAAACTGGGACCATTGTGATATCATGGTCAGGCAAGCCTCTGAAAACAGGAAAATGCAGGATGCCATGAGACCGAGCAAACTCAATAAATCAAAGGCCGGAAGATGCTACGCACTCTGGAATTTGGTAACCATCTGCAGAATGTGATGAGCTCTCACCTCGGGTGCCGAGGCTTTCTCTGAAGAAGCATCCATGACTGCTCCAATGAATTGGAGTCTTTGAGATGGTATCATGAGGGACTTCTTGTAATTGAGGGAGAAGCCCAGTCTTTTGAGCGAGTGGCAGGTTATGCTGAGATGTTCCCAGGCTTATTCTGGTGAATGAGCCCTGATCAGCCAATCATCCAGGTAGGGGTAGACGTGAATCCCCCCTCTCCTGAGACTCGCTGCCACCACCACCATCAACTTGGTGAAAACCTTCGGGCGGATGTCTGCCGAAATGGCAGAAGTCGAAATTGATAATGCGAGCCGCCAACCGCGAACCTCAGGTACTTTCTCTGCTTGGGATGGATTGGCACGTGAAAGTAACCACCCTGAAGGTCCAACGATACCACCCAGTCTTGGAGTTGGAGAGCCTGAAGTATTTGGGAAAGGGTAACTATTTTGATCTTGTCCTTCCTGAGGAACTTGTTCAAGTTTCTTAAGTCCAAGATGGGTCTCAATCCTCTGTCCTTTTTGGGAATCAGAAAGTATGGGGAATACCAACCTTTGTTCCATTCTGCTACAGGTACATGTTCTATTGCACCTTTCTCTAATAGGGTCAAACCTTCCTGCACAAGGAGCAGATATGGAATTTTGAAAGAGTTGATTCCCAGTGGATGATCCTGAGGCCTTCTTTGGAAAGGAAGCCAGTAACCCTGGGCTACAGTCTCCAGTGCCCAATCATCTGAAGTAATGCCTCGTTCAGATGCTGAGTAAGACTGCCTCCGACTGGGGTCTTGTGAGTCAAGACCTCAGAGTGGTTTTGAGGTGGCGGAAGGAAAAGCTGCTGCTGCTTAGGTTGGCTTAGCACCTCTTCCTCATCCACCATCTTCTCTGACCTCTTTGAACGGCTTGTCTTCTTCCTCTACCAATTGAGGAGTAGAATCAAAAGGACTTACCCCCCCCCAGGAAGATGAGCCTTCTGTGCCTTCTATCAAGATCTTCATAGCACCATATACGCCGCTGATCCCAGTACCCTGTCTCAATATTTAGAGGGGATAGAACTATACTGGGTAGACAACGCATTACGAGAACCCCTTAACCAGCCCATCACTCTAGAGAAAATCCTACTAGTGATCAAGGAACTCCCTAACATAAAAGCCCCCGGATCTGATGGCCTGATAGGTGAATTCTACAAAACCTTCGCTCAGCTACTCGCCCCGCTTCTGCTGCAAGTCTATGATGAGGCGTGTTAGGGAGAATTCTCATAAATGGCTCATTTCCCTTACCTAATGAGTCCCTCATTGTCACGGCCATGGGGCAAGTGCCCAGGCCTTCATCACCCCCAAGGGCCACTTGGACCCAGTCCTGGCACCTTTGGCGCCAGGCTCATAAAATGTGTGCTTGGAACATTCTGTGCCTAAGGCATGTGCATTCGGGCTGGGCGTGGCCATAGGATCGCATTGGGAGGCACGTGGTGGAATCCTTGGGTGAGGCAAGGTGGAGCCACAGGGCGCGGCTTAAGGGAGGGGCCGGAGTCAGCCTATATAAGGCCAGCCCAGCCGCATGCCCTCGCTTCGCGTTACTCTGCTTTGCAGCGTGACGCTTACCGCCGTACCTTACCCTGAATCCGGTACCTCCATCGTTGAAGGCGTGCTTACCTGACTCCAGCAGCTCCGTCGCTGTAGGCGTGCTTACATGACTCCAGCCACTCCATCGCTGCGCGAAAACCCTACTGTCAGGATACGACCGTGGAAGCTATGGCATTATTGGAAACGTAAGGCAGTCTAGATCTTCTGTGACACGGTCTAGTCCTCACGTAACATGGCCGCCGTGTGTATATAACCAAGCCCCGCCCATTGTCCGGCGCGTTGTATCTGTTTCCGTCGATACTCTATGCTCTGTTGCTTACCTTGTTTAGCAGCCCCCCTTTGCGTACTCTGAGAGTTTTTCTTCCGCTCTCTCTCTCCTTCTCGGTCGGCACCTCTTTCCGCGGTTCAATCCTTGAGTCTATTTTTTTCTCGTTCATTTCGGCGCTCTGCTGCTTCCCTTCTTCTCGTTTTCACTTACCCGGTCGGCGATCTCTGCCATTCTGACTTTCTGGTCCCTCTCTTCCGGACCAGCCCCCTTTCACGGTCTTCCGTACTCCGTCTTGTTTTCTTCGGGGTATCTACCTTTTTCTGGTAAGTGGTCACTTTACTGTTTGCTTCCTTGTCTTTCTATCCTTTACCTACTTATCTCAGTCCTCTGTGTTAACGGAAGGGAATCCTTCTACCTGAAAGACAGTACTTCCTCGTTCACTTGGCTGCAGTATTCCCCTTCATCTTCGTCCTCTTGCAAGACCTGCACCTCGGTGTTAGGCGGAAACCTGTGCAGTTCCCTCTGGGACCACTGCAAAAGATTTAGGACTACAGGTGTTGCGATGAACCCGCTTGGTAGCAGTCTGTACCACACAGATCCAATTGGTAGCTGTGGCTGAGCAGTCAGACTTCTCTCAAGAAAAGTTGGTCAGTATAGGGAGTATACAAGATAGGGTAATTCTTCGCAGCAAAACGAGTAAACACGCAACCAGACTTTAGTATAAAGATAGTAAGTTATTTATTAATAACAGAATGTCTACGGAAAATACTAAAGTGAACCACGGCAAACAAATCAAAATACAATTACTCTGCAGGATGGAATAAAGCTCAACCCCCCGAAACACTATATCGACAACTCTAGGTTCTACGGCACCACTTATTTTCAGACAGAGGTGTATACCTAAACCCAGATGACACTCGAATATTTTTAGTGAGGAAGTGAGAGAAGAGAAAGGCAGGTAACGAAGTCAACACGGTTCGTACTGAAGCGGGTAAAAATGCAAGGCAAGAAAGCATTAATCACACTAGATCATACAGTTCGGCGGCCAGGCCCACTCGGTGAGAGGCAAGGCACGATGTCCTGGAAAGTCTCTACGGATGATGCACTCAAGTCTTGTTTAGCAAATTGTTTAGCGACAGGTTGAACCAGTTCAGAACAAAGAGTGAATAAAGCTTGGAGGCAACCCAACGGAACGGAGAGGAATCAGATACCTCACACGAACCGATCGAAAAGGGAAGCCAGGCGGTTTACGGTACCTTGTGGGGGAAGACAGCTCCGACGGGGGCAGTTGTTCCTGGTGGTGGATGCACGACGGGTCTTGGCCAAGAGAAGAGATGCTCTCGTCGTCGAAGAGAAGATGTCCGGTGCACCACCAGGGAAGAAACCAGCCGCGGAGTGCTTCGTCACAAGGCACCACCTTTCGATCACGATGCAGGAGTAGTGGCTATCCGGTTGCCGGGTGCTCTGCACGGGCAATTCGACCACTGCGTCCTGGGCGACCAAAAAGCGCAAAGAAGAAGAAGACTGGTTGTTCCCACCAGCCAGGGAAAGAGCCTCTCCGGCAGGGAGATCTCTTCTGTCGTCGGGAGATTGTGAGACGATTCCGCAGGGCTCCACCGGAGGTTTTGTCGTGCAGGTCGGCTCAGCGTTACCCTCGTCGGATTCTTTAGGTCCAGTGGCGACTTCCTGAAGATCCAGTCCCAAAGGCCCTGCTTTTATGCAGACGTCCCCCATTCATTCAGCCTAGCTTGTCAATCAACACATGCTAAGTGGTGAGCGGGAAGGCTCACCACCTGGGCCAATCACTCCAGAGTGCGACCTGAGTTGGCAAGGCAACTCGGTCCAGGGTGTCTAAACCCCCTCCCACACCCCTGAGGTAACCCAGACAGAATGGCGCCACCTTCGCGGGTCTCTGTCCAGAGGCCCGCCAAAAGTGGAACAAAGGGCTCAACCTTTGGTTTCGGAGTCACAGAGAAAAACACAGACGCCATTTTACAACCCGAGTTCTGGCAGAAAATACCACTCGATAAACTTATTTAAGATAAGTAGATCGGTGGTACGTTGGAGATTAACGAAAAACAGTATCAATCTTCAACAATGGGACGAATCCCATAGGGTTATGCTCGGGGCCGAACATAACAAGTAGTTTCCACTGCCACCAGCCAAAACTCGACGAGGGGGGACGGGACAGTGCCCCCTCGAGTAACAGATCCAGGAGTAATCGTATTACCCCTACTAGCACGTCCACAATAAGATGGTTGGTACTAGTTCTGTTAGTAAATTTAGGTCTAGTAAAGCCAATGGTGACTTTACATGCCCGGGGAGACAGTAGTCAGTCCCCGGGTATGGAGTCTATGGTGGGGGGACCTGCTAGGGCGCCCCCGTGTCACGACACGTAGGGTGCAGAGTGACACACATAGAAAAACTTATGAGACCCTATGGAGTAAAAGACCCCATAGCCCATCGAACACATTGACACCTCAAAGGAATTCCACACATACATGTCCAAGAGTGAGAGGAAAAGGGTCACACTCTTGGCAGGATGAAAAAAACAAACCCCAGAAATCCAGCAAAGCTGCTGGGGGACTCACTAGGTTAGGAAATTCAGCCTAAACAGAGAATTCTCCCTAACACTCGCCCCCCCCAGACTAAGGGACAGGAGGATTTAATCCACTCCTGGATGAATCTCATACCTCTAGTCGATGATATACATCCTAGAGAGACCATCAGCATTTTGGTGGTGACACCCTGACCTGTGCTCAATGGTGAAATCGAACCCTTGCAGGCAGATCGACCATCTCAGTAGTTTTGGGTTTTCCCCTTTCATTTGCATTAACCATCTCAAGGGTTGGTGGTCAGTCTGAATAACAAAAGTAGAACCATACAAGTACGGCCTAAACTTCTTCAGAGCCCACACGATAGCAAAGCATTCTCTTTCGATTGTTGCCCACCTTGTTTCAGGATCCTTCAGCTTACGGCTGATGTAGCAAACGGGGTGCTCCCTACCTTTCCCATCCAGTTGACTGAGTACGGCACCTATCCCTACATTGGAAGCGTCTGTCTGCACAATGAAGTGTTGGCGGTAATCAGGAGCTCTGAGTACTGGGGCTTGGCAAAGAGCCTTTTTCAGGTTTTCAAACGCCTGATTGCACTCCTCGTTCCATTTAACCTTTTTAGGGAATTTGGGCGAGGAGATGACATTCAGTGGAGAAGCTATGGTCCCATAGTTCTCTATGAAATTCCTGTAATACCCGGTGAGGCCTAGGAAGGCTCTCACCTGAGTCTGAGTAGTCGGTGTTGTCCAATTTTGCACAGCTTCAATCTTACTGAGCAAAGGCCTTATTTCTCCACCGCCTACCTCATGCCCAAGGTAGACTACCTTACTCTGTCCAATTTGGCATTTACTCACCTTTATGGTCAGATTGGCTCGTCCAAGAGCCTGCAAAACATCTCTCAGGTGGGTTACATGTTCGTCCCAGGAATTGCTGAACACTGCTATGTCATCCAAGTATGCCATGCAGAAGTCCTCCATCCCGGTTAGAACCTGGTTTACCATCCGTTGAAACGTAGCAGGTGCATTTTTTAGTCCGAAAGGCATTACCGTAAACTGGTATAAACCAACGGGGGTAGAAAATGCAGTTTTCTCCTTGGCATGGTTGGTCAGGGCTATTTGCCAATAGCCTGACGTCAAGTCAAATGTGCTGAGGAACTTGGCGGCGCCAAGTTTATCCACCAACTCATCTGTTCTTGGCAAAGGATGGGCATCAGTCGTGGTGACTGCGTTAAGAGCTCTATAATCCACGCAGAATCTAAGTTCTTTAGATCCGGCCTTTGGTACTAACACAACTGGGCTAGACCATGGACTAGTAGAGGGCTCTATTACCCCGAGATCAAGCATCTTGCTGACCTCACCTTTGATGTGGGTTCTTACGTTTTCTGACATGCGATATCCTCTGCTTTTGACAGGCAGACAGTCACCAGTGAGTATCTCGTGTTGGCCCCAAGGGGTCAAGCCTGGTGAGAGCGAGAACAGGGAGGCAAACTGATTCAACATAGACTTGAACTCTTCTTGTTGCTCGGGTGTCAGATTGGAGGAGAGATTTACTCCTTCAATTTTTTCATCTAACGGTAAGCCTCTGAGGAGATCTGGAAGAGCTTCACTCTCTTCTTCTTCCTCGACCGATGCTAGAAGCAACGCTCCTACGTCAGGTCGTGAGACATACGCTTTAAGTCGGTTGGTGTGAAAGACTGTCGGAGCCTCCTTGGGGTTGCCCAAGTCCACCAGATAGTTAACCTCACCGAGCTTACCCACTACTCGGTAGGGTCCCATCCATTTATCTTGCAAGGCCCTCTGCCTTGTGGGGATCATAACAAGAACAAGCTGGTTTTGAGCGAACTCAACCATGTTAGCCTTTTGATCGTGCCAGTGCTTGACCAATGCTTGTCCAGCTTTCAAGTTATCGCTTGCTTCTGTCATCAGGTGCGACATTCTCCTCCGGAGACCTATCACGTAGTCAGTCACTCTGACTGGCTTGGGGGAAGGAGCACTCTCCAACCCCTCCTTAATCAGGGCCAATGGACCTCTGACGGGATGACCATAGAGCAGTTCGAAGGGAGAGTAGCCTACTCCCTCCTGAGGGACTTCTCTATAACCAAAAAGAAGGCATGGCAATAGAAGGTCCCACTTACGCTTAAGGGGTTCTTCTAGAGCACCTATCATGCTCTTCATGGTTCGGTTGAACCGTTCTACCAACCCATTGGTTTGTGGGTGGTAAGCCGTTGAGAACTTGTAAGTTACTCCGCAGGTTTTCCACATGGCTTTCATGTAGTGGGACATAAAATTTGACCCCCTGTCAGAGATAACTTCCTTAGGAAATCCGACCCTAGTAAAAATACCAAGGAGGGCCTTAGCCACAGCCGGAGCTGTAACAGTCCTCATAGGAATTGCCTCAGGATACCTAGTAGCATGGTCTACTACAACAAGTATAAACCTGTTGCCTGAGGAGGTTGGAGGATCAAGGGGACCAACAATATCAATCCCTACTCTCTCAAATGGGACTCCCACAACGGGAAGAGGCACTAACGGTGCCACATTCTTGGACCCAACCTTACCAGAGATCTGGCAGGTATGGCAGCTTCTGCAGTGCTTTTCTACTTCGGCCCCCATTTTTGGCCAATAGAAGTAGAGTGAGAGCCTTTCCTTAGTCTTCTTGAAACTCAAGTGACCAGCCAAAGGAATCTCGTGGGCTAACTGCAAGAACTGTGGTCTGTTCTCTTGGGGTACTACAAGGCGTTTGTAGTCTCCAGGTGCAGACTCGGTCGGTTCACTATAGAAGAGGCCATCTTCCCAGTGCAACCTATGTTTCCCAGGCTCTTGCCCTTCAGCCTGAGTTTCTGCCTGACGGCGAAGACCTTCCAGAGTTGGACATTCTCTCTGTCCCTTAATGAAGTCTGCCCTGCTGGGTCCACCTTCTGCCAGTAACGACTGCAGCTCAGGATGGTCAACAGGATCCAGATCTCCAATGAGTTCCGGGCCTTCCATTAGCTCTTCTTCAGAGTCTAATTCTACCATACAGGGTTGTACTTCCCCCACAGCCTCAGCTGGAGGTGGAGTTACGGGTGTGACATTGGACAACCGCGGGGAAGTCCGTGTCGGCTGCATCGGAATGTGGGCTGTTGGTTTCGGTTTAGAAGTTTTAGGTTTCCCTTTGACTTCTGTGTTCCTAGAGACAGCGGCCGCCATTTCCAAAGGAGCAGGAGTGATTTCTTTCTTCATCATCTCCCCGAGAGTACCGCGCAGGGTCCTCTCTCTTGCAGGTCTGGTTAGCTCCTGTAACCGTTTACTAGGAGGTCTGGGAGTATGCGATACAACTCCGAGAGTTTTCAAATCGTTGCCCAACAGTACGCGTCCTGGTACCTCACTCTGTATGCTGACAGGTATCTTTACAGTCATGTCGTTACACTGGATGAGAACTGGTAATTGGGGAAGCATCTGCACAGGCCCTCCAGCTAACTTGGTGAGGCGTTTGGGTGCCTTAGCAACATCCTCAGCCTGAAAAAACGATTTATCCACCACAGTTATGCTGGCCCCAGTGTCCCTAATGGCAGGCGTCTCCTGACCATTCACCTGGACACTGTCCTTATAATACTCTTTAGTATTATCGGGGATAGAATTATAGACGTCTAAATTCTGTTGTTCCCACAACCCCAGAGATACTAAAGAAACGCTGGCTGAGACTCCAATGGGTTCGTCAGCTAGCAGTAGAAAGTTTCCACTTGCCATTTGGACTTCCTCCTCTGGAGCGAAGGCTAAGGAGACAAGCTGGACCCCTGAAGGTTTACCCTTACATCTGGGATCTCCTTTCACGTGATCAGTCGAGCCACAAACAAAGCATTTCCTGAATGCTTTCTGGAATGGTGGCTTGTTCTGACCTCCTTCCGGTTTGGCACCAGAAGACACACTATTCTGCTGTGGTTTTCCCGGTGGCTTACCCTTCTGGTTTTGTTTGGGGCCCTCTTTGGAATGTGAGTTATTCGAATTCTCCTTTGAGTCTTTTTTAGGCTGTTTTCCCTCGTCCTTTTTCTGAGTTACCCCAGAATCCTTGTGAGTAGCCCTGTTGGCAACCCACAAGTCAGCAGCCTTAGCTAGAGCCCTGGAATCTAATTCCTTCGAATCAGCCAAGTGCTGTCTGAGCTCAGGAGAACAGGCATCATAAATCGACTCCAACATAAAAAGATTTCGCATACCCTCGTAAGTGTCAACTTTGTAACCCTTAATCCATCCCTCTAAGTTTTTCAACCCTTCACTCACCCAGGTAGCCCAAGGGGTACCATCATGCTTTTTGAGGGTTCTAAACCTCTTAAGATACTGGGAAGGGGTCTTCCCGAATCTAGCTATCAAAGCTAGTTTCACACTTTCGTAATCCGTCTTATCCACCTCCCCCAATTCCATTACCACATCAGTCGCAACAGGAGGAAGCCTAGAGAACAACCAGGGAAGCAACGCATTCCCGGTGATGTCCTGGAGCCCATGATTGTATTCAAACAGTTTCAACCAATCCAACACATCCAATCTCGGTTCGTACATACCCACTAATTCCTTCGGCATCCGGGGTCTTTTGGGACTGGAGCTCCTAGAGGAACCAGAGGAGAGAGAAGCATTTTCCATAGACAACTTTTTCATTTGTAACTCATGATTAAGCTCTATTTCCCTGAGTCTTAACTCAGCTTGTTTCTGCTCAGCCTGGGCATTCATTCGTCTGAACTCGAGCTCTTGGTTTCGTTCAGATTGAGCCAAGAACCGTTTATATTCTAATTCGAGCTTCATTTTTTCAAGTTCAAAATAAGCAGGGTTACTTGTGGGACCTGGTATTGGCCCCGTAGGCACAGTTGGTAAGGCAGGTAGAGGAACAGGTGAGACAGTTTCGTTAGCCTCGCCGTCCTCGTCAGCCTCTTCATCGCTATCATCAGAATTACGATTCAGATCAACACCATTACTGTTATCTACAGTTGCTGGAGAGTTTGGTTCCTCTGAACCAGTACCCAGACTTTGGTTCGCCAGCAATCTCTCTATCAGTTCTAACTTCTTGCCTTTTACAGGAAGATTCTCTTGTCTACAGAGAGCTCGCAGACTCTCAGTATTTTTATCCGACAAAGACTCTTGGCTGTACATTTCCATTGTAGACATGTTTTTTGAAAGTTGCTTTTGTAACGTTTTGTGGTTAGTCGTCCTACAGCGTCGAAAAACACTCTAAACTGTATACTCGATACTAATCCCACCGCTGTACACCAGTGTTAGGCGGAAACCTGTGCAGTTCCCTCTGGGACCACTGCAAAAGATTTAGGACTACAGGTGTTGCGATGAACCCGCTTGGTAGCAGTCTGTACCACACAGATCCAATTGGTAGCTGTGGCTGAGCAGTCAGACTTCTCTCAAGAAAAGTTGGTCAGTATAGGGAGTATACAAGATAGGGTAATTCTTCGCAGCAAAACGAGTAAACACGCAACCAGACTTTAGTATAAAGATAGTAAGTTATTTATTAATAACAGAATGTCTACGAAAAATACTAAAGTGAACCACGGCAAACAAATCAAAATACAATTACTCTGCAGGATGGAATAAAGCTCAACCCCCCGAAACACTATATCGACAACTCTAGGTTCTACGGCACCACTTATTTTCAGACAGAGGTGTATACCTAAACCCAGATGACACTCGAATATTTTTAGTGAGGAAGTGAGAGAAGAGAAAGGCAGGTAACGAAGTCAACACGGTTCGTACTGAAGCGGGTAAAAATGCAAGGCAAGAAAGCATTAATCACACTAGATCATACAGTTCGGCGGCCAGGCCCACTCGGTGAGAGGCAAGGCACGATGTCCTGGAAAGTCTCTACGGATGATGCACTCAAGTCTTGTTTAGCAAATTGTTTAGCGACAGGTTGAACCAGTTCAGAACAAAGAGTGAATAAAGCTTGGAGGCAACCCAACGGAACGGAGAGGAATCAGATACCTCACACGAACCGATCGAAAAGGGAAGCCAGGCGGTTTACGGTACCTTGTGGGGGAAGACAGCTCCGACGGGGGCAGTTGTTCCTGGTGGTGGATGCACGACGGGTCTTGGCCAAGAGAAGAGATGCTCTCGTCGTCGAAGAGAAGATGTCTGGTGCACCACCAGGGAAGAAACCAGCCGCGGAGTGCTTCGTCACAAGGCACCACCTTTCGATCACGATGCAGGAGTAGTGGCTATCCGGTTGCCGGGTGCTCTGCACGGGCAATTCGACCACTGCGTCCTGGGCGACCAAAAAGCGCAAAGAAGAAGAAGACTGGTTGTTCCCACCAGCCAGGGAAAGAGCCTCTCCGGCAGGGAGATCTCTTCTGTCGTCGGGAGATTGTGAGACGATTCCGCAGGGCTCCACCGGAGGTTTTGTCGTGCAGGTCCGCTCAGCGTTACCCTCGTCGGATTTTTTAGGTCCAGTGGCGACTTCCTGAAGATCCAGTCCCAAAGGCCCTGCTTTTATGCAGACGTCCCCCATTCATTCAGCCTAGCTTGTCAATCAACACATGCTAAGTGGTGAGCGGGAAGGCTCACCACCTGGGCAATCACTCCAGAGTGCGACCTGAGTTGGCAAGGCAACTCGGTCCAGGGTGTTTAAACCCCCTCCCACACCCCTGAGGTAACCCAGACAGAATGGCGCCACCTTCGCGGGTCTCTGTCCAGAGGCCCGCCAAAAGTGGAACAAAGGGCTCAACCTTTGGTTTCGGAGTCACAGAGAAAAACACAGATGCCATTTTACAACCCGAGTTCTGGCAGAAAATACCACTCGATAAACTTATTTAAGATAAGTAGATCGGTGGTACGTTGGAGATTAACGAAAAACAGTATCAATCTTCAACAATGGGACGAATCCCATAGGGTTATGCTCGGGGCCGAACATAACAAGTAGTTTCCACTGCCACCAGCCAAAACTCGACGAGGGGGGACGGGACAGTGCCCCCTCGAGTAACAGATCCAGGAGTAATCGTATTACCCCTACTAGCACGTCCACAATAAGATGGTTGGTACTAGTTCTGTTAGTAAATTTAGGTCTAGTAAAGCCAATGGTGACTTTACATGCCCGGGGAGACAGTAGTCAGTCCCCGGGTATGGAGTCTATGGTGGGGGGACCTGCTAGGGCGCCCCCGTGTCACGACCCGTAGGGTGCAGAGTGACACACATAGAAAAACTTATGAGACCCTATGGAGTAAAAGACCCCATAGCCCATCGAACACATTGACACCTCAAAGGAATTCCACACATACATGTCCAAGAGTAAGAGGAAAAGGGTCACACTCTTGGCAGGATGAAAAAAACAAACCCCAGAAATCCAGCAAAGCTGCTGGGGGACTCACTAGGTTAGGAAATTCAGCCTAAACAGAGAATTCTCCCTAACACTCGGTGTCACTCAGCTGCAGTATTCCCCTTCATCTTCGTCATCTTGCAAGACCTGCACCCCAGTGTCACTCACCTAATCCACTTCAAGACTCGACAGCCTACATATTATTCTTCTTGGGACATTATCCTCCAGTTGTGTTCATCTTCTTCACGAGTCTTATACAGCCACAGAAGGACTTAACACCAGGGTTTTTTGGTGCCAACCAGCTTTTTCCCTGGGTATTGGGGTTTGGCTCCTCGGGGTCCCCCAAAGACAGGTCCCAATCCCTGTCAAAGTGGCCTCCGAGGGAGCGAGACCCTATTTGCACGATAGGAGATCCAAAGAAAAGCCAATAAGAGAAACCCAAAGAGCCCGGAAGAAGTCGTCATCCAACACTAAGGACAGTGATCCTGAAGCACAAGGTGAGGAGCTGGGGGAGGGCAGGACTCGTCCTGACACCTACCTGCTTTCTGCCGGAGTCGGGGGCCTCCTCTCTTCCGCTTCGGACTCCTTCTGACGCGGGAGCATCTCTCCTCTTCTCCGCTTCATCGCAGAAACTTCTTTCGGAGCTATAGAACTGTCTTCTAGCCTCCGGACTCTGCTCCACTCCGTCGGGCTGCTCCTACGAGGGAAAAGAATACAACAGGTTAGAAATGTCACAATCACGAACTCTGGGCTGCATTTTACCTGAGTCTTGACTTCCCTCATATCAACCAGCACACCTGTTTGTCCTTGAGAGCCCATCATCCTCAGGGGAATTCCAAGAGCAGCTCTACGCTTCCGACTCTCATTTTCACACCTATTGGGGAACAAGAAGAGACATAGCAAGTTACCATTATTGCTTAGCACTACATCAATACTCACCGCAAAAGACATTATTAAAAACCCAAAGACTTACCTTCAAGTGGATTGGTCACAGCCATTCTGGATCGCCACTTCGCGGGCCAGTGAAGCAACTAGGCCCGTTCTACACGCCCCTGCTGAAGAAAGCAGGACGGAGAACCCAGCATCACAAAAGAATAGGTGAGCTTACATGGGAAGACTTGCGCACACTATTCTGGCACGAAAGGGACGAGGGGTTTGAAGGCACCTCCACACCATCCTCATTGCCTCTCCTCTTCCCTCAGGTGTGACATCAGTATCCCAATCCCTATTCTCCGAGACTGCTGGCGAAGACAGCCGACACCAGGGAGCCGAGTCGAGGGAGGGCTCCAACCGTGCCCCAATGCCCCCGCAGAGACCAGGTGAGCATAACACTCAGCAGCTTTGCTGGATTTCTAGGATTTCTTTTTTTCACCTGGTAAGAGTGTGAGCCTTTTTCCCACTCTTACATGTGTTTTGCTGGGTGTGTTTTCACTTTTTGTGTGATCTTGAGCACTGAAGCCTCACCTACTCCATGGCCTCATATTGTTATGTGTGTTACACAGCACCTTCAGTGCAGTGACACAGGGTTGACTTTGAGACTTCCCACCGACCCCATTTTCTGGGGCTGACTACTGTCCCCCAGAAAGGGTAAAGTTGCCATTAACTCTACCTTAGTCACTTTAAACCACAGACCCAGTGCACCCCATCTTACAGTCAGTATTGGATAAGGTTAACTCTTATCCCTTTTTGTCGGTGCCTCTTGTAACATTGTTTCGCTCCCTTTACATTAAGACTTGGCTGGTGGCAGTGGTATCTACCCTAACATTTCTACCGCGATTATTTTATATAAAGGTGGTATTGTTGTAGGCTATTATGTTAGCCTCAAACATAAACCTGCTTGACCAAATATATTTTATTTTGGTTCTGGCTGGGTTTATTCGCCATTTCTTTTTGTCAAAGTCTTTCTCGTATTTTTCTCTGCGCACCAAACCGGGGATGACTCCTTTTGTTCGCTGTCTTTTTGCGGGCTTCTGCATAGAAGCCCTCCTTAAGGCACCTGAAACTCTAGGTAGGCAGGATGTGAGGGAGGGATCTTCGGACCCCTGCCATGGGTTCCCAAGTCGCACTCCTGTTTGATTAGCTGAGGGGACTGTCCTTGCCAGGACAGCCACCCTGCTGTGTGATTGACAGCCAGGCTGTATGAATGGGGGAAAACTGCATAAAAAGCAGGTCTCTGGGACTGGAAAGGCAGAGTCGCCACTGGAACGAAAGAATCAAAGAGGAAACTGGCGAAAGAGGACCCCTACAACGACTGAACCGCCCGGTGAAGCCCTGCTGCAGGTCCGAATCTCCAGAATCCGACAACAGAGAAGATCCTCCAGGAAACTTCTTCCCTTGAGCTGGTGGGACCAACCAGTTTGCCTAAACTACAAGCCAAGACCCCTCGTCTGGTCGAATTTGCTGTACAGAGCTACAGTGGGCCGGATAGCCAGGAAGGTCGGACCCTGCTTGGGTTTTAATGAGCGCACCTTTTATTTGTTGCTTTGCTCTGCTGCTTGTTTCCCTGGGTAGTGCAGGACCCTCCAGTCTTCCTACTTCTTGTCAGTCCGACAGTCGCTTCAGGAACTACAAGGACCGTCCGCCTTGTTGGTTTAACCTAATTTGTAATAACTTTGTTTTTCTCCCTTTTAAATTGCTGGAGTGCCATTTTGCTCCCACTTCATTTGGTGAGCTTAACTTGTCTGGAATTTAAGGGAAGTAGTGTGGTGTATTAAGAGTGTGATTTTTTATACTGCTTATAATAGTGTACTGTTATACAACTGAACAGTGAAATAAATGTATATTATTTTACTTGAAAACCTTGAGTCAGTGTTTGCCTGAATCATAGTAATTGCTGTCCTTTGTGTAACTATTTGATATTGCTCACTTACTCTTGAGATAAGTCTGGCTGCTCTGCTACTGCTACCACTATAACTGTGTAGTACAGGCTTGTACCAAAGGTGAAATTGTACTGTCACTTGTAGTCTTAATTGTGCGTGGTGTTCCCAAAGGGTACTGCATATAATTCTGCCTAACAAGGCGCTCGAGAAGGGAGTTCTACCACCAACCCTTTGTGAGGCTGACATAATTTTGCTACATAAACCAGGGAAGCCCCAGGAAGAATGTGCCTCATACAGACCAATCTCATTAATAAACCTAGATAACAAGATCCTCGCCAAAATTCTCACCTCAAGGTTGCTCCCTTTGATGCCCGGACTGGTGCTGGCCGATCAAGACGGTTTTATCCCCTGCCGGAACACGACATTTGACATACGACAAATGTTCGGAGTTCTAGAGGCGCTCGACCCCACACACCAAGCTGCTGCGGTGCTGTTTGACGCCAAAAAGGCCTTCGACTCCGTCAAATGGCCCTTTCTCTTCACAGGACTATGACTCAAGCATTTTCTGAACTTGATTTCACTCCTTTAGAAACATGCCCAATCCTCCATCATCCTGGGGAAGACCAAATCATCTGCTATAGAGATTCAGAGAGGAACCAGACAGGGTTGCCCCTGTCGGCCTTACTGTTTGCACTGGCGATGGAACCTCTGGCCTCCGACCTACGCTCGCTTCACCTCGACATGGGCCTCTCTCTTGCACCCCACAAACTGATAATTTTCCTTTACACAGGCGACGTAGTCCTCTACATACAAGATCCAAGTGAAAATCTGAACCCCATCATGCGATTGGTGATCAAATTCGGCCATTTTTCGGGCCTAAAAATCAATAATTCGAAATCAATTATATTTCCCTGACTCCAGACACCAAATAATTTGTTGACGACTAAAGATTCAGATATCAACACTTGAGGGTCAGGTCACACATCATGCAAGATAACTACGAGAAGGTGATGGAAGTTCTTCAGCACAAGATAAACAGGTGGAAGCTCCTACCACTCACACTATGGCGACGCGTTTCCCTGATCAAAATGGTGGTCCTTCCGAAATTTCTTTACCTCTTCACCAACATCCCGATAACACTAACTCAACAATTCCTCCATTGCATCCGGAGCCTGATACTGGAGCTGCTGTGGGTGGGCAAGGTCGCGAGAGTGGAGTACAACACGCTGATCTGACCCATAGCGAAAGGTGGCCTCGCACTCCGGGATGTTGAGCGCTACCACTGGGCTGCCCAACCCCAATTCCTTGGCCATTCGTATGCCACACACTTCGTCAGACCACACGTCCAAATTGAACGGGCCCTCTCAGCCCCAAACCTACTGAGATCAGTCGTCATAAGCCATCTGCAAGTACTCCAGAAGTCACTGAATATCGTTCTCTCCACATATGGAATCTGGAAGAAAATTGCCCAATGTAGCTCCATCAAATCTAGGTACTCCACTCTGTTCCCCGCAAAGGTCATACCTGGTATCACCCTCACCGCCGAAAAAGTCTACCTGCAGTGGACCGACAAGTTAGGGATTACCTCACTCGTCGACCTCTTTGTTGAAGGTATCGTCATGACTTCACAGCAAGCCCACGACAAGGGGGGCTCCACCGCCCTAGATACCCTCACTTCTTCTGACTCCGCCACGCACTTCAAACAGTATTTGGCATACTGCTGCAACAACCACCCATGTGGCAACTCCTACACAGAGTTATACAATCTCAAGGCGAGGGCAGGCTGGTTTCTTCAATCTATGGGTCGCTTCTGGTCCCCCTCCTACTCTGCTAAATTGGCTAAAAGACGTAACCTACTGAAAAGATGTGGAAACGGACTTCATAAAAACCTCGCCTCTCCATGCCCAACTCCTAGATATATGGGGCCCACATATGTCTTTTTTGATTTCGGTCTCGAGCCCCGCTCAATCCCAAGTATCATCCCTGAGCCAACCTCCCTTGAACTCGACAGCTAATTGAACATTACATGTAAGCAGTGGTCCTCAAGAACTGCAATTCATACAGCCTGTGCCCAGGGATAGGGGAAGGAGGCATGGGTCTCATGCTACAGCAGGTGCATTGAGTTTTTTGTGTTTATCTGGTGCAAAATCAAAAAATAAAGTGAAAAAAAAGCATTTCCTTTCTCTATGTCATCCGTCACCCTCTGGTGCGCAGGCATTTTAATTGTTGCTAGCTGTGTAGGAAGCGCTAGTGCTAATAACAATTGTATTATCAGAGTTGAATTTTGGTGCCGTGTGATGTTAAAAATCCTCTCTCAGCCCATAATCGTCGAAAATTGTGAACCACTCTAAACGTTTACTGACTGTCAGTATAAATGTTTACACTAAGCCCTTCAGAAATCTTGCAGATTCAAGTCAATGCAACAATCTCTGCAGCCTGAGCGGAATTATACAGTATCTTTCTGCTCTCAACAATAGTGTCTAATGTGGTAATTGCATAGGCGGCAGTGGAAGTACCATCAGGTAGTTTAAAACAGGAACCATCGCAAAATAGTTCCACATCTGTATACTTCAAAGGTATATCGCTCAAATCAATTCTGCCTTGTGTCTCTTGTTCTGTAACATATAGGCAATCATGGGACACGGTATTAGTGCGGTCTAGCAAAAGTTCCGCCGGATTCAAAGTACAGTATCTCTTAATTTGGATGTGCAGTGCAAAGAGAATCAACTCATATCTCGTTAGTTGAGCAGAAGTGAGATGCTGAGTCTGTGTTCTGTGTAGTAGAACATCAACAGAGGCATGTACCATCACAGTTAAAGAGTGACCTAAAACCATTCCCTCACTTTATGTCACTGATGCAGCAGCAGTAGCCGCTGCTCTCAAACTATTCAGCAAAGCGCATGCAACAGGGTCTAACGTGGAGGAAAAATAGATGCACGGTCTGTTCTTTTCCCCATGTTCCTGCGTCAATTAAAACAAAGCAGAACCTTCCTTTTCATGCACCTACAAAACAAAGCTCTTTTCATAATTTGGTGTGCCCGATACTGGCGCTGAGCACAACGCAGCTTTGAGCAGATCAAAGGCATTCTGGAAATCTATCTCCCATGGCAAAGGCAAAGGAACATCCTTCTTTGTCAGTACCAGCAAAGGTTTAATCAGAAGCAAAACATTCGGGATCCACTGTCTACAATAAGAAGCCATGCCAATAAAAGCTCTGACTTCCTTCTGTGTATTTTGAACAGACATGTCAGAGATTCTTTGTATACGTTCAGGTGTCAGACGCCTACCATCCATCGACAGGAGATAGCCTAAATAGGCGACTTCCTGTTGACAATACTGAAACTTCTTCAACAAAGCCTTGTGTCCATGTGTAGCCAAATGAATAAGCAGCAGCACAGTACCCTCCTTGCAGGCGTCCTCAGAGTCTGTGGCAATAAACAGATCATCAATGTATTGCAGCAACGTGCAAGTGGACGGCAACTCAAGCATATCAAGTTGTTCTTTTAATGACCTACTATATATGCTCGGACTCTCAGTATAACCCTGAGGAACACGTATAAATGTGAAAGTGCGTCCTCCCAAAGAAATCGTGAACAAGTACCTGCTATCAAGGTTTACAGGAATGCTAAAGAAAGCATTCTTCAAATCAATAACACTGAAATGTGTGGCTGTAGCTGGAATCATAGTCAAAATAGTGGTAACATCAGGCACAATCGGGAACTGTGGTGCAACAATCTTATTAATAGCATGCAAATCAATCACAAAATGGTACAGTAAAGCGCTGTCCCCCTTCTTGTATATGGACAAAATCAGGCTATTCCACACACTCCCAGAGATCTCTTCAATCACACCTCGATGTATAAAATCCGAAACAATACCCTTCAAAGAGAGTTCTCCCTCTACTGAGATTCTATACTGTGGAATACGTGGCAGTGTAATAACTGACTTCAAGATTTTCCAAACTGGTTCAATGTTAAGAATTACAACATCATTATCATTCACCACCCATAGGTACCCTACTCAACTCACTCGACAAAGGTATAGACAAGAATTGCGAAGCAGAATTTTGTTGGGGAGAGATCGTCAAATACACTCCATCCAGAGAACAATAAATCACAGCATTCAGTTTCTTCAATAAATTTAATCCCAACAAGTTTTCACCGCAATTTGTCGACAACAGAAACAGACTTGAATCAGTAAATGGCCCTAGTGCAATCGGTACCGGCCGAGAGACCGGACTAACCACTGGCATACCGGAAAACCCTACGTAAACATTACTCTGCCCTGACAGTGGAATATCTGGAACCTGCAGAAGGTCAATGCAACACTTATGTGCTCTGGTATCTACTAAAAAGATATGCTCCCTATTCCCCGCCTTCATCTCAACATAGGGTCCCTTCTGATCTACGGGTATAGGTGTTGGTTCCAGAAACTGCTTCTGGCTGTCCTAGCAAAACAATACATTGTCAGATGTAAAATCTTCAGAGAAGTAGGGGTGAGTAGGATTATCAAAGACATTCCCACCACTCGCATTCTGTTGCTGTCCTCCCTGGCTATTCACATTCGTACCTTGCGGTTGAATCTGCTGATTCTGCACAAATTGGTATCTACCAGGACCCGCAACACCTGGACGAACCCTCGATCGCCTCCCTATCGTACTATATGTACCATTTGATCGCATTTTGAGGGACAGACACTGTGCCCTCCAATGACCCTCCTGTATACAATAAGCACATTGGTTCATGTGTACAGGACCCATTTGTGCTCCCATTTGCGGCACAAATTGATCTCTTAGTTGTGTATTCCCACCCCTCGATCCGCTTGCTATCTGCTGCAAAAGGAGTCTTGTCTTTAAATCACCCTTCTTTTTCTCCACCTTCTCCTTCTCAGTATTCACCCTATTCTCATAATACTGGGTCATATGTAGTACCTCGGATTGCGATTTTGCTTGCCATGCACTCTCAGATGTCATGATCTGAGTTTGAATGTCAGGCAACAATCCCTGTACAAACTTGTCAATGAATAATCTTTTCCCCGGCTCCGTACTCAAATCGTGCCCACTAAAGTCCAAAAATACTTGCTCAAACCTGTTGAAAAACTCAGTTGCTCCCTCAGTCTTCCCTTGCATGCATGCCATCATTTTGTTCCATATAATTCTTTTCTCAGGCACCAAAGTCTTTAGTTTGGTCACTATATGATTTGGCAACATCAATATAACCTGAGGCGGTTTTCTTTCGCCTGCTTTCCTAGCCCTATCAGCTTGTGCTAAGGCATTCCAGGTATCACCCATCCCTGCTTGATCATCCACAGTCCTAATCTGCTTCCATAAGTCTTCAGGTAGGATCACGGGAAACAATAGGTCAATATTCCCTAGGGTGAAAACTGGCGAATTCAGAACGGATTCTATCTCCTTGTAGAACCCTGTAGGATTCTACCTAATGTCCGGAATGGACTGTTTAATAGGATTCACTTCCTGCTTTGAAAATGGCACGTGAACAAATTGTGAAATATAATGCGCTTGGAAAGTGGAGGCAGGAGTCTGCCCCACAGCTGGCATCTCTACTTTCGGGACCAATGTAGGAGGTACCTCTCTCGTAGGCAATTGTACAGTAGGAAGTTCTGAACATTTATTAAGCAATAAAGGCAGATCGAGTGACAAAGAAGTTAACGCGGTGTCGGGTGAAAATGCCCTTTTATAAATCACCATCATATCCACAGGACAACACAGGTTTCTTTTTATGCATTCATCTTGTAAATATTCAACCATCACTTGTAACACCTTCCGCTGCATAGCCGGTGTATACTGACTAAATGTATAATGCACTTCAATAGGTGAAATCGAAACATCTGAAATCCATCTAAGCACGTCTCTCGTGCAAATACACATTTCTTTACTAATGGGTTTCAACAGAGGCAAGAATCGTTTCTGCATATACAAGGTTTGTCGCTTATCCTTATCCAATTAATCTTTATGGAAATGATCAAGTTCCCTCTTATATATAAACAATTTTGTGACATGCTTGCATACTTTCGTCGCAGTATCTCTTGAACGAGACAAAAAAATTCAAATCCCGCAATTCTTGTGGAATAGCTGAATTAGTCAAATCACCCCCTACTTCAGCCAGATATATCCCCATCTGTTCTATCAGTATCTGTTCAGGAATACCCCGATGGTCTGACATCGCACTTACAACAGCCGTTTCATCACCCCCTTCCATATATGTCTCAGCCCATTCACGCGATTCCCTTTTTCTCTCTGCAGTTATCATACTACGTGTCATTATTCTTGAATCGATGTCAATGAAAGCAAAAATAAATCATGCGTGCTAGGCGGTGGAGAAAATACTGCTATCGGTGCAGTTGGTACGACTGGTATAGCAGCAGCCGCTACAATCGGAATGGGTGCAGATGTGGGAGGAGATACATAAGGAGTTGTTGCAGTTGAATCGGTTCCTGAATCAGACCTTCGCTCATTCAGTAACTTATTCAACGATTCGTCATACATGCAAATCTAGTGATGGATATATTTTTTGCACATCTAACTGAAAGGCCCTATCCATACTCCTAATGGCTTCTACTTGTTTCTGCTGGCCATGTATTAAAGCTGTAGAGGAAGTCCCAAACACGATTCACTCCCCTACCACCCATTATGAGGTACCAGGAACGTTTACGCCGAAATATGTGATTTATGATGAGCAAGTAAACCAGAAGAGAGCCGCAGTGGGGCTCTGCCCAGTACCTATCAGACTGACAGCACCTATTGAAGTACCTGCACATAAGAAACCTTGGACAGTAAGGTACCCATTGAGAAAACCATATCGACAAGTGAGACAGAATGACGATTGTCAAAACAAAATGCCGGAAGAGGCCAAGAAAGTCCTAAAAGAAGACGAATGGTGACATCACAATAACCTGGACTCACTCACATATAGAAGATATGACGACCCATGAATGATAAAAAGAGACGAAAACACCATGAATAAGTGACATCCTGAGTCAAAAGCGAAATAACGATGTCAAATGTTAGAAGCTTATACCATTAACGTGATGAAGATATTCAGCCAGTTTACACGTGTACATATGCAAAGAATCGCATGAAGCTAAGAAAATTGCGAGGCTTGCTAAAGCTTAGTAGTAAAATAGAGTGCAGCAAGCGCCACCTATACATATCTACCTCAAGAAAAGAACTGTATATAAGTATACTTCCACTATGCACAAGAGCAGAACCGACCAAAGGTTACTTAAGGTCTCACGAGAAGAGCTTTGCAGCAGGAAAATCGAGAATTAAGGACTGAGAGAAACTCAGACGAAGGTAAGTCATGCCAAGAAGCCAAGGTCGTACCAGCTGAAATAGCCCAACAGTGGATACAATTAATGAAGAGAAGAACAGAGTATCCTATTCTGAAAGGTCAAGATAAGCCACAGGAGTACATATGCAGGAGGCAGATGGCTGGCAAAATTAAATCAAATACACAAATTGCATGGAGAATAAGACGATTTCACAGTGTCACAATCACGTGACCAAGCCAGCAGAAGGGATGAAATTTTCACACCTACGCATGGAGTTGTGCCATGCCCAGATGCCTTCACTTTTCCGGATCAAGAAGCAGCCTCGAGGCCAAAATACAAAAAAATAATTGACACATGACCACTGAAGTGATGAGTGATTGTTGCAATATTTGGAGGGAGACTGGGGGCGCGGACGAGCTCCCTGCACCTGGCGGGCTATTCTGCACGCTGCTAGGCTGGTGGAAAAGTATGAGTGGGGTTGGTGCCAACCCAATTATAGTGGACCAAGTAATCTAAGGTCCTATAGTTAATAGAACCAATGAGATGTTGTACTTTTAGTGATGTCCACAGTAGCCATTTTGAAGGAAGGGCTCAGATGCCCCACCTGACACTGTTTATCCAATCCCCTCACTCCGTTACCATATACAGATATAGTACCTATATTAAAGTTACCTTCCTATAACCAACAGAATTTCATGCAACATTTTAAGGGTTACACGTCAGTAATGACAAGTTTTTAGTATGAAGATGTGTTTTTATGACGTTCATTGGAGTTGTGAAGCGAGAAGGAAGATCGAGTGATTGCTGATGTTCATCAACGCCCCATTTTTGATAAGAAAAGTTCAAACACTAACTTTGTAGGCACTCCAGAAATTGTTTATTGAAATTATGTAAAGAATGTCTGTTATTTTCACAGATACTTTGAACAAAAAGATCATATTTAAGGTCCTCAACACGTGAACAAGAATAGCAAAGTAGGCTTTTAGTAAATTCATATTATCAGTGTACAACTATGCAGTTTGCAATGTTGTTGGTTGTATATTTTACGTATTAATTACTTTGAAAGTACACATTTGTGCATCATTATTGACCTATATAGTGGTTATAGCTGTGTCAGAAACATGTGGAGATTCTGCTGCATTGTGATACATTTGGATTGAGGTTATCAATAGAAAAATAAAATAATTCATCAATAGATTTAAACTGGCGTAATCATTGAACATAAACAAAAAGTGCTAAAATTGAATCCTTACTGTTCAATGGTTGTGTGTAGAATGTCAAATGTTATTCTTATTAGTTAAATCTATGGTCTGTTGAGTCCATGTTGCTTGAAATTATGAAGCAGTCCCTGTTGCATACAAGAAAAAGCCTCTTGTTTAAATGGAGAGACTTGCTGGTTTGGAACTATTTGTTAAAGATGCTAAGGCTCCTCTTAATATGATGGATTGGAGTCTTACATCATTTAAAGTATTAAAATAATTCTTTTGCAAATCAAAAGTTGCTATTGCCTATACCTAGCTTCCAAATTGAAATACCTGGATTTCTCCAAAAGGTAGATGCTGCTGGATGCGTGGTTTCGGTGGATCTGCTCGTTTTGCATCCAGAAAATGGCCGCTATTTATTTACGTAACGTGACATGATGACGTCATCTGCACGTTTGCGTGATGGACGTCATGACGTTTTTTGTGACTCCCCGGTTTTTGTACTTGTCATTAAACGGACTCCCTTTGCCAAACTATTGAATTGTCATTATTGATTTGATGCAAGAGTATTAGTCTGCATCTCCATCCATCTCACAGGTGCTGCTGCCTCATCTTAAAGTGTTATTGGGCAACCCCCAGCTTTATGGGCCGGTTGGGGTCCTAAGGCACAAATCTTACTCAGCATTTGTCATACGTCTATGTGTGTGCTTCTCTCTACTTTTGAGTCGATTATTCGCTTCCTTCTTCCAATCTCGAATAGCGTCAAATGCAGCTGGTCTAACTTTCTTATGTAATAATACAGTTTCCATATTTTCTATTCTGGGCACCTCAAAACTACCCAACACTGGCCACTGAAGGTCTGGAGCATGTCTGGTTTGTCGATGCCAAATATCATTAAACACAATAGCGCCTAGGCCGTAGCAAACATACATGTCATACGACACCAACACCTCGGGTGGCGCGCGTTGACCATGTTCCAAGTTACTAGATTGTCTTGTTCGGCAACAAAACATTGCTAAACAGGATGACAATTTACCAGGCATACGAAAATCAGTCTTACCTGACCAAAATATTTACGCGTAAATACTATTACCAATCAAATCATCACAACATTTCCTGTCTGTAACAGACTCACCTGATTATCAATCAAGTCCAACGAACAATTGTCATGGCTGGCGATTCCTTCAAACAAAACAAGCCTTATTTCCGGGAACCCTCACCGCGAAGGCCTCTAGGTGCTGCAATCGGCCAGAGATCAGGCGTAGCAGACTGCGAGGAAACATGTCTCTTTTGCAGGGGGCCCCTGTACTCACTGATCTTGATCCGACAGCCTCATCTTCGCCAAACAACAAATGGACATCAACGGGAGGGTCACTGTTCGGGTGCCCGCTGAATGACCAAAAATTAGGCTTACTACAAAGAAATGGAAAACCGCCAGTCACAAGGTCAAAAAACCACGTTTATTAAAGTCACGTGACTGGATCTCAGCACCCCACGATGCATGCGCACAAGCACCGTGAAGGGAGAGAGCCCTGAGTCACAAGAAACAGCATCATATATACAATTAGGAATAACATATGATACGTTTGTCCAGCCCGTTTATGTAATAGGGACCCTAGGGTTCGTGACCTTTCCACGTAGATGGTATTACCATGACAACATACTTGCATATTTCCCCATCTTCCTGCAGACAATTTACTGTCTGGGAGCAGGGCAAGGCAGTGCATGGGGACATATTGTGTTCTCTAGTACATGGTAACATTCTCTGTGCAGCTTATCTATGTTGCTCCTAGAGCCTAAAGTCAATCTGCGCCCAAGCTTGGAAACAGGGTTTCTCTGAAGGAGCACGTTTCAGATGAACATTATTAAAATTAACAGTTCAGCAGAGAAAACATGGTTGAGACAGGAGGTTACCTAACTTGTAGATTAGCTATGCTTCTACAAAGACTTCAAGGTTCTACAATGTAAGACAAACAACATGCTCAGCAGAATGTGCATTCCTGTCTCGTAAGTGTCAGAACGTTCATTCAGCGGTCTTCTACCGTGTTCAGAGCGAAAATGCAGAATGAACAAGGAACTCAATAATGCAGCCAAGATGGCGGATAAAAAAGAAATGGCAACGTGGCCATGGTTATTGTGGCAATTGAATTCTGGTGTAATGCGAATGTGTTTAGGCCAAAATGCATACCTTATAGGTCACTAAACTGAATATATTTTCACAAGGGAGAGTAGTTGCTGTATACAAAAGACCATAGAAGTATGTGGGAGGATGGATCTATTGCAGTCCAAGTGGACAGTGCATGATCGTGACTTGGAACAAGGATGAACATGTGAAATCAGCTGGATGCCTAAAGGGAGTCATAAAGATATGGATCCCAAAGAAGCATTTCTTCAAACAAGGATGTCTAGATGTGAAGAATGATGGAGAGTGGTCGATGAATCGCCCAGAGGGGGGAGTGTAGAGAAGGAGCCAAGTACCTCCACCTCAATCACCTCACCAGTATTGCCTATATGTTGGGAGCCAGAGTATGAGATGCGTACAGAGCCATTGAAACTACCAAGGAGAATCCTGGAAGCAAGGTTCCCATTGAGAAAGCCATACCTGCTTACAAGACAGTACGATGGACGTTCAAATGAAATTCTGGAAGAAACAGGACAAAGGACCGAACGAGAAGAATGATGACGTCATACAGAACAGAGCTGACGTACATAGAAAAGATGCAGAGACTAGAGAATGTATATATAAGGCATCAAGAAAGTATCAAAGATAAGTGACATCTTGGGATCAAGATGAAGAAGCTTATGCTAACGAGATAGATGAGGATATCAAGCTGTTTTACACGTGTACGTATGGAAAGAAACGCAAGCAGACAAAGTATTCCTGAGGCTAGCTTTATAGTGAATAGATTGCGGCATGCGCCAACATGTATATATGAATATATCAGAGCCAGTAAAGAATGGATGTATCCACTACGTACAATAGCAGAGCTGAGCAAATGAAGGAAGGCTGCTTTTCCAGTATGTCGCAGTTAGAAAAACAAGTGAATTACAGGCGAATCTCACAAAGGTGAGGCTGGATGAGCCAAGAAGCCAAGGCCGTATCAGGCTGGGGTGAGCTGACATTGGATACAAATCGTGTGAAAGAACGAAGCTGTTCAGGAGGCATGGACAAAAACAAGAAAGACATTAGAGGTCTATTAGAAAATAGTATTTTAATACATGAGAAGCTCAATTTTGTGGTCTTCAGTCACCTTGGGAGAAGAAGTTGGACGAGCATGATGGTCACACCTACACTACACACGAGGGCAGAGTGTGCCTTCGCTCCCCTGAATTCTCTAGAGAAAATAACAATCGCAAGGACAAGTTCAAAGTCCTAATTGACAGCAGACCTCTGAGGGGATGATGGATGGATATGTTAATTGGCGGGAAGCTAAGGTTAAGACAAGCTCACCAGCACCTGGACACTCAGCCTGCGTGCTGCTATACATAGGTGGGATGGTACTGACGGAGGTTAGAAGCCAATCAATGATAAAGGACTGCATGATCAAGGGTCCTATAGTTATTTAGCCAATAGAACGTCATATATTTAGTGACGTTCATAGTGACCTGTTTGAGGGGAGGGCTTATTTGCCCCACCTGATGTTAAGAAGCCTATCACTTTATTTCACTGCCCTAGACGAGTATGGATCGTATACTTAGATGTTTCTTTAGACCCTATCACACTTGCCACTAGGTTTTTGTATTTTGCCACGTAGGATGACGTAATTAATACGTGGGTTAACGTCACCTATGACGATTTTCTGTTATATGAGCAAGCTTTTTTCCAAAATGCATTGAGATCATGATGAGAGAAGTCTGCTGATGTCCGTTGTACTCCCTGTTTTAGATAATTGATATTAAAACAGTTATCCTTTTGCCAACTACCTGAGTCATTTCGATTATTGATGTTTGAATAATTTCTGCATCCACATCCATCTCAAGGGTATTGCTACCTCATCTTAAAGGGCTGGGAACTCCAGTTCACCGGCATGCTTGACATGCCGCTGCTTGGATTCACAGTCTGGCGCCCCAGTTTCTTTGCAGCATAGCAGTGTACCCTGCTGCAGCCTCTAGAAGTACACAGAGGAGATCCTGGACTGTTCTGTTTCACCAGTGCTATCACACAGTGGCATCTGATTGTTCCCCACACCAACC
Source organism: Ambystoma mexicanum (assembly GCF_040938575.1). NCBI lineage: Eukaryota > Metazoa > Chordata > Amphibia > Caudata > Ambystomatidae > Ambystoma > Ambystoma mexicanum. The sequence continues at coordinate 356,039,492 of NC_090921.1, forward strand.
TGTATTTCTGGCGTTGTGTTGGAGGACTTCAATAAAATTGGGGTAGAGTACTCTCTTTTTTGTTATCGAGGAGCCTGTATCTGGAGGGATTGTAATGAACTATATATATAAAGAGGATACAGGCTGCTCCTCCCTTCCACACCTATAGGTATGAGCACTGTGTACTCCACTTTGACAGACACCTTAAATTAGTCTGTATTTCAAATAAAGCAGATCGCCAGTTTACCAATAAAAAACAATTTTATTTGTCATCAAATGACTAAGAAAGCCTGATTTCAGGCTGAACACTATAACACAAACATTTGTTATACGTATTTGGTTGTTTTATCTGGGTTGTTGCATAGACAACATATTAATAATCATATGATGCCCAACAGTAGACATTTGAACCATGCAGTGAAGTTGTGAGGGGTTAGTGAACACTGACTTTATTTGTTGTTGTTAGTGTTTCCAGCATAAAATGAGAATGAACAGCTGTTGGTGTGGCTCTTCTCATGCTTTCCTCAGGACTGGATTTTATAAGGGTGGGGGTGACTTGTTGTTCAGATTTGAAGGAAGGACCCCTAGATGTGTATGTGCTACAAATATTGAAAAAATGATGACATTCAATAAAAGGCATACCTGTGTATATTTTATTTAACATATACAGAGAAGGGAGTGTTGCTCATACCTGCACTTTAACTTCTGATGTATTGGGCTATATTTCTGAAGTTGGTGTCTTCTGTACAGCAGTACAACAGTTTGTATCTTTGTGGTTACATCTCTTAATAGCGTCATTTATAACGTCCTTTGGGAAGTTCTGTTAAAAATAATAAAATCGTGTCTCACTAACTGCTACGTGGGATGACACCGTGAATAAAACTGTATTTCTGTGTTCGGGCACAAATATGCCATATTTTATAGTCATTCCATTGTGACTGCATGCAGGCAGGATCTTTATCGAACACCCGCGTCATATATAGCATCAACATAGGTGTGTATATATATATATATATATATATATATGTATACCTGCGTCACCCGCGTCAACATAGGTGCTCATGAGATTAAACAAGACTTGGTGGTAGACAATAATCCTGAATAGAAAAGTGTAAAATAGTTTACCTTTCTAAACAACGGACTACTAAGTGTTCTGTGAATACTAACTATGGGCCTCATTACGAGGTTGGAGGTAGCCATGGCGCTATTAGCACCATGGCTGCCTCCAAAACCCTTCCGACTCCGGCCTGGTGAATGGAGCAATTACCGGTCCATTCCGAGGTCGGCGGGACCGGTAATTCCCCATTCACCAGGGCCATTCCCCATTCCCATTTGAGCCCCCATAGGGTTCAATGGGAAAGCGGGAAGGCGGCAATAACAGTACCGCAAATTGCGGTACCGTTATTGACCCTGGTATTTCTTTGCGGGTCCCGTCCTTAACGCCTGCTAAAACCAGGCGTTCAGGAAGGACCCGCAAAAGGAACTCGTAGTAGGGCGGTAAGGGATTACCAGCACCGGTGCCCTTACCGGTGCCGGTAATCCCTTACCGCCCACCTCGTAATGAGGCCCTATGTCTTTTGAAACCATTTCCGTGATGTATCCTCAAACATAGACTGCCTGCTGCATATGCCAGAAAATGTGTATTATTATATACGTGTCACGCATGGGAATTTTTTAAAATGTAAATATACTTACCTGTAAAACAAGAAATCTAACAATCTCTCAATCTCGTGTAAAATGTAATATCATTGTTACTCATTGAGATGGCTTTGAGAAATGTTTCAGAATGTACGTTTAACACATAGACATATGCCCAATGCAAAAGATACGACAAATCGTATCATACTAAACCCTGTCAGAAATCTGACAATTTGTTTTTGATCTCGTACAAAATGTGAGATAACGGTTTTTCTTTGATATGGGTTCGAACAGATAACGGTGCTTTCCTGTTTAGATCTATTGACCTCATCAATGACTAAAACACAAATTTCATGCATCAGTTAAGAACACGCAAGCGTGTGACTCGAGCTAACATTTTGTAAAATATACAACTTGTATTTTCCTTTTTGGTAAACAACACCTCGCGAAACAATTTCTAAAAGAACTGCCTCCGTGTCACACCTGTGCCATTCATAGTGGAGTCTGTGCAGCTCCAGCACTTACCTTCCAGCAAACTATGCGCGTTGCACATAGAATGGCTAAACCGTTCTACACCCGCTGGAGACTCTACTATGCTCTTCCTGGTAGGCGCCATCAACAGTGGAGACGCCGCTAAAAGATCAGATGACCTTGTCACACGTACTTAGGCGCACGGGGACGTCTGGTCACTGCTTCTGATTATTATTCGCTTGGCTTAGCAAAGAAGCCCTGGCTCTCCGAGTCATTTTTCCGTTTCCAGCCCCACCGCTCTTCCTTTCCATTTGCTGCGGACCGGACCTCGTTGGAAATCTTCCCTCTGCCTCCATTTCAAACGGGACGTTCTTACATGCGATCTTCCCGGCAGTGTTCTGTGCGCTGCCCCTTCCTTGAACGCGCTCATGTATTGCTCTTCTGACCAGGAATCATCAAGTAAGCATTCCCTGGTCAGCCTTTGACCGCCGCCTTTTTTGTCCGGTATTCTTGGGACTATTCTATTACCATTACTCATACTAAACCTGCAGCCGAACTTATCCTGTTCCCTCCATTAGTGTTTAGCACTCTGCTCCGGCATTCTTTCTCAAGCGCTATTGGGGTTGTGCCTGCATTATTCTGTTTAATTTGGCATTCTTCCACAAGAAGTATTGAGACTGTGCCTACAATAGCTTGGTTTTGGATTCAAGGTTTATCTTCTTCAAGGGCATTGGAATTTCCTACTCACATAGTAAACAATTCGACAAGGAAGGATTAGCACTCTTTCCATACTGGACTTTGTTCTCTTGTTAACTACAGTGCACATGACATTTGGGACGCTATCCAGGGGTGCACCAACCCAGTACTAGCGCGACCCTCGTGCCGTTCGGGTTTAGCTTCCTCACTAATCTTCCGTTCGTTGACGTTGATTTCCCATTGGATTACCTGGAGTTCTACATGAATGCTTTTTGGTCTACACCAACAAGTTAGTGTGGGTTCAGAGGGGGTGTTATAGTTTGAGCCATACCAAAACATCATACTCATAGCGTCATTTGTTTTCTCACAGCTTGGTGGTTATTCGTGTTCCTTGCCCTTTCTAATTGATCACTCACTCTGCCTGTGAACTCGCTATCAGACAGAGGGTCTTATCAATTGGAAGGTCTGATTTTGATCAAGTCTCGTCCCTCCATAGCAGATCATCAGTGGTCAGGCTCAGAATATGACAGATTGGGATATCCTCACCACGTATCCTTTTTTGAGGTCTGACCTTCAACTTGTATCCTTTGAAAGTACAGGTGGGGGTGTACCTATCCTGGGATTGGTTCATGACAGAATCAGAAGCCATGGAAATGGAAGGTACAGACCCTTTGGCTGTATTTACACAGCTGATCCCTGATCTACAGAATGAGATGGTTTTGGCCCAGGATACCCTGTGCCACCGTATGGACGTGTTACAGGATGTGATACGCACTTCCCCTCAAGGAGTGGAAGCTACCACAGGTGCTGATTCTGGCTTTAACTTGCCTACCCCTCCACGAGAGCCTGTACAAGTGGTTATGCCCACACAGTTTTCTTTGGCTCCTCCAGAAAGATTCACGGGAGATCCAAAGGCCTATTGCACGTTTGTCAATCAGGGAAGACTATATTTTCTTTGTCGTCCCAACACCTTTCCTGACCCAACTACAAAAGCTGTTTTTGTGTTGTCGAATTTGGGGGGTGCTGTGGCAGCATGGGCTAACCCCTTGTTCGAATCTAATAGTCCTTTGTTGTACGACTGTGATGCGCTTTTGGCGGCCACAAGCAAAGTCTTTGACATGCGCTATGCAACCCAAGCTACAGACTTGGAGTTGTTAAATCTGCAGCAGGGCAGTCAGTCCCTGTTAACTTACCTGGCCAAGTTCAACCAGCTGGTTGCCGAAACGCAATGGGCAGAAGATAAGAAAGCGGCTGTTTTCTACAGAGGGTTATCAGAAGAACTAAAAGATGCTTTATCTACAGTAGCCCTGGTCCCATCGGGTTTTACTGAACTTCTGGTCCTCATCCTACAGATGGATGATCGAAGATCTGCAAGAAGGGGTGAAAAAAGACCGACCATGCCACTCTTGGTTTGGTCAGACCTTCCATCAGCTCCTTCCACTGATCCTGAACTTATGCAGATTGGAGCTATTTGTGGGCGGTTACCCTCTGCAGAAAGAGAAAACCGCCAGAAGAATAACCTGTGTATGTATTGTGTCTCAGCTGATCACTTGTTGGCTAATTGCCCTAAAAAAACAGTCAAGCGTTCGGGAAACACCAAGGCTTGGCAATAGCAGGAGTCCCTATGCCGGGTCCGACCTCGGACTCCCATCAACTGTTACTCACATCTCCGATCTCCAGTTCAGTGGATTTATGCTTTGGTGATAATTGTATCCACACCAAAGCAATGGTGGATTCTGGAGCCACCAACAACCATATCGATGTCACTTTTGCAAAGACACATGAAATCGACACTGTGGTAAAACCTATTCCTGAAACGGTTAATACAGTAGATGGTTCTGCATTATCTTCCAGTAAGGTCACGGAGGAGACCATCCCTGTATGGTTAGTATTGTCTAATGGACATACTGAGGAACTGGTGTTTGATGTGATCGTTGCACCGCAGTACAAAGTAATACTGACCTTGTCCTGGTTGACCTTGCACAATCCATCCATTGACTGGGTTACAGGTCATATTCAATATCCCTCTGCTTTCTGCAATGAACACTGCTTTCAGATTCAGGAAGTGACCAGAGCCAAATCCCTATTGGCTTCCATGGATGGAGTCTCAACAGTTGGTGCTCTCATTCCCAGTGTAAACCCAGTCCCATCTGAGTATGCCTCTTTTTCAGACATATTCGATAAGGTTATGGCAGAACAATTGCCTTCTCATAGACCATAGGATTGCCCTATAGAGCTCCTATCCGGGGCCAAAACACCAACCAACAAAACACCAACTGGTCGGCTTTACTCATTAACAAGGCAAGAGGACGTGGTCCTGAAAGACTATATAGATAATGCATTAAAGATGGGGTTCATTCGGCCTTCCCAGTTACCTGCTGCATCCCCTCTGTTTTTTGTTCCAAAAAAGGAGGGGGATCTAAGACCATGCATAGATTACAGAGCATTAAATGCAATAACAGTAAAGAACCAATACCCCTTGCCTTTGATCAATGTGCTCCTGGATCAACTAGGTACTTTAGCTATCTTCACCAAATTGGACCTACGCGGTGCGTACAATCTCGTAAGCTTTCGAGAAGGTGACGAGTGGAAGACCACTTTCAAGACACATTATGGTCTTTATGAATACCTAGTAATGCCTTTTGGGCTATGTAACGCCCCTGCAACCTTTCAATTCTGCATGAATGATATATTCAGTGATATTCTAGACCAATTCGTCATCATCTACTTAGATGATATTCTGATTTATTCCTCTTCATACCAGGAGCACACAGGTCATGTTTCCAGAGTCCTACAAAGGTTGCGGGAAAACCACTTGTTCGTGAAAGCGGAGAAATGCGTGTTTCACACTCAAGAAGTGGAGTTCCTAGGTTATGACATAACCAATCATGGTGTGCGCATGAGCCATTCCAAGGTCAAAGCCATACTGGACTGGCCCATACCCAGTAACATCAAAACGCTACAATCCTTTTTAGGATTCGCTAACTTCTACAGTCGTTTCATACAGTCTTTTTCCAGAACAGTTTCTACTCTTACAGTGCTTACCAGCCCTAAAGTAGCGTTTCGCTGGAATGAAGATGCCAGGAGGTCTTTCCTTACATTAAAAGAGGCCTGTACCAGTGCTCCTATCTTGCAACACCCCGATCCTGACCTACCGTTCATCGTAGAAGCCGATGCTTCAAGTGTTGCAATAGGTGGTATTTTTTCCCAATAATGCGTGGATACCAAGGAAGAACATCCGGTTGCTTTTTTTTCTCGCAAGTTGACTCCTTATGAACGGAATTACACCGTTACCGAGAGGAGTTGCAGGCCGTTAAGGACGCATTCTTGGAATGGCGCCATCATCTTTTGGGGGCTAAACACCCAGTGGTGGTATCACCACAATCTTCACACATTTAAAACCATGAAGTGTCTCACAGCCCGACAAGCCCGATGGCATGCCTCCTTTGCACAGTTTGATTTTCACATCACTTATCGTCCTGCATGTTTCCACACCAAAGCTGACGCATTGTCTCGTATCAACAGTGATGTTCAGGAGATACATCCAAAACAACGTCCTGTTCTTTCTGAACATGTGATATGCAGCTGCTCAGTGCAGCCTTCTCTGACACAAGAGATCCAACATTGGGTGTCTAAAGAGCCTCATGAGATAAAGGATCTAAATGTCGATATTCAAAATGGCTTGCCTTTCATACAAGGCATTTTGTTTCTGCCTATGGAGAGTTCTCGAGAAAAGACGCTTCGATGGAGTCACGATTCAGTGGTTGCGGCACACCCTGGCCAAAAGAAAACCCTGGAATTACTTAAACGGTGGTGTTGGTGGCCTTCCATGGCTCGCAACGTGACCGATTATGTTTCAACCTGCTCTGTCTATACTCAATGCAAAGATAGCCGTGGTAAACCAGTGGGATTGTTGCAACCTCTACCTGTACCTCACAAGCCATGCTACATGATATCTATGGATTTCATCGTAGACCTACCTCAAGTCCAGGGATACACCACCATATGGGTGGTGGTAGACTACTTCACTAAGTTAGCCCTATTTGTTCCCTGTAAGGGTTTACCAACAGCCGCGATTCTCGCAGACCTGTTTATGCGGCATGTATTCCGCTTTTTTGGTCTCCCATCTATTATCATCACAGACAGAGGCTCTCAATTTGCATCTCGGTTTTGGAGGGGCTTCAGCTCTGCTTTTCTCATTGATGATAGGATGTCTAGCTCTTATCATCCCCAAACAGACGGTCAGACGGAGAGAACAAACTGTACACTGGAGCAATATCTCTGTTGTCTGTGTTTGAAGTTCCAATCCAATTGGTTATCGGTGTTACCCTCAGCAGAATTTGCCTACAATAATTCCTCACATTCCTCAATGGGTACATCCCTGTTTTTTGCCTTATATGGTCAACATCCCAGATCCATCCCGATGGATCCGGTTCTGTCTAAGGATATACCTGCTGTGGATCACAACATAAGGGACATTACGTTGCGCCATTCCAGAATCAGAAAACACTTACTAAGAGCACAGAACAGGACAAAGACATATCCTGATGCACATAGAAAACCGGCCGGGGCTGGAATGAAGGTTTGGTTGTCCACCAGAAATCTGAGGATCCCTGGGAAACGGAAGCTGTTGCCCAGATACATCGGCCCATACGTGGTCACTGATGTGATGGTCACTGATGTGATCAATCCAGCTGCTTCCGTGCTGGGAGGGGTGTGGTGGCCCCTTTGGGGGATGGCATTGTCACAGCTGTGCCCATTCATAGTGCAGTCCGCGCAGCTCCAGCACTTACCTTCCAGCAAACTATGCCCATTGCACATAGGACGGCTAAATCGTTCTACACCCATTGGAGACTCTACGATGCTCTTCCTGGTAGGCGGCATCAACAGTGGAGACGCCGCTAAAAGATCACGTGACTCATATTCCGATCACGTTGTTGCACGTACTTAGGCATACAGCGATGTCTGGCCACTGCTTCTGATTATTGTTTGCTTGGCTTAGCAAAGAAGCCCTGGCTCGCCGAGTCATTTTTCCATTTCCAGCCCCACCGTTCTCCCTTTCCATTTGCTGTGGACAGACCTCGTTGGAAATCTTCCCTCTGCCTCCATTTCAAGCAGGATGTTCTTAAATGAATTCTTCCCGGCAGTGTTCTGTGTGCTGCCCCTTCCTCGAACGCGCTCCCGTATTGCTCTTCTGACCAGGAATCATCAAGTAAGCATTCCCTGGTCAGCCTTTGACCACCATCTTTGTTGTCCGGTATTCTTGGGACTATTCTGGTACCATTACTCATACTGAACCTGCAGCTGAACTTATCCTGTTCCCTCCATTAGTGTTTAGCACTCTCCTCCGACATTCTTCCTCAAGCGGTATTGGGGCTGTGCCTGCTTTATTCTGTTTAATTTGGCATTCTTCCACAAGCAGAATTGAGGTTGTGCCTACAATAGTTTGGTGTTGGATTCAAGGTTTATCTTCTTCAAGGGGATTGGAACTTCCTACTCACATGGTAAACAATTCTCCAAGGAAGGATTAGAACTCTTTCCATACTGGACTTTGTTCTCTTGTTAACTACAGTGCACATGACATTTGGGACGCTATCCAGGGGTGCACCAACCCAGTACTAGCGCGACCCTCGTGCTGTTCAGGTTTATCTTCCTCACTAACCTTCCCTTCCTTGATGTTGATTTCCCTTTGGATTACCTGGAGTTCTACGTGGATGCTTTTTGGTCTACACCAACAGGTTAGTGTGGGTTCATAGGAGGTATTGTAGTTTGAGCCATACCAAAACATCATACTCATAGCGTTATTTGTTTTCTCACAGCTTGGTGGTTATTCGTGTTCCTTGCCCTTTCCATTGATCACTCTCTCTGCCTGTGAACTCGCTATCAGACAGAGGGTCTTATCAATTGGAAGGTCTGATTTTGATCAAGTCTCGCCCTTCTGTAGCAGATCATCAGCGGTCAGGCTCAGAATACGACAGATTGGGATATCCTCACCACGTATCCTTTTTTGAGGTCTGCCCTTCAACTTGTATCCTTTGAAAGTTCAGGTGGGGTGTACCTATCCTGGGATTGGTTCATGACACTCCGAAGGACTGGATTTCACAAATGAGATTGTTGTTAAGTCACCGGAACGGTCCCATTCCTGTCCCACCAATAGCAGAGATACACTAGAACACACACCCACTCGACGCTATTACGTCATGTTGCTATGACAACCACTTTCACCCAATCAGTATTCTAAGACATGGAGCGAGCCTCCTGTTCACAGTACGTATGCACGTAACCCGTGAACGAAGCAGAGACTGACGGAAAGCGACAACTCACAAGTAAGCTGCCTTTCTGCCCTTTTATTCTAAAATACAAAGCAGCCATGACTATATTGAGCACAGATCTCGGGTCGCATAATTATATGATCAGCCTGACCCTCTCTTTACAAAGCACGAGAGCAGGTGCTTAGCCACACGGAAGTTGGCACCACGTTAATCACCATTAGCTTTCACAAAAGCAGTCGTTAAGCGACACAGGTGTTCGATAAAGACGCTGCCTGCATGCAGTCACAATGGAATGACTATAGAATATGGCACATTTGTGCCCGAACACAGAAATACAGTTTTATTCATGGTGTCATCCCACGTAGCAGTTAGTGACACACGATTTTATTATTTTTAACAGAACTTCCCAAAGGACATTATTAATGACGCCATTAAGAGAAGTAACCACAAAGATCCAAACTGTTGTACTGGTGTACAGAAGACACCCACTTCAGAAATATAGCCCAATACATCAGAAGTCAAAGTGCAGGTATAAGCAAATCCAGTCCTGAGGAAAGCATGAGAAGAGCCACACCAACAGCTGTTCATTCTCATTTTATGCTGCAAACACTAACAGTGTCGACTTGTAATATGTATTGAAAAAACAACAACACATAAAGTCACTGTTCATTGACCCCTCACAACTTCACTGCATGGTTCAAATGTCTACTGTTGAGCATCATATGATTATTAATATGTTGTCTATGCAACAGCCCAGATAAAACAACCAAATACGTATAACAAATGTTGTTCAGGTTATCGCGTTGAGCCTGAAATCAGGCTTTTTTTAGTAACTTGATGACAAGTAATAAAAAAAATGTATTGGTAAACTGGCGATCTGCTTTATGTGAAATAGAGACTAATTTAAGATATCTGTCAAAGCGGAGTACACAGTTTTCATACCTATAGGTGTGGAAGGGATGGGTAGCCTGTATCCTATTTATATATATATAGTTGTGATGGAGGAGCCTGTGCCTGCTCTGCATGCTCCTGTGTGTTCCATACTACTAACAAGGACAACAGGGTTGTTGCTGAAGTGGCAATAATCCCACCGAAGACCAACAACAAAGGCCTGTGACCCCTGTCTGGGCTTGGAGGTACAACGGCAATCTCATCCTCCCACCCCTTAACCACCTTCACCATGATGCCTACATATGTGGTTCGATAGCATCAGAACCTCCTGCTTCTCAGAGGAATCCTTCTTCCACCATTGAAGATATTTCCACTCTAAAAGGGCAACGTCACTCCCATCCTCACCCCCTATCAGGCTAGCCTGCATACCGCCCATCCCCACACCACCTCCCACCCATTTCCTACTTCCTTGCCCCCACCTCTAATACCAGTACGCAGCCCTGCCACCCACAATCCACCACGGGTAACTATCTGAGGCACGCTAGCATTTCAACAGACTCATCCACTTAGCCTCACAAACACAAACTCCTGGAAATCCCATCTCTCTCCCACGGCTTCCTCGCTTGAGAAATTCCTGCCTCCATGCCCATACCAATGTCCCCATTTTAGGCAACACTGAAACCACCCCCCTTCCACTCATCTGCATACACAAGATACCAATACCATACCTCCCAATAACCCTAATGATATAAGATGTGAAAATAACTCCGCCACTCGTGCCTCTACCATGCTAAACTGTACCTTAATCAATGCTAGATCCCTCCCAGCACATCCCCTTGACATTCATGACATAATTTTAGCCAACAACCTCAACATCCTCACCATCACTGAAATTTGGTTGCATGCAGCCTCTGGGCCTACCTTATCTATCGCTTTTCCGTCGGGTTATGCCATTCTCCGCAATGACAGACTAACAAGTAAAGGTGGCGGTGTCGCCATCATTTTTAGTGACTCTGTCCAAATCAGAGCCTTCAATTCAAACCCCCGCCCCAATTGTGACCTTCTTTCAACAAAACTCTCTTTATCACCCACCTCTACCATATCCATTTACCTCCTCTATCATCCAACTGCCCCATTACCACCTTTGAAGAGGATCTCTCAGAATTACTCTCCTCTAACCTCAAGGCTACTTCTAAACTCTTACTGCTTGGTGACCTCAACCTAGGTCTCAACAACTTTACTGATAATATTGTAACCTCCTTAGCCAACGCCCTTAACAGCCTAGGTGGCACACAGCAGGTACTGATGTCCTCCCACATCCTTGGTCGTACTCTGGATTGACTGGTTGATTATAAATGCAATACTCTACTGCAGTCTAAAACACCATGTCCTTGGTCGGACCACCACATAATTACATTATCCATTCCTATCGTTAACCAACTTGCCCACATCCCTGCCACTCTTTCTACTACACTCTCATGCTGCACACAAAATCTTACGAAAAGAATGCCTTCGCCCTCTATGTGCTAATTATGCCTTACCAACTTTCACAGCAAATGATCCCACCACCCTAGTCAGCATTTACAATACCCTGGTTTCTCAAACTATTGTACTGGGGAGACCCCCGGCCAGTCCATAGAGTCGAGGTTTGCTCCAGAGTACCATAAGACAAGATATCTGCACCTTGAGATGGATGGGGGTGCAGGTTTTCTTACTCCAACACCAATCAATAAGGACAACGCAATGGTTTGGCAAAGGGGAGTATGTTTAATGACAGGTACAAAAAACGGGGAAGCATGGAAATCGACAGTGATGCGATAGTCCGTCTCGCTTCAACTCCCTCGAACTTCATACAAACAGTAACATTTATACCCAAAACTCGTCATCATTGACGTGTAACTCTCAAAAGTTAACATGCAATTCTATTGGTAAGGAAAAGGTGACTTTACTATAGGTACTATATCTGTATATGGTAACGGAGTAAGATGATTGGATAAACACTATCAGGTGGGCGTCTCAGTCGTTCCTTCTAACATTACTCTAGTATGACGTCCCATTGGTTCTACTATCTATAGGACCCTAGATTATTTGGTCCATTGTGATTGGGTTGGCTTCAACCCCATGCATAAATCTCCACTTCCTGAGGTAGACTATTCTGTTCTTAAGTTTCAATTCCGCGAAGCTACTGTTCGCTCCTTCTATTGGTCTGACCTTGGCTCTTCCTGGCTCACGTTACCTCTGCTGAGTTTTGATTCAGCCATCTCTGCTCGTTTTAGCTGGAATACGAATCCTGTCCTGTTTGACTTTTAGTAACCTGAGTTAATTCTGCTTTTGTGTAAAGTGGACTTGCACTTATATAACATGCTTCGTTTTGAGGTAGATTGTGTATAATGGTGCTTGCCGCTCTATTCTTCTACTTAGCATTGCACGCTGCACTGTTTTCTTAGCTTTCTTGTGGTTACAAGCATATGTACAGGCGTTAGCGGGTTGAATATCTTCACTCTGCTTACAGGTTAAACTCCTTTGTCTTTCATCAATGTTCTCTTCTTTCAGTTTCACAATATCTTTATGCAGGGCATTTCGTCTCTTTGTGTCATCCTTGGGTCGTCATATCTTCTATGGGTGCATTAGTCCAAGCTCTTGTGACGTCACCATTCGTCTTCCATTAAGGACTTTTTGGTTTCTTCCTGGACAGTACTTAAGCAATCTTCATTTCGTTTCATTTGCTGGTAGGGTTTTCTTAATGGGTACCTTACTGTCCATGGTTGTCTTGTTATTGGTACTTCAAGGGGTGCATTCCTCTGATAGGTACTGGGCAGAGCCCTACTGCGGCTATCTGCTGGTTTATTTGCTCATCATACGTCACGTATTTCGGTGTGAATGTTCCTGGTACTTCAAAAAGGGCGACTGGAGTGCAGGCTTTATTTGGGACCTCCTCTACACTCCCCCCTCTGGTCGATTCATCGACCACTTCCACTTCCTCTTTTGGATTCATCTTACTTGGTTCTTCTGTATTTATTTCTTCTTCATCTCTGGGTTTGTACATGATGGTTTGAAGAAGTGTCTCTTTGCAGTCCATATTTTTATCACTCATCTCAGGCTTCCTGCTGTCCTTACATGTTTGTCTTTGTTCCATGTCATCAGCTGACATTGTCCATTTGGGCTGCATTAAATCCATTTTCCTTCATAATTTCTGCATTTCCTGGGATAAAGAAACGTTGTACGTTCTGGTGTGTGCTTGCTAGCTTTCACGAAGTCTCTTATTTCTTCATCAGTCAGATCTCTGGGCTTCCATCCTGGTTTGACATCAATAATGATTTTCATCCCTATGGCTTTCTTCGCAGTTTTCTGGAATTGCAAGATTATTATCTTGATGACACAAAATCCTAGTAATATCATTACTAGCAGGGCTCCTAGGAACTTGAATCCATCCGCCATCCATTGTGGAATCCATTAAAACAGTGATCCAAACCAGCTGTCATCATCAACTTCATCAGTTTCAATGATCATCTGGTTCTGCAGCTTTGTCAGCATACTTATGGCCTCTGTTAAAGTTCCATTTTCTTCGTCTCGTCGTGAGAAGGTATAAATGTGCAACATGATTCTCCAATTTCTGCACAAACTCCTCCATCCATAGCTCTGATCATGTCAAGTACATATCTGTTCTGGAGAGTCATCAGTCGGATGGCTCTTAACTCTTCCTTGATTGAATTGAATCCTTTTATTGTCGTGTTGATGGTCTGCAGTAACTCCCATATGGTTATATGCAACCATTTAGTGTTTGCTCCAATTTGGATTCGTGGCATGAAAATCGTTGTGAACACTGATGAGGTGAGGCTGAACAGCCTGTGTTCATATGAGATTTCATGAAATGCTTCTTCTGATTTGGCGGAAAAGTAATTTTCTCTCTTAATTTTAGTTATCAGTTCCACAGATCTCCTCTTCCTCAGGTGAGCATCTGCTTTCAGGAAACTGTCAATGTTCAGGTCACTTTTCGGGATCACTAATGCTGGAACGTGGACATTCACTATTGTGCATATGGCTCCCCAGTTTTTCGGCAGTCTGATGTATGCTTTGGGTCCACATGCCCAATAATGATCCATGATCACTGCAGTCCCATGAGTCATTCCTGGAGCCTCAAAAATGTGTCCACAGTTTTGATTTTCCCCCATTTTTCTTGTGCCATGGTTCCTGAAGCACAATTTCTAACTTTCTAGTGGCACTATCTGCAGGGGTCATCCTCTGTCTTCGACCCATGTCAGTAGTTTTGTAGGTTTAGGCCATAGTGGTTGGCACAGTCTTTATGAGTATTCTATGGCTTCCTTGCAGGATCCGAGGACCATCCATGCTCGGCAGATCACCACTCCTTGCTCTGGTCTGGTGAAAGTGCTGTTCCCCAAATCTGCATTTGGCCTCTGTTTTTCCAAATTTGAGCCTCTTCTGGAGTTTTCCCTTGGACGTTCAGTCTCGGGTTTACTTCCCATCTTATTCCTGTTCCTTTAACTGCAGGCTTCTCGTACCTGATCACATGATTCCTAGTATGGGCTCTATTTCTCGTCTTAATATCCTGGACATAATCATCTTCATCGGGATAAGCTGTTTCAGTTGCCCATATCAACATAACATACAATTACATACTTGCTGGTATTGCACATTACTATCTGTGAGAGACAGTGTGCTGTTGGGACATCAATTTCTACAGCCACAAAGATCTTGGACTTTCCCATGCTGTGCGGTAGGAGTGCACAAACGAAGCATTCCCCTTCGGATTTTCGTCTTCCAACTTCCTTCATGTGCTGGTACCAAATGTTGTTACCTAAGTGTGCTATGCTATCCAGGTAATCGTTCAGTTCGGTGTCATCTTCATGCATGCTTCTCTTGATTCTTAAGGTTTTCATGTAGATTGCTATTACTACATCTCTGAATGCATCTGTATGGTTCTTTCTTGCTGGAGGGTTCTCAGGTATCCTGGCCCATGGTGCAGGCTTCTTCATCTGCGCCATTTGAGTGGACAGCAGTCTGGAAGCTCTTTCCTGGTCCTCATGCATCTTTTCTCTGCTGTGTGCAAATGCCCATGCCAACCAGCCTGACACTGGTCCGGTATATGGCTGTATTTTGGAACTGGTACTTGTCCCTTGTGTTGGAACATATATGCTGGCTAATGCAGTCTCTGTGGTTTATTTTTCAATTCCTCATGCAGTTTCCGCACTCTGGCTATGTGCAGGAATAGTAAGTCTACTAACATTTGTGTCCTTACGGAGAGTTTTTATGAGGCCACTTCTGTTTTCTTAAGGGTTTCAGATATGACTGCTTCTGTTGGACTTTCTCTTAATTCTTCTTGTTTTCTCCCACTATCTTCTGTGAAGGTTTTTATGACAGGCAGTCTCATCTTCTCTGCTGTTTTCGTTTGTGGTTCTGCGGTCATTGACACTAGGCCTGTTTCGTGTGCATTCAGTGTGTGTGTAGTTGTCAGTGTTTTTTCTTCATTCATTTCATGCCGACCCAGTCTCCGGCTTTCCTGCTCATTCGTTACCATAAGTGTGTGTATATCACTATTAATCACGTTCATTTCAAGTTCATTTACTCTACCATCAGATTTTCTAGGGACTGGAATAAATATATAGGATCTGGGTGCTCTTGTGGGTTTCATGCGTGTATCATGAGGTGGGTGCACTGAAATTGGAACACTTCGTGCACCAATAAAGAATGCAGTTCTGATCGTTAATAACAGTAAAATAATGATAAATACAATGCATAAGTACATTATGGTTCGATATGTAAAGCGGGGGTGCCTCTCTGCTTGTGGGAGGACCAGGTTGCTGCTCTGGGCCCCATCTTGATCATTCGCCAAATGGCAATATTATTATTTCCTTAACCAATATCGTCTTTCAAATACTGCGTTTGCGAGTGTTAGATGGTTCACAAGTGTCCCCCCTCTTGCGGGTGACGGATTGTCTCTTATTTCAGGATACAGTTCCTCTGTTAGAATATGGGAAAAACAGATTATATAACACTTCAGTGAGCCCTTTTACTGTGCATGTTCAAAGTAGGTCAGCTCCCAGTCCACCCCTCAAATCTGCTTCAGTCCTGATGTTATGTTGGACACTGGTCAGTATGAAGAAATAGGGAAAAAAATAACAGCAAATACAACAAATGGAGTTCTCGACTCTGCTCCCTCGATTGGTCCCTCGGCGGAAAGTCTCCTCAGAATCTCCTCAGATAATCTCTCTGATGGTTGGAAAGTTCCACTTGGAGTATGATTCCATGCAGAAGTATTTCCATCTGTGCGACATTGGCTGGATCTCTGCTGAAGGTGAGGACGTCAACCTCGATAGGTCTCCCCACCAACTCTGGAAAGTCAGTAACTATGCGAAAAAGGACATTGTGCGCCAATCTGCTGTCTTCTGGTGACAGGGACATTTGTCCTGTCTTTGCTTGTTTCAGGGTTATGTGTTTTTTCCTTGATGTAAACAATGTTTGCACTGTCCGGTCGTGTGGAGTGCGACCAAAATGATGATCTTATTTAAAAGATGGCTTAACTGTTCAGTGTTTGCTGGGTCTTGAAGAAATGTTAATGTATCTGTCGTTCTTCCGAACAGTGTGTTGATGAGCTCATCTATTTCCGCATGTGTTGGGAGCATTGGATTCTTTCTCACTGTAGTCATGGAGTAGGATTAGTTGTTCGGCAATGACAGTAAGCAGTTGTCTTATTATTTTTCCGTTTTCAGGACCTTGGAGAAAGCCTGTGACACTGGTGAGCCTCCCTACCAGTGACGGGTATGATCTTAGCACAAGTTCAAAGTAGGTGACTAGATCCTTCGTGATATCTCTGCTGTGGGACACCATAAATGATTCCAAATGAAGTCTCGGTATTGAATGAATCGGGATACTGTATTTGTTTCCAATGTAAATATCCCTGGTCAAAATGTGTCATAGGCCCTCATTCCGAGGTTGGTGGTAGTCATGGCGCAATTTGCACCATGACTGCCACCAATAACGGGTCCGGCACCGGTATGGTTCAATGGGGACTTACCGGTGTAGTCCGACCTTTTTGGGACCGGTAAGTCCCCATTGAAAATGCCATTCCCAATTCCCATTTGAGCACCCATAGGGCTCAATGGGAATGGGGAGGGCACTAATAACGGGCTCGTGACTTGCGAGCCCGTTACTTGCGCCCTGGTCCCTTAACGGGTCCCGTCCACAATGGTTGGTCAGACCAGCCGTTAATGGTGGGACCCGTTAAGGGACCTTGTAGTAGGGCGGTAAGGGATTACTGGCACCGGTCTCCTTACCGGTGCCCGGTATCCCTTATCGGCCACCTTGGAATGAGTGCCATAATCTTTTTTCTCATCATGTCTTAAGTGTGCCTCAGTTCAAAGTTCAAAGTCAGCAGACTATGTTGTGGCTTATACGTGCAATTTTCTTCTTCTCCCTGCAACTAGGATGCAGAGAGTGTCATTTTTTTATGTCCTTATCCCCCTTTTCTGCTTAGAGGAATGTACAAAAAGAAGCCACAACCTTTTGCACAAAAGTTGTTTGTCTTTACTTTGCTGGTCATGCGTCCTTATTCCTCATCATGGATCTTGTCTGTACGTGCTGTGGTACTTCCCCGTTGTCTGTAGTCTCTTTGCGGTGGGGTGCAGGCAAGATCCAAGCTCTTCTTCCTTGTAGGTTGACTGCAGACGGAGTGACATCTTCAACTGTGAACGGTCCGTTGAACCTTGGCTCGTCCCACTTTTTCCTTGTATGGTTTCTCACCAAAACAGCGTCTCCAGGGAAGACGAGTGGAACACGTAGGCCTTGAGCTGAGTCTGATGTAGTGTCTCCTTCTGTGTTCTGTGCTGCGCTGCACCCTTTTCGTCGTCGCTGCAGCTGGTCTGAAATTACAGTAAGGACAGATGTCATACAGTTCAGATAGTTTTGCATTTCAGATCCTAAAACCTCTCCTGTTGACTGGGCATCACATCTAGCTCTATCTCGGGGTGTTAGGGGAGTTCTCATTCTTCTTCCTGTGGCTATCTCGTGTGGCGTAAGATGATGGTCGGAGCCAGGTTAGTTCCGAAGAGCATACAATGCCAGTGGAAGGCATTGCAACCACCCCTTCCTTAGAGTAAGCTTCAACTTGGCTATCCTTTCCTTTAACAAGCCATTGAGCTTCTCACAGATCCCATTACTTTGTGGATGATACGCCGATGAGAACTTGTGCTTTATACCAAGCAGCAAGTTAATCTGTTTGAACACTGCATTCACAAAGTGAGGGCCATTATCTGATCTCATGATTTCGCACTCCCCCCACCTGGGGAACAATTCCCTCTCTAAAAATGTGGCCGCACAGGTAGAGTTTGGGTGTGTACATGGACCTGCCTGTATTCATCTAGAGAATGGGCACACCTCAACAATTAAGTATCTATACCCGTTACATACTTGAATCATGTCGATGTAATCGACATGCAAGTGCTGAAAAGGCCCATTTGGCCTGGGGATGACTGCTCTCATAACTTTTCATGTGTGCCCAGTGGTGAATTGTTGGCAGATTATGCAGTTAACCATAAAGAATGGAACATGCTCAACTGAATTCGGTATGAACCAGTCTTCCGCAAGCATTGCTGCTAGATTCTCCTTTGTCATATGCGCCGGGTAATGTAACTGCTCCAGCACTATTTTTAGTAGGGCTACAGGCATTACTGGTTTACCAGTGCTGTCTTGTCACCACAAGCTGTCAGAGGGGTTTAAAGAACACCCTTGACATTTCCACAGGTTTTTCTCTTCCTGTGGTGCCTCCCCTTGGAGCTCCACTAGTTGCATTTGCCCAAGATCGTTATAGGCTTCAGATGTTGTTCGTGCAACCATCATTCTTTCATTGGTGCACGCCACTTCCACTTCAATAATCGTCTCACTTTTGGATGCCATATGCTTGGCTTTCGTGCGTGTTGCTTGGTTTCCGCGTGAGACAAAATCTGTCCCTTTCGTGTGGGCGGTGCATTTCACGACCGCTATGCCCACTGGGAGCTGTAGTGCCTTGATCAGCCTGTCCAACAAGGCTGCGTGCTGCACTGGCGTGCCATCTGCTCGGAGGTAGCCCCACCTTTTCTAGCATGCTAAGCCTGCGTGCACTGTTGACATCACATAGGCGGAGTCACTGTACACCGTTACTTCCTGGTCTGTGTGATTCTCAATGGTGAGTATCAACGCCAATAATTCTGCAGCCTGTGCTGAATAATTAGATGGTATTCGTATACTAAGAAACACTCGAAATTCTCCATTTGCTGTGTGTTTCATCACAGCAACGCCTGTATATCTTTGCCCGTCATTTTGATTGATTCACGAAGACCCGTCAATGAAGACAATCTCTCCTCCTGCCAAGGCTTTTTGTTTCCCCCTGGGGATTTCATCATAGAACTCTTCATAATTTGCAGAGGTCATGTATCGGCTCTCCCTCAGTGACTGGCTCTGCGATGAACATAGCTGGGTTTACTATCTTACATCGGACTATTTTAATAGATGGGTTTGATATGATCACTTCAAAAGCAGAAGCTCTCTGGGATGTCAATGTGCCCTTTGGTTGATCTAAAATGACAAATAATGAGTGCTCGACGTACAACGTCATGGAGCATCCCATCACAATGGTTGTCGCCTTTTCTATGACGAACGCTGCAGCAGCTAAACTTTGTTCGCATGGGAAGTGGCCTCTCATTACTGGGTCCAGATTCCCACTGTAAATGCCAGGGGGTTGTACCCAACGAGGGTCTTTGAGCGAGTACTGGCGTCATGACGCTGCCATTTGTGTGTGAAAACAGGTAGAATTCCTCTGCATAATTGGGGATGCCTAGAACTGGAGCTGTGAAAATAGCTCTTTTGAGTTCGGCAAACCCCTTCTCCATGCCCTCAGACCATTCAATCTTTGCTTTTGTCACTTGGGCCTTCTGAAGTAAAGGCTTTGTGTAGGAGCTGTAGTCGAAGACCCATGGCCTGACATAGTTGCTTAGGCCTAAAAAGCTCTGCATCTGCTATATCGTGTGCGGCTTAGCCGTGTTCAATATGGCTTCAGCCCTTTCTGGGGTAACTTTTTTTCCTTCATGTGAGATTAGCTGGCCTATGTACAGCACTTCCTGTTGACAATATTGTAAGTTTTCTTTGTCAACCCTATATCCTTTCTCAGCCAGTATAGTCAGTAGTTGAATAGAATTGTGCCTGCATTGCTCTTTTGTTGTGCTGCAGATTAGGATGTCATTCACATATTGTAAGATGACATTTTCTAGTGCAATATTGCTCAAATCCATCTGCAGGACTATGTTAAAAATAGACAGAGACTCAAAGTATCCCTGTGGCAGCCTTGTGCTTTTCAGACGCATTTGTCTGAATGTGAATGATGTCAGATCTTGTGAGTAACAGTGCAACGGGATTGAGAAAAATGCATTTTTCAAGTCAATCACCGTGAAATATTTTGCCTCAACAGGTATATGACATAGGATTATAGCCGGGTTAGGGACTGAAGGGAACTCGGCCTCAACAATATCATGTATTGGGCATAAATCCTGAATTAAACGCCATGACCCTCCTTTTGATTTTTTAACAGGTTACACTGATGTATTACATGGTGACTCTGACGTCACTAAGATGCCCTGGTCCATCATCGCAGAAATTGTCTTAAAAATCCCCTCATCTGCCTCCCTGGACATGGGATATTGTAGGGCTCTTGGTAGAATTGCTCCTGGTTTCAGTTTAATCCTTTCTTCTCCAACCCCCTTCAAGAGACCCATATCATAGGGTCCGGTAGTCCACACTGAGACAGGCACTTTAGCTATATCTTCATCAAAATATTCAGGACGTTTAAGTGCCAACATCATTTTCTGAGGTACTTCTCTTTTAATCCTCTTTACCCAAAAGGTGAGACTCACTTCCACCATTGTCTTTCCCATTTCTGCTTGTTCTTCAAACAGATCGTCAACAATATCCTTCTTCAATGGCAATTATCGCGCACCATTGTCTGCCTTCATCATTGTAACCGTCAACCAAAACCACTTTCCCCCGCACTGCAGCTATGTGTATCATCAAGGGAAATACTTGTCCCTCCTCCTCATGCATCGGTATTCTTGGTCTGAATAGGAACTCATCAGGGGTTCTCATGCTTTTGTCTGCAAGGCCTGGCAATCCCACCATAAGGACTTGCATGCCATATGCAAAGATTTCTGGCTCTAATGGTATGGCTCTCATGGCTATGTGTCCCGAGTAAGCTCTAATCATTTCACATACATTTGAGTAGTGAATTCCTGGAGTGGAGCATACTATGCCCTCCTCAGTGAACAAAATTGTCATGTTCAACTTTGTCATTAAGTCTCGACCTAAAATATTTACTGGGGTCTGACGTGAATACAATAAAGGTACATTAATTTCGCACTCTCCTATAGAGACTGGGAGTGCGTTTGTAAAGCGAACTTGACTGTGAGCTCCTGTAAAACTCTGAGTATCTATGGCCTCGCCAGACAAGGAAAACTTGCCTTCACTTATGCACAAGCGTGTCGCACCCGTGTCAACTAGGAAGGAATATTCTTTACCCCCTATAACGACATCCACCCTAGGTTCCCTATGAGGGTCTGGTGTCACTGATTGGATAGAGCACATCAGGGATCCCAGTGAGCTGTCCTAGTTCATATACAAGTTTGGCCCACTGTGCACTTGTGGATTTTCCACATTCCCATTGTTACTTCCCCTTCCAGGGTTCATAGTCTGTGATAGTTGCAGCGGTGCCTGTTGGGATTGTCCTTTTGGAAAATTCCCCATGCTTTGTGGTTGCGCTCCTTGTTGCGCTCCTGGTGCTTGTTGCTGCACCTTGTGATTCTGTGCAACGCCCTGTTGTAAAACTGCAGCTGGATTTGCCATGCCTGCTCCTTTTCCTCGGCCATTCTGCATCATGCCTTGACTTCTGCATGTGCGTGCCAAATGCCCTGTCATTTCACACAGCCAACATACTGGTGGTGGCTGGATCATTTGCCCATTTGACATATCTTGGTTACCATTTTGCATATTTTGAAAGCCTCCTTGATTATTTTGGAAACCTCCCTGATTGCTTTGCCATCATCTTCCTCTAAATCCTCTTCCCCGTTGGCAAACCCATACGTTACCTTGATTATTTTGTTGGGGACTAGCCACCTGTGGCATGCTTCATTCAGCTAGGCTAGTTAGCAGGGCTCCTTCAAGGGCATACTTTGATATTTTCCTATGCACCAATTTAGCTTCCTCACCCTTTCAAGTTGCCTCCTTTTTGCGATTCTTTTCCTGCAGCAGTCTGCAATAATGTGCGATAGTCAACTGCATTTCAGCCCAAGGTTTAGCCTCAACTCCTACCAATTTCTTGAATTGTTTCTGCACCGGTTCTGGCAACCCGTGGCACAATATATGGTAAAACGCAGGTATTGATTTCGTCCAAGATTCATGCGTTTCGAGCACCCACACGTCTTGGAAATTCTGTATATAAATTAGCGGATCCGCAGAATCCTTCATTTTTCGAGTCATTATAGCTCCCATATCGGAGGTATCTGGGTAAAGTACTCATAGTGCTTTCCATACTGCTGCTCTACAATTGTTAAATGGCGCCCTGTCATGCGCAGTATTAATTATGGTTACGCCAGGGTAACCTGCTCATGCCCACACATCGTCAGCTCTCTCACCAAGTATGGCGATTAGGAGGCCCTTAATGTCCCCTATAGCTAACGTGTTTCCTCCTGTAATTTTTTCTAACTCATGTTTCCACTTTCTGGCTCCCGATGACAGCATTGGAAGCTTGTTTTTCTAATGCTCTCGATCCATGTGTGGCCATGGAATATATTGTGGTTTTATTCCCCCCTTCTCTAGTAGCGGAAATTGGAATGCGTAGCCCTCTTCCTCTTTTCTCATTGTCCTCCTGTCTATTGCAGGAGTAATATTCCCACATCGCCGTCTACCTGGCAATGTCCTTAGTCGGTCTACATAGGGCGGTGAAGACACCCCCATCTGACCATGAGGTACTCCTTCATGTCGGTCAGACTGTGTGGCTGACTTTGATGCCCTCGGTGCAGACTCACTAGTGTCTGACCATCGTATCCCTTTTTCCCTTGGGAGTCGTCTTTCGCTCCGCCTCCCTTCTCCGTTTTCCTCACGCTCCTCCCTTTCAGAGACGAACATTGTTTGTCCCCAATTCATGCAGCTTCTTGTGTCTTCATTATTTCTATTGATTTCTAATCTGTCCAGGGATAGTTCCCTATTTCCACTACTTTGGGTGACATCTACAGTGTCATACAGCTGAGCGCTTTCCAAGCGCTCGTCTTCCCCCTCTCCTTGGGGTATTTGTTCTAGCCCCATTTCATCATATATTTTATCGATCATTTCTCTGATGCTTCTGGTGTCGAAGTCATCTTCAATATTTTCCCTAGACGTGCCTGGTACTGAATCATACGCAGGAAATAATTCTTCATGTCTTCCCAGTCTACAACTGGATCGGGTTTTTTAACCTCCCTCTCCAAATACTCAAGATCGCGTGCTCTCTGTCTTCGCTTACGTTCGATATTGTCATCAAATTGTTTGTGCTTCCTCACCTCTTCTCTGACCCTACCTTCTTCCTTTCTCTTTTCATTTCTACGTTCATCTGCCTTTCAAGTTTCCTCATCTCTTCGTCTTCTTATTCTTTTCTCACGGATCCTTTGCTCTTCTTCTAACCTTTGCTGTTTCTGTCTGTCTTGATCGTAGGCTGCTCTTGGGTTGCGATCAAGCTGTTTTTCTTGCTCTTCGCGATGTAGCTGTTCAGGCCTTTGTCTGTCTTTCCTTCTTATCCTTTCGTCTCTTAACTCATTTTCTTTCCCCTTCCTCTGTGTCTCATCTAACCTCTCCTTTTGCCCTGCGTCATCAATGCCTTTCCCATCGAGTTTCAATAGAATTTGTCCTCCCATCCATTAGTCTTTTGCGAATGCTAACTCATCAGTTCTGTCTTCGCTCCCTTTCCATCTCTTCCCTTCTCTCTCCTCGCCGAGCGATGCACTTGTCTGTGCCTGTTCTTTCCTTTCATCATCGGGTCTCCCCTTGTCCCTTGGGACTGCGGAGGTAATATTCTTGTCCTTATCTCCCCTTGATTCTCGTCACTACTATGTATAGGTGACTCATATGCGGGGTTGCTGTACCCCGAGGCTGCTTTAAGTTCCCTTAACAGGGATAATCCCTCGTCCTTTGATTTTTGTTTCGGGCGGGGCAGGTGGCGCGGTAGGCGTTACATCCCCCTCTGTGCATACATTAAGTATCCAATCTGTTGGCGGCTCTTCCTCCTTTACCTGTTCGTACATTTTCCACAACTCGAGAAGAGCAAGGCATTTTTATAACTTCTTGCCTTTATATGTGGCATGCAAATATGTCATCATATGTTGTAAGACGGCTTTAGATAAAGACCCATTTATTGGCCACGGCATAAACATCTTGTGGGCGGTACCTTTAACCCACTCGGTGCTATATTTCTTTAGCTTGGGTGCGTGTTTTGGCAATTGCTTGCATAAGTGTGTTAATGGAGTTATGTCTTCCGTGCTTAAATCTGTTCCCTTTCCTCTTATAAACACTTGTCAATGCTTTCATGCAACTTCAACACTTCCAATAATATGAGGGAGCACCAAATATCGCAAGCTCCAATCCAAATTTTTCACGAAATTTTACACTTCCAATTTGTTCAAAAAACATCAATTTGTGTGTGATTCAGTACTCTTAAAAAAATTTCAATATATATGATGTCAAAAAAAACATAAAACAGACACTTAACAAACTAGACAGACACCAGCTGGAGACAAATACCTCTACCACACCCTTCATGGAGTGTAAACGTACCCCTTTCACGACGTCTTTAAACGTTGTGGTAGCCTATGCATTCCCCATTATGTGGGACTTTGGGTACACGTTTTGGCCGCTATATTAAAGCGCAGGAATAAGGCAAATCCTCTCCTTTCTCAGGTGTCTGCCCTGGTAACCTCTCTCTTCTCGGGTGTCCACACCGTTAATCTCTCATTTACCCTTTATTACTCTCGAGTCATTATCCCCTTGTATATCCCCTGTCTTCTCTACTTCTAACTATATTTTGTTTTTCGTCCTCCCTCCATTACCTTTTCCCTTTACTTGATCTAAGGCATACACTGCTTGTCAATGCCCAACATTTCTTTCTTCACTCACCGTTCACATGGTTCCTCACTGGACCCTCGGGATCACTGCCTTTGTTACCGCCTCCTTCAGCTTTTCGCTCGCTCAGCTGCCTGTAGGAATGGGAAGGGAAGTGTGGGAAAACGGGTCCCTTCAGGCCTTTTCTGCAGACACTTGCTTACACTACCATTGTCTAAGTGGAGCTTCACGGTCTACTCAGCTGAATGGCAAAGGACTTGTGATATTGCAGAAGACCTAGAGTTACTTTATGTTGATGGTCAATAGGTGTCTTACTTTTATCAAATAATCGATAGTCGATAACCATCCTTTGCTACCAAGTGTACTGGGGAGACCCCCGGCCAGCCCATAGAGTCGGAGTTTGCTCCAGAGTACTTTAAGACAAGATAGCTGCACCTTGAGATGGAGGGGGGTGCAGGTTTTCTTACTCCAACACCAATCAATAAGGACAACTCAATGGTTTGGCAAAGGGGAGACCGTTTAATGACAAGTACAAAAAACGGGGAAACATGGTAATCAACAGTGATGCGATAGTCTGTCTCGCTTCAACTCCCTCGAACTTCATACAAACAGTACCATTTATACCCAAAACTCGTAATCATTGACGTCTAACACTCAAAAGTTAACATGCCATTCTATTGGTTAGGAAAAGGTAACTTTACTATAGGTACTATATCTGTATATGGTAACGGAGTAAGTGGAATGGATAAACACTATCAGGTGGGCGTTTCAGCCCTTCCTTTTAACTTTACTCTAGTAGACGTCACTATGAGTACGACGTCCCATTGGTTCTACTGTCTATAGGACCCTAGATTATTTGGTCCATTGTGATTGGGTTGGCTTCAACCCCATGCATAAATCTCCACTTTACTTAGCAGCAGGCAGAATGGTCAGCCAGGTGCAGGGTGCCCTAAAAGTCACCCTGCCTTCCCTCAATCCATCATTACTTTAGTGGCTATGTGTCAATTAGTTGGCTGTGGTCGGCCTCTAAACTGTATCTTCTTGTCAGGAAAAGTTATGATATCTTTGCCTGGGCGACAGCCTCTCATAGGTGTGAACCCGTGCCTCTTCTTGCTTAGATGGTCACGTGCTGCTCACACCGTGAATCAGCCTAGTTTCCTTCAATTTGTGCATTTAATTCTTATTCGGCTTGCCACCTGCCTGTGCATCCTTATCTCGGCCTTCCTGTTCTTAAGTTTCGATTCTGCGAAGCTGCTGTTCGCTCCTTCTATTGGCCTGACCTTGGCTCTTCCTGGCTCATGTTGCCTCTGCTGAGTTTCGATTCAGCCATCTCTTCTTGTTGTAGCTGGAATACGAATCCTGTCCTGTTTGACCTCTAGTAACCTGAGTTAATTCTGCTTTTGTGTAAAGTGGACTTGCACTTATATGACATGCTTCGTTTTGAGGTAGATTGTGTATAATGGCACTTGCCGCTCTATCCTTCTACTTAGCATAGCAAGCTGCACTATTTTCTTAGCTTGCTTGTGGTTACAAGCATATGTACAGGTGTTAGCAGGTTAAATATCTTCATCCTGCTTACAGGTTAAGCTCCTTTGTCTTTCATCAACATTCTCTTCTTTCAGTTTCACGATATCTTTATGCATGGCATCCCATCTCTTTGTGTCATCCTTGGGTCGTCATATCTTCTATGGGTGCACTAGTCCAGGCTCTCGTGACGTCACCATTCGTCTTCCATTAAGGACTTTTTGGTTTCTTCCTGGACAGTACTTAAGCAATCTTCATTTCGTTTCATTTGCTGGTAGGGTTTTCTTAATGGGTACCTTACTGTCCATGGTTGTCTTGTTATTGGTACTTCAAGGGGTATTGTTCTTCTGATAGGTACTGGGCAGAGCCCTACTGCGGCTCTCTGCTGGTTTATTTGCTCATCATACGTCACGTATTTCGGTGTGAATGTTCCTGGTACTTCAAAATGGGCAACTGGAGTGCAGGCTTTATTTGGGACCTCCTGTACACCAACACCCTTGTGCCCCTCAAGCAGCATAGGTCCAAACCAGCTTCACACAAGAACTCTTCATTCACCCCGACCTCGCAGCCATCTGAGCAAGAAAACAAGCTATTGAGACGGAATGGTGAATTACCCAACAACCACTACCAAACGTCACTTCACTGCCATTTCTAGGAATACAAACAAGCAATGCACACAGCCAAAGCCTGTAGCTACAACACCAGAATTAGTATCTTTTTTAGAGCATCTTGTAGCCTGAATGGCATCTTGTAGCCTGAATGGCATCTTCATGGCCAGAGATGTTAAAGGAATAGCACCTGCCTTGAGCTTTAACTCCATGTTGAACGCCTGTAGATGGACTATTTCTGGCATTTGCTCGCTAATATCAACAATGAGTCCTTCCTCTAGGGAACCCACCTTAAAGGGCATGCCAAAGGCTGCTGGGTGCCTCCAACTAAGAATGGGAGCACAACTCTGTGCTATATTTGTCAGGGCTTCAATTATTCAGTTTTTGTAAATCATCTACACTCCAAAGATGCTGAATTCAATCCTGAAACCAAAATAGGCACCTGGAGCTAGGTCTGTGTCCTTCAGAAGAACCCTTACCCCTTTTAGATTCTCCTTTTACATTTTTAAAGGAATTCCATTGTCTCACGAGGCCCAATGTGACTCCTTCGAATCTTATTTGGACTATGGGTCTCTGCAGGTTTTCAAAGTTCTCCTCAATATCACACTCAACAACAATGAGGCTGCCTTGAGGGAAACACTTACATTGTCTATTTGTAGAGCAGGAGCTAAAACAGGTTCCTGGGTGTCGGACATTACCCAGTAGGCAGGAGCTTATCTGGGGAACTAGGAACGGGTACACAGTGCAATGCAAATCTAACTTCCACATGACATTCACACACGTTTCTGCCCCTTAAACATATGATACACTTTATTTAAATATGTTCAAGATGTGCCCAAATTATTCTTAATTTACATTCTAGCGGACTCAAAGTTAATGTCAGATATGTATGTTTGTAAGGCATCAGTTGGCCTCCTGAGCCAAATGTAGCTCACGGTAACTGTTAGTGGTAGAGCATACACCGAAGGGGATACTCCCTATTTTCAGCCTCAAAAAACCCTTTAAATGTGCAATAGTTTTGGGCAATGCCGCAGGCACCAGGCGAGGCGAGGCCTGGTAACCTGTTCCCCATGGCAGCCAGGCAGAGGAGAGGGGGAGCAGCAGCCTAACAAATGGGCTGGTGCTCCCACTCTACCCCCACCAAACTACAAAGGCAAAGCGCTGTTGCCAAACCAGGAACCACAGAGGGAGGGGCAAGGTGTAATCAACACCTTACCCTTCCTCCCACAGGGATGCAACTACCAGGGCCCGTGAAACAGGAAGTAGGCGGGAGGCAGTTGTCAGGCACCATAAGGTGCAATCTGTTGTCGGCATCAGCTGGCCAGGGAGCTGGCATCACAGCCCCCTGCCCACACAGAAGGACCCAGGGGACAGCCCCTGGGTCCTACATAAGGAGCTGCGTGGCAGCAGAAAACAGAAACAGTTTTTGGTCCCTGCACGGGGACCCAAACCAAAGAGTACTCTGTGCACTCAGAGTCTTTTTTTTGTGTTTGTATTTATTTATTTATAATGTGCACCAAACCCAGGGGTAGCCAGGCGCAAAGGCAGCAAGAGGGTTGCAAAACTTAGTTACATACAGTAGGGTGAGGTCCAGCTGCGGTTACAGTGCTGGACGTATCACTCCAAATAGGAAGGGTAGGACATGAACACTATAGGCAGTACTATGTACATATTTACTTTCAATGAGGTAAGGAGCCACATGGTAGTGGCGCATCTGGGCATCGGAAGGTCATTATGAGTCGAGAGATTTGAGCCAGTGGATAGTCCTGGCTCTGAACTGGTGGTAGGGTAGGTCCTCCCTGCAGGTAGGAGGAAGGGAGCTCCAGAATTGCGCTGCTTTTACTGGGAAGCTATTGCCTCCAGACATTGTACGTTTGAACCTGGGCACCAGAAGAAGGTTGGAATTGAGGGGCGAGAGAAGTTGGGTCTAGTAAATCTGGCGATGAGGTGTTGAGGGGCCGCTTGGTGGAGGCATTTATGAATCAGAGATACCGATTTAAGGAAAATCTTGTCCTTGGTGGATAGCCAGTTGACTGATCTTCTGGAATCTGAGATATGGGCTTTCTTCGGGATACTAAGGGCCGCTCTAAGGGCATTATTTTTGAGGATTTGGATTTTATTTGAGATATATTTGTTACAACCTACATATAGAGCGTTGCAGTAGTCCAACTTGGACAGGATCAGCGCCCTGGCCAAGGTGGTACAGTTGGTGGGGGAGAGAAAGGGTTTGGCTGCCCTTATGAGTTTGCAAGTGTAGGAGGTGGCGGAGGCCATTGCATTCACTTGTTTGTTGAAGGTAAGGGTGGAATCTAGATAGAAGCCGAGGGTTTTAACCTCCTTAGCTACCTTGATCTTGTTATCGTCAATTATGAACAATGAGTATTTGTGGCCCAGTTTGTTGAGGTAGTGTGTAGAGCCTAGAATAAGGAGTTCCGTCTTGTCATCATTCAGGCATAGACCGTGTGAGGCCATCCATGCCTGGATGATGAGGTACACTTTTTTAACGAAGCCAAATCCTTGTTGTAATCCCCCGACAACTGGATGAGGATCTGGGTATCATCGGCGTAATTAGTGTAGGTGATACCCAGATCGTCTAGATCATCGAAAAGGGGCTTCGTGAAAATGTTATAAAGTGTAGGGGAGACGCAAGATCCTTGAGGCACGGCGCAAGTGATAGGTGTAGGGTCGGCTGCTGCTGTCAGTGAGAAGACTCTCATCGTGCGGTTATTGAGGAAGGATTGGATCCAATTGGTTGCTTCTTGAGAGAAGTGGGCAGCTTTTTGTAGGTGGTTGCACAAGATCTCATGGTTGACCAGATCGAAGGCCGCAGAGAGATCAGGGAGTAGCAATAGTGCTGCCTTACCCTGGTCTCTCAGCTCGTCTATCTGTGCCTTGAGATCTATAAGGGCAGTTTCGGTTCCATGCTGTGGCCTGAAGCCCGGTCGGACGCCTAGGAGATGGAAGTGCTCAAGGTAGTGTTGGTTCTGGTGGTATGCTATTTTGTCGATGATTTTAAGAAGGAACGGTACTGTGGTAATGGGGCGGTAGTTAGTTGGAGTGGATGGGTCTAAATTCGGTTTTTTAAGCAGAGGGAGGACCCAAGACTGTTTTAAATTATTAGGTACAGTGCCTGATGTGAAAGACGCATTTATTAGTTTGGTAATAAATGGTGCGAGATCACGGGCTGCATCCTTAATCAGTTGAGCAGGGCATAGGTCTCCATGGCAATTTGAAGGTTTGAGGGTGAGAATAGTATTTTCTACCTCTTTGGTGGATACTTTATGGAAGTTAAAGGGGGGGATGTGCGCTGGGAGGGATGGTTGAGTCAGGTGAGCCTTTTTATGGGAGGCGGTACTCGGCTTAGTAGAGGAGAGCAGATATTCTTTTTTAATGCTTATCTTAGTCTTAAGGGAGGAGATTTTGTTCGCTAGGGCATTTTGTATGCCCGTGCACCAGTTTTTATCTTTGATACACGAGTCGGGCACTTGGATCGGGGATTCAACCTCTTTAAGTATTGTGAAAAGCTCACTAGTGTTAGATTTAGCTTGTGAGATTCGCGTACTATAAGACGTTTGTTTGGCCAATATAATTTCTATCCGGAAGTTCGCTGTGTACTCAGCGTCTTTTGTTGTTTCGTTTTAGCACCTCTTGGAACATTGCCCTGTTCAAGTGAGACAGATTGTGAGCGCGGAGGGAGCCGCAGAGTTACCGGGAATCATCGCGGTCAAAGAGAAGGAAAGGGAGTCAGAGCCTGCAAAGAGACCCTGAAACCGTTGCCCGAGCTGGAGAGAAGAACAGCAGCGCCACCCAGCAGACGGGAATAGAGAGCAGCGCGGACAAATAAATTGATCGGTCAGGTGGAAGAAGGCACAGTGAGGGAGCCCGGCGCAGGCGACGACGGCTAATGTGTGTCAAGTAAGTCAGTCCCTGCAGTGGTTACCCAGCAACGGACCACCATAGAGCACCGTAGGAACTTTGTTAAAAGTTGGGAAAGTAAGCCGACACGGAGCTATGGTTCAAAGCTATACCGCCCAAAAGACAGTAGCATGCATAATCGTTTTAAGTATAAAATGGCAGTAGTTTTTATTTTAATTTGAAAGACAATAAAATGGGGCAGTTTTTAGTCGCAGGGCCAACGCCAGTAGTATCATTGGGACAGATATAATTTGTTTAAACTGCACCGCGCAAAAGACATTAGCCGAAATCATGGAGGACAAAGGCGGGGCAGTATTGTATTTGGCTTAAACTACATAAAATATGAGAACTTTTAAACGCTGCCGCGCAGAAAGACTTTAATGAACAAAATTTCATAAACTTTAAAGACGCAAAACTGGCACGTGGAAAGGGGAGCCCAATAGCTCAACGGGTAGATCATGGGTCTACAAGTAACAACATGCATTCAAGCCTCCTCTCAGACAGTTGAAAGCAAAATGGCAGATTGATTTACAAGTTAATATCTACGATCAAAGCAGTAGTAACGGATTCTGAAGATCAGAAAATACAGAATTATCCAAAAAAGAGTTTAATGGTCAACTCAACAACGTGCGCACATCTCTCGGAAGAGCACGTTTGTTGAAGCAGGAAGACACAGAGCGTCTCTAGAGGAGAGCTGCACTAAGGAACGCTATGTTTATTTAAATATAATAAGGAAACTGTTCAAGAATACAAACACGGGCAGCGTTTTTTCATCCACCCCTACAAAATCGTGCACAGCTCGATACAACAAGCCCAAATAACATAGCAGAAGAGCGACATTTTGACTGTGACCAGCACAATGAAAATCGTGCAGCGCCACAGAACCCGGCAAGGCGAGCACTGAATAAAGGAACCAACCCGGCAGGGCGAGCACCAAATAGATGGGACGGTCCAGTCCAAGGTTGCACCTGGGACTGCGAACCAAGAGACTACACAAACTGAAGCCAGTCAACGCCGAAGAACCGGGCAAGCTAGTAAGCAGGAAAAACCTGCCATCAAAAGCGGTTAAGCACGGAAATGGGATGGAGGCAGATTCGATTTTGAACGGTAACACTTAGATAACAAATTCAAACATCGTAGCAACACTTCGAAACCCTGGATAGGGTTCCGAGGCAACATGTGGACAGTCACAAGGAGGGAAAAAAACAAAAAAACAAACGTGTGACAGGTTTTTGATAAATTGGGAAAACGCGCAGGACACATTGCTACAAACAGCATGTATAAAAAAACACCTCAAAACCCTGAATTTTCACAAACCAACGAAACAAAGTGCCCAAATCGGAACCCATACTGAATACAGTACCCTAAACATGGGGGACAAAGATAAAACTGAGTTTTTATCAATCAAGACGAGTCACAATTAAAAAAAAAAAACAACACGGTTTTCACTCTGGTTTCACGCTAGGGGATCCAGGGGGACTTCGAAATTGAGAGTAAGACAATGGGCAGACAAGGTGAAGCATAGGTTAAATGCATTCCTCAAAGGGCTAACTAATTGCAAACCCAGGATGAGACAAGTTGTATCTATAAACCAGTACCCTGACAGAGGGTGCAACAAGACATAGAGTATGCTACTCAACACCCAAATAGTCATCTCAGCTGGCAGAAGCAAGCATGGACAATGGGCAGACAAGGGAAGCAATTACATAGCTTAAATTAATTTCACAAGCGGCAAACTAATTGCAAACCCAAGTTGGGAAATTGTTAAATACAAAGCAGTACCCTATACAGGGCACAATGGGGAGATGGACCAAACTAGGCAAAGCCTGCACACTGAAGCTAGGAAAGTCTTGTTTTGGTGGAACGAGGAAAGGGAACATTTACACGCTCAGATACGGGTGACATATAGTTCCAACACCAAGCAGAAATGGACAAGCTAACAGTCGCAATTCCAATTAACGGGTCTTCCACTTTGCTCAACTAAAAGAGCAGGATTCCACTATTAGCAAATGCAGAGGTCAAGCCTCCTCTCAGGCATCTCAGCAGACATAAGCACGCATGGTGTGCATCCGGACAGAACCTGCTGACGCAATTTTTAACTCATCAGAGTCAACACACTAGACGATGCAAAGTTACGCAATGCTTCCACAATGTGATCAAGGGGAGCAGATGCGCACAGTTATATCGGCCAGAAACAGAAGG
Organism: Ambystoma mexicanum; assembly: GCF_040938575.1. Classification (NCBI taxonomy): domain Eukaryota; kingdom Metazoa; phylum Chordata; class Amphibia; order Caudata; family Ambystomatidae; genus Ambystoma; species Ambystoma mexicanum. The sequence goes on from NC_090921.1 coordinate 356,072,811, forward strand.
CCATTAAAAGGAGAACCGGTGGAAAGGGATCTCCAACTCGAAGCAGCTATCCAAACAGTGCTTGCCAAATATTTCTGTGTACGCCGAATAAATAACAGAACCCTGAAACGGGGCTCGAAGCAAGTACCTCACAACTAAGGAAAACCTGTACTCGGGGGATCCAGTTGCAAACAACACTACTGAAGTAGTGCAACAGAATCAGACCACAGGCACGGATGGACCGATGACAGTGCGCAAAAGAGCACAGAAGCATTCGGGACATCGGGTGCTAACGGAAAGGAGCCACGTGAAGATGGGGAAACGGCACCAAAGAAACACCACTTTATGGTAAGTAAGAGTGAACTCACAGGGGGGCACTAGAAGCCACACTATTTCTCAAACTGACCGACGGTCCCACAGCCAGCCAGAGCCTAAAGAAACACACACTCAGGCAGACATTAAATCAAGCCAGTCCCAAAAACAGCTTAAAAGAACTGAATAAGACAGGACAGACAACCAAACAGTCAGGTAGCATTGCAAGCAGAGCCTTTGCATTGTTACATCTACTCAGAGAATAGTCCGGCCAGTACCAAACACAGCACACCAGCTTTTAATAATCAAAATATTTATCTGTCTCATATTATAAACCCACACAGAAATGCATAGCAGGGCCTTTAGCACGACAAGCAGAGCGCTCCTTTTTTCACATCGGCTCACAGTCTGCCGACGCGTTTTCAAAACCCCGGCAGGGCCAAACTCAGCCTTTTCACCTCTCCGATGGCGATAAATCAGCGCCACATATTAGGGGTAATAATAAATACAGCACTCAAGGCAATGGACACAATTTAAAGAGTAGCAGGAACAAGACCCAGCAGCTGCTCAAGGTGCCCGCACCAACAGCACACATACCAAAGTAGAGAGCCAAAAGATTCTAACAAACCCCAAAACTAGTTTGCAACAAACGTGAAGCATTACCAGGCCATTGGGAGTCCCCGCAACATGCAGGTAGTACACAAATCAATGATCAGTTGCAGCAGTCAGAGGTGACAGACCACAGCAAGGGCGGAACAGTTTTGAGCCACCCAAGGAAGACACAGAGGCACGTTTTGACGGGCAGCTGATTAAAACGAAGTCACAGAAACGAGCAGTATCCAACCGAAAAGGGGTAAGAAGCATCATCAACGCAAGAAAGCTGGCAAAAGTAGCACAGACGGGGGCCTGAATAAAAACCCAAGAGTGCTACAAAGGGCAGCCAAGGTAACTGAAATGGCGAGATAGCTCTAAACATAGTCACCAACCTCCCAAACTGTACAGAACAGAAAATAGGGGGAAAAATAAAAGGGGTATCAGAACATATAAAAGAATAAGGTGTACATTTTAAATACAAAGAGAGGCCATAACACACATGAACAATCACGAGGCAGGCAGATAGTACATCAGGATGCTAGAGAACAGGGTGTCACAGCCCACATGGGGCAATAATACTCAGAGGAAAACACAAACAAGAAAGAAAGCAAACAAAAGGCCAACAACCGAGGATTGGGGCCATAAAGCTGCAAGTAGCACTGAACCTGAAAACGGATTCTACAAAAATAATAAGCAGTGGAGGTAAAACACCACACAGCACAATAAAACAGGCCAACGCCCGAGGGCTGGGGCCAGAGAGCTAGAAATAGCACGGAACCTAAAACGGGTCCAACAAATGAATAAACAGTGGGGAAAAGCACCACACAGCACAATATAACAGGCCAACGCCCCAGGGCCGGGGCCAGGGAGCTACAATTTAGCACTGAACCGAAATACGGGTACCAAAAAGTTTAAACAAACAATCGAAAAAACAGGGGCGGACCGTTCCATAGGAAACCCGGGAGATGTCACAACAGGTCACCGCATTTTGGGTCGCAGGGGGGGGAGGCAACTCGATTGTATAGAAAAAGGTTTGGGTTTGCTAGAAATATGTACCAGGGCCAATTGTTGAACAATTACTGCCATGCATCCCCACCCCAAATTTGTCACAGCCCACCCCTGGTGCTAAAACATCAGGCAGCAAAAGACAAACAGGCCAAAAACGTTTTTTAAGAAATAACAGGCCAACGCCACAAGGGCCGGGTCCAGAAAACAGCTAATATTTGATAACCAAAAATGGGTTGAAATATGAGTAAATGGGAATACAGGGGTAGCACGAGGGTACTGCTCGGGAACAGCCCAAAACACCAGCACAATGCAGGAAGCAAATTAATAAAGACAAGCCAGCCCTGCAGCGAATACGGTGCTAAAAAACTACAGGCACAGTGGACGGGCCAAAGGGCCCCCTCTGAGCAGGGCCATAGAAGCGGGCCCAGAATCGGTAATACCTCAAGCATCTGAGCAGGTTTAAATTGTTTTAAACAAACTGGTTTGATTGGTTTATAAAAGAAACAAGCTTAGCCAGCTGTACAAGGGGAAATAGGAGGCCTACACATGAGGTTGGACCACTCATTACTACAAGCCAGCAAAGGGCAGGAACAACACCGGGAGATGTTTTTTCAGCATTTAATGCACCCCGTCACAAAACCCCTTTCACGGTCCAGTACCAGACACAGGTAAGGGACCAGCCCCAACTATTGGGAACAGACAAATCAGCTAGGGGAAGAAGCGAGCAACAACTTTTGGGGGAACCTGGACAGCCGGTAACCCATCCAGGTCGTGGCGGCACAGGCCAGAGGGCGTAACCTCGAGACCAGATGCCCAAAATTACAGCATATTATGGTTACTGTAATTATGATTATGTTTTGTTATGACCATAACTGTGCAATAAAAACCCACAGCCTTTTATTGCCAACACTTACCCAATGTGTTTGTGTCCTACCTGTGGGGGGGGAGCATGGGGCAATTGTCACCCATGTCATGTTACCCCTCTGCCTGCATATGAGTCCACTGGTTATGGGCAACGCCGGAGGCATCAGGCGAGGCTTGGTAACCTGTGCCCCATGGCAGCCAGGCAGGGGAGAGCGGGAGCAGCAGCCTAACAAATGGGCTGGTGCTCCCCCCCCAACAAACTACAAAGGCGACGCGCTGTCACCAAACTAGGAAAAACAGAGGGAGGGGCTCAATGGGAATGGGGAAGCTGGATGCACAGGCATTGTTTATAACGGTGTCTGTGCATCAGACCTGCGGAATGAAAGGCCCCCGCGAGCACAACTCGCAGTTTTCAAGCTTACCAGTACCGTTGTATCCGGACCGGCAAACTCGTAATGAGGCCCATTGTCTCAGCCAAGACATCTTGCCGCATTGGTACCCCCAAACTATCTGTGCTCCATGCCATTAGCACCGGAAAAGAAGACCCCTGGTTAAGCTGGAGGGGCCTCTGGCACTGCAATTGCGAGAATTCCAGCAGACCTGAAATGTGGCAGTGAAACGTTCAAACTGGTAAGGGATTTCCTCCTCGGTCTCATCAGACTCATATACTGTGTCTGGCATGCCTGAGTCAGCGGTGTCGGTGGGAGGCTGGGGAGGGGGTTCTTGGGGGGGGCTTGAGGAGGAGATGGAGAGTCCACAGGAGGGGGGGCAGGAGGAAGTGGAGACTGCATAGGGCCTGGGGAATAAGAAGGAACTAGATCTGAAGGTGGCAACATGGGAGGTCACTATTGAGGAGAGAAAGGATAACACGACAATGTGATTAGAAAGTACCTAGATGCATAAGGCACTGCAGAGATGGGAGTATAGAGTGACTAATAGAAGTGACTTGATGGAGCAAGGCTGCGTAAGTAAAAGATGATATGTGACAGAGAAGCAAAGATGTGCAACCTGGAGGAGGGTCTCTCCAGATAAAAAGTTACATGTACCAGGTTTTGAAAACAATTGTTCACCAATGAAAAGATATATAAGAGATATCCTATGTTTGCTCAGAGGTTCACTCTTTAAGACCGGGATACTCTTGTTTCCTTGAATTGCAATAAAAAAGAATACAATTGTGTTACCTTTTGGAAACTGAAATTGTAGAGTTGAGTTTTTGCTTCCACTCTATTAATGCACAAGACTGTGGAAGAGTCGTGAGCGCCAGCCTATCACAATGCCAAAAGGGATGGGTAGGGAGCTGAGACCCAGGAAGACCCTGAGGAAACATTTTCCAAATGATATCAACAATCAACAGCCATATTAGCTACATTAGAAAATGAGACTATGAAATAAACATATCCCCTCATGGTGCCTTTCTACTTAGGCCTAGAAATCACTTTGATAAAGAAATTAAAAACTAAATAAATGAATTGCGAATATCGATAAAATTGCTAACGGTCCTCAGATAGACCGGGATGAAACTGAAAATGCAAAAAAATCTTGAGACCAGCCTATCACAAGTGGCTTAAGTCTCACAGAATTCAACATTATATTTGTAAAAATAAGTTCCTGTTTAAGAAATTGGTAAATAAAAATACACATTCGATATGGCGTATTCTGAATTTGTGTAGTGATTCCCAATTGAAGGTGCAATCCTGTTGCATCTCAGAAGAAGCTTGGGTTGAGTATTTTACCAACAAATTAAGAGCGAATGTTGAGCAACCATCGAGATCTGGGACTACTGCTCGGATTTCTCCTATCTGGGCATTTCATTCGATAAATTGGATGTCGAAATTGTTATCATGAGGCTGAAAAACTCTAGAGCCAGTGGCCCGGATGGGGTCGCAAATACAATTTTTAAGGATAAGCCCCTCCCCCTTTATGGGCGGTCTACTTGTTTAATCTTATTTTGCATATTACTGAGGGTGACCAATTTCCCAATTCCTGGCAAAGCTGGTTTTGCTACCCGGGTTCTGAGTGAATTAACCCACTGGGACGGGTTCACCCAGAGATTTAACCTGTTACAAACGGGTTTTAGAAAAGGCAAGTTGACTGCGATGAGTGCTTCAACACTGTGCATGTACTTCTGACATCAGCGGGAACTTTGCTAAATCTTTGTATGTGGCTGCGATCGACTTGTCAGCAGCATTTGACAATGTCAATATTACAAAAGTATGGCAGAAAATTACAAACTGGGGCATTGATTTAGGCTTATTAGATATGATTCAGTTGTTATAAACCAGAAATTGAATGAAAGTCAGACTGAACACTCTAGGAGATCTGTCTAGAAGTATACCCTTATCGAAGGAGTTTGTCTGGGATTCTTCTTAGCCCCCACTCGTGTTAATCTTTATTTGGCTGACTTGTGAGAGGAGAGTAAGTTATGGAGGGGATACGCCCCAAAATGGTCAGACCTCACAGTGAATATTATAGTATATGCGGACAATCTCATAATATATGATATGATATGGCATTTATAACGCGCCTATACACAAGTGTTTCAAGGCGCGACGAGGCAGGGGGGGGACAAGGGGAGACAGACAACGATCCTACTAGGCCAGGTGTCATTCAGATTGCGCAAGTGCAGGGTGGAGGGGAAGGGAAAAGTGCAAGGGGGAAAGGGAGAGGAGAAGTGCAGTACAGGTTTAGTAGAACAAGATAAATAATAAGGGCCAGCTGGTGGCAAGTGCAGGATAAGCGCAGACAAATGATGGGAGGAGGGGCTGTAGGGATACAGAGACAGTCCCACAGTGCAGGGGTTGCCAGGGAGGCAGTGCAGGGGAGAGTGGCAGGGCCGCGGACTGGGATAGGTAAGTGGCCCCGTTGCAGATTCAGTACAGTTTCAGTAATATTAACAGGGGAGAGGGGAAGAGAAAGCGGAGGCAAAGAGGAAGGTTTTGAGGTGCTTCCGGAACCGGAGATGGTTCTCCTCAAGTTTCAGGGAGGCAGGGAGGCTGTTCCAGAGGGAGGCCCCTGCTGCGGAGAGAGATCTACCCCCAACTCGTTGCTTGGAGAAGCGGCTGACCCTGAGGGAGTTGGAGGTGGATGAGCGTAGAGCTCGAGAAGGAAGATATTTAGGAAGAGAGAGTTGAAGGTATTTTGGCCCGAGGCCCCAGAAGGCCTTGTGGACAATGCAGAGGGTTTTGAACTTAATCCTCACAGCCACTGGAAGCCAGTGTAGCGATTTCAGCCCTGGAGAGATACGGTCCCTGGGCTTGAGGCCAAGGACAAGTCTCGCAGTCCTATTCTGGATGAGTTGCAAAGGGCGGAGAGTAGAGGCAGGAAGATTCAGATAGAGGCTGTTACAGTAGTCCAGCTTCGAGAGAACCAGGGCTCTAGAGACAGTGAGCTTCTGGGGGAAGGAGAGGAAAGGAAGGATACCTCTGAGGAGGTGAAGCTGGTAGTGTGACTTCTTAGAGACGTCAGATATGTGATGAGAGAAAGAGAGTGTGGAGTCGAAGATGACCCCAAGGTTTTTAGCCTTGCAGGTAGGTGCAGGAAGAGGGCCAAGAGAGGCCGGCCAGAGAGCTGCAGGGTAGCTGCAGGGAAGCTCATACTGTTGGATTATAATCCGGGAGGTTTACAACACCTTTTAGATGGTGTAGTATGTTACCTGAGCGATAACCAGCTGGCAATCAATCTGGGGAAATCTTGTGTGATGATGTGTGCCAAGAATTTAATAAAAAATCATATTTTTGGAAATTGAATACAATTCCAATCATGAAGGTAAACTCATTGGGCCTCATTATAAGGGTGGCGGTACCCGTGTCTGTAAATACCTGCACGGCTGCCGCCGGAGTCATTTCTTTTCCAATGCCCGCCAATGGGACGTACCGGGGCATTACAGCCCCGGCAGTCCTGGTAATTCCCTATTGCCGGGCGCTGGAAAAAATGACTCCCCATTCCCATTCGATTCGCGTTGGACTCAATGGGAATGTGGAGGACGGATGCACCAGCACCATTAATGAATGGTGCCGGTACATCCGTCAAGGTCTGCGAGCGGGTGCAGTTCCGCCCGCCAGGTCAGACCTGGCAGGCTGAAAGGCACCCGCTTGTAGAACTCGTAGTTTGCCGGTCCGGAAACAACGGTACTTCAAGTTTACTGGCACTGTTGTTTAACGGACCGGCAACCTTGTAATGAGGCCCATTGAGTTATATGAGTAGTTCCATATCAGTAAAAAAAAAGTTATAACGGGAGAATGGAGGAAAAGACGTGTTCCTGTATCTCCTTGATGAAGGTAGTGAAACTTAAACTGTGTGCCTACTCTTTAGTCCCCTTAATAGAGTTTTACAGACAGAAAGTAACTGCAATAGTCCTGTATGGTTGTGAATTGGTCACATTTAAAAATAGAAAATGTTTGGACCGCTTGATATGATATGATATGATATGATAGGTTATTTATAACGTGCTTAATACCCAGAGGTTTCTAAACACGGACACAAGGATCTAACCCGTGGTGCTCTGTGTCATCTTGCTTCCAAGACAAGCACGTTGCCCCTGTGCTATCCTCCCGAGCTATCCTCCAGAGACAGATTTTCCCCTCCCCTAGAAGGGAAAATCGTGAAAAATCCAATATGGGTTTTCAAAATTCAGTTCCAATCAGTGTAATTAGTTTGGAACTGGGACTGACTTCTTGGTGGGTACAATATGCTAGGCGAAGTGTCTCTAATTTAACCAAGTTAATGAAGTCTGAAAATCAACTTTGGGTTTTTATTTGAATGAATTGACAAATAAGTCTAGTCCTAGTTCCTTTCTAAATCATTTTCATAAGAGATGTTTGACCTTTCACAAATAATCAATCTGGATTTTTTGGATTCAGACTACGTACAGAAAAAGAAAATCAAACGCTGGGACAAGCGGATGGATTTTGAGGATCTGGTGAGGGCGACGTTGTTCAAAGAAAAAAAGTGTTTATCTTCCTTTTGACAAACCGAGACCACTCTTATGTAAATTTCCGTCGCAGAAATGTAAAGAATGGTACCTCAGATTCCGCCTGAATTGTTTGCTGACTTCAGAGATGATTAGTCCAAATGTAGGCTCACCTAAGAAACTCTGCGGATGTCGCTCATGTGGGCCGGCACCGTTAGAGTCCCTCTTTCACCCAATGTTGGAATGTCCTGCCTTCTTGAATGAGAGGATCATAAATGTGGGTCCTGTTATCCTTTCTACTTCTCAGGTTCTGACTAACTGTTTATGGGTAGACTAATGCTAACTTCAAATTTGCCTCTTATTCTAGCCTTGGCTAAATTATTGGAAAAAAATGTTCACGGACTTAGTAATATAACGCAGCAGGTGGAAGATTTGTGCCTGATTAGGAATGGTTAACGATGTATTAGCTGATGAGAAGACTGTCAGTTTTTAAAGAAATATCTTTCTGATTGATATTCAGTGACTGCGCTAGTTGTCTCTGATTGTAACTATTTTAGTCGATATGGTTTTATTAGGATTATTATTGTGATGTTAACTTTTATGATTGTGTGTATTTTTTCTTTTCCTTCTGTTGTGTCTGTAGTACGGTAAACTGGTGTTTATTATGTCATTTTTTATAAAATGTTTTAAACTGTTTGAGACATTAATGTGAAAAGTTTAATTGTAAACTAAAATACACTATAAATCAAATAAATCAAATACAAAATTAAAAAATAAAAACATAAGAAAATGATACACCTCCTTTCTTGCTCCCATTATCTCATCCTTTGGAGTCTCACACCACTTCTATGCTGATTACACTCAGCTCTTTCTTTTCTTCTCATCTTTCACTCCTGACATTCATCACACACTCTCATCCTGCCTTACTACCATTAAATCCTGGATGGCCTCTCATTTTCTCACTCTAAACGCTGGTAAAAACAGAAGTTCTATTCTTTCCCGCTAATGTTCTCCCACCCCCGGCTCCTTCACCTCCCATTTTCTTTCCTCCCTACTATCTCCCCACCCCCCCACTGCTCACAATCTTGGTCTCCACTTCAACGCTAATCTTTCCTTCTCTCATCATATCTCTGTTACTTCCCGTTCTTGTCGATTTCATCTCTATAATATACACAAAATTCGCCTTTTACTTACTTTTCACGCCACAAAGCTCTCGTATCTTCTTTAGTCTTTTCGCGACTTTTTTACTGCTCCGATCTCTTCTTTGGTCTTCCTTCCTCACGTCTTGCCCCTCTTAAATCAATCAATCGTTCTTCTATCCGTTCACTCTGTCTTCTCTCCCATTGGGACTCAATTTCCTCATCTCTTCCCTCACTTGGATGGCTTTCTTTTTACTCCAAACTCAAGTACAACTTCCTCTGTCTTGTCTTCCAATATTTCTACCGTGTTACCCCTAACTATCTTGAATCTCTCCTTTCATTCTATTCCCCTTCTCGTTCTCTCCGCTCTGCTGGTCACTTTCGACTTAATGTCCCTCGTGGTCCTTGTGCACAATCCCGTTTTCAATCTTTCCAACTTCTTGCTCCTTTTTTACTGGAATTTTCTTCCTCTTTTTCTCCGATCCACTATCTCCTATTCCCTTTTTCGCTCTTCTTTAAAAACGCACTTGCTTCAGTTGTCTGTTTGATTGTTACTGCTGATTTTGAACACCGATTTCCATTGCTTATTTTAATGTACAGTTCATTGTTCTCTGTAAAGCGCTTTGGCGAAAGGCGCTATATAAAAGATAATAAATACAAATACAAATGATATCAATAAAGTACCCAAGATGAGTGGTGAATGCATACAAGCCTGGAAATTACTGAAGACATTGTGTTCTTCTGGCAGCTGAGGCTGAAGGGCCTGTGGTACAGGCTGTGTCCATGAGGTTCTCAATAGGGACTACAGGACAGCACTCACCCTTCTGACAACCAGGGGTCAATGTAGACCATTGGTGAAGTCCCAAAACAAGAAGCGGGGGGCAGGGGTGTGACATTTAGCATGTTAGGGGGATATGAGTGAAAATGAAAATAGATTTGGACATTAGAAAAAATATCAAGAAGATTTGAGAGACCTAGACCTCCAGAAAATGATCCTGCAGAGAAATCATTTACCCCACTTGCCTGAGATAGAAAGACAAAGGGCTTCATTAAAAGTATGGAGGCAGCCATCCCCTTAATAAGGGCATGGCTGCCTCCATACCGGGTCCCAGTACCGGGTTCCTTCAAAGCGGAATAACCGGGTCATTCCGACTTTGGAGGACCCGGTAATTCCTCCTTGAAGGAACCCATCCCCATTCCCATTTGAGCCCCTATAGGGCTCAATGGGAATGGGGAGGGAACTAATAACGGACCCGTTAATAACGGCCCGTTATTAGCTTCCTGTTCCCCTCGCGGGACCCGCTAAGGACGCCTGTTTTTACCAGGCGTCCTTACCGGGTCCCGCAAAGGGAACCTCGTAATAGGGCGTCCTGTAATGAAGGGTGCCGGTCCCGTACCGGCACCCTTTATTACAGGAGCGCCTATGTTATAATGAGGCCCAAAATCTTCAGCCCAGGAAGGGCATTTAAAAACTTCTTCCCACCATTTGGAATAAAGAGGGACATCAATAACATGGGATAAGCAAAAGTAATGCTCTCCTGGTTTTCCATCTTCTTTGCAGGGCTGGTTGACCAAAACCACCATACATAGCGTATTTAGAAGGTCAGACATTTAAAAAATAAATTCTAGACACAGAAACCCCCAAGAGGACGGTAAAGCTGCCTTCAATAAGGTGTGTGTCAAGGACCAAACTCCATTAGTTATCCAAATTTGCCAAAGAGTTGAACTGTGCATTCCCACAGACTTCTAGGAGGGTAATCACAAACAGTAGGGAGTTCATTAACACATTTTTTCAAGTTCTTCCAAAATACAACTTCACCCAATTAGTAAGGGACTTCAATGATTTGCAATGTCTGAAATGGAGGATTTCACAGGCTACAAAGATTTATGAGGTTCAAAAGCATGCAGAAAACAAAAAGACAACCACAAAGCTCCAGAAACAACACCTACTACCATGGAAGTGGAGGAGGGGAAGAGGGACCCTCTTTTGGATCTGTGGTCGGGGTTGGAGGGGCTTCGGGTATTGGGTGTGGAAAAAATCTCCTCCCACTACCAAACCAAATGACCGTCATAGGAGGTCCTCTGACTAGTTCCAACAAAGCGATGCTCCACATGTGTTCCAAAATACAGACCCTTATGATGCAAGTACATACACAGGTCCATGGGTTCTAGGCCCATTGTGGGCTACAGATACACTCTCCGCAACAAGGTTGGGGGGGATTACAAATTAAGGAACAGTTCCCCAGGAACTCCTAAACAGAATTTCTCGCAGGAAAGAAATTCAACACCCCTTCCAAATCAAAACTTCCCAAACAACTCTTAGATTTAAGGACAAAGAAGCACAGCATCAAGGAGAGTGGAGACCCAGAAATTAAGGTAACAGTAATCTTTATTTTTTTAAATGTTTTGTTTCATTAACTAAAACCTTTCATGATTTTAGGGACAAAATATATTCAACAACAACATCATTAATCATTGAACATAAAACATATCTTCATAAAACATGCCCAACTACAATTCCTAAATACAAATAAAATCAAGTTATGCTTACAATCTAAAACCAATTTCATGTAAATACAATACATTGTACAGAAAACCATTCAGCAAACTTGATCACTGACTCTACGTTAAAGTGCTGCATGCTTCATAGATCTAAAAAAGAGATAATTTTCAACAATACACAGGATACCATGCTGGGAGTGATAGAGAGAAACAAGGGTATGAACAAAGACTTCCCTACAGTTTTGAGGTGGGACAGATCTTTCCACTACAGCAACAGGTTAAGCAATTGACAAAAAACAGGCCCAACATCACCCTCAGACTGCCAGTCTTCTCCAAAATACCTCACCAACAGTTTTCCACAAAATGCCCCAACGTCCGGGTCAGGTACACTGAGGGGACAATGAAAAGAGGCAAACCATCCAAATAAGTGTTTTAGTGGAAGAAGAAAAGGGGGATATTGAGGAAAAGATATGCCAAGCCTTTGAGGAAGCTTCCTTTCTGACCTATAAAAAGAGCCCTGAATTTAATAAAGAAATGCGGGAACTAGAACCAAAAGAACAGAGAAAAACAGTAAAATGTCAAGGGAAGAAAATAGTCACCATTAATCGAGAAGAGAACCCACAAAACCTAGAAAAGATACACAAGTCAATCTAATAGAAATTATCAACCACGAAGGTCCAGAAACAGTAGAGGGGTCAGAAATGGAAGGAGGACAACGTTGTGAAGGTTTTTCAACAAATGCCATTTTATTAAATGAAAAGGTTGGATAAACGCCTTACTATCGCTACCATGATAGGTAGCACCTAGGTTGCAGCCGTCTACCTGCTGCGACTGATCAGGCAAATCGAATCTGAGTATGTTATATTGTGCTGTGCTCAAAAACACACTTTTTCCCCTTCTAGGATTCTGGGTGTGTTGTATTGTATTGTGCTCAAATACTTAGCCCACAACTTGGCGCACTCAACTTGGGTGCGTGCACTCCACTGCTTTTCTAGCCGTGTGTGCTCCCTCACATAGTAGGTCCCAGCATCTGGTTCCGCACCCCTCCCCCTCCTGCGTTTCCCTTCCTTTCTCTCGCATCTCAGCCCTTCCCTCTTCGATCTATTGTGTACTATTCTGGCACTGTCTTGTGTTCCACTGTTTTTCTCGCATTACTTTTCTTTGTCTGCATTCTTCTTCTAGGTTCCTGCTGTATTCTGTGCCTTGTTGACTGTATTGACTTTGTGTTTGCTCTCTATAGTTCTTGATATTGTGTTGCTATCCACGGTGTGTGGCATTACATTGCAATTGCCTGCATTCTTCACTTCTAGGTTCCCTGCTGACCTCAGTGTTTTGCTTTTGGTCCTGTATTGCATCTGCATTCCTTACTTCCAGGTTCCCAGTTGTGCTTTGTGCTTTGCTTTGGTTCTGTGCTACATCTGCATTCTCTACATCTAGGTTCCCTGTTGTGCTCTTTTCTTTCTGATGATTCTGTACTGCATCTGATTTGTAGGTCAGTTGTTCTTGTTCTTTATTGTGCTTCACTCCCTTTTGTGTGTCCCCTGTGCCTCCCTCCTGTGAGCAACCCCCCCTGTGCGACCTCCCCTCAGCCTTCCCCTGCCTGGGCTCCACTCTCCCTACCCCCTCTGCCCCCTACCCCCTCTCTTTCCTCCCTGCACCCCATGGTGCTCTCTGTCTAACCTATCTTTTATAACTGCTTTTCTATCGACTATCCTTTCCCTCTCACTCAATCTGGCAGGAAGAAGCTCAAATGGGACATCCTGGTCTCCAACCCAGGTCTCCCTATCGCTGATACCTGTATACCAGTGCTTCCTCCAGACAGACCCTTACCAACATATATTTTGCCGTTCCCTCTCCAGGCCTATGGATCCACCATATGGTCTCTGTTCTCTCTCCTTTTTCCTCTTCTCCCATTAATGATGGCACCTGGTGGGAGGCCCTCCTGGCCCGCTTTCACTCCTCTAAGACCATCATTAATGTTTACTTAAATGGCACCGTCTTGGTCCCTTGCCCCCAGGCCATTCTCCTCCTCTTTGATAGATGCTTCCCGCGCCTTATCAACTTCCTTTCCTCTCCTGCTATACGTTCTTACTCCTCTCTGGTTCCTCTGCCGCCTCCTTCTCCTGTCACCTCTTTGGCACCCCCTGCTGCTTCTCTGCCACCCTGTTGCCTCCCTCCTCCACCACCCCTCTGACACTCTCTGACACTCTCTTCTCCATCTCGGACTACCCTGCCTTCTCTTCCTTCCTCCTCTGCCCATCATCGGGCACCTCCAACACTTCTGCAGGGTGCACCTCTGGCCTGTACCCCTCCCCGTAAGTCTTTCAAATGAGGAAACCTGCTCCACATCGCTACTCTCAACTCTCGTTCAGCTGTCAAACACTCCTCTGACATCTGCCATCTCCTGGAAGAGCTTGATTTGGATGTAGTCTGTCTCACCGAGACTTGGTTCACAGCCAGTTCTGTCACAAGTTGAGTCTTACTTAGGCCTTCCCTGGTGGTTTCCCTTCTATATTAATCCCTGTTTAAGGAAGAAAAAGGGGCTTCCCTTTAATTGTCCTTCTGCCTCAGGGATCACTTGTGAGAAAGCTTCTGCGAGTACTGGATCATTTTGCTGGGTGAAGGATAGGTCGGGAAGGATGATAGGTTCCTCTTCCCTTTTAGCTTTGGTGGTACGTATATCATTGGCCTCTCCAAAGCCTAAGTTACCTCTCTCAGTTTCCTCTGGTTCAATTTCTACAACAAAACAGGGAAATAGAGCTTTCTCAAGAATTCCCAGTGCAATTTTATCCGCAGGACGTATTTCAAATGGGGTCTCGCCATGGTTCTGTAAGAGAACTTTTATGTCTCCCCGAAAGTCTAGATCTATAATGCCTGCTAGGACATCTAGACCAAATTTCCAGGCTAGGCCAGATTTTGGGGCCAATCTTACATAACAACCCACAGGAGGAATTAGAACTAAGTCGATGGGAATCAGCCCTCTTTTCAGGGGAGGAGGGGGATAGTGTCTTCTGTGCTGCTCCAACTATCAAAACCTATGGATTCTATTGTTGAGGTAGAGGGGTCTGAGGCTCTGGGACTAGGTTTCTGGAATTTCAGGGTCCCCCAATTTGTACTAATTGAGTCGTATCCAACACGTGACACCATATGTAAGGGAGGGATGGTATCACAAGTATGACACTGACAAATACAATTTCCAAACCTCTTTAATTTTCAGGGTTTGGAAAAACTCCTGCTTTGCCCTATAGCTAGGATGGGAGTAGTCCCTACCATCAAATAATAAATAAACACAGTCCTAGTCAGTCTCTGTCAAATCAAAGAGGCCTATACTAACAAAGCCTAATGCCTGCCCTATACTCCTCAAGACCTTCCTCTTCTCCCCTTCCTTTGCTCACCCTCTAACCTGCTAACCGAGCCCTCTGCTCTCTCCATCTCTCCCTCCTCTTCCTTACAGCTCTCTGACTGACCGCCTGGAGTACCTCAGAGTACCTCAGAGTCTCACTGGTCCCGGGCACCCCCCTCCAGTCCTCTCACACTTGCCTCATGGCCCTACTCCCACCCTCCTTCACTGCACTTAGAATAACACTAGAGAATGTTGTTCTTTCCCCTTGTTCCCACCCTCCTTGAGCGCTCTTTAACACTTTCATGTGTATAGGCGCTATATAAATAAACAATACAATACAAAAAGGTGCATAAAGGGGAATATGTATGCAAAGGAAAATCATAACATAAAGAATCAATGTGGCTGAGTCAGCTCTCCTTCCTATGTTGGACAGCATGGAGTAAGGTGGCCCCCATAAACAGGATGACACACTCTGGCTCAGGTTCTCAAAACAAAGGCAGTTCAAAACGTGGATCGAGGCACACTTGGCCTTCCACGTTAAAGTCACGTATTCCAGTTTTCAAAGGTTCTTTCACAGTTCAACAAAGGTTCACGCAGGTCTCCCTCGGATGGGTTTGGACCTCTGAATAACAGCACTTGCAGGGGGTTCCCTTCCCCAAGCTTAATTCCCTCCCCTAATTTATCCCACTTCCAGTCTCCCTCAGTTGGGCTCGGACCTTTTCCTGATGTCGAAGACTTTAGAATGTGCAAGGTTTTTCCTATAGAGCTCTACAAGACGACTTAAACTTTCCCTTCAGCTTAGACTCTTGGGTTATTTGCACCAGTGTTTCTTGACCGGGGTAGTTCAGTATCACAAGTACAAAAGTTCAACATTCACCTTTTCACTTCCCATTTGTCGCGGTTAATCTTGGTCATTACGCTTTGTATAGTTCATTCACAGGTCTCAGTAATTTAAAGTTCCCCCACAGGTCTGCCTTCCTTCACATCACATCCACAAACGTGCAGCCTTCAATTGTGAGATATACTGTTGCACCTTCAATCTTTCCTTAACACACACTGGCCTCTCATGATGCTACCCAATCACCGGCTGTGTGCATTCCCTTCTTGTCTTTGCGATTTTAATTCACGAGTCAAGGTTAATATCACAGGCTTGGCCTCGCCTCCCAAACTCTGTGGTTCCCCCGGTAGGGTCGCTAGCGCCATTGAAACACAATGCAGTCTTCTTGTCTGGGGTTTGACATTCTCTGCGTATCTTTCATGGCTCTTTGGAGCCAACAACCTCCTGCTGGGATTTCCTGGGTTTCTCTACCCTTTGCTCTCATCCCTCTTTCGGTCGCTCTGCTCCAGTAGGTTTGCCTACGTCCCGGAAGTTCTGCTCCTTCTCGCGTTCCACCTTGTTCAGAGTGTGTCTCTATGTTCCGCCTTTTATACATGTGGGGAGAGCTATTAGGTATCAGATGTAAATAATTAAAGACAAGTGCCTGACTTTGCCTGACCCAATTAGCAGGATATGTCCAATGAGATATGTAAGGGTTAGCCTCTGTACTCTCAGTCACCCTCTTCCCAGTGTTTGTGTAGAAAAGGGGGAGGGGTTGTGACATTGGAGATCCTATAAAATAGGGTGGGTCATGGGAATGGGAAAGGGGGAAATACTGTGTCTCACCATTTGTTGTCTCACCCCCACTCCCCCAAGACCTCTCACCCAGGTGATCCTCCCGCACTGGTCTAGCCCCAGGGTCTGGATCCAAAGGCGATAGCCGTGCCCTGGCCACCTGAGAGAGAGATCCCCGGGGACTAGTAGGTGAGACAACGTTTGGTTTCTCACATAAGCGAAGCACTGTTTCAGCACCTCTTAAAAGATAAGACCTCATTCCCTGCTTTAATTTGATAAATAAATAGGAAGTTGGTTTGGAAACCCAAAATTCAAAACATGAAATACCTAGCAGGTGCATGTTAAGATTTTCAATTGGCAATAAAACTATTGACCATAATGGTTGGATCGTTAGAGATGTCACTTCTGGATTTTATCTGAGTAGTGATATTCTCAATCGATTTGTAATTAATTTGGATTCTTTTAATAACAATGTTTGGTGAAGAGTAACACAACAGGTTTTGTCAATGTTGAGAAAGCATTTCCGTCAGTTCAACTGTTGTCTTATGCTGATGAAGTCCAAGCAAAAGAAGAGGTTACTATCCCAGGAAAAGGCGAGAGGTGGAACCCTGAAGAATCAGGAAACGTTTATAAACTTGAGTCATACCCATCAACCACAAGAATTGTCCTTGCATCCAACACCTTTAGTCAATCTAAAAGACAACACAATTTGAATATTGGTGGATTACCGCGACCCTCAAGTGTTGCTTTTGTTGTATTGGAATGGCGGACGATTACCAATGCTATTCTAGGGATTTAGAAAATGAAATTATAGATCAATTTCCTGAAGATTGCTATGACAAAACAGACAGTATCCAGCAATAAAAGATTAACACCCCGCAGGGGGAACATTTCTTAGTGTATTCTTCATCCCCTTAAGGGGTAGAAGATTCTACCTGTGACAACTTGGAAGATGAGGTACTATTTAGAGTTAGTAATAACTTTCTCAAAACCATGGAAACCCCCATCCCAGTAAATACCATAAAAAGAGATCTCGCCATCCAACTGGAAGATGCTTCTGAAATATCAAAGCAAGAGGTATTTCCGGGTTTACAGAGATTGTAAAATAACAGATAGACTGTGCAATGCCTGCAACACTGATGCACAGCAACAACAACTGAGACAGGTATTCCTGGATTTCCAAAGTATGTTCTCAGTTGACACCTACAATTGTGAGCATACAACTAGTCGTTCAACAACAATACCTACGGACCCTGAAATGGCTCCTGTATTTGTACGACAATACCTGTTGCCTCTCGTGTCCATGGAATCACTCACAGAGATTATCAGAACTGTGGAATCATGTGGCCTAATTTGCCCCATCCACTGTACGATCAACAACTCGGTACTGAGGATCCTAAAACCAAAAAGCCAATGAAGAATTTGTTCTGATCTGAGAGAGTTTAATAAGCAGGTCCACATGTAAAACGGGTGTCTTTCCAATATTGCCCAAGGACTGGCTCAGATCCAAGAATCAAAGGTGTATTCAGCCCTTGACTTGACAAAAGGTTTTTGGACAGTACCTATGAATAGGAAAGATCAGTATAAGCTTGCCTTTACCTTTGGTGGGCAACAATGTACTTGTGCCCGAGCACCCTTCTGACAGATCAATTCAGGAAATAGCTTCAACATTTTCCTTCACGAGGCCATGCCCCATGAAAGAGGAAACTTGGCCTATGTGGATGACCTGTTGATAAAAGCCTCAGCTGTGGAAGAACATCAGGCAGAAATCTGATATCTTCTTGCCCAGTTTCAAAAAGCTGGCGCAAAATGATCTTTCCAGAAAGCACAATGGTGTGAAACCAGAGTGAACATCTGGGACATGAAATCACAGTTGAAGGTCTCAACCCCAGAAAAAGAAGATTGAGGCCTTACTCAAATTAAATAACCCCAGGTTTGAGTTGCAAAGCTTCCTTGAAGTAACTAATTATAGTCTAAAAGATTCAATGAGGATTAGGCAGAGATCACTTGTTAAAGGCCGGGTTTGGGTTGAAGCACAATCCGAGGCAGTAAAGCAATTCAAAAGAAGCCTGTCACGAAGAACACCAGAGGTCATGGAGCAAGATGGCCAAGTAAGAGTCATGCTCCCCTCCATCCCATTTAAATTAGCACAAAATGTATGCCCGACGTGGATCAGGCGTGGATATAAGGAGCTGTAGGTGCCCAAGAAGGCTGTGGGTGACGGCGTATAGAGCAGCAAAGCTGGGCAGTCGGTGGAAGTACTCCAGAGAGTGGCGGCCGACTGATGGCGTGGCTAAACCTGTGATAGTGCTAGGCCAGGGCCTCCCAGATTACGGAAGGAAACGGCAGAAGCGCTACCCTGTGTTACAGTGAGGCAGCATGTTCGAGGTGTTCTAGATGCTGCCATAGAGAAGGACGGCAGAGGTGTCATCTGTAGCTGTGAAATGCCATTGAGCATTCTGCAGTGACGTTGGCCCCCAGTGAAGGTGTGTGAATGAGAGCAGAGGAGCAGGTAATGTTGGGCCCCCTTCCCGAGGAGGGAGACGAAGGAGAAACATGGTTTCAGTATCGTGGAAGGAGTGGAGAGATGGCCTGGCGGATCCATGAGTGGGCGGCCTGCAGAGCGCAGTGGATCTCACCATACTGTTGGGCCCTGGGAGCAGGCGGGAATCAGTGACAGCGGTCCTTGCTGTGTTGCAGAAACGCGGTGGATCGGAGACGACAAGGCCTAAGTGGTGAAAGTATGGAGCAGCAGTAATTTGAAAAAATACAGTTTTGAGCGCTTATGCGCTGAGGGTGCTTCTGGAGACAGTGCGCCTGGGAGTGCAGTGAGTGGCCCCTTCAAGGGTTGGCAGTGGGGGCAGAGTTAGGAATTCCGGTGTCGGTGAGCAGATGGTCAGTCTGTGAGCCACTGTGCATATTTTCTGGACATACAAAGTGAATAGTGCCACCTGACAGCCTGTGCACAGGTGGTGAGAAGTGGTGGACATGTTGGGGCTATTTGAAGTGCCGGTCGCATTTGGCTGGTAGGACTGGACTTGAGGGGTCAACTTGGACGTCCTTGTGAAGGAAGGAAGGAAGGAAGGAAGGAAGGAAGGAAGGAAGGAAGGAAGGAAGGAAGGAAGGAAGGAAGGAAGGAAGGAAGGAAGGAAGGAAGGAAGGAAGGAAGGAAGGAAAGAAGGAAGGAAGGGGGTGGTGACCTAGGTGGCAGAGTTCATTTGTGAGCTACATTTGAATACGTGGATGTGTCAGCATCACACAGGGACCAGGTCCGACTGGTGGGGAGGACACAGTGGTAATACCGGAGTGGTTGTGAAGTGAAGGGTGCCCTGGAGCTGAACCATTCAGTGGGGATACGGTTCCTACAGTAATACAGAATGGACGCAGGTATGGCAGGTGTGCAGGGGACCATGGAACCTGCAATGTAGACTTGTAACACCGGTGACCCAATCCCTTCCTCAAAGGATGATGTTAAGGACATTCCGCAGGAAATTAAAGCCCAGTGGGGGGACATACAAGCCGCGATTTCAGACCTATGTTGCAGGGTTGATGTGTTGGAAAATAAGGTTGAGGGGATGGAAAATATTTGCATGAATGCTGACCACTTTGAGATGAAATATAAAGCTCGGAGGACGGATCTGAAATCAAGAGAAGAAGAGGTTCAGCTCAAACTGGATGACCTGGAGAATAGGGAACACAGAAATAATCTTAGAATCTTTGGGCTGAAGGAACAGAAAGGAGAGAGCCCAAGTGATGTGCAGAGAGAGGTTAAGGCTCTTGTAAACTCTTTTGTTCTTGGATCCAGGAGGGAAAGAAATGGAGCTGGAGAGAGCGCACAGGGGTGGGATACCGTGCAGAAAAGGCCCAAGGTCGGTAGTGGTTAAGTTCCACCGGAAATTGGAAAAGGCTTTGGAACAACGACAGAGTACCCAGAGGGAGGAAATATATCAGGCTTAACAAGCCATCGCTGCTGAAGTGAAAAGGGACCAGTGGGATCATGGACTTTGCATTAGGACTTGATCCCCAGGTTTCTTTTAATTACAGTTCTGGTTTTGGGTTTATGTGGTTGTTGGAGGTAGTTCTGTGTAGAGAGTGGGACGGAGCAGTTTATGTTATGTTACAGAAATGTGTAGCGCGCACACTCCCCAAAAGGCATCTTGGTGCGATAAAAAACACAGCGTAGCAGAAGGAGCTAGAAAAGTAGGGTCTTAAGAGAGTGTCTGAATTCAAGATGATTCTTTGTCACGGTTTCCCCTCTGGTCACAGCCCCACATTCACATAATGGTATACGCGTCTCACTCTCCCCCAGGCGAAATCGCGTGCGTGATTTCTCCAGGCTCCGGGCCTCCGCTTTCCTTCAGCGTTGGAGGTTGCCAAGGTGATTAGCCAGTCATGGAATACATGCTTGTTGCCCTTTTGCGCTGTGTTCCATCTCAGTACAGCTTGCGGTTCATGATGGTTATGTGACCCGCCACATAGCCCAGTGGCGGAAGGTTCACCGCATTACCATGAAGCACCTTCATTCAGGAAAGGAAAATGCTTCTGATTGAAGTTATTTTGTTTCTGCGATAGTGCCTGTCCTGATTATGATCTTCGTTTACCCAGAGTTTTAATTCCTGCTGATTCTGCCCTTGTTCTTGACCGCTCAACGACAAACCTCTTTGCTTGCCTTATAGACTGCCTCTGCATCACGGAACTGTCTGCAGCTTGGCGAACCACTGGTGTTACGTACATCTCCCTCACGCTCTTTCAGTTGATTTGCTCCTCTGCTTTTGGTATTCCTTATCAAATAGAGGGGTGTATCACTGGAAAGATCTCCCTCACTGAGGAGACTTGAATCAGGACACATTCCAAGTTATAATACCCCACAAGTTCCTTTCAACTAGTTGTGGTCCTGTCTGGTGAGTACTGACCGTACTATTGTTTAGCATTAACATTCTTTGTGCGTCAGAGCAATAGGCAGTGCGTTCCACAGCTTGCCTGCAGACACCGAGAAGGCATGGCCACCTATTTGAGAGCAGTGAAATTTAAGGGATGACTCCAAGATGGCCATTACTAGAACACAGGTAATGTAATGGGGAAATTTGCCTTGTAGTTGCTCAGCGCCTTGCCGATAGTAGGCACGATGGACCAGGCAGAGGGACTTTAATCCGCTTGGCCACTGGGAGCTAGTGGAGGGCCCACAGAACAGGACTCAAATGGGTACCATAGGGAGCTGTAGTGGCAACCCGAGCAGCCATATTCTGTTAGAGTTGAAGCCTGTGTATGAAACTCAGAGGTTGGGCCAGACACAGAGCATTGCAATAGTCAATCTGTCTTGGGAGAGGGTAGTATCTTACGATGCGTCCTCAAAATGAAGTGGCCAGTCGTGCATACGGCACTAATCTGTGGGGCCATAGAAAATGAGGAAGAGAAAACCACACCCAAATTCTTAACCACCGTCACTAGATTAGGAAAGTTACCAAGTGAAGGAGGACAAAATGAAGGAGACCAAGAAATAAAGACAGAAGAAGAACCCACCACCAAGATCTCAGTTTTATCCACATTAGGTTTCAGACAATTATGTTCCATCCAGCTCTTCACTTCCTCCAGACACGCAAACAGACCCGAGGACAACCTGGCCTGGTCAAAGTCTAACCTGACCAGGATCTGGGTATCGTCAGCGTGTGTGTAACACCTGAACCCGGGGGAGCAGATAAGATCCAGCAAGGGCTGAACATAGATGTTGAACAAAATGGGGGATTGGGCTGAGCTTTAAGGGACACCACAAGACAGTGAGTAAGAAGGAGAGAAAAACAGTGGGAGAAACAGAGATTGACACCTATCTGTCAAGAAGGATTAAAACCAGGCCAGAACAGGACCAGAGAGACCTGCCGCCGTGAAGCGTGATAGCAGGTTGGAGTGGTCGACGGTATCGAATGCCGCTGACAGATCAAGTAATATTAAAGCTCCTACCCCATCCTGATCTACTTGCATGGCTACATCGTCAAGCACAGAAACCAGGACACTCTTCGTTCCACGCCCCGGTCGGAAGCCCGACTGGAAAGGGTTTCAAGAAAGAAGAAAGACGAAGTTTCCAGAAAAGAAGAAAGAAGAGGTGATAACAGAGTTTCTAAGAGTTTCATAGGAAAGAGTAGTAGAGAAATAGGGCGAACATTAGACAAGACAGTGACATCCAGTGTCTTGCTTCAACTCACAAGGGATAATACATGTCTGACAAGAGAGATTGACTGCCTTGGTAAACCAGGGACTGAGTGATGGCATAATGTCCTTGATCATATCGAGAGACACCGGATCAGACGGAGTAGAAGACTTAAGGTGACTCAGTGCATTGAATACATCCTCAGCAGAGAAGTGTGGAAAATCTGCCCACAGGTGTGAAACTGTAGCATCAGCCTCTGCATTGCAATCATGAGGTAAGTGATGACCATTTAAAGAAATACAAGAACATATATTTTCAATTTTGGTCATAAAGAACTGGGACAAGGAGTTACAGAGATCCTGGGAAGGCACCACACTTGGAATAAAGCGAGCAAAGATGAAAATGATTTAACCACTGAAAGGTTGCCTCTAGTTTATGAATGAGCGTCTCATGGTTTGGTAGGGAGAATGGGGGAGGGTGCTGAGTGGGGGTGGCAAAGCAGGGTGGGGGAACATATGGATATTGGAAAAGGAGATGGGTTTCATTGTAGGAGGTTGTGTTCTTGTTGGGTGAGGTCGAAGCTAAACATTTTAATGGTCCAGGAGACGAAGATGGTATCGGGCGAGGAAGCCGTATCCCATGTGGGTTGATTTGGGCAGATATTTTGGGCCTATGGAGAAATGAAAAAAGGGGGAGTGGGGATTTTATTTCACAAAAGAGTACGAATGAGGGACCCACGGATCTGGTGGTAGGGCTCTATCAGTGTATGGTGAGTTATATGGGGTGGTCATCACAATTTCCACTATATATTGCCCATATAAGGGCCAAATGGGCTCAATTAAGAGCACCTTACCTCATATTCTGCAGGAATGTAGAGGGCCCCTCCGATACTGGGTACATATTTTAATATGTGGGCTGATCCATCAGGGGATCGACATGCATTGGGGGTTAGGGGAACCTGACCAGCCAAAGGGGAGGGAGAGGTTATAGGAATACCTGGACACCCAAGTTTGTCAGATGTTAGAAGACAGCTCCATCAAAAGAAAAGGGGATTACATTTTTTCTCTCAGCTGTATGGCACATATACTTGTATCGCCTACCTGTGTGTTTACAAAGAAACGTTGGATAGGGTATTGGACTGTGAAATGGTCCTGGTTAGCTGGACAGACCACGATCTGGAGTGAATTGGATTCTCACTGGTAGGATTATGTGTGCAGGATTCACTGTGGAGGTGTAATGATTCCCTGTGGAGGGACGCTGTGTTTCAGGCGGAGTTCAGGAAGGCAATTGTTTCCTATTTTGAGACAATGACACAGGGGAGGTGGACACATGTATTGTATGGGAGGCAGCGAAAGCAACCTGGAAAGGGATGTTAATAAGGAAAGGCACGAAGAATAAAAGGATACAGGGGCTATTGGAAAACAAGCTTAGATCTCAGATTCCGATGTTAGAGGAGAGGATACCAAGGGTTGACCAAGGGACAGGCGAATCGATAGGTGTGATATGGGACAAAAGGGGAGAGCAGAACTCCTTGGAAATTGAAAAGGTGGTGTATATGTTGCAGTTCCTATGCCAGAAATATTATGAATGTGGGAACAAGGCGGATGCCCTATTAGTGGTTCACCTGCGAAAGCAAAGGGCAGAAAGGAGGTTTGAGGGGATTTCTGATGACCAGGGGAATCACTACTCTGCTTTGGCAGAGATAGCGGACCCTTTTCCTATGTTCTATGGAGTGGCTCTATGGGGGCTGAAGGGGGCAGGACGGTGGGGGAATTGGAGGAGTATTTAGAGTGTGTCCCTCTCCTGGGATAGAGCAGGGAAGATGTGGTGGCCATGGAAGCCCCGTGTATGCAAGAAGAGGTTTTAATGGCTATTCGGAGGATGCAAGGGGATAAGGCGTCGGGTGAGGACAGGTATACGGAGGGCTTCTATAAAAAATGTGTTGGTCCCTCATATGGTCCAAATGTTCAATCATGTTGTCAACATGGATAGGGCCCTTAGGCAATTTTGTCAGACCCTAATAGCAGTGATAACAAAGGAAGGGAGGGATCTGAGTACATGCAAGTCATATAGGCCCATTTCCCTTCTTAACATAGATGCCAAGATCCCACTAGAAGGATTGATCCTGCGATTTGTCCATTCAGACCAAGTAGGCTTTACACTGGGAGGTAAGGGGTGGATACATTAAGAAAGACTTTACATCTAATGGATGCAGCGTGAGGGAAGGGAGGCAATCTGACAATTTTGGCCTTGGATGACGAAAAGGCATTTGATAGAGTCAACTGGGACTTCCTCTATGAAGTCCTTTGAAGTCCTTTGAAAATATGGGCTCAGGGTGGCTATTCGCAATGGGTAGTGGTGAACGAGAACATTTCACGAGGGATAGCCCTGATGAGGGGGCTAACACAGAGATGCCTGCCCTCTATCACCACTCTTGTTTGTGCTGTCCCTTGAACCCTTGGTGGAATGGTTGAGGCACGCTTCTCAGGTTGATGGCATAAAGGTGGGACAGAAGGAGTTTAAATTAGTAGATGTATGCAGACAACATCTGAAACATCTACTAATCTCGGTACCGGTGGCAATAGACGTGATTGAGGAATATGGTTCCTATTCAGGGTTTAAGGTCTACAGTCAGAAATCGGTTATGTTCCCCTTTGAATTTGATGAGGGGAGAGATGTTGAGTCCCTGCAGGATTTAGAGATAGTGATGAAGCTGGATGGGATACGTTATTTGGGGGTAAACATTACTAGGGATCTTGGTGATCTGTACGGAGCGAATTACCCACCGTTTCTTGAGAAATTATATGTAGAAATGTCGAAGTGGAGTACAAAAACTATATCTTAGGTGTGGAAGCTTAATACTCTCAAGATGAATTTCATCCTGAGAGTGTTATATCTGTTTCAGATGTTTCCCATACAAATATCAGACACAATCTTCACAGAACTGAGTGGTTGCATGCTTTGCTTCCTTTGGCAGGGGAAGAAACCACGTGTTGCATGTAATAGGTTGACACTGCCAAAGGAGCGAGGTGGAGTGGGATTCCCAGACCTCACTCTATACTATAAGGCGGTACAGTTGAGAGTCTTGGTGCCTCACTTGAGGGAAGATGGGGACAAATAGTGGGTTTATCTTGAAAACTACCACTTCAGACCCATGACAATAGGGGAATGGTTGGGGGTTCCTCGGAAATGATTGCTGAGAATGTTACGAGAGCATCCTATACTAGGAGTAATTTGGAACATCTCTAAGCATGGTCAAGTTATGAAGGGGGTCTGAGGGGTCCGAAATGCGAGATGCACACAAAGGTATAGTTTTTTCAATGTTTGTCATTTATTCAAATGAAAAGTGGTGAGATAAACACCCATCTTTCCCTATCCTAACAAGGATGTCCCTAACTAGCAAACTAAAACTAAATAAAGATGACCCTGTGTCCAAAAGTCTTTGACCCTCACACTTAAACATACGACAAAAATATACAAGAAATATTTGGCTGTCTTCAATTCAACAAAAAGGTGTAAATGTTCAAACCTATATGTTTTAGGAAGTACTTCTTGTAACCAAGGTTAGGCTCCCTTCCCCTGGAGCAATTCAGGAATACCCTTGTTAGTGTTCTAATTCAACAACATTCCGCTCGGTGCAAAACAAAATGTATTTTCCCTCCACTGCATCCATCCACTTGGTAAAGTAAATGACTCTTTCACACTTGTTCAAAAATCAAAGCAATTGTTGTTCTCCCCAGTATCCTTCTTGGTATGGTAAATGTCCCTCTCACAAAACAAAAGTTCATAAACCACGGAAATTGTTTTCCTCAGGATGTAAAGCAACTAGCATATCACACTTATTCTTACAATGGAAAACATTTGTCAGGATAGCAAATCAACTACCTTTGGTGATGCAACAATTTGTCAAAATGATATAATGGAGTTACAAGTTCTTTCCACCACACCTTTTTGCCGCAACCACACTTCTTCAAAACATCTTCTTTCCTGGTTTACTTGCCTGCCAGGAATAAAATTCTACAATTGTTCTTAGTGGCAATATCTGATCAAAGGCTGCCTTTTTTATATTCAAAATTATTGGTTACTGCCAAATGTCGTGCTTGGAGCGCCCCAGGTTCACCTTTAACTTCAGGCCAACTTACTGGTCTCCTTTGGCGTCTCTGCTTCACTGTCTGCTGCTGAGGCAGACCCACTCCGTTGACAGCTCCTGCGTAACTTCAGCGGTCTGCACTGTTCTTCTCCGGACATCTGCCAGCTCCGTCGGGCCTCTGCGTCCTGCCATACACCGAAGCACCACACGTTGGGTTGGGAGCACGTCTCCAATACCGCTGGGCTTCTCTTCCCGTGTCGGATTCAGCTGACGCTCTTCCTTCTGCGGCAATCCTAGAACTCTGGGGTGCTTCTGCCTCTGCTACTCCTTCTGCGTCTATTGTGAGCTGTAGCTCATTCTTGGGTTTAAATGTCCCACTCGGGTGTCTTGCTCTACAACAACTAGATCACATATTCTGTTCAATAGCACCTTTGATCCTTACCAACTCTGAGGTCCTCTTCCTGGTGCCAGTACCACACACATTAATGGATGCTGAAGTCCATAATGATTTTGGTCCTTTAAAATATTGTTCGTTTTGATTGCTTGTGAACTGTTGTCAGAGTTAGGGGATGTTATGTACACATACTTGCCAACCCTACCGATTTAGGCAGTAGGATACCGCTTTTTAAGCAGTCCTACCGCCTACCAATTTAGTGGCAACAAATACCGATTTTTGTTTTCTTTTTTTTTTTGTTTTTAATAATTTTTAATAATTTTGGCCTGGCTGCCTGATGCCCGGCACAGCATGATCACCATCCTCTGGAGCAGAGCCGGCCTTGGGGGGGGGGGAGGCGAGCTGGGCAACCGCCCGGGGTGACACGCCCCCCAGAGCGCCATTAGCCCCCGCCATGCCAGCTCGGGGGAGTTTTTCAAGGGCTCCCCCGAACTGGCGTAGCGGGAGAAGGCGCCGCATGCAGGCTTTTGATGTAAAAGGCACCCACAGTAGCGGGTGAAATGCGCCCCTCCGCCGCGGGTGCCTTTGCAAAAAGGCGCCATTACCCCCCCACCACGCCAGCTGGGGGGAGTGTTTCAAGAGCTCCCCCAAGCTGGCGTGGTGGCAGGCGCCTCATTGTCATTGAATGCACCAGCGGCAGCGGGCTCATTCAATGGCAATGGGCTGCTGACGCGCCCTATTCATATCATTACCTCTTCGCCTGACTCATTTTGAAACTTTAAGATTCCTACAGATTTTTGGTCACAGATTGTTGGCATGTATGTGTACATGGTTTGTGATTTATCATTGGGTTAGGACCTTTATATAAGACAGAATCATGAAAATTAGAGGGGGGTCATATTTAATTCCTGACCTCCCAAGGGACAAACCGTATTCTGTTTAGATGACCTTTCATAGCATGTTCTTCGGGTAGTTTTATAGGAAGGATTTGTGCAATGTCCGTATGCCATGCTATTTTGGAATTATAGGACTCTCATCCACACAAGAAGATGAACACTGTGTCTCTCCCAAAGGAGTCATCACTTCCCCCTGACAGCCATCTCCTCCCATGTGATCCTCCCTCATGTTACCACCGCCAGTGTTAGGATCAGGTAGTGGCTGCCTTCCCCTGGCTACATGGGAGGAGATCCTAGGTTGGGGATCAGTGATGACTTTTCAGGGTTAATCACTGGGGTCCCCATGTGCCCGTTGCCGCTTAGCCATTTATGGGTGCCGGTGATACCGGACGACATCGCGCAACCGTAGCAATTTCAGAGGTGGTTTGAGGTGGGGCCAACAACGATTGGTCAGATGTGCGTGAAGGGTACATTTCTTATTCTCCAGGAATTAGAAGCATTGCTACAGATTGGGACTTTCTCTGTGTTCTCCTACGTGCAGTTAAAGTGTGTATTGACAGCAGAAAAGTGGAAGCAGTCGATTCAGAGGGAACTCATGCGAACGGAGAAGGTGCTGGACCCCCAAAATGGGATGGATGGACTTATTTCTTTGCTGTATGCATCATTAGTAGAGGCGACTTGGGGAGACACAGAGCGACTGCGGGTTAAATGGTGGAGGTACCTCGGACGGGAGATTGATGGATACTTGTGGAATGCTATGTGTAGTAGAGCATTATGGGCCTCGTGGCATGGAAAATAAATTACACTGCATTAAGCTACTGCACTGTTCGCAATACGATCCAGTCCCGATCTCTATATGTTCCCGGGGGTGAGCACTTACTGTTGGCATGGATGCGGGGAGTGGGCCATGTGTTGGCATCTGTGGTGGTCATGCAGGAAGGTTCAGGTGTACTGGTCCGAGGTTTTGGAATGGATAAAGGTGGTGGAAGAGATTGGGTGGGCTATAGATCTCTCTTGTTGTTGTGAAAAATCTCTCTTGTTGCTTGGAGAAGTGACTAACCCTGAGGCAGTTGGAGATGGATGAGCGAAGGGCTTGAGAAGGAAGATATTTAGGAAGAGATAGTTGAAGGAATCGAGGCCCCTGAAGGCCTTGTGGAGAAAGCAGATGGTTTTGAACTTAATCCTTGCAGCCACTGGGAGCCAGTGCAGAGATTTCAGTCCTGGAGAGATACAATCCCTGGGCTTGAGGCCAAGGACAAGTCTCGCAGTCCTGTTCTGGACAAGTTGCTGAGGGCGGAGAGTAGAAGCAGGCATATTTAGAGAGAGGCTGTTGCAGAAGTCCAGCATAGAGAGAACCAGAGCTCTGGAGACAGTGAGCTTCTGTGGGAAGGGGAGGAAAGGAAGAATACCTCTGAGGAGGTGCATCTGGCAGTGGGACTTCTTAAGAGACGTCAGAGATGACCATTCTACCGTGCTTGGTAGAATGGTACAGGAAATCCATGGAATTATATTTGATGGAAAAAACTACAGAAGTACTCCATAGAAAAGGTACAGGAGTGGAAATGGAATAGTTGGAGTTGCATAGTGCATACAGGGTTGGACAGTCAAATTATATGGATTGATGGGTAGTCGTGGGTGCCCAGGACCATGAGGTGCTCAAAGTGTTAGTGGACAGCATGCCTGCCATGGAGTTTACTCTCTGAGGGGGATTGTTTAGATGTTGTTTCCACCTCAAGGACAATCAGATGGTGCTAACCCTCTTGGTAGATGTCAAAAGGAGTCCATAAAGTAGGGTGTTTCCATGTGTGGTGTTAGGGGGTGGGGTTCAGTTGGGGCAGGATCATGAGTTTGTGAAATTGTTGTATATTCTGCATTTATGTGTCCCTCTGTATATGACAAAAATCAATAAAATGAAATTTGAATTAAAAATAAAACCTTGTCACAAGCTCCTTGTTTGGATTACCCTATCAAGAATAAGCAGTTTTCTTAGAGACTGGTTTCTCAGACACCGGCTTGACAGCGGTGTCATATCAAAAATATGACAAAATCAACAAAGTAATCTCCTAGGCGAGCAAAACATGATCCTCTGTAGAAGAACATGTCAATGATTGCGAGAAAGCACTTCTGGCAATGGTGTGGGCATTGAAAAATGATTACCTGTTTATCAAGTGGGGCACATAATAGCATCGACCTGCCACCAACCATTTCAATATCTACAAAGTGATAGAAGACATGCTGAGAATGTCTAATTCAAGAATTACTTACTGGATTATGTCAATGCAGGGCTTTCCTGTGGAGGTCACATATGGCCAAAATAAGACAAACCCAATAGCTCAGGGATTGGAAAGCTTACATGATTGTGCTGAAGAACACGGTCTTGAGAACGAAAGACTAATAACTCATAATAACGTGGAGGAATACCTGGCATCCCTGCAAAAGGAATGTGATGAAAATACTTGCCAGGGAAACCTACAGTTTATGCAGATGATTAGGTTGGGGAGAAAAAATGGACTGCTGGCATTGGGAACACGTGGCTGAATGATCTCCCCAAACCCTCTGTTGGTTCCAAATAGGACCCCAAAGTAGTCAGGTGGCAGAGCTGATGGCAATTTATCTAGATGTCTACACTACTGTAAACAACAAACTCACAGAACTGGTCATTATCACTGACTGATTATGGTTGAAACTCTTTTGTGGAACGTCTGATTAATTGGAAAAGCAGAAGCATGCTTTGTGCAAATATTTAGCCATTAAAACATGGTAGATTGATCCTGACTATTGACGATCTGATGACGTCTAATGAAATTACTATCTATTGGGAAAACAGGGATCAAAATTAAGATTAGATAAGCAGGAGCTAAAATCAGCTCCTGGGTATCCAGAATTGACCAGTTAGCAGGAGCTACCACTGGTGAACCAGGAGCTGATAAATAGTGTTCCCCAAATCTAACTTCAATATAAGATGCAAGTGTATCGTTTTGCTTATTTTGTTATGTCCCCCTTATGCTTTAAATGTCATATAGATTTGTCCTAATGCTTCTTTATAGATTATCTCAAATGCGCAGAGTTAAATTCACATAGGTGTGTTTGTTTGGCATCAGTTGGCTTGGGGAGCCAAGCGTAGCTCTTGGCAGCTGATGTTGCCAAGATAACCTGACGCTTCTAGGCTCAAACAGGAGCTGAATAGCTCCCAGTTCACCTCAATGTTTAACACTAGAAAAAGATTAAAGATCATTCCAAGATAAAACTAGCTCTACAGGGGGACTTTATAAATATGGAACACCTGCTGGGAGCATTTCAGGTCACAGGGGTTACTAGATCACAAACTCACACTGAACTTACACTAAACATTCAGCTTCTTAGTCGAGTAAAGATGCTCCTGAAAACAACTTGATCACTGCTCAAAAAGAGGATCCCATCATTGGGAAAATTCTAGCAATATTTAGAAGATCCAATCAGTTTTCCTCTAACAGAATCGGATTATAAAGGAAAGGAAGACCTCTGCGTTCTGATGAAATTTCAGGACATGTTTACCATTCAAGGCGGGGTGTTGGTAAACAAACCCCAATTTGGGTATGACCATTGGTACTACCTACCTCATTCCAAACTCTGATGTTAAACCATGACACAGCTACCGCTCGTAATGGGGGATTTCAAAGACTCTAGTGAAACTGACAGAAATCACTTACTGGCCACACAGATCTCAATACATAGTTGAATGGATGTCTCATGTGTGCTCAGTTGCAGCTGAGTTCTCCCACACCCACAGAGCTCCTGTACAGAAAAGAGGAATAGTTTGATTTGCAAGTAGACTTTATTACACCAGAAACTCGTTCTTCCAGTAGGAACAGATACATGTTGA
This sequence comes from Ambystoma mexicanum, assembly GCF_040938575.1. Lineage (NCBI taxonomy): Eukaryota > Metazoa > Chordata > Amphibia > Caudata > Ambystomatidae > Ambystoma > Ambystoma mexicanum. Next base: position 356,104,457 of record NC_090921.1, read on the forward strand.
TGGCAGCATGGCTCGTAAAGTGGATTGAGTGCCTTCCTGCCCCAAATTGAAAAGCAGAGACAGCAGCCAATCTGATGATCCCACATCTTTTCTTTATTCAGTTTTCCTCAAAAGATTAAGGGCGACAGAGGTAGTCATTTCACCAGTGAAGTGATGACTAAGAAGTGGGAAATCTTAGGAGTAAAAAGAAATCTCCAACTCGCCAACCACCGCCATTGAGCGGGGCTGTGGTGAGATATTACAAAATATTTGTGAGTATTTTGAAGAAGTTTGTGGCTGATTCTGGACCGAGTTGGAACATTCGATTGCCTCTTATCCTGATGGTCCTTAGATCTACACCTTCTTCTGCCACCAAGATGTCTCATTTTGAATGACTGAACAGAAAGTGGTATTATCTCCATACCTGTTTTACCGAACTCAGGAAAATATGTTGATAAATGGCTCAAAAACTCATCAATACATTGAAAGTTTGAGGAAACACCTACAGCATGCTTTGGCATGTGCCCAACGCAATCTGAAAAAGTCTGAAGGGATGAGGATGCATTATGAGCTCAAAACAACAAAACGGAAGGATGAGGTAGGTGACAGGGTTTATCTCTATAATTTTCTAAGGAATCACGTCAAGGAGATGACATTTTTGTCTTCTTGGCAAGGTTATTTTGAGAGAATAAGATCATACCTGTTGGATATCAGACCTGCATTCCATAAAGAGATCAGATTGAGGAAAAATAGATCCATACCAATGAACTGAAACGCGGTCACCCTCAACCAGCTTTGAGAATGATTGAGGAGCTATTAGAAGTAATGGCTGGAGAAAATGACGAAGAATGAAACCTAGAGAACATATAACCTAGAGAGTATCTAACAAAATTAGAGTGAAACCGAATGACTGGATGAAAATATCAGTATAAATTAGTGAAGTTAATGTAAAAATGCATGATGGGCGGTATTGTTTTTGTAAAAATGTGTGTCTCTATGTGTTGCTAAACTCGCCTTTCTACCACTCTCTGTATTTCAGTAATTGGGGAATTCTTTCTGGGACCTGTTGGACAGGGAAGAATCCCTCCAAAATAAACTAAAAAAACAGAGAGGGGAGAAGATCCAGAAAAGGAGGCATTGATACCCAAATGGAAGGTGATGGTGGAAGAGTCATCCAAAGTCTACCAGAAAAATTCCCTTATCCTTCCCCTTTTTGGTGCCACAAGGAGTCAGATTAAGGGGTGGGGATCGGCGGGATGTGTAGGGAAATGTATACAGAAGAAAAGAATGCAAAAGAAAGAAAAGCCTCTTTTTAAAAACAAACATGTGAGCACAGCATCGACAAACACACGTGCGAGGAAGTGTGCGATATTATCTGCCCTTCTTCAAGAGTATATGTTGAAATTAATGGATAAAGCCAAGAAAATAAGACTGCCAGTCACCAGAACGTATCCAGGAACCTCGATTAAAATGAAAGATAGTCCAAAGTGAGATGAAAAGGACAGAATTTAAAATGGCAAACTGTATCAGGCCTGTTTATTTCCTTTACCGGATTACAAATCAGTATTTTGAAACCTACAGATGTTGAAAATGTGTAACTCTATGGGACTTTTATTGCCAAGAAAATATAATGCAAATTATGATGTTTTACTTTTTTTAAATGACAATTGCAACATGGAAAAGAAAATGTCTGTTAAAATGTTACTTTTGTGAATGAAACCTGCTTTGGCATAGAAGGAATATCTGTAAAGCACCCCCAACAAGCCACAGGAAGGGGGATGATCTGTCTTCCCAAGAGAAAAAAGTAGTTGGTTTCGAGGCTCACCATAAAATATTATGACTTTTGAGTATATAAGGCCCCCTCAGGAGCAGGCAATTAGAACAAGTAGTTGGAGTAGTTGCAGAGGTTGCAAGCCGCAGTTGAAGTGGTAGAAGAAAGGAAATGAAGATGCCCTGAGCCACTGCTATTCGTGAAGTGGATGTCAGGCCTGAGAGGGTCTCCAAGATTAATGGCTTTAAATGCAGAGGTTGTGCAGTGGGAAGCGGTGTTGAAGCAGGATTTTCCCTTGAAGAGAAAGGCTCTCTTGATTGTGTGCTGTGTCTCGGTGGCGGGCGAGCACCGGAGTGCACTCAGAGCGAGAAAAGCTCCTTTCCCGATCGACGTGGGCCACAGAAAAACCGAAGTAGTCTGCTGTGCAGAAGGCAGCAGAAGAGGCAGAACAAACAGTGGTAGCAGATCAAGCTGACACATATAAGTCACCGGTAAGTTTTGTGAGGAATCTGAGGGCGCCCTCACTACTTTCCCCAACATATCCTCCTCCCAGGTGGCCAGGGAAAGGCCCACACTATCAGATCTTGACCATGGGGCTGGATATGTGAGGGAGGATCAGCTGGGTGGAGAAGAAGAGACAAACCACAGCCATATATCCTCTCTTTATTGACTGTTACACACACTGAAACCACTCTGGTATTGGGATGAGGAAGAGGGATGCCAAGTAATACGATCGTTATGGAATTAATTAACACTGACTACACCTAGAGCCAAGGGGTTGGTATAAATGGCCCGCTCAGGTGGGGCCAATAGAATTGTCAGTGGAACGCTTGCAGGAGAATCTGGAGGTGAAGCTAGAGAGCCACATGCCTGAAGTGCCTACGAGCTGCTGATTCATTGAAGTGGAAGCTGAGCGTCGCAAGAGCATTTGAGAGGTCCTGGATAGCAGATTTGGTCTGCATGCCTCCCAGATTCAGAGAGACTCACTCTCTATGCAGCCAAGGTGGCGGAGATGCTGGAGAAGATACACGCCGAGCCGGGAGCAGCGATAGCCACAGTGAGCCTGCGGACGTGGAGGAGAGCACCTACAGACAGCGTACCCAGTGTGTCTGAGAAGCCAGAGTGACTCCGGAAAACTGAGGTGTAGACCACGTGGTTGTTGCAGGTCGGGTCGCTCGTGAGGGAGCAAGAGACCGCTTGCGCAATATGATTGCCGGTTGAGTTTGAACAGAGATACATTACTGAATAATTTTGATAATCACGATGAAACTAAACTGCTAAACAAACCAAGTGAAAGATTTTGTGAATACCAAATTCTGAAAGAGAGGAAAGGAAGGCTAACCTGGACCCGAGCAAAATCACCAGAAAATCCCAGTGGGAATTAAATGGAGGTGTGAGTTTAAGCAAGATGTTGGAATGGCCAGAGAAAACTGTTGACTTCTACAAAGTAACTGATTTCAATGAAAAGAGCCTTTTTGAATATTGAGCTGATTGACAGCCGTTTTGTGCAGTTCCCTGATGAAAAAAGGAACTGTGTAACCTGAGAGACCAAGCATTGGCAAGCACCATAAGGACACAAAGAACTGTGTAACTTGAGAGAATAAGCAATGGCAAGAAACCTGAGAATATGTAAAAGTGTAACAAGTTACTGGTTGCAAAACAAGCAGTGATAAAGCATCAAGAGGATGTGAAATAAGTCAAGCACCACTGTGAAGCTGAAACTGTGGCAATGTGCCTATGAAGAAGAAGCAAGTAAGGTGTGTCAGTTGCATAACCTGTAATGGGTGGACCGTGTGGTTCCGACAACTGCGCATAGACCGAGTACACCCACCTTAAGTCCCCCACAAGCTTGTGATTGAATAAAGGAAAACATGTTTTATTTGAAATTAAGGAACTGAACTTTATTAAATTGATGAAAGGTAACCAAGCCAGAAGAGCTGTGAAGCATCCCAAGAAATGGTGTTGTTTTGGAAAGTTGAGAGACTTTAAAGTTTAGGGAAGAGAACCCTTCTTTTTGTAACGTGAACTATCTTGAACCTTGGGGAGGGGAACCCCCTTTTCCAAACAAGAGCTGCAAGAAGCTCTGAACTTGTTTTTGATCACTTCTAATTGTAAGCCGACGTCCCTACACATTGTATACAATTAGATGTGAGAGCAAGTACAGGTTTGGGACACAGACAGGCATATGCTTTGGATTTCCTGACACAGACTATCATTATTTGTATTTATGTAGGGAAATCCCACCCTAGCATAGAGCAAGTTAGGCCTTTTTCAGACCCTCTTTTTGATATAATAAAAGTTTATATCCCAAACTTTATTCAGTTGTCTGTGTCTACTTCATGATGCGTTCACAGTTTACCATTGTGGGGTAATCCCGGTACGCTCCGTAATCGACCACTGGCCACTAATAACAGATTTGAATATCGAACTAATATAAAGAAGCCACATTGGCGTGATAAGAACTTTAAAAAAGACAAGAAAAGAAAAGTTATAATCATTGCTAACAAAGCAAATACTGCCAAGACAAAGAGGGGGCAATACTGAAGCAAGCTAACTATATCCCCCATTGCCAAGGTAAAGAAGGAGCAATACTGAAGCAAGCTAACTATAACCATCATTGCCAAAGTAAAGAGGGGCCAATACTTCAAAGAGCACATAATCCATATTGGTTAAATAACAAGAGAACATTGTTGCAGAAAGATTGGAACCATTATTGTCAGAGTGAAGTAGAGGCAACAGTTGAACAAGACATCAACCAGCATTGCCAAAGCCAAAAAGGGACAAGTATAATAAAGATATTTGGTATGAAAGTGGGAAAACAAGAGTGTCAGGAAAGAAGCACTCATGGTAGAAAGTATCAAGGAGGAGAGGAGCATAACCTGCATTGCATGTGGCAATCACAACAGTGGAATAAACAGCAACAATGTGTATCTGGGGAGGGCAATCAGACCCCGTTTACAAGGATACACAGTCATTAGATTTATGTTGAATACAACTGTTATTTCTGTTACATTTGAATTGCTATATATCACCTTAAGCAGTTTGATGTATGTATAAGTGTAAGTGTATTTTGATAGGCCCGGAAATCCTCTTTAGGTTGGGGATAGTGAGACGTTTGTCGAGTTAATAAAATGGCTAACTGTGAAAAACCTTTATTTTTATTTTTTTATTTAGTATTACACAGTTTAATGGATAAAACTTTTAATACAATTCATTTCAATCCAGTAAAATACTTAAAATCCACATCATAAAAAAAAACATTTCATCATTGTAAAATCAGAAGTATCTAAAAAAAATGTCTCCATAATTTAGTAAAATAGATAATACATCCTTCATATGCACTGGACATAAACCATTTCCAAAGATTATCTGGGGTGATGGACATATTGTATCCTGCAGCTCTTATCGCCCTTATTCGTAGTGCCGCTATTACAGAGCACTCAAAGGGGAGATGACGAGCCAACTCCAGTTCTAATTCGCCACACAGATGGCAGAATCTTTCCTTTCTAGGGATCTTAAGCCATCTCCCAGAGATCTCCAAAGTTTTAGCAACATTGAATTTAAGGCACATGTAGTCCCACAACAGGGAATTACAGATGAAGTGCTGTATGTATGATGGAAATAGCTGTCGATCATGTATATATGGAATAAACCATTCACCCGTACATTTGCAAGCCAGGTTGATGATCAGCTGGTCATGAATGAAAGCCTTCAAAGTGGTCCTCATTGTTCTTTTATAAGAGTTCAAATTCATCACTAAGGGATCTCCATGAACTTTAAGGATTCACTTGTCAGCTTCCCTCTTTTCAAATGCTCAAGACTCTTTACTGCATAAAAGAGATTTTGCTAAAATACATCTCAAATAGGCATCCAATGAGTGAGTTTTTCTCGGCATGTGCTAATTTCCAATACAATGTTAAACAGTTTAACATAATTTGTTCACTTATTGGCAGAAAGCTGAACTCTAAATAAAACATTTCTGGTGAAACAAAAGAAGGTAACCTTAAACTGTTCTTTAAAATCATTATTTCTAGTGTGGAAATTGTTTCTAAACAACCAAGTGCCCATACCTCAGCGGCATATATGGCGATGGGCATAATTTTCAGAGAATACAGATTGACCAGAGTCCCAACAGAATAACCTCTTTCTTTATGGGCAAGGGAACAGATGCCGCCCAATGTTTGTGCTGTTCTATTCTTGAGTCTATTGAAGTGGGCAATGCCTGTAAGCTTGGTGTCCAAGATTATACCAAGATATGTGTAATGAGCGACTACCTCAAAGGGGACTCTATTCATTTGCCAGTTAATTCTAACCGCCTTTTTTCGTTTGAAGTGAAACACCACGATCTTGGTTTCAGAAGTGTTTACCTTATGAGTGAGTTAGCTGCCGAATAAGTGTAAAGATTATTTAGTGCTGTTTAAAGCCCACCTGGAGTTAAATCGAGGAGTGCAATGTCGTTAGCATAACCCATCCATTGAAACACTTCATCTCCTATTTTAGGAAATATACAGGTTGGATTCACCAATGCTTTCCCCATGTCATATAAATACAACCTGAACAACATGGGAGCAAATGTGCATCCTTGCTTGACCCCCCTGTTAGTATTAATCCCGCTGGAGGTCCCTGCTTTGCTTTCCAGCCGCACCCTAACTCTAGTATCATTGTGCAGCATCATAATCATTTTTAGCAAGCCAGAAGCTCTCCCCCAGCTAATCAGCTTCCCCCAAAGTCTTGCTCTATCAACCGTATCAAAGGCAGCACTGTAGTCTATTACGAGTCAGCCATGATTGTTGGATAACGGTTGTTAGAGCCAAGGCGTTGATTGTGGTGCTACAGCCCTTCCGGTAACCGGTTTGGTTTAATGGTATGATGTTTTAAGCCTCCACCCAACTGATTCATTCTGCAAGAAGGACCCAAACAAACACCTTGTCTGGGACATCAAGCATCACCAAGAAGCGGTAATTGTGAGGATCTGAATTGGGCTCCTTTCTTTAGTAAAGGGACTAACATGCTATCATGCCAAGATTGAGGAATGGTCTGAGTGGTTGCAATGCAAGTAAAGATTTGATTCAGAACGTCAGCCCATAATGGGAAATCATCTTTTATCAATAAATTGTAAAGACCATTGGGGCCAGGTGCACGAGAAGATTTGCTGATATTAATCAGTCTGGCAACCTCCTCCTTACTTTCAGTGTACGTCCAGACTCCAAAAGAGTGGTCGATGCAAATTGTTCCAGTGTGTGTCCTCCAAGAGTGCTAGAGATATGCAAAATCCAAACCTCTGGCCAAATGCATACTCTATGGAATCTGAGGCAGAGTCTGCTAAAGCAAGTAACTCTCTGTGATGTTGTCTCTTTTTATCCCTGGCCTCTTTATCAAAGCCATGTCTGGGTTTTCTGTTCAATCATGTTGCCCTCCTGTTTTTTCTCACAGATTTTTCAGAAATACTCTCTCTGTCAACGTAACACACTTTTCATATTTTGTCAGGGTAGAAGCACCCACCTGTAGATAACCTGAGAAGGAACAAAATATTGAAATACCTTATGAGCTCCATTTAGTGCGATGTTAATTGAGAGTGTCTCAGACACATTAGCTTTAGAGACAGACCCCTCAAAATCAAAACTCAGGATTATGGGAAAATGTTCACTCCTCATACGATGATACAAACATATGTCAATTATCAGAGAGGGAACATGGGTCACAAGCACATAGTTAATAATACTAGAGCTATTGATGGAAGTCCTAGTAAATTGAGGAGGACAATCGGAGGGATGTGCACCACTTATCATAGCAAACCCGTTACAGTAGAACAGGGGTGCCCAACCAATGTCACGAGGACAGGAGCAGTCCAGCCGAGACTCATGGACTGCACCAGAAGAATGAGTGTCATTTGCTTCAGCATCTACCCTTTGATTTCTAGGGATTCTAGAGTTAAGATCGCCACACAGAAAAACAGGGGAGAAACATGTCTCAGTACTGAGCAAACTCTCCAATTCTTTTAAAACAGTTGTCCAATATAGGGAGCATCGTAGACATTAATAAGGATGATTTCTTTAGTCCCCATAGCAACAGTGTATACCATTCTTCCTGCGAGAATATTAGGTGAATCACAGTGGATCTCTGTCAGTAATAGAGGTTTCTTTACACCCAAAAGTAAGCCCCCTTAGGCCTTCCGACCCTTCCTTTAAATGCAGATTAATCTACGGTAATCCACCTGTCCAGGACCATTGGCTCAAGGAGCCAGGTCTCCTTGAGCGCAAAGACACTGAAAGTATGGCTGTCCTGCTCATATAAATGTTGATGCCCCCTAGTATTCCAACTGAGTAACAAGGAGGAATTGCTAGGAACCCTGTAATTCCCTCTGACGAACCAGCCCAGCCAACCATTGCCAATGTTATTCATCATCAGTTGAACCCAACCAACTGCCCGCCAGGCCCTGCGCAACCAGACAGTTATTCAGAGGAACAGCCACAGATGGTAAAGATGTTCGCATGGGTAGGCAGGATTGGTCATTATCCTTCTTAGTATTGATATTAGTGGGAATTACACACCTACTTAACACACCTCCTGTATTACACAAATTTGGAGGTTTTTTGCATTTGACTACAGTACACTCGTAGCCAACCCAAAGAAATTGCTTAGAATAATCAGTCAAATAATCAGTCATTGCATCAGTGTAAAAATAAACCAAGGATGTAACAAACTCCTCCTCTTCACATTGATATGCAATCCTAATATCACTGCTCTCAATGATATACAAAGGAATAATGGAGGGAAACAGTTCCATCATCTGAGAGGGATTCAGATAATCATGTTGATCCTTACGAAAAAAAAGACCTTTAATTTGTAAGGCCTTCTCCATGTTTTCAATATCACAGTTAGAAGAAGCCATTCAGGAAATTTTGATTGTTGAACATGTGTCCATTTTAACCTCCACTGTCATTACAGATTTGCCTGATCATGCTGGGGCAAGCATGTTCATCGTGGAGGCAGAGGTCAAGACAGCAGGAATAGAAAACAGTAGTTTTAAATTATAGACTAGTACCAGCTCCTGTTGAGATCTGGGGTAGTTGCTCCAAGTTTTTGAGTTTTTCGACGTGCACCACGTTTCCTTTTACCAACAGTAGACAAATCCAGTATGGATGAGTCTACGATAACAGACTTGGCCTCTTGACCTTTCACATCTGTTGGAATAGCTAAAGGAGCAGCATTTTTTAGGGTGGATGAATCACTCATATTCTCAATAGAAAGGGATGTCTGAACTGCACATTTAGGCTCAGACCTCTTAAAGCAAATGTTCACCACGTTCCCCCTCAGTCGTGCCCAGACCTTTCAAAACAAAAGGTTCAACAACACTTACAGGGGCTACCTTCCCCAAGCTTAATTCACATCCTTTAGGGGTTCCCTCCCCCTAACTTATTACACTTCTGGTCTCCCTCAGTCGGGCTCGGACCGTTTCCTGATGTTGAAGACTTTCAATTGGGCGTTGCTTTCTTTACAAACCTCTGCAGGACAACTTTGACTTAACACAGCTCAACACTCTTGTATTGTTTGCCACGGTGCTTCTTGGTCTGGACAGTTTAATGTCATAAGCATCAAAGTTCAACGTTCACCTTTTTACTCTCCCCTTCTCTCTGGGTTAATTCTGATCACTTTCCTTTTACAGTTCATTCACTTTATCGCTACAAACATTTCACCTTTCACAGAGACTTTCAAGTGGGCTACTTCCTGTCGCCAGACCACTCCATTACTCAATATCGCTGTTTCCACAGCTATCCTTACTTCAAAGTTAATTCGCAGGTCTTCCTTTCTTTGTGTCTCATCCACACACGTGCAGCCTTCAACTGTGCAATATAATGTTGCACTTCAATCTTTCCTTAACACACACCGGTCTTTCATGTCACTTGTCAACTCACCAGCTGTGTGTATTTCTTTCTTGTCTTTACAGTTCTTCAATTTACGAGTCAAGATTAGTACCACAGGCTTGGCCTTGCCTACCCAACTCTGCCGATCACCCGGGAGAGTCGCTGGCCTCCTTGAAAAACATTGCAGCCTTCTTGCCTGGGGTACGGCCTTGTCCACATTTCTTTCATGGCCTTTTAGAGGGAACGATCTCCTGCAGGGAACTCCTGGGGTCCTCGAGCCATTACTCTTGTCCTTCGGTCCGTCGCTCTGTTCCAGTAGGTTCCCCTTCATCCCAGAGGTTCTGCTCTTACTCGTGTTCCACCTTGCTCAGAGTGTGTCTCTATGTTCTGCCTTTTATCCGTATGAGGAGAGCTAATTGGTATCAGATGCATGCACTTAAAGTCAAGTGCCTGGCTTTGCCTGGCCCGATTAGGAGGACATGTCCAAAATGGTATGGAAGAGTTAGCCTCTTTAGTCTCAATTGACCTCTTCCTCGTCCCAGAGTTTGTGTGGAAACGGGTGGCGGGAGGACGAATTGGGACATCAGACAATCCTTCAAAATAGGATGGGTTAAGTGCACAGGAAAGGGGGGGGAATACTGTGTCTCACCATGGGTCGCTTCACATATTGTCCCCAAAGACACCTCACCTAGGTGATCTCCCCGCACTGGTCTGTGAACCTGTTTGTGTCAGAAAGGCGGGGTAGAGTTTCTGAGTATCATACATGGCAGGATGGGGAAAAGGTGTTATGAGAAGGGGGATACCGCGTTTCACCCGTCGGTGTCCCACTTCCACTCTCAGAGGACCCCATCCAGGTGATCATTCCTCACTGGTCCACCCCCAGGAACTGGATCCAATAGCGTTGGCTGTGTGCTGGCCAACTGGATAAGAGATCCCCGGAGACTATTCAGTGAGACATCTTCAGATTTCTCACATACCCTTCCTCCATGCAATGTAGCCACATTTGTTTCACAGGGGAACCGGGAAATAAAATCTACAATTCCCTGGTCTTTTCATTTTCGGTTTTCCACAGTGTGCTCCGAGACCCCCAACCGCCCATAGAGTCAGAGTTTGCTCAGGAGCACTTTAAGACAAGATAGCTGCACCCATGTGAACGATGGGGGTGCAGATTCATTGCTCCAACACCAATCAATAAGGACAACTCAACGGTTTGGCAAAGGGAGTCCGTTTAATGACAAGTACAAAAAAACAGGGCGTTATGAATATCAGCAATGGTGCGATCTTCCTTCTCTTTCAACTCCAACGAACTTCATAAAAATCATAACATTTATACTGAAAACTTGTCATCATTGACATGTTAACACTCAAAAGTTAACATGCAATTCAATTGGTTCAGAAAATGTGACTTTACTACAGGTACTATATCTGTATATGGTAATGGAGTGTAGGGATTGGGTAAACACTGTCAGGTGGGCATCTAAGCCCTACCTTTAAAATGACTACTGCAGACGTCACTACATGTACAACGTCCTAATGGTTCCACTAACTATAGGACCCTCAATTACTAGGTCCACTGTGATTGGGTTGGTACCGACCCCATGCATACATTTTCACTTCACTTAGCAGCACGCAGAATGGTCGACCAGGTGCAGGGTGCCCCTCAGCTCACCCGGCCTTCCTCCAATCAATCATTACTTTAGTGGCTATGTGTCAATTATTTAGCAGTGGTCGGCCTCGAGACTGCATCTTTTGCCTCGATATCTTTTCCTGGCTCACAGCCATGCCTAGGTGTGGGGGTCTTGCTTCTGTTCATTCAGCTGGTCACGTGATTCAGACACTGTGGATTTGCCTTTTCTTCAACAATTTGTGTATTTGATTTTATGTTCACCCACCACCTGCCTTCGCCTTCTTATTTTTCTCCTTCAAGGCAGTATATTCTGGCCCTTGCTTCAGTTCATTGTAGCTACTGCTCATTCATTTTGATGGATACGACCTTGGTTCCCTAGCAACGAGTTGCCTCTGCTGAGTTTCGTTTCTGCTGCTCAGCTCCTGATCTTGTTGAATGTGAAACCTTTCTCGACTGGCCTAAGTAATTTTGGTTAATTCTGCTTTTGTGCAAAGTGAACGTATACTTCATGTAAAGTGCTTTAATTGAGGTAGATATGTATATGGCGCTTGCCGCACTATTCCTCTAATAAGCATAGTAAGCCGCATGATTCCTTTAGCTTTCGTGCGGTTACAAGCATATGCACGCGTGTAAACTGGTCAAATATCTATGCCATGTTTACAGCTTAAGCTTATTTTATTTGACATCGCCTTCACACTCTCAAATCACAATATCCTTATTCATGGTGTTTTTGTCTCTTTATGTAATTCTCTGGTCGTCATTTGTTCTATAGGTGAGTCAGGTTTTGGTTCTTGTGACATCACCATTCATCTTCCATTAAGACCTTTATGGTTTCTTCAGGGACTGTACTCAGACAATCTTCATTTCGTCTCATTTGTTGATATGTCGTTTTCAATGGGTACCTTACCGTCCATGGTTTCCTTGGTACTGGTACTTCAATGGGCATCATTCTACAGATAGGTACCGGACAGAGCCCTACTGCGGCTCTCTGCTGGTTTATTTGCTCATCATACATCACATATCTCGGTGTGAACGTTCCTGGTACTTCAAAATGGACGGTTGGAGTGCAGGCTGTATTTGGGACCTCCTATACACTCCCCCTCTGGGAGATTCATCGATCACTTTTACTTCCTTCTTTGGGCCCATTTTCTTTGGCTCTTCTGTATTCATTTTTACTTCAAAGTCTGGGTCCATTCTTTCGTTATCTTCTGTGTCTGTACATAATGTTCTGAAGAAATGTCTCTTTGGAATCCATATTTTTATTACTCCTTTTAAACTTCCTGCTGTTCTCACATGTTCATCCTTGTTCCATGTCATCAGCTGACAATGTCCATTTGGGCTGCAGTAAACCCATTTTCCCATGTCATTTCTATGCTTCTTAGGATATAGAAATTTTGTTCCCTCAGGTGATTAAATGCTAGATTTCACAAGGTCTCTTATTTATTCATCAGTCAGGTCTTTGTGCTTCCATCCTTGCTCGGCATCAATCATGATCTTCTTTCCTATGGCTTTTTTCACAGTTTTCTGGCACTGGGATATTATTATATTGATGACACAGAATCCTAGAAGTATCATCACTAGCAGGGCTCCCAGGAACTTGAAAGCATCTGCCATCCATTGTGGAACCCATGAGAATAGTGATCCAACCCAACTGTCATCATCAACTTTGTCCGTTTCATCAATCATCTGATTTGGTAAATTTCTCAGCATACCTATTGCTTCTGTTAGAGTTCCATTTTCCTCATTGTGAGAAGGTATAAATGTGCAACATGATTCACTGATTTTTGGGCAAACTCCTCCATCCATGGCTGTGATCATGTCAAGCACATATCTATTCTGGAGAAACATCAGTCGGACTGCTCTTAACTCTTCCTTAATGTTAGGCAGAAACCTGTGCAGTTCCCTCTGGGACCACTGCAAAAGATTTAGGACTACAGGTGTTTGGCAGTCAACCCACTTGGTAGCAGTCTGTACCACACAGATTCACTTGGTAGCTGTGGCTGAGCAGTCAGCCTTCCCTCAAGAAGAGTTAGGCAGTTTACAGAGTATTCACAATAGGTCAAGAGAACACAGTAGAACAAGTAAACACTGACCAGGGCTTGGTGTAAAAGAGTTATAATTATTTATTTAAAACCACATCTAGAAAAACACACAGGCACTAATACTAAGCAATTCAAAAACACGGTCACTAAAAGATATACACTCCCTTAAAAGAATATTAGACAAGTCTTAAGTAAAGCCCCACTTATTTTCAGACAGCGGAGAGCGCTTAACGTAGATGGCACTCTAATAGTTCGTTTTAAAAAGGGAAAGAAGAGCAGAGAACAAGTTGAAACAGATCCCAACACTTTTATCAGAACATAACAAGAGGGAAAGGCAAATTAAAAACCGTGAAGTTAGAGTTCAAGCGGCCGGATCCACTTTCAGAGGATCCAAACGAAATGTGTCCAAGGTCACACGGTTGCAGTGCACAAGAGTCTTGTAAAAGTTCAAAAAGGAGTTGGACCAAAGAAAGGGACCAGTTAGAGGGTCAAGGCGGTCAGCCCAGTCCAGAACGTTAAGGGATTATTATTACCTTGTAGCAATCTTTAGAAAGGGAGGCCTGGCGGACACGGTACCTTTAAGTGGTGAGAACGCTCCAGCGGGGGCAGTTGTTCTTGGAAGCGGGTGCAAGTCAGTGCTTCGTCCAGGGGAAGAGGGGATCTCGTCGTGGAGGAAGACAGGAGTCCGTTGCACTGCCAGGGAAGAAACCAGCCGCAGAGTTTCTCAGGTACAAGGAGCGGTCCGGTGATTCGCAGTTCAGTGGTGAGTGGTTATCCGGCCGCCGGGGTGCTTGGCACGGGCAGTTCGACCACAAACCGGGCTGGGTGCGAAGAAAGGAAGGTAAACTGGTTGTGCCCACCAGTCAGGGGAAGAAGCCTCTCCAGCCGGGAGATCTTCTCTGTCGTCGGGAAGTGGTGAGTCGGTTCTGCAGGGCTCCACCGATGGTGTCATGGTGGTAGGTCAGCTCAGCTTCTCCCTCATCGGACTCTCAGGTCCTGTGGCGACTTCTGAAGTTCCAGTCCCCAAAGCCCTGCTTTTGTGCAGAAAACCCCCATTCACTCAGCCTAGATGTCACTCAAACATGCTAAGTGGTGAGCCGGCCGGCTCACCACTTGGGCCAATCACACAAGAGTGCGACTTGAGTTACCAAGGTAACTCAGTCCAGGGAGCCTAAACCCCCTCCCATACCCCCTGTGGTACCCAGACAGAGTGGCACCACTTTTGGAGGCTTCTGTGGAGAACCCCGCCAAAATGTGGAACAAAGGGCTCGACTTGGGTTGGAGTCACAGAAGAGAACACAAACGCCATTTTAGAATCGAGTCTTGGCAAAAAATACCAACCAGCGAATTAATATTAATTAAATAAACCGGCGGTATGTTCGAGGCTATGAGAATTAAATAATTAAAGTTGGTAGCCTCGAACAATGGGAAAATCCCATAGGAAAATATTCGCGGTCGAATATAAAAAGTAGTTTCCACTGCCACCAGTCAAAACTCGATCAGGGGGGACGGAGACGTGCCTCCTTGACTAATAGACCCCGGGGCAATCGAATTGCCTCGACCAGTACGTCCACAATATGATGGTTTGTACTGGTTTCTGTTAATAATTTGGGACTAGTAAAGCCAATGGTGACTTTACATGCCCTGGGAGACAGTAGTCAGTCCCAGGGTATGGAGTCTATGGTGGGGTGTCACTATGACACCCCTGTGTTACTGCACGGAGGGTGCTGTGTAACACACATAGGAAAAACATATGAGACCCTATGGAGTAAAGGACCCCATAGCCCATAAAACACATTACCAGTCAAAGGAATACCATAAATCAAGAGTGGGAGAAAAAGAGTGTCACTCTTGGCAGGAGGAAAAAAAACAACTCCAGAAATCCAGCAAAGCTGCTGGGGGACTCACTAGGTTAGGAAATTCAGCCTAAAGAGAGAATTCTCCCTAACACTTAATCACGTTGAATCCTTTTATGGTTGTGTTGATTGTCTGTGGTAACTCCCATCTGGTTATACGCAACCATTTAGTATTTGCTCCAACTTGAAATCTTGGCATGAAAATTGTTGTGAATACTGATGAGGTGAGACTAAACAGCCTGTGTTCGTATGGGATTGCATGAAAGGCTTCTTCTGATTTGGCAGAAAAGTAATATTCTCTCTTCATTCGGGTTATTAGTTCCACAGATCTCCTTTTCCTCAGGTATGCATCAGCTTTTGGGAAACTGTCAATATTCAGGTCACTTTTTTCGGGATCACCAATGCTGGAACATGGACATTCACTATTGTGCATATGCCTCCCCAGTTTCTCGGCAGTCTGATGTATGCTTTGGATCCACATGCCCAATAATGATCCATAAACACTGCAGTTCCGTGCATCATTCCAAGAGCATCAAAGATTCATCCACAGTTCTGATTCTCTCCCATCTTCCTTGTGCTATTATTCCTGAAGCATGATTTTGAGCTCTCCAGTGGTACTATCTTTAGGGGTCCTCCTCTGTCTTCGACCCATGTCAGCAGTTTTGCAAGTCTTGGCCATCATTTTTTTTTTTATTGTAATTTTTAGTTTAATTTACAAAGAAAATAACTTTTTATTACACAATTCCCTCTGTCTTTTTCTTGACAATCCATCATGTTGCTGCACATTTTACTCTGGTCAAAGTCGCATTAGATTATTGGCAGGATTAAGTCCATGTAATTTATCACTGCACATGTTAATTGTGTGTTTGTTCCGGAGATTTTATAGTTCCACCATTGTTCTAGATCGTCATCTATTGGAGCAAATCTTGCGAGGTGCAATGTCCTTTCGTCCTTGATGGCTAGACATTCAATTATTAGGTGTTTTGCTGATTCGGCAGCGTTGTTGCAGTATCTGCAAAGAATGTCCGTGATGTCAGGGTCCCGATTCATCATTCGAACTACTTTGGTCTTACGTAGGTTGAGACGAAGTCTCATGAATTGATTGCGATGGTATCGCGAAGGAAATTTACATAAGTATTTCGGAGTTTCACCAAGACCATGCGATGAAGTTCCCAGGTCTTGTATAGACTTCAACTTTTTTCGCTTTGCTTCATTTTGGATCCAATTCCAACGGCTCAATTTTGTTTTTGCCCTTTGTGGCATATTTATCAATAGCTCTTCTTTCAACTCTGCAGATCGCATAGTTGCATTCAGTTTTCGTTCCCACACGCAGATTAGATCCGACTTGTTGGAATTGGTGTTTTTTTGCAGTATTTCATAGGGACCGGCTACTTGGGCCATTCTCATTTTCCGCCATGCCGAGATAGACTTCCATAGCACTGTGGCATATAACGGCTCTAAGCCCAGTTCGTAGCGGATCGCTACTATTGAAAGATTCTGCAGAAGACGTAGTGCTTTCCGCCAGAACTTGCCCTCTAGCTTACACCAGAAATCTGCGAGTATATTCCAACCTCCCTCGCTGCCAAACGTTAGGGCCGGCACAACTTTTTGCAGGTAGAAGGAGAGTAATGGTTTTAGCGTAAATTTGCCATATGCAGCATGGAGTTTCAGCCCTTGCAAGGCAAACATTGTAGTTCGCGTTAATAGGTTTTGGGTCCAATTCCATTCACGAATTATCGAATAGAGTTTGTGACCTCTATTTTCTCTTTATTGAGAGACCAACTGAAATTTTTTTTGCTCCCTTTATGTCTGATATTAATTGCCATGATCTTTGATTTCTTGGTATTTATTAGCAGGTCATTGTTGTTACAGTACTTTTGAAGAGCGTCTAAAGAACGTTGAAGTCCAATGTGTGTGGTGTCTAAGAGGACTATGTCGTCAGCATATATGACCCAGGGTACATGATGGTTGTTTATCTTCGGGGGGGAATGTCCTTGGTTCAGTTAGGGTGATAGATAGATCCGATATAAAAAGTTTGAACAGTAGAGCTGCAAGAGGGCAACCTTGTTTTACTCCTCTCTTTGTAAGGATTGTATCAGAGAGGTCTCCTTTTGCATTCAGTCTAACCCGGAAGGAAGTGTTTGTGTACAATGCCATGATAGGTAGCAGAATCTCAAGAGGGCAAGACCATGATAGTAATTTTTCCCATAACTTCTGACGATTGATGGTATGAAAAGCTTGTTTCAGATCTATGAAGGCGAGGAACACATTATTGCCACTCTTGATGGCTTCCAGTTTTATGGTATTTAGAATTATTAGATTCACTTCTACGCCGACTCCCTTGGTGAATCCTGTTTGGCGTTTGTCAATTATCTTTGCTTGGTCGGCCCAGAGTGCTAGTTTTTTTTGAAGGAAAGCGGCAAATATTTTTCCGATGGTATCAAGCAACGTGATGGGGCGATAGTTTGTCGGATCGCTACGGTCTCCTTTTTTGAAAATTGGCACAACAATTGCTGTATTCCAGGATTCTGGTAGGGTTTTACATGTAGCGATCCTCTCAAACAATGTGGAGATGAATCTTGCCCACAGAGAACTATTTGTTTTCAGCATCGCGTTGGAAATACCATCTGGGCCAGCGGCTCTGGAATTATTTAATTTTTGAATGGCGCGTTTGATGTCCTCCGCTGTTTCAGGAGTGGGCCAATTACAAGAGTTCCCAATTGCTGGTTTTGTGCATTCGCTATTTTGTATATCAAAGACTGCTGTGTAATGGGAGACCCATCTTGCGTCATTTACCCCATTCGCCATATCATAGGCTGATTTAACTGATCCAGTATTTATTATTTCCCATAACTGACGTGCGTCTTTTTGCAAAATGGTCTTCAGCATGATTTCCGCTTGCTCCTGATCGCGCTGGGTGTTGAATGCTTTTAGCCAATTTCTATAGCGCAGCCGCCGCTTTTTCATTTGGTCGGCACTTTTTTTGCCTTTTCCTTTCTTTATCTTTGTTAGATCGCTGCGTAGTTGTTTCTTAGCTGAGCACAGGATTTCGCTGAAAGGATGTCTATTGATTACATGATGGATCTTTTGATTAGCGATGTCTGCTCTGAACTGCATCAGGAGCGGGCTATAGTTGATATTTGGAGTCGCTGTAGCGGTTGTCACGTAATTTTCAGTGAACGTGGACAGTTGTTTGGCGTTAATTTTCAGCCTTGATCCTGAGTTGTTTGTCGTAATCGGCTCCGTATATTTGGCTTCTAGTCGTGGCACCGCCATATCGTGCCATGTCATCATTAATGTATCATGATCACTTATTGTCAATTTTACTGTTGTCAGGTGAATGATTTTGCTTAATAGATTTCTCGATGTCCAAATATAATCTAGAGTTTTGTTACTCGATCCACGGTGCCATGTCGGTGCAGCAGGGATGTCTCCATTTGTGCAACCATTTAGCATCGAAGAGTTTCTTGTCGTCATCTCGTTCATCCAGCGAGCGCCTCTGTCGATTGCATCGTCAGCTGACAGGATGTTTGTTTTTTGATGTGATTTGCATTCCGTGAACCAAGAGTAGTTTAGATCACCGCAAATTATTATTCTTGGTTCATTGTAAGTGATTAAACAATCATCGATCAATGCAGCGACAGTAGTTATAAATTTGATTTGGGAGATCATCGCTGGATTCCAATACACGTTGATGATTAACATGTGGTCTCCCGGCCCCTTATTGATCATCGGTAATTTTACCGTTGTTGCTTGAATGAAGAGGTTCGGGTTTATGGCTTTTATAATGGCCCAGTTTAAGTTGTTTTTGATCATCGTGATGAGCCCAGCGAATGGTCGACCAGACTCATTCTTGCCCGCGGCGTTGAACAGTATTGTGTATCCATCGCATGATGGTTTAAGCCTGAGCCACGTTTCTTGTAGGCATATAAGCGTACAATCATCAAATTGTGAACATTTCTCCTGGAATAAATGGGTGAATCCTCTTGTGTTCCAAGAGACCAAGCGGTGAGTGACGATCTTTCCAGGGATCGTTTCCTAGAGGTCCCTTCTCTTCAGAGCTTTGGAATTCCAGCGTGAGTTTGAAGAGACTGTTTGGGCCGACGTGGGTGAAGATCTTAACTGGTCTCGTAGATCAGCGCGTTTTCGCTCATCGTTCTGTTGGGCGAGTAGGCTTGATTTAGGTCTCGTTGATGGGGGGCACCTTTGTCTGAGAACTGTACTTCAAAGCCAAAAAGTAGCAGATCCTCTTTTGCGTCGAGTAATTGTCTGGCAATTAATTTTGACTTAAGGTGTAGAGTAACCCAGTCTAATCTTGCCTCTGACATGTATTCCATGACTACAATGTTGTCGGAATCAATTGTGCGTAAAGTAGGTATTGTGTGCAATAGTTTGATGATATTGCGGCGATTGAGGTTTACCTCATTTTGGTCGCTTAAGACATTTTCGAGTTGTAGTTTCCAGCTGTTGCACTTTACTGATTTGACAAATTGGTGGGAGCTTGTTTTGTTTTGCCCATCACATTTGGCTTTTTGAGCTCTTGTCTGTTTAGGATTTGGATTTCCTGGTAAAGGGGAAGTGTTTCACCGATTTTGTTCTTTACAGTGTTTATCTATAGTAGCTGCTTTAGCAGACTCGGCTACGACCTGGGAATTACTGCTTATTCCCTTCGTTTCTGCGTTAGTTGGCCGAGGGTTTTGTGGTCTCTTATCAGCTGTTGTCTCAATTAATGTGGCCACATCCTTTTTTCTATTTTTGTTATCCCAAATTTTTGCCATGGGTTCCTCGGATCCGTCGTCCACTGAGTAGGTCGATAGGTCGCAAAGATCTATCGACTGCTCACTCTTGGACTCTTCTTCATCACTTATCTCTTCTCTCGCTCTCTTATGGGCCGTATTTGCCTCCGTATTCGATTTGTTTTCCTTTTCTCTTTTTTTGTTTTTTCCGTTTAGCAGGTTTCCGTTCTTCGTCGCTTGATTGAACATACTGAGGGGCGGAGGAGTTGTGATATTCCTTATGAATCTTTTTGCCTCATTAGTTCGTGGTCTCTTTGCTTTTGGTTCAGTTCTTGCTTTAGGACATTTGGCTATTGGCTTAGATTCAGCTTGGGATTTTTTTCCGTCTGCTACCTTTATCGTTTTTGCTTGCCCTGAAAAAATGCCAAAGGACAATTTGGTAGTCAGGTCGTGCACGTCTGGGTTAGTATGAGCTTGAGCATCGAACGTGCTTGGTAATATAGTTTCTTTTATCGATACTTTCTCAGTCTCTTCTGACAATTTGACATTCCCTGTCTTGCTCGTTGAAGTTGGATCGAGGGTTTCCTTCTCTTCACGTGCAGGACTCGATCCCATTGATGCGGCTAGTGCCGTCTTTGAAGTCATATGCTTGGTTACGGGTGTATTCAATGCAAGCGACTGTGTTGCAGTTTCCATTTCAATGTGTTCAATGATCGAGGACTCTTTAGGGGTGTGCATAGGCCCATTTGGATTTGGCACTAGCTTCATTATCGATCTTAGGTCAGTCGAACTACACGCCTTTTCCACCCTAGGATCATGTTTAGATGTTGTATTATGTCGCATCCATTTTGTGCATTCTATGACGGCCTGCATCAAATCGGGTTTATCATTTGATTCTTGTCCTGCAATATCGCTTAAGCGCAATTGCCAGCATCGTGAGGCATCGGCTTCATAATCAAGTCTCTTGGTGATATTTTGCGCGAGCGTTTCCAGCGTACACATTTTGGTATTTAGTGTAGCCAGCACTAAAAGATGGTCTTTTAAAGAGTCATGCAGGGCTTCGTATAACTTCATAAATGGAATCATGGCGATCGACGTTGCTGCTAGTACGTTGTTGTGAATTTGTACACCAGCAGCAGTAGACAAATGAGCTTTGTTCTTGGCATCAGAGTCTGTTTCACTATCAAGGGTGGACGATGCGTCTAAAGATTGTAAGCACGCTTTTGAAGTCTTGTTTATTTTGACGAAAGTGTTGGATTTCCTTCTGTCTTCATTGGCCGTAAATGTTATCACAAGGTTTTCCATATTTTTGAATGAAGCTGTCTTCTAATCTCTCACGCATCGTTAGGAAGTCGGCTTTCAGTCTTTCAGTTAAGCGCGCTTCTCTCGCGGCCAACTCTGATGCAGACGGCTCCTTATGCCTTGGAGTTGTATTCGCATGAGCGGCCGCATAACCAGGGCCCCCTCCGACTTTTTTAGTCAATTCTTTATTTGGGTCAAGCTTTGCTTGTTTTTTAACAGGGGAGTCTTTGTGCTTTATTTCAGTGACATACGTGCGTTTTAGGGGTCTGGGGTCACTTAGTAGGTCTACGTTAGTTCTCAAGCTATCTGAGGTGTATAAACGGTTATTCCTGTTAGCTGGAATGCCTTGTATCGAGGGAGTCGGGATACTTGAGCCATGGGTTTGAGAGAGTGTAGACACGTCAGGCTCACGATTTTGGCCTGCCTCAAGGGCTTCCTGCACACCCGCGGCTTGTACGTTTGTTAAGCAACCGGGGTCGATGGAGAGTCTGGCTGTTGGTGCCGCGTTGGTGAACGTGGCCGAAGGATCTTCGATGCTGTTCTCGCTCGTCATTCGTAGCGCTAGCAATTCGGAGTCAGTTACATCAAAGGGTGATTCGCTCGCGTCAATATAGACTGACGGCGACGGTAGAACTGGGTCTACAGCTGTTGATGTTTTGTTCATTTTAGTCGTTTCCGATAGCTCGCACTGTGTGATGGTTCCGGCTGGATTCCCTGTTTCAGGTAATCGATTGTCTTGACATTGTTGTGCTTCATGCACCTGTACTATCTGGGGGTCCTGGAATGCAGTGGGGTCTGCCTTTTTTGCTGCCACTGTTGCCAGTAATTGTAATGACGGTATTGCTGAGTTGTCTTTTTTACATGGGACAACATATGAATCGGAGTTTGCAGCAATGCTTATCTGTAACTCCAAACTATTGGTCAAGTTACGGCGCAGCTGCAATACTTTGAGGCGCGTTTGGGGGCCAGAGGGCGAAGGCTGGGACGGTGGCGGGGGCATAGACTGATTTTGGGGTGCCCCGCCTAGATTAACAGTCGAAGCGCCACGAGTCATTTGGTCAAAGCGTGAGCCGCGAGAGCTACGGTAGACCAGTAAGGCTTTTCAGTGACTCACAATCACTGTTTGCAATAGGCGGCAGCTCCAACAATAGATAGCCGTGAATTCGAAATTTGTGTGAAGGCAGGGTGGAGCAGGTAAAAAGAGCACCTTATAAATGCTATTTGCTATTTGCAAGTAATTAAAAAAAAAATGGCAGGGAGACAGGGAGAGAGTGAGGAGAGTGGGGAGAGGGTCGAGTGGATAGAGTAGCTAGAATGGCAAGCGTTCGGATCTTACCCACTCTGCCTCTGCTGTGAGCCGCACTGTCTCGGCGATTCAGCGGTTCCGCTCCTAAACCGCTCCGTGGTCGCTCCGTGGCCTGACGAGCTCGTAGTAAGCAGCAACAGACAGCAACACACAGACCCAGGCGGCCCTTCGGCACCGGCACCGGAGTCAAATGCCAGCGCCAACGCCAACGTCCTCAACACCGCGGTCCTCAACACCGCGGTTCCCCTTCCTCGTCTCGTCTCGTCAATTAGAGGAACGGACCCTGGCCAACGCTCGTCACCACGTCTGTCCGTCAAGCCGCACTGAATCGTTAAGCAGTGAGACAGCCGCTTCCGACAGATTCTCCATAATTGCTTGCATATCCTATGTGAATTTTCACTTGCTTCCTTGCAGGCTCCGAGGACCATCCTCGGAGTAGCAAATTACTACTCCTTTCTCCGATCCGTCGAGTGAAAGCACTGTTCCCCAGATTTGCATTTGACCTCTGTTCTTCCAACTTTGAGTCTCTTCTGAGGTTTTTCCTTGGACATTTAGTCTCTGGATCACTTACCATTTGATGTCTGCTCTTTTCACTCCAGGTTTCTCGTACCTGATCACATGATTCCTCGTATGAGCTCTGTCTCTGGTCTTTATGTCTTGAACATAATCATCTTCATCAGGATCAGTTTTTTAAGTTGCCCATTTCAGTGAGGCATCACTACCCATGAACTGGCCTCTGGTTTTGCACATTGCTACATGTGAAAGACAGTGTGTTGTCTGGACATCAACTTCTATAGCTACGAAGATCTTGGACTTCCCCATGCTGTATGGTTGGAGTGCACACACAAAGCATTCCCCTTCTGAACTTCGTCTTCCAACTTCCTTCATGTGTTGGTACCAAATGTTGTTTCCCAAATGTGCTGTGCTGTCCAGGTAATCGTTTAGTCGTTGTTGTCTACGTGCAGGCTTCTCTTGATTCTTAATGTTTTCATGTAGTTCGTTATAACTACATCCCTGAATGCATCTATATGGCTCTTTCTTACTGGAGGATTCTCAGGTATCTTTGTCCATGGTGCAGGCCTCCTCATCTGTGCCATGTGAGTAGACCCAAGTCTGGCAACTCTCTCCTTGTCTTCTTGCATCCTTTTCCTGCTGTTTATAAATGCCCATCTCATCCACCTTGACATTGGTCCAGTATATGGCTGTATTGTGGAGCTTGTACTTGTCCCTTTTACTTTGGGAATTCGGTTTCTTCCATTTGTCTTTCCACTGCACTTGTAGTAGAACTTAGAACTTCTCATAGTAGGCAGTCTCTTCTTCTCTAATGCTTTGGATTGTGGTTCTGTAGTCATTGACATTATGCCTGGCGTGTGTTCATTCAGTGTTTGTGTGCGTGTGGTTGTCAGTAACATTATTTCATTCACTCTCTGCCGACCCTGTCTCTGGCTTTTCGATTTGCTTGTTACCACAAGTGTGTGTGTGTGTGTGATTGCTTATCACATCCATCTCAAGTTCACTCACTCCATTATCAGATGTCCTACGGATTGGTATCACTATAAAAGGTCTGGGTACTTTTGTGGGTGTCATACGTGCATCATTAGGTGGATGTACTGGGATTGGAACGCTTCGTACACCAATAGAAAATGCAGTTCTGATCGTTAATGACAGTAAAATGATGATAAATATAATACACAAATACATTATGCCCCTGTAGGTTAGGCGACAGTATTTACGTCCAGGGAACTGTGACCATCTCTCCTCCTGCGGGAGAACAAGAGTACTGTTCTGGACTCCCATCTCAATCATCTGTAAAATGTGTTAACTTTTAATGCACATTTTAACCAATGTTATTTCTAGGTTCTGCCAGTTCTGCTTGTAAGTCGCAGATACTAAACAATTGTCTCTCTTTGCCGGATCAATGGTTTTGCCGGTTCAATGGTTTGTCTATCGTCTCTGGATACAGTTTCTTTTTCTATATAAATGTCAAAATCAAATAATAATTCAGTAAGTCTCTTTACTGTGCATGTTCAAAATATACGTGTTCAGAGTCAGTTCCTCTTATCTGCTTCAATCCTGAAGACATGCTATGTCCTTGTCAGTACAAAAAATAAACGAACAATAGAACAAATGCAATCTTTGACAATGCCTTCTCGATCTGTCCCTCGGTGGAAATTTTACAATCTTCTCAAATAGTTCTGCTGATGGTTAGAAAGTTCGATTTGCATCACAATTCCATGCAGGAGCATGCCCATCTATTTGTATTTGTATTTGTATTTATTTATTTATAAAGCGCAGCCAGGCCCAGGGGCAAACGGGCGCATAAATTAGATCTGGTTACAGTTGCAATTGAAAGCAGTCAATAAGGGTTACGTTACATTGCAGTTACAGGTGGGTACAAACTTAGTCATGCAAATGCATATATACATAGTCAAGTATAAGTACATTAATTACAAAAGTGTGCCAGTGACAGTCGATCATGCTGGGATCAGGCGGTTAGGCTGTCATAGAGTCCATGTTGTGAAGCCAACACTTCGTGTTATGTTTAAATAGGTTAAATGAAGGTTCTGCTCGCAAAAGCGCAGGTATTGTGTTCCATAATTTAGAGGCTTGTACAGGGAAGCTAGCACCACCCGAGTTATGAAGTTTAAATCTCGGTATGGACATAGTGTTAGCTTGTGCTGCTCTAAGTGGTCTTGAAGAAGTGTGAGGTGTAAGTTGGTTGGTGAGGTAGGCTGGTGCAAGGTTGGCCCTGGCTTTATGTGCAAGGGCCAGAGTTTTAAGGGATATTCTGTGCTTGACTGGAAGCCAACGTAGTTTGCGTCTGGTCTCCGAGATGTGCATCTTTTTGGGGATGTTGAGGGCAGCTCTGATGGCATTATTTTGAATTACTTGCAGTTTGTTGATAATTTTGTAGCTAGTGCCTAAGTAAAGGGCATTACAATAGTCTATCTTGGATAGGACTAATGCTCTAGCAAGAGTAATGCAATTGGGTGAGGAGATGAACGGCCTACATGCAGTGATCAGCTTGCAGGTGTAAGCGGCTGATGATGCTACTGCATTAGTTTGTTTGGAGAAGGATAAGGTGGCATCGATGTAAACCCCAAGGGTTTTGGTGTTATTTGACACGGGGATGAGATTGCCATCTATGGTGAAGGATTTAAATGCGGGATTGAGATTTTTGAGTTTGGCGTGAGAGCCAAGGATGATCAACTCGGTTTTTTCGTCATTGAGACAGAGTCCATGATGTGCCATCCATGCTTGAATTACTGAGTAGATTTCATTAAGGGTTTTGCTGTCTGTTTCATAGTTCCCCGAGATAGGAATGAGTATCTGGGTGTCGTCCGCGTAATTGGTATACGTGACACCCAGATAGTCAAGGATATCAAAGAGGGGCTTTGTGAATATATTATAGAGTGTCGGGGACACGCAAGAGCCTTGCGGGACTCCACAGGGTACTGGTGAAGGTTCAGCAGAAGCAGTGGGAGAGAAGACCCTCATGGTTCTGTTCGCCAAGAAGGAACTGATCCAGGCTGTGGCTGCGTCTGAGAAGTGTGCTGCAGTTTTCAAGTGGTGACAGAGTGTTTGATGGTTGACCAGGTCAAAAGCTGCTGACAGATCAAGCAATAAGAGGAGTGCAAGTTTGCCATTGTCTTTCAGGATTTGGATCTGGGTAGTGAGATCTATTAATGCAGTTTCCGTACCGTGTCTCGGTCGGAAACCTGACTGCCTAAGTCCTAGGAGATTTTTTGATTCTAAGTAGGCCTGTATTTGTAAATAGGCTGCTCTATCCAGTATTTTTAATAAGAAAGGTACAGTTGTTATCGGTCTATAGTTAAACGGGTTGGCTGGATCAAGAGTAGGTTTTTTAAGGAGTGGGATGGCCCATGCATCTTTTAGGTTATCAGGCACTACTCCAGTTTTGAAGGAGGCATTGATGAGGTTGGTTATGAATGGTGCCAGGTCGTGCGCAGTAGCTTTGAAAATCGGGGCAGGGCAGGCATCACCTTGGCAATTTGAAGGTTTAAGTTTCCTGATGATGTTTTCTACTTCCCAGATTGAGAGGGGTGAGAAGCTGAAAGGTTTACAAGTTGACTTAAAGGTAGGTGATTTGTTAGGTAATCGTTTGTAGTCCGGGTCAGCAAGTAGCAGGGATTTTTTTGCGTTGATTTTAGATTGTAGGCGAGCTATTTTATCTAATAAAGCCTTCTGAATATTACTACACCATAGTGCATCTGTAACACATTTGTCTGTGGGGGCAATGGGCGATTCTAGTTCTTTCAAAATCTTAAAGAGTTCCTTTGTGTTGGATTCCGCTTGTGTAATCCTTTTGTTATATGTGTCCTTTTTAGCAATAAAGATGGCTTCTTTGTAACTAGAGGAGGCTAGGGTTAGATCAGTCTTATTGGATGCTGTGGGATGTTTTTTCCAATGTGACTCTGAGGTTCTCTTAGCTTTGCGTAATTCTCTAAGCTGCGGCGTGAACCAAGTGTTAAGGTGACGCTGTGGTTTGGGTTTGCGCAATTTTAGGGGGGCAATGGTGTTCAGTGCTTTAAGTATAGCCTGGTTGTAGATATCCACTGAGACTGTGGGGTCAGCCTCTGAGTCGATATTGTTCAGGATGGGGAGTAGTATGGGTAAGAGTTTGTCAGGTGTAATATGTTTCTTATTTCTCGTGCTGGTGGCTGGGGCGATGATAGGCGCCAGGTGAGGTGTATTGGCTTTGATAGAGAAGGTTATTATGTGATGATCCGACCAAATGCATGGGTCATTGGATAGAAGGTCAATAGAGCAATTGAGGAGAGTGATCCAGTCCAGTGTTCTGCCTTTGATATGAGTGGGCTCGTGAATAATGTGCGTGTGACCCAAGTCCGATAAGGTATTAGCTAGGTCATGGGCGTTAGTGTTCTTAGGGTCTTTAAAACCAAGATTAAAGTCCCCAAGTAAGATCGTTTGAGAGTTGGGTTTGGTATCTGTGGTTATGAGTGATGCAATGTCCTCTATAAAGGAGGAGATGGGACCTGGTGATCGGTAAATAAGGTGCAAAGATGCCGTGTGGTTAGGTGATAGAGGTAGCTTAATAGACAAGGATTCAGCAGAGGGGATTTGAGCATCCTGGATGACTTTGATGTCGAATGTATTTCTGAATATGATGGCGAGTCCACCTCCCTTTGTTTGAGTGGTGTTTCTGTCGCATGTAATAATAGCATAATCATTAGGTATAGCAAGTGCCAGAGATGGACCGGAGGCAGCATTAAGCCAAGTTTCCGTGACTGCGAGGAGATCGAGTTTTTCGTGAGATATAAAGTCAGCGATGTCGAGAGCATGGGCAGGAAGAGACCTAGCATTCATCAAAGATGCTTTAATGAGTTTG
This sequence comes from Ambystoma mexicanum, assembly GCF_040938575.1. NCBI lineage: Eukaryota > Metazoa > Chordata > Amphibia > Caudata > Ambystomatidae > Ambystoma > Ambystoma mexicanum. Next base: position 356,132,312 of record NC_090921.1, read on the forward strand.
TCTTTTTGGGAAGATTTTTCAGGTGGTACAGGTAGGTCGTGCAAATGGGTATGGGCTAACTTGACTGAGTCAGTGGTCGAATTGGCAGGGTTGTGGTCAGTATGCGAATGTTTCATGCTGCGGGCTCTTAATCTAAAGTTTCTGGTTAAGATGCTAGGGTGGAAAGAGCATGGAGAGGTAGGTAGGCTAGTTTTAGAATTCAATCTAATGTTTCTATTAGAAATGCTAGGGTGGTGGAAGCATGGAAAGGTAGGTGGGCTAGTTTTGGAATTCAATCTAATGTTTCTATTAGAAATGCTAGGGTGGTGGGAGCATGGAAAGGTAGGTGGGCTAGTTCTAGAATTCAATCTATTGTTTCTAATAGCCGTAGTACAAGGTTGGTTAGGTGTTGGTCTGGTAGCAAAGTGGCGTATCCAGAGTGCTGGATCATCCAAATACGGGTTAGAAGGTGTCATGGTGCTAGGCCAAGAAGTGAGGGTGGTGGTTAACATGAGTGTGCAGGTGTAAGTGTCTTGACTAGGAAATGGATTAGGTTGACTAGTTCAACGTCTAGTGTGGATATACAGTAGGTGGATGAGAGTAGATAGGCACCAATACATGATGTGGGCAGTGTTGCTAGTAAGCAGGGGTTGCAAACGTGGTCTATTGGCGACCATAGGCACAACACAAATCAATCAAATGCGGTCTGTAGGCGACCATAGGGCACAACACTAATCAATCAAATGTAGACTGTAGGCGACCATAAGGCACAACACAAATCAATCAAATGTGGTCTTGTAGGCGACCATAAGGCAAAACACAAGTCAATCAAATGTGGTCTGTAGGTCGACCATAAGGCACAACACAAATCAATCAAATGTGGTCTTGTAGGCGACCATAAGGCACAACACAAGTCAATCAAATGTGGTCTGTAGGCGACCATAAGGCACAACACAAATCAATCAAATGTGGACTTGTAGGCGACCATAAGGCACAACACAAATCAATCAAATGTGGTCTGTAGGCGACCATAAGGCACAACACTAATCACTGTGGTCTATTGGCGACCATAGGCACAACACAAATCAATCAAATGTTGTCTGTAGGCGACCATAGGGCACAACACTAATCAATCAAATGTAGACTGTAGGCGACCATAAGGCACAACACAAATCAATCAAATGTGGTCTTGTAGGCGACCATAAGGCACAACACAAATCAATCAAATGTGGTCTGTAGGCGACCATAAGGCACAACACAAATCAATCAAATGTGGTCTTGTAGGCGACCATAAGGCACAACACAAATCAATCAAATGTGGTCTGTAGGCGACCATAAGGCACAACACTAATCAATCAAATGTAGTTTGTAGGCGACCATAAGGCACAACACTAATCAATCAAATGTAGTTTGTAGGCGACCATAAGGCACAACACCTGATGCAGTGTGGCAGCATCTAAGTACAGAATAGCACATAAGCTGAAGAGGAGTTAGGCATCGCCTGGGTTCGGGTAGGACACTTAAGCTAATAATGCAGAAGGGCAGCAACTGAGTTCCGAGTCGTGCCTAAAGCTACAAAGCTAAAGTGTATTCTAAAGGTAGTAAGCCTAGAGTCTAATGACTATAGATATAGGGTCTAATGGCACCACTGGCTGATCCATGTGGTGTGACAATAGTTGCTTGATACTTCTTAGCAACAATATAATACAGCATACTATGTAGACATCACATTGATCAGGTGTGGATAGGTCACGCTCCTTTAGCAAATACACATCGGCAGGTAGGTTTTGTCTGATTTAAGAGCAGTGAGTACATTCACACATTGTCATCACACTAGAGTTGTGCACATGCATACAAGTCATGTGTCTATCAGGTAAAGTGTAGCATTATGAGCAAATGGATTGTTCATGAAAGTATGCGGCGTAATATTTCTTTTTCAAGCATGCGCTTTACACAAATAGACTTGCGCTTAAAAGCGATCGGCAGTAACGTGGAAGGGTATAACAATGCTTGATTTTGTAGGCCGTGCAGTTCCTAGCAGGCAGTTTACCGGCGGTGGGGAGCGACGCGCAGAGTTAGTGGTGTGTCGATCATTGGTACGTGTGGGAGGTGCGACAGTAGTATATGGCATCCAGGCAGTGTAGGAGGTAGTTTAAGCAGGTCTGCCACCTGGCGTAATCAGGTCGCCTAGTCCTGGTGTCCCGGGGCGAACAGGGGTAGAACAGGGCCTTTTTCCTTGGGCCTTCTTCCTGGTACCGGCTTCCGCCTACCGGTGCACAGGATTGGTGTATGAGCAAGCTGCTTGCTCAGCAACTAACGGCAGCCTCGTTTTCGTGCCGTGATGCGGCCACCATTTTGGGATCAGGCAGGGTCTTGGGACAAAATGGTGGATCTCCTGTGCCGGAGTGTGCAAATGCACAGATAACGCTCTAGGAGGCGACGGGGCTCAGCATTCAGGTGCAGCTGGGTACAAGGAGGCTAGATAGCCATGATTTAGCCTCACCAGATGATTTGATGCCGTAGATGGTAGATGTGTGATGGTCAGGCATCGCAGGCCTGCTCTGCAGGAGTGGAACACTACGGTGAGACGCCGTCGTGAGGGGCAGGGAAGGGCTCCAGCCCTCTCACCCTTCTGTGAGCGGATAAATGAGGCTCACAGGGTAGAACATGGCCTTTTTCCTTGGGCCTTCTTCCTGATACCGGCTTCCGCCTACCGGTGCACAGGATTGGTGTATGAGCAAGCTGGTTGCTCAGCAACTAACGGCAGCCTCGTTTTCGTGCCGTGTTGAGCCACCATTTTGGGATCAGGCAGGGTCTTGGGACAAAATGGCGGATCTCCTGTGCCGGAGTGTGCAAATGCACAGATAACGCTCTGGGAGGCGACGGGGCTCAGCATTCAGGTGCAGCTGGGTACAAGGAGGCTAGATAGCCATGATTTAGCCTCACCAGATGATTTGATGCCGTAGATGGTAGATGTGTGATGGTCCTATGCAGAATTTTCTGGGTCTCTGATGTATGTGAGGACATCAACATCAATCGGTCTCCCCACAAGCTCTGGAAAATCCTCAATTAGGTGGAAAAACACATTGCTTGCCAACCTGCTCTGGTGACAGGGTCATTTGTCCTGTCGTTGCTGGAATTTGGGACTGTATTCTTTCACTTTACTGTGAACAGTTTCTGCACTTTCCGTTTGTGTGGAGAGCAACTTGAATGACTATGCTATTTAGGATTATGATCAGATGTTCTGTATTCACTGGATCTCGAAGAAAAGTCAATACGTCTGTTGTTCTTCCGACAAGTTCTGGACAATCTTTGATTAGGTGAAAAAATAATACGTTGATAGGCTCATTTGCTTCCTTCTCTGCTTGGGACATTTGGCTTTACCTCGCTGTACTCCGGAAGTAGGAGGAACTGTTCGGCAATCACAGTAAGTAATTGCCTTATAATTTTTTGTTTTCAGGATCTTGAAGAAATTCAGTGATACTGGTGAGCCTCACCACCAGTGACGGGTACGATCTTAGTACTAGATCGAAGTATGTCACCACTTCTTTGGTGATGTTGTTACTGTGGGACACCATAAGTGATTCTGAACAAGGTTATCATGCGGAAAGAGTCAGGATACTGGTTTTTCTTCCAGCTTATGTGTCCTTGATCAAAACTTCTCATGTTCTCTTTTCTTATTAAGGCTTTAGTGTACCTCAGACTGAAGTTCATATTTGACAGGCTATGTTGTGGTTTATAAAAGCAATTTTCTTCTTCACCCTGCAACTAGGATGCATAGAGTGTCCGTTTTATGTCCTTATACTCCTTTTGCGCAGAGGAATGTCCAAAGTAAAACCACAACTTTTGCGCAAAAGTTCCTTGTCTTTGCTTTGCTGCTGCTCATGCATCCTTCTTCCTCGACATGGATCTCGTCTGCACGTGCTGTGGTTCTTCCCCGTCGTCTGTAGTCTCTTTGTGCTGGGGTGCAGGCAGCAGGCCTTCTCCGATGTATAGCTTGACATCAGCCAAAAAGATCCAAGCTCTTCTTCCTAGTAGTTTTACTGTAGAGGGAGTGCAGTCTTCCACTGTAAAGGGACCGTTAAACCTTGGCTCATCCCACCTTTTCCTCATATGGTTTTTTTACTAACGCGGTATCTCCAGGAAAAACGGATGGAACAGAAAGTCCTTGAGCTGTGCCTGAAGTAGTGTCTCCTTCTGTGTTCCGTGCTGCCCTGCACCCTTTTCTTTGTCGCTGCAGCTGGCCTGAAATTACAGTAATTGTGAAATTACAGTAAGACAAGATGTCATGCAATTCAAGTAATTTTGCATTTCAGACCCTAAGATTTCTCCTGATGACTTGGCATCACATCTAGCTCTGTCTTGGGAGGGGGGGGGGTCAGTGGAGTGTGCATTCTTCTTCCTGTGGCTATTTTGTGCGGCATAAGATGATGGTCGGAACCGGGTTGGTTCCTGAGTGCATACAATGCCAAAGGAAGGCAGTGCAATCATCTATTTCTTAGAATAAGCTTCAACTTGGCTATCATTGTCTTTAATAAGCCGTTCAGCTTCTCACATATTCTGTTACCTTGCGGATGATACACCGATGAGAACTTGTGCTTTATACCAAGCAACATGCTGATCTGCTCGAAAACTTCATTTACAAAGTGGGTCCCGTTATCTGATCTCATGACTTCACATACCCACCACCTGGGAAATACCTCCCTCACAACAAATGTGGCCGCACAGGTAGAGTCTGGGTGTGTACATGGACCTGCTTCGATCCATCTAGAGAATGGACACACCACAACAATTAGGTATCTGTACCCGTTACATACTTGAATCATGTCAACATAATCGACATGCAATTGCTGAAAGGGCCCATTTGGCCTTAGGATGACTCCTCTCATTACCTTCAATGTGTGCCCAGCTGAGAATTGTTGGCAGATTATACAGTTCACTATAGAAAATGCAACGTGTTCGGTTAAGTTTGGTATGAACCAGTCTTCTGTGAGCATTGCTGCTAGATTCTCTTTTGTCATGTGTGCTGGGTAATGTAACTGTACCAGCACTATTTTAACAGGGCTATAGGCATTACTGGTTTACCAGTGCTGTCTTGTCACCACAAGCTATCAGAGGGGTTTAAAGAACACCCTTGCCGCTTCCACAAAATGTTTTCCTCATGTGGTGCCACCCCTTGGAGTTCCATCAACTGTGTCTGTCCCATATTGTTATAGCTTTCAGGTGCAATCTGTGCAACCATTATTTTCTCATTTGTGTGGGTCACTTCCACTTCCATGATCATCTCACTCTTGGATGCCATACGCTTGGCTTCTGTGTCTGCTGCTTGGTTTCCACGTGAGATAAAATCTGTCCCTTTCGTGTGAGCGGTGCATTTCATGACCGCTATGCCCACTGGGAGCTGTAGTGCCTTGATCAGCCTGTCCAATAAGGCTGCGTGCTGCACTGGTGTGCCGTCTGCTCGGAGGTAGCCCCTCCTTTTCCAGCACGCTAAGCCTGCGTGTACTGTTGACATCACATAGGCGGAGTCACTGTACACTGTCACTTCCTGGTCTGCGTGATTCTCAATCACGAGTATCAACGCCAATAATTCTGCAGCTTGTGCTGAATAATGAGGCGGTATTCGTGCACTGAGAAGCACTCAAAACTCTTAATTTTCTGCGTGCTTCATTACAGCAATGCCTGTATTTCTTTGCCCATCGCTTTGATCGATTCTCGAAGAACCGTCAATGAAACTAATTTCTCCTCCTGCCAGTGCATTCTCTTTCACCCTGGGAATTTCATCATAGAATTCTTCATAATTCACGCAGTCATGTATTGGCTCTCCTTCAGTGACTGGCTCTGCTATGAACATATCTGGGTTCACTATCTTACATCGGACTATTTTAATCGATGGATTTGATATGATTACTTCTTAATCAGAAGCTCTCTGAGCTGTTAGTGTGCCCTTTGGTTTCTGTCATGATCCACAGAACGCGCCCCTTTTGGACTTCCTGGTCCTTGTCACAACGGGGCTTGCACTCTTTGATACTTCCAACATGGCCGTCTAACGTGGTACGCCTTGCACCAGCTTCCACGTCGGACGTAGCACATTCTACAAATAGACCACGCCCCGCGGCCCCGCGGCCCTGCGCGTCTCAACACTATCGCTGGTAGTGACTAGACGTGTGTTCCGTAGTTCGCTGAACTATTCTCCTATCCTTGGTTCCCGGACCCTCTAATTTCCCAATTCATTCCTCTCTCTTCTCTTACTTAGTTTCCTGGATTTCGTGCACCGCCTTCGTGTACATTTCCTCGCTTCCTGGACGTCCTGAGCATCCGAGTTTCCTGGAAAGCTGAACGCACGCTGGAGTCAGAGGAGACTCGCGCGGGCTTGTACAAAACCCGATCCGTGTGCTAAAGACTTCCTCCAAGAAATCCTGCAAGGAGCAATCTCAGGTGAGAAGGGGGGAATTCCGTGACAGTTTGAGACGCCAAACGACCGAAGTTGAAACCAACATGGAAGAGGCCGTACAGGATTTCATGCGTGGCATGAAAGAATTAACGACCGAGGTGCAGAATTTAAAGGCGGAAAACGCCACATTGAAACAACTAACTTTGTCCCGCGATTCTGCCACAAAGGAAAGCGTGCTACTGGGTGGCATTGTAGACAAATACGATGGGTCTGCAAAAACCCTTTGTGGATTCCTTGACTCTTGTTTAGTCCACTTTACCTTTAAGCCCTATTATTTTTCAACTCCCAGAGCGAAGGTGGGCTTTATAATCTCGCATCTCTCCGGGAATGCACTGACTTGGGCTACTCCTTTAGTCAATTCTGGAGATGCCCTCCTGGATGATTACGATGGATTCATACAGGCCCTCAAGACCATGTTTGATCGCCCCGAACAGGTCTATAGTGCCCAGGAACGTCTACTTGACTTTCGGCAAGGATCCCAGGACATGCTTACGTATGTCACACGATTCAAACAATTGGCCAAGGAAGCGGATTGGTCTTCAGAAGCAAGCTTTACTCTTTTCCGAAGGGGGCTAAATGAAGAGATAAAAGATGAATTAGTCCTTATGGATCTTGCAATGCAGATAGACTTTCGTATCCAGGAAAGGAAGGCAGAGAGGAAAAAGACCAAGATGCCTTTCCAGAAGGTTTCCCTTGAGACCTCATTGAACCCCGAACCTACTCCAGTCACTGGTTGCGATCCAGAACCCATGCAAATAGGGGCCAATCCGTGGACCCATATCCCCGCAAGAAAGGATGAGAGGGATCCACACGGGCTTATGCATGTATTGTGCCTCGGATAAACACCTAGTTAGAGAATGTCCTCTAGCCCCTCCACGGCGTTCGGGAAACGCCAGCTCCCGATCCTAGATGGAGCAAGGCTTCGGGAGAGAGATGTTTGCTCCACATCTATTCCATCCTTGAACTCTCCTGGACAAAACAATCTAGTGATTCTATAAGTCTTCCTATCATCATCCAAGAATGAGACCTACCCCATTTTGGCCTTGGTGGATTGTGGGGTTATGGGAATATTCATTGATCAAGATTGGGTCTTAAAACACCACATTCCATACGAAACACGAAGTATCATGCAAACTGTGGAGGCGATCGACGGAAGACCTCTCACTTCAGGACCTATATCCTTGCAGACCAAAGAAATCCAACTCTCGATAAACCATCACCAAGAGTTGATCAAATTTGACATCATCAAGTCAGCCCATTACTCCATGGTACTGGGTATGCCCTGGTTGCAGAAACACAATCCTTACATCAATTGGGCAGCAGGATCCTTGTTTCTTGGTTCTGAGTTTTGCATGTCTAACTGTCTATTCCCGGATTCCTCCTTGACAACTTCCGAAAGCACGCCAACAGACCAGCAAGGCCCACTCATGGTTTCAAACATCATTCAGGTCCTAGGGCCTATCAGGAATACGCTGATGTGTTTTCAACTGCTATAGTCCAGGCCCTACCCCCTCACAGACCTGAAGACTGCGCTATAGATACAGATCCTTCAGCAGTGATTCCCTTTGGGAGGATGTTCATTCTATCCGAATTGGAAAAAGGGCCCTTAGAGAATACTTGGATACCAACCTTGAAAATGTCACCATAAGACCATCTAAATCTCCAGCTGGAGCTTTGTTGTTTTTTGTTCCCAAGAAAGACACTAAAGAATTTAGACCTTGTCTTGATTATCGTGGATTGAATCAGTGCACCCTCAAGGACCGCTATCCCTTGCCCTTAATCTCCGATATCCTGGAAGCAGTGAGAGGAGCTGTAATCTTCACAAAGTTGGATCTCAGGGGTGCCTACCATCTGATCCATATCAGGGAAGGAGACGAATGGAAAACAGCCTTTAGAACACCCTTTGGTCACTTTGAATACTTGGTCATGCCCTTCGGGCTTGCAAATGCCCCCGCAGTCTTCGAACACTTCATGGATAGGGTGTTTTCTGACATGTTGTTCCTCTTCGTCATTGTTTACCTGGATGATATCTTGATTTACTCCAAGGATCCTCAAAAGCATGAAGAGCATGTAAAGGCAGTTTTGAAACGGCTACGTGAACACAAACTCCTAGCTAAACCCGAGAAATGCCTTTTTCATGTCACTTCTGTTCATTATCTAGGATTTGTCCTTAGTCCAGAAGGAATAGGAATGGACCATTCAAAGGTAAAAGCTATACTATCTTGGCCTCTTCCCACTTCTGTGAAACAGATTCAATCCTTCCTGGGGCATGCCAATTTCTACCAGAAATTCATACCATCCTTTTCTGAGATAGTTCAACCGATCATTACATTATTAAAAAAAAATACCCCCTTCCTCTGGACCCCATCCCAGGACAAGGCATTCCAACGATTAAAAACAGAGTTTACTCAAGCCCCTATCCTTGTTCAACCCGATATTAATCAACCATTCCTAGTGGAGACGGATGCCTCTAACTACGCCATAGGAGCAGTGTCAAAGCAAGAATTTGAGGATAAATTAGAGCCCCCCATTGCTTACCTCTCACGAATCCTGACTTCCAGCGAGACTCATTACTCCGTCTTGGAAAAGGAACTGTTGGCCATCCGTCAAGCCTTCACTGAATGGCGGCATCTACTTCTGGGAGCTAAACATCCTGTCCAGGTCCATACGGACCAATCGAAATCTTCAAGTTCTGCAATCTATGGAATGTTGGAATAGCCGTCAAGCCCTTTGGGCCTTCTTCTTTGCCCAGTACCAGTTCCACATCCATCATGTCCCCGGATCACAGAACATAATTGCTGACGCTCTATCTCGATGTCCTGATTAAGAAACTCTTGAAGATCGGGCCTACCCAAAGATGTTTCCCCACACAATTTTTGTAGCTCAAGCAGTCAGTCTCCTGGAAGACATTTGAATGCAAACACAGTCCTCTGAAATCTGGAAAGAATTCACAGGAAAGAATTGATGGAGTCTAAAAACCAGAGACGGATATTTGTTCAAGTACAATGCCCTGGTCATTCCCACACAGAGACTGCAACTACGGATTATTGACCTTGTCATGACACTCTTCACTCCGAGCATTGTGGTGTCACCAACACCCTTCGTCTCGTACAAAGACAATTTTGGTGGCCCAAAATGAGAACAGACATTGGCCCTCATTAGGACCCTAGCGTTAAGGGGTTAACGGCACCGTAAAAGGCTACAGCGCCGTTAACCCCTTACCGCCTTACTACGAGGTCCCTTTGCGGCTCCCGACCTCAACGGCTGGTCTGGACCAGCCGTTAAAGTAGGGACCGCAAAGGGACCCTGATGGCAATTACGGTACCACAATTTGCGATACCGTAATTGCCACCTTCCCCATTCCCATTGAGCACTATGGGGAAAAAATGGGATTGGGGAAGGGCCATGGAGAAAGGGGGAATTACCGCCCCGCCAACCTTGGAATGGGTGGTAATTCCCCCTTTCTCAATGGCGGACTCCGGCATGGACCATGGTGCTAATAGCACCATGGTTTAGCGCCGGAGTCCTAATGAGGGCCATTCAACGGTACATACAAGCCTGCGCAGTCTGCAATCAAAACAAACATGATAACAAGAAACCGGCAGGTCTCCTACTTCAACCTACACTACCTTCTAGGGCCTGGGAGTTCATTTCTACGGACTTTATCGTGGAATTACCACCATCTAGGGGCTATACAACAATCATGGTCACCATTGATTTATTCACCCACATTGCCCATTTTACTCCATTGTACAAATTGCCATCTTCCTCAGAACTCGCTGGCATTTTCCTGGAACATATATTTCGCCTTCATGGACTCTCTTCCAAGATCATATCAGATCGAGGACCTCAATACATCTCTCAATTCTGGAAACATCTATGTCGTATTCTAGGAATCCAACGTGCTCTCTCATCGGGCTATCATCCACAGACTAACAGAGCTACGAAATGTGTAAACCAGACCCTGGAACAATACCTTTGTTGTTTCGCCACCAAGGTACAGGACGACTAGTCACTCCTTATACCCGTGGCTGAATTCGCTTACAACAACTCTGATCATTCGGCAGTCAAGACCAGCCCTTTTTATTGCAGCCAAGGATTCTACCCGTCAGTTCTACCTTCTATTCTCCCACATCCCACACCTGTACCAACAGTTGACTCCTGGATTGAAACTCTCATCAATGTTCACTAGGAAGCCAAAGAACATTTAGAAAAGGCCCGGACTCACGCTAAACATTATGCAGATACCAAAAGAAGACCAGGGCCTTCTTATGCCGTCAGTGATCAGGTCTGGCTGTCCTCAAAACTACTGCCTCGAGATTTATGACCAAACAAACGAGCCCCCCGTTACTATAGACCTTTTTCCATAAAGGAAATCATAAACCCATTCTCATTCCGGCTCAAGTTACCAGACTCCTGGAAGAAGATTCATCCAGTTTTTCACACTTCCTTATTAAAATCTTACATCCGATCCTCCCGGAAATCCTGCAGAACCAACCCCATGGTTGTGGACAATCAGCTGGAATATGAAGTATCCAGAATATGCGACTCCATGTATAAACGGGGTCAACTTCAATATTTGGTTGAGTGGAAAGGATATCCTCAGAGTGAAAGAACCTAGGAACCACTTTCTAATCTGAATACCACCCGATTGCTCAGAAGGTATCATCTCATACACCTGGGCAAACCTGGTGGAACAAGTTTTCAGAAGAGGCATGCTGTCATGATCCACAGAACGTGCCCCTTTTGGACTTCCTGGTCCGTGTCACAACGGGGCTTGCACTCTTTGATACTTCGAACATGGCCGTCTAACGTGGTAAGCCTTGCACCAGCTTCCAAGTCGAACGTAGCACATTCTACAAATAAACCAAGCCCCGCGGCCCCGCGCGTCTCAACGCTATTGCTGGTAGTGACTAGACGTGTGCTCCGTAGTTCACTGAACTATTCTCCTATCCTTGGTTCCCGGACCCTCTAATTTCCCAATTCATTCCTCCCTCTTCTCTTACCTTGTTTCCCGGATTTCGTGTACCGCCTTCGTGTACACTTCCTCGCTTCCTGGACGTCCTGAGCATCCGAGTTTCCTGGAACGCTGAACGCACGCTAGAGTCAGTGGAGACTCGCGCGGGCTTGTACAAAACCGGATCGGTGCGCAAGAAGACTTCCTCCAAGAAATCCTGCAAGGAGCGATCTCAGGTGGGAAGGGGGTAATTCCATGACAGTTTTTCCAGAATAGCAAATAGTGAGTGCTCGAAGTACAATGTCATGGAGCATCCCATCACAATGGTAGTAGCCTTCTTAATGGCAAACACTGCGGCAGCTAAACTTTGTTCGCACGGGAAATGGCTTCTCAACACTGGGTCCACATTTCCGCTATAGTATGCCAGGGGCTTATACCCCAATGTGGTTCTCTGTGTGAGAACTGCCGTCATAACACTGCCATTTGTATGCGAGAACAGGTAAAATTCCTCGGCCTAATTGGGGACTCCTAAAACTGGTCCTGTGCAAATTGCTTTTTTGAGTTCAGCAAATCCTTCCTCCATGGTCTCAGACCATTCAATCTTTTCTTTTGTCACCTGGGCTTTCTTTAGGGCCTGAAGCAGAGGCTTGGTGTACGAGCTGTAGGCAAAGACCCATGCCCTGACATAATTGCACAGGCCTACGAAACTCTGCATTTGCTTTACCATGTGTTGCTTGGCCGTATTTAGTATTGCTTCAGCTCTTTCTGGGGTAAATCTTTCCCCTCGTGTGAGATCAGCTGACCTATGTAGAGTACTTCTCGTTGACAGTATTGTAGCTTTTCTTTGTCAACCTTATATCCTTTCTCAGCCAATGTAATCTATAGCTGGACAGAATCGTGTCTGCATTGCTCCTCTGTCGTGGTACAAATTAAGATGTCCTCCACATATTGCAGGATAACACTTTCTAATGCAATATTGCTTAGGTCCATCTGTAGGACTCTGTTAAAGATAGGAGACTCACAGTACCCCTGGGGTAGCCTCGTGTTTTTCAGACGCATCTGTCTGAATGTAAAAGATGACTTATCTTGTGAGTCACGGTGCAACGGGATTGAGAAAAATGAATTTTTCAAGTCAATCACTGTGAAATATCTTGCCTCAACAGGTAACAGGACTAAAGGGAACTCGGCTTCAACAATATAATTTGTCGGCCTTAAATCTTGAATTAGCTTCCAAGACCCTCCCTTTGATTTTTTGATCAGATAAACCGCAGTGTTGCATGACGATTCTGACGTCACTAAGATGCCTTGTTCCATCATAGCAGAAATTGTCTTAAAAATTCCTTCATCTGCCTCCCTGGAATAAAATTGCTCCTGGCTTCAGCTTGATTTTCACCTCTCTGACTCCTTTCAATAAGCCTACGTCATAGTGGCCTGTAGTCCATACTGAGACAGGCACCTGGGCCATGTCGTCATGAAAATATTCAGGAAGGGTTTGTGCTAACATCATTCTCTGAGGCACTTCTCTTTTGATCATTTTCACCCAAAAGGTGAGGCTCACTTCAACTGTTGTCTCTCCCATATCTGCTTGCTCACTAAACAGATCGCCATCAGTGATGTCAGTCAATCAGTATCCTTCTTCAATGGCGATTACTGTGCACCATTGTCGGCCTTCATCGTCAAAACCATCAATCAAAGCCATTTTCCCTCGTACTGCAGCTGTGTGTATCACCAAGGTAAATACTTGTCCCTTCTCCTCGTGCATTTGTGGTATTCTTGGCCTGAATAGAAATTCATCTGTAGTCCTCATGATTTTGTCTGTAAGGCCTGGCAGCCTACCATTAGCATGCGCATTCCGTATGTGAATATTTCGGGCTCTAATGGTACAGCCCTCATGGCTGTGTGTCCTGCGTATGCTCCAATCATTTCACATACATTTGAATAGTACATTCCTTGAGTTGAACATATTATGCCCTCCTCCGTGAACGAGATTGTCATATTTAATGCCCCGTCATCCCACACAACCAACATACTGGCGGTGGTCGGATCATTTGCCCATTTGACATATCTTGATGGCCATTTTGCATATTTTGAAAACCTCCTTGACTATTTGGAAACCTTGATTACTCTGCCATCGTCTTCCTCTAAATGTTCTTCCCCTGTGGTAAAACCCTGCATTGCCGTGATTATTCTGCTGTGGATTATTGACTTGTGGCATGCTCGAGCGGTCTGTGCTAGTTATCATTGCTCCTTCAAGAGCATATTTTGGTAATTTCTTCTGTACTAATTGTGCCTCTTCACCCGTTCGTGCAGCTTCTTTTTTGCAATTCTTTTCCTGCAGCAATCTGCAATAGTGTGCGATGGTGAACTGTATTTCTGACCTTGGTTTGGCCTCAATTCCCACCAATTTCTTAAGCTGTTTTTGCACTGGTTCTTGGCACAATATATGGTAGAACACAGGTATAGATTTCCCCCAAGATTCCCGAGTCTTGAGTACCCAGGCGTCTTGAAAGTTCTGTATTTAAATCAATGGGTCTTCCGACTCCTTCATTTTATGTGTCATGATAGCTCCCATGTCGGAAGTGTCTGGGTATAGCACTCGTAGTGCTTTCCATACTGCGGCTCTGCAATTATTAAATGGAGCTCTGTCATGCTCGGTATTAACTGTGGTCACACCAGGGTAGCTTGCCCGTGTCAACACGTCATCTGCTTTATCACCAAGTCTGGCGATTAAGAGACCCTTGATATCCCCTATGGCTACCGTGTTCCCTCCTGCCATTTTTTTTAGCTCGTGTATCCATTTTCTGTCTCCCGATGTCAAAATTGGAAGCTTGTTTGTTTTTCAAGTTTTCTTGATCCATGTGTGCCCATGGAATATACTGTGGTCTCGCCCCTCCTTTCTGGAGCAACGGAAATTGGGACACGTACTCCTCTCCCTCCTCTCTCATTGATCTTCTGTCTATTGCAGGCGTAATATTCCCGCATTGCCGTCTACCAGGCAATGACCTAAATCGGCTCATGGTGGGTGGTGGCGACACCCCCCTCTGACCGTGAGATGTTTCTTCATGCCGATCTGACTGTGTGGCAAATTCTGATGCCCTCGGTGTAGATCCCCGACAATCTGACCATCTTATCCCTTTCCTTCCTGAGACTCGCTTTTCACGTCTTCTATCCTTTTCTTTTTCCTCACGCTCTTCCCTTTCAGCATCAGACATCGTCTGCGCCCAACTCATACAGCTTCTTCCATCATCTTTGTTCCTGCTTATTTCCAATCTATCCAGGGACAGTACCCTATTCCCACTTCTTCGGGAGACATCTTCAGTGTCGTAGAGTTGAGTGCTTTCTAAGCGCTCGTCTTCTCCCTCCCCTTGGGGTACTTGTTCTAGCCCCATTTCGTCACATATTCTATCGATCGTTTCTCCGATGCTTCTGGTGTCAAAGTCATCCTCGATATTCGCCCAAGACATACCTAGTACTGAATCATACTCAGGAAAGAATGCTTCTATATCTTCCCAATCTTCTACTGGCTCAGGTTTTTTAACCTCTCTTTACAGATATTCAAGATCGCATGCTCTCTGTCTTTGCTTTCGTTCTATATCGTCATCGAACTCTCTACGCTTCCTCACTTTCTCTCTGACCCTATCTTCCTCCTTTTTCTTTTCGTCCCTATGCTCATTTGCCCTTCGGATCTCCTCATCCCTTCTTCTCTTTATTCTTTTCTCTCGTATTCTTTGCTCTTCCTCTAACTTACACTGCTCCTGTCTGTCTTGCTCAATGGCTGCTTTCTGTTGTCGATCGTGCTGCCTTTCTAGCTCTTCACGATATAACTGTTCTCGTCTCTGTCTATCTCTTTTCTTTATCCTGTCGTCTCCCAATCCTTTTTCTTTTTCCCTCTCTTTCCCCTGTACATCGTCTAACTTGTCCTTTTGTTTTGCATCATCAATGCCCTTGTCATCGAGTTTCAATAGAATCTGCCCTCCTATCCATTTGTTCTGTGCGAGTGCTATCTCATCAGTTCTATCCGCTTCCTTTCCATCTTTTACCTTCTCTCTCCTTGTCAAGAGATGCACTTGTCTGTGTCTGGTCTCTTCTTTCGTCATCACGTCTCTCCTTGTCCCTCGGAACTTTGGAGGTGATATCTCTATCTCTATCTTTCTCCAGATTTTCGTCACTACTTTGTGTAGGTGACTCGTATGCTTGGTTGCTATACCTTGTGGCAGCTTTCAATTCTCTCAGCGGGTATAACCCTTCGTCCTTACCATTCTCAATCTTTGTTTCAGATGGGGCAGGTGGCGCTGTAGGCGTCTCACCCACCTCTGTGCATACATAAAGTATCCAATCTATTGGCGGCTTTTCTTCCTTCTCCTGTTCATAAATTTTCTAAAGCTCTAGAATAGCTAGGCGTTTGTCCAACTTTTTGCCCGTGTATGTGGCGTGCAAGTATGTCGTCATGTGTTGCAAAACAGTTTTAGATAAGGACCCGCCCTGTGGCCATGGCATAAACATTTTGTGGGCGGTTCCTTTAACACACTCTGTACTGTATTTTATCAGCTTAGGTGCATGTTTCGGCAACTGTTTGCACATGTGTGCTAATGGAGTTATGTATTCCATGCTTAAATCTGTTCCCTTTTCCTTTATATATATAACCAGTCAATGCTTTACGTGACTTAAACAATTCCAACAATATGAGAGAACACCAATCACTGCAAGCTCCGATCCAGATTTTTCCACAAAATTGTATATCTTCTATTTCACTCAATAAACATCAATTGATACACCACAATATCTTAGTTACTTAATCGCATAAGTTTTGTGTCAATACCTTTAAGAAAAACTTTGTCTCATGACGTCACCACACTCAACACATAAGACAGACGTTAACAGACTAGACAAACTCTAGCTGGTCACATATATCTCTGCCTCAAATGTTACGCCGAAATGGAGTTTAAACTCCAGTTTAAACCTTTCATGGCATCTTTAATCGCTGTGGCAGCCTATTAATTCCCCTTTATTTGGGACTATGGATACAAGTTTCTATAAGCCGCTATATTAAAGCGTAGGAATTAGGCAAATCCTTTCTCTTCTCGGTATCCTCCCCGGTAACCTCTCTCTTCTCGGATGTCCTCCCCAGTATCTTCCCTCCGTCTACTTAATTATTCTTGAGTCATTATTCCCTTCCCCATATATAAATATATATACATTCTTCTCTACTTATGACTATATTATGTTTTTTCTTTCCCACCTCCCTCAGTTACCTTTCCCTTATTTGATCTAAGGCATGCACTTTTTCCAAAGTATTAGTTTTCTTCACTCACCATTTGCATGTTTCCTCTCTGGATCCTCGGGATCACTGCCTTCGTCACCTCCTTCACCGGCTATTCTCCGCTCAGCTGCCCGTAGGAGTGGGAAGGGGTTGTGTGGGGTACACGGGTCCCTTCATACCTCGTTCTGCAGATTTTGTTTTTACTCTACCACTGTCTACGGGGAGCTTCACAGTCTACTCAGCCGAATGGCAAAGGACTTGTGATATTGCTGAGGACCTAGAGATACTTTATGTCGACGGTCAATGGGTGTCTTTGTCTAATCGATAATCGATAACCATCCTCTGCTACCAAGTGTGCTCCAAGACCCCCGACCGGCCCATAGAGTCGGAGTTTGCTTAGAAGCACTTTAAGACAAGATAGCTGCACCCGTGAGATGGATGGGGGTGCAAATTCATTACTCCAACACCAATCAATAAGGACAACTCAACGGTTTGGCAAAGGGAGTCCATTTAATGACAAGTACAAAATGACGGGGAGTTATGAATATCAGCAATGGTGTGATCTTCATTCTTGCTTCAACCCCAACGAACTTCATGAAAATCATAACATTTATACTGCAAATTCGTCATCATTGACGTGGTAACAGTCAAAAGTTAACATGCAATTCTATTGGTTCGGAAAAGGAAACTTTACTATAGGTACTATATCTGTATATGGTAACGGAGTGCAGGGATTGGGTAAACACTGTCAGGTGGGCATCTAAACCCTGCCTTTAAAATGACTACTGCAGACGTCACTACAAGTACAATGTCCCATTGGTTCCAATAACTATAGGACCCTAGATTACTAGGTCCACTGTGATTGGGTTTGTACCAACCCCATGCATACTTTTTCACTTCGCTTAGCAGCACGCAGAATGGTAGACCAGGTGAAGGGTGCCCCTCAGCTCAACCAGCCTTCCTCCAATCAATCATTACTTTAGTGGCAATGTGTCAATTATTTAGCAGTGGTCGGCCTCAAGACTGCATCTTCTGCCTCAATATCTTCTCCTGGCTCACAGCCATGCGTAGGTGTGGGGGTCTTGCTTCTGTTCATTTGGCTGGTCACGTGATTCAGACACTGTGGATTTGCCTTTTCTTCAACAATTTGTGTATTTGATTTTATGTTCACCCACCACCTGCCTTCGCCTTCTTATCTTTCTCCTTCAAGTCAGTATATTCTGATCCTTGCTTCAGTTAATTGTAGCTACTGCTTGTTCATTTTGATGGATACAACCTTGGTTCGCTAGGCACGAGTTGCCTCTGCTGAATTTCGTTTCTGCTGCTCAGCACTTGATCTTGTTGAATGTGAAACCGTTCCCGACTAGGCTAAGTAATTTTGGTTAATTCTGCTTTTGTGCAAAGTGAACGTGTACTTCATGTAAAGTGCTTTAATTGATGTAGATATGTATTTGGCGCTTGCTGCACTATTCCTCTACTAAGCATAGCAAGCCGCACGATTCCTTTAGCTTTCTTGTGGTTCAAAGCCTATGTACACGTGTAAACTGGTCAAATATCTATCCTATGTTTACAGCTTAAGCTTCTTTTATTTGACATCGCCTTCACACTCTAAGTTCACAATATCCTTATTCATGGCGTTTTTGTCTCTTTATGTCATTCTCTGGTGGTCATTTCTTCTACAGGTGAGTCAGGTTTTGGTTCTTGTGACGTCACCATTCGACTTCCATTAAGACCTTTTTGGTTTCTTCAGGGACTTTACTCAGCTGATCTTCATTTCGTCTCATTTGTTGATATGGCTTTCTCAATGGGTACCTTACTGTGCATAGTTTCCTTGGTACTGGCACTTCAATAGGCATCGTTCTTCTGATAGGTACTGGACAGAGCCCTACCGCAGCTCTCTGCAGATTTATTTGCTCATCATGCGTCACATATCTCGATGTGAACGTTCCTGGTACTTCAAAATGGATGCTTGGAGTGCAGGCTGTATTTGGGACCTCCTCTACACTAGTGAAACTATAGGGATTAAGGTCTAGAAACCATTGCATGACGCAAGGGTTGGAGTCTTTGCGTTGGCCGATACAAACTAGCGGTGTGTGACCTGTGACGAGTTTGAACTTTCATCCTAATAGGTAGCATCTAAAATGGATTATGGCCTACTTGATGGCCAAGGCCTCTAGTCCCAACACAAAGTAATTCTTTTCACGGGCGAATAGTTTGCAGCTGGAGAATAATATGGGGTGTTCTAATCCATCGCAAACCTGAGACAGGACTGCTCCTAGAGAAGTCAACTGCCTTTTGGATCGGGTTCTGGCACAGAGTATGTTTCAAGGTGTTGAAGCATAACTTATCCTTGTTATTCCAGTGGAGTTTCTGGGGTTCGGCATTCTTAAGTATATCTGTTAGTCAGACTGTTTTATCCAAAAGGTTGGGGATAAACCTACAGTAATATCCTATTAACCTAAGAAAATTTCTAAGGTCTCTATTGGTCTTGGAGTTTGGTGTATCTAAGACAGCTTTAACCTTCTCATGTTGGGGCTGTACATCCACAATCCCTATGAAGAAGCCTAGGTATTTTATGGCTGATTGGGCCAATCTGCATTTAGCTGGATTTGCAGTAAGGCCAGCTTAACTGAGTACTTTCATGATGATATAAAGATGGAAGAGGTGGTCCTCCCAGTTTTTACTACAAATGACAATATCGTCAATGTAAGGTCCACAGAATTCAGAGTAGGATTGTAAAGATTGATCCATGAGGCTTTGTGAAGTTGCTGGTGCACTGTGTAAGCCAAAAGGCAGGACTTTAAATTGAAATAGTCCCAGAGGTGTTGAAAACATGTTTTCTTCCTTATCTGGCTCATATGCAGGGACTTGCCAGTACCCTTTGGTTAAATCTAGGGTAGATAGAAAGGTGGCTGCTCCGAGTTGATCAATTAGGTCATCGATGCGAGGCATGGGATATGCATCGAAGTCTGAGATGGCATTAATTTGACGGAAGTCTATGTAGAATCTCCAGGATCAGTCAGATTTAGTGACCAACACGATAGGAGATGACCATGGACAGGAAGATGGTTCAATAATATTGGCTTTCAACATTTTGTTGACTTCCTCGATCACTTACGGGCTTCTGGGAGTCGATACAGTTCTAAATGAACCACATTACCTTTAGGTGTTCTGTGTTATGCGCCTTTCACTCTTCCTAGTTTTTCTGAGAATACATCAGGAAATGAGACCACTACATCTTTTAAATCTTCTTCTTGTTGGATAGCTAGATCGGCAGGGATTAATTCAGTTAACTACCTCTTCGAGAACCAGACAGGCCAGTACTTTGGCATAGGTGGCTAACGGGTTCTCTTTCCACTCTTTGAAGAGGTTTATATGATACAGGTGGATCTTCTGTTTTCTGTCTGGTTGGGCTACTTTATAAGTGCAGGTTCCAAATCGTTCTACTATTTCATAAGTCATGTGCCATTTGGAAATAAAGAAGTGTTCACAAATAATAAGTCAGGATGTGGTAATCGTGGTCTCCCTACCGCGTTTTGAGCATGGGTCAAGGCGGGACTCTGGAGCACAGCACACGTTTGAGCTTCCCCAGCACAAGACGACAGTTCCATTCTCAGCTATCAGGACCGTCGATGGCCAAGTCTCTTGTTCTGTAAAAAGTATCTTGCCTTTGAGGACCTGATGTATTCAAAACAACAAAAGTTCCTTTCTGCTTGTACATTGGGTGATAACTTTTCACCCCTTCATCCCCCTCTTGCGGGCACAAATCCCTCTAAAATGTTAGCCTCCCTCGGTCAGGTTCACTACAGCTTTCAACACAATTCCTGCTGTGGTATTCACAAATCATAATGTATTTTTAAACAGTTCAAATGTGGACAACCCTCTGCCGGGTTCACTCTTGTCAACACAATATTCTTTGGAACTTTAGGCTTCACCCCTTCCATCGGCATCCCTCTGTTGGGTTCACTCTTGTCAATAACACAGTTCCTTCTACTTTCATACGTTGTGGGATTCCCTTCCATTAGCTTCACAATCATCTGCCGGTCAAAGACTTTCGACTGTACAAAGGATCTGACAACCTATAAAAATATTGACAAGTGTATGAAGATAGGCTCATTGGGGAAAATGATGGCGATTCATACAATATAGAATGATAAATACGTGTCAATAAATGTTACCATGAATGTACCAATATTTAAAACATGGTTGAGAAAGAAGGGGTTTGTAGTGATTATTTCAACAGCCATAGTTTCAAATGGCAAAGTTTCGACAACAAATGCATCGATAAAATGTATTTTTATTATGGGGGGGTCACCCCACCCCTGTTTTTTTATCCCTTAACACCCATTTTAGTAATAAAAAAAAGCTTTACCCACAAAAAAAAGGATTTTTTAGATGCATTTTTGTTGATACTTTTGGCATTGGATACTATTTTTTCAAAACAATGCCTGGATACCGAAAGAAGGGTAGGGAAAACAGTACTGAAACAAATAATGTACAATAAGCCACCCTGAGCAATAGTGGTATGCATCTACATTATCGAATGTGTCGCCAGTCTGCCCAGTCTTCCCCAACATACATTCAGAGTTTTCCCTCGCCGAAGATTAGAAGACAATATTTACTCATGAAATTCAATTGTAGTGAAACCTTAGAGATTAAAGGAGTGCAACTTGGCATACCACGTCCAGTAAGGTGGTGTTGGCTAAGAGGCAAATTTGAGATGGAAACACTCAAGCACTTGTTAATGGAATGTGAAAGTCTAAATGGAATAAGAATGACCTTTTTAAAATGTTATAATAATCAGTTTAATAGTGAGAATATCTCATGACGTTGGAATTTGTTTATAGAGGAAAATTATATGAATTTTATATATTTTATGACAAAGTTTGATTGCAAGTGCATAGAAATTTTAAAATCAACTTTCTGAAGTTTTAAAAGTTTCCCTAGTCTCTGAGGATCTGGTATGAAAGCAATTTTAGAATGATTTTATGGGGTAAGGTACACACATACAGTGACATGATATTAGATGTTAAACGCTAATTAGATGATGTGTTATATTGTATTGTGTTATTTTATGTATTTATATTATTTCATGTTTTTATATGTTGTATATACAAAACCTATATGGTTGCATGTATATTAAATCAAATAAATAAAAAATGACAAAGTATTTAACTAGACCCCCGTACAACCACTTTGACCCTCTTCTCGCCTTTCCCAAGGCCTTCTGGTACTAGTGGTTATTCTAATCGGGTAATCGCCCATAGTTTCTCGAGTGAGCACCCAAGTGGTGCCTGGTTCATCTCCATCTGGAATTCCCCTTTTATATTAACAATTATTTGTTCTTTTTGCTATCAGCTGCTTGCTACTTTTGTTTATCACAGTTCGGTTTCTTTATCGGTTCTCCCCTCGACTCACCGGCTGTGATGAACTGCTTGGCTTTTGAAGGCAAGTCCCTCTATAGGCACAATCCAGAGTAGATACAACCCAGTAAGGAAATAAGCCCAACGATAGCTTTGCAAGGATAACAAGGTTTACTCGTAAAGAATACCAATGCCAACAAAGAACTCTGCTGCCCGAGAGTGCTCTGGTCTTACATTTGTGAACATGGGATTATAAATACAGAAATCAACATTCACATACAGGAGGAGTTGAGGCTGCTGATTGAAGGCACCCTACACATGGGCCTGCTCCATAGGGGATGCCAGCCGGTAATTGGCTGGTTCTTCCCCATCAATCTTGATGCACATGGGTCAGCGGGGCTCATCCTTGTGGTGAAGGTCAGGGCATGCATAAAACGCAATATTTCTGGCTAAACTTAACTGAGATTGACTATTCATTCATTATGACAGTCACCTGGGCAGGACAGGAAAGGGGTGCCAGGGAGAGGGGAGGATAAAATACAGTCGTACTGGCCCTTACATTCAGGGCTTCATTGATAGCGCAGTTCCTGCACCCAACATCGCCCCCTGGGGATTAGTCTACCCTTCCCAGTACCTCATGTTACAGGAGACGTGTGTTGCTGCTAGAGAAATACAGTCATGCAGGCTTTAGATCTGTGGTGGGCATTTAATGGAGGTTAGGACCTGAGGGTCAACTGCTTATCAAGAATTTAAAGGTGGCGGGGATCGAGTTGGGGGGTTGTGGCTGGCTCCGGCCTGGCTAGCTGGGGTTAAAGGCCCGATGGCAGGTTAGTGGAGATTAATGGACACAGCGCGGTACCTAGTACTGTCTCACGCTATTTGCCGAGTGCATTCCTGAAGGCGATACTAAATATTCGCAACACTAAAGGGACGAGGGGGATATGTACTTTCGTGAGAACATTACTCAAGTGGAGCCAGTGCATTGTGCAGAAATCGGGCTTTGTGAACTAGAACATGAGCAGCGTGAGCCTGCAGCCTGTCACGTTTTGGGCCTAACATAAAATAGCATTGCGGATTGCCGGCATTTCTAGTGCTAAGCACCTACTTCTATGCACTTTAGGGTCTTTATATGATACCTGATGATGCATAGTGTTCCCCCTTGTGGGTTACATTGCCTCATATGGTGTTCGCCTTATTTGGAAGTGCTTAGGGGGGTGGGATAGGCTCATTTCCATTCCAACATTTCCCTTTTTGTTACTTAACAAATTCACCCTCCCATACTTCCGCTCATCAGCGCATCTTTCTGCTTCATTCCATGCAGGTGTGCCCTTTATGGGCATCCATGCTCTAAAGACATGTCTTAAACTAGCCATATTGCTGTGTGTACTGTTCAGGTGTGCAGGTCATGTATATGCACCCTCCTTCCCCACCCAAATCTACTCACACTTCTATGTAATTCTCTGGAGAGGGGGTGGTACAATGGTGGTTTGGTACAGAGGGTCTACCTCATCGCCCATGGGAAGAGCGACCATGCAGGGTTTGGGGCCATCGTCCTGCTCAGTTTGGATCTCTACTTCCTGCGTATCATGAGGTACTTTATTATTAGTTTTCCCAATTGTCACCATCATCATTGAACTATTAGGTACTGCTTTGGTACAACAACAGAGACCCAATTGGCACGTGCAGAAAATCACCAGGATAACCACGATGATAGGGACCAGCCTTTTGACCAACGTTCCAAGCCATGAAGGGACCAAGCTGAAAGCCATAGTAAACCAATCTTTTTCTTGAACTCCGGCTTCTTTTTTCATTTTTACCCCATGTTCATTTACTGCTGCGATGACATGTGATAGTGTCCCATTTCCAGCGTCTTCAGAAGGTACAAAGGTGCAACATGAACTCTTTTTGCAAACACCACCCTCCATTGCTGTCAAGAGGTCGAGAATGTACCTATTCTGCATTGTCATTAGTCTGAGGGCCTTCATTTCCACCTTGATGACGTTCAACCCTTCTTCAGTATCGTTTACAAGTTGGATCAGCTCCAATTTAACAATTCTGTAGCCATTTGGCATTGGCCCTTGTCTGCAAGCTGGGCACAATGAATGCAAAAAATGTTTCTGCAGAGCTGTACAGTTTATATTCATCAGGTATTTGTGCGAGCAAGTCAGATGAATTGTGAGACAAGTAGTTGGACGACCGCTTCTTCCTTCTGAGCCGATCATGGAGTTCTTTTTCAGGGAGGATATGAAAGTCAGGAGGTGGCATAGTGGGTCTTACTTCTATGGTTTCGTGCATCTCTTCTTGTTCCGCATCAGACAACGGTCCCCCCTTTAAGTGTTCTTCTGGCACTACTAGCAGTGCCGAATGCAGCAATGCAATTGAACGGTAGCCCCTCCAAGATGGCGGGAGGTACAGGTACGCCTTCTGGCCACAGACTCAGTAGTAATCCCTCAGTGCTGCAGTGCCTTTTCGGAGGTCTGGAATGAGTAATGTTCGGTTACATCGTTTGTTTGAACCCACGGGGACAGTTCCTTCGCTTTAGAAACATAGATCATAACTTTCTTCTTGGTGCACTTTTACTGGCTTTTCGCTAGTTGAGATCCACGTCAGTTTAGCAACATGTTCTGTCCATATTTGTGCACACGCTTGTTCAACAAATGCTAGTGTTTTATCGGGATATTCAGCAAGTCCTTCTGCTTTGCACACAAGAGTTGTTTCGTGCCACTTATTGTCCGTATACTTTGCCCCTTGTATGGCTAGGTGTGCTTCCTTGAAACAGTTGGGGTTGGTTGAACTTGTCTTGCACTTTTGATTGGCTCAACAAGTTGTAGGTAGACTATGCGTGCCTGAAAGGTGTCTTTTACCCTACATAGTGCAAGATGAATGAGACATTACGTCTCTACCAAGGGTACCTCTTGTGGTACTAAGACCTTGGGTGCCCCAGATGCGTGCGGTATTAAGGAACAAAAGTAGCCACCCCCGTTAGCCGCTCGCCTTCCCATTGCACTCATATTAGAGTACCAACTGTTTGAATGTTCCAGATGGCAAAGGTCTTCCACCACATCTAATCCTAAACCATGATATGCAAAATACTTATGTTGGTGTGTCTGTCGTTTCGTTTTGTTACTGCGCAAGGGAATCTTACTCTCCCCAACCTGCTTTATTGAGAGATACTAGTATTACATAGGGAACGTTGTATTTTATAATATAAGGGGGTAATGTGACCCTCTTTTTTGATAAGGGGGGCCTAAGTCATGAGGGAGTCTAATATAATAGCAAGAGAAATTTGAAGACAACCATACCACATTTAAAAGTCACCAGATGTACTAACCCATACTGCACAAACTGTATGCACATTTCCATTGTATAAGGTTGATGTGTAAAGCCTTGAACAGTGTATCACTACCCAGTAACCAAGGGTAAACAAAAAGGTTTCAGATGGTAACTCTATAACGCTATTATTATGAGTCACATGAATAAAATTGTTATTGTATGATAAGCAACCTGGGTGTTCTCTCATGCGCAGATCACCAATTGGGATTTGTATATAGTGTGTTGAATCCAATCCAGGCCAGAGACTGACAGGCGGGGTAGCCATAGGGAACATTGTATACATGATTTTAGTAGCTGAAACATTAGAGCGGTTTGGGAGTTGCTTCAGGTGGTATTTGTGGTATTAAGTATTGTGTAATTTGTTACTACATCGGATTGTTCATCATCCACTATGGGTGTGCTTTCATTCATTCTTTCATTTGGGCTGAAGTGAGGGAAAAAACCTTTGGTCGTGTCAGGAAAAGAGGTAGACGTCTGGGATTTAACTTCTAGAGAGGGTATATGGGTAACATTTGGAGCTTCTGTTGACATTTAAATTGCATTTCCAGTCACTTTAGTATCATTTAGGATTGGTTTTGTCTTATTACTATGTAAACGCGTGAGGTTCATGGGTATACTTCCATTCCAGGTCCACTTATATCCATCCCATGTCCATTTGCCCCCCTTTCCCCTAGTTTTATATGGCCAGCCCAGACAGAAGATGTTCCCAAATAGATTCCCAATGTGAACATTAAAACAGTGAATAAAATAGCTGTAAAGTGCAACCTACAATCGTAACTGTATGCTCTCATGAAACTAATTCTATTCCTACTGCTATCTACAGTTGATGATTCTCTCATCAGCGTTGTCTCCATAATCGTTGCACCTGTGGAGAGGTTAAGAACGGGCGGGTAAAAGGAGTTAGGGATGTGGAAAAGAGGTGGGGGGAGAGCTATAGCAGCAATGCATGTTTTTGTTTCATTTCACATGCACAGATATGGTTGGCGTAGAGCTACTTATGTTGAGGTAGTGTGGCTATTTTCGGTTGGTATGCTTTGAGTGGCCCTGCTTGGTGCCTTGTGAACATCTGAAAGGTGTATTCTGTACCTAAACCCCTTTACCTTTACTGCAAGATTGGTGGAAAACACCACTTCATACAATCCATGGAATCTGGGTGTGTTCCATTTTCGGACAAATCTCCTGACATATATCCATTCCCCAGGCAGCAATGGATGGGTTGGGGTGGTGTCATTTGGGGAGGTAGTTGTAGTTTCTCCGTCTTCTGTGTATGGTGGTGCGATCTGTTTTGAAATGCATCTTATTGCGTTTGTGAGTTGTGTTAGGTTCTGTTTGAATTCCCCTCCTAAGATAGTGGCAGTTCTGTGAGCATCAGATGCTTTCCTAACTGGCGACAGTGGTGTCTGCATGTGTCGGCCAGTTATTATTTCATGGGGGGGGACAGGTGGTGGTCCTTGCTGGGTTGTGTGCGCAACTGAAATAATGCCTGGGGTAAGCAGTATAAGCAATTCTTTTTCAGCATGTTACATAGTTTAGAACGTCTGCTTTTGAGGAGGTTGTTTATTTTCTCCACCATCCTATTTGCTTGTGGGTGGTAAATGGAGCATATCTTGTGTTTTATTCCCAGTAGTGTAGTCACTTCTTTAAATAGTTCATTGAAAAAGTGAGTCCCATTGTCTGATTGTAGGCCATCACATACTCCGCATTGGGGGAAGACCTCTCTTAAGAGGAATTTGGCAACTCACTTGGAATCAGAGTGGGCACATTGGCCTGCTTCCACCCAGCAAGAGAATGGACACACCACCATAATCAAGTATCGTGCCCCATTGCACCTTTCCCCCATGTCTGCACAGTCAATGTGCAGTTCAAGGAAAGTGCACACCGGGCGGGGTAATGTTCCCCTTAGGGTTCTTAGTCTCATTCCAGTGCTGAATATTTGACATGTGGTACATTGGATCACCATTTGTGTTAGGTGTGCCTGCAAATTTGGAATGAACCAATCTTCCTGGAGATCGGCAGCAATGTGTTTCTTCGATCTATGGGATAGGACATGCAGCTGTTCAAATGCTGTGTACAGTAGCTCGCTAGGCATCACAACCTTTCCTGTTGTCTGCTATCGCCTGAGGGGATCTGTGGGTGATTGAATACACCCATATTTAAGCCATAGATCCAGTTGGTGCCCTGCAAGCAATTCAATGATTTGAGCTATAGTGAGGGCTGTATATGTGTCTGGGGCATTACAGATGTAGCTAGGATGTATTCTGCACCCATACAGATTGGAATGTATGCTTATTGTTTGGATGGCGCGTAAGCGGCAGCGTTTCCCACTAATATTTCATCCGTGTTATGAGTGTAAGCTAAACATTCAGCGACTGCTACTCGAGGGTTCTGCGAGGGCCGAAATCAATGTATTTAGTAGATCTGCATGTTGAACTGGGGAACCATCTGCCCTTCTGAACCCTCTTCTTTGCCACTGGGATTGACCTGCATGTACCAAGGTGGTGACGTACGCAGAATCCGAATATATGGTAGCACAACATCCCTTTGAAGCCTTAAGGGCCTCTATGTCATTCGCCGTCCTGTTTGGCATTTATATCCGCGTTGGCGGTTACACGCTGCAAGGGCGAGCGGAGGTTCCACTACGTGATTCCTCCTTTACGCACCTACGGTCTAGTGGTTTTCCAACATGGCGCCGCTGGGAAGTATTTCTCTCCTCCTCTCCCAGCGATCGCCGCGTTGCAACCCCCTTCACTGCGCTAGCTCGCTTCTTTGGGTTTACACGCTAGTTTTCTCCAGCCTCGACTACCACGGTCACTTCTCTGTACCTTCGGTCCGCCTTCCTCGGACTACCTTTCCTTCTCTCTCCCTTTCCTTGCCTTGCCTCTTCTTCCCGCTTTCTCCTTACCTTCCGGCTTGTTTCCTCTTACGGTGCGCGGTCCTCCGCGTCCGCCTTCTCTGCCTTACCTTCGGCTGCGATGTCATTCAGCCGCCTTGGTTTCTGTTGCTCCGGAGTAGTTTTCTCCGCTGGTACTCTTACCGGTGGCTCTCTTTCTCTCCGGTTCCTTCTCTACTTTGGATGTCCGGCTTCGCCTGCTCCCATCAGCTTCCTGCCTCAAGAACGCCACTACAACTGCTTGCTCCGGATCCTCTCAAGCCGCTTCACTCCTCGGAGGGTTTTTTCTGCCTGAACAGGCTTTTTCCCTTCGCACTGTCTGGTCTCGGGAAGGGGGCCCCAGGTTTGCTATACTTTAGTGCTCACTATGGCTTCCTCTCGAGACAGATATGTTCTACACAAAAAGGAGAAGGACTACCTCTCTCACAGGCAACTGAAACCAGAGGATTTTGAATCAGGTGAGGAGAGTGGGGAGGAATGGGAGTTAGCAGAATCTTCCAGCCAGGACAGATTGCAACGCCAATCAGAAGAAATGTCGGCAGAAGAGCAGATACAAGAACTATGGAAGGCCATTCAGGGAATGTCCCAAGAGTTACAAACTGTTAAGGCAGAGAATGTGGCCTTGAAGCAGATGATTACTGCACGCGAACCACAATCCCCAGAACTTCCTGTCATGGCTCTTTCGGCAGGGAAGTTCGATGGAACTCCTAAAAAAGTCAAAGAGTTTTTGGAGGCTTGCTTAGTATATTTTACTTTCAGGCCCCGGCTGTTTGCCACCGACCAGACTAAGATCGGGTTCATGATATCGAACATGACCGGCAATGCCCTGGCATGGGTTACTCCGCTGGTTACCGGGGCTAATCCCATCTTACACGATTTTGCTGGTTTTCAGAACCTGTTGAAGCAAACCATTGAGAGGCCCGAACTGACTTACACCGCCTGCGAGGACCTGTTGGATATCCGACAAGGGTCATCAGATGTTCTATCGTACATTTCAGAGTTCAAGAGATTGTCTTTGGGTGCTGGGTGGTCTGAACAGGCACAATTTGCCATATTCCGGCGAGGCCTCAAGGAGGAAATTAAGGACGAACTCTCCAGAGCATCCAGGCCGCCTTCTTTTCCAGATTTGCTTTCCACAGCCTTACAAATTGAATATAGACTGCAGGAGCGACGGTCAGAACGCCGAAAACAACAAACTACTGTTCATTTTTCCAATTCCGCCTCATCCTCCACCGTCTCCTTCTCTCCTTCCCATACTTCAGACGAACCCATGCAGATTGGATCTACTAGAGGAACTCTTTCCGCGGCTGAAAGAAGAAGAAGGAAGGAGAAAGGTCTATGTGCCTATTGTGGGTCGGATCAACATCTCCTCAAGGAATGTACTGAACTTCCCCAGAAAACGTCAGGGAAACGGTTTCCCTCGGCGCCAGTAGGGACCTGGTTCTGAGGGACTTCCGATTCATCCACCAGTCCCTATGTTTCTCTCTCAATTTCGGCTCCTTACATCCCGAGGATTCCAGGCTTGTGGTTTTACCTGTTATTATAAAGGTCAACGGCAGAGCAGTTGAATGCCTTGCACTTCTGGACTGCGGGGCCGCCGGAAACTTTGTCGACATCATCTGGACCAAAAGAATGGGTCTCCGCACCCTGCCTCGCAAAGAAGATCAAAAGGTAGAAGGGGTCGACGGTTCTCCTCTCTCTTCAGGACCCATTACTCACACCACCGAGGACCTATCGGTTACCATATTTCAACATTCCGAGACAATCCGATTCGACATTATTCGAGCTGCTCATGTTCTGGTTATTCTTGGCATCACATGGCTCAGAAAGCATAACCCTCAACTGTTTTTCTGACGACGGTCTTCCTCAGATTGTTACAGGGTCTACCAAATAGCTGGCTGGGGTTCATGCTCTACCTCTGTACTGTTCCCCTTACTTGGAGGTGTTCCTCGAAAGAAAGCCAGCGACCTTACCTCCCCATAGGCCAGAAGATTGTACCATAGACTTAGAACCAAATGCGTTGGTTCCCTTCTGTAGGATGTTCTCTTTGACTCAAGCAGAGAGAAAGGTTCTAAGAGATTATCTTGATGCCAATGTTCAGAATGGGCTCATTCAACCTTCCAAGTCTCCTGCCGGAGCTTCTTTGTTCTTTGTCAAGAAGAGGGACTCTACTGACTTGCGCCCTTTTATCGATTACCGAGGTCTCAACAAGGTTACCATCCGGGATCGGTATCCCATGCCATTAATACATGAGATCATTGAAGCTGTTCAAGGTGCACGTTGCTTCACCAAATTAGACCTCAGAAATGCATATCATTTGTTACGCATCACCAAAGGAGATGAATGGAAGACCGCTTTTCGCACTCCTTTCGGCTTATTTGAGTACTGAGTCATGCCCTTTGGTTTGGTGAACGCTCCTGCTGTTTTTCAACGGTTTATGGATCGGATGTTTTCAGACTTATTGTTTGTCTCCATGATCATATACCTGGACGACATCCTGATATATTCCGGCAATCTAGAGGATCACAAAACCCATGTCCAACAAGTTCTGGAAAGGCTTAAAGACAACCAACTTCTTGTCAAACCAGAGAAGTGTGTTTTTGCTGCTACTTCAGTGCCCTATCTAGGGTATCACCTTTCTGAAAGAGGTATCTCCATAGATCCCAGGAAGGTAGCAGCTATTCTGGACTGGCCTTCCCCGACATCGATCAAAGAGGTCCAAAGGTTTCTCGGGCTCTCTAATTTCTACCACTCATTCATCCCAAACTTCTCTGAAGCAGTCCTCCCTATTACTTCTTTACTCAAGAAAGTCAACAATCCCTTTCGCTGGACTTCCGAAGCAGAACAGAGTTTTCACGATCTCAAGAACCTCTTTTGTACTGCTCCCATTTTGCGCCATCGTGACCAGAGCAGACAGTTCGTCGTCGAGACTGACGCCTCGGCCATGGCCATTGGAGCTGTTCTGCTACAAGTGTTCGAGGAACGGGAGCACCCCATTTGCTACCTCTCTAAGACGTTGACTCCCAGCCAACTCAACTACTCCGTACCGGAAAAAGAATTGCTAGCCATTAAACAAGCATGTGAGACTTGGCGACATCTACTGATGGGAGCAAGGCAGACCGTTATCATCAGAATGGACCATAAGAATCTCAAGATTCTGCAGAATATGGAGTGTGTCAACTCCAGGCAGGCCCGTTGGGCATATTTCTTTGCCCAATATGATCTGAAAATTACTTATTTGCCTGGTACCAACAATACGCTTGCGGATGCGCTCTCTCGGAAGGGTCCCAAATGTGAGGAGAAAAGACATACCCCAGAGCCGATGTTCCACAGGAATAGGATCCTGACTGTTGCCAAAACCTTTTTGGAAGAGGTTCGAGCTGGTGTTGCATCGGAAGGTACTGTTCCGCTACCCAGAGGAGAGATATCCTACACCAAAAAGGAGGGTTTGCTATACCTCAACCATTGGTTATACATACCTTCCGGGCCACTACGTCTCAAGATCATAAATTGATGTCATGATTCATTCACTGCAGGTCATCGTGGAAAGCTTAATACCACAGAATCTATCACTCATTCTTTTTTTTGGCCGGAACTCAAGAAGGATGTAGAGGAATACATACTCAGTTGCCCGGTTTGTGCCATGACTAAGTCCATAACTGGCAAACCCTTGGGTCTTCTCACCCAACCTGAGGTACCCTCTCGCCCTTGGGGATTGATTTCTACTGATTTTATCGTAGAACTTCCTGTTTCCAACTCCTGCACATGTATTATGGTTACAGTTGACACCATGACCAAACTGGCTCACTTTTCCCCATTGCCTGGTCTGCCTACCGCAGCTGAGATGGCTGAGGTTTTCGCCCAGGATATTTTCCGTCTTCATGGTCTCCCTGACAAGATCATCTCTGATCGTGGCAGCCAATTCGTCTCGAAGTTTTGGAAGGCTCTTTGTTCTCGCCTTGGTATGGAACGTGCCCTGTCTTCTGGTTTCCACCCACAGACATCGTAGGCCTTGCCCTGAATGGAAGGAAGGGGACAAGGTCTGGCTGTCCACCAGATTCTTGCCGCGATGGGTTCACCCTTCTAAACTCTCTCCTTGCTTTTTGGGTCCTTTTCCCATTCTTTCCAAAATAAATCCTGTTACCTTTCGACTTAAACTACCTTCTTAACTCAGCCGCATTCATCCTGTCTTCCATGCCTCTCTTCTCAAACCTTTCATTCCGGATGTCCACCAGAGAGCTGTTCCCGACCAGCCTTTTCCTCAGGTGGATTCCTCTATGGAGTATGAGGTCTCCACTTTACGTGACTCCCGCCACTACCGTGGTAGGTTGGAGTATTTGGTGTCCTGGAAGGGTTACCCTAGGTCGGAGGACTTGTGGGAACCAGCTTCCAACATTCATGCCCCTCGATTGTTGGCTCCGTTTCATGCCCGCTTCCCCTTTAAGCCGGGGGTCCTATGCTCTAGGAGGGGGCATACTGTCATTCGGCATCCTGTTTGGCGTTTATATCCGCGTTGGCGGTTACGCGATGGAAGGGCGAGCGGAAGTTCCGCTACGTGATTCCTCCTTTACGCACCCTACGGTCTAGTGGTTTTCCAACATAGCGCCGCTGGGAAGTATTTCTCTCCTCCTCTCCCAGCGATCGCGCGTTGCAACCCCCTTCACTGAGCTAGCTCGCTCCCTTGTCCGCGTCCGCCTTACCTTCGGCTGCGCTGTCATTCAGCCGCCTTGGTTTCTGTTGCTCCGGAGTAGTTTTCTCCGCTGGTACTCTTACCGGTGGCTCTCTTTCTCTCCGGTTCCTTCTCTACTTTGGATGTCCGGCTTCGCCTGCTCCCATCAGCTTCCTGCCTCAAGAACGCCACTACAACTGCTTGCTCCGGATCCTCTCAAGCCGCTTCACTCCTCGGAGGGTTTTTTCTGCCTGAACAGGCTTTTTCCCTTCGCACTGTCTGGTCTCGGGAAGAGGGCCCCAGGTTTGCAATACTTTAGCGCTCACTGTGGCTTCCTCTCGAGACAGATACGTTCTACACAAAAAGGAGAAGGACTACCTCTCTCACAGGCAACTGCAACCAGAGGATTTTGAATCAGGTGAGGAGAGTGGGGAGGAACGGGAGTTAGCGGAATCTTCCAGCCAGGACACTCTATTAGGGCTACAAAGTCTATCGCTTGTGCAGAAAAATGCCTGGGTAATCTTTTCATGATTAGTGTCTCGTATTCTCCCTCTTCCAATCGCACCACTGCTGTCCTGACATGTTTTTCCCTTATTTCCTGATCAATTGACACTGACCCATCAAAAAAAATATACCTACCCTTCTTCTAAAGCACTGTCTTTGGCTTTGGAAATATCATCCCCTTCCCCTTCGTATGTCGTGCAATCGTGCTGCTATTAATATCCTTAATAGTGCATGGCTCTGTAAGGAACGTGGCTGGATTTACTGCCCTGCAACCCACCACATGAATATGGGGGCATGACAAGATTATTTCATATGCAGATGCCCTTTGTGTGGTCAGGGTAGATTTTGATCGTTCCAGAATTGAAAACAGTGAGTGTTCAACATACAACGTTATTGAGCATCCCATCATGATAGTGAAACTCTTTTCAATGGCGAAAGCTGCAGCATCAAGTGGTTGTTCGCAGGCGTACTGTCTCTGCATGACAGGATCGAGCGTGCCACTGTAGTATGCCAAAAGTTTGTGTCCCATGGAACTTTTCTGTGTCAGCACTGCGGTCATGAGGGTGCCATTTGAATGTGAAAATAAGTAGAATTCCTGTGTTTAGTCTGGGGTCGTTAGAACTGGAGCTCTTGAAATTACATTGTTTAAGTGATTAAACCCAGTTATCATTTCTGCTGTCCATTGAATTGTTGTTCCCTCTTTTTGTGCCTCCTTGAGGCCTTGCAGGAGTGGTCTGTATAGGCTGCATAGTCTAGAATCCAGACTCTGCAATAATTGCAGAGCCCTAGGAATGTTTGCCTCTTTTTCACGGTAGTTGGTTTGGAAGTGCACGCACTGCGGCAGCTCTACATGGGATTATTCTTTTCCCATCTTTGGATATAAGCTGCCCCAGGTAGAGTACCTCTGGCAAACAGTATTGGAGATTGTTTTTATCCACCTTGTACCCTTTGTGAGCTAGTAACTGGAGTAAGGCAATAGAGTCCCTTTCGACAGCTCTGCTCGCTGTCACTGCAGACCAGTAGGTCATCTACGTATTGGATGATCTTGCTGAATGTTGCCACGGTCTTCATGCAGGATTCTGTTGAAGATCCTGGGGCTTTAACAGTACCCCTGAGGCAAGCAATGGTGTTCGTATCGCTTTCCTCCCTGCATAAAATTGATTTGGGATACTGCACAGGATAGAGGCTGGGTTTGGGATGAGAGGAAAATCTTTCTGCAGAATGTCATTCAGGGGGTGCCCGCCTTGAATCATCCTACAACTTCCCCCTGTTTTCTTGATAGAATAGATAGCGGTATTGCATGGTGATGTCGAGGGCCCGATAATCCCCTGCTGTACTAGGACCTGTAATGTTTCCTGAATCCCTTCCTCTGCTTCTCTGGACAGGGAGTACTGTTTCACTCTTGAAAGTACTGCACCTGGTTTGGAGTGTCATTTTCTGGGGCACAGCTCGGGCTAGCACCTTAATGCCATAGGTAAACATATCTGGGTTCACAGGTATACCTCTCAGCACCGTCTCATTAGACACTGCATGTATCACTAGCATTGCCCGGAGAGAGCACATGCCAGGGGTGGCGCAGACGACCCTTCTATCTGTAAACGATATGGTCATGTTCAGTTTGCTGAGCAGGTCTCATCCCAGTAAGTTGACAGGGGAGCTTTCATAGTAGAGGAGGGGTGCCTGCACGACCCTTCCCACCTATTTTGACATCTAAATCTTCTGTGTATGGAACAGTCACTACAGCCCCAGAGAATCCCTGCGTGTCGAGAGTATTTCCTGATAGCGGGAAGTCAACTTCACTTATACCCGAGCCCGCCATGAAGATGAATTGCTTATTTCCTATCTCTGCCCCCACCAGTAGTTCCTCTTCTGGATGCAAGGTCATTGATAGAACTTGCGTGTCCAGTACTCTCTGTGGGCTGTCCTAGTCGGGATAGGTGTCTGTCCCTGGGAACGAGAAAGGATTCCCTCCTACCACAGTGGCTCCTTGAAAGGGGTCTGCTGCAGCGTTGGGTGCAGTGGCGAAAGGGTGTCTGCTTCACTTGGCCTGTTGGTTGGGGCGGGCCTGGTGTTGCTGCATAGCTTGCTGAGATGGCAGTGGTCGGTATGGGCTGGGGATTTGGGGAGGTAACCGAGTGTATGCTTGGTGTATTTCATAGGGGATCATGGACGACCCGTGTAGGAGACGTTGTGGGCTTCCGGGTGGGGGTTCCCATAGGCTTGTTGGTTGTAATTGTAGTTCCCTCCCTGTCACAACATTCTCAGGAAAAGTTCCCCCATCTCCCGCACTAGCAGCATTGCCCCGGTCTTCCACTCTGCCCTCGGAACCCACCTTGTCCTCTTTCTTGCCCTCCTTGCCATTGGGGTCCTGTATAGTGTTAGTTTCCTCCCCACTGCCATTGGCAGTTGTCTGTGAATACAACTGCCATCCTTGGCTGTGTGGCAACGGAGGCACACCCTTCTTCGGCCATCTGTTCTGGGGGCGGTGCTACTGAGAGCTTGAGAGCTTCTCCCCTCACTTGTGGAGATATATATATATATATATATATATATATATATATCTTAAAAAATAAAATAAGGAGAAAAATGGCCATGAAACAAAAACCTTTCTACCCAACAAGACAAACTATACTTACACTTCTATTCACTGCATGTTCTCTTTCATACTATTCCATACCCTACCCCAAACATTGTTATTCCTTGCAATCTATACTCACGTGCCCACGTTTTTCTGAAAACCTCCATTTGCGGGAATCCAAAAGAGGTCTGTGCCTCTCCCTGGGGTGCATCCCGCTCCAACAAGCAGGTGGGCTTTCTGCAAAGACGGCACCCACAACAGCCACTTCCGCAAGGCCACCTGGATTTCGCCACAAGTACGGGAGCTATGGAATCATGTCGGGGTCACAAAATGAAGGCAAGTCCCTCTATACGCACACTCGAGAGTAAATACAACCCACTAGGGAAATAAGCCAGGAAATAGATTTGCAAGGATAACAAGGTTTACACATAAAGAATACAAATGCCTGCAAAGAACTCTGCTGCTTGGTAGCGCTCTGGTCTTACATTTGTGAACATGGGGATTATAATCACAGAAATCATCATTCACATATAGGATGAGTTGGGGCCGCTGACTGGAGGCACCCTACACATGGGCCTGCTCCATAGGCGATAATAGGCTGGTTCTTCCCCTTCGATCTTGATGCACGTGGGTCAGCTGGGCTCATCCTTGCGGTGAAGGTCAGAGCATGCATAAAACACAATGTTTCTGGCTAAACTAAACAACTAAGACAGACTATTCATTCATTATGGCAGGCACCTGGCGGCAAAGTAAAGGCATGCCAGGGAGAGGGGAGGATAAAATACAGTCATACTGGCCATACATTCAGGGCTTCATTGATACACCAAACGTCTCCCCCATGGGGATTGATCTTTGTTTTACCCTTCCCAGTACCTCATGTTACAGGAGATGTGTGTTGCTGCTAGAGAGAAATACAGTCATGCAGGCTTTAGATCTGTGGTGGGCATTTAATGGAGGTTGGGGGTCAAGTGCTTATGAAGAATTTAAAGGTGTGTCAGTTCGGGGGTTTGCGGCTGGCTGCGGCCTGGCTTGGAGGGGGTTAGAGGCCTGATGGCAGGTAAGACTGTGCACAGCGCGGAACCTATTGCTGGCTCAAGCTCAAGCTTTTAGCTTTTAGCCGGGCGCATTCCTGAAGGCGATACTAAATATTCACAAAACTAAAAGAACGAGGAGGAAATAGACTTCCTTGGGAACATGGCTCAAGCGGAGGCAGTGAGTTGTGCTGAAATTGGGCTTTGGGAACTAGGAACATGAGCATTGAGAGCCTGCAGCCTGTCCCGTTTTGGGCCTAACATAAAATGGCACTGCGGATTGCGGCCATTTCTTGTGCTAAACAACTACTTCTATGCACTGTAGGGTCTTTATATGATACCTGGCGATCCGCTGTAATATGCAAGTGGCTTGTGTCCCGGTCCTTTTTTCTGTGTCAGCACAGCACATTACTTTTCCATCTGAATAGGAAAATAGATTAAACTTCTCTTTGTAATTGGGTGTAGCCAGTACTGGTGAATGTGCTAACTGGGGTTTTAGTTTATCAAAGCTCTCGCACATTTCAGCTGTACATTTTATGTGTGTTTTGTGCTTCTGAGCAATGGCCTGGTGTAAGTGGAGTAATTAAAAGCCCATGTCCTGCAGTAGTTGCATAGTTCTAAGAACTGCTGCATCACTGTTTTTGGTTGTGTCATGTTATGTATGGCCTCTACTCTCTCTGCTGTTATTTTTCTCCTGTCTGCTGACACAATATGACCCAGGTACACTGCTTCTTTTTGACAGTACTATAATTTCTCTTTGTCTACTTTGTATCCTTTCTCAGCGAGCAAAGTCAGAAGTGTCACTGAGTCTTTTCTACACTCCTCTTCTGTTGTGCTACATACCAATAAGTCATCAACATACTGCATCACTGTGCTTGCAACCTGTAAATTGCTCAAATCCATTTGTATAAATCTGTTAGAAATGCTAGGTCCCACACAGTACCCTTGTGGCATTTGTAAGGGAAGCATTGTATTAAAAGCAAGACAGACACAAAAGATAGGTTTGGAAAGCCATTATTGTTCTCTAAACAGGGTTGGAAGCATGCCTATCTTGTCCTACGTCTAGGATGGGAGCACGCTCGCCCATCAAATAATAAATAACAGTCCTAGTGGAGTCTGTCAAAACAAGATGGCCTATGCTAACAAAACCTAATGCCAGCCCTTACTCTAATATAACAAAAATGTGTGTGGAGAAAATGTGTATGCAAAAGGAATAATGTGCAAAACTATAAAGAATCAAATGTGACTGAGTGAGATCACCTCCCCATGTTGGACAGCACAAGGAAAGGCAGTCCCCGTAGACAGATGACACACTCTGGCTCAGGTTCTTCGAAATTAAAGGCATTTCAAAACGTGGATCGAGGCCCGTCTGGCCTTCCACACTAAAAGTCTCTCCTTCCAGCTTCAATATAGAGTTGAACAAAAAGGTTCACATTGGTTTCCCTCAGTCGGGCCCAAGCCATTCAAAGTATAAATGTTCACGTTGGTCCCCCTTTGTTATGCTCAGACCCCAAAAAGAAATTCACATAGGACCCCCTCTGTCGGGCTCGGACCTCTTCAAACATTGTTCAACAAGACTTCCAAGAGAGCTCCCTTCAGGGCTGCCTTCGCCAAGCTTTATTACACTTCGGGTCTCCCTCAGCCAGGGTCAGACCACTTTCGGGTGTCGAAGACTTTCAAATGTGCGTGGCTTTCTTTACAGACCTCCACAGGACCACTTTGACTAACAGAACATAGTTCAACTTTCTTTAAAACACACCAGTCTCTCAGGTTGCTTGCCAACTCACCGGCTGTGTGCACCTTCCTTCTTGTTTCTGCAGTTTTCCACGAGTCAAGGTTAACAGCACAGGCTTGGCCTTGCCTCCCCAACTCTGCCGTTCACCTAGTTTCCTTGTTTTCACCAGGGTTCTGCCTCGATCAGGCTCAGACCCCTCCTAGAGTTCACAGATGGGTCTCTCTCAGTCAGGCTCAGACCTCTCTCAATAAATCACAAAATAAAGTCTTTGGACTTCCAGTCCCAGAATCCTTCATTCTGATTTTGCTCCCACTTCACTAACTCCCACTTTTGGCACTCATGCAGATTTAGGAGCTGCAGGAGTTTATGAGGATTCCTGTTGAGGTCAGGGTCTCGCCACCTGTCCCTCAATGGACTGGGCTTGCCTGTTTTGCCCAGGGGAGGAGCTCTGGTGTGGTCACCACCAGGTAACCCCAGCTGCCCCTGTTTTGGTTTCCTAGAGGAGCAGTTCCAGTTCCACTCTGCAGCCTCCCCTGTACTCACAGGCCCAGCAATCAGGCAGTCCTCCTTCCTCTGCCTTTTATAGTGAGGGGGAGGCTTAAAAGGTTTCAGATGAGACTAATGGTAAATGTAGGCCCAAGCTTGCCTGTCCTCTTTAAGGGGACAGCATATTGTCAAAGGGGAAGAGTGTCCTCTGTGTCTGAGTGTGTTTCTTCTCAGTAATCTTCATTCTTTCAATCCCTCTCTTCTTCGTCTCAGTGTTTGTATAGAAAAGGGGGCAAGCGGTTTGGGAAGTGTGAGAAACCAGAAGGTGTCTCACCCACTAGTCCCCATGGATCTGTCATCCAGGCGGCCAGGACACGGCCATAGCTTTTGGATCCAATTCCTGGGTGTGGACCAGTGCGGGAGGATCACCTGGGTGAGGGGTCTTCAGGGAGTGGGACACCAGATAGTGAGGATATTTAGGAACTCTACTCCTCCCCCAATTTTACAACACAAACACTTTCTCATAGACAGCCCGCTATAAGGGAAAACAGACTAACCCCCAAGCCGTGTACCTGACATATCCCAATACTATGGTCAGGCAAAGACAGGAAATTATCGACAAATCACACACACCTGACTTCCATTAAACTTCCCCACACAGATAATGCAGAGCACAAGAGCACACTTCGAGCGAGGCAAAGCACATGGGGAAACAGCAGTTTCGAGGCGGCAGCTGAGCAACAGGGGAAAGATGGCAAAACCGAAGGGGACCGCAAGGAGGGAAATTCCTTTGACCTTTTTGACAAGGAACCATTACTTTCCAGACACCTTGACAATAGAAAGCGTAAAACCAGGAAACCAGGCTGAAAAATCCTGCATTGTGTGTTGGAGATACCCGGCGTCAGTAATCAAGGCGGGGAGAATCACCAGCCGCTGTGGTACCGTCCTTGGCTCCAAGAACAAAGTAGCATCAGTGAAGACGACACGGTCAGTGAGTTGGGGAGACTGATACAAGACCGGTTGGTGTTGAAGCCAATGTTGCAAGTATCAACATTGAGTGGCAAGTGCTGGTACGAACATTGTTAAAAACGTGTGTGATAATAGACATGAGTAGAGTTAAACTGCTGATGGGCGATTGAACTTTAAATAAAGCTACAATACCTTTGATGGAGCGGTCCGGTTCTCTGTGGTTGCTCAATGGAAGGCCTATGTAAGGTATACAGCTGAGAAGTAATAAAAGTAGATACATTTGTCCAGAGCCCAGCGGAGGGAGACAAATTGAATGAGAACAAATAAATGTGAATCGAAGTGGTCCTGTGACCGGTCAAGCAAAATTCCACGCAAGAGTCGAAGCTCTTTGATTTTGACAAAATAGAGAAAGTTTGGAAAAATATATGAATTTGGTCCAAGGCCGGCAGTAGGAGACCAATTAAAGGTTTTGTGTTAAAGTGGGTCTGGGCCCAGTGGAGGGGGACCCGGGCGTGAACAGAAAATCACACGAAATACTTGTACATGTGAAATCCTACAAAGAACGGAACTTTGATCTTTGTCGTGTTGCATCAGGCCCTCTGAAATAAGAGACTTTGAATGGCAAAGAGACTTTGGCACAGAAGGCCCTGGTGTTCAAGTTTTGAACTGCATCCTCATGCTAGAGAAGCCAGAGATCAAGAGTGTCGCCTTGTCCCGTGCTGAAAATGCTGGGAAGGGAAGCCAACGGCTTGAATATCCAGACATAAACACTTTTGTTGCACATAAACATTGTCTCCCAGAGTAGTTGTATTTAGAAGTAAGGATTGGCAATTGGTTTATTAGTATAGGGCCTTTTATTTTGACAATACATCACTAGGACTGTGTTATTCTTATTTGATGGTCGTAGCTGGCTCTCATGTTTAGATTTAGGATTAGATAGACGTTTTTCAAACCCACTTGAAGCTCAATAAAATCCTTGAACCGTGGTCACTTGTGTCTGTCTTTTTGTTTAGAGACCATGCCTTCTTTGCAGGAAGCCATAGTGTTTTCTGGTAATTATGGGAAAATTGGGTTTAATATATCCTATGTAGACTGAGGGAGTGTCGGGGGAGGGGGAGTCGGAAAGGAGGGAATACCGTGTCTCTCCCGAGGGAATTTCGCCCGCAGTCCCCAATGCCCCCCTGTCCAGGTAATCCTCCCACACTGGTCGACCCCCAGGGTCTGGTTCAAAAGGCAATGGCCGGGCCCTGGTCACCTGAAAAAAAGATCCTTGGGGTCTATCGATGAGAACACTATGGGGTTTCTCACACATTCTACAGTGTTCGAATTTGGTCCCGCGATACGTAAATGCAGTGAGATACCTGGAGTCTGGGTGTAGTGAAATGGAGAAAAATGTGTCCTTTAAATCTACCACAATTAAAAAAAAGTGTGCCGCTGCTGGAATGCTACCAAATAAAAATAATAATATTAGCGGAATTTGGAATTAATGATTACTCTGCCTCAATAATATTGGGCGTAAATCCTGAATAAAAAGCCACGCCCATCCTTTTGCATTCTTTATTGATAGCTTTGTTGCAAGGTGATGTGCTTTACTGTATTATGCCTTACTGTCATAAGGCATGCAGTGTCTCATAAATTCCTTCATCTGCTGGTCGAGAAAGGGGGTACTGCTTCACTCGTGGCAATAGTGCCCCTTGCTTCAATTTGATATGTACTGCCCCAGCCCCTTTTAGTATCCCTACATCATGGGGTCCTGTTGTCCATAAGCTTTTTTGGCACTTGTTCCAAATCGTCCTGCAAACATTTTGCATTCTTTTTATTATCCGAGTTACCTGGGAAATTGCCCTTTCTTTTATGGGTACTGGACAACGTATGCTCAGCTCAAACACTACCTCTCCTTCGGCATTATCTTTTGTAGCGAACAATTCTGTGTCACTTGCTATTGAATGCCATTCCATATTGTCTTCATCAGTGGCAACCAGTATGATCATAGCCTTCTATACCCTAATTCCTCTAGGTAGAGCTGTGTGAATGTGCCTGTACTAACAGAGTAGAGACACCGTGGCCTGAACAAAAACTGTCAACTATCCCAACAACATGTTCACTTTATACAAAAAACCCTCCACGAGTGTGGGTACCTCTCTCATTGTGCTGTGTGCATAGTATGCCTGTATTAAGACTGCCACCATAGCTGTGTACATTCCAGGTGTGGAGCACGCCATCCCCTTCTCTGAAAAAGAAATTGTGGCATTCAATTTTTGGAGCAAGTCCCTTCTCAGAATATTGATGGGATTATCTTTTTAATACAGTAGTTATGCTACAATATTCTGTGTCCCTATTGTCAAGGGTAAAGCCTTGTGTGTCCAAACCTTTGTTAGATAGTGGGAATCCTTCTTCCTTTATTCAGGATCTGGTTGCTCCAGTATCTATAAGAAAGGAGAATCCCCTCTGTCCTATCTGAACTGCTACCTCCGATTCCTCCTCTGGGTCCTCAGTTACTGCTAGAACAGGACACACTTGCACTCCCCGTGGGCTCCCCTATTAGGAAAAAGGATTGGCGGATGATGCAAACTGATTACTGCCCACCACTGTCACTCTAGTGTATTGGGACACAGTGTTCTATTCCAATAGTGTGACCCCTTCCTGTACTTGTGTCAGTGCTGGCGCGTTTAGTATCCTTACCATGCCTGGCATCCCTGCCATTGCCTCACCTTGCACTTGTCCTTGTCCCTGGGTGGATATACCTTGTGGTTGTGTGGGTTGCATCTATAATCACTGCTGCTGCATCACCTGTACTTGCTGTGGTGATGGTGTATAAGGTTGCTGTTGTTGCCGTGATTGTGCCATTAATGGGCATGTTATGATATGATAGTTTACTTGTATAGCGCATGTACACAATGTGTTTCAAAGTGCTTCAAGGCAAGGGAGGGAACAAGGGAAAAACACGAACAGTGAACATTCTTACATGGCCTTAAACAATAATAATGTGAAATTAACTATCGTACTCAGCCTGGCGACATTTTAGGGAATGGGAACAGACAGGCAACTAACGTACTAGGCCTGATAATTCTGATAGAGCCGGAAGATTACAAGAGGAGAGGGGGGTGGGGGGAGGAGAAGGAAGGAGAGGGACAAAACAAGCGACTATCGTACTAGGCCTGGCGACATTTCTGATACTGCTATAGAGGGAGCGGAAGAGAAATGAGAGGGAGGAGACAAACAATGTAGCTATAATACTATGTCCGAAGACAATTCTGATAGAGTAAGAGCATAGGGTAAGAAAGGGAGGGGGAGAAGAGAGAGGGAGAAGGAAGAAAGGAGAACAAGAGTAAGCAGTGAAAAGAGTGGAGAAGCAAAAGGGGGGAGCCAATACAGTTGAAGGAGTCAGAAATACACAGTGTTGCAGGGAAACAGCAGATGCGAAATGTTTGTGTGAAATTACCAAAATTAACACTTTCTTCCAAACCGTGGTCCCATGCCACTATACCCCATTCCCCATCCCTATGTGTAATATCCTCTTCCCATTTGATACAATCCCATGTAACCATTTACTCCATTTGTCTGCACAACCCCTGGCTGTTGCTGCCCATTTACAAATGCAGG
This sequence comes from Ambystoma mexicanum, assembly GCF_040938575.1. Taxonomy (NCBI): domain Eukaryota; kingdom Metazoa; phylum Chordata; class Amphibia; order Caudata; family Ambystomatidae; genus Ambystoma; species Ambystoma mexicanum. The sequence goes on from NC_090921.1 coordinate 356,176,123, forward strand.
TTGTTGCTGCATCTGCACCATGCCCCACTGCTGATTTGGTGGTACTGGAGTGTACCCTCCAGGATGCATTACCGTTGCCACTGGGAACCCCCCATGGTGTGCCTGTGGAACGATAACTCACCCTGTGAGCACTGCTCCTTCCACTTATTTTAGCCAGTTTTTTATGAACTAACTTGTTTTCAGCTTTCGTTGCATTGTCAGCTGTCTCCTTTTCCTTCTCTTGCAAAAGTGTACAATAGTCGCCTGTATCTCAGGCCACCCTTTTACCCCAATTCCCACTATCCTCTCTAAGGATGTCTGCACCTCTGAAGGGTGCACCCTCACTAAGATGTGATAAAACAAAAAGGTATTTTGCCTCCCCATGACTGTTGATTTTCCTGTGCCCACATTTATTGTATGGATTGTATATATTCTGCGGGGTCCTCCTAAGGCTTCAATTTATGAGCCAAGATATAACCCATGTCTGACGTATCTGGATACAGCTCCCCAAGAGCCTTCCAAACATGTGCTCGATAGTTATTAAAGGGTGCTCCAACATGTATTCTAGAGCTTAATTTTACCCAGGATATCCTGCCTGTTGCCAAACTTTGTATATCTCCTATAGCCAATGGGATTCCACCGTCTCTTTCAAAAACAGAAATTCACTTGCTCACCCCTGCTATTAATGTAGGCAGACTGTAAACCAAATTGTCCCTATCCATTGTCTGCCATGGTATGTAGTGAACCTTGCCCCTCGCTTTCTGTAAAAGGGGCATCTGTGTGCAAGCTCTGCATTTATTGTCATGTTGCAGTCTTGTCGCGACAGCTATTCTCGTTTTCCTACTCCGAAGCCTATTTCCCCAATCTCACAATGTCTCCTCTGTCCTCCTCTTCTCTCTCCGTTAGTCTCCTTCCCCTGCTCACTTCTGTCAAATTGCATTTCTCGAATTCATCATCTCCATGATCGCTGTCACCAATGTCCTTTCAATCTGATGCAGTATGCACACCTTCTGACGTGTCATCTTCACCATTGTCTCTGAGTCCTGTCCCCAGCAGTCGATTCTAAATGTTATGCGTCACGCTGTCCACCCCTGTTCATCAGCTGCCTTTACTTTTTCTCCATCTCCTTTTCCATGGCTTTGTCAGCTTCCTTGAACACAGAGTTAAGTTGCTGCTGGTTGCTTTTTAATGTCCCTTAAATATTTCCAGCCATCACCTCTTTGTTTTTGCCTTAAATATTTCAGCCTTCCCTTCTCATCCTTACTATTGGCACTCGCTTCACCTTCATCTTTTCTTTTATGTGCTGCTTCCTTACTTTGAGACACTTGTTTAAGATTCGTATACACTACAGCTGGTTTTAGTAATGGGTCAATTGTATATGGAGGAGGCGGGGCACTAACCTGCTCCTCCTCCTCCTCCTCTTCTTCTTCTTTGCCCTTCTCCATCTCTTTATCTTCGTATAACTTCAAAGTCCTAAAATGTCCTGCCTCTTTTTGAGCTTTGTACCTTTGTGGGTAGCAGACAAATATAAATACATACTGTCGATAATATTTTTGTCGAATGTTCCCTCTCCAGGCCATTCCTTGTAACATTTTCACACTGGGTCATGTACCCACTCAAAATGCTACTTTTCTTATTTTGTCAGGATATTGGGTCAGTTTCCTACACATGTGATTAAGTTGTGCGTCCATCCAAGAGGACGTCATTATCGTATCTTGATTTGTATTGTTGCAATGCCCTTTCCTTTCTTCTTCCTTCTCCTTTATAATTTAAACCTTTAAAACGCTCAATCCCACTTACTCAATTTCATACTTATCTCTTACTCGTTCACCCTATTTTCATTCACTTGGGCCTTCTCCACATGCCCACCCTTTCATACCTTGCACTCCACACTTGCATATACTGGCCTTCTCCACAGGCCTGTTTTCTCTTAGGTAATATCAGTACACAAATGCCCTTCTCCCCAGGCCCAACACCTACGTTAGTAAGTTAAAAGAACAGTTACTCCTCACTCCACTCCACTGCTCCTTTAACTCGCGCTAAACTGCTCTATACACTTTTACATGTTATTTCAGCTCTGGCCCTTCCGACTTCTCCATAGCCACATTAAACAAATACTATGACCACTTTCCACAACACTAAAAAACAAAATTGCTGCTACTCACAAAACACGTGCACACAGGTCCATCAGACAAATTCTTCCCCAAAGACAAGGAAATGATGCAACTATACACTTGCCTGCACTACACACAACTCTTGTTTAACAAAGTCCACCACTTACAACGCAACCCTCTGCTCTAACGCTGAATGCCACCATCTACCTACTCCCTATCGGTTTGTCAGACCTAAAATCTAAGACTACTACAGTCAATCGCCCTCCACCTGTCTGAGGATGCGTCGCTATACACCAAAAGAATAGTCACTCTGATCCCTTGCGCTTTTCACGTATCCTTTTAGGAGATTCTTCACTTTTCTCGACCTCAGAGTCTAACCCGGCAGCACGGCTGGAATTCCCACACCTTGGTCAAAAGGCTGAGTTTGGGGCCTCCAAAAATGTACCGGGGGTCGCCACAGAAGACACCAATAAAAATGACAAAAGTAGTAAAAAAAAAAGGAGCGTACGTGGGCAAGAAGTAACGCTGGTTTATTCAGGGCCCAGACAGAGCTGGGACAGCTATATTCAAACAGAATGCAAAGGAGAACTGCATGAAAAGGCGATGTCAAAGAAATGCCCCTAAACCTAAGCCTTTTATAATAAATCGAGCTGATTAACATTAGTAACTTAGCAACATGAAAGAATCTCCCCACACCAAGCTGATTGGTGCTTGCTTGCACATTAGACCCTTATAGAAAAGGATACATTAAATTCTGTAATCGGATTCACAAACCTTTCCACACCACCCACAATTAGAATGTGTGATGTCACAATCCAACCCCCACTTCCCACATCATAATGACAATATATTGAAACATTTGAGATGACCATGCAAACTTTAGATGAGATGATCGGGCAGTTGAATAAAGTCTTGTGAGATGCGCTCCCCTCCATGACACTGCCAGAGCCTTGAACCACGGGCGTACTGCTTATGTTGCAAATTAAGAACTCTTTCTCCTTCTTCCAAAGCAAAATGTGCTAAGGGGCATTTAGATACCGCCATAGTTCTTTTAACTCCATCTAAAAATCATGTTATTTTGACTTATTAAATGGTTATGCTCTCCATGCCTGTCAGCAAGACCCATGAGTTCTAATCTGTGACCTTGAAAAATAACAAATGTTTTGCTCCTTACCATACCAGCCTGGGATTGTGCGACCTGCAATGTGTTACCAGCCACGGTGGCTTTGTTGCAGATTGATAAAGGTGAATAGACATTGGCTGCAAAGGCATGCTATGGGCCCATTTACTGTGTTTTAGCCTACCTCTAGGTTTGGTTTATACTTATCGCTGCCCCTACATTTCTGTTATCTGTAAATTATGTTTATTTTGGGTTTGACTTGTGTAATGATTAAAAGGAGCCCCCCCTCCCCTTTTACAGTGCTACTCTCGCCATTGATATGTGCGCACCTTTTCACTGCGCAGAATACATTATTCCCCCTTTTATTGATCTATCAATAATTACCTCTTTTATTGTGCCTCCCATTCCCCTTCTGCTACTTTATCTTTGTGAATCCACCTTTTTTCCTCAAGTTTGTCATATCTCCCCCAATCCCCTCCCAACAATCCAGAATTTCCTCCACCCACATACATCCTGTGCCAACCTTTAGGCATGAGATCTAAAATTGTTGATAATTCCCCAAGTATGCTGGTTATTTAAAGACCCACCACTCAGGATTTATCTGTAAATCATTTTTATTTTGGGTTTGACTTGTGTAACGATTAAAAGGAGCCCCCTCCCCTTTTACAGATCCTTTCTCGCAATTGATGATTTGTCAACGATCAAACACTTTATTTACATGGTGAAGCCTGGATTCGAGATCGGTCTGCCACTTAAGCACTTGGCCAAATCTTCTCAGGAGTATACCTGTTTGGCTTTCAAGAACACAGTTTTATAAAGATAACCTGAACAGTACAGAAATCCTAATAAAAAGCTTGACAAATATATAAATCCTTATAGCATAGCAGTATACTAAGCAACTAAGAATATTTATGCCCTCCCCCTGCTCCCTTGAATCGGGTTATTAAGTGATGCAAGTCCACAAAATGACCTGTAGGTAAATGTACATTCACAACAAAAGATACTGTGACAACATTGCCCGCTTATTGCATCCTGCTTATTTACATATAGTTTAGGCAAAATATTAAATACCATGTATTTATCTATTGCATTCATAGCACCGCCCAAGACCATCTGGTATCACAGTGCTAGTTACATTAAATGCGAAATGCCAGTTTATAAGGTGAGACAACAAAGTGAAGGAAGGTGTACAACCTGAAACGCAGAGAGAAGGGTATAACCATGGGGATGGTGCACTCAAGCTCTATACTCTATTGTTATGGTCGGCTGCATAGCCATCACAGGGTTGTAAAACCCTTACCCACTCAAAGTCACAGAATAGGAGGTTGGTGTGATGCAATAAGCGCTCAGCTAAAAAAGTCCAACACTGTAAAGTGCTGTTAGCTATTAATTAGCTTTGAAATGCATATGCAGAAACCATTCAAGGTTTTGCCAATTGTTTTTAATCTTATGGTCAGCCGACAAGTGTTTCGACCCTCTGGTTGTTCTCAAGACTAAGGAAAATGTTCTATAACCCAAAATGAGGCCTTATATTAGATATGATTGGGTATTTTGTGCTGGATTACGTAACATCATTCAAGTCCCGGATATGTATCCAAGTGAAGGGTCCAATCCCTGTACAATCCAACAAAGCCGCGCCTCATGGTACAGGGGGCTACTTCAGGTGTACAGGTAAACATACTGCAGACAGGTAAGATTGCAGGTGCAGTGTGGCGCTGAGTGAATCAACCTAGTAGTTACAGGTAGGATAGGTGTGAACACAGCACAGGGCTGAGGCAATGTAAAATCCAGCAGTTATAGGTAGGTTAGGTGCGAACAGTGCAGGACTGAGAAAATGTCAGATCCAGTAGTTACTGTAAATTGCAGGTAGGTTCATTCACAGATATACAAGAACTGGCAGTACAGTCACATTGGCGCACTCCCAGTTGGAAGTCAGGGGTAGTAAGTATATCAGATGTGGAAATAATGACTGGGAACTGTGCGATGTAGAAAACGCAGGAGCAGAGGGTATAAATCATGGCCTGGGAAATCCGTGCCTAGGTTGCAGGCTACTACAGGCTTAAGACCTAACTGCATATATGGATGGGTGTGGGAGGAAGTTTCGGAACAAACTTTGAGAGCTTGGAAACAGAGTCCAGTTTGCAGAGTGGCGATAGAGGATGCGGTGTCTGCGACATCGATGTAAGGCGGCAGTATCGATGGAATTCAGCGGCAGGATGGGTGCTGCATGTTTAAGGGATTCTGACTTTGGTGGAGCATCAGACTACACGCGAGGAGTGCTGTAGGGTAAGGCAATGCGCAGAGGGAATAATAGTAGGTAGGTATGCAAATGGTACATGCCGAGGCAGACAACTTACTTGGCGTGCCGGTCTTACCTTCTATAGTGGTGTTAATGCTGTGTCAAAGGTCAGGAACGCCCATGGCGTCGCGCCATCGCTGGCTGAGACACTAGTGCAACGCCTTGTCCACACGCCTTGAAAGTGACATGGCCCAGACAATGGCCAATTGGCATCACAGCACCCCAGGGCGAGCTGGGAGATTAGTGGAGCATCTGAAACAGCGGCGGCCATCTTCTGGTAGTGTTCAGGGACTTCGGTCCCCACGGAAGCACAGGCCAGGTCTGTGCAGGGCTCCTAGGTGGGAAAGGGGCCCTGCTGCAATTTGAGACTGGCAGAAATACTAGTGCAAGGCCTTGTCCACGGGCTTTGAAAGCAGTCTGACTTTCAAGGCCTGTGCAAACACTTCTTTCTGTGTCAAGTGGTATCTTTTTTAAAATTATTTTTACATGAAACAATTTACAGAATATGATATTTAATGGGAGCTTTATTTGGGTTTTCTAATGCAAAAGAGCAAATGCCCCCTCAACTCTTATCGGCAAACATTAACAAAGAGGGGTTACGTTTTTAAACACACCAGTAAGGGCCGCTGCTGAGCAGCAGTAAAGATGGTGGAATAAACCCACAGCTGCACCTCCAAACAAATCCTGACAAGATAAAATCATCTCTTCAAGCACGGCAGGCAGAGCATACAGATGACATTCAGCTTATTGAAGTCTGCCGCGAAATACTGGCTGACAAGAAGTTCCATGCCCCGGAACCATTTGCTTGCTGGCTGAGGCAGGTGGCGTGGGTAGACGCCGGGGATCCTAGGCCCTGTCAGTGGCCCAGCGAGAACTAAGACACCTGGAGGCATCAAGCACGGGGCGGCTCTTGGAGGCAGCGTGGCCCGATGAGGGGTGTACGCTGTTTGGGGCCTCAGGGTTTGTACTAGGGGCGCTACAGCAATCCTGCAAGGCCGTGCCACCTGGAGCCCTGCGCCGCCGAGGGCAACTGGTGCGAGCACTGCCTCGGCACGAGGGTGACTGCCATTATTGTTGCCGTCTCGATCAGTGAACTGGCTTGGCCAGCGGAGTGTGGCTGTAGCTGCTGCTAGTCCTTCACAGGACAAACATAGCTCATGTCCCCATACCCTGGTTGAAGCACAAGGGGCGGGTTCCATAGAGGAGCAGCTCAGCCATGAAGGCACACGCTGAATGAGGTGTGCACTGGCGGCTACACCACGATTTCCGGTGGGATGCTGAGTTCATCCATATAACGGGGGCACAAATTGGATGCCATACCTCGGTGTCTGGTGGTGGGGATCTGACGCCCCTGTGGGTGAGTCCAACATTTGTCCTGCTGGGGCACATAAACTTACAGGTATACTGGCTGCATTCACGGTCTGTGGGGATTAGTACTTCTGGTGATCCACGTGTACCACACAGACCTGGCATTTGGGACATTTGCACGAGGCTTTCCCATGCATATTTTTGAGAAATCTTGTTAGGCTCCAGCAGACATGACCTGGGGTGGTGCCAATAGCATGAGGGGCCCAATTGACTCTTTCACAAGTACCCCACACAGGGACACTACAGCGATGGCCACACAAGCATGTGAGATTGAAGGGGATCCCCCAAGCACTGCCACCATGGATCCTTACATGACAATGTTGCAGACAGGGTTTGCCTCAGTAAATTCCAAGCTTAACATTGTTGCCAATATTAGATCCCTCCGTACAAAACTGAATGAGGAGAGTGGCCGGTTTACAGAGGTGGAAACACGGGTCGAGGTCTGCAAGATACTGTGGGGGAGCAAAATACGTGGTGGAGCATGGGCATGAGCTTTAGGCCATTAAGAAAGAGCTTATGGCAATGCACTCCAAGTGCAATGATTTGGAATTCTGGTTGCCGGAACGTCAGGATTGTGGGAGTTCCCGAGACGGCAGAATACAGCCCCATGGAGCAGTTTGTGGAGGGCTTATTCAAATCAATATTCTGCGTTGCGCAGTTTTCTGAGCAATTCTTGGTTGAAAGGGCACATCGTTAGCTGGCCCCGCTCCAGAAGCCTGGGGTGCCACCACGCACAATTATCGCAATTGTGACTTGATCCTGAAGCTGGCAAGAGAGAAAGGAACACTTCAATATGAGTCCACCAGAGTGCACATCTACCTTCGGCTGGGGTTCAGGCTACCAGGAGAACATTTGAAAAAAGGTTACGCATCTTCTGCGAGTCAGACAGGTACAATATGCCATGATGTTCCCAGGCAAGTTGTGCATACAGCACGGCTGGAAGGCCCATTTTTTTTTCAAAACCATCCACCACAAGGAAGGAAAGACTGTACATCAATAACAGCGCAATCTTTGTCTAATGACTGAAGTATAGTCACTGGCATTGATCATAGTTATTGTAGTTCTGAACTGACTTGTTCTGTCTAGCACCTGTGAACGCTGGGAGGTGTAACAACTCCAAAGAAAAGTTGATGTTCGCATTGCGCTCCCAAATTTTTCTATGGAGACATAGCATGGATTACAGCATCATGTTGAAATGTTTGACAGTCATGCGGAAGGCAGCTACACATGCAGTATTGAAAAAGGTTATGAGTGTGGGGGTGGATACATGTGTGTATGGTGGGTCGAGTGCGGGAGGTCTCCCAATTAAGCTACCGACATGGAATATACAGGGGCTGAATAACCCCCTTAAGGCCAGGAAGATTCTGGTTTAGGTTGAATATTTATGTTCCAGGAGACACATGCCCTGTGAAGGGTCCATGAGGCATTCGTGTGCAGATGGGGACCCTTGATATTTTACACAGAATGCTCCTCTCATCCCGTAGTGTACTTACCCTCATTCATCATTCTTTGGGATTACAGGTCTCCAGGAGTGTGTGGACATGCAAAGCTGGTATGTTATTGTTTGGGGCACCCTGGCAGGCAGCCCGGTCATACCGGTTAAAACATATGGTCCGAAGGTAGATGACCCTTCATTCTATCAGCAGATTTCGGACAAAATGACTAATACTGATGACATAAGGATAATTGGGGGAGGGGAGTTTGGGGGGTAGTTGGGGCAGATTTCAACATTATCCTCAATAATCAAGCGGATAGAACATTCAGTGCCTCTTGGGTGCAGAGCAGAAACACTTTCCCCTGGCTGATGTATGGCGTGAATTACATCCAGGCACAAGAGAATATACTTAATAGTCCTGAGTCCATGATTCTGGGTCATGCATAGATTTCTGGTTACTTGCTTCTGAACTGGAGTCAGCAACGCAAGACTGCAGTTATCTATTCTTGAACCCTATAGGATCCCTCTCCTGTGGCGCTCTGTTTGCTCAATGTCCCAGGATATGGCATCTGTGGAAGATGGTCCCGGCCATGCTGAAAGATGCGAAGGTGGTACAAGGGTGCTCTATAAGCGTTCAAAGTATGGATGAGGGGAGTGCTTTTTTTCTCCATCAGCTGGCACTCTCAGGAGTCTTAGGCAGGAATTGAAAGAGGTAGAGAACCAGCTAAGGGAGCTGGAAAATTAGCATGGTAGAACACGCAGGGGGGCGGGTGTTGGGGCAAATCCAAGATATGCTGGAATGGTTCTGGGAACTTGTAGGCTGGGAAATACTATATATATGTCCACACCCATAAGGGCCAGATGTTATGAGGAAGGAGATAAGGCAGGCAGGATGCTGGCGAACATAGCTAGGTCCGAATGGTTCAGACAGCCCATCATTGGGGTCAGAGGGTGAGATGGTATGGTGTTGGTGAAGTAAAGAGATATGTATGGAAGTTGTCATTTATATTACTCAAATCTCTATTCTAACTGTCACCCCTCTATGGATGAAACTTGAATCCAGTACTTGGAGGATATCAGGTTGCCAGAATTGTCCTAAGACGCACGTCAGGTCTTAAAGCAACCTCTGATGGTTGAAGAGGTAATTGCAGCGGTGAAGGCATTGGTTTCTGGGAAGGCACTGGGCTCGGATGGGCTGGGGATAGATCTATATAAGGAATTTCATCAGGAACTGGCTACCAGTTTGCTGCAGGTGTGGAAGGGGTCTCTTGACAGAGGACACCACCCATCGTATTTGCAGGGTCAATTATAATGGTGTTGTTGAAGCCCGGCAGGTTATCCCATGATGTCACATTATACCGACTTTTGTTGTTAATCAACGCAGACGTGAAAGTGTTTGCAAAGATATGGGCCTTGCGTCTTCTGCCAAACATGCCCTACATCCAGATTAGTCGGGGTTCATTCCCACCAGATCCACTGCTCTGAATCGGAGACCTCCGTTTCGTGTGATTTTACAAATCAATCCCCAGATTAAGGGCAGTTGCAGCATCCCTGGACGCTTATAAAGCCTTTGCCTCGGTTTCCTGTAGATAGCCATTTTGGGTGCATAGGAGTTTTTGATTTATGTCATAATGTCATTTAATGCAGGCCCTACAAATTCCTGAGATTTCAAACTCTTCAACAGAGATCGAGAGAGGAGCATGAAAATTATGAGACTCCAGACCAATCCCTGGAGGTTAAGCAGGCTAGCAACAGTGATACGTGCCTGATGCACTATCGCTCCCAGGCCTTCGTTGAGAGACCAATCTGAACCAATTCATAACCGGCTTTCCCCCCCCATCCAGACAGACCAAGTATCACAATTTAGGCTCCCAAACTTCCAGCCAAAAAAAAAAATCTTTTTCAACATCCTCCTGCCAAAAACGTAATTTCCACTGCCGGCCCTGGGATTGTGCGGTCTGTGCATTCAGAAGGCCTCCCCATGCACCAGCTGCCTCATGTATACAAAGTGATACAGTTTGAATTCTAAAGCGGCTGCATTGTTTCCGGCACAAAGCTCTTTTCCATAGTGTTCCAGTGAGGCGGTCCTGTTCTCCTACTAATCCCCTCTGACATCTGGAGACAAATACTCCACTACACCTCCCGAGGAGCCCAACAGAAGCATTACAGCAGGTCCCAGCGCGGCCTCACAAATACGTTACTTGTTAGTACTCTCTTCGTTAGGGTCGAGCACTTACAAGTGGAAGCTATTTTAAGTGATGGTTCATTCAAGTAACCAGTGTTTTATAAGAACAGCAAAAGGGGCATTTTCATTCTGAAACCACAAACAATGAATCAGTTAGCTGCTTAACTCTGCATTCTTCCTTGATCATTATAATACATAACACAAAACAAGTGTTAAACTATCTGTATTACTTTCATGTGGTTTCTTTGATGCACCAAAAAGCATTTTTTTGGTATAATTTCACATTTCCGTCACATCATTTATTTTTATTAAGGATCTAATAACCAGTATACCTTCTCACACATCTTTTGTTGTTGGGGGTTTACCCACCTGGCATTTTGTAGACCATTTTGATAGCACCAGACTGAATTTCTGGTATTCATAGTCTTCCATTCAAGATGGGGGGCACCGGGGGTAACGCTACATGTGTACTTTTTGCTTGTCATACTTCACTAAATATGGACTTGTCTGAGTGGTTTATATAATTTTGGTACTTTTAAGCCATCTCTCTAACAGAGTAGTCCTGCATAATTGCTTACTCTCTACCGCAAGACCGCTCTAATAAATAGGCTCAGTATTGTTTGCACCTGTGTGCCCCAGTCTTAATCACAACCCTGACGATCTTGGCACCTGGAGACATTTGGTGGTTTTCTAGCTCGCCTTCATTTTAAAAATAAACGTGTGGGGGTTAATTTCTTTTGACACTCTTCATAATCCTCATCTGTAGCTTTTTAGGTAAAAGCGTATTAATAGTTTGGACAACATGGCCAAATAGATCTACCATAAATATCAAATCAGACATGAAACTGGCGAATAAACAGGTAACTACAGTTAGTAAAATATAAATCATAATTGTTGCCACTGCATTGTAAAGTTGGACAGTATTTTCAAACTAAAGTTTCAAAAGGAACTGCAGACATCTAACTACAGCTGGGAAGATGTGTTCAAGTGCCCTCGTTTCAAAGTGGCCTCACAACCTGGCATTGCCACTGAACGAAAGTGTGTCCTCACAGGTAAATGATTTTATCGCACTATGCCTTGTCTACCAAATTAAAAATCCCTATTAGAGATTCAGATATCTACTAAAAAAAAAAGCCTCCATGATATTGCATGCAAAATAACGTTGCCCTTTAAAATATTGTACATTAGTTTGTCAGGTGGCTTACTCCTGTCAATTTATGTAATGAAGCCTCATTTTGAGGCAGACGTAAATTACCCCTAGTGTAAGGCAATGGTGAAATAAATCTCCCACATCCTGGTGCTAAATGTCCTAATTAACCGTTTTAAAATGTTGTGCAATATGTCTTCAGCCAAAGCCACACCTTCAACACCCCAGAACCTCTTTAAAAAGAGAATTCCTCCAACATGTTGCTAAAGTCCACACCTGCCCTTAATAGTCCCATGATCCCATCAAAATCAGCGCAGGGAATGGGGTGGAACACGATGGAGCGGGGCTCTAGCAAAACAGGTCTTGCCGGAACGGAGCTCCGGCAAAACATCTCTTGCCACCCCGTCCTTAGACCCAGGGGCTTGCCCACACACTCACGCTACAACGAGCAGGCGGCTTTTAGAAGACAGGAAGTATCTGTCCTGAAGATGAGTTATCACATGCACAAGCGAACCAGATTTCCGCTTGAGCAACTGAATACAGAAACAGCCAAAGCCTCATACTTGTTGTAGCAGCCTAGACTTGTATGTATACATGTCCTGCAATGTAGACATTTCTTAGGGTGAATATTGTGACCAATTAAAATTACAGAGCACAACCTCCATTATTTGCTCAAAAGAGTTTCTTACTGAATCACAATAAGACATGGTTTAGATTTAAAATTCTGGACATCCTTATGTTCCCAAAATGCTCTTTGATTGTATGCAAATGAACTGGTGTCTATGAAGACATACTGTATTGCACGCCTCGCCTGGGATCACGCCCCTCAGTCCGCCCCTTCCTCCCTTCGGTCCCACCCCTCAAAGGATGAGAGTTCCCCAGAAAATATTTTCCCCATTTCAAGCACCGATTAACCGCGCTACAAAAGGAGAAAAGGAGGACCCCAAATTCAAACAGCTTCTCCCACTAATCTACTACAAATCCTGCAGAAGGAATGTCTCAACCAAGTAATAATAATGCAAGTTGGCAAGTTTGTCAGCTTTCCTGTGCAATATTTCTAGGGCTCCAACCTTAATACTTTTTACACCTCACAAGGTAAGGTGGGGCATGGTGTAAATGGAAAGTTACGTGACGTGTGAGATCACAAGAGGGTTTACGTATAATTGAATGTAACGTGTGAGACACGTGATGAGAACGCGTTTCCAGGTTCGTCGTTCTAATGTGAACTAGTGGCTTCATTTCTGAAGGAGGTGGGTGGGGGTTCATGACTGGAGGGAGGTTTGGTAAATTAGCTGTCTATGGAAAGGGGTGCCCTGCTATAGCATTACTGGCATAGGCTGTGCTTTTTGATCGTGGATGCGCTTTGCTATCACTGGGGAGATTGCTTTCTATCACCCATGCTTGTGAACACCCATTTAACTCTGAAATAATTTTTGTGTTAGTGTCAGGGCTCAGTGAAACTATGCGTGTATACCTGTCACCCCAGATCATTTAAATGTACCTTCATTTCTGCATTAGCAAAGGTGATTTTTCCAATTTTTGTGCGTGCTAAAACACTAATTTCTCTTCCATGCCAAACTGTTGCCTTTCGTTCTTCTAAAAAAAAATAAATAAAAAAAATAAAAATCGGTCACTTTAATTCGGCATTGTAAGTGAGCTAAATCCAAATCGGTCCCAGGTATTGTTCTCTTCGCTATATTTGTGCTGTGTTAAGCCTGGAAGAGGTTGAATTGTACGGTGGGATTAGAGAAAGTGTAGTTTGCTATCTCTTGAGAAAATGTTCGTTGTTGTGAGCTAATCAGTTATTCCATCTATGCTTCATCATTGGAACATCAGCTGTGCATATTCATTGTGATGCAGTGTTCTGTTCTTACTAGAAGAGGCCTGGCTGTGCTATCCTTGGAGGGGCCTGCTTTGTCGCTTGAGTGGTGAGCACATTGTGATCCTTTAGGGAAGGTGCATGTGCTTTGTAATGGATCATGGGAGGGCCGGCTGAAGGTCCCCTGGCCCAAGTCAAAAAGGAAAATATTCCTGGTATCATTCTGGAGTCATCCGGTCACTCCATCCTAGGGTCATCCATGGCTAGGTCAGGGAGATCATCCGAAACAATCCTGAAGCATGTTTAGGCCGAAATATTTAAATGAGAGGACTCTAGAGTTATCACAGAAACTACTCCAGGTTGAGTTAGGATTACTTCCAGTGATTATCTTTTATTACTCCAGGATGCCCCCATGACAACTTCAGACCTCGTGACAACTTTAGGATGGGTTTGTAATTGTGAACAGTTATTGCAGACAACCTTCAGGAGGAGTTATTTCATGTTGCTTCCAAACGATTTAGGAAAAGGGTTTTGATTGCTTGTGTGCAAGATGGGTGGTAAACCTCAAGGGAATTTGTAGCCATCACTTTCCATCTTTTTCTTCTTGGTTAGAAAACTCAAATGTCATTAACCAAGTTCGATGACTAGTAAACAATAGTACAGATGAACCCCCACAATGTCACAAACCAACCTGTTAACCTTCTCATTTCGCACCTCTATCTAACACGGCATCACACCAAATAAATTCACTCAATTACGAATCACTGCACTAAAATACACACTTTCAGTGACCTAAACCGAATCTGTAAAAGGTCTACCTGCATGACAGACTGCCGATCACTTCACCCAATATCACCATGAGCAGCTAGCAATTAGTTCAACCATTCACCACACCCAAGAAAACACTAGCAGACCCCACCAACAGAAATCAATAGCACAAAAACATGTACCATTTACAATTTGACACCAACCTACATATTTCCCAGATCAACTATATAGTTCTACACACAAGAGCACTTGCATCATCAGTTTCACAGAGCAGCGTATGTGCGCTACAACTACATTGTCGATAAGTAGCAGGGGCTGACGTAGCACCCAAACTCGGTTGGGGTGGTGGTGGATGTTCCAATTCCATTGTTTTTAAAAGGGGGGGGGGGGAGAGAGAGAGAGAGTGTGTGTGTGTGTGTGTGTGTGTGTGTGTGTGTGTGTGTGTGTGTGTGTGTGTGTGTGTGTGTGTGTGTGTGTGTGTGTGTGTGTGTGTGTGTGTGTGTGTGTGTGTGTGTGTGTGTGTGTGTGTGTGTGTGTGTGTGTGTGTGTGTGTGTGTGTGTGTGTGTGTGTGTGTGTGTGTGTGTGTGTGTGTGTGTGTGTGTGTGTGTGTGTGTGTGTGTGTGTGTGTGTGTGTGTGTGTGTGTGTGTGTGTGTGTGTGTGTGTGTGTGTGTGTGTGTGTGTGTGTGTGTGTGTGTGTGTGTGTGTGTGTGTGTGTGTGTGTGTGTGTGTGTGTGTGTGTGTGTGTGTGTGTGTGTGTGTGTGTGTGTGTGTGTGTGTGTGTGTGTGTGTGTGTGTGTGTGTGTGTGTCCTCACTGTCCACAGGCATGACCCATCATACTGTAACAAGGACACACGCTTGAGAAGATGTGGTGATAGGGTTGAGCTTGTCAAATTAGATCTGTCTGACAAAATATTTGTAGTAGACAATTGACTTACTTTATAGTTCAATATTTTGTCTTTGTTGCGCAGCTACATCTTTGTGAACTGCAACATTACACAGAGACATCTGCCAATTTACTGCTGCGTCTTTCAATTATCCAGGTGAAGTAACAGAGGCGGGAATCTGATGTAGGAGGAACAGTAGCCATCCCTGCCAAAAGACAGTGTACACCCATCAGCTTTTATAATATAATTCTCTTGTTTTTTCACTTCATCTTCTTGTAGATCACGCAACACTTCTTTTTTTTTTCCCGGCGCTTCCCAGATTACACGAGTAGCTGCTTTTTCTCCTCTGCCTTTTTTTTTTTAAGGCCTCAATTAGTCCCTCTGCATCACAATAGATTTTCATTATTTCGTCAAATATTATCTGTGTCTTGAAACACGGTTTCTTGGCTGCGGGTATGAAAAAGGCAAGTTAAAAGTCCAAAATTTGACTATCAATACAACAAACTTTTTGCTTGAACTGTACATTGGGGCAAGTGACTCCCCTTAAGTGCAATCCTATCAGTCCCCTTGGATGTATGCTTATTCTTGCACTTCTTGGCACTTTCCCTCCGTCCCCAGTCAGCTACCCACAACTCAGTCTAGTTGCACACATACTCTTGAACTGGACTACGGCCCGCAAGGCCATTAAACCCATAGCAATTTGCCAATAACAAAAGATAAATCATGTAGACCATCTATACTTTAGAGAGTTACTCTAGAGGAAAGAGATGCTGTAAAAGAGTGGTGGGCATTGTGCAGCAGGTATGCCTCAGTGTAGGGACGTCAGATGTACCCTCCACCCCCTAACATCAAATAGATGAACAAAAAAAGATACATTGCTTACTGGAAAAACACTACTCCTTTCCTTCAAGTATTTCTCTTCTACTTTTATAAAGACCCTCTATCAGCCATTTACAATTAACTTCACCAGGAGTTGCCAAAGGCTCACATTCCCCTTCCTTTCAAATACACAGAGAATTGTTGAAATCCAAGAAAAGCTCATTAAAGAGTGCCATGTTTTGAGTTATTGCCTAAAAGAAATTTAAAAAATAAATTTAGTATGCTGCAAGTATTTGTGACCTGTGTCTGTAACCAAAACCATTAATTTATTGCTATGGATGTTCCTGCCCGATGTGTCTCGATTTGTGAGTGAAGCATGTTTTGGTGCTTGGTAACTTCCTCACCCATTGTGGCTTCAACTAGTTGCATCTGCTCGCTAATAAAATTGGAGGTGGCTGTTCTGGAGAGGCAATACGTTCTTAACTGCATAGCTTTTTGCGCCTAAAAGAGGAGGGGGGGGGGGTGGGGGTGGGGGTGTGTGGATATATATATATATATATATATAAAAACACAAGCACCTGTTTCAGTTTCTTAAATGTAAATATCAACCATAGAGAGTGCCAGCATGCAGACAGAAACATATACAGGAAAGAAAGGGAACCGGAAATGGGAGGGTATGCAGGGACAGAACCCATGACCAAAGTGATCTTTATTTGGGGGAACAAAAAGTTAATATTACACCTTAGCAGGCAGGCATTTGCTAATATGAGCCAGGCACTATCCTCCAGAAATGTCAGAAGTCCACCCAACTCTCCCATAAACATCGCAAATGTGCCATAAATTAAGCACTACAGCTGAACTATTGCAGCGCTCCCGGACAGTGGAAAAATCCTGAAAAAAAGTAAACCACGCCACAATTTTGCAGGCATGGTTTCTCACACATGCGCCACAATCCGATACATGACTGCACCTAGCTGAGGAAGGCATGGACCTATTCATGTGGAACATTGTGGGGGCATTGGAGCAGCAACAGCGCTTTAAGGCAGAGAGGGGCTGCCAGTGTGAGCATTTATCCCCTACTTGGAGAGGGTTTGATAGCAACAAAACTGATCAGTAGAACAGTCATTGTGTGGAACATCAAAGGGGAAGAAGGGAAGGAATCACCCCGCCCACGAAAAGGGGGCCTCTGTATGCTTAAAAGCTGGGGTGCCTTAAGGCAGTGGCCTTTAAACAAGGTGAACGTAGGGGGTGGGGATGAGGAAGGGGAGGAGGCTTGGGTGGACCAGTCGAGACTCTCCTTTAAAGCAAATTCAGTTTCTGAACAATTAATGGATGCCACTTTTTTTGTTGGCTGGTGTTCAAAGCAATGATCAGGTCGCGAGAAAGAAAAATAAATTGATGGGGTGGAGGGGCATCTGTCCGCTATTGGTTAGGAGAGCCTTTTTCTTTCACTTCTTAATGAGAGCTTGGGTGGCCAATACCTGCAACCATTCTCTGTGTGCGCAGAATCACTACAGCAAATCTATTTTGGAGCTTTTGTAAAGTAAAGCCCAAACCACCCTGTACCACCAGAAGCAGGAAGAGAGGAATCAAAGAGCGCATGCAGCAGGGCATTTCAGCCATCCCCAGCATGAGATTACAGCTAGCTGTGTGTGCAGCACACCCCGTACCACAAAGCAGCTCAAACAGTCTGCCACACACTTAGCCAGCCTAACAAAACATTTGGCACCCCACTTCAGAATTCAGCAATATATTCACATACGCTTCCCACAAGCCACACATCAACAATCCCCATACAACGGAAATCTATGCCAGCTGGCATCTGTGCACCAGCATGCAGCTGTCTGGGCAACTTATTGAAAATTACAAGCACTGTGCCATTTTTTATACAATAGACATTCTCACAGGGGCTACGCAACATTACAATGTTCTTAAGCAGACGACCGAATCTTGAGCATCGCTGGCCCCTGCAACTCTTACCTTCACAGTAAAGCACTGGAGTGATTTCGCTCGTATCCACTGAAGGTGCGGTCATGTATATGCACTGTATCGTACACAACATGCACTGTCCCTTAGGGACCGGGGAGGGTCCAAGTGCTCATCCAAACTAGCAATCAAAATATATGTTACCATATAGCAGTGCCAGCAAAATAGCAATTTATTATTTTTTAAAAACACTTTCTTGATAACAAGATGGTCACTCTACAGCAGTGGTCTTCAAACTTGTTTGACCCCGAGCACCCCTAAGAAAAATTGACCAGGCTTGGGGGCCCCTATACACATGTACTCCAAAATGTTAAATCGGTTGGCAATGGTTATCGCCTGCTGGTGTATAATGGAGGTGTGGGTGTTAAACTCCAAATTCTTTCAAAATAATTGCTTGCAATAATTCAAATTAAAGGGCAAATATTTGTAAAAACAGCATTCAGAATTTTGCACTACAGAGGACTCGACTAAAAGTAGTTTTGGATATTTATTTCCTAAAGTAAAGTTTGACATGTAACAATTTGTTTCTTAAAGTACGATAACTTTGAGATTACCATCAATGCAGTCACATGCAGTTGGACACTGGCATACTGGAGAACTAGTGTGAAGGGTGTGCCCATCTTTCAGCAACTAGCCTGTCGCTACTGTGTTTCATTTTGCAATAGCCAACCACAGGTTTTCTTCCAGCTTTGACTGATATTTAGGGCCCGATTCACAGAAGCATTTTATAATGGCGCAATCCCAAAGGAAAAAACTCTGAATCGGGTCCTTAGTCTTTAGGGTAAGTGCTGAAAATGCAATCTCGCAAAAGGTACAAGGTGCTGAACAAAACATTGACTGCACATTTGGTTCAAGTTGGAAACTGCATTTTGCCAAAATCCACCTAAAGACAATTAATTCAATTGGCTCTCTAGTATGAAGTCACTTTGAAGCTCCATTAGTTCCTCCTGGAGGTGTATTGGGAGGTGGGCCCTCTGTCTGCTAGGAAAGGCTGAACCATTCGGTCATTGATGTTGTAATCATCCTCTGGAAAGTAATTTGAGACTGGTTCTGAGATCAGATTAGTTCAACAACACATGGACGAGCATACAGCAGTCTCCACAAGAGCATCTGCTAATAATGGAAACGCATCTGAATGCAGGCAGCAACCCTCCTCCTCCAGCTTCTTCTTGAATGCTGTTATTTTTGCATTCATAGCCCATGCCTTGCAAGGAGAGGTTTAGAAATGTAGCTTTTCAAAGATGTCGCCATAGTAAGCCAACAGTACAAGCCAGTGTGAATCACACAGAGGCTCTTCTTTTGTCTTGTCTAAACCCAGGAGAAAGTGTCTCATTTTGTTCCAGAGTCCCTAAACGCTATTTAAAACCTTTCCCCTGGAGAGCTACCTGACCTCTGTGTGAAACAACAAAGCATAATGTGCAGCTCCCATTTCTGCACATAATGTGGTAAAAAGACGGGCTCTTGGGTATATCTTAATAAAATGTACAATCTTTACAGAGGTCAGCACCCCGGAGAGTCCATTACCCATATAGCACACTGGCAAAGCTTCCCGGTGTATCACACAGTGTGTCCACAACATATGTGGAGCTACGGCCAACACTTTTGCTTTTACCCCAGCTTTAGCACCAAACATTGAAGGAACACCATCCATGCAACTACCAACACTCCCCTCCCGCTTTAGGCAGTGGGAACATAGGAAGTAGTTAATGTCAAAGACTACAGATGCAGTTGCTCTGTCCTGAATTGGTTTACAAAATAATAAATCCTCCAATATTTCTTTTCCATGGCAGTACCTCACATAAGCAGTCAAATGTGCTTCTTTTGAAATGTCAGTGTCCTCATTCAACTGTAGGGCAAACTGACTTTCAAGCGCAATATCAATTCTGTACCGATATAGGACAGGTCAGTGAAGCAGCAGAAAATTGTGGTGTCAGACATAATTTCTCTGCTGCCCTGTCACCAAGCATTACCCAGTTCACAGCGAGAATTGTTGGCAGAATTGCTTTCTCCTCATATGTAAAAGTATTTTTGTTTTTGCCCAGATAATGTGGTAAGAAGCTTTCTAAGCATTTGCAGGTAGCAAGGCCACATTTTGTGTTTAAAGATTTTTATTAGATGAGCAAAGAAGTAAATAGCACAAGTACAGATAAATGTAACATTGTTAATGTTTTTTTTTTAAAAAAAAAACACAATAGTAAGGTCACATGTATTAAAATTAACAGCTGATCAAGAACCAGTTAGGTATGTTAGAATCAATAAACTTATTAAAGTTGAACCATAGTTGAAACAAGACAAGGGGGAGCACAAACATGAGTACAAGACATAAATCAATAGGTGAGCAAGGGGCAGGGATACTATGAATAAAAGGCTGAATCTTTTAAGCAAGAGTATTGAGATATTGTATAAACACATTCCATTTCTTATAAAAACTTAAAGCATGACATTTTCTATTCTATGGGCAGAGAAAATTAAATTCCACCAGGTAAATAGGTTAGCTGCATTTTCCAATTATACTTAATATTTTGAAAAGCATGCTGATTAACAGATTAAAAAGAGCAGGAGAATCAGTCTGCTTTAGGACTGAATTAACAAGGTTAGCAAGCGTTGGAGGTTCTGCAAAATGATTAATTGCATGCGCGACCAGATCTTAGACCAAAAGGCATGAACAGGTTTACATTTGAAAATTAAAGGAGTAAAGTCTGCATTAGGTTCAAGACATGACCAACAATTGTTGGATGAATTATTTACAGCTTTGGCAATACGTAGAGCACTAAGAAATGCCCTGTGAAAGATGAAAAAATAGGTTTGGGTAAGATTGGCGGCAGAGGATGCTGAATGACACATTTTCCAAATTTTGGTCCAATGATGCGGGGCAGGTTGGAGATCCCAATCAATTTCCCATTGTCTGATAGTACTAAGTATGGCAGCATTAGTAGAGGGGTTGCTAATTAAAAAATGTAAATCGGGTGAAGGGGATTTTTGATTGAAAATAGGGAGGGATTTAGTGATTGACTTAATGAGGGATGTATGAAAGGGGAGATCTGAGGCAGGGCTAAGGTATATCAAACAAATCTGTGGAAAGGGAATTGCTTCTGCGGTGTGGAAGAGTTGTTTGATGAATTTGATGCCTGAAGAGTACCATCTGTAAATAGTGACGAGATTGGATTTGGTAGAATTTTGTTTATTAAACCAGATAAGACAGTCAACAGGGTTAGTATTAGAAAAAAAGAGTTGAGAAGGAGTTTGTTAAAAAATGTAGTGAAGGTAAAGCAGTGATGTTAGGCCAGGAGGAGGTCATCAAAAAAAATGGGAGCGTGAAAATACAAATAGCTTCAATATTAATCCAGACGGGAGCACTATCAAGGTGGGGTTCATAATGTTTGAAAATGATTGTTTTAGGATGAATGCTTTGTAATATAATTGAAAATTAGGGATTTGGACTCCTCCCGAGGACTTAGAAAGTCTTAATTCATTGATGGCAATACGCTGTACTTTATGGTGCCAAAGGAATTTAAGAAGAGAGTCTGCCTTTTTGTAAAAAGAGTTGAATTACTGAATTACCGTGTGGGGGGGGGGGTCATGGATAAATGCTAAACTGCCTGTTTTGTTTCCAAATGCTGCCTTAATTGTGTTGGCTTCAGGCTTGCTAATGTAGCACCACAACCCACACACAGCAGAACTTCTCCAGCAACTGCGATCCATGTGAACCCAAAGTCCAAATAAAAGACATATTTCCGTGTTGTTGCATTTCTTTTGTCTGTTTGCATCTCTCCTTCTGCTTTTCGTTTGAGATTCCTACCATCTTTGGTCACTAGGAAACGATCCGCTTCTATGTGATATTTCTGTATTTTAAAGCAGGAACACACAAAAAAAGACAGATTGTTTTCAAGTGTTTTTGTATTGGCTTTAAAATGCAGAAATATCACATACTGCCCCTCCTCTTTCCCCACCCGCTCATTCACTCGTTAATCGGGAGAGGGGTTTATCCCGCTAACCCCAATTTTCCCACCCACCACACACTCCCGCCTCAACACACGCATTTTCCCTACATACACTTGCACACAGTCCAAAACTCACCTCTGCCTCTTGCGACAACTCCACTGGAGCTCACAGCGCCTGCCAGCCCATGCGTGCACTCATGCGGCAGGGTTTTGACAAGTATAATAGTTTGATTTTTTCCCCCCCTCACTTCAGTAGTGAAAAAGATTTTCACTTAGTACTAACAAACCATCTATAGGAGCCTGAATCTGTGAATCCCTGCTTTAGTGTATGTCAGGTTAGTTTTTAAAATCCACTCCTAGTTTTAAAAATGTTTAAATGCCTCAAAAGCTTTAAAATGGCAAACACCACCATGCAAATCTCAAAAGGAACCACGAAGAAATTAGGGGCAAGAAATACACAAAAATGGGTCAAATACTGGTTGGAGTAAAAAAAAAAAACACCACATTGATACAAGTCTCAGAAGACTCCCTGTTCAGATCGTGAAGAATTATTTTTTTTTGTTGAAAGTTTGGTCCTGGTCTATGCCATAGATTGGCTGTGAAAACCACACATAGATGCACATTGCACAGGGCCAATATAAACCTTTAGCACTTCTAGTCAACCAATGGTACATAGAGGAAAGAAATCCTTACCTGCCTGCGCCACTGGGTCAAGAGCTTCACTGGATTTTTCTTGCTGGGACACAGGTGGTTAGGTTGACACACTGATGTGTGGAACGATGCTGCTGCAATAACAGTTAGTCAACGATACATGGGTCTACCTCAGATTAGATGAGCAGGGGTTAAAACCAGCTCTTGGGTGTTGGGCATCAGCTAGTAAGCAGTATCCAACGCTGGGAAACCAGGAGAGAGTACACAGGGCACTGTAAATGCAACTCCCACATGACATGTGAACTTTCAGTACCGCCCCAAACTGGACATAAGAAAGGAACAGCCTCAAAAATAGTTTTGAAATCCCCGATTGTGACTCCCAACTATACCTTTAAAATTGCCCACCATTGTCCAAAGGAAAATACAATTGTTTTTATAAAAAAGTCGGCAAGTCCTACTACAGATGGCAGGATTTTTTATTTTAATGGTGCCACTGCTGGTGGGGACTTTGCTATACTAGATGGGATGATAGAGCCAATTTGTGTGCCTGCAATTGAAAAAGTACAATAAAAGAAATTATTATAGACGTACCAGATTGACCATAGCAATATTTGCGCACAACTCTCTGCCAGTCAGCCCACATCCACCCCCCGCACTCAAAAGGGACCTAGGGTGCAGGGTCCTACCGGGAAATCTCCAAGGTTCCCTATAGGCCAGTCCACCCCAGCTGACAGAGAACAGTCAGAGCACATACCTGAAAATGACTCATACTCAAACACAGAGAGAAAAAAAATGATGGAGCCAGAGAAAGAGCATCAGCTTGTTATATTTTACTTTTTCTATTCCCTGCCTAGAATAGTTGAGAAATCCAGCATGCTGGCATTCCAATCATTCATATACATATCTGACATGGAATCCGACTGGTAGTGCTTAACCCACCAAGCTAACTTTCGGAAACATTGAGTAATAGCCATTTAGCTTTTACTGCAGTTCACTGACGGCGCTGAAGTAGCCACAGACACTGCAGCGGCTGCCATGCCAGACACGAGGGCCCCTGGCTTCTCTGCAACATATGTTGCCCCATGCATGTGATGGCCTGGCACCCACAGCAGGAAGATGCGCATTAATTCCACTAAATCATTTCACTAAATAATTTCTATGGCAGTGGTGCACCCAAAGTACTGTTGGTAATGCAGTGATTTTAGTGCATCAAGGGATGCATA
This sequence comes from Ambystoma mexicanum, assembly GCF_040938575.1. Lineage (NCBI taxonomy): Eukaryota > Metazoa > Chordata > Amphibia > Caudata > Ambystomatidae > Ambystoma > Ambystoma mexicanum. The sequence continues at coordinate 356,199,864 of NC_090921.1, forward strand.
GACTCCCTCTATAATTGATGGCTACCGGGGGTTGACAGACCATTGCTTAGACATTATATATGCAAAATATGATTATGTGTATTGATATTGTTTCTTTTAATGTATTTAAGGTTGAGTTTAACCAAAACAAACACAAAATAAATATGCTAAACATGTTAATTAAATGCCTTTTGCAATTACTTATTAAAAAAAAAAAAAGGAAGTGCTATAAAAAGTGTTTGGCCAAGGGATGGGTTGGGCACCGGGTTGGGGTATTGCTGCCCCTGTTGTGAAAACCAAATGTTGTAACCCATGAACCCAGTTTAAATTTCCTAATAACTGCTGTCAGCACAATGGAAGCATTTATTTGTGATTAACCAGTATGATAAACAAAACATCTTTATAAATATAACCTGTGATAATACACAAAGCAAGGGGCACACAAATTACAGAGTAGTGGTGAGGTGCTTGAAAAAAAATAATAAACAAAAAAATCCTACAAAAACTAGTGAACACCTGTTTTAGAAGTGTTTTTGAGTATGGAAAAGACGGGTTTCCTAGAAACGTGTAAAATGCACATTTGAAAACAGTATGTCCAGCATGTAGAATGCCTGCTTTCAGCAGTGATCCCTCCCCCCGCCCCAGTGATGTTCATGGCCCATTGATTCCCCTGGGTTCCCTTTCAGGACAGAAGGGATGAGCAAACAAAGCCAGGAAATGCACAAGTGACAGCTGGGGAAAGGAGCCCCGTGAAGATTAGGTCACCGAGCCCCCAGATTCCTTCGGCAAAGCTTGGGTCTTGGTAAAGCCTGGTCACAGCTGAGGCAGGCCAGGTCCCGAGACCGGCCAGACATTCGATGCCGGATCTCGGACCTGGCCAGAGCCGTCCCATGGACTAGAGGGGTGACGAGGCAGAGGAGCAGCCAAAGCAGGGGGGGCGTGTGTTGTACGATATCCGGCTCCTCACGGCAGATTGCTAGAGCCCAGCAATCTGCCGTGGGGGAGCCCGATATCATACAACACCGGCAATGCATGATTCCGTCCTGACTCGCCTACTCTCCGCTGTGGCCCCTAAGGTGAAGGCACAGAGGGAGAGAGGCGCAGGGGGACCAGACTCCTCTCCTCACACGTTCGACCTTCGTGGGTCCACAGGGGGAGAGGGAAGCAGAGGGACCATAAAAGGCCCTAAGCGCTCGCTTCCCGGCACCCCCTCCAACTGTGGTGTGGGGGGCTGATCCGAGAAGCGGCATACCTTACCAGGTAAGAAGACGGCGGCACAGCAGGAAGCAACAACGCAGCCTGGACACACAATACAAATGCTGTAAAGCGCACGTCCAGACTGTTTATTTCCGGTTTTGTGACCACGTCCCCATCATGCTGCTCTGACTGTGCATGTGCATCGGTGGCCATTGGCTCGCCATGCAGTTAAGTGAGGGAAAAAAAAACAAAAAAAATATGTTTTTTCTCAAAGTCCTGGATCACACGTCCTACAGATTGAAGACCTCTGCCTACAGTATGGATATTTTTAAGGCAAAATACTCAATTGTTAGCTTATTGGCAAAACTACATATGAATCCGCATTTTCTCTGTATACTAGCATAGTATACAAGAACATGCAGGCACCTAGTCAGTGAGACAACGCAGGGAAATGAAGGAACTCTGGCCTATGCAGACAGACGGCAGAAGAACCCTCTGCATTGTCCACAAGGCCTTCTGGGGCCTGGGGCCTAAATAACTTCAACTCTCTCTTCCTAAATATCTTCCTTCCCGAGCCCTACGCTCATCCGTTTCCAACTCCCTCAGGGTCAGCCACTTCTCGAAGCAATGAGCTGGGGGTAGATCTCTCTCCGCGGCAGGGGCCTCCCTCTGGAACAGCCTTCCTGCCTCCCTGAAACTTGAGGAGAACCATCTCCGGTTCCGGAAGCACCTCAAAACCTTCCTCTTCACTTCTGCTTTCTCTCTCCCTCTCCCCTGCTAAATTCTTCACCTAAACTGCACTGATTCTGCAACAAGGCCACTCTCACCGACCTTGGTCCTGGGCCCAGTCACTCTTCACTTGCACTGCCGACCTGGCAACCCCTGCACTGCGGGACTGTCTCTGTATCCCTACAGCCCCCCCCCAGCACTTGTCTGCACTTACCACCAGCTGGCCCTATTTATTTATTTTATTTCTATTCTACTTATTTGTACTGCACTCCCCCCCTTCCCCTTCCACTTTTTCCCTTCCCCCTACCCCTGCACTTGCGCGGTCTGAATGACACCTGGCCTAGTAGGATCGTTGTCTTGTCTTCCCCTTGTTCCCCCCTCCCTGCCTCGTCGCACCTTGAAACACTTGTGTATAGGCGCGTTACAAATGCCATATCATATCAAGAAAAGCGGAGGGGGGGGGGGTTCTTGTGGTACAGACTCTGGCAGGTACAGCTCAATGCACTGCCTGGCAGCACTGAGCGGTAAAGTTAGGCTCATCTCCCTGCAATATTCAAATCAGAAGTAAAGGCAGTAAAGTTACACAAATCATGCCAATGGAACTTAATTTCCAACTGGCTGAGTTCATTGCTGTTGTAACAGTGAAAGGCGTGTTGCGCAGATAAGGGTGAAGAACAATGGCGTATAATCCGACTTGCTGCTGGCAGCGAATTTGGGGAAAACGTCTGCCTTGAAATCCCTTCACCGTGCCGGCACGGCCATACATTTCTTCTGTTCAGGAGCTGGGGGGGTGGAGGTGGGGGAAATGAGGATTATACTTACCAGCCAAGAAGACACAAAGTTCCGGTGTTGCTACAACCAAAATCAAAATAGGAAAACAGACTCACCGGCACTTAAAAATATATTTGGCGCATCGAAACACTTCGGAAATGTATAAACGCCTTATAAATACACAATAAAAAAATAAATTCTTGCCCCTACAGGGCACAGAGCGCTCCTTCCGCAGTTATTCTCTTCCTCATAATCACGTAGACGACGTTCGGTTCTACGTGAAAACTTCAGGGCGACTTAACAAAAGACGTCATGACGCCCGAAAGGCATTTTAGAAAGCATCGGCACACTTTTAAAGATGTCCATAATGCTATCAGGTCTCGTAGGGACTTTAAATAGGGGATAGATAATGAAAGCACTATAAGGCCTCCCTTTATGAAACGCTCATGTCCCCCTCATTCTAGGCAGCATCAGGTGAGTGCATGCGATACAGCTTTTGTAGTGAATTTTATATGTATTTCTTTTAGCTTAGACGTTCTCACCCCTTTGTTGTTATATTGGTAAGAGCAGCCCTTTTGCAATCTCTGGAAATGCACGTTGAAGCTGTAATTCGTTGTATTGTATGTATCACATGTTGAAATTACACAGGCAAACCCGTTGTTGTTGGTATCATAGACACAGCAGCTGCTCCAAGGCTCGTTTACGGTACAGTTCCGGCTATTGAGTGCTCGCAGACTCAGTAACTGCTCTGGTGTAAGTGACTACATTACCTGTGCAGGCTAATGATTGCAAGCGTGTACTGTCTCCAGTACCAGTGCCTACTCTGAAAGTAATGATTTCCCAGGATTAATGGCTGGAGATCCGGTACTTTCTCTGGGTCTAATGACCCTTTTGTGGATAACAGTAGACACAGAAACATCACACGATGAATATCCCCAGACACTACCATTCTCTAGCGCTAATGGTGAAGGCCCATCACATCCTCTGGCTGGAGTGAATGAGTGCAGACGCAATACTTGCTCTCGAGCTAATGACTTCCGATAGAGTACGCAGTACCTGCTCATCGGGTACATCTGACAATACCTGTCCTGGGGCAAATAATTACAGACAAAGTGCAGGATCTGGGATACCGATTACAGACACAGTACCTGCTAATCCTTCCTATATATGACAGAATACCTGCCATAGGGCTTATAACTACAGACACAATGCCTGCTCTGCACGGTACGTACTCTGGGCTAACGATTTCAGTCACAGTATCTGCTCTGGAGCTAATGGTATTTAACATAATAATTGCTCATGCGCAAATCTGGGGTTAATGACTACAGGAACGGTAAAACCCCCATGCTCCCTTTCCTTCTTGTGAGTCCTTTCCCATTCCCAATTCACCTCGAACCAGTACATCGTAAAGAAGTGATCATTAGGAATAAACCATCGTGCCACGATTTTCAAAACGTGTTTGGTGCAACTGGTGCGATGGTCATTAACTTGCGCCAAAAAGACGGTGAACCGTGCACAAAGGACGTTTAAATGTGTGCATCATAGTTGTGCAGATTGAGGTGCCCTTTTCCCACCAAATGCACAACTGCACAAGGCAGAGTGTGGAAAGGGGGTTCTGTGCATTTTCAAGTAAATCTCGATTTCCAAAAGCAGTGCACATGTGAAAGCAGAGGGGGGGAAAAAACCTTTCCTGTGCCTTTCTGGAACAGGTGTAGGGGGATATAAAATATACAGGTAGGTCACTTCTGATCCTCTCATGCAATGAGTGAGTGAATGCTGTGTGTGAATAAGCAGGTGAATATTGAGTCAAAAATGTGTTTGTGTGTGGGTTCATGCTGGGCAGGGAGTTGATTTTGGCTGGTGAGGGTAGCACAGTAACAATGCACTTAAAAAAAAAAATATGTATTTTATTGGCATTTTCAACAGTAAGAACACATGTAATCCCAACACATGTAATCAACAACGCACACGGTCCTGTTCTCTCCCCTCCTGAGTCCATAAACTATGTAGATGGCTCCTGGTTCCAAGTTTCTGGTTGTGGCCAGCTCTCTCGCCAGCTGTTGTACGGGCCCTTGCTTTACTTGAGACCCCCCATATCTCCTCCCAGCTTTCTGTGAAGGTGCCCTCCACAAGTGGAGCAAGTACTCAAACCAGCCCCAGCAATCTCATTTCCTTGGCCACCATGCGGCCCACGAGTCCTGCTGCTGGTGATGCAGGACAATACCCAGTCTGAGAGAAACCTTTTGGTGATCCCCTTGAATGGAATATGTCACCCACTAAAGTGCCACAAAGTTCCAGATTTTACTAACCCATTCAGGTCCTGTGGGGGCAGCTTTTTGTTTCCATTTGTGTGCCACCACAAGCGTTACCGCCACTGTCAGGATGATGTATGTCTTTCTTTGAGCTTTCTAGAGTAGATTTTCCAGAACCCTGCCCATTCCCAGGATGGCCATCCCGTTGTTGTCTGGCATCTGCCTCCCAAAAATGCTTTTCATTGCTGCACAGGTCATGTCCCAATAAGGCTGTATGACTAGGCATTCCCACCAGATATGCTTCCACAATCCCAGCTCCCCCACATCCCCTCCAGCAGAGCGCTGATGCAGTTGGTTAGAATGTATGTAGTTTTTCTGGGTTGCGATGCCATTGGCCATTATCTTAACCCACATCTCCTGAATCTGGATGGCCTGCGTGAGCTTGGGGATATCTGCCCATAACTGAGTCCAAAGCTTCCCCTGCCAGCGGCTGCCCCATTGCAGTTTCCCACTGCTCCATATAGTGCCATGCCTGGCTCCTTGCCGTTCTGCTATAATCCCATTAAAAAGCTCCTACCCAATGCCTGTTCCTTTGTCTATCGTTACGAACCGTTCAACTGGCGCGAGATCCCTGTTGGCCTGCTGACCTGACCGTTGGGTTCGTAAGCCAGTGCCTTAGTAAGTGATCCCTCTCCCCTTCATCTAGCCCGAAGTCCTGCTTGCACTGTGCAAAGGATTTAATGTAATGACCCAAGAACATGCCACGTAGTTTGCAGCATACTGCCGCCTCCATTCATTGAAGCCGCCCCTTTCCATACCCGGTGTGAACTGGGGATTCCTAAACGGTGATGTTTGCAGGGAGGGGAAGCTGGTCAAGTTCACCCTCCGCACCAGCTCATAATATGAGTCCCCCCCCTCCCCCCACCCACTACGGCCCCTATCCTGCTACGGTACATGTTTGCAGGTCTATTCTCCTTGGGTCGCCACAACACCTCGTCAAGTGGTGAGCCCACCACTGCTTTGTCCATTTGATACCAGACCTTCCTGCGATCGCCCCTGAACCAATCCCGGATCACTCTGATTTGAGCCGCAAGGAAATGGAGTCAGAATTTTTTTAATAACAGTCCTCGCTTGCTTCTGGGCAACATTAGCATCTACATAGCTACCCTGGTTCTCTTGTAGCTCCAAATAAATGACCCCACATGTTTTTGAATGTTCCTGAAGAAACCTTGGCGAACACCCACCGGCAGGGCTTTGAAATAGTACAGGATTTTTGGGAAAATCACAATTTTAAGGGCATTGATCCTCCCCATCCAGGATATTGATGAGGGCACCCATTCCGCCAGCAGCCAGTTCAGCTTTTCTGCTAAAAGGCGGTTAGTTAGCATAGTAAAGAGCACCCAGAGGACCAGTAATCTGGACCCCCAAATATCGAATGCCGGTTTCTGTCCCATCTATAGGATGCTATACCCCGCAATTCCTCAACCTTTTCTGAGGCAGCGGCCACGCTTAATAACTGACTTGTGGGCATTTATTTTTAACTCTGCCACCTCTCCAAAGAGATGAAGTTCCTGTAAGATCACTGGAAATGAGGTCTCTGGTTCTGTGATCAAGATGCGCATGTCATCAGCAAACGCTGCAACTCTATGCTACTCACCCCTCCCCAAGGGAATTCCCTTAATATCCAGGGAGGCCCTAAGGCTGGCCAAGAGCGGCTCCAGGTGGATGGCGCATAAGAGCGGGGAGAGCGGTCAACCCTCCTTAGTGTCTCATGAGACCTTGATCCTCTGGGAAAGTTTCCTGTTGACTGTCAGGCGTAAGGAAGTAGTTTGGTAGTTGGCTCTTACCATTGATGGGAATTTAGAAACAAATCCCATAACCTCCATGGTATGGCAGAGGAATGGCCATTCGACCCGGTCAAATGCCTTCTCAGTATCCAACGCTAGGATAAGTGCAGGGGTTCTGATTTATTTACTTTTTCAATCAGAAGACAGACCTGCCGAATGTTATCCGAGGTCTGCCTTTGCCTAATAAATCCCGACTGGTCAGGATCAGTCAGTTTGGGGAGGAGCTTATCCAGGCGTGAGGCCAGAACTTTGGTGTAGATCTTTGTGTCTAGATTAATAAGGGCAATCGGCCGGTACGAACCGCATAGTGACATCCTTAGCTGGCATTGGGAGCAGCACAGCCTTGGCTTCTTCCTTTGTCGGGGTGATACACCCTGCCCCTAACACCCCAAAAAGATTTGAAGAGCTGGATTAAGCGCAGCATCGGTGCCTCTCTGAAGGTTTTGTAGAAGCACGCCTGAAAGCTGTCCGGGCCCAGAGCCTTTCCTGATGGCAAGGCAGCTATAGCCGCCCTTACTTCTTTGGTAGTAATGTCTCCCTCAAGTTCTTGAGGTGTGGTCTTGGGGGAGATGGCCCCTGGGACAGGTATTCCTTTTGGGCTCTTAACTCGGGGGAATCTGATGTGTACAGGGATGAATAATATTCTGTGAAGACCGAAATTATGTCGGGTAGAGCAGTGCTTTTTTGCCCCCCTTAAGCATTGTCCTTTGAAGCTTCTTTTTTCCTAATCAACCTTGTTGACGGGCGATCCGCCTTATTGGCTTTGACATAATACCTCTGTTGGAGGTAGAGCAATGAATGCTCTGCATCTCTAGTCTACAATAGATCTATCGGCCGATATTCCCTTTGCAGCATACTCCCAGCGTTATTTGCCATTTGAGCCATTATTTGTTTAAGTTTAGCTTCCAAATCCTCCTGAGACCTAGTTGTTTATCCCTCTGGCACTTCATCGCAATTACCCCCCACCCCTCAATTTAGCATCCCACACCACCTGGCCCCGTACACCCTCTGTGAAGTGCAATTTATATTCTTTATGTCCTCATATAGGACTCCATCCTTAAGGATGTGGCTAGGGAACTGCCACCGCCATACGCCTGGTTCGTTCTGCCCGATCGGTATGGGTGCATGGTCTGACAGGGCGATCACGTCTAGCTCTATCCCCGCGACCCCACCCAATTGCGACCTCGAAATCCAGGAGTAATCTATCCTTGAGAAAGATCTGTGAACGTGGGAATACAATATGTTGCCCCCCCCCCGCCATCCCTTGGTTCTCTCCAGCCATCTACCAATGGCAATTGGGCCATGTGTTCGTTTAAGCATGTAGATGATGCCACCTAATTGTGGAACATGGCTTGCGCTCCTGTCTTCTCTTGGGTCCCAGGCCAGATTAAAGTCGTCTACCAATATTATCTGCCCTTTGGCAAAAGTCTCCAATTTGGTCTGGGTTGCCCGCAAGAACCCACCTTGCCCTGTATTGGGGGCGCAGATTGCTGCCACTGTATATGTCCTCCTCTCCCATTGGAAAGAGACCGCCATACCTACCCTCTGTGTCCCCCTCTGTCGCTATTACCTGGAATCCTGGGATGTCCCCATTTTTAACTCCCCGTCTTCCCAGGGGCGTTGGATTGGAATAGATGGCGGTACACCTTGATTTTCAGCTTATGCCTGTCTCGACTCCGAACGTGCGTCTCTTGGAGGGCTACAATGCCTGCGACTTCCCCCGCCCCAAGAACTGTTCTACTTTCCTTCTCTTAACTGGGGAATTAAGCCCCCTGGCGTTTAGGGCGGTCAACCGAAGCACTTCCCTCTTTCCCATGGTCGTCTCTGCTGTGTGTCTCGCACTAATGAGTGGCTTCCATTGGGATTCCCCCCGAATCCCCTTCAACCTCCCTCTTGGCGGGCTCAACCAGCCTCTAGCTTCCCTCAACCCATCATCTCTGGAATTTATCCCTTGTAACAACCCAGAGAAAACCTGTGCGGGTCCCCTAGACCAATGTAGATAAACCAAGACATCCTGTACCACCCACCTCTCCCCGGTACCTTTGCCCTAACTACCTCCCCCAGGCGGACTACAATATTTCCTTCCTGTAACCCTGCCTTTTTCACTCAGCGTGGCGCTCCAGTGTCGATGGGCATGTGGGCACCTTCTACCCCTGCCCCCTCGTCAGGGGGGGGGTTTATCTGGGCCCCTTAGGCCCTGTTTATTTTAGCTTCTTGTTGAAAAACTTCATCCACTCTCACATTTACCTCTTGAGCGGTTCCCTCTTCTGTCTTTGTTCTTACCTTGGTGACCCTTCGTCCTCAATCTTCAGTACATTCCTCGCAGATGGTGGCACTATGCTGTTTCCCTTCCCACGTGAACAGTAGTCCAAAGGGAAAGGTCAATTTATAGCGTTTGTCTGCTCCCATTAGGGCACACACCACCGGGTCCATCATCCTATGCTTCACCAGGATTTTTCTCAGCTAGGTCCTGGAATAGCAGAAGTTCCAAGAGCCATTGTAGCTGATTGATCTGGCCCTCCTGGCACCCGCCAGCACCTTCTCCTTCTGCCCACACTCATGTAAGGCCACCACTATATCTCTGGGTCTGGACCCTGCCTCATCACTCTTTGGCCCCACTCTGTGCATGCGGTCCAGCTCTATCTGCTCTCCGCTGCATGGGTCCACTCCTCTAGTTTCGTTATGTCCCCCTTCACCACTTGTAATGATTAGGACAGTTCCCCTCGCATCATGCTCAACTGTGACTGAAGGGTGTTCGCTATCTTGTCCCCAAAATCCTGAAAGCATTGGTGAAGTACCTCCTGGGTGGCCACTTAATCTTTTGCAGTGCCTGCCAGCATCCCCCAAATCCTCTCCTGCCCTGGTTCCCTGATCTCCCCCAGCCGTTAACTCGCTGTGTCTGCAGATTGCCCTTCTGTGGTTTCTACACAGACTTGGGGGCAGCTTGCATGTCCTTCCCTTTGTTTTTGGACATGGTGCCTAGTCAGGTCTGATGGTGGAGAGCCATGTTGCCTCCTCTTCTCCCAGATCTTGTTTCGCATCCTTCAGGCCTCTTCTGGCAATTTTTTCAGGGCGTAAGAACCTCATCCCTCCACCTCTTTGTGGGTCCACCCTTGACTGTGCAGGGGTCCGTGGGAGTTGGAACTCCCATCTAACTGTGCGCAGGTGAGCCACTGTTTGTCCTCCCCCTCGGGTTTCAAATGACCCTCCTCCAGGCCTTGGTGCCAGGATCACTCTGCCCTGAGCCCGACCAAATGGCCTCTCCCTTATTCTTCCTTGGCCACCACGGATGTAGATGGACTCTTTAGCTCCCTATTTGGCCTCAGTATTGGCCCGGGGTGGCCAGGGCCCCACCGGTCTGTCTCCTAGACGTGGTGCGCCTCTTTCTCCCTTGCTGTGCTTCTGAATGGGGGTGCGCTGGCTGAGGTACTATATGCAGCTCCAAAATGTACCTCAAATGGGCCTCCAGCCGCCCCGGCTTTAGGGCCTCCCCATGTCTCTTCCACAAAGTGCTGGCTTCAAAGCTTGGACAGGGACCCTCCCGCCGCGCTCCCCCACTCCTCACTGTCACTCAAAGCTGGTGATCACTGCCTGTACTGTCCAGCCTCTGCCTGCTTGCACCCTTTCCTTGCACCAGGGCGCACGCTGACCTGTAATGGTTCTCCCCAAAAGGGAGGGCGAGGGGGAGTCGAGCCCATCAGGGTTACCGCCTTCCTGCATTTTGACCTGTCTCTTGGCCATCGCTGTGCGGCCCCTCCTGGGCCTCCTGATCTCTCTGATGAGACGCTGCTTCTCGGGCATTGGGGCAGCTTGGTCCTGCCTCGATCTTTCTGCTGGTGCTCGCTAGCAAGTGAGCCCCCACTGCACGAACCCAGCCTCCAATATCACTGGCTACTGCTGGCTACTCCGCTGTCTGACAGCAGCTCCTTTCTGCCACCCCACCTCGCAGCCGCACTGGATCCCCGGCCACCCTATGTCTCCCCGAGTGGTTCTTGTTGCTCGCGATCTACAAGCGTGTCTCTCAGCTTGGCCTGCACCGGCCGCGGGCGCAGTGCCCCTGCACCTCCGACACAGCAGAGACGAAGGTCGCACACCCGCCTCTGTCGAAGTGCCCCAGCGTTCCAGGCTGTTGCACTCCACCACCGCAGCCTACATTGATAAATCCCCACCTGGGAAAGGCTCTTTTAATTTATCTTTGTCATTGACCCCAAGTGGGGAGAGCTCCATGATCACGCTGCTCTCCCCTCGTCGCCCATCTTGGAATCCCAATCACAATGCCCTTTTTAATGAGTATCCATTATGGATGCCAGTAAGAATGATATGTGCTTTTTTTATGTGGCTGCACTGGCATTTTGGGGCACCCAGTCTAGCCATCTTTGCTGTGTAGTGTATATATATATATATATATATTTTTTTTTACTGGGATTCTGACAAAGCAAGCATGGTGAGTTTTATGTCTAGAAGGCATTTAGGACAGCCAGTCAAGCTATTTCTTACTGTGGCGTGGCTTTTTTCACTGGGTATCAAGGGTAAAGCAAACATGTGTATTATGACGCATCTAGACTCGCCTGCATTGTGCAGCCAGGTAGGAAATATATTTTAAAGGCAAAGCCAACAGGAGTGTGTGGCAGAGCCACGGTGGGCATGTTTTCTCATAGTATCATTACTGGCATTATGTGAAGTTGATTTGTACTGTAATGCTACCATCCAAGGTCAGTCTCCAGGCGCTTGCGTGGCTTGGCAAAAAAGTGTGGTGGGGGGGTTAGTGGGCAAAAGGGTGAAAGGATAGGTTAAGAACCAGGAGTCTGTGTGTTTTGCATGTGGTCACTTGTGAGCGGTCTCACGCGTTTTTAACCGTATGGGTAAGATTTGATGCCTCGGGTGTGTGGTAGTGTTTTGTGTTGGTGTTAGTGTTGAGTGGTTATGATGGGTTGGTTGTGTGCACTGGTAGCACCCATAAGGGATTCAGAGTCACAGGTACGCAGCTGTAAGGTAGTCCAGCATTTTGGTGTGTTGTTGTATTTAAGATGGCATTTGGCTATGTGGGTGCTTCACTGTGGATGTCGGCAAAGTACTGGTTCTTTGTATGTTTGAGTGTGGCTAATCCAAGATCTGGTGTAGAGGCGTCAGATATATTTAGGAGGAGCAGGAAGCGAAGAGGGTTAGTAAAATCGGTCAGTTCATTGTGGTCTCTCTGGGGCAGCCCTTTGGATGCTGCTTGACGGTATCTAGCCAGGTTCTTTTTTGCAGTTCTTTGTCCCCTCTCGCCACCTCTCTTTTTGTTTGTCTGCGGTGTTGTTGTTGATGGTGTCATTGATCAACTCAAAATCCGGCTATTCAGCAGACCGTTTCCTGAAGGTGATGTGGTCTTCTGTGGTTCTAAATACTTGGGGCATGTTGTTTAAGGTGTTAGCAATTAGAGGTGAGAAAACTGTTCTGCCAAATTTCCTCTTTTCGTGGTGTTTTGCCACTATTTGTAGGTTGTTGCTGGATCGTAGTTCCCTTCCTGGGCAATACCGGCTAATCTTGTCTTGAAGGAATTTGCTCCTTGTCTGTGCAAGGCTTTGTGGGTGATGCAGATTGCTTTGAATTTGATGCACAGTTTTACTGGTAACCAGTGTAGGGTTTTCTGTGCTGGAGTGATGTAGTCTCTTCTGTTTAGTCTTAGTTGGATCCTGGCTGCTGTATTTTACACCCTTTGGGGTTTTTTGGTGAGTCTTTCTGGCATTCCCTGGTAGAGGCTGCTTGCGTAGGTAATTCTTGTGAGTATCAGGGATATGATTCTGAGGGAGAAGGAGGTAGTGATTAGTAGTTGTAGGAGGAAACATTTTTTGGCGATTGAGTTGACTTGCGGTTCCTGTGATAGTCTGTTGTCCATGAGTATTCCTAGGTTGTTGACTACATTGGTAGAATCTGGTTGCATTCCCATTCCAATTGGCCAGACCAATTGTGGGTTCTCTCCATCATACCCTGTGGGTGAGAGCATTATTTCTGATTTTGCCGGGTACAGTTTGAGGTTGTTCGTTGTCATCCTGTTGTATGTTATGCACTTGTTGAGGGCTGTTATTTTGTTCCTGTGCTCTGTTTGTTTTTACAATCGGCTGTGTCATCTGCGTAGTTGTAGGTGGTAAGTCCCTCTGATCGAATGATTTTCATCAGTAGATACATGTAGAGGGGAGAGGCTGGAACCCTGTGGGACACCGCAGGATATATCTTTGGTGTTTGAGGTGAAAGGTTGTAGGTAGGTTCTTTCGGTTCGGTTTGTTAGGAATAAGGTAAGCCACTTTAGCGCGGATTCCTGCATGCCACATTCCATAAATTTTGCGTGGCTGTTTGTGTTGTCTGCGTTTATTTTCAGGTCGTCCCACATCGATAGAAGTACCAATTCTGTCCCTCTCATCGGTCTGAAGCCAACTTGTGATTGGATGAGTATTCCGTTTGTTTCAAGGTGTTTAAGATGGATTTTGTAGACATGGGTCTCCAGGATCTTCGCTAGGTATGGAAGGTTGGATATCGGTCTGTAGTTGCTTGGATCTTCTGCGCTTTCGGACCTTTTTTATTTATCAGTGATTTGATGTATGCTGATTTGAAGGAGGATGGTACTATTCTTTCTTTTGAGTGATTGATTCATTAGGTTCCTGAAGGGAGTCACCGGGGTTCTAAGGTTGAGGATTCCTTTGTTGAAGTCCCGGGGGCAGGGGTCCCTTGAGTTTCCTCTGTGATTGGTTCTAGGCAAATGAGTTTTGCTGTAATCTGTGTTTTGTCTGATGTCTGTGGTCCAGTGGTTTTATTTGCCCCGGCTAGGTTGATGGTCTCCTGTATTGTCTACTTTTGTTCTCAGGTGGTTGGTGATTTTGTCACAAAGTGTTTGCGTAGGGGTGATTTTTCTGTGGATTGTTTGCCGAGTGGCGTAGTGGTTTATTTATTTATTTATTTATTTTTTGCTTTGCGGACTGTTGTACAGTTTCAGTTGTCTTTGGCATTTTATTTTGTCTTATCTGGTGTATTGTCCTCTCCATTTTGTTTCCTTTTGAGGTTTTTTTTTTTTGTGGAATTTTTTCAGTTCTTCCGTGAACCAGTTTATTTGGTGTTGCTTTGATGTTTTAGCTGGTGCTAATTGGTCAAGGGCCGTGGTGATCCAGTGGTTGAGTGTGTCTTCTGTTGTATTGCTGTTTGAATCGGTGGGATCTCTTTCGCTTGGGACGGTTACGTCTGGAAGGTTTGTTAGGGCCTCTAAATCCAAGTTCTTACAGTTTCTTTTCTTGCTGGTGTGTAATATTTCCTGGCCGGCCAGTAGGTGGTCACTCCACACCATTGGTGTAGGTGGCACAGACGCGCATAGTTCTTCCCTGCAGAAAATTGCATTCAGGGTGTGTCCGGCATTGTGGGTGAATCCATTTTGCTTGAACTGCAAGGTTTCCAGGAGTGAGTCTGCTGTGTTGACATTTTTTTTTTTCTTCAAACCATATGTTGAAATCTCCCTGTATGACTCGGTTGTCGTGGTGGGTCAATAGCAGGGCGCCCTCGTCCACTAGTTTTTTAAGAAGGTGGTCTGTAGATCAGGAGGAATACTATGTTGGATTGGTCATTGATTTCTTTCTTGATTAGGAGGGATACCTAGTCTTCCACGTTGGTTGTGATGATAAGAGAAGGACAGACGTGTTTTTTTTGTATAATTGCGATTCCGCCTCCTCTTCGGTTTTCTCTGTTGGCGTATATTAATATATAATTGTTGGGTATTTCTTAATTCGCAATGGCTTTATAGTTGTCTGATAGCCAGGTTTCTGTAAGGACGTGTCTGTGCCTCCTTCGCTTAGGAGGTCATTGATTTCTGTTGTGTTTTTCCATGGATGTAACATTGAGGAGGCTGCAGCGTAGTTTGCTTGTTCTGACCGGTGTCTTGTTGGTTCGGTTTCCATTCCAGGTGGGTTTTTTTTCCCTGCTGAAGTCTTTTGGGTGGGGTGGTTCTTTGTTGGTTACTCTCTTTGTCGAGTAGACCAATGAGGTTTATGGTAGGGTTGGTTCTTTCCTGGTGGTAAATAGGTTAGCTACCCCTCTGTTGTTCCATTCTTGGTGATCTAGGAGGTGTAGTGTGATGGATTCCAATTTGTCCCTTGTTCTGGTAGGGGTATTCAATGGTGGGGACTGGGTTGGGACAGGTAGCAAGCAAATGTAGTCTGTCTTTGCTCTGTTATTTGTATGTCTCCTTGACAAACATCTGAGATGGCCCAAGTTTTTTGGGGTTGTGGGATAATGCTGGTCAGTGCCTTCCTGAGTGGTTTGGGTTTTCTTATTATTTCTGTTGTCTGTTCTAGCTTCATTGTCTTTCTTGTGACGAGGCATGATGTGTGGGTTGTGTTCCTTTGAGTGGGCATCCTCTTTCGATTGGTGTTTTTCAATGGTCTTTTGGGTTTAGTCTTTGCTGTTCTTAGTTTGTTGTTGCTTGTATTTAGTAGGTTGTGGGTAGTTCAGACCTCGGTTGATGGGACTTTGTGGTTCCATTTGTTTATTGCTTCTTTCTTTTTTTGGAATGTGTTGTTTTTCTTGTGTGTTTTTTATTTTTAAATCCTGGAGGTCCTTTTGGTTCTGTTTGTTGGTAATTGGATTATGCGCAAATCAAACATGAATACTGTGGGAAGGAGGACATGTGAATACTGGCATATATTGGTGCAGTCAGCATGGAAATGTATTGATTGTGAGGGAGTTGGGTTCCTGCTTTTGACTGGGATGGCAAAGGAGTCTCACCCAGGGGGTGCATGCTATGTTTAGCCCTCTGGCTTCCACTTTGGCCCAACATAGTCTCAAGCTTTACCCTTGCCACAGTGAGGGGTCATTCAGCATAAGTGCAACTAAGCAAAAGCGGAATGACAATCTGTATTGGTCCGTATATCATCCTACAAACCCTGATGTTCTGAAGTAATACTTACAAACATATTTCCTGGCAATGCTCTTGATGTAATCAGCAGGTCATCCCAGAATCATCCGGGACAAATGTGCAATCTCTTGAAGTGATCAGCAAGTCATCCTAAAAGCATCGGGAACAAAGTTTTCTAAAATAGGGTTGATGTTAGCATCCTAAGCTCATCGCCAAATCATCACCCACCATTCTGAGACATTTGCTGATGATTTATACAGCGTGATGACATCTGAGATCAAGTATGCAGGTGGGGTTCGGGCCATGCCAGGCCCCATAATATTGACGACAAGGACTACTGCAACTTGCACGCAGCCAGGCCACAACACCACGCTGGGAGAGCATCGGCCAGGCGGACCTCTAACATTTCCATGTCGGATCTTGTCCGGCGACGGTCAGCATGGCTGACCATGTCCATGGTGCTTGGGCTCCTTGCTGATGGAGTCACCAGTGCAGGCCTACATGAACCTTCCAGCAACTGTCAGGCTCAGCCCTGATGACTGCAGATTAGCTGCTGAGGACTGTGCGCACCGCCGGTGGCCCCGGGGTGCCTGTAACCAGGAGCGTGAAAGAAGAGATGTTCCTGCCGGGGACTGGCGAGCGACTCTCCCTGCTGCAGCAGCAGTAAAGAAGAACTTCTGCCGGGTAGAAAGGAGCAGCTTCCACTGCCGCAGTCACGGTCAGTGGCAGGGAGAAGGTGTGGCTGATACCATTGCCATTGCTTGGCGTCTGCCGGTTGCTGCCGCTGAGTGAAAGACCACTCCTGCGTTGGGGAGATTGATCGTGGTGCAGCCTCTGCCACACCAGGTTTATAAGAAAGGCTCCCACCAGGGGAGAGAAAAAAGCAGTGTGTGCGCTGCCGCAAGAAATGAACACATCTCCTACCTGGGGGAGTGAAGGAGCGATGCAGCCTTTGCTGCACTGATAAAAGGGTGCCTTGGAATAAATACATTTCCTGCCTAGGGGAGATGTATGGCATCCTCCACCTCTGCATGGATAAAGCGCCCGCATAATAATGCTGCAGGGCTAGCCTCCTTTGCCCACTACAATCATATGCCCACCTGGGGGAGAGGAGGAGGCAGCTCGGCTTCTGCACTGGGCAAATATTGCTCCCGACCGGGAGTGCAAAGACTGTAACCTACCATCTGCCCAATGTCATCCCTTTGAACTAATAACTGCAGCGTATGTGGCCCTCAGCACCCCTTAGTGCTTTTTCCCACGTCTGCCATACGTGCACTAAACTGTCTCTGGCTGTGAACTAGAAAAGGGCTATCACCCATGGTGTGGGGTACAGTTAGCAATGATTTGTGCTCAAAAGTTGTGATCCCACATTTGCTAAATGTTTAAAAATGGATGCAGGGGGCAGACGACATGGCAGCTTAAGCCATATTCTCCCTCACCGAGGCAGCTGTCGAGGAAAAGCAGACTGCATAAACGGCACGCAGGAAATATCCCGCTCTCGAAACGAGTGGGCCAATTCCCAGGAGTATTGGAGCCCCCCACCAGCCCAGACCGAAAATGAAGAAACCGGCCGGAGAAAGAGAGGAAAACATGGTGGGCGCGAAAGCACAGTGACTGGGAGACTGTATCCTCCAGGCCGGTGACAGGGCCCGGAATGCTAAGGGCAGCAAGAGGGGACCGTTGCCACCACCGTAACAGAAGAAGCAGGCGGTAAGCAGCGGTTGCGGCACCTTACCCTGCTCTAGCGGAGCGGATCATGAGGGGGAAAAGCAACATCTCGGCAGCCCGGGGGAGTGGGGGAAGAAGTGGGGCACAGTTAGCACGGCGGTAGCGCTAGCCGGTGAACAACAGGCCTCCAACGTAGCACAGGCGGATGGGGGAAAAGTGCACATTTGGCAGCACGGGCGAGCTATGACAAAACGGAGCTCACCCAGCGCAACCGTGGCTCCCAGCTAATGAGCCATGGTCTGAAAACCCCACAGCAGCACCAACAACTAGAAATGTGCGCACAGAGGTGGAGCAACACCCCTCGCCCCCAGAAGCAGTGGCAACAACGGCAAAGAGGTGTCGGCAGCATAGAGGAGCCTAAAAAGGAGGGCAACTTCAGGCCACCAAGCCCAGACCGCTCCAGTAAGAAACAGCAAGGGGAGAGAAAAGTAGCTGGGGGCCACTCACCAATCGGAAGAGGCTGATAAAGGGAAGCATAACAGCTCACATAGCACGCCCGGCTAAGCGCACCAGCACTACCAGAGGTGCATGCAACCCATCCGCCCGCCCTGGACCAGTACACTAAGGCCAGACTCCATAGCTATTGCTATGCCCCGGCGTATGCAGAAACCAGCAGAATGAAAGAGCACCCGAACATTCCTGGGTCAGACCATGACCGCTCTACCAAAGCAGACATTCGGCTCCTGTTGGGAGAAATTAGGTCCATCAATTCCACCCTAACCCGAGAAGGTCACAGTCCAGGATGGGGAAAGTCAAAGATCGCATAGAGGTTCTCAAACAATCCAGCGACCTCACATTAATGACCAGTGAAGCCCGATTCCAGGACCTGGAACAAAGAGAAAGAGACCTGGCATTGAAGCCTGATGACAGGGAAAGGTGGACGAATATTCGCATCATGGGTCTCCACGAAAATCCGAGTGACGCCTTCCTCCCTTGAAACTCGGGTGAAATCCCTGATATACTCTCTTTTCGATTTCCCCGAACAGCCACAGACTTTGAGTGCGATGGGATATACAGAGCTTGAGATCCACCAAATGGTCTGAGATCTCTCCTAGCCAAATGCCATCACTATAAACACAAAGTGGACATCTTGCAGAAAGCGAGCGCATCACGTTCGAAGGATCAACCGTGAGAATTTTCCAAGCTCTCTCTGCGCTGACGCTCCTCAAAAGGAAGGGATGCCGACCGCTCACGACCTGGTTGAAGGAACAGGAGGTTTATTATTAATGGGGATTCCCTCTTTCACTTAACTTAGAGGGCGGGGGAGAGCACTACCGTGTCACCTCCGAAGAAGTGAAAGGATTCCTGGAAGTGCTGTGGGCAAATGCACAAGAGACAGGAGAAGACTGTGCGTGAGGTCAGAGGCCCAGTGGACAGGCCAACAGCCTCCTCTCAACGTAGAGGATGGGCCCCAAGCACAAGGAAATGCAAGTGCTTCAACACCCCATGACAGTGTGCGCAGCACAGTTCTTGCGGAAGAACGACAGATTTGCCACTCATGACTGTTTGCCACCCAGAAATGGGTGAGCTGAATAACGACAAGCCGGGGTCATCCTGGTGGTGGGGGCTTGTGAAACTGAATTGTATTCAGATAACTTGAGACATTTTTGCTCCGCAATCCTAGGTTGTAATGTTAAATTGCAGTGAATACGCTGGCTAGTTCCAGATCATGACATGTTTATGGCAGCGGTATGTTTACGTCAGCATGAGGTTTACTTGGGCAACAGTTATATTGCCTCAGTGAGGGGGTCCCTGTAGTGTAGCATTTATTGTTCTTAGGGCGTCTCCAAACACAGGAGAATACCCCATGGAAGCACTATTCAGGGGAGGTAGGGATGCACATCCGACAGGAGACAAGAGCTCACTTAAAGCGAAAGCACCAGAACTGCACAAGCGGGCCAACGTACCTTGCATGTAATAAATTAGTCATCCAAGGGTAACAACGGGTGGGCAAAACTATGGTTAAAGGTAATAAGACCTCTGACGCGAGGTTATGGCACAAGCTAATGGGGTTAGGTTTGGGTCACTCGATGTGAAAGGGCTGAATTCCCCACAAAAGAGTTCCATGCTGGCGAGAGAAGTCAAGTTCTATAAACTGGATATAATGTTTGTCCAGGAAACCAAGTTCGCGAGAAGGAAGGAGTTCAAGGTGAGGGGAAGGGAACTAGGAGGAGCGCTATGGGCATCGGGAGAGTCCAAGAAGGGAGGAGCAGGTATCTATAGGAACCCATTAGACCTACAGGTCACACAGATTCACAGAGACAAGGAGAGGAGATATATCATCAATGGGAATATGAGGACATGCAGGATCACCCTCTGCGCTGCCTACACACCGAACCTGAATCAACTGGCCTTCAGCGAAAATCTCTTCACTTTCTTAAACTGCTGCAAGACAAGAACACTGATTCTAACAGGGATTTTAACATAATATCAGACCCTGCAATGGACTGGCACTCAATGAGATAAGGGGTGACCCGCCACCCCACCCATCCGACTACCCATCAGGCAAACTGTTTCCCGCTCTCCTGAAAGCCAATTACCTTGTGGATGGGTGGAGGGAAATGTACCTACAGAAAAGAGCATTCACTTACTACCCACCCTCTCACTTCGCGTACACACTCATAGATTATATGGTAATAATATCATAGAAGTGGTAAATACGTAAAGAATACTGCTAGCCTCTATTGAAATAATAGGATGGTCGGATCACGAAAATTTGTTTGCTAGAACTCGATCTGGAACCCACCCCGCAAACAGAGCGTAGATGGATCTGTAACAATATGCTCTATAAAAATCTAATATTTAGGGAAACTCTTGTCGCGGACATAAAGGGCAACTTCGCAAGCAATGACAGAGTTGGCACTAAACGTTGTATGGGAGGCGGCCAAAGTCACGCTACGGGGCATCCTGATCTCAGAGGGAGCACACAGAAACAGAAGAAGGCTGTTGAGAGAGAACTAAATAAAAAGGGAAATCCGAGGAAAAAGAACATGCACTCCAGACTCGGGCAAACAGTAGAGAGGAGATCCTAGCAGATCTTGGCCCGCTCCAAAAGGAGCTGAATGAAATTTGGCACAAAAAAAGCGCTGATCCAACTGAGGTATTTGCAGCAAAGATATTACGAGAAAGGCGACAAGCCCCACACCATGCTAGCCGCGCGCCTGTAAGCTCAGAGGCCGGACAGGGCGGTCCACAAACTGAAAGGTGAAGAGGGAAGGGAGGTAACGGATCCTGGGGAGATAACAAAACTCCCCGCCCGATTCTATGGCTCCCTATACACCACGGAGGGGGGGGGAGGTACCGAAGAAGAGATTGCCCAATGCCAACACCCCACAAGCCCAACTGTCAGGTGACGGCCTAAAAACTCCCCCATAACGGCAGAGGAAATAAGCACCATATCTAACCTTAAAGCAGGCTCCGTGCCAGGGCAAGATGGGTTCACCCCAGCATTTTATAAAGCCCACAGTAGCTCCCTGACCGCATTTCTAGTTAAACTCTTCAACGAGATCCTAGAAACTGGACAGGCGCCAGTCTCATTTAGAGTCCAGGATCGTAGTTATTCCAAAGGTGGGTAGTGATCACAGCGACAGCATCGTACCATCCGATATCCCTAATAAATGTAGATGCTAAGAACTACACCAGCGTCCTGGCAGGGCGGCTGCCCAAATTCTCCCACAGCTAGTCCATACAGATTTGTTTTGGGAGGAAAGCTGAGGGGCAACATGCTCGCCTTGTAAGCAAGACGACACGGAGCACCACAGGTTCGATCCCCGGGTCTGGCTTAGAAACCTCAGGGTCTTAAGTGCAACAACCATCATATCATGTATCAAGTAGGTTATTGTGAGAGGCAGGCAGGGGGCCGACAATGTACGTAAAACCTTGGACCTGATAGCTTCCATAACCGACCAAGACGAATGCCCCATCCTACTGTCGATAGACGCGAGGAAGGCATTTGACGGGGTGGAATGGCACTTTCTGTGGGCGGTGATAAACTGGGCGGGATTGGGACAACAATGGATAAGAGGTGCACAGGCGCTATATCGGGAAGCCTCGGCCAAGGTGGTAGTGAATGGCATCGCCTCAGAACTCTTTGCCATGACACACGGCACATGTCCGGGCTGCCCGATATCTCCCCGTCTGTTCGCCAGGGTCCTGGAGCCCCACGCACAAATAATTTGAGGGAACCCCCAAATTCATGAGCTGACACGATCGGACAAGAATATAAGCTGGCATTGTTGGCTGACGACATTCTGGTATACCTGATCCACCCAGAGGAGTTGGTCCCTGTCCCACTGGCAGACCTCACAGAATACGGGGCTCTTATCGGGATAGCGCACCAACCTAAAAAAGACAGTAGCCCTCCCCTCAAACAGTCTGCCATCCTCGCGAGACAATTCACCATGGAATGGGGATTCCAGCTGCAAACACAGAAAATAAAATATTTAGGGATTGATATTACCAGAGACCTAGTTTGGTGCGAATTTCACCCCCCACTGGGACGCGATCAAAGCAGACTTGCAGAGGTGGGCCAAGATGACGCCGTCCTGAGTAGCGCGCTTTGTCGATTTTAATAGGAATGTGCTCCTGATACTCTTGTTCCTCTATCAATCGCTCCTGGTAGTAATCCCGGAATCGTTCCACACAGAGGTCAAGAGGTCCCTGGGCGGATCAGAGGCATAGAATCTCACACTCGACCCTGGAGACACACAAGGACAATGGAGGCATGAACTTCCTATACTTGTTCGAATACTACATAGCATCCCAGCTGCGGGTGCTGGTGGACCATTTGAGGGTAAATGCAGAAAAACAGTGGGTGGGCCTGGAAAACAACATATTCTCTCCGGCAACCCTCCGTGAATGGCTCTGGGTCCCAGTGGGATCCATGCCGTGCAGGATTCACGAGCACGCAGTGCTCAAGGCATTGTGGTCTGTTTGGCACCCGTCCCAGAAGAGGCGAGGGGTAACGACCTGGCCATCCCTGCTAAGCTGTATATGGGCTGTATACCCCTGATAAGAGACCTGCTAGTAGACCCAAGTAGCTTCTGGCCCCAGTTTGAGGGAGACCTGCTAAGGGCAGGACAGATGTGGATGGAAGGCTCCTTCATAACAAAGCAGGAACTAGAAACAGCCCTGCACGGCACTATCTCACTGCTGTGCTACTTGCAGCTTAGAAGTGTACTGCAAGACCCGCGTTGGGGCGTCATCTTAAGTAGACCGCTAATCCTGTTTGAGAAAGTCCTCAACGAAAGCCAAACCCCCAAAGGGCTAATTTCACATGTGTATTCTTCGCTCATTAAAAGAGGTCACCTCCCTATACCTAGTACATGCAGTAAATGGGACACAGAACTGGGTCTTTACAAAAACGAGTAAGCCTGGGCGGCAATACATAGAGCAGTCTGGTCTTCCTCAATCTCAATGCAGGATAAAATGCACAATGGGAGACTATTGTTACGATGGCACTTGACCCCACAAAGACTAGCTAAAATGTACTAAGGGGTCGCTCTGTATTGCTGGAGAGGATGTCCGGAGGTCAGTGACTACTGGCACCAGTGGTGGAGCTGTCAGAAGGTCCAAACATACTGGAAGGAAGTCCTAGAAGGGGGGCCTGGCCATTGAAGGGATACACATGACTCTGTCCCCACTACTCCTGTTCAGGGTGGAGACGGAAGCAGGGGAGGAATACCCTGTGGTGTCACATATGCCCAGGAATTTATTCTTAGCAACAAGAGTCTGCCTGACGATCCAATGGAAACCAAGCATGCTACCCTGGGTATCACTGGTCAGGCTCTGGCATGGCTGACCTCTTTCCTTTCCGGTCGACCCTCCCAGGTCCAAATGGGCTCCTTCCTCTCTGACATCTTTTTCTCCACCTGTGGTGTCCCCCAGGGATCCAACCTCTCTCCCTGGCTTTTCAACCAGTATCTGGCACTCCTTGCCCACCGCATCGCCGCTCTCTGCCCCTACTTCCAGTGCTATGCGGACGATACCCAGCTCATTTTCAGGCTACCCTCGGCCTCCTCCTCTCCTTCCCTCATCTCCGACTGTCTGTCTGCTATCCAGGAATGGTGTGCCGCCAATGACCTCTGCCTTAACGCCAGTAAGACCGAGATTCTACTCATCGGCACACCCACTCCCTCCTTCCCTGTAGCTCTCTGGCCGGCCTCCCTTGGCCCCCTTCCTGCCCCTACCTGCAAGGCTAAAAACCTCGGGGTCATCTTCGACTCCACACTCTCCTTCTCTCCTCATATATCTGACGTCTCTAAGAAGTCACACTACCAGCTGCACCTCCTCAGAGGTATTCTTCCCTTCCTCTCCTTCCCCCAGAAGCTCACTGTCTCCCGAGCCCTGGTTCTCTCAAGGCTGGACTACTGTAACAGCCTCTATCTTAATCTGCCTGCCTCCACTCTCCGCCCTCTACAACTTATCCAGAACAGAACTGCGAGACTTGTCCTTGGCCTCAAGCCCAGGGACCGTATCTCTCCAGGACTGAAATCTCTTCACTGGCTCCCAGTGGCTGCGAGGATTAAGTTCAAAACCCTCTGCATTGTCCACAAGGCCTTCTGGGGCCTGGGGCCTAAATACCTTCAACTCTCTCTTCCTAAAT
Organism: Ambystoma mexicanum; assembly: GCF_040938575.1. Classification (NCBI taxonomy): domain Eukaryota; kingdom Metazoa; phylum Chordata; class Amphibia; order Caudata; family Ambystomatidae; genus Ambystoma; species Ambystoma mexicanum. The sequence continues at coordinate 356,223,846 of NC_090921.1, forward strand.
ATCTTCCTTCACGAGCCCTTCGCTCATCCGTCTCCAACTCCCTCATGGTCAGCCGCTTCTTGAAGCAACGAGCTGGGGGTAGATCTCTCTCCGCAGCAGGGGCCTCCCTCTGGAACAGCCTTCCTGCCTCCCTGAAACTTGAGGAGAACCATCTCCGGTTCCGGAAGCACCTCAAAACCTTCCTCTTCGCTTCTGCCTTCTCTCTCCCTCTCCCCTGCTAAACCTGCTTAACTCCCCACTGAATTTCTGCACTAAACCTGCATCTGGGCCACTCTCAGCGACCTCGGTCAGGGCCCAGCCACTCTCCACTTGCACTGCCTCCCTGGCTCCCCCTGCACTGTGGGACTGTCACTGTATCCCTACAGCCCCCCTCCCAGCACCTGCACTGCACTTACCTCGCACTTGCCACCAGCTGGCCCTTTTATTTATTATTTATTATTTATTATTTTTTTTTACGCTACTTACCTTGTACTGCACTTTCCCCCCCACCTCCCCCCCAGCACTTTCTCCTTTTCCCCTTACCTCTGCACTTGCGCGATCTGAATGACACCTGACCTAGTAGGATCGTTTGTCTGTCTTCCCCTTGTTTCCCTCCCTCCCTGCCTCGTCGCGCCTCGAAACACTTGTGTATAGGCGCGTTACAAATACCATATCATATCATACCCTCAAGAAAAGAATGGTTAGCCAAAGCATATGAGATATATCAAATGGAAAGCATTGCAGCCGCATTGTTGGAAACACACTCCCATAAAGATTTAACCTGTTTGTCCATCATTGAATATCACGCAGCGCATAGAAACACATGAATACACAAAGCATCATACCGAAATGTAACCCGAAAAACTTTATAGGCGTTGGATACCACCGCCAGTCACGACAAAACCATAGTAGAACTTTCCAAAAGCCGATCGGTCTAGCCCGCCGGCAGGTAAAAAAGACCAGCAAGTAAAACGGTGCTTGAATCATCTTGTAGTGCTCTCTGAAGTGTGGGGGAAAGGGGATAGGCGGGAGGGCAAGGGGCAGGGAACTGTGCTATTTAGGCTTCAGTTGCGATGAACAGTACGGAAACATGAAGAACGGTCTTTCACAAGTTGTTCAGCAATGTACTGCAACGTGATGTCATATTTGTAACAGTCCTATCGATGCATGTTACCTTACGCATTTTTTGTTTTGTTAAATCCGTTGCAAACTAATGTTTTTTTTAAAATTATTTATTTGTTTATGGTTTATTATAAACCTTTACAAACAATACCAGTTTCACAATATTAATCAGAAGTAAAACAAAAATCATGTCAAAACAATCTAAAAACAATTTATATACTTAAAATCCAAACACATCACAATAGTGTTTGATCTTCATGATCCCATTTCAACTCAGTTGACAAATATTTTTCAAGAAGGACACAACTCTTATAATCAAGACAGGTGAATATTCGTGCCGCATTTTGTACCAAATCATTTCAAGGTCCATATAAGACGTTAGAGGAATGCAATCTGCAAAATAATTTGATCTCTCTGTCATTAGTGCAGGACAGATTAACAAGATGTGATACAGTGATTCTTCCACATCCAACTTTCTACAGAATCTACACCATTTCATGTCGGCATGTTTATTTCTAATATTAAGAATTTGGTTGGTTTACAAAACATTCATTCTGAATCTCATGAACGAATTTCTTATCGTCCTTGATGGATATTTGCACAGATATTTTTCCATATCCTGCAAGAATTTCCAAAATTAGTAGCTCTGATTGTATAATTTTGTTTTAGACACTTTAGTGAGAGTCCTTGACCAATCCATCCTCTGTAAAATGTTCTTACATTTGTTTGGTTTGTTTAGCAAAGTACATTTGGAAATACTTAGATCTTCCAGGGTTACATCCACCTCAGTGTTTAATTTCTTCATAAAAGGACATAGCTGGTCATAACTCGCAATTTCATATACATTTTTACCATCTGCATTTTCTCCATAACAGAAGCCTCTTTCCATTTACCATCGAACTCAAAGATTGGAGACCTAATTTGTACCGAAGAACCTCAATTGGCACACATTTAGGCAGAAAAAAAACAGGATGCCTCTCCACATAGTATTTAGAGTGTATTCCATCTAATCCGACATAGAAAATTCTAGACCATACAACAGCCTTGGTACCACCTTCTTATTGCAAAAGTGGGGGTTCAACGAAAATTTCCCAAATTTCTTCTCTATCACTCTCATCTGTCTCAGTGAAATTTCCGTTTTCACCTTCAATTGAATTTTGCATACTGGTGCAGAATCTGAGCCTGAGAAACAGTATGGCAAGTATTTAAATACCTTTTGAGCTTTGAAAGGTTTACCACCACAAACCCAAGAGTAAGAGGCCTGTCTCTTATTAACACTCCCCATACGAATCACAATTGTTTTGGATGGGTTGATTCTTAGGTTTAATTGGAATGTACATTTTTCGAACTCAAAAATTTGCAGAGGTTGGACCTCTAAGTGCCAACAACATTTTCTCCCCATCCAATTGATTGATTTTACTACGATGACCTATTACCCAGTTTTTATATGCTTGTTTCCTTGTTCTTAATTTGACCATAGTAATAGTGGATCCTTGCGCAGAATATGCAAAAGGGGCAACTCTTTGCGCATACACAATTTATTTTCGTAAATTTCCTGGTCAAAGCCGTGATTGTTTTTTTGTAAGAGACTCTTTGATTCAACGATAGACTCGCCAACCTTTTGTAGTTGCTTATGCATGGTCGTCCCAAAATTGTTCACCGAAAACCTATCCATACGCGTGTTCAATGGAGATCCATCGTACTCGCGTATCATGATATTGCTAAACCTTTCTGTCTTCTTAAATTACCATTTGATTCTGTTCCCTTTGGGGTATATAATAAGGCCATCCTGGTACACCTTTCTTTTCTGAATTTGTACATTGCCTTCAATCTCGAAGATCAACATACAGTGGTCGCTTTCCACAACCTCTTTGACTTCAAATCTTACCAACTTGCTACTAAATTATGTTGAGAGAAAGATGTAATCAATTATGGATGCACAACCCCTTGTCCTCCAAGTAGAGTTTTCATTATGGATCAATTCCAATCCCCACAGATCACCAAAATGTAACCATAGGGCACCCCTTATCTTCGCATTAGCGCCCATGATGTTGTAGCTAATCTTGCTCGTATGCAAGACAACACCAACCACCTTATCCACCAAACAGTCTGCATTGAAATCGCCAGCAATTATGATTTGACCCCCCAGATTGCCATTACACCAGCTATCAATAGTCGTACCCAAAACACACAATTCAGTTTCAAGAGTTGAATCAGAAAGCACATTCGCATTCCAGTAGACATTCACTACCAAAAGTGATAGTACCTCAGTCCCCATTTTTACCTTAAAGGTGGTTAGCAAAACTGCGTATTATGCCAACTGCACATTTTCCCCAAACATAGCTTTTCTTTACTGCTGTGACGAGGCCTCCCTTTGGGCGGCCTCTTAATCCCTTTTCCGCACATAGTTAATCCAAAACATACCCCTCCCAACCTAATTTTGCAGTTGCCCATGTTTCTTGGAGAAGAATTAAAATCAAACTCCACAAATCCTTCATGAGTTTCTCATTGTTCAGGAGATGATAGCAGCCCCTTGAGTTCCAACATAATAGTTTCAGATTACATTCATATGCTAGAGTGGTTTCCCCATCTGTTTCAGGGAATTAATTGAATCACGCAGGGATATGGCCAACCATCTCCAATCCTGTTTTTTTCCCCTCCTTCATCTCTGGTGTGCCTGGCAGATTCAGTCTTTTCTTCTAATCTGTTCACATATGAATTGAGTCTACCATTCCCTTTTCCCTCAGGTTGAATTATCTGAGATTTTAAACGGGAAGAGGTCAAAACCTCCTTATTTATTTTATTTAACATTTTTAAAGCGCTCACACAGCCCACAGGCATCGAGGCGCTGTTACAGGAATTGTTTGTTTTTCTTAGTTGTGTAATTGTGTTGATTTTTTTGTTTTAGTTACATATTCATAACGCGCTTAAACACCCAGAGGTTTCTAAGCGCGGACCCGGGGATCGAACCTGTTGTTGCTTCGTGTCGTCTTGCTTCCAAGACGCGCACGCTGCAGCTGAGCTATCCTCCTTCTTTGCAATACTTCAGCCTCTTTCATAAGTAACGATCTGACTGTGATGGTATCACTAGCCTAACAAAGTCTAGCCTAACAAAGTCTAATCTATGCATATGAATATAGTCAATTAAATATATATCGGTTGTTGAGATCAAACTTAGTTCTGGTATCGTTGCAAAAAGTGACACAATATAGGGTCTGTTTAATGGTTGATTCCTATTCTCCCTTAACTGGGATGCCCTACATTAACACCCTCTATAAACTTGGCTTGGTCATAATGTCCTCTTTTAGTTCAACCTTTTTTTGTTTCCTCATACATTTTTTTTTTCTTTTTTTTTTTTTTTGTCATTTAGCTGTTGATTTTCAGCGATAATGCCCTGAACCACTTTTACAGATCATCAATTTTATTTTCAGTTGCTGATGACATCGGAATTGATTTAACTGCAGAAACGTTTATCATTGGATCATAGGCATCGCTTTTCACTTTTACATCCACCTTGTCCTTTTTTTATTATCTCACAGATCTCTGTCTTTTTGGTGTTGATTTTCGAGCATAATGCCCTGTACAGCTTTTAGCAGATCTTCAATTTTATTTTCCGTTTCCAAGGGAACTAGATTTAATTTGTCATCAGAGCAATTAGTCGTTCTATCATGAAGACCCCTTTGATCAATTCCATTACTGACATTTGATGTCATAGTAATATTAGTAAATGGAGTGGTATCACATATTCCTTTGTTCTTGTGATCTAAACCTTCATTAACCGTAAGTGATTTTGCATATGTGGGACAACTTTTGACCTCTAGTAATTTCTTACTGTGGTCCACTAGCACTCCCCCATCGAGTCTTCTACCAGAATTGACGTTGTTCTTTTTCCCTCCTGCTTGTAACTTATCGGAATTACCAACCACATTTTTGAATGTCAAAGATGTAGTTCAAACCACATTCCAGATTGTTCAATCTTTCCAATCTGGGATCTTTTGTTTTTTTCTTTTTCATTGCATCATACATACCTCCCTCCCCCTCATAATAATCTTTGAGTGGCTTGTTCCACCAAATGAGTAACCCGGGGGGTATTTGTCAAATCCACCCTCTCCTCCTCTTGTCTATCCGGTGTACCATCTTGCCTGACCTGCTCACTTGATTCAGTTTCTATCAAGTGTTTAAAATCTACATCCCTCAGGAAATGTCCTGATGTTTTGGTTTTTCTGTTCATTTTTTCATTTTTTTCAGCTTGTTTTGTCACAGCTTTATTATTCATTTTACCCAACTGAACGTCCGGCAATGGGTCCTCCTACTCCTTTCTTTGGTACAACGTTCCCAAGGTCTTCCTGCTGCCCCTTCACTATATCATTACTTTTAGTCACTTTCAAGTGTTCTGCCGTTACTGGTTTCAATGGCTTACCCAATCTCTGGACGGTGCCTTAATTAATTCCACCCCCTTCCCTACCAGGCCCCTCATTTGACCCTAACATCATACCCTTACATGTCTCCTGTAATTTGGGAAAAAAGCCATCCGCCAGCCGACACGGTAAATCCTCCAGATTTTTAGCAATCAGAACTATAACTGTTTGTTTTCTTAATTCTGAGTAACATAGCTCTGTTGAAGATTCCCACCATAGTGTGTAAATGCCCAATGCTAGCAATCTCTTCACCCCCACCTGAATTGAAATCATATAATTTGTCCTTTAACGTATGATCTGGAATAAAGATAGGAGGGGCATCAACTAATTGGACAGAACCCTCATTATTATTAGGTAGTTTGCCCTCATCACTGGTAAAATCAAATATCACATCTTCGCCAAATAGAGGTTGAGAGAGATCGGTCTATATTTCTGTTTTTTTCCTTTCTGCAGAGCAGTCTTGCGCGCACTGTAGCAGCTCATCCTCCTCCTCCGCCCCTGGTAGGGGCATAGGGAGAGCCGGGGCCCGCACCAGACTAGCCCAGTGAGTACTTGCAGCATGAAAAAAATCAGCACCATGTTCCTTCCTAATCGCAGGCATCTTGTTTCTCCTCATGACCAGTTATTGTTCCCTTAATATCAATAAACAAAATCAATTATTTACAAGCCTGACGAAATGCGAACACACCGCTACTTGCGCACCCGAACAGTCAAACAGCCGTATCTCTTGGAGTCCTCACTTATACGATCAGTACGTTGTGAACCTCCAAACGTAGAGTAAGCGTACAATTACAAAGCCACAGAGGCTTTAAAACAAACCTATGCCTATATCAAGCATTTATATAGTCAATGCTCCATATCTTCCACGGCATATGCCGCTTATATGCTCCGGGCAATGTGCGCCTCGCAGTACAGAAAGTAAAGCTTGTTACCTACGATTAGATGAATTTGCTGTAAAATTAACTATATCTAAGATCCAGGCGCCTTGCTGAAAAGCCACTTGCTGAAATGCTCGTGCGCGCCGAATGCGCGTGCGCAGCTGTATTTAAGCAAGTAGGTGTGGTTAAAGTCTGGGCTGATTTTGTAACGTAATAAGTCCAGTAGCTCTCCTAAAAAGATGATACAGGAACTTTTTGAGCAAAGAATATTAAATAGTTTACAAGAGCTAAGCCTCTTATCTTGGGTTTCTTGTCCGCATACCGTGTGCACAGAAATGAGAAAGTTCAACGTAGTTTCACTCGCAGAGTTCCACAGCCGTAACAGCCAATTGTGAAAAGCCACTTGCTGAAACTATGTTGTAAAATAACCTAATAAAATCTGATTGAAAAAAATTAAATGGGTGCAGTAAAAAGTTGCGATTCTGCATGTTCAACATTCTTAAGTGGGACCCAGCAAAAGCTGCATTTTCTGTCATTTTCTAAAGTGCGTAAAATGGATTCATTAAAGGTGCATGTCAGGTGTGCTCCACATCTCCTGGACAAATAAAGTGCGTTGTTGTACAATGCCCAGAGCCCACTGGCTGGGTGTTAAATGTATGATTTTTGTTTTACTGACCTATGAACAATTGCCTAATTTTAAACGTGTTGGTATTGGTATGTGATCAAAGTAACAGTATGTAATGTGTTTGTGGCTATGGATATAATGTTGCACGAGGTAATTTTGTTTTAGTTCATACTTGGCACGGAATGTTATGGTTGTGTCCCCTCCCAAGGCTTGTGCAGTATCGCGTGTTAGGCACACATGGCACACACCAGATGATGCCTCTAATAAAAGGGGCGCATGGCTTTGCATGCGCCAGTTGACCACCCAAGTTGCGTACTCCTGTGTGCATTGAGGTCAAATATGCAAGAGGAGGTTGGGCCATACCATGCCCCATAACATAGTGCAAATTCAAATGGGCAATTTTATCTTTGCAATTAATTAAGTAAAAGGAGTTGCTCATGTTAAATAACCTTAAAGGATATTCAATGCCCTACATCAAAGAGCTGACATCAGGGTAAAACATGCTTGTGATAATTGAACACCTTCTGGAGTGGTCCGTCTTTGGCTAGCAAATCCACACGAGTGAAACATTCTTTGTCAATGCTGATACTTCCATCAGCCGCAGCTTGTGGCATCATTGTGTGGTAAGTGTAGTGTGAGAAACCTGAGGGTATTCTCCCGAGTAAAGGGATCGGGGTTGATCGACTGAGGTAAAAATGTCTGAGGGAGAAAAGACTGATCAGTCTTTTCTCCCATGAACATTTCTGACTTGGCTCACACCCCTGAACCCCCTACTTGCCTTGCTTCCCACTCACCGGTCCCTGCGACACCGGTTGCCTTTCACTTCCATTATCGGGAACGGACGCTGCATGGTCCTTTCCCTTTTTTTTTTTTTTTTTTCTTTTTTTTTCCGGGACAGCTGTGGAGATACACCCCCCCCGCCCCCTCACAATATAGTGAGCAAGGGAGCGGGGGACAGCCCCCAGCACCGAATGTGTGATCTGGTCGAACTTAAGAATTTTTGGCCAAATCATGCTTTCGTTCATTTTTTTTTTTTTGTCATTTTGGGTAATTCTTAGTAAAGCCCAGGAATCCCTTATTTGGGTGGCCAGGACATGCCCATCGCTGTTGGATACAGCTCCTGGGATGGACCAGTGGGGGAGGATCACCTGGGTAGGGGAGCCCAGGGTTATGTGGATGTAGTATAATACCGGGGAAGAAGGTGAAAAGGGGGGCAGTGTCCGCAAAGCTTTTTTAGGCTTCTCCAGATCCACCTCACTTCCTCCCAATATATCTCCCTTATCTACAGTCAGCAAACCGTCCACCTATGGTGAACCCAAACTCCAGCGCCGTGGGAAACTACATCTCCCAGGATCCTGGTCTTTCTGTTACTCTATGCGAAGACTCCGTCGTTCTCCTTCCTGTACCTTTGAATATTCTTTTAAACCCTCTCAATCTGCTCAAACACACTACCATACCCACAATCCTCCCTAATCAGATAATGATAAAAACTAATCGTTTTTGTTGGTTTCACAAACCCTACCAATCTCGCCCTCCTGAGTTTACCAAGACCCCTAGGACGAAGGACATAATTCCTCATGTCAACCCCACCTTTTTCTATCCGATCTCCCGACACGAAAGACACCGGACTAACCACCCTCTTTCTTATGACATCTTTTCCCCATCCTACCCCGTAACTCAAACTCTAACCCCCTCTTTTTCCAATATAAACACTTCTTTGCATTATGACAAACAACAGACAAACATGAAACCGGTTTCCCTGGCATGTCCCGATATAAGGGTCTGGCAAAGTCAGGAAATTGATCAGAATCACACACACCTGATGGCCCTTTCCCTTCCCCATAATGATAAAAGGTGGAGCAAGAGAACACAGTACGAGCAAGGCAGACTGCACGACAAAACAGCTATCCAGACCCTGCAGTTCAAGAAGGAGGCGGCAAATATCGAGAGGCTGACTAGGAGAGCCACAACTTTGCTCTTTTTGACAAAAAACCATAAACCCTCTGCCGAAAGAAACTTAAGACTGAGGACAATAGCCCAAGTGTACTGCAACAGATAACAACGGTACACGGAGCGTATCGATGCCGATAAGCCAGAGCGAGGGAGTCTCCTGCTTCCGTGGTACCGACCTTGACTCGAGGAAAGCCAAGCAGTTCATCACAGCCGGTGAGTCGAGGGGAGAGCCGATAAGAACCAGGCTGTGGTGAATGAAAGTCACAAAGTGAGAGATACCAGAACTGTAAAATTGTAAAAGGGAGACAGCTTCAGAAGGGGACCGGCACCACGTGGGTGCAGCTCCGAGAAACTCTGGTCGATCCCCATCTGAGTAAAACTACAGAACCTAGAAGGCCGTAGGAGAGCCGCAAAGATGGGTCAAAGTGGTCATACAGGAGGTAGAGCAAAATCCCTGTACAGTTGAAAGCCTTTGATTTACGAACTATAAAGAAAGCTTTTAGGTAAGATTTTCACATAACTGGTGATTCTTCCTGAACTGTGTCAACCCCAGAACATTTTGCTTTACTAGTGGGATATTTTTCTTTAATACCTCAGTGAGTGGGAACCTTGTTGCACACTTTAACTCTTTTTATGTGTCATTTTTTTCACTCTCCATAGTGTCTTGTTAAAGTTATCCTCTTTAACAACTTATTGGCAATAAGTTGCTGTTGTTGCTGGGTTGCCCTGGGGGCTCCCCTTTTAACTTTCTCTTGCTAACCTTAAGTGAACTACAGGTCCCAAGGGTAGAAAGGATCTAAGGATACCCTTTACATATTATCCTGTGAAGCCAGCACACCTCACCTTATGTGGAGTGTTGGGGAGATAAAATGTATCCCCATTCACATTAAAAATGTAACCATTCTGTTACAGGGAAGCTTACCTTCAATGGCTGTTGGCAGTGATACCTTATATTCATTTGGTGCACTTTTACCGCTGGCTGTGAGCACAGGGATGCTCATTTTACCAAAATGGCCCCTTCTTTTTTTGCCATTTTAGTGTTTCTTCTCCTTTCTAGTTCCTTCCCCTGACATCTAGGGTGGGAAATTCCTTTGTGTGATTTTTGCCTTTGACGGGAGTCCCCTGGACTCCCCGCCCAGGCTCCTGTCTGTGAGGGCAGGAAGCGAGGAAGGAGTACAAAACTCCACTTCCTCTGTGCATGAATGTGGATAAATCCCAGTGGGGGGGGGGGGGCTGGCTGTCCTGATTGGACAACCAGACAGCCCCTTCTTGTAAAATGTGGGGAGAGAATGCAGCTGTTGTGCTGTAGTTCCTGTTAAATACTGCGAACTTGGAAGCTGAAGAGTAGTCGACCACTGGAACCAAAACCGAAGAGGATGATGAAGGAAAAGTGGCTGAAACTATTTCCAGCGACCGTAAAGCCTGCTGTCTAACTGGAGCATGCTATAGCACTTCCTTCCAATCGACATGGGGACTCCGAAAACGACGACCCTGACCCGGAGTCTGGTGAGACCCACTAGACTCAAGACGACCTGCATTTTGAGCCATCCCATGCATTGGTGCGACCTTACTTTGCTGCATTACCCCAATACCCTGGGACCTCACACCACTGTGAGGTGCGAGGTCTTTGGAATTCCAAATCTCGCTGAAACTTTGTGTGCATGCTGGTGGATCTCCAGAGACACAAGTCGAATCTGAAAAGTCCCCTCAACAGAGTGCTGGACCTTTGTAATGACGAGAATTCAACCACTATTTTCTGTCTTCTGTGCTCCTTGAAAAGGTGCCAAATCCGTAAAACCGCATTCGGCCGCAAGGAATACCTTGCCTAGAACCTTCTTCATCAATCCCTGCTGCAAAGTTCCTTCTGAGGTCTTTTGTTCAGTCATTACGACAAGGAATCCACTGACCGGGTATTTGGCTGCAGACCCTGATGTTCCCCTGCTACAAAATCTTCTTCAATGCTGAGTTACTGTGTTGGCTTGGGTATATACTTACCTTACGTCTGTTAAGGATTTGTGTGTAGCTGTGGGGTGTTTTCTGATGAGGAGGCCTCTCACCCAGTGCACACAGTCCCACTGCTAGAATTCTTCAAGGGTGTCTTCTGTGAAGCCCATGGACACTCTTCTAACTCTAGTAGTAAAGTACTCGTCTTTTTGCCCAGTCTTCCTAAGCAACTCTTACTTAAGAACCTATCCTGACATTGCCTGGTTGTCACTAGAGTCTAGTGACCCCCCCCCCCCAACCCCTCTTCTGCCACTGAGAAAACTCCTGCTCCAAGAATACGTGAAAGACGTTTAAGGGATTGGCCTTTTGCCTAGAAAAGAAAATAGTGTGTAAAAGTTACTTCCTTGTAAAGAGTTGGTTGGTAACTGTAACTCTAAGAGTGAACAGTTACAAACGTTCTTTGTGTGATGCACTATTCTTAAAAGTATGGTTAACCTCTTTTTACAACGGTTTGCCATTGTAATAGAAAGTAGATGTGACGGTATATTTCTCTCCTGTGATAAGGTTGTGCTTCTTCCCAAAAGTAATGTTGGTTTCACCAGATTATTCCTGGAGGATCATTGTAGGAGTGTCCTCCAACTGTTGGTATCACCAGATTAGTCCTGATAGGAAAATTGTATGAGTGCCGCCCCCCTCCCCCAACTGGGTCTGGCTTCCCCTAACTTGCTGTTAACCTGTCCAGAATAAGGCTGTATTAGGTTGTTGCCTACCTAGAAAACTTTCATTCAGTAAAGTGTAACATTAGTGTTTACTTTCCCTGTGCTATCTAACCCAGACTCTGGTTCCAACTGTCCCTTATAAGTCCTACCTCAGTCACTTGTATAGTTGGGAAAGATCTAACTTGGACTCCTTGTGAGATTAAAACAGAAGTATGATTTTCTTTTTTTTCTTTTTAATTTTATTTTTTACTTACATTGAGTTAACTTTGTGCCATCCAAAAATAACTTACCAGAGTTGCTTCTTATCTCAATCTGTGTTCCACTGATAACAACGTATATTGTCCTGTTGACATATGTGATTTGTACTGAGAGTCACTGTACAACTGATAAGGGTCTACTGCCCTTGCATTACTGAATGTAATTGTGAAAGTAACCATTGGTTTTTACTCCCCAAGAATAGGTGCGACCTATACTGAATGTGTATGAAAAGGTTTTGACTTCCCTAGAACTACTGTTGGGTATTCCAAATAAGGTTTGTACTTTGGTCTGTGTACCTTCAAGTATAGTGTTGTTTTTATAATTGCGATTTCATATAATGTGTTAGTACTTACTTACCCCTAGATTTATCTGGGCCTACCCGTATTTAAATAAATCATTTATTTTTACATACATAGTGTTTCAGTGTTTATTTGGACCATTTGTATTTCATTCGTACGGATTCTACAGCCCTCTCTCCCTCCTAAAATGAGCCTGACTGCTTTGTCTACGCTACCATGTACTCAGTTGGTAGAGCCTTATGCTAAGAGTGCAGTCTTGTACTGCCTCACTTGAATGGTTTTGATGAAGTTGGTAGCACTTCAGAAATACTGTCCCAACAAAAGCAATGAAAGTGAATCTCCCCACATGAGAAAGCAAGGGAAGTGAATGTGAAGTTGGCAAATGTGATCCCGGAAGAGGGACGCTGACGAGAAGGGGGCAAGTCTAAAGACCCAAGAAACTGTGTGTTAACAAAGAGTGAACCCGACTGAGGGATGTCCACTGCAACTGTTTAAAAAGACATTAAGATGTGTGAATGAGAGACGAGCCATATTGAACTTGGTGGAGGGAGGCTGAAAGCAAAATGGGGTCTGCGTCCGGAGGCGGGGAACCCAAAGGTGAATACACCCCCTGAGAAAAGAGATAATGAGCCCGGTGGAGGGAGGCTAAGAATAAAGCGGGGTCTGCGCCTGGAAACGGGGGACCCATGGGTGAAGCAGTCACCGAGAGATGTATAGATCAGAACTTTAAATTGGTTAGTTGATTTGTGAACACTAGCAGGCCCTCGGAAACAGGAGACAACCCCTGAAGGCCTTGATCTCGATAAGGACTGTTTTGATTCTAAGCCCGGAAGAGGGAGATCGGTGGAAAGCAATCACCTAACACGAGGAACAAGGGTCAGCGCCAGGAAGAGTGGGACTAAAGGGTGAAGAATCCTCACCCTAACCAAAACCAAGAAACAAACTTTCATTTTGTTGAAAGAACTTTTATTGTTTGAACACATCAGGCTCTCAAAGGCAAGAGACTTTCAAGGGAAACGATACTTGGCTGTCGAGGCTCCTGATAAACTGGAACAGAAATGTCGACTTGTGCTAAGGAAGCTCGAGTGTGTGCTGTGCTACAAGATCCCACATTACCCCATGCTCAAAAAGTGGGGAAGGGAGACCCAAGCTACCGCATCCTGACATATTATTTGAGAACACTTTTCTTTTCTTGAAAACCATCCCACATCCCTATGGGTGTCTTACTATAGGCCCTTTTTATTTGACACAACGCCACAAGGACTGCCTTATTTTCATTTGATGGTCGACGCTTGTCCCCATCTTGGATTTATGTTTAGATTAGGCGTTTTTCCAACCGGCATACAGTTTAATAAACGCCCTTGAACTGTGATCGCTTGTGTCTGTCTTTACTGTTGCCACCATGAGTTCCTCACAGTAGCTTATTGGGACAAGAATATTGACCTTTGCCCAGCAGTAGAAATTCGGCCAGCGTGGAATTTGAAACCTTAAATGCAACTTCTTTTTCTTAAATCTGTATATATTATATGTGCTGTTGTGAAAAGTTGTCTTTTAAACTATATCACAATTAAAAAAAAAAAGAAAAAAAAAATGCCTAAATGATCACTTGGGGGGACAGGGGAGAGTGGGGGGAAATCTTAAGCTTTTTATTGTTGGAGTTACAGATCCCTGTTTCATTTGAACAGGTTAAAATGCCCCGACGTCGGCTCTGGTTCAATGTGCATGTGCTGCACAGTCACTGGAGGTGCATGTTCCGTATCTTCGGTTGCTGTGGCGTCGCTTTGGGGCTGCATGTTTTGTCAGGGATTACAATTAGTAGAAGGTGTTGCTCCTGTTTCTCAATCGTAAATCTGCTTGATGCCTGCGTTAGGCTCTTTTTTTTCTATTCACAGTGTGCTAAATTGTGCTGGCAATTTCAATCCCGGAGGTAGAAATGCCTTTTTAGAATTACATCCAGGAATGGTTTACTTGTGAGTGTAAGTTTGTGCTGCTTGCGCATTTTTCTTGCCTTTGTACTGTCTTGCATTTTCTACTTTTTTGATGCATTCAAGAGTAAGTGTCTGGGTGGGGTGAGGAAAAAGGTGATGCACAAATCAAGAAACCCAACTTGATGTGGGCCAACAGTAGGAGGTTGGCATGAGTTGGTTTGAGCAAATTGCTCAAATGGGTTCAACAGCCTACACTCGACCGCTGTCATCAATGTGGATTCAATGTCCTAATTTATTTGATACTATCCTGTCTCAACCAAACTCGTCCTGTTGCATTATTGATCCATGATATAGTTGCAGGTTTTTGTAGAAGGTTTGTGCAGGTCGAGTGGTTTGGGCATGCACACAGGAGAAAATATTTTTTCTCATGTGGTTGCAGAGGTATTGTTTCTCTATGAGAAGGTGCAGATTAGTGGAGTGAATGGAGGCCTGATGCACTCATGTCGCCAGGAATGTGTGCTTTGCCCTTCACAGACTTTCTCCATTATCCATGCTTTTTCAAGGGCATTGATGGCAATCTTACAGTAGATGGCTGGAGAGGTATATGGAACACAATTATGTTCTATATGTTTGTGTTGGGGTGGTTGTATCCAGCAGGTGTCCTTGTCCCTATAATAGAGGTGGGTATGTTGTTGCCTCTTCAGAAGAGGTGAATCACACTGTTCTTTGACAGCAGGTTTTGTTGAAAGGAGGCTATGTTATATTGCCTCTGTCTTCTGTCCTTCCTTTTAGCGCACTCTATCTTGCATCATCGAATCAGGCAGAAAACTGGATACTTGGCCTCTTTTCTGTCATCCTCCAACGGGACATAAATCTAATTCTCTCACAAGTTGAGAAACGGCAAACTCGCCATTTCTCAACTTGAAAAAACTACAAAACGGGGAGAAGGGAACTACACGTAGTTCCTTCTTACTTTCCAAGGTGGCCATTGCCTCAACGGTTACTGAAGGCCATTTTCCTTCGCCCTGGTTTCAGAGCTGCAGGGAACCATTCCTCTGTGCTCCTCCTCCAGCACATGGTATTTCCCCACTCGTTGCCCTTGGTTCTGTGTCGGACACCCCCACAGTCCCTTTCCCCTTCCCGCTCTGCATCCCACATCACACACGCACACCGTTCAGCGAAGACAGCCTGTTGAACTTTTTTTAAAGAAAGTTGCCAGAGCCACAGAATCAAGAATGATGATATGGCAGTAGTCATTTAAATGTTAAATAACATTGTTATTGTAGAAAGGTGGTGTAAAATGGGAGCGCGCAACTATGTCTGGATACAAGAAACCAGACTGCATATAACCACCTCTGCCTTCTTTCTCTGCAGCTCCAGCCTACCCTGAGGGATGCCCAAGAAGTTCCAGGGGGAGAACACCAAGTCTGCAGCTGCCCGTTCACGGAAGGCAGATGCTAAAGCAGCGGCTGATGCCAAGCGCCAGCAGGAGCAGGAAGATGCTCTCTGGAAAGACGATGATAAACATGTTATGAGGAAAGAACAGAGGAAGGTAAGTTACCACCTTACTCTTTACCTGGTTAGCTCGGGGGAGAATAAGGTGGGGGTGGGACTTGTGGTGCAGTTATCTTGATATTTGGCCATTCTTCCAGCTCCCATTCCATGTTGTGTTGCCCTTATTGTCCTCTTTGTAGTTTGTCTTTGCCAGGTGTCCTCAAAAGGCGCAAGTTCGATGGACCACTTCTACATGTTTGCACCAGTGTAGCTGACAAGGCTATTGCATTACCACACTGTGCTCCCGTGCGGCTATTATTCCTTTTTTATGCATTTGTCATAGGGGAGAACATACCAGTGTTAATCCTTCATAAACATGTCTATCATTCTCAAGGACTTAACTTGTCTCATCTTGTATATCCTTCTGTTTCTTTGCAAACTGCTCCATATATCAATTCGGTCTATGGGATGCTTGTTCTATGGTGTCCAAAACTCACGTTGCACTTGATTAGTTTTTTTGAACTTGAGCAATCTTTCTTTGTATCGCGTAAACGTGACTCCACCCTTAAGATCCTGCCACTCAGGCTGAACTTACCTCTTCTGACTCATTTTTCTCTCAAGATCCTGGGTTTGAAAGGTGGGGTTCACCTTTTTATTTCAGCCTTCATGGATGCCGATTACACACAAGGTATCAATTACTCCTGTTCACATTTTTTAACTTCATTGTAGCTCCATCTCCCTTGGCCATTCCTGTTATTTCTCGCCCTCCTGACTCAAATGGGAAATGTGTATGCTGAATTGACCTTGTTATCTCGTGTATCTATTATTTCTATTTTGGAGATTGGTAATTTTAATATTTTTCACACAACACCATCCTCCTTATTGTCTATTTCTCTTTCGCACAATTTGTTTTTGTTCTTTTCACCACCTACTCATATTGAAGGTGGTACTTTGGATCTGGTTTTGATTTTATCGGAGATTACTATCTCATTCCCTCTGCTCTGTTCCTCTTGCTGCTCTTTGTAGGTTTCTCTTGCCATTCATTATTTTTACTTTCTTCAACCTTATTACTTCCTCACACAGTTTCTTCAACAAAAGGAATTGCTACTCCCTTGGTTCTATGTCCGCTGAAGCTTTTTCTGACTCAGTTTGAACTTGTCTTTTATCTACAGGAAATACATTTTCTCGTTATTCAGTTATTCAAACCCTGAACTCCTATTTTCATTTCTTTTGTTCCCCAAAAAAAATCCCCCTTGGCCTTGTTGTGCTACTTCTTTACGTCATCTTAAAGGCATGGTCTAGTAAAACATTTTATTTAAAAAATAGATGGGCAACATAAAAAAAAATAATAGCATTCTCTTTTTTTAAAACTTCCTATGTAAAATTTTGAGCTATTCAAGCTCAAAATTCGCAAAAGCAAGCACATGGGCGCATCCATTTTGTGAAATGGATGCCCTCCTGTGCTGGCTTTTGCTTTTGCGGCACTAATGAAGGAAAAGCCAGCCATCTGTAGTAAACAAAAGCTACCGCTGGGTGGCTTTCCCTTCATTAGTGCTGTACGCGGAGGACGGGGACCGGAGACCAGAGCAGGAAAGCTGCAGCGGAATCTCGGTAAGTGCTATTTATTTTTTAAAAAAAATAAGCGCTAGCTGGGGTTTTTTTTCTAAGTTTTCCGGGCTGGAGGAGCCCGGAAAACTTAGAAATAAAACCGCAGCTTTAAAAACGTTGTATTTATGTTTGCGGTTGTTTTTGAAGTGACCGCAAACATAAATACAACGTTATTGTGTTGGAAAACGCTGTGGTTTTTCTTTCCAAGTTTCTCAGGCTCCTCCGGCTCAGAAAGAAAAACCGCAGCGTTTTCCAACACAACCGCGTTGTGTTTCTGCCTAAATCTGCTTTCCCATTTGGGGCTCTCGGGCTCCCGAGAGCCTCAAATGGGAAAGCAGATTTAGGCAGAAACAACACGGCATTCCGGAAAACAACCGCGTTGTTTCTGCCTGAATCTGCTTTCCCATTTGGGGCTCTCGGGCTCCCCGTGGGGAGCCCGAGAGCCCCAAATGGGAAATCGGCTGTAGGCAGAAACACTACGCGGCATGTAAACACAACCGCGTTGTGTTTCTGCCTGCTGTGGCTTTCACTTTGGGTCTCCTGGAGACCCAAAGTGATAGCCACAGCAAGCAGAAACACAACGCGGTTGTGTTGGAAAACGCTGCGGTTTTTCTTTCCGTGTTTCTCAGGCTCCTCCGAGCCGGAGGAGCCTGAGAAACTTGGAAAGAAAAACCGCAGAATTTCCCAACACAATAACGTTGTATTTATGTTTGCGGTCGCTTCAAAAGCGACCTAGTTGCAAGCCATTCTAGGCTTCAGAATGCTTAGTAGTTGCCACCCCTTACAAGAAAGGCACACCCTGCACGCTTTATGCAAACGTTTTCTGAGACGGTGGGAGGAGGAGTACACTAATCTTTTGGATATTTCCTGAGGGGCCTCAGTGTCATTGATGGTGTGTGTGGAGGGGGGTGGAATTGGCCATAGCAACCTGTGACTTTGAGAGAAAGGGTGTGATATAAGGCCATAAATGCTGACTGTAGTAAACTCTTATGTACCCGTGGCATTAAAGGAGTACTTTTTTGATTAAACTATGATTGTACACGTTAATTCCTGAATTAGTTACATAATTCAATGCTAGGAAATTACGCCCTTATTCTTTACATACAAATGTATGCAGAGACATTAAGGGCAATGGCTTTCTGGTTTTTGAGGGATTTGTACATTGAGCTTGTTTGAACTACCCATTCAAGTTAGACTTCCTTTTGATTGCTTTCACGCATGACCAATTGCAGATTATTCCGATTCTGTGTTAGACATGAGGATGTTTGTGTTTTCTATAGCCTTTTCTATAGCCCCCATAATCCGTGTGAATCCCCATGGTATGAGGTTTAAAAAAAATAATAATAAATAGCCGGGGCCGGGGGCCTCCCATCATTTTTAGTCAGTCTGTATGTGGGTTCAATCCCAAAATGTATTGGGAGAAAAAAGTCATGCTGTAAACCTGTTGCATAATTCATACAGCCCAATGATTTGAAAACCACCAGGGTGTCAAAATAGCACAGGTTATTAAGAAATGGTGTACAGTATGTATTTGAAGACTGGGGGTGGGGGCTGTTAGTAACTTTGTATGCCTGGCTAATAGCTTGCAACTTGATGTTTTTACCCATGATTATTCTGCTATATAGCAGAGGCAACCTAGAATGTACTTCATATTAATCTTTAGATCATACTCCCTCACTGACTAATCACAACATTTGAGATCTTTCTATAAGCAACACCCCAAACCCCTTGTAGAGAACAGACCCACACATCTGCAGCAGATCCTATCCCCCCCACCCCCCAACGTACCCATCCCCTCCCCTGTATTGGTACCTTGAGACCATGCCCAGTCTAACCTCAGCTACTGTACCAATAATACAGCGAGCATATGGAAGACTGTGTCCATTAAGACGACCATAATCTAATGTAAAACGGTGGGGGGGTCTGGGAAACTCTCTACCAGTACAAAAGCAGCCCATTGACTTGTTCTTGGGTGGATGGTCCCTGGGAGAGTCTCAACCAAGTCCTTAGCTCACTGTTCTTTTCACAGAGGCTGAAACATGTGTATGGGGTTGCTGTTGGTACTCTTGTTCAGAGAAGAATTGCCTAGTATTTCGGTGCTGGACTGCCCCTGGGCAGGACAACGACTGATGTGCAGGGACCTATCTTCTCTGTGAAAGGGACAGTGAGCTAAAGACTTGGTAGAGTCTCTCCAAGGGGTTATTCACCCAAGAACAGGTCATTGGGCTGTGACCTCGTAAGGATACTGAATGAAAATGATGTATTGTTCCTAGAGGAGAAATGACGAAGTAAAGAATCCAATGGACCTTAAAGTGTAAAAGTAGGGGGCGTGGCTAGCCGCCATGTAAGCAGGACTCTCTCCTTGTAGCTCCGCATGATGTGCCCTTGATTCTGCTGCCGAACTGCGGCTTTACCCCACCACTGCCGCTGCAATTCGCGACACCCGGAGCTGAGCACCCAGAGCACCTGCATGCCAAGTCTGGAGACGCTACGACCTTCGGGAACAAAGATATTTGATTAGTACCGAACTACATCGGCACCAGGAAAATGGCGCCCACCTAGCCGAGGACGCAGCACGGGAGACACGGCGCGCACAAGCTGACAGCACCGTGGACTGGTGGTGCCTGCGGCGCCCGTGACGAAGCTGAACACCCTCCGCGGCGACGGCCTGCACTCTGGTGTCCCCCCCGAGTCCCGGGGTGGCTAGAACGGGCCCCGACACAGAGCGACCAGCGACGCATCGCAAGAGGAAAGGACCCGCAGTCTGGGGCCACAGGCGGGGGCGAGGGAGACCGGACGGCAATCCAGCCCCGAGCGGCCCGAGACGAGTCGCCGGAGCCTCCAAGACCAGACCAGCACCCGAGAGGGAAGCCGTGCACCGGACCAGCACCCGGGGGGAGGGCTGTGCGCCTTCCGCGGCGGCGTCCTGTGCTCCGGTGCCCCCCCCGAGCCCCGGGGGGGCTCTTGAGGACCCCGACGAGGAGCGGCCAGCGACGCGCTGCAAGACCCCCTGGGAAACAAGAAGTGCGAAAGGCCCCATCGAGCCCGCCCACAGAGGAAAGACCCGCAATCCGGAGCTGCTGGCAAGGGCTAGGGAGACCAGACGGCGATCCGGCTCCGAGCGGCCTGAGACGAGTCGCCGGAGCCTCCAGGGACCGGACCAGCACCACACCCAAAGCGGAAGCGAGCGCGGAGAGGTCCGCCCAACACACGCGGTAAGGAGGGGGCGAAAAGGGGATCCCAACCACCATCACCAGCGCCCCACAAGAAATAAGCGGCCCCCCCCCCGCATAGGCGCCCCAGCTCGCTGCACTACATCATCCGCAGAGACAACTGAGACCTGCGCGGCACCAACAAGGAGCCTACCCCGTGGTTGATGCACCGGGAGGGGCGCGCACCTCCTCCACTGGGCCAAGAGGCACAGCACCCATAGACTGAGGGTGTTGCGGCCAAAACACTCCACTGGCCCCACAGCACGCAGCGGCCAGCCCGGCCTAGCCGATCGAAATGTCAGCAAGAGGCAACAAAAATAAACAGCGGCAGACAACTATGGAAACATATGCGGCCTGCGGCCCAGCCGACCAGGACACCGACACCACCAGCACAACATCTCCTCAGGAAAAGACCCTGGAACCGGCAAACTCACAGCTACTGGAAGCCATTAAAGCCCTACAGAAGACCATGGAGACCAAAATTGACGCCGTGGCAATCGACCTAAACCTGCTGCGACAGGATGTCCGTGCCATAGCTAATCACAGCGAAGCACTGGAGACCCAGGTCCGCGAAAACACGGAGGCGAAAACCCAGATGCTTAATGACATGGACGCCTTGATGCAAAAGGTACAAAATCTAGAAAACAGGGCAGAGGAAGCCGAAGGACGGGCGCGCCGCAACAACGTTAGACTCCTCGGACTCCCTGAGGGTATTGAGGGGGAACGACCCCACGAACTATATTGAAAACCTCTTGCTGCAGGAAATCGGAGCTGGCAAGCTGTCGCAGGGCTTCACCATCGAACGAGCGCACCGTTCCCTCACCAAACGACCACCCCCCGGGGCCCCGCCCAGGCCTGTAATAGCCAAGGTACTCAATTACAAAGACAGGGAGGCGATCCTCGCATTCTCGAGAGCGGGTGGCCGCATACAACGAGACTCAGCCAAGGTGGCCATATACCCGGACTACACATTCCAAGTCCAAATGGCGAGAGCCCAATTCATCACCACCAAGGCACGACTGAAAAACGCAGGCCTACGCTATACGCTACTCTACCCGGCCAGGTTGAAAGTGCTACACAACAGCAAAGCACTACTGTTCGATACAACAACGGAAGCCAGCGAATGGATGGACAGGGAGCAAATCCCAGACATTGAACCCAGAGAGCACAAATCGCGGAAGCAACGCCCCAGGTGACACAGGCCACTCAACCCTGGAGCTCGACCGACATGAGAATCAAGACACACCGCACTGCAGCAACATCGATACCCACAGGAGCGATATGGGAGTCCGTTAACTCCCCACAAGGCAACAACCGGAGAGCTCCTGCTGAAGGACCCCCAGAATTTTGGGTGCATTAACCCGCCCGTAGGGCGCCTGAAGACCTCGGTCAATGGTGCGGAAACGGGAGAGTCAGAACGAGGGGAACCTCGCTAGACGTGTTCAGTTAAAGGGAAGTTTAAGTTTGTTGGGAAGAGAAACCCAGTTTAGAGGACCCAGTTGGAAATTAACGAACGTTAAGTTAGTGGTTATTGTTCACTTAGAAGGGTATCCTAGAAGAGGTACCCAGTTACGGTTACATGGGTTACAGACCAGGCCCATCCGCTGCAGGATCACCTCGGGGTTAGCTGAAGCCACCCGCAATCCCACCCCAAAACCACCCACAAGCCCAAAACAATGCATAGACCATGGCTGACGAAATTAGAATAATGTCCTGGAATGTCCGGGGTCTGAATAGTTATGTCAAGCAACATCGCATCCTTTCCTTTATGAAGCGACACAAAATCAGTATCGCCCTCCTTCAAGAGACACACCTTAACGCACCCAAACTCGCCGCACTGGCCAAAGCCTGGAGAGGAACCTGTGTTGGCACCACGTTCTCCTCATACGCAAGAGAAGTCTTGATTTGGATTGCACCATCCGTCCCCATCGCCCTATCACACACCAAAACAGATAACGAAGGCAGAATGGCCCTGATACAAGGCACCATAGAAGGAAAAGAACTGTGCCTAATCTGCACTTACGCCCCCAATCATAACGCCACCGTCTTTTTCCATTCACTATACGCTCGCCTGAGCCCTTATAGGGAAGGCCTAATACTATGGGGAGGTGACCACAATTGCACCCTAGACCCGCGCATAGACAGAGCAGACAACAAACACTCCCACCCCTCCCCCCCAGCCAAAGTACTCAACGCCCTAACACAGCAACTCGCCCTGAAAGATCTGTGGAGAACACAACACCCTGACGCCAGAGCCTACTCCTTTTACTCCCCACCGCACAACGTGCACACTAGAATCGACACACTTTTTGTCAGCGAGGAACACCTGCCCTACTTTGAACACACCCAATACTTGACTAGGGTGCTTTCTGACCACTCACCACTCACCGCTGATCACCACAGGGTCCCTGACAACCCCCAGGCCCCCCGTCCCGACATGGAGGCTCAGAAGCGAGGCGCTCCTCGACAAATCCTTTAATGAACAAATACGACAGGGTACAACGAACTACTGGCAAACTAACATCGACAGTGTCCAACATATAAGCACAGCGTGGGAGGCATACAAAGTGGTAATAAGGGGCGAAATGATAGCCGCCTCGGGAGGAGCCCAAAAGCACATCACATCCCTGCTTGAGCGCACTGAAACTGAGTTGAGGGACCTGGAATCTGCACCATCCCCTGACCCCTCCCACTTACACAATGTGATCGAACTCAAACAGGCGTGTTTAAAACACTGGGAGACACTAGGAAAGCTAAGCCACGCGAAATATACCGAAAGAAACCACGCTCTAGGTGACAAACCCGGCAAACTACTAGCGTGGCTATACAAACGTGAGATCCCTAAAACACCCATCTGCCTACTCCGAGACGAGGAAGGCCAGAACATCCACACGCAAGCCGAGATTAACCTAGCGTTCAAAAAGTACTATCAGGCCCTATATTCCGACCCCACCCCCCCTAGGGACACGGACATAGAGGATGCCCTCGACAGTATCAGGCTACCACACCTGGACGAGCACGTAACCGAGGCCCTAGATAACCCCATCACGCCTGAAGAGGTCATGGCCACCATCAGATCAATACCTACGGGGAAAACACCAGGACCCGACGGGCTCCCGGGGGTGTTTTATAAGAACTACGAAGATATATTGGCCCCCTTGCTATCCCAGGTATGCAACGAGGCATACAAATTAGGCCACCTCCCCGACACCATGAACGAAGCGGTCATCATTCCCCTGCTGAAGCCCAGCAAAGATAGCCAGGACTGCGGTGCATACAGGCCCTTGTCCATGCTCAATGTAGACTATAAGATACTAACAGCATTGCTAGCTAAGAGACTACAGGCGGCCATCCCACATTTGATACACAGAGATCAAACCGGGTATGTGCATGGACGTTCCATCACTGAAAACCTGCGGAAACTACACCACGTCATACACAGCACGGACAACAAACCTGATAGAAGTGCGGTGGTGTCCCTCGACGCCACTAAAGCGTTCGACTCGGTCAGGTGGAAATGGCTCTATGCCACCATGACCAAGATGGGAATCGGGCCCACCTTCTTAAACTGGGTCAAGCTCACCTACGCACATCCCACCGCCAGAGTCCGAACCAACAACACCTATTCAGATAAATGGTGCCTCTCCAGAGGAACCAGGCAGGGGTGCCCCCTATTCCCCCTTACTCTACATCCTGGCCATCGAACCAGTGGCAGCATACCTTAGGCTCGAATATGGCGATGGGGGCATAACAATAAACGGAGTGTCCCACTTGGTGTCCATGTACGCGGACGATATGCTCCTCTACCTGAAAGACCCCGAGCACATACTACCATACATACTTGAAACCCTAGAAGGATTTTCTAGATGCACGGGGATCCTAATTAACCACGATAAATCCTGCCTATACCCCTTGGCAGCCCTAAGCAATACCAGGAAAGAAAATCTCCCCCCATTAGCACTCCGGTGGGAACCCACCACATTCAAATACCTGGGCATCAACATCCACCGCGACCCCAGAACAGAGCATATAATAAACACAGTACGGGCTAAGGAGGGCCTAGCCAAATCAATCGACTTCTGGAGCAAGCTGCCCCTTTCGGTGGCTGGCAGAGCGGGGCTACTCAAAATGGTGGCACTACCGCGACTGCTGTACTACTTCACCAATGTCCCGTTCTACATCCCGCCACAATTCTTCAAAGAACTTAATAAACTCTGCCGAAAATTCCTATGGCACGGGGGGCGATGCAGAGTAGCCCTAGAAACCACACAAAGACCGTATGACAAAGGAGGCCTCAAAATCCCCAACTTTGAGCTCTATTATCTGGCGGGCCAACTGAAACATGTAATACAGTGGATGGCGGACGATGCAGCCACAGATACCCACCTACTACAGCCCAGAAACTCCCCATGGCTGCTCAGAGACTTACTCTGGACTGAGTCGGAGAGGAGTCACCGAGACTCATACCTAATTCACCTGGGCATCCGTACCTGGAAGAGGGCCTGCAGAATCGCCAACCTGGCGGACCCCTACTCCCCACAAATTCCAATAGCCGCAATGATGTCACACAGACCAGAAGACCTGAAAGTGATCAGGAACATATGGGAACCCCTAGGCATAGCCACCCTGGGAGACCTGGTAGACGACCGAGGCATTCTCAGTTTCACCGAACTGCAAGAAACTACGGGAATACCGCCCGGTCAATTCCTCCTACACGGGGCAGCAGCGAACAAACTCACAAAACGATGGCCAGAGATGGAGACCCTTGACACCGGCCACAAACCCATCGAGAACCTACTAAGTGCGGCGGAGGGAGGCCACAAAACCTCGAGGCTCTACGAAACTCTACTGAACTGTGCCACGCAACAAAGTCTCAAGAGTAGAGAGAAGTGGGAACTTGAACTCGGCGAGAGATTCGAAGACAAAGAGTGGGATGCAGTGACGCGCTACCACAAAAAAGTATCCCGGAACTCACGGTTCCAGCTCATACAATTTTACATTATTCATAGGGCTTACCTCACCCCACGTGTCATCTCCAGATTCAACGACACGAGCGCCGCAGCATGTCCCAAATGCCTGGATCCCTCTGCGGGAATGGCCCACATGTTCTGGGGATGCCCGGCAATCCAAACCTTCTGGTCACAGATCCAAACCAAGGCAGCTAATGCGGACATAACGCTTGACGTGCAATCCCCCAAAGCCTGCATCCTGGGCCGATACCCCAGGAACAAAAAAAACAGGTCACTGAACAGACTCAAAGACCTCATGTACATCTTAGCAAAAAGAAGAATTGCTATGGCCTGGAAAAGCCCCAAGGCACCCGATGTGGCAACGTGGTGGGAGGACCTACACAGATGGACCACAGCCGAGACGGGAGCATGGGAACTGGCGCAAAGACACCAGAAAATCGACACCTCGGACGATCTACTGCAGTGGGTGGCTCTTACGGTGTCCTTGTTCCACCCCAAGGAAGACAGCTCCACCGATGGAGACATAGACAGCACAAACTGACCTGGAAGCGCAAGACTGCAGCGCGTGGTTATGGACTTGGTCGGGGGGGGAGGTGGGAGGGAAATGGACCAATCCCCCATTGGCTTGGGGGACACTATGTTTGTATGTTCTTATTGTTAAGAAAATAATAAAGAAATTTAAAAAAAAAAAAAAAGTGTAAAAGTAGAAGATTACATGGTTAAAAAGTGCTGAAATCAGAAGTTTATTGAATATACAGACTCTGAAACGCAAGATAGATCAAGTCATCGTATAGGATAGCTGCAAGTAGCGAATAGAATGCAGGCGAAGCCTCTATATTGTACAGAAACTGGACATTGGTATCATGAAGCAAAAGGCAAAAGAATCATAGAGGGAGAATAAAAAGCTGTGTTGCAGTAGAATAGCAGGTTAGTGGAGCTGCATTTGGAGGCTGTCTGGTCTGAAGTCAAGAAATGAGAAGTCGAGGTAAGATATCTACTCTGAGGAAGGTGTGTACGGTGGATAAATCCTCACGTTCAGATGCAAGAAAGAACACAAAGGATGCCAATTCTTAATTCGTGTAAAAGATTGCAGAATTAACAGAATCGTGGTGTCTTGTCACGTGAGTCATGGATGGAAATAGGGTTTGAACTTAGTTCCAGAAACAATAGCGAGTGCCCTCACTCCCGTTGTATTCCCAGTATGAGAATACTCTGCAAGGTCAAGTACAAAGATAATTTCATGGCAGAAGGCATGGGTGATGAGAGATGCTGAGCCAATTGGGTGATGGGGCAGCCCTATCTACTTGCACCTGAGTCTGAGCTTACATGCTGCTAATTGAACCGAATGTTCCAGACATGGCACAAGCGTGCCAAACCAATTGTATTAGTCCGTATAAAGAAGGGCCGTATAACTTAAACACTATATAACAGATTTTCTTAAATGACCCATATGAAGAGGTAGGCATACGTTGTCCACCTGATATTGCACAGCCAATAACAAACCTAGCTCCTATATGATTGTATAGCTAGATGTGTCCCATAACCAATCCCAACCCTTGATAGGTTTTTCACTATTGCCACGCAGTGCGACGTCACTCTGAAGCATAAAGAAGTATATCATTGTATTTCTTTGTGGAAATCGTGGAGACACAGAGCATACATCCGTTGATGTTTGTTGCAACCTCCCTCTTTTAGATAATTGTTAATAAAACAGCAACTTGCCATCTTCTTGAGTTTGTCTGGTTATTTGGACTGAATTATTCTGGTGTAATCCCATCCAGCCATAGAAGCACATTCCAAGGGCCATAAGCTCATGTGGTAGCGGTGTGAATGGTTACAGATCTAAACTAGTTTGACTTCAGACGATCGGACATCCTCCACCATTAGCTGCAAGATCGTGAGTTTCCTGTGGAGAGCGCCCGATAGAAATAAACTTGCAAGAAGAATCGAGACGCTGGGCATGTGTCTCTTTGAAGAAATCCTTCTCGGTTTCCACGGGCAATCGGCGGATGGAAGGCAAAGTGGTCGCATTGGAGGAGTCGTCGATACGAAGGCCTTGAGTCGAAAAAAACGGAAGTAGACTAAGGGAAATGGCAATTTAAAGGGGCGGTATTGTGATCTTTTTGGGTAACAGGAAATTTTGTGTGAATAAAGGAATGCCTTGGTAATCCTTTTTCAAGGGAGATGGAAGAAGACGTCGGAATAATAAGAGAATGCGCATGGTCAGGACCTTGTAAGGTGATGTCGTAAATTCTGTACAGGGTAATATAATTGGATGCGAGGTAAGAATACCTCTTAGTATAAATGATTATAGGGAAAAGGGAAGGTGATCACAAAAGTTATTAATGTGTATTGTGTTATTATTTTGAGGGTTATTCGATGTATGAAGTTTTGAGAAGTGACAAGCTGTGAAGGCTGGAAGTGATGTTGAGTTAAGTGTAGTAAACGATTGGCGCCAATCAAAAGACAGATAAGGCCAGTCGATGACAGGTGGGTTAATGAAACAAAAGAGGAGTGAGAAGCGATTGATAGTGCTTGCTCATATTTATTGTTTTGAGATCAAAAGTGTTGAGCAATAGGCCCAGATCCAAAGGCCCCTCTCTGTGGCTGCCGGAGCTGCGAACGCTGTCGTTCCGAAGTTACAAAAAGTTCTGGAAGTAAGTTCTCCTATGCAAACTATCTCAACAGGCACTATCTCCATAACATCTACTCGCATAAGTTAGCCGCGCACCCTGCGGATACTACACGTCCATAGCATGAATCCACTGCACTCGATTAAGTCTAGCTGGCTCTCACGAATAGCGCAATCAATTGCCAGCTCTTTATTTTTCTACGAACATACCATAACATCCACACTGAAAATGACTACATTCGCAGAGCTTCCATGCCTGCCACCCACCCAGCATGGACTATCTGGATTAACGCGTATCACATTAGCATTGCGGGTGCTGTAGCCTCGTTCCTGGCATTCTAATTGCAACATCTGTATTGAAGTCTTACCCACCACCAGCTGCCTATCTGTCTTTAAATCATTACATGCACTATTGCACCGTCTTCTGCCTGTTTCATCACACTTTTCACTAGCCGTCATCTAGTCTCCTCTACGGTACTGCGTGATCATTGTCATCGTTATCATTGTGTATTCTAAATTGAGCACATCCTGCTAACCCTAATTACCTCAAAGAAATGCTAACAATGTATTGATCTCATGGCCCGGTAGACGTGCCCAACGCCCTCGGCCCTAATGTAGGATTGTCTATGCTGATTATGTAATGATGTAATGCAACCCTGCTCCAAAACAGAGTCTCTCTGCCACTGATGTTCCACCCTGTGACATCGCCATACATTTAATGTTAACTACCCCATTGTTTGCTTGACTAGGCTGAATTTTTAACTTTGACCTTGTCACAATACCTACCCTACTGCCATTATGTTGGTTTGCTACGCAACACTGTTGAATGCCTAATGCGACATGAGCAAAGGTATTCTTCATCTTGCAACTATCTGACTCGTGACATCCTGTATCGAGCAACCCCATTCTTAGCCTACGGAGCCCCATTGCCCAGAGCACCTACACCCTCCAGTCCTTTCCCACACCCAAGAGCACCCCCAACCCCCCGCTCAGCTGCATTCATACTACAGTGGCCCTACCTCTCCTGACATGCATTCCCAAGCACATAGACCCCTTGCCAAATTCTTGATCACTCAATCCCACACAGTTTATGCCTCATAAACTCCTGGACCATAGTTCTGTCCCATCCACGTGCTTTCTCCCAGCAGCTTACACTCCCTACACTAGCCTGCCCCAGCGGATGAGCAATCCACCCACTCCCCCATGTAGCAAGGCAGTTACTACCCAGAACCTAACCTTCGTTACCTACTTCCAACCTTAAGCGGCCATGCCTGCTTATCTGAAGAAATTTTAGACTTGCCATGCGAACTAGATTCAACAGGGCTACGATCCCAACCTTTACCCCTTTGACCTGCAGAAGGAACATACTCCACTACAGAACAACCAACTGCCCCGCCAAGGCCACTAAACATCACAGTCCCAGCACAAATGACAGGTCTGTCCCAACCTCTTCCCCGAAACCTAGTTTACATGACACCCAAACATCGCCTCATAGTACAACGGCAGACGCCACAGGTGTACAAGTCGATAGATGCTCTAGTAAAGAATGCCAGAGGATCCAGGGAGCACTCATCAACGCCAGATCTCTCATTGCACATGCCTTCGACATTGCGGACATCATTACGACCAACAAACTTGACTTCATTGCGATCACAGAATCTTGGCTCCACGCCGCAGCAGGCCCTGCCTTGTCACTAGCTGTACTGGAAAATTAGATGATCTTCAGGACAGATTGACCCATGGCCAGGGGGTGGGAGGTGGTAGCTAATGTTGCCAAAAACACACTGAATATTAGAGAGATACCACACATTCTGTTCTACTCCGGCAAATTACACTCAATCAAAATAGCACTATTGCCTACGGCTACG
Organism: Ambystoma mexicanum; assembly: GCF_040938575.1. Taxonomy (NCBI): domain Eukaryota; kingdom Metazoa; phylum Chordata; class Amphibia; order Caudata; family Ambystomatidae; genus Ambystoma; species Ambystoma mexicanum. Next base: position 356,253,753 of record NC_090921.1, read on the forward strand.
CTGAACATTCACTTGATCAACAGACCTCCTGGCACAACACTATCATTTGAGGAGGATGTAGGCTTTAATGATCCTAAGGATAACCATGCCTTAGCCCTTGCCAACACCATCTCGGCACTAGGCTTCATGCACCGGATCATGAACCCTACACACATATCAAAGGTTTCATACTCGACTGGCTTGCTGACCTTAATTGTAATTCTAACATAACCTCCTACTCCCACTGTCCTTGGTCAGACCATAATATTATCAACTTAAATATCACCAAGAACTCTGGGAATAGCACCCTTCCACTAGTGGCACCAGCTGCGCTATCGAGAAACAAACGCAACATCTTACCACTTATTCTTATCCTGACACACCAAGACATAGGAACTAATGACCCCTCCCCTATGTCTATATAGCCCACCTCAACTTGTGGTACACGCCAAATCTAATAACTCTGCCAAGCTCTAAGAGAACGACTGAGACCAAATGGAAAAAATCCCCAAATGAACTAAACAAAGCGAAATTTGCGAAGGCTGCAACGGGCCAAATCGGGAACGAAGGAACTCTTCGCTATCCTCAGAGAACCAGAGTCCTCATTACCACCACTAGAAGTCTGCAACAAAGATTCAAGCTGGTGCACTGGCATCTCCGATAAAATAGCCCTCCTACAATCGAAAATTGAAATAAAAAAAGTCACTATTAAACCTACTCACCTGTGAACAATACCGTCCCACAATTCGAATTCACTTCTGTTTCCAATTGTGAAGTCCTATAAATTTTCAGGAGCCCCTTCAAGGTGTCAAAGGAACCCATGCCCTGCGGCGGTCATTAAAGACTGTGCGACAAAGCTAACTCCCTTCATCACAAGACTTGGCAACGCCTCTTTTGAAACCCTTACCTATGATCATAATTGCGCCTTAACAAGCTTGACGACTCCTTTAAATCCTTCAATATAGACTGCAACACCATAAAGGTGTCCAAGGTAGTAAAAACTCTAGGTTTCTACCTGGACTCAGCCCTCACCTTGACGAAACAAGTCAAGGCCACAGTGTCGGCAGCAGCCTGCACGTCTAAGCTTATCGATGCTTGCAGACCCTTCCCATCTCCTGAAAGCTGCATCTCATTAGCCAGAGCACTCATCCTGTCCAGATTGGATTATTGTAATGCCCTATACCACAACATGAAAAAACTACAGGTGATACAAAATAACCAAGAAGAGCAGCTTTAAATATACCGAAAAACTGTCACATCTCCACAGCAAGAAGGAACTCTCACTGGCTACATGCCCAAGAACAGATCCTTTTTAAACTCTTACTCCGACACAAAAATGCCTACACAAGTCAGCTCCCACATATCTGACAGACAAAATCTCTAGAACACAACCCAACTGGCCCACACGTTCTGCACACCTCCATTTGCTCTCCACACAAAGATTCAAATTACAGAAACCGGGAGGCAGCAGCTTCCCAGCAAATAGTCACTAGACATTGGAACACCTTACCAGCCAAACTAAGGTCCGAAGACTCATTCTGGACCTTCCGAAACCAACTGAAAACTTAGCTCTTTATACAGAAAACCTGTCGCTAAGAAAAGGGGATCAAGTAGCAAACCAGTTACATGAATTACAGTCTAAGTAAAAGGACTTCAGTTCGTGCTATGCTGCCTGTCATGTTTATGTGCAACTATGTAACCATTGTACTGTATTGTCTTCCTCTTTAACCCTTTAAGTGCCATAGGTATTTCCCCCGGACCAATTTCTTACGGTTCTCCTCTGAGACCAACGGGGCCTCTTGATGAAGCACTCCAGATAATAGTTGGTGCTTTTCACTACTGCGTCAGCATGTGCCTTGTTATCTAAACTGGCTTCCAGATTGGTGCTCAAGGTCTTGACCTTGGGTACCACTGGTATCTGACATCCATCGACCAGAAAGCTGTTAAACTGGGAGCCCAGCTTCTCTCTTGCTTGTTTGGGGCCATATAACATTAGCTCCGTCTTGGTGGCGTTAAGGCAGAGCCAATTTGTGGTCATCCAGCTTTTCACCATTTGATAGACCTGATCTAGATGTTTTTGGTCCTTGCTGTGTCTCCGCCGACCTCCAGTGCCAACTGAAAATCGTCTGCATAATTGCAGAAAAAGAGATGTGCATTTTGAAGATCCCAGCATAATGGGATGATGTAAATATTAAAAAGCAAGGGGGGGGGGAAAGGCAAGCCCCCTGAGGGTCTCCACAGATAGTGATCTCAGAATCAGATTCACTCTCTCCCCAATGTACTCTGGAACTACGCCCTTCAAGAAATGACCTGAGCCAGGTTATTGCCTCCTCAGAGAGACCTCCAACGGTAGACATGCGATCTAGCAGAATCCTGTCATCTACCAAGTCAAAGGCCGCCGATAGGTCGAGTAACATCCGCAGCCCTGACTTGCCAGATTCCAGGCCAGACAGCATGTCCGTTTGTAAATCCAGCAAGGCACTCTCAGTGCCATGAAAACTACGAAACCGATAGTTTTTTATGAAAGATGTTTCTGTCTGCCATGTGTACCTGCAATTGTAGCATACCTACAATATCTACAAGCTTTAATTGCTCTAAGGTTTGCGGCATCATTAAGGTCCAAGCCAACCTTTTTTTACCAAACTGGTGACTACTATATGTTTTATAGATGAGGGAATGTGATTGGTACAAAAAGAAGAATTAACAAAGCAACAAAGGAAAGGAGCAAACATATTTGTGTGTTCTAATATGGTTTTAGATGGTAGGAGTTCAACAGGACAACTTGCAGGATGCATGGCTCGCATGATATTACAAATATCTGTAGTGGTATGTTCTTTAAATTTAAACTTAGCTTGGGATTTTTGAGGAGATTGTTCTCCCTCAATTGAGATTTTAGTTGTAATTTTAGATTTACACTGGGTCTCCTCAATGCTGTCACGATTGGGTTTACTAAAGATAGCACTAGGGGTTATTTTGGCTAGTTCTTGAAGGATGTTATTTTGAGCTATTTTTAGTTTATCGGCAAAGGCTTTTTGTACCTTTTTACAGTCCTCCCTTGTGGGTTTAATGACCGGGTTTATACTGGCGGGTTTTTCCCCAGAATCTCAAGAGACTAAAAAGCTCTTTAGTTTGATTCCCAGCATTAGTGATTTGATGGTTATAGAGGTTGTACTTAGCTTCCACAATTTTTAACATATTCCCTTGCCTTAATTTTCCATATTTCAAAATGTTCAGGGGTATTGTCTTTTTGCCAGGTTTATTCCGCCTGTCGTTTAACTGATTTCAATTCTGCTAATGCTGAGGTAAACCATTTTTGATGGTTTGGGGTATCTCTGACCTTTCTAAATTTCAGTGGTGCGACTCGGTCAGGCATTTTTTTAAATTGATTGTTGTAAATACCAATAAGTACTTCTGGACGATCAGAGTCCTTAGTATTTTCCATTATCGTCTCCAAACATTGTGAGAGAATAGGAGGTGTAACCAGCTTCATGTTCCTAGCAAGCAACTCATGCATAGGTTCATGTTTCCTAGGAAGAGCAATAGGAAGTGTCAGTTGAAAATGAATGATCTGACCAGGGACATGGCGTGGTAATTACATTATCAATTAGTAGGTTTCCACTTCCCACCCAATCCAAGGTATGACCTTTTATATGTGTAGGTTCATTTAAAAAACCTCCATATACACATCCATAATAAAGATTTTTCAAGGTCAGTGGCTTTACTGTCCTTAGTATGACCCTTCCATAGATTAAAATCTCCCAGAATCACCAGAGGAGTTAGTAGTCAGCAACAGTGTGACACTATCCACAATATCGTCATTGAAATTAGGGGATTCACCTGGAGGGCGGTAAATTAGAACAAAGTTAATGCTGTGGTTGAAATTGGCAAGTAACTTAATGTGTAGGAGGTCGCAACCCTCACATTCCATTTTACCTTGGTAGAGTAGTTCTTTTTTATAGATGACTGCCACACCGCCGACCGGCACTCGCCTCTCAGTGCCTTCCAAAGAAAGCATAACCAGGAGAGTCGCCTGTTCAATGGTGGGGTCATGTGCACAGCTGAGCAAGTCTGAGTAATGCACATGATATCCACATTGTGTTCGAGGATGAAGTCATGGATGTCGACCCTATGTTTTACCAAAGATCTGGTATTTAGCAACACTAATGCCAATTTCTTATTAATCAGGGGTAGTTTAGGAAGTTGCTTTTTAGTATGATCCATAATGAGGGAACATCCATCTAGAGTCATTTTCAAGTTACAAGCCTCGGTTTATAACCGGTAACTGTATGTGGAAAATCACAAAGATCTATCCAGACTCCCGTCAGCAAGGTGGGAATGGTCGCTGCCCTTGATTATAGGTTGACTACATACAGGAAAATGGCAAATAGGACAAACAGTACAAGAACAAGACTTACTGCACGCCCCTTTGCCCTGTCTGCCCACAGACTGCCCGTCTGCGCCTGCACGTTCACGCAGGTTTTGTAGGGAAATGGGTGTCAGGAAACTACAAACTCTTTAGGGAGCTTTAGTTTCTTTGAGATAAACCACGTGCATGCTCCGAGCAAGTCACAACTTGCAGTGTGGAGTGCTGAATGGCTGGGTACTTGTCCCAAAACACATTACTTGTGTGTGTGTCTGGAAGAAGGAGAATAGCCTGAATGCACTGTGAGCCTAATTTCGCTGCCTGAATGCTCTTCCGAGTGATTGGTTGCCCGAGTGTGACCCAACAGAGTGAATGAGAGACGGAACAGTATATCTGGGGACCTCTCACTGCTAGAAATTGTTCAGAAGCTGAAGTTGGTACTTGATGCTTAACCTTGAAGCCCACTGGAAAAAGAAGAATTGCTGCTGCTGTCCTTTGCTAATCTGAAAGCTGCGCGACTGTCAAGGAACTGATTCAAGAGAGGACCTGGCTAGGAGACCTCTTCCCGAGCTACGAGGGACCATCATGCACCAGCTGATCTTTGCCAAAGCTCCCTGGACGTCAGAGCCTCGAAAGGCTGCCGACCAGAGACGGGGACCGCCACAGAATCATGAAGCGCTGCACCTGGACATTGAAGTCCATCACCGTTGACGACCGCCGTCACCGACCGGATCTGCAGTGATCCTTTCCTAAGACATTTGATCCAAAGACTCCCTTGCTCATCACCGTTGACCGCTTTCGTCCTGCCGGAGAAAGTCAAGGCTGGCGACGACAAAGGAGAATCTGCCAATGGGTTTCCTGCCACCTGAAGACCGCAGAGACGAAGACGATGACTCAACGCTGTTGCTGGGCCAAAGTTCTTCATAAAGTCCTTGCGGCAACAAACGCTAGTCATCGAGGTGCACTGCACTCCCCAGCTTGCAGGACGTTTTCGACCCATCGTCAACGAGCACCGCAAGAACTGAAGCTGCTGCCGCAATGACAGTGTTCACCCTTTTTCTTCGCCAACTCTCGCCGGCCCGTGGCTCCTGCCTTAAAGGGAGCACACTCAAGAAGGGCCTGTCGACGACTCACTGAAGAACTCTACGAAACCAGGTATTTTGGGGTCATGGAACCTTTTAGAAGGAATCGAGACTATATTAAGCATAATTGGACTGGCTTGGCAATATGCTTTATTTACAGGTTGCCAAGGTCGGGGGGGATTCTTGCACAGAACCGCCTCATGGTAGTCGGATAGAATGTTCTGCCATTCCTTGATTTAACCTGCATGGTTTCTGTGGTCCATTGTTGATTCATCTTATAATCCGATTTGTATGCTATTGAGGGCTGTTAGCTGTGGAACCCATTTTAAAGGAATCAATAGAAAGAGTGCTACCATATAGACCTGTATATATTTGCCATTATAGTATTGCGAGAGTACAGTGTGTTATTGTGATTGTGTGTATAACGTGAACCTTTTAAAGACTGTTTTCACCAACAGTGTGTGGACATTCCTTTTTGGGTGCGTGGGGTCTACACTGTACTTAAGAACCAGCCTGCATCACCTCCTGAGAGCTAAGCCTTGATTGCTAGCCACGTTTTACCAATATAGAGAATCTTGGCTGGGGTGCTCTGTGCCTCTCCTCTGCCATATAGAGAGGAGGAGTACAGACAACCCCTCCTTCCGAGGCTTTACACAAGCCCCGTGTGAGTGAAGAGGCCAGACAGCCTTATGCTGACTGCAGCATTCAGCAGTCAGTACAAGGAAATAAATAAAGCAAAGTAAAATAACCAAACTGGGAAAAATGTAATAATGTAAAAGGGAATGCTGCAGGAGAAAACAATATGTGTAAAAAAGCGCCCAGTCAGGTGCTAGTGACAGTGTAACCACGGACCCACTTAAGGAACATAAAATTTAAGGAAAGTAAATAAAATAAAAACAAAACAACAGTGACAGAACACAATCAATCAGTACTGCTACAGCAGTACAGAAACAACTCACCACCAGGTGAAAGTGCCCTTATAAGCCCCCACAAGCCAGAGAAAAGGCTTGCTCGTCTATCTTCCTTTTGCTTAACCTCTCTATGCTTTTTCCATCTAACTTGAGTAGTATCTGTCCTCCCATCCATTTGTTCTGTACAAGCGTTACCTCATCAGCCCTATCCTTGCCATCTCTTAATTTTTTTTGTCTATACCTGTTGATATATTCGATCTCTCACCTCTTTATCTCGTATGAACTTCTAGGCATCTTCCTATCTTTTACTCTCTTCTGGACTATCATCACTACTATAAGCAGGGGGTGGGTGGTTCATACGTCATGTTACTATACCCCACTGCTGCTTTTAATTCCTTTAAAGGGTAAAATCCTATCTACACTCCTAGTCTTGGGTGGAGTAAGAGGAACAAAGGGTTTAATGCTCTCCCCTTGATGCCAATTAAGCACCCACTCCTCCTGTAATGGGTCTTCCTTATCCTCTTGGTACATTTTCCAAAGTTCTAAAACTGCCAATCTTTTCTCTAACTTTTTTCCTGTGTACGCGGCATGCATATATGTGATCATGTGTTGTAATACTACCTTTGATAATGATCCCCTTGCGTTCATGGCATGAACATTTTGTCAGCTGTGCCCTTTAACAGTACAGTGCAGAATGGGTAAAGTTTGGGCGCATTGTTTTACAAGGTGCATAAGAGGTGCGTCCTCCATAATGACAAGTCGTAATTAACTGTTGATACCTACCAGATGTTAATAAATCTCTACCTACCTCAAAACATACTTATTTATTTTGAAATGTATAAAGCGCACCCAGCCCAGAGGCATCTAGTTGCTGTTCTTAACCTCTTTAGTGCCAAGGACAAGGTATCTCGTCCTTGAAAGTGCATGTGCAGTGTGAAGGACGAGATAGCTCGTCCCTTTTGGCACCTTGTTTTGAGCGATCCCTTCAAAGCCGGGATCGCTCAAAACTGTAATCCAACCCCCGGGCTATGTGAGGGGGAGGTCCATCCTCACTGCCAGGGGGCTGGATTACCTTCAGTTTCACGTCGGCGTGCGTAAAGCATGTCGGCGTGAGACTAAAAGTAAAATCGCAGCAGCAGCCATTTTCAGCTGCTGCAGTGAAGAAAGAAGGTGAGTGCCCTTCTTTCCCCGCCTCGATTTCCGGCTGCATTTCAAGCCGGAGATCGAGGCGGGGATCGCTGGAAGGGGAGATGCTCCCCTTTCCAACGATACCCATTGTGTGGCATTTCTGCTCACGGATCGGGCACAGAGCACGCGATCCGTGGGCAGCAATGTCACAGGATCAATAGAGATCCATTTGTGACGCAGGGGGAGGGGGGCTGCTTATTAAGCAAGCGGCCCCCTCCACCCCGGACCCCAAAGCATGGGGGCCCATATATAAAGACCCTTGAGGGCAGACAGGGGACCATCTGCCCCAAGGGGTGGGGGCATTAAAAGAAAAATACTGCTAAGAAAAAATAATAGTTATAGGAAGGTGGTTTTGGGGGCCCTAGCCACCAGGGATTTTTTCGGAAAAGGCGCTCGATGCGCGGGCAGCAATGGCCACTAGACACCAGGGATGTCTTTGAATGGGGGGGGGGACTGCTTACAGTAAGCAGCCCTCGCCCCCCCAAAGCATGGGGGCACATATAAAATGACCCCTGGGGGCCAACAGGTGGCCATCTGCCCCCAGGGATGGGGACATAAAAAAATAGAAATGACAAAATGAAAAATACGTGATGGGGTTTGGGGGCCCTAGCCACCAGGGAGTTTTTCGGAAATGGGGTCGTTGGAAAGGGGAGATTCTCCCCTTTCCAACGACAACCTGTGTGACAGCATTGCTGCCTGCGGATCGGGCGCAGGGCTCTCGATGCACGGGCAGCAATGCACACTAGACACCAGGGATGTCTTTGAATGCGGGGGGGGGGTAGGGGCTGCTTACAATAAGCAGCCCTCGCTCCCACCCCGGCCCCCAAAGCAAAGGGGGCACATATGTGTACAACCCTGGGGGCAGATGGCTGATCATCTGCCCCCAGGGAAGGGGGCAAAATAAAAAACGAAAAGCACAAAAACAAAGAATTTTGGGTGGGAGTGGGGGGGCCACTAGCCACCAGGGATATATTTTACAGAAAAGGGGGAGTGGCCGTCTCCCCCTCACTACAAGGGGAAATGGGGGCACCCTTTGTAGCCCTCCCTGGGGGCAGATATCTACTCCTAGGTAGGGGCATCTGACCCCAGGTAGGGCTGCATGAGATGGCCCCCTCTTATCTGCCCCCAGCGAGGGCTGAATGAGATGCCCCCCCTGCATTTGGTGTAGGGGGGGGAAGAGGGTCAGCCCCATTACATTAGAAAATTACCTGGCGGTTTAGGGTGCCCCTCAGCCCGTCCTAAAGTGTAGAGTACCTTTTCCATTTTTTTCTTTGTTTACAAAACTTGCCTTGGCGCAGAGGGGCACATTGGTGTGCCAATCTGGCGCCGGGGTGACCAGACCTTACCGCCCCACCCACTGGGGGGCCTGTCCCACCATTTATGGGGGCCCTCTTCCCCCCCCCAACCCCGAATGATGGAACGCTTTTTAGGGTGGGCGGTGGGGCACCCCAAAGGGTCGGTAATTTTCTAATGGGATGGGGCGTTGACCCCCTCCCCCAATGGAGTGGGTGCCATGTCATGCAGCCCTCCCTGGGACCAGATATCTGCTCCTAGGAACGGACCCCAGAGCCCAGGGAGGAGTGCAGGACAGCCCCCCCTCTTCCCCGTTATCTGCCCCTGGGGAGGACTACATGAGATGGGCCGCCCCTCCAATTGGGGTGTGGGTGGAGCTGTGCACCCCCCTTCATGTTACAAAATTCCACAGCGGTGTAGGGGGCCCCTCTGCCCCCGCTAAAGGGCAGCCTGCTATTTTGAATTGTGTTCTTGGTTTACTATACCTGCCTTGGAGCAGAGGGGCACATTGGTGTGCCAATCTGGCACCAGGGTGCCCAAACCTCACTGCCCCACCCACTGGGGGGCCTGTCCCACCATTTTTGGGGGCCCTCTCCCCCACACCCCAAATGGGGGGTTGGGGGGGTGTACCTCAAGCAGCCGTTTGTAGGAGGCCAGAGCGAAATGTCTTGAGAATTATCTTCATTTCCAGACAATTTCAGAGACATTTCCCTGTGTCCACTCACCGAAACACGTCGCCAACAACAGATGTCATACCTTCTCGCGTTCCCACAGGGGTCCCGACGAAAAGGGTACCTCACGTGTGGGTGCACCTACCGGGGGCGCAAAAGGAAAAGGGTAACCCGCTGGTAACCCCAAGCCTTTCAGCGCAGCACAATTTGTTCATGTGGGCAACCTACAGATTTGGGCCTAGGGTGTCGAAGCCAGCAAGGAAAAACGGGGAACCCCATGCATTTCCCAAAAGAGGACACCCGTGGGAATCCACAGAGGTCTGCCTTGCGCAAATTGCCCCAGTTTTTATTAGCCACAATCCCTGACAAAGTGTGATATTTGGTGGGAAAAAAACACAATGTTCACTTTGTCTGGGGTACTGGGTAATAAATTCTGGGCCGCTTCGCGCAAGTCAGACTTCTGTGCATTCCCACGGGTGTCCTCTTTTGGGAAATGCATGGGGTTCCCTGTTTTCCTTGCTGGCTTCGACACCCTAGGCCCAAATCTGTAGGTTGCCCACATGAACAAATTGTGCTGTGGCGAAAGGCTTGAGGTTACCAGTGGGTTACCCTTTTCCTTTTGCGCCCCCGCTAGGTGCACCCACACATGTGAGGTACCGTTTTCATCGGGACACCTGTGGTAACACGGGAAGGTATAACATTTGTTGTTTTGTGTGGTTTTCATAACGTTTTGACCCATTTGCTGGTGCCCTTTGTCACACAACCCTTTCATTTCCGAAATGTGACCTACATTTAGTCGCTGCTTTAGGCACCATACACTTTTGTAACCTGCACAAGTCGCCTACCCTTGAAAAGGTCTGCCTGTGCTGTGCTTGCCGTTCCTCACCACATTGGTTTTCCCGATTTACACATGCTAAGTGCGTCTGTTCAGGCCGTGAGCGTAAAACTCCTGTGTACCTTGGCTCAGTGTTTGGATTGTGGTATTGCTTGTTTTGTAAAACGCCACAAAAAATGTGTGCTTTCCTAACTGCAAGAGACGGGGGAATGTAGCGGAGCATTGCTTTTCTCAAAATTCATAGAGGCCATTGCCGTACCAAGCCAACCATGTCCAACACATACCTTTTTTTTCGGTCATTTTCCCGGTTTTCCGCCCAATCTATGGCATTTTCCCCTACCTAGTGTTTGCCTGACCTACGCAAATCACCCCCTTCCTAAACTTGGAATTTTGTCTAATTTTCTGTCCTCCAATTCAGCTTTCCTACCCTTTTCTCCCATTCCGTCCATGCATGTCCAATTGGGAAAAATGGCCAAAAATTGCCTACCTCTCACAAAACAGTTGGTAACCACATCAAAATAATTGTTTATCGTTTCCACTCAACCTGTTCTTGAAAGTCAGGAATTTGGGGAATTCCATCACAGCAAACCATTCGTTCCTTGCTCTTACAAGGAAAAAACCACAGGCTTCTTTGTAGATCATTTCATTGGCATTTTTTGAAAAAACCTAGAGTGGACTACTGTAATGCCGTTTTGGGAAGAGCTAAGAAAGTAGACCTACAAAGACTCCAAAATATTCAAAACGCTGCAGTACGCATTGTCTTCCAGATGAAGCGCCTAGAGCCCACATCTGCTGCTAGGAAGAGTCTCCTCTGGCTACCAATCTCAGCCAGAGTACAATTTAAGCTCTTGACAACTTGCCATAAATGCATATATGGCGATGCTCCCACATACCTTAAGAATAGGCTGATGCTATACATGCCTAGTAGATCCCTTAGCTCAGCTAAGACTTCTCTCTACAGGTAGATCGAGTGAAAAGAGCTTTTGGCAATGGCCACGTTTTTCATGTACGGGCAGCACAGGCCTGGAATGTCCTCCCGGCATCTCTACGCAACATATCTGATCTTTTGATCTTCCGGAAACAGCTGAAGACCCTTCTGTTTTCATAAAGCTCTGATCCAGCTATCTGGCTTCTTGATAGAGCTCCTTCTTTTCTCTTCATGGCGCCTGGATGCCTTTGGGCTTTGGCGCCTTATAAATAAAATAACATAACATACCAGTTTCTGGCAGGGCTGTCTCAGTTATTGTATTACATACCAGAAACCAGACACCCATGACATGAAATGCATATTGGTCACACACTCCATTCACCCAGGTCCCACCCCACTGGTGTACCCACAACATAGTCATCGCGAAGGCTCTAGCCAGTCTGGCCTGGACTTCCCCCACACTACCGTATGGAACTTCCACCAAACAGCCAGTTAGGGGGAAGGAACAGAGTCGGAGCTTCCCGGGACTTCGGGGAAAAGTTAAGTAATGGGTGATAGAAAGCAAGAGGCCACAGGGGCCATCTTGTCTCCGATCAGGAATCCAGTGATTCCAATGGCAGGGCCTGGGTATCCCAAAATGGAGGATACTTGGAGCACCTGTCAATTCAGCACAGAGCTGCCACCAGCCCGTACCCTGCTCTGTTGGCCACACACAGGTGCCCAAAAACATACACTGGGAGTACAGGGTTGTACTCCCACCCATGTGTGCCATAAGGGTATCCCAAGGGTCTGTTCACCAAACCAAAAAGAGGAAGAGCCGCACTGCCAGGAGTCCCACATGAACTCCTGCGTGGAAAACGAGACGGAACATGCATGATAAAGCAATAAAGGACAAGGATTTTACTGTAACTTCCATGGAGGTGATCTGTATCAACTCGTCTCAGGGCCTAGTGAAGTGCCTTCTTTTAAAGGAATAGTGCACTCCAAAAAAGTTGTTGTCCCAAAAGATGGGCAATAATCAAAAATATATACTAAACATCTTTTTAAAGAAAGTTCCTATGTAAACATTTGAGCAAACAAGGCTCAAAGCGCTGACATGGGAGCATCCATTTTGTCATTTCAGGCAGTCTCCTCTGTTCATGTTAAGCTCTGCCCTGGTGGTACTAAACCAGCAGCAAAAGCACCCCACTGGGAGCTTTTGCTTACTGCAGCCAGAGGAGGAGGCTGCCTTCACTTTCATTTTACGTTTTTAGTGCTCCTCAAGCCCAGGGAACCACAGAAAACGTAAAATGATGCCTGCGAAGTATTCATAATTGCCTGGACTTTCCTACAAGCGAAGGCGCTGCAATTATAAATACTACGTTGTTGTATTTGTGATTGCCGTGGTTTGAAAACCACAGAAATCATAAATACAACAATGTTGTATTTATGATTGCGATGGCTTCAGCTTTGAGTCTCCTGGGCTCTCCCGGGTCAGGTGAGCACAGGAGACTCAGAAAGCTGCCGCAGTCAGAAATACAATGTTATAAATGCTGCGGTTTAAGTTAGAAAGAAAACCGCTGCATTTATTTTGCAGTGATTTGAAAAAATAATGAAATTTAAAAGAATTTACGAGCAGCAGTTTGTGTTAATCTCTGCTCTCTGGCAATAATGAATCAAAAGCCCCCTGCTGGTAGCTTTTCGTTTTATTACAGCTGGTTGGCTTTTGCTTCATTAGTGCCGCAAGGGCAGAGATTAACACAAACACAGGAGGCTCATCCATTTCACAAAATGGATGCCTCCTAGTGCTTGAAATGTGTGACTTTGAGCCTCATTTGCTCAAAAGTTTACATAGGAACTTTTTTTAAAAATATTTTTTATATATATTTGTGATCATGGCCCCTCTTTTGAGCCAATAACATTTTAGAGTGCACTATTCCTTTAAATGCACGTTCTCTCATTGCACATGATGCTCACTGCTTTACTCTGTTACAGGATCATTCACCAGATCTTACTTTTATTACTGAGACCTGGCTTAAGGAATCATATGGCATTCGTAACGCGCCTATACACAAGTGTTTCAAGGCACGACGAGGCAATGAAGGGGGAACAGAGGGAGGACAGACAAGGATCTTGCTATGCCAAGTGACAATGAGATCGCAAGTGCAGGGGACGAAGGAGGGGGGGGAAAGACCTGGGGAAATGGGAGGGGCCAGTGCTGTACATGGGATCAAAACAATAACGAGAAGTACGGCCAACAAGGTGGTAGGTGCAAGGGTAAGTGCTGACAGACAAAAGTGCAGGTAGGGGACTGTAGGGTTACACATACAGACCCAAGTTCAAGGGTTGCCCGGAGGCAGTGTGGGTGTGCAACTGGGCTGGTAGGGACCTGGTTCCAGGATCGGAGGATAGCCAGATGACCAGTGCAGTATCAGACAGGAAATCAGCTAGGGAGAGTAAGAGAGAAGGCAGAAGCAAAGAGGAAGGTCTTTAGGTGCTTTGTAGGAAGGCATTTACGAAGAGAGAGTTGGAGGTATTGAGGACCCAGGCCCCAGAAGGACTTGTGGACAATGCAGAGGGTCTTGAACTTAATCCTTGCAGCCACTGGGAGCCAATGCAGAGATGACAGTGCTGGCGAGATACAATCCCTGGGCTTGAGGCCAATGACAAGTCTCACAGACCTGTTCTGGATGAGTTGCAGAGGGCGGAGAGTAGAGGTAGGCATATTTAGAAAGAGGCTGTTGCAGTAGTCCAGCCTAAAGAGAAACAGAGCTCTAGAGACAGTGAGCTCCTGGGGGAAGAAGAGGAATGGAAGAATACGTCTGAGGAGGTGCAGTTGGTAGTTTGATGTCTTAGAGACGTCAGAGATGTGAAGGGAAAAGGAGAGTGTGGAGTCGAAGATGACCCTGAGGTTCTTAGCCTCACAGGTGGGAGCAGGAAGAGGACCAAGGGAGGTCGGCCAGAGAGTGACATGAAAGGAGGGTGCAGGTGTGCCGATGAGGAGAATCTCTGTCTTACTGGCATTAAGGCAGAGAACGTTGGTGGCACACCACTCCTGGATAGCAGACAGGCAGTCAGAGATGAGAGCAGGAGAAGAGGTGGCATGAAAACGAGCTTAGCGTCATCAGCACAGCACTGAAAGTTCGAGCAGAGAGCGGCAATGCAGTGGGCGAGAGGTACCAGATATTGCTTGAACAGCCAGGGAGAGAGGTTAGACCCCTGGGGAACACCACAGGTAGAGAGTGAAATGGAGAAAGGGAAGTACCCAAGTTGGACCTGTGAGGGTTGATCAGAGAGGAACGAGGTAAGCCAGGTCAGGGCCTGATCGGTGATACCCAGGTCATCATGGAGACAATTGAGCAGGATGGCATAGTTGTCCGTGTCAAAGGCAGAAGAGAGATCGAGTTAGATGAAGACAGAGGGGAGATTAGAATCGAGGTTAGTGAGCAGGTCTTCACAGATGTTCTGGGGAGCAGTTTCTGTGTTTCTGGCTGCTCTGAAGCCAAACTGATGGTCATGGAGACAACCAACAGATTCAGTGTGAAGATTAAGCATGGAGATGGCCAGCTTTTCCAGATGTTTGCCCAGGAAAGGAGTGATGGAGATCGGGCGATAGTTAGCCTGGCAGGAGGGGTTGGCTGAGGGTTTCTTGAGTAGAGGGTGCACAAGAGTGCTTCATGGGGGAAGGGAAGGCTCCAGTGGCGAAGGAATGGTTGCAGAAGTTGGCTAGGGCAGGAGCAAGAGTGTCAATGTGGTCCTTGATAGTTTTGGAAAAACGGGGAAGCACCTGTTTTGAAGAGACTTTCATAGATCGGACTGGTCTAGAAACCTTGTCAGGGGAGAACATAAGAAAGGAAGAGAAAGAGGGACGAGAGGTGGTCACAGTGGGGCCGGAGGAAGAGGAAGAGGAGGGACAGGATGTCCTGGGTTTAGAGATGAAATGAGAAGCCAGGGCCGTGAAGAGGGCTTGGACGGGGCCAGGAGAGGTAGAGAATCAGCCTCTCCCTGGTTCATGCCCTCAGACTATCGAATCCTCAATCTGGACAGGAACCTACCCTCCCTAAAGGTTGAAGGTGGGATTGCCCTGATCCATCATTCCAGTGCCAGGTCTTGCCCTTGGAGCATCGGGTAAATATGGGAGGCTTACTACTTTGTGTCGTAATTTCCCCTTCTAGTGCTTTTGACTTTCTACTGATTTGTAGGCCGACTGGACTAGACCTGCTCTATTGTAATGCAGTGTACCAACTGGTAGCCGACCTTAGGCTTCAGTTTGGAGTTTTCCTAGTCTTGGGGGATTTTAACTTTCACCCCAATGACCCTGCCCACTTACAGGCGGCTCGTCTTATTTTAGACATTGCGGATCAGTGCCTTGCTCAGCTGGTGGTTGGTCCCACCCATTGCCTGGGAAATACACTGATCTCCTCTTTGCCCCTGAGTCCTTTGTTATTTACTAATTTGCCTGTTCTGTGTTATGACCACATGATTCTTCCTTTCAATGTGGAATCTCCCTTGGGCCTTTGCAACCCCGCCTCCCCAAGAGATTTTGGGTAAAGTTAAACACTCTGATGTTGCCTTTGCTATCATTCCTCTTCAGCCAGACGATGCTTTCTGCAATTGTACGATTCTTGGTTCTCTACTGACCTGGTGGCTCTCCGCCTGGCCCGTAGACAAGCGGATCGCAAATGGCATGTACAGCTCTCAATCTAGCCTCACGCTCCGCCAGGTGACGGCTGTTTACCAGGTGGCGATAACGCAAGCCAAGTGTGTGTGTTTTTTTTTTTTTTTTTTTTTTTTTTTTGCCTCAAGGTTAAAGCCGCTACCAACTCTTATAAGGAGCTATATAGGGTTGTTTGTGCCCTCTCCTCGCCTTCCTCTGCACACGGTGTGGCTCTCTCTTAAAGCCTCTGGTTCGCTGTCCACCTTTTTTGATGAGAAAATATCCACTATTCATCAAAATTCTGGCCTGCTGCTACTTCCTGTCCAGCTATGGTGAGCCCTAGTCCTCCTCGTGCTCCCTCTTGGGTCTGGTCGTCCTTTCCAGTTATTTTCGAGTGTGCCTTTTCTTCGGTGGTGCTTGCTTTTAAATCTGCCTCCCTGGCTGTCCCTATCCCTCTTGATCTCCTGAAGGATATATGCCCTGGCATTTCTCATCTGCTCACTGCTACGGTCAATGAATCTCTCATCTGCTCACATTCCCGGACCTCTTAAGCACACTCTCACCCTCCCTCCTCTTACGAAGCCGAATCTTGATTCTTCGGTTTTTGGCAAACTTCCTTCCCATTTCTCTTCTCTCCTTTCTCATGAAAATCTTGGACTCTTTGGTTTCTCCTCTCCTCTCCTCTGCTCCTTACTTGAGGAGTCTGGCTGTCTTGACCCCTTCTAGTCTGGGTTTCAGCCTGGGCGTGGAACTGAGTCTGTTCTGGTGGCAGTGGGTGAGGACTTGGCACAGATCATGGATCAGGGTGGTACTACCGCCCTGATCCTGCTGGACCTATCCACTGGCTTCGACATGGTCGACCATGGCATCTTGCTGGAACGGCTGTACGTGACTGGGGTTTTGGGCTCAGTCCTGGATTGGTTTGCGTCTTTTCTTACTGGCCATTCCCAGTCTCTTTTACTTCCTCGGTTTGTTTCGATTGCAAAGCCCCTCCCCTGTGGGGTGCCTCAGGGTTCTGTTCGTTCCCCTCTTCTTTTCAATGTATATATTCAGCCACTTGTCAAGCTGATTCACTCTTTTGGGTTTCAATGTTTTTCTTATGCTGCTGACACACAGATCCTGGTGCGATTAGACTTCTTACAACCACAAATGTGATGGGTGGAAGGTTTTGAATGAATCTGCGCAACCTTCCACACCACCGTTTTTAAGCCCGTCTGTGCCATTGCAAAAGGGGTCCACCCATATCCAAGATCAGCCAGGTACTGCCACCAATGGTAGCATCCCAGCCCAAACTGCTAGGCCATGTCCCCTCTGCATGGAAACTCAAGCAACCCCACGCATGTTTCAGCCTTGTTTGGCCTCCTCAGTGAAGTGCATCTTAGTTCCCTGTGGTGCAGCAAGCAAGGGACCCACGTCTGGGCATACCCTCTCTCACATAATGAGACAAATTACAACACAAGTGATGTGTGGAAGGTTTTGAATGAATCTCAACCACTGGCATTGCTCTGGACAATCTTCCACTCCAACATTTTTATTTTTTTAGCTAGTCTGTGCCATTGCAAAAGGGGTCCAGCCATATGCAAGATCAGTCGGGTACTGCCACCAATGGTAGCAGCCCAGACTAGACTTTCCCATCCTGCCTTGTTGGAACGCTGTCGCTCCTGCCTGTTGGCTATCCATCTTTGGGTGGGTAAAAACTGCCTTTGCCTTAACGGCGAGAAGACGGAGGCGCTAGTTGTAGGTCCATCTCTTGCCCATGCTGGATGGTCTACAGCATTTTTCCCATCTGAACTTGGTCCTCTGCCCATGCCCTCTGTGGTGGTGAGGAGCCTGGGTGTTAAGCTCTCTGAGTCTCTCTCTATGCAGAGTCTAGTCAGCGCTGTCTGCCGCCAGTCAGTTCACCTTAAACTCGTATCCTTTGGAAAGTGCTTCCCTCTCTTCCTTCTCATCTTCACTCTTTGGTTGTATCCTCTTACTGTGGGTTCTTTAGACTACTACAATGCTCTTTACCTAGCTCGTAACGTACCTTCTTCAGCGGCTCTAGTGTTGCAAAACTCGCTGCCCGACTGGCAGTGGGTGCTTCCCGGTTCTGCTCCACCATGCGGATTCTGGGGAAACTGCATTGGCTGCCGGTGGCAACTCTTATTACATTTAAGGCTTTGTGCGTGGTCCACGGTGCCTTCTACAGGAAAGGCCCGGGCTTCCTGCAGGCAAACCTTCTCCTATATTCCAACTCTGAACCGTCGTTCAGTTACTTCCCTGAGAGTTACCTCCCCCGGTTTAGGCTGGCTCGCGTAGGCAGATGATCCTTTTCTGTGGCGGCGACTTGCCTGTGGAACTCCGTCCCTCTGTTCCTGTGGGAACTGGAGGATCATATTTCTTTTCACCGTGCCCTTGAAACTTATCTTTTCACACCCTAACTGCACCTTTCTCTATTGGAAACCTGGACAGTCCGCATCATGATGCCCTTGCTGGTGAAGGTGCGTTTTATAACTTCGCTTTACTTTACATTACAAGAAGAGGATAGGGAATGAGAAAAGCGGTTGAGGGAGGATGAGCAAGGAAGAAAAAGCAGGGAACGACGTGAACAGAGATAGATAGATTTTATATATATATATATATATATATATATATATATATATATATATATATATATATATATATATATATAAAGGAGAAAAGCGGGGGGAGGAGCAAAGGAAGTACCACATGAAGAAAGGGATAGGAGAGGAAGAAGAGGCACGGAGAGTGAAGGAAAAAAGATTACAGAGGAGAAAAACAAGGGCAGAAATAAGGATGCACGAAAGCAAGAAGGGATGCGAGAGAGCGAAGGAAAGTGGAAGAAGGAATTGAACAGAATACAATGCAGCAAGGTCTTGATGCAAGCCTCATTCTAAAAGATGAGTCATTTCCCTCATCCGGAAAACTTCACTTAAGAAACGTGAGCCCCTCTATAGCTGCCGCGGCCGCCAACACATCCTGCATTATAGCCCTCAATAAATGGCATGAAAACACCACAGAAGACACCTGTCTGCTTGTTACACACTGTGGCATTAGCAAACACGCTGTGCCCTTCGAGATCTGCTTACAAACGGAGATTGGCGGCCTGAAACAATGGCGAGTCGATGGGGCTGAAACTGTAGGCAAGGTGGCCACCGGAGTTGCGTTGCCCTGTAGGGGGACACGGACTGCAGCGGGAAGAACAGCAGGGGGGGGGTTCTTCTCTTCAACAGAACAAAGGGAGTCCCACCCGAGACCTGCTCTGACCCGGCCGGGTAGCAGCCCCGCATAACTGGAAATTTGTAGCCTATTGGGGGAAGGTACCGCTGAGACGGCACAGTGCTCCCCGGGTTCGGAGGTGCCCTGCACTGCCCGACCGCAGTTAACTCATCTCCCTGGTGAGCTGAGTAACAGAGCCTGCTCGTAAGAGCTCCCATCTGCCCATCTCTCAAGCAAGCTTTGAACCGCACCAACCCACCACTGCCGTAAACCAACACCAGTTGAGGCCCTGGACACCGTGGCCACACGCGGGTTCACATCCAGGTGAATTGAGCAACACCGGGAGGTACCAGACAGCTGCAGCCCACACATCCAACCCAAAAACAGAAGAGGTGGCAAGGACCAGGGCAGATCCTAAACACATAAGCCCCCGGTAGATCCCAATGATAAATCTGGAACAGTGCGGGACCCGCTGCGATGTTCAGGCACCATATATGCATTTAAGCAGCAATCTGGCACACTACAATGATCTGGGGTAGACCTGCACCGCAGATTTCAATCATCACTGAACACTGACTGGGAGGAGGAAGCCCTCTGGTTACAAGTGCATGTACGATTTAACTGCCACAGACAGATTACGCTCACCCGACACAGTGAAGAAGGCAATTCATCCCGTTGGTTGACAAAGCAAGCCACCACTGCACCTGGCAACATTTCATTGTGCTGCTGCAATCGTCAGTGAGAGTCACTGTGTAAAGCCAGCACCTACACGCAAAGTGACCCAAAAAAAAATGACAATGCGACATGAAGCAGAAAGGCACACCCCTATGAATGCCGGATAACATTGCACTTGTACCGAGGCATTGAGACTGTACCATCGCTGGTGAGATACGTGCCACCTTACGGTACAAACCGGGCTCCAACTGGTGACTACCTGCCCACAATGGAACTGGGAACCCAGGATAGCCCTGAACACCTGCACTAATTCCCACGAGAAGGGTGATCTGCGTTGAGCCACGACCTGCCTGGAAGGAATCCCGTTGACAAAACAAAAGCAGCTAGTTACTGGAATAAGATAGTGGTAGACCAAAAAAACATATAGCAAGGAATAACGGCACAGCAGTGTAACACATGCCCTCCATCAACCCCTAGAATGGGAATTACTGAGACAAAGGACATGCACTGGAGAAATCGGAGCAGGGAATCAGGAAGCCCACTGCAGGTACAGCAGAACTAGTAATTTCCCGACCTATGACACGTCCCAGTTTGAGTTTGGCCCAACTGAAGACACTCAGGAACCAAGTTGCTAGACCGTCTGTATAGACACTCATCTTTCCAAGATCGGCTGTACCTGTCAGTCTGAAAACCCCAAACCCCTAACTGTCGTGTTGCCCCCCCCTTTGGGCAAGCACGCTCCGGTCTTCAGACAAACTTTGACAATCTGACAACCTCCTATTGGGGGTGTGGATCAATATACCCCCCCCTTTGACTGCATTCATATCAGACCCCATGTGCACTATGGTTACTTACTCCTAGATTACGCCAAATAACATACACCTATCTTACTACCGTGGGCAATAACAAATAACACTGAGACACAAAGAAAACACATTGAATCGATTCAATTTATAAGAATGGGATACATTTATTTATATACACACAGCTAAGCATAATACATGACAATGCAGGCAGTTCTAATGCTATGTCTAATTTGCACCTTTTTATACTTCTGGTGTAAAGCTACCATGCAGTAACTCTGTAAGCCTGTGCTGCAAGTATGCGGTTCTAATGCAAGCGCTGGGGGGGGGGGGGGGTGTGTGTGTGTGTGTGTGTGTGTGTGTGTGTGTGTGTGTGTGTGTGTGTGTCCGTCCGATCAATTTAAGCCTAGACCAATCCCATACTTCCCATTCTGTTGTCAATCAGTCAGTGGCAGGCCGCAAGACTGCCAAGCTCTCGATCTTATCAAGGCCCATCAGACTGCTGCACCATCTCCAGCCAACTTGCTCTCTGTGGCTCTCCCGATCTCTAGTGCAGTCCCCTCTAGTGCAGACTTCCACAACTCTTCCAAACTCCTCTGGCCAACTTCTCTCTCTCTAGCCCTCCTGTTTATAGTCTCCAATGACGCACAGAATGTCTCTCCCTCAGCATTTAGCAAAATGCCTGCCTGTCTCCTTGCGTGTTACTTGTCTCGGCATGTCCTGTTACTTCGTGTGCTGTCACCGTGACCTCATATCTCTCCCTCTTGGCCTTCCGAGTATGTTGCGAAATACATCATCTATTCCCTGTTTCTCCATTCTCTCCACTGTAGGCTTCTCTCTGCATTACAAATTCCTCTTCGACCCCATCCCTCTCATACAAAAGCACCTTCTCCCATCTCTCCATCGTCACTCCCTTCATGGCCCCAACCCTTGGGGTTCTCTCCACGAAGCACACCAGCCAAGCTGATAAGCTTCCTCTCGGACAAGGGTTCATGTTATCTGTGTATGTCTGCCAATGTTTACAAACAGTGTACCATAACATTTCTCCGCTCTGAGCAACTTCTGTCTTTCTCCATCAAAAAATGGCTCATAGGCCTCGTGTCTCATTCTGAATGCTTCCTAGTGTTTACCGCAAATCTCTCGCAATGCAAGCACTAACTAAATGCAAAACTCTTTCTAGGTGCATACTCAATCATACATACATGACAGTCTCTAAATGTGTCTCTACAAAGCATACATGTGTGCTATACTAAATGGCTTTTCACGGCATTTCAAATATGCCAGTGTGTGTGTGGTGCAAGCAATGCATTTTCTCTCTAAGCGCTATATCTAATGCAAACATAGATGAACAGCAAATCATGGTGAGTATATGTTGTGTCTCTAAAACACTACATGTCACTTCAAATATGTGCAAGTGACATTCTATTTCAAATGGCAAAGTGGCAGCATGTTTCTCTCATTCTAAATGCAAAGCACTATATACATTATCATTCTAAAAGCATATTGCAAATGACAGTGTCTACTTCAGCAATGTACTAATCAGAACTAAACAGAATGCAATAATGGAATGATTCCATTGCAAAGAGTAATGATTGGGTAATGGTGATTCTAACAGATACTAATGATGAGTCTAACGATAACAATACCAGGCTCCTCATTTTATCAGATTCACAATTCTCTCCTCTTATTGTTAGATAAATCATAACAAAATATAGAATATGTTATACATAACATAGCAATAGTGGCAGTCTAATACCAAGCAAAGTTACAGAAAGGAAAAAGCATGTATCATGATGCATAAAAAACCTTTTTTCAAAATGCAAGCATTCCACTCTATCAGTGGCAAGCTAAAATATCAAATGCAAAGCTGCAAATGTGTCAGAAATGAGAATAACCTAGCCAAATGTCAAAGGTCAAGTCAGGTCAAGTGTCTACAAGCCAAAGGTGTGAAAGTGTCTCTACAAGCAGAAAACGAAAATGCAATGCATAGAATCAATGCACAAGTACTGTGTATACAGGTGTTTCCAGTTCAATGTGTCAAGCACAAAATATGACAATCACTTTCACAGGTGTCAAAGGTCAGTACAGATGTCAGTAGCCAAACAGGCCAAACATTCCATTGATCAATATATACATATCAGTGTATACATGCAGTCATTTTCAGTAATATTCCAGTCCAAGGTATTTCCAAGTTACTCATGAGGTATGTGTGTCCTCACAACCCTGTACAGTACAAATTCAGTACAAATCAATTCTAATGCAAAAAGTTTCAGCCAAGGAATGTCAACAAAGATGCAATGTCAACAAAGCGAGTGTTCACAAACGATCATGTGTTCACAACAAGCATATCAGTGTTCAGCAAAAGGTCAAACTTCAGGTAGCAAAGTGTTCTCAACAACAGCAAAGTGTGAACAAACGTGAAGCAGCAAACTGTTCAAGCCGATAGTGTTCAGGCAATGAATGTTCAGGCAGCAGAAACGTGTACAAGCCAATTCAGGTTGGCCTACTTGATATATGGCAGCAAGATTTTGCACAGGGCTCCATCAAGGAGCAAGCACGTGTCAGGTACCATATGTGCCCCATTTGTCCCCATGGAGTGATCAACATATGCCCTTCACTTCAAAGGTAGCACACGGAAAAACCGTGTGTCAGAACTTTCAATTGATGCCAATCGATGCTTGCACTCCCTTTTTCCCTTTTTCACTTCATGAACAAAGGCGACCTGTGCACTCATTCAGAGTGTTTGCAAGACATGCAGGTGGTTACTCTCCTCTGGACACAGTGGCCCTTCTCCTTAGGCCCATCTCTAGCAGGTTCAAATTCTCTCCTCTTGCCAGGTCATGCTGTTGTCATGCTGTTGCCATGCCATTTCATTTCAGCCAGTCCCATGCTCTTCAAATGAGGGACAGCCAACGGTAAATGCGAGTGCAAATGCTTTCAAAGCACCATACTCTGTCTCCTTCACTCAAGAGAACAAGAGCTTCACTGTTATCAAACGTGGATCAGGCAAGAAATTCTTTCAGAGCGTGTCTTCCTGTTCATTGCTGCTCATTGCTGCATTTTTCTCTTGCTCTGCTCGGGCCCAAACTTGTCTGGTGCACAAGGCATTCCAAATGGGTTCTCTTCTCGCTGCATATTAAAAAGCAATTCATGAAGCAATTCGAATCTCTCCCGCTCTCCTCTGCTGCTGCTCCACTGCTGAACTATTTTCTCACTGCTCTTCCACTTGGCACAAGATGCTGCAAGGTGTATTCTCTCTGCACAGTCGGCCACGATCTTCTCTCTCTATGGCAATAGGTGTCATGCCACAAAGTCTCTCTAGCAGCAGATTTTCTCGGTACATTCTCAGAGCACAGCCATTGGACAAGGCATACACTAAGGCCTCAAGTCGGTCGGTCGGCATTCCCCAAAAGTGCTGCTGCAAAGCGTCAAATGTCAGATGCCAATGTCTCATCATTGCTGCAAACAAACAGCCATGATGCAAAGTCACATTGTACTGTGACAAAAGCCAGTCTCTTTCTGGTGCTGCAAAGTCACAGGGTGTCAGCCATCATTGATCTTGAACAGACGGTCATAAAAGTCTGGTCATTTCGGTCTGGTCATTTCATTCGGTCATCTGGACATCTGCTCTCAGGCATGCTGCTCCAAATCATGGTCTCATCATTTCATGCGGCGATGCCATCTCGTCTGGTCATCAATGCGATCTCGGTCTGTGCAATTTCGGTCTAGTCAAGGTGTCTCCAGATTTCATGTAAAGAAACAAAAGTGCAAGAATCAGTCTTACTCAGTTTCAGGTGTTTCAAAACCAAAATAAAACAGCATTTCTCATTGTGCGTTGAAGTGCACATTGCTATCTCTACACTTTCCCATGTCTCTCAATGGCATCCATCCTATCTCCCCCTGTGTCACATCAATGTGTCAGTGCCTCTGTCTATTGTCTCACTAGGCCTGTCTCTCCCTGCATCATAATGCATGCATGCTTAATGCATGACTCCTGCCATTCCATCCCTATCCTTTTCAAAACAAAACAACCAGTTTCACATACTTCAACCATCTCACTTTCAAATGCTGCACATTCAAAAATGTCAACTGCATTCAATTCCACTCCTGCATTTCCTTCTGTATCACTTCCATGTCCTCTAAATGTCGCAACACTCTCCCCATTTTTCTTCATTCAAAATTCACAAAGCTGAATTATTCCATGTCTGAAAAATCACATCAGTTTCATTCAAACAGCCTCTCTTATATACAATGCAATTCACATTCAAACATGCACTACTAACTCGTGCTTCAAATACACAGTCTGCCAGTTCTGCTCGTTCTCCAATGCTTCCCATTCACACATTAAAACTATGAAAATTCCAGGAATTCAAGCTTTCAAAACATCCACATTTAGCGCGATTCCCTTTATCTGTGTTCTCTCTCATTGTTTCCAAAATATCTAGGTCATTGGACAATATTTTTTTTTCACTGAAACGCAGGAATCAAAATACTGGCAGTTTCACTGCCATTGTTCTGAGGTAACTTTTTCTCCCCTTTAATAATATGCTTTTCTATAGGAACGCTGTTCCCACCCATCACTGCTGATGAAATTGAATTCAGTGGGTCTTTCAATGGGACATTTTTCCAGTTACTAATCACATCTCTGAGACGACATATTACTGAGTGCAAGTCAACAATATGTGGGCTCCCTTCTGTAGCTACTTTTCACTTTCAATACAGTTGCTCCCTGGGATGCATCCCAGGAAGCAAGTGTATTTTTAAGCCGATTTCTTATTGCCTTCAGGTCACTAACAAATTAACTCATTCTGCAGTTTCAATTATCCCAAGCGTCTTCAATAAAAAAAAAAAAAACTGTTTCTCTCACTCAGTGAATTAATGTACATTTATTCATACAGTCAATGCTAGTCATAAAATACTGTTCTGGGTCAATGTTGCAACCAATTCCGGCAACCAAAGTCAAACAATTACGCTCCTCTTCCTACGACGAACGAAATTGCAGGCAGCATGCTCTAAACAATAACATCCAGACAAAACATGAAACAAAAAAAATCTCTATTCCCACGACGAACTAACAGGAAAACAAAAAACAATTACACAGTTGCACAAGATGTTCAATCTTCGACTTTTGTGAAACTGATAAGTATGTCAGCAGACCAGCTGCAAAACACCTTAATCAGTCCACATTAGTGAAAATCCGAGTGTCCCCTCCATTTTGTCAGTCTGAAAACCCCAAACCCCTAACCGTCGTGTTGCCCCCCCTTTGGGCAAGCACGCTCCGGTCTTCAGACTAACTTTGACAATCTGACAACCTCCTATTGGGGGTGTGGATCACTATACCCCCCCCTTTGACTGCATTCATATCAGGCTCCATGTGCACTGTGGTTACTTACTCTTAGATTACGCCAAATAACATACACCTATCTTACTACCGTGGGCAATAACAAATAACAATAAGACACAAAGAAAACACAAAGAATCGATTCAGTTTATAACAATGGGATACATTTATTTATATACACACACAGCTAAGCATAATACATGACAATGCAGGCAGTTCTAATGCTATGTCTAATTTGCACCTTTTATACTTCTGGTGCAAAGCTACCATGCAGTAACTATGTAAGCCTGTGCTGAAAGTGTGTGGTTCTAATGCAATCTAATGCAAGCGCTAGCATCCATCACCTCCATGGGCAAATCCACGCTCTAGACAATCCCTCTCTAGTTTCCCCTTCACCCAAACCTCTGTGTGTGTCTGTCTGTCTGTCTGTCTGTTCTTATCAGTCAATTTAAGCCTAGGCCAAACCCATACTTCCCATTCTGTTGTCAATCAGCCAGTCCTCAGTCAGTGGCAGGCCGCAAGACTGCCAACTACTAAGCTCTCGATCTTATCAAGGCCCATCAGTCTGCTGCACCGAGCACCATCTCCAGCTAACTCTCTCTCTGTGGCTCTCCCGATCTCTCGTGCAGTCCCCTCTCGTGCAGACTCCAACAACTCTTCCGTCTCTCACAACTCTTCCGAACTCCTCTGGCCAACTTCTCTCTCTCTAGCCCTCCTGGTTATAGTCTCCAATGATGCACAGAATGTCTAAGAATGTCTCTCCCTCAGCATTTAGCAAAATGCCTGCCTGTCTCCTTGCATGTTACTTGTCTCGGCATGTCCTGTTACTTCGTGCGCTGTCAGCGTGACCTCATAACTCTCCCTCTTGGCCTTCCGAGTATGTTGCAAAATACATCATCTATTCCCTGTTTCTCCATTCTCTCCACTGTAGGCTTCACTCTGCATTACAAATTGCTCTTAGGCCCTGTCCCTCTCATACAAAAGCACCTTCTCCCATCTCTCCATCGTCGCTCCCTTCATGGCCCCAACCCTTGGGGTTCTCTCCGCGAAGCACACCAGCCAAGCTGATAAGCTTCCTCTCGGACAAGGGTTCATGTTTTCTGTGTATGCCTGCCAATGTTTACGAACAGTGTACCATAACATTTCCCCACACTGAGCAACTTCTGTCTTTCTCCATCAAAAAATGGCTCATAGGCCTTGTGTCTCATTCTGAATGCTTCCTAGTGTTTACCGCAAATCTCTCGCAATGCAAGAACTAACTAAATGCAAAACTCATTCTAGGTGCATACTCAATCATACATGCATACATACATGACAGTCTCTAAATGTCTCTACAAAGCATACATGTGTGCTATACTAAATGGCTTTTCATGGTATTTCAAATGTGCCAGTGTGTGTGTGTGGTGCAAGCAATGCATTTTCTCTCTAAGCGCTATATCTAATGCAAACATAGATGAACAGCAAATCATGGTGACTATATGTTGTCTCTAAAACACTACATGTCACTTAAATTATGATGTGCAAGTGTCATTCTATTTCAAATGGCAAAGTGCAAAGTGGCAGCATGTTTCTCTATCATTCTAAATGGCAAGCACTATATACATAGAGTATCATTCTAAAGGCATATTGCAAATGACAGTGTCTACTTCAGCAATGTACTAATCAGAACTAAACAGATTGCAATAATGGAATGATTCCATTGCAGAGTAATGATTGGGTAATGGTGATTCTAACAGATACTAATGATGAGTCTAACGATAACAATACCAGGCTCCTCATTTTATCAGATTCACAGGCCTACGGACAACACCTTGGTACTGGTTAAACAAGTGGCAACAGCATACCAATTAGACAAAAGATACTCTGAGAGGAGGTGAGGGTGGAGGAAGACAATTAGTGGGTAAAACGTACAATCCCTGTGGGACTGGCTGATTGAGGACCCACTAGTACAGAGGATACGCCTGCAACTGGGTTCGGAGACCAAGACCACACTGCACGCAACATATAGAGAGTAAGCAAACTGGCATTGAGACCTATCTTCCGCACTACCTGCCCTACGTATGACAAAGGCACAACTTCCTGGTTCGTTATAGGGCTACACGAACAAGCTGGCGGATGGATGTGTCAGAAGAGGTAAAAACCCAACCAGATAGTTTTGGTGCCACCCAGAGGTCACCCAACCGCCCCAGTGGACATCTCTGATCTCACCTTTGCCCACCCTACGCGCTTGAGGAGGACCCACCAACAATTGCATCTTGCCAGAGTGGAATGTCCTAGCTCTGACCTACCTCTGGTCCAACAGTGTAGCTATTGCGGTGCATCACGTATGCACGGCTCACCTGACTCGCTACCTACTAGCCCCACCTGCACAAAATGTTTAAAGATAAATGAAAATGACTTTGACGCAAAGCAAGATGGAGCAATATGCCACAACTACTACGACTGCACCTATGGAGCAAACGCTGCACGCAACCGCAGAGAAAACTCTCTCCCTGAAAGATGTGATGGACGCCATCGCCAACTCCCGCTCCTCGATGAAGATGGATATCACTGCAGAAGTCTCCTGGCTCAGACATGACTTGCAGAAGTTCTCCTCCTGCACAGGAGAGGCTGAGCAGCGCATTTCGGGGACAGAGGATAGCCTCAGGGGAGTCCACCAGCAACTCGCGCAGGTGATGACCCGTTTCAAGACCATGGAAACATGTGTGGATGAAGGGGAAGGAAAGTAGCATTTTAGGACTCCCGGAAAAGACGGAAGTACCCAGCATGGAACTTTTCTTGGAGCAATAGCTAACGGAGGTATTCGCACCCAAAATCTTATCGAATTTTTTTTCTGTGGAGAGGGCCCATTGAATGCCATCAGGAAGGCCGACCCCGGGTGCACCACCGGGAACAGTAATAGCCATAGCCAAATTACTGAACTATAGAGGTAGGGACGCGATACATCAGATGGCACGCACAAAAGAAACGGTTACTTACAATGGCTCACAGATCGCTTTCTTCCCAGACTTTACCCGTGAAGTGACAATCATTCGAACACATGAAGAAACGACTGAACACCATGAATGTGAAATACATGGGTTGATATTCCCGGCCCAGCTTAAGATGTACCATAATGGCACCACAGTGCACTTCACTGACACGGGAGAGGCCTGGAATGCCATATTGAAGGTGACTGGGGTGGTCCAAGCCGAATGAAAAGGACAGGAATTCCCGGTCTCGACTGGATCGCGCTCACCCAGAGAGGCGCCCAGGACGACTGGAGGCGAACTGGCCTGAAACGATGGCGGACCCTTGACGACAACAATCGATAGACAGGGTAAAAATTGGTAAACTGAATCTGGGGGGGGGAAGGGGTGGATGATTGATCTGATGGCCAGCCATTTGTTGCCCCACAAGAGAGAAGCCACAGGGCCACCAGGGCGCTAGCCTGAACTGGGAAGTTCATTTGGAACCCTCCCCCCCCCCTTCTTCTCATATGTTTTGTAATTGACTTTTCTTTTCCTTTTGGTTCTACAAGTTAGCAGCAGTCTAAGATCCGCTGCTCGAGATCTTTAGGTAGATCCCTTGGGCAAAATGATGTTTTTTGACACGTTCGGACGACAGATGCTTCAAGTTAGGGTGGAGTATGGGGTGGGGTGCGGGTGTAGGGTTGTTTGTTTATTTGTTGTTTATGTTCAGTGTGGGACTGGCTGTAAATTGTTATACATCAGCTTACCATAATCGGACTACATATGCAGAAGACACATACACACACACACCATTTAACGCTTATGAATACCTTTGACAAATGCTCACATTGGTCTGGGGACCGCTAGGACCTATGAAACGCTTAAACTCCTCACATGGAATGTTAATGGCCTGGGAACCGGGATCAAACGAAGACTGGTTACCCCATTTCTTAATAGACACTCCCCTGATGTTGCCCTTCTTACTGAAACACACTTAGCTGGCACAACAGGCACCCTCTTACGCAGGACGACTTATCGCACCGCGATACATGCAGGATTCACCATGGGTTCCTGGGGGGGGGGGGGCATGATCCTGATGCATAAGTGCCTTCCATTCACGTTAACCTCGGTGGAACAGGACACTGGGGGCAGATTTGTGATGCTACAAGGTACACTGTGGGGTGACCACATGCAAATTTTGCCCGTGTATGCCCCACCTGCATTTACGAGAGAACTTCTAGACAATGTGGTAACCGTGCTCGCAAAACACCAACCTGATCTGTGATTCCTGGGAGCTGACTTTACTGATGTGATTAATACTGCATTAGACCGCACCCACATCCGCAGGCGTAACCCAGACATCCCTACCGAACTGGCGACATTCGTGTCTGTGCTGAACCTAAGTGATGTGTGGAGAGAACTCCACCCACAGGACTGGGGCTTTTTGTTGCACTCTGGGGCCCACACCTCCTTGTCTAGACTAGATTACTTCCTTCTACCGTCCCCAGATGCATACAGAGTAACCTCCGCAACCCTGACCTCTGATCACTCACCTGGTGATTGAGTTGGACACAGACAGTCCCACCCCTCCTAAGACATGGCGGTGTAATAGTTACTATCTCGGCTTCCCTGAATTTGTGGATCAATTCCATGAAAAAGCCACCAAATACTTTGACATTAACTCTGGCACGGTGGAAAGCCCCATGATAATTTGAGAGGCCTACAAAACGGTACTTTGGGGAGAAATGATCTCCTGGAAATCTACTAAAAAGAAAGCACAAGCGCAGAGGGTGACAGTGGCCGAGAGAGAGAGACGGAGGAGCGGGAAGCCGAGTAGATATTAAATAGTACCCACGAGGCGAAATCGGTCCCGCCTGAGAGCTAGGGAATGCCTTTGAAACGTGGCACTAGACAACGCTAAACATGCCCAGTGGGAGACACGAGCATGTGTGTACGGGAAGGGAGACGGGGCGGGTAAGATGATGGCTTGGCTAGAAAAGGGGGACGAGGCACACAAGCATGTCGGGGGGAATTAAAAACGTACAAAACAAGCTGGTACAGCAGGATTCTGGAACTATTATGCCACACTTTACCAGTACCCGATAGGCCCAATAGATCTCTCGATACTAGACAACATTACGTTCCCTACGTTGTCAGAGGCGCAGCACACACAAGTAGATGCAGAGTTTATGGAATCGGAGATTGCAGAGGCCATCGTCCAACTACACTCGGGGGGGGGGGGGAAACACCAGGCCCCAATGGCCTCCCGGTTGAGACCTGGAATAAATTGTGAGGGGAGCAAATGGCAACCCCTCTCCGTAGGATGTTTCTCCACTGTAGGGATCAGGGTATCCTTCCCCCTAACCTACGCAAGGCTAATATTGTGGTCATTCCCAAGCCGTGGTTAACCTCCGGAATTAAGCACCTTGTATAAGCCAAACTCCCTGATCAGTGGAGAGGCCAAGATCCTTGCAAAGGCCCTCTCCACCAGGCTGCTGGCAGTTATTCCCTCATTGGTCCACCTGGATCAATGCAGTGTTATGCCCCATAAATCGACATATATGAATATACGTCGTCTCCACTTACTCCTAGTGAAGGCCCCCGATCCTCGATACGCCTCTGGCCCTACTGCCCATCGATTTTTTTTGAGAAGGCGTTTGATTCCGTACTATGGGAGTGCCTTTGGGAAACGATGCGCTGAATGGGATTTGGAGAGACGTTTCTGGGATGGGTGAAATTACTGTATGAGGCCCCACTGGCGGAGGTCAGAGTCAACGGCTGGCCTTCCACGCCCTTTCCACTAGGCAGGGGAACACAACAGGGTTGCCCTCTATCCTTGCTGCTGTTTGCACTAGCTATCAAGCCGTTGGCCCGGTGGCTTCGTCAGGTTAAAGCCTGGATAGGTTTCCGCTGGCCAGGGGGTGGGGAGGACAAACTTTCTCTATATGCGTATGATCTTCTGATATACTTCCTCGTGTCCAGTGGTTACACAGATGCTAGATCAGTTCACCGCACACAGCGGACTGCGAGTCAACTGGGGGTAGTCGGTCCTTTTTCCGGTTAGAGGAGACAGTACAATACCGCCCGGATGCCCATACAGGGTGGAGTGGGAGAGCTTTCGGTACCTGGGGATCCAGATCTCGATGGATCTCTTGGAATATGTGCCCCATAATCTGCACCCGATTACTAATCTAATCTCTAATGACGTCGGACACTGGACAATCCTCCCCCTCACACTACTGTGCAGGGCCGCCCTATTCAAAATGTTAGCACTGCCACGATTCCTGTATATACTCCAAAACACCCAGCTCTGGATCCCATATTCAGAATTCCGTAAGATAGTCTCCTTAGGAAACTCATATGGGGTGGTGGACACCCGCGGATCACACTCAGCACTTTTCAAAGATCAATATAGGAAGGGGGCAAAGGCCTACCACACCTCCAATCATACTATTGGGCGAGTCTGGTGATGATGATGGTCAACGATATGTTTCATGGTAGCTAGGACCTCCCACACATCAAGGCCGGACAAATGGTGACACAGAATCTGTCCCGACTGGCAGTGATCCACCAACCCCTTACTGACCCCTTTCCCCTCCCCCACAAACCATGGCGGCACACACGGCCATGGTATGGAAGAAAGCGCATAGATATATTTGGTGGGCGGACAAGGTAACCCAGTGGCAGCCCCTATGGAATAAAAGCAACCTGGCGGAACTAGACAAACTGTCAACGTGGCCAAGCTGGACTGAGGCCAGGATCTCATGGTAGTTGGAGATGTCCTCAACGAAAACGATATCGCCCCATTTGCGGTATTGAAACAGAAGTTCGGCCTCCGCGACACAGAGCACTATCACTACGTACAATTTACCCATTCGTTACGCAAACATCTACCCTCACTAATGCCGGAAAGCACCCCCCTAGAGAGCAACCTTTTGATAGACCGAATACCAACCAAGGGTACCTCCATCCTATAGAATGCCGTAACAGCTTTTACTACTCCAGAACTGACTAGTCTTAAATGTAGGCACTATCGACCCGTAGGATTGGGTTTTAGCCCTAATGCATCCACGAGAGATCGGAATTGCCGCAAGACTGCACCTGATACAACAAAGAATTCTTCACAGGGTGTATACCCCAGGGTTGCGTTGCATAAATGGTGTTGTGCCATTTGTCTGAGTTGTTTGCAATGTCTTGAGGGGGAGGGTACCTTCATACACATACTGTGGGAATGCCCCCATATTCGGGATTTCTAGCAGCAATTTTGCAACAAACTGACTGACATATTGGGGACGGAGGTCCCATTGGACCCTAAACTGCTGTTTGGAATCCTGGATGACACTATCACTTATTTACTGCAGTTGGGCTGGTCAAATGGAATATAGCACAAAAATGGGGCTCGCCAGAGAGCCCTGTGGTGGCCCAATGGACCGCTGATATGGACATTTGGAACACAGAGTGTATTTTTTTTGTTTTGTATTTATTTAATATTTATATCGCACTCCAAACCCTGAGGTAGCTGGGCGCTTGAAAGCTTTGGGTTATTTACATGAGAAGGCAGAAAAATGCAATCCGGCATGAAGACAATAAATAAGTGGGACCCTGGTTACATATGGGTCCGATGAAGCCATGGATGAGAGAAAAAGAAAAGTATGGAGTGTATATACTGCACGGGGCTGCCTCTTGAAGGCGGTTAAAATCTGGGGTAGGTGGGAGGATGAGAACTGAGGATGATGACCTGGGACGTTATGAGGTAGTAAAAGTGCAAATGATACTGTGCTATATTGGTTACGCTGGAGTAGCCCAGCCTGCTCTGCTATAACCATAATGGTGTCTGGTGTGGTCGGTTGACATAACAAACAAGTGATGTGTGTATAGTTTATTTTTGTATGTTTATAAACCAATAAAAAGAGATTATAAAAAAGAAATACCTAAAGTTGCACAGGAAGAGGAAAGATATGATGCAGAAAGTATTGGAGAGAGAATTGACAAAATATCAGCAAATGAGGCAGAACAGCGAGTATGGGACTGAAGGGATCTGCAAACGATCCCAGATACCAAAACCACAGGATGAGGAGGAAAACCTGTTCAGTGATGAATGCAGAGCACTGTCATTGAGTTGATTACATTTAGACAGAGAAGGAGGATGATAGTCACCCCAGTTGGGTGTAGCAAAGTCAGACGAAGAAAGGGAGTCCAGTCTTCAGCTAGGAGAGGGTACATGCGTCCCCTTGGGAAGTCCAGGTTTGGACAAAGAGGTAACATGGCCAGATCTGGAACACCCTAAGGAAAGAACAACTATCCTATACCAAATCCCGAACTTCACCGAAGACGATCTAGTGAGAGAAGAGAATCTCCACCTTATTATGTGAGTAGGTTAAGGTCCATACCAGCATGAAGACGAATAGGGACGATTGCCCCATGTTGGGTAAACTAATAATGGGATGCAGCTATTGGATGGGGTTCTCACAGTTCCCCTTGCTAGAGAAGTGGAGGGGGGGCAAGACCACAATATTTTCCTATGGCCTCAGATGGATAAGGATAATTTAAAATGCAAGTTACCTAGTTTGACTTTGGGGGCTGGGAAGTGGATATATACGAATTGGAGAAATTGACAGGGGAAAATACGTTGGCCGTATGGGACAAAAAAAGTCTATTGACAGCTATTCCTGGAGATAAGCGGGATATGCGAGTCTGACGGCACAAAACACAGCGCATGATGGAGTGCCATTTAATAATTGCACGGCAGACATTTTGAGGGCTCTCAGGGTACAGTATCCTGATATGTCGGATATGGGGGTAAAATTAAAGAAGATGACCATATTGCATTCAGTATATTCAAGAGATGGCAGCTTGAGACGCGTGAACCATGGAGGGAAAAACAGTGGCACTATTCTATCATATTTTGTGTCCGGTGTTCCCAGAACAGGTACAGAGACAAATGAAAAAAAACAAGTAGGAATGGAAGCAAAGCTGTGGGCTGAGATATAGTTGACTATCGTGCATCATTGTTTTATTACAAGAAAAGAATGGAAAGAAAGATGAGAAAATAAAGATTGTGGAAGCTAAGTTTGTTCATTTAAAAAAAAAAAAGTCAAAATTTGCTATAGAAGGGGCGGTATTGACCAGTGGAGAAGGAGTAGGAACGCAAGAAATAACTGGTATGTCACAGGTGATTATGATATACACCAAATGGATCAAAGTGGGTATGGGTTTTGGCCACAAGGAAGCCAAGGCGGATTTCAGAACACCCAAGGGGCATTTCAAAGTGCCCAGGGTGGAAGTTAGAAGACTCGGGGAGGATATAATGGAGTTTTTGCTAGAGAGCCACCCCCACTGTGTTGTAATTGTGGGATAACCAGGAATTTTGCACTTGTATGTAGAAGCTGAGGAAACCTGCAACAAAACGGACAACCTTCAAGAGGGGCAACATCTTATACAGCACACAAACACAACAGGGCTGTGCCCAGGATCACACATACTGCGGCCGCCACAAAAACCGCAGGAACAGCAGGCACTGCAGCAGGGACAATCTTAGCAAGCACCTATGCAAACCCAACAGAATGTGAACACAGGGGAAATATTAACAACTAGGATAGGGTGTGTCACTGTGGTTGGAAGGAACCCTTTTACGGGAACCGGGATGGATTTGTACCCTCCATATGACAGCTCACAGGGTGACTTTATGTGTTCAGTACTATCAGTAACACCAGACCCCCCCAAGATGAACCAAGAGTCGATGTGGTGATGGGTGGCAAATCTTTTTCTTTTCTTGTAAAGACTGGGGCGGGCAGGGAGGGAAAATACCCAATGTCCGGTATTGCCATGAATACTCTGGAGCTATGAATTTAGTTCCTTTTACTTAACTGCCTGATTCTATAGGGGAGTGTGACATGTCTGTCCCCTTGTTATATTTGTGACAAACGCCAGTAACATTTTGGGTAAAGATTTGATGACGAAGCTTAACATGACTATTTCATTCACTGATCAAGGAATAATGTGGTCCATTCCAGGAATACACTATTTAAATGTAGGAGAGTTTATACTGGCATTTATATGGCAAGTGGCTCTATGAGTCACTGTAGATCCAGAAGTCTTCATGAATGGAGTGAGCATTTTATTAATATGCCTACCTGGATTAGTAGGGAAAATTGTGAGGATACCTGATAAATTTTTATTTAGACCACAAGTACCTATGGATGTGGAAGAAGGGCCGACTATTCCTATAGAATTGGAAGCAGCTATAGTACGCGGGAAATAGCAATGCTTGAAGGAGTAGATGACGAAGGTAGAGCATGGAGGATAGTGATAGATCTTAAGGAGGGATACAGATTGACTGACATCACAGATGAGGATATGTTCAGAGATGAATGTATAGATGATGAGGTAGTGTTTTTTTTATATATATATATATATATATATATATATATATATATATATATATATATATATATATATATATATATATATATATATATACATTACATATTGGATAAGAATCAAGAAAAGCGAAGTTCCACAGCGAATGGCAGCAATGCGGTAACGACTAGCCGTCTTTCAGGAAGATCTAGAAAAGGTGCCAAGTGTCCTTTGGACTACGGGTCCATATGACATAGGGCTTTTGAAGGGAATAGGAGAGGTTAAATAAAACTGAAGCCAGGAGCAATTTTACCCTGAGCAAAACAGCACCCCATGTCTTGAGAAGCTGATGAAGTCATATTTTAAGACTATTTCTATGTTGTTGAATCAGGGAATCCCAGTGCCATCGTAGGCCCTGTGCAATACTGCAGTGTATCCGATCAAAATATCTAAAGTAGGGTCGTGGAGATTTACCCAGGACTTCTGCCCTCTAAATGAGATTGTAGAAGCAGAATTTCCATTAGTTCTGAATCCTGTGACAATATTGTGTAGCATCCCAGTTGAAGCTAAGTATTTCACAGTGACTGATTTGAAAAATGTGTTTTTCTCAATCCTGTTGCACACACTCACAAGACCTTACTTCCTTTACGTTCAGACAAAAGACTAAAACATACTTGTTTACCTCAAGGGTACTGCGAGTCCCCATGGATCTTTAACAGGGTCCTACAGATGTATTTAGGCAACATTGAACTCAAGAGTGTGCTAATTCAGTACGTAGATGACATATTAATCTGCAATGAAAAAAAGAGGATGAATGTAGACAAGACTCTGTCCAGTTAATGACTACATTGAAGAAAGCGAAATTGCCAGGAAGAGGTGTTGTACATAGGTCACTTAATTTCAAGAAAGTGACACCTGAAAGTGCTGAGGCTATCATGAAAACACCAAAGCCAAATACAGTGAGACAAATGCAGCAACTTCTGGAATTATGCTATTATTGCAGGGCCTGGGTGTTTGACTGCACCACATACACAAAACCACTCTTGCAAGCACTTTAGAAAGCACAAGTTGGTAAGGAAAAGATAGCATGAACTGAAGAACTGGAGGAAGGATTTGAGGAATTAACCTGAGCAATATATATACAGCTCTAGTTTTACGAATTCCCAATTATAGCGAACAATTGTATTTGTTTTCACACACCAATGGTTTAGTAATGAGAGCAGTACTCACATAAAGACCAACCATAGGGTATAAGCCTTTAGCGCACTACAGTGGGATTTTAGATGCAGTTATGAGAGGACATTTTCCATGCAATCAATCTTTGGCTGCAGGCGCATTTGCAATTGAGAAGTCCACAAGCATTGCCATGGGCTGTTTATGATTCTATATGTGTAGCACGCCTTATTTGCCATTTTAGAAAAAACTCAAAGGTACATTGCGTACAAAGTAATGATTTCTAATCCTGCGATTTTAAAATTGTGAGGTGTAAAATAGTGAACCCAGCCACATTTGTAGCTGACTCTATAGTAGAAGGTGATCATGTGCATGATTGAATTATGTTGAATTTTATGATGATATACCCAGTGTGAAACAAAATGCTCTAGCGAGAGGGGACAGTCGCTTTATTGATGGTTCTTCGAAAATTGACCAAACTAATGGGGAGAGGTATTCAGGATCTGTAGGTTTTTAGACACAAATCAAATGGTCAATTTGAGGTAGTAGCGAGCGCAAGAATACCGTCCTATTTTTCAGCACAAGCAGCAGAATTGGTAGTGCTTATTGTTGCGCTCGGGAAATTACAAAGATCAGAAAGTGACTGTGTACAGTGACTCCGCCTATGTGTCATCAACAGTACATGCAGCCCTGTCGTGCTGGAAAAGGAAGGTTTATCTCCACGCAAATGTCACTCCAGTGCAACATGCATCTTTATTGGACAGACCTATTAAGGCACTACAGCTCCCAGTGGCCATAGCAGTCGTAAAATACACAGCGCATACTAAACTAACAGACTTTATATCCCACGGAAACAAAACCGCAGACTTAGAAGCCAAAAGGATTGCATATTCCTCTGACGTTTCAAAACTGTTAATGTTAAGGAAGTATCGAATAGAAGCATGTTGGTACGAGAGGGATTTAATATGCTGTTGGTTACTCAACTAATGGAGATGCAGGGTAGAGCCCTGCAAGAAGAGCAGAGCTATGGAGATTTAGGGGGTGTTCATTATCCCCCACGGAAGCACTATGGAGACAGGAAAGCACTGGAAAGCAAGGGATGCCAGCAGCATCACTAAAAGTCGCACTTGAACAGCTGCATTACCCAGCGCATATTACCCAAGAAAGTCTTGCTGCCACCATTGCAGAGGACTGGTTTGTTCACAATCTATTGGAGCACGATTGACAGTTCATTGTGAATTGCATCGTGTGGCTGAAGTTCACAGCTGGCCATACACGAAAAATATCAGAGGAGTAATACCCCGTCCGAATGGCGCGTTTTATCATTTGCACATCGGCTATGTTGACATGCTACAGACATGCAATAGATATAAATATCTATTGGTGGTGGTGTCCCTTTTCAGGATGGATCGAGGCAGGTCCTTGCACACATCATGATGCTACCTGAGCAACAAAGTTTCTAGAGTGCAAAGTATTTCCAAGATGGGGAGTGTGTGAAGTATGGAGGTCAGATAATGGGCCACACTTTGTCAATGATCTGTTTGAACAAATAGGGCTTCTATTGAGCCTAAAGCATAGGTTTCCGTCTGCTTATCATCCACAAGCAAACGGTATATGGGAGACGGTCAACTGCCTGCTTAAGGGAAGGTTAGCAAAGCTAACATTAACTTTGAAAAAGGGATGGCTATATTGCCTACCCTTAGCCTTGTATGCCCTTTGAAATCAGCCAGGTTCGGACCATCACCTTACGCCCCATGAACTAGTAATAAGGCACCACATGAGGACGCCCTTTACACCCCCACCTAGAGTCAGAAGTGTTGCCCAGAGTGTTGTGCAGACTCTAGGTGATAAAAAGCAAGATTATTTGATGTGCGACTACCAGTGTTTCTTTCATTTCAGATCAAGTCCTGCGTCGAAGGGAGGGGTCAAGGAATGCTGAAGAAGACGGCCCAGTGGCCGATCTGAGTGAATTAATGCCACCACCAAAGTTGTATGTTGAAGACCAAGTGCTTATTAAAAGCTTTACCTGTAGGTGGCATGAGCCAAGGTATAAATGACCTTTCTGTGTAGAAGTTTCCCGTACTGCAGTTAGGGTATCTGGAACAAAAGCTTAGTTGCATTTGGGTGACAAAGTTCTATAAAGGTGGGATCCTCCCTCTAGTACCCGCTGACCAGGAAGCAAGACAAGACAAGTAAAATCATATCAACATTGAATTGATATTTTATTTCTATCGCGCTCATACACAAGTGTTTCAGAGCATGACAAGGCAAGGGAACAGGGGAGAACAAAACCGTGATCTTACTAGGCCCAGTGACATAGACAACGCACAAATGCATGGAGAGGTGGAGGGGGAAGGGTGGAGGAAGCGTTCAAGGAAGGGGGAGAAGTGGAAAGTATGGAGCAAAAGGAGAACATAATAAATAAATAAATAATTGATAAAAGCAACAAAAGTGGTAGTGCAGCCAGCAAGTGGCAAGTGCTGAGTTTAAGGTAGCAGACAGGTTAGATCAGATAAGTGTACGAAGAAAAAAAGGGGGGGCTGTATGGGTACAGTTATAGACGCAGTGCGGGAGGGTGGCAGGGTGAGCAGGTACCTGGGCCCGGAAGACAGAGGGTGGCCAGGTGCACGGTGCAAGGAGAGAACAGATCAGCAGAGTAGAGTGGGGGGAAGGCAGAAGCAAAGATGAAGGTCTTGAGGTGCTTCCGGAACCAGAGATGGTTC
Organism: Ambystoma mexicanum; assembly: GCF_040938575.1. Lineage (NCBI taxonomy): Eukaryota > Metazoa > Chordata > Amphibia > Caudata > Ambystomatidae > Ambystoma > Ambystoma mexicanum. Next base: position 356,293,883 of record NC_090921.1, read on the forward strand.
TCCTCGTTTTAGAGTGCCATGGAGGCTGTTCCAGAGGGAGGCCCCAGCCAAAGATCAAGATCTACCCCTAGCTCGTTTCATTGAAAAACTACTGACCCTGAAGAAGTTGGAGGTAGAGGAGCAAAGAGCTTGAGAGGGGTGGCCTTTGCGCAGGGATAGCTGAAGGTATTTTGGACCCCGGCCCCAGAAAACCTTGTGGACAATGCAGAGGGTTTTGAGCTGGGAGCCAATGGAGGGATACAATACCAGGGCTTGAGGCCAAGGAGTCTCGCAGTCCTGTTCTGGATTGGTTGCAGAGGGTGGAGAGTAGAGGCAGGTAGGGTTAAAAAGAGGCAGAGAGAAACAGAGCTTGGGAGACAGTGAGCTTCTGGGGGAAGGAGAGGAAAGGCAGAGTACCTCTGATGAGGGGCAGTAAGAAGTTTGACATTTTAGAGACATCAGAGATGTGGGCGGAGAAGGAAAGTGCGGAATAAAAGATGACCCTGAGGTTCTTAGTCTCGCAGGTGGGGGTAGGAGGAGGGCTAAGGGAGGCCAGCCAGAGACTGGGGGGAAAGGATGGAGAAGGTGTTACCGATGAGGAGGATCTCAGTCTTGCTGGCATTCAAACAAAGATCATTGGCAGAACACCACTTGAATGGCAGTAAGGCAATCAGAGATGAGAGGGGGAGAGGAGGTGGCCGAGGGCAGCTTGAAAATGAGTTGTTGTCAGCGTAGCACTGGAAATTTGAGCAGAATATGGCAATGCAGTGGGCAAGAGTTGCCAGGTATTGGTTGAAAAGCCAGGGCGAGAGGTTGGCCCAGGGAGGGGTACAAATCGAAGGTATTCCCTGCAGAGGCGTGGAGGTAGCCTGAAATGAGGCAGAGGATGAGTGAGGAGTGGGCAAGGTAGCCAAGGAATGAGAGGGAGGGACAGCTGGAGATGAAACGAAGTTGATGAGGCGAGGGAAATGCCTATCTAAGAGGAAGAGATTGGCCTGAGTACCTTGGACCATGGCCGTGCCATTAAAATGGACATTAAGTATCCTTCACCCTAGAAGCCACAACACCCATGAACAATAGTATCCTAGCTCCCTCCGCACCTACCAGAAATAAAAAAAATATTACCCATGAAAATCTTATCCCCCTCATTCTCCCACCTTCAACTCCATCTCAGATCAGTCTGACCCAGCCTCCATGGTAGAAAAGTACAATGAAGTGATGCTCGCCTCTCTGGACGCTATCGCACCACTGAAAATTAGGAATAGCAAACCCCGCCAACACCTAAATACCTGGTTCACACCTCTACTGAAAGACAGACAAAAGAAACGCGTAAGTGAAAAAACTTGAAGATCAGACCCCTCAGACATCAATAAAAATAACTTCAAGAAACTAGCTACCCTCTACAAAAAAAATCATCCTTGCTAAACAAACATCCTACAACTCCCGTATCACTCAAGCCAAATCCAATACCAAAGAATTGTTCGCCATCCCAAAGGAAGTAGAATCCCCTATCCAAGATCCTGACTCTTGCCTTAAGGACAAGAACTGGTGCACAGGCATACAAAATGCCCTTGCCAACAAGATAACAATGCTCCAGGCGAAGATTAACAACAAAAAAGCTTCCATAACTGTCCCGAATACTGTTAAAATTGGTACCCCTCTAAGGCTACCACAAACTCATTACCATCTCGAAATCCACTTCTACTCCACCCACACCGGACACCCCTCCCTTCTACTTTCGCAAAGTCTCCACTAAAGAAGTCGAGAACGTCATCCTCCCTCTCAAACCCTCCAACTGCCAGGGCAACCCATGTCCAGCCCAAATTATAAAAGACGCTGCCCGTGAACGCTCACCCTACATTACTAAACTCATAAACGCCTCTTTCACATCAGGTACCATACCTAGCACCTGAAACATTCCTGGGGCCTCCCTCTCCTCAAAAAGCAAAATGTGGACCCCTCCATCCCAACCAATTACCGCCCCATAACTACTATGCCATTCCTACTTAAAATCCTAGACAAAGTAGCTTACTTACAAATTCAGCACCACCATGGAACTAAACCACCTCCTAGGAGTTTGTCAGTCCGGCTTCAGACCACAGCATGGTACTGAGACTGCACTCCTAGACCTTAAGGCACAAATAGACACACTAAGAGATAAAGGTATGACTTCACTCCTACTACTCCTCGACCTCTCTGCCGCATTCGATCTGGTAGACCATGCAATACTCTGCAATCATCTGGTCACGGCAGCCTGCTTCTCCCACGAAGCAGTCGCATGGATCCAGTCTTTCCTAGATAACAGGACAATGCAAGTTTTCTCTCCTCTAGCAGCCTCAGACCCCACACCTATATCATGCGGCGTACCCCAAGGATCATCTCCTACCCTATACAATATTTTCACAAAGCCCTTTTCGATGATCTAGACGGTCTAGGTATCACCTACACTAACTATGCAGATGATACACAGATCCTCATCCCGTTGACGGGAGATTATGACGAGGATTTGGCCTTTGTGAATCGAGTCTACCTCATCATCCAGGCATGGATGGCCTCCCACGGTCTATGCCTGAATGATGACAAAACTGAACTCCTCGTTCTAGGCACTTCCTCCAACATCAAAAAACTAGGTCCCAATTATGACTCCTTCATAATTGACAATAACCTCACCACTGTGGCCAAAGTAGTCAAAACCCTCGGCTTCTACATAGACTCCACGCTTACCTTTGGTAAACAAGTGAATGCCATGGCCTCAGCCACCTCCTACACCTGCAAGTTAATTAGAGCAGCAAAGCCCTTCCTATCACCCAATAACTGCGTCACTCTAGCAAGGGCACTAATCCTGTCTAAACTAGAATACTGCAATGCCCTCTACATAGGCAGTAACAAATACATCACCGACAAAATTCAGACACTTAAAAATAATGCCCAGAGAGCCACCCTAAATTTCCCTACAAACGCCCATATATCAGACCTCAGGAGATCCACCAACTGGCTCTCCACAAAAGACAAAATCCTCCTCAAAACGGCATCCCTTACACACAAATGCCTTAACCATGCAGCCCTGCAATACCTTATAGACAGATTCACCAGACAAACAGCCTCTCGCCCCCTAAGAAAAGCTAACTCCAGCCTTTTGCTAGTACCCAGATTCAAACTCACTAAATTTAGTGGGACCAGATTCGCTGTTAAAGCAGCACAATATTGGAACTCCCTTCCCCCTGCTCTAAGGGAAGATCTCCCCTCCCTCCAATTCAGATCCAATCTGATTCAATGGCTAAAAGAACATGATGTCTAACCTCACCCCACTGACATCTAGGATCTCATGTATATTTTGTATATCTTGTTCTGCTTTATTTATATGTCACACTTGCATTCTTGTAAATTTACTGTATCTACAGCTGTGCTTCTTTGACAACACATGTTTACAGCATTGTAACCGTAGCTGTACCTTTCCATGTTTAATCTGTAACCTGTAACCTATGTTAAACAACCCTCATTCTGCCTTCGCGCCTGAATACCCCTGGGTCTGGTGCGCAATATAAATAATAAAAACAAACCTCCTTCTATAGCGCACTAAGTCCCACTCGCACAGTATGGAGAAGGCAAGATCTCTCACAGAAAATACTGCCGTTCCGGGCAGTCTCGTGCAAGGTGGCCAAATTCCAGGTATCTTGTCCTTTTTGAGCAGAGGAGGGGAGGGATCTGAGCGGTCGGTTAGTCGAGTGGAACAATGCCAGTGCTTCGAAAAGTCTTATTGTGCTTTTTAAGCAAAGGTGGGCACAGATGGGGGTTATGAATGTGTGAGTGCTTGTTACATATCTATACAGATTCAGGAAGCATTTAGCCAGAGCGGGTGTACAGGCTTTGTGTGCTTCCATGTCTGAGTGTAAAGTTCCAAACTCCTAAGGTCGCAGGATCTGCTTTTGTACTTCTACAATGCCTGATGCTTTTGGATTCCATTTGGGCAAGCGTAATTATGCACACCTTCTTGCTGGTTCTGCCATGGGCTATAATGTGTGCAAAATCCGTCCTGTACGGGACACAGCAAAAATGATAGACCATACATTAGAAAAGGGAAACTGATTTATTTTTATTTATTTTTTAAGACAAAAGAAAGATGCACAGGCCTCCACATGTGCTCTCTTCACCAGCCATTGGCGAGTATTAATTAACCATTGACGAAATGGTGTACTGTTTGCTTATGTAACTGAGATTGTGAACTACAGTCCAGCAGAAGAGACATTAGATTTTGTGTAGCAAATCCCCCACACTAATGAGTTGCAAGTATGGTGAAGGGTGTCTTTGATAGTTCCGCATCTTTTAGAGTTGAAGTGAATAATGGAGAAGGTGGTTAAACTGTATCAGCCATGCCCCAATATAAAGAGAAATGTATAAACTGTCTAAATGTGCTTGATGTTGGGCGCTTAATAAAGTGTGGATACTTACATCCTAATGTCACTCAATAATGTATACGCTCAATGAGCAAACTGAAGAAAAATAGCACGCCTGTACGAAAAAATCTTTGTACACAATACACTTTAAAACCATGAAATGCTAAAAAGCAAGGTGAGCAAGTACTAAAGGCCTACATCTGTTCCACCTTTTAGTGAGTGTATCCAGTGCCACTGATAAATGGTGAACGTTGATATTTGTTCAGTTTCGTGATGGTGCCTAATCAAGTTTTACAATGTAGAATTTATTTTTATGCGAATATGAACTATGATATTGTTCGTTTGTGTCATTACTTATGGATGGGGCAGCTTAATCCCTGGTTAAAAAAAAAAAGGGTCCATTAAAGTAATCTTGAAGTGGTGTTAAGCAGCTTAATTTACTGGCAGCACAATGATATGGCTTTGTTTTCTGCTAGACCCCAAAAGTCAAGCAGCAAGAATTGACTGGAAGAGACACCCTTTCCAAAAACATACATTCCAGTTGTCATGTTTTTGGATAGTGTGCTACCTACTGTTTCTTCAAGTGTCTTCCTTTCTTAAATTAGAACTATCTTGTTTGCCAAGCGTTATGCGATTTGATGTGTTATACTCTTGATGCAAAACCTATTGTACTATATCAAAGGTTTTGTATGTCTTTAGTCAATGAAAATGCACCAGAATTGTATTGTTTGCCTTCAGTTAAGTTGCTAGTAAACCTGCTACATTTGATTTTGTGGGAGATTATACATGCATTGTTTGTCATATGTTATGAACTGTGTGTCGTGCTGAAGGTTGCGATTTTGTTGAGGGGTGATGCAACTCCGAGCTCACTTCTGGTTTTCATATGCTACCCAGTCCGTTTTTTTATTTGATTTGTAGTTTCACTTTTACCATTTTAAATGCTGCGCTTCAGCTTCATGTACAAAGAAAAGACCAGGACTAAATGATGTATTCTTACCCACCAGACCAGGGCTGTCCATAAAGTTTACAATAATGTTGTGTTTGTTGATTTGGCAAGCAACAAGATGGTCTTGGAGATGGAAGGGGAGAGGGCATGTCCTTTGTGTGGCTCTGCTTTGGTTTCTCCCTTCTGTCCCACATGACACAGAGCCAAGTTCCAGGCATTTGGATTGAGCCTTTTGGAGATAATGGTTTGCTGTGCGCATGATCTGCATACGCTCCCTTTTTATGACTGTGCAATGGCAGAAAGTTCAAGTTACAAGCGAATAGCCAGAGGTATGCATTGTATCTTTTCAGTTTGAACTGTTGAGGATATAGTGTAAAAAGGTGTCGGATAAGTTTGCCCCCACTCCTCAGATTACTGACGCCACTTCCATTTCCTCGGGAATGGGGCCTGTGGATGAGGGAAATCGCTTGCCTTAAAAATCAGCCCCCACCCAATTAGCCTTAAATCGGCTACAAGGGCATAATTATGTTTCCTACCACCACACCCCCAGAATTCCAACACAGAAACAGAATGATAGCGGGTGAAATGACAAGAGCAGACGCTGCCACATTCCTCAACTGCAACACATCTGAGGATTTTCATTTGGTACAATTTTTGGTGCATGACTAACAAAAAGATGATGTTCTCGAATTTGTGCTCCTTCGCGGAATTGGGTGACTGATTAGTTATGTCATGACTCCACATTGATTAATCTGTACACCTGTTGACCCTGAAACACTAGCATACTCTGTTCAATCTGTCTCCTAAAGTAGAGGAAATCCTAGGACTGATGCCCTGGTTTTTGCCAATTGCGGATGCACGAAAACCTAAGCAGCCAGACCATCTATGAATTGACCTGCTCTTAACAGTGTGAGGGACACCACACTCCAACCCTTGATGACCTGCGGGTTGACCTGCAGGGCGCACAATGGTTTCTTCCCCAAGGTGAATCGCAAAGCTGGTCACTTGCACATCACGCTGCACAAAACCTTCTGCTATAAAACCTAATCATCACATGTGGGCCTGCACCAATACAAATGTCTAAGCTTCAGCATATCTTCTATGGATAAGGTTTTTCAAAATATGACCATGGTAATCCATTGTAGAGATCGCTGGTACAATACAGCTCTACGATTACCTCCTTCTCTTGCTCAGTAAACTCAATCTTCTGCTGTGAGCAACTGAAAGACCAAGGGTTCCCCCTTAATCAAAGGAAATGTGAGATAGACAAACGGACTGGAATTCTTTGAATTCCACAAGGATGTTGTCTGGCATAACCTCAAAAGGTCAGTGACATCAAGGCGGAACCTGCTCCCTAAAACTAGTCCTAAACCAGGAGCTTCTTCTGCATGGTTAACTATTGCAGAAGGGGGCATCCCTAACCTTTTCTCCCTCAAAGAAACATTGCAATGACTGACCAGGGCAGTAGAACCTCATGAGATTGGGGTGGGGGGACAGTAGGCAGGGCCTTTCCAAGTGATGGACAATTCTGTAGCACCATCCTGGTATACATAGACCCTAACACCCACAGACTAAACTGCTTTTGGTTGCCAATCTCCATGGCATTGGGGCAGTTCTCCCACAAATCGCCCTCAGAGTGGGGGATCATGTTCCTGTAGCCTTCACAAGCTGAGCTTGGACATTCCCTTGAAACCGATATTCAGATTGTTGAAGATGTCATTGCAGCGGCATGCAGTGCCTTACTGGCAATCGGACAGCCTTCATTTCCCATCATCCCAGAGGAGCCATGGCCAAGAAAGCAAAGGTGGCCTCTGGGCTGGAACAGCACATGAACATGGTGGTTTAGGGAACTTTGCAAAGGCCATGTCGGTGAAAGAGGTACCGCCAGCAATGAAAGCCTGAGCGTGCTAAAGCAAACACTCTCTCAAGAAGCAAGTGGAAAGATTTTCTACAAGCCCATCATACAGAAGACTGGTGCCCGCAATTGAACAGTTCTCCAGCATGGGGTCTGGCATGGATTCACATGCTCATGAATATTCCCTGTCCGGCTGGGAATCCTCGGTATAGAAAAAATCAGTATCAGTTTAATTTCTGATCTTTCTCAGTAGTAACCAATCAATGGTCTCTGGGTCATACTCCCCCCAGCCAATGACTGCCCTCTCCCTAAGCCCCGCCCCTGGCAGCCATCTTCAGATTTTTACCGCACGTTCAAGTGTTGGGAGTCCTCGTGCTTAGCTCTCGAGCTTTTGCTACATTTTCGCGCTTTTTTCAGGAGATTTTCTCATTTTTTCGGTTAAATAGAGCCTGAAGTTCCACCGTTTCTACTTCCGATGAACGGGGATTCGTTTCGGAGTTTCTACGCCCCTCAAGGGTGAAGATTTCATTGAGTTACGCTTTTGGAGGATTCCAGAAGTTCCGAGGCCTACCCCGGACATGGCCCAGGAGAAAGGGAGCTCGACGCCTGGGAAGCTGTTCAGGACCTGCCCTGGATGCCAGCTACAGAACGTTTTCAACAAGGACAAGCATTTGTTATGCCTCTACTGTCTCCATTAGGACAAGACGCACAAGGAAAAGGACTGCGCGTTTTGTGGGAACATGTCGGAGCGGACCATGAAGGATCGCCACCCCGTCTCGTCAACTGGCTGGAAGGTAAGAGCCCGCCAGGCGAGAAGAAGAAAAAGAAGTCTGAGCAGTCTTCTAATTCCTGTGAAGATGCTCCGGCGACGGGGGCCCAACAAAAGGCTAAGCACCGCGCGGGCACCGGGAGCGCCGAGCGGTCGGGCTCCTTGGCTGCCAGGCAGGGCGCATCCTCCCCGGCGCCATCGACCACGAGCGAACACTCTGGCTCGGGTAAGAGGAAGTCCGAGAACCCGGCGAAGCTTCTGGAGAGGCCCCGGTCGATCTCGAAGATTCCGGCAGAGGGGGAGCGAGGCTCGGACCCTCCCCCAAGGTGAAGGCCCCAGGCGTACAGAAGGTGACGTTGGCCTTAATTCACCCTGCTAAGACCTCGATTGAGGATGTCGCCGCGGCCCTGGCTCAGCCTGTGGAGGCTACACCAGTAGAGGCGCCCTCAGGTACCAGAGTCTCCTTGCCACCGCGGAGGGAGTCGCCTTTCAGACCCATCGAGAAGACCCCCACGAAGTCCTCGTTGGAAAAGGTGGGGGAGGGGTTGGTGGCTGTCGTGGATACGGACACGACCTCTGAAGAGGAGCTCATCCAAGTCGTGGAGGAGGCCCAGCCCATCGGGAGGGATCCTGACGAGGGCGACGACGAGGGCGACGGTGACGCAGATGAGGCTCCTCAAGAGCCCTCGCTCCCGTCGTTTCCGGCGCCGCAGGACACCTCGGCGGCCATTTTGTCAGCCATCCAGTCCTTATGCTCAGAGATGAGGACTAGGTTGCCCCTTCCCCTGACGGAGGTGCCTGAGCCAGACCGGACGGAGGACCCGGAGCCAGGACCTTCGGAGAGCCCACCACTTAAGAGGAGGAGGACTCATCCTAGGCCTTCTCTCACGCCTCTGCGGCTTTCTCTGCCTTCCCCCGGTCCACTACCCACGGGGATGATACAGGCATGGACACGACTATGACTGGTACGGATGACAACGGAGGCGACGATGGGACGTGTCGCCCCCTGCCCGGGCATCCCCGCCCGACGAGATTGGATCCTTCCATGCAATGATTTCCAGGGCATCCGAGCTCTTCCAGCTCTGCCCCGAGGAAAAGGAGGGGTTCCTTTACCAACGGCGCGAGGCTAAAAGGAAGACTGTCCTCGCCGTACCGCTTCTGGATGACATCTGGGATGAGGGGCTCGCCCTCCTCAAGAACCCTGCCACGGCTCCAGCGAAGAGGGACCGGTACGAGAAGAAGTACCGGGTCCCCGATGCTGCCCCCTTGTGCCTTAGGGCGCAACCTACCCCGGACTCGGTTGTTTCGGCGGCGGCCTAGAAGAAAGCGGGGGGGTATCGGCCTCGACTTGAACCTCCCCTCCGGACGGCGAGGGTAGGAAGCTGGATGCGATGGGACGACGGGTCATCTCATCTGCAGCGACGACCATCAAGGCGGCCAACGCCCTGGCCATCGTAGCCCGCTACGACGGGGAGTTGTGGTTCAAAATCGCCCCTCTTTTGGACTTCCTTCCGGATGCCAAGAGGGCTGAGGCCCTGGAAATCTTGCAGGAAGGTGAGATTGCCTCGGACCACGCCATTGCTGTGGCTACGGACATCGCCGACACCGGTTTCTGTTGGGCAACAGCGTTTGCCTGAGACGACGAGGATGGCTCAAGGCGACGGATTTCCGCCAGGACGTTCAGACCAAGGTTTTGGACATGCCTTTCGATGGGAACAACCTTTTTGGCAAGGCGGTTGATGAATCCCTTCAGGCGATCAAGACGGACACGGAGACGGCCCATGCACTGGGTGTGCTCCAACAGCGACGGCTGTCCTTTCAGAGCTCCGGAGGCAGACAGGGTGCCTCCAAGGGAGCCGGCAGCAGCTCCTCTACGTACCGTCAAGCGGCAAGGTCTTCGTCGCAGGAGGCCTACAGGGGACGCGGCAAGTCAGGTGGATCCCGCCGTCGTCGCCAAGGTGGTCAAGGAGGCAAAGCGGCCTCCAAGCAAGATTGAACCGACCATCGGGTCGGGCCCCTGCCGAAGCACCCCGGTGGGAGGCCGGCTGACAAAGTTTGTCGGCGTGTGGGAGTCCATCTCCACCGACCGTTGGGTGCTGGACGCCCTGGCCCTGGGGCACGCCCTCGAGTTCCAGAAGAGGTGCCCCCGCATTCCTCCCGTGGCCAGGAAGGAAAATCACGTCCCTCAACTGCTGTTGGAAGTAAGAGCGATGCTCAGGAAAGGGGCCATCAAGCTCGTCCCGAAGAGGCTTCAGGGCTCCGGAGTTTACTCAAGATACTTCCTTGTGAAGAAGACAGGAGGACGGCGTCCCATCCTGGACCTGCGACGACTAAACAAAAACATCAAGGCACAGAAGTTCCAGATGGTCACCCTCCAGCACGTGCTGGGACTGCTGGAGGAGGGTGATTTCCTGTCGTCGTTGGACTTGGAGGATGCTTACTTCCACATCCCTATTCTAAAGAGACACCGAAAGTTCCTCAGGTTCGTGGTCAAAGGGCGGCACTACCAGTTCAAGGCCCTCCCGTTCGGATTGAAATAGGCGCCCAGGGTGTTCACCAAGTGCCTAGCACCGGTGGCTGCGCCTGCAGGGGATCCACGTCTACCCCTACCTGGACGACTGGCTCATACGGGCAAGGACAAGGGAGCTTGCCGTGGAACACACTGCAAATACCGTCCAGCTGCTCACGGACCTGGGGTTCTCCAACTTTCCAAAATCCCACCTGGTCCCGTCGCAAGTCGCCCTGTTTCTGGGAGCACAGCTCGACACAGTGAAGGCCTCACCGTCGGAGGAAAGGATAAGGACCATCCTAGGAAAGGTGCAACGTCTGCTGGCCATGGACGTGGCCAGAGTGAGGTCTATCAAGTCACTCCTCGGAATGATGTCCTCCTGCATTTATCTGGTGCCCCACTGCAGACTTCGGATGTGGCCCTTGCAAGAATTCCTCGACGCCCACTCGATCCAGACGACGGGCAGCTTCGAGGACAGGATCCCGCTCAACGAAGCGTTCCGTCAGGCGATACGATGGTGGGGTGTCCGCGCTCATCTGACAGCGGGAACAAGTTTCCTAGCCCCGGCCCACCAGGTGACGGTGACGACGGATGCCTCCCTGGAAGGTTGGGGAGCGCACACCGGGGGTCTCCACGTGAGAGGCCTTTGGCTCCCGGAGGAGAAGACTCTCCACATCAACATCTTGGAGCTCCGCGCAGTGTTCTGGGCCCTCAGGTCCTTCCTTCCGTCCCTCAAGGGCAAGGTGGTGAGGATCTTCGCCGACAACACCACCACGATGTTTTACATTCGGAAGCAGGGTGGAACCAGATCCCCTGCCCTATCCACGGAAGCCCAGGATCTGTGGCATTGGGCCGTCGCCCAAGGGATGTTTCCGGTACCCTTTCATCTGGCAGGGATAAAAAAACACCATCGCCGACTCACTCAGCAGAGAGCTGCGCTCGTGCCACGAGTGGGAACTGCGCCAGGATCAAGTGGACCAACTCTTCCGACGATGGGGCAAACCCCAGATCGATCTCTTCGCGACGGCGGCGAACTCCAAGTGCCGGAGGTTCGCCAGCAGGTTTCCCCAACCGAGGAGCCTGGGCGATGCTTTCTCGTTCCCCTGGGACGGCCTGTTCCTTTATGCATTCCCGCCGTTGCTACTCCAGCTCGTCAACCAGCTCAAGAGGTCCCGGTGCAGGATGATCCTCGTCGCACTGGCATGGCCGAGGCAGATCTGGTTCCCGGACCTTCTGGACTTGTCAGCGTCCACACCAGTCAAGCTGCCGACGGACGCGGATCTTCTCTCCAGAGAAGGAGGCGCCATTCTTCATCACGAACCAGAGTCACTGAACTTGCAGGCCTGGCTCCCGCAGCATTAGAGTTTGGAGATATGACATCCCGGCCGACTGCAGAGAGGTTCTTGCAAAGGCCAGGGCATCCTCAACTCTCAAGCGCTACGGACATAAATGGAAGAGGTTCTCTGTCTGGTGCCGTGCACAGAAGATTAACCCTCTGCGGATTACAGCCCCTCAAGTATTGCCGTACCTACTGTCTTTGGCCAAGGCTGCCCTATCTCACGCTTCCATCAAGGTACATCTGGCTGCTGTCTCACGTTACACCAGAACTACAGGACGGACGTCCTTGTGGTCTCATCGTCTGGTGAAGGAATTTATGAAAGGACTGTTCCGATCATTCCCGCCGGTGAAGGCCCCTGACCCGGCGTGGGAGCTCAACGTGGTGCTAACTAGGCTCATGGGGGCCCCATTCGAGCCTATGCATTCAGTGCCGTTGAAGTTTCTGTCGTGGAAAACAGCATTCATTGTGGCAATCACCTCTGCACGACGAGTGGGAGAGATCCAGGCCCTGTCTTGCAAGCCTCCATACTTGGCTTTTCACGACACGAGGGTGGTGCTGAGGACGCACCCCTCCTTCATGCCCAAGGTACCGTCGGACTTCCACCTCAACGAGCCCTTGGTGTTGCCAGTTTTCTGATCATGAGTATGCACAAAGGATAGGTACCTTTGCTCAACAAAAAGTTTGATTCAACATTGCAATACATTTTAATCTAACTGTGTACTTGGTTTGCTTCAATGTGAAAATATTTGCTTATCTTCTTTTCCCTTTCTTGTGTTTATTTTTGAATCATTCTATTTTATAAATGTTAACCATTTAAGAGATCGTTTTTTGTTTCTTGTGATTAAATTTCTCTGAACACCTATGGGCAAATCCTGTTTGATATTGCTCATAAGTATCACTATATACAATTTCTTTACTTAGAACAATGAATAACATTATTCATTTTAACCATTTTTTTCTTTCTGTTTCTATCAATAAATAAAATGTATGACTGAATATATTTTCCGTGTTTGCCCTACTTGTTCTCCTTGGTATTTTCCTATTTTCTTTCTGACCTCTTAGGAAGCAGAACATTTATTGGTTGGGAAAAGTGAACCTGAACCGAGACCATAATTGCTTGGTCAACTAATAGTGAGTTAAAACCTTGTGTTTTCTTTGTGCTTTGCCCCGAACTCCCACTGAACACGCAGGGGGCACCCCCCTTTTTTTGTAAAATCTGTCGTGGAAAACAGCATTCATCGTGGCCATCATCTCTGCACGATGAGTGGGAGAGATCCAGGCCCTGTCTTGCAAGTCTCCATACTTGACTTTTCACGACACGAGGGTGGTGCTGAGGACGCACCCCTCCTTCATGCCCAAGGTGCCGTCGGACTTCCACCTCAACGAGCCCTTGGTGTTGCCAGTTTTCTTCCCGTCGCCTTCGTCGCCGGCTGAGAGGACTTTGCACTCGCTGGATGTAGCTAGAGCGCTGAAGTTCTACGTGGACCGCACGTTTTGGGAAGACATCACAGCTGTTTGTGAACTTTGGACCTGTGAATCAAGGGAAGGCTCTCTCGAAGACTTCCATTTCCAGATGGCTCTCCGGCTGCATCATGCACTGTCACCGGTTGGCAAACCGACCGTTGCCAGGCCGTCCGAGGGCCCATTCTACCAGAGCGATCGCTGCTACTACGGCGTTCCTGTCTGGTGTGCCCCTGCTCGACATCTGCAGGGCTGCTACGTGGAGGTCGACACACACCTTCACGAGATTCTACTTCGTCGACCGGGATTCCAGGGAGGAGTCCAGAGTCGGCCAGGCAGTGCTGCGCAACCTGTTCGCCTAAGGTGAGCCTGGTGAGGAGGTAAGAGTTGCTTAATGTTGAGTTGTTGTATTGCTTGATATTGAGCCTTTTGCCACTTCCTGTGGTTGTGCATGTGTATACTGCTATGTATTGTTTATTCATGAGCATGTGAATCCATGCCAGACCCCATGCTGGAGAAGGAACAAGTTACTTACCTGTAACTGTTGTTCTCCAGCATGGGTCTGGCATGGATTCACATGGGAACCCTCCCGCCTACCCCTCTGCGGCTCTTCACTTGGTCATACTGCCACTTCACGTGCTACCAAATCTGAGGATGGCTGCCAGGGGCGGGGCTTAGGGAGAGGGCAGTCATTGGCTGGGGGCAGTATGACCCAGAGACCAGTGATTGGTTACTACTGAGAAAGACAGATCAGAAACGAAACTGATCCTGATTTTTTTCTATACCTAGGATTCCCGGCCTGACGACGGGGAATATTCATGAGCATGTGAATCCATGCCAGACCCATGCTGGAGAACAACAATTACAGGTAAGTAACTTGTTCCTTACGGTATGAACTGTCTGTCTCCACAGATGGGTGCTTCATGAGAGGCCCTGAATAGTTATTCCAGAAGCCCTGTATTCTAGAGTAATCAAGCTGGACATTGCAGGACACTGGGAAAGTTCAAGAGGGAGGCCAGTCTCTGAGAAGGTTTGGTTCCCAGGGTTTGAGCAAGCCTTCAAGTTGACTCTCTCCAGCAGCATTCCGTGCCTAGCTACTGGCCTCAGTCCTGCACCAATTCACTCAATGAGTCTGCTGGCCCTGGGAGCATGCCGAATTTGTGTCCTAGCCGACTGATCAATACACTGTAGTCGTTGATGAATTCTCTAACCGGAGGTGGAGATTGTGGGCTCCACCTCTGCAAGTGCAGTAATGCCTAAACAAGAAAAACATTTTAATCCATGGTCTACCCACCTCACTAAACACAGAAAGACAATGGTCCCACGTTTCAGGGCAGCAAAGTCTGCATATTCCTGGAAGCCCTTAAATTTATCACTGGAAGAACATTTTATGCGTGCCCCTAATAACTGGCTAGGAATAGCTGTACCAACTAGTGACCCCGGAACGAGCAATATTCTGTCCCTGAGAGAATATTGGCCAACGCCCAATTCTTGGACTTAATGTGGCTGGCAAGCCTTCTCTTGCGTTGAATTCCATGCACATCAATCCCTCCCATCCCTTGATGGACTCCACTTGAATTCCAAGGGCAGCTGCAAAGAGCACAACCAGGCAGCAAGAGATTTGATGATGCAGGTTATTGACTCCATGATCTTGAAGAACTAAAAACGCATGTGAAATTCTGCATGCCTTTTGATTCTAAGCCGTTCACTGTCTCAGCCCGAGGAGGCAGCATTATCGCTGCTTCCAGGGGCTCCTCAGTGATCACAAGGAACTCCTGAAACTTCAATCATTCTGCAGAAACCACCCGCCACAGTGCCCAGAAGGGTTTTTGCAGAGTAGCTGAGAAGACTATCTGTTGTGAGTGAACCTAAATTAGAAATGACAGAGGGATCATGTTCCCTGTGCCATACCCCTGCTCCTGGAAATCTAGGTCGATCCCAGGTTCCTGAAGAAGCGCCGAGGACCAGGTTACCCGACCAGAGCATAAAGACAAATGCCAGAAAAGTTCAAAGACTTTATCATGGAGTAACTAATAGTAATTGTGAAGCTGAATGGGCATTAATACGAAAAACTTTGATTGTGATCAGGGTATGCCAACAAGGGAGATGTAGCGTAGGGCTGGCATAATCAAGATGTCGTGGACTGTGCCATGACCTGCATGAACACATCCAGGCATGCAGTGTCTGAGGAGCCCATCACCATGTTCATTAAAGAAGCCTTCCCAATCACAGGCGGGAAATGCCCCTGAGCATATTGGTAAATGGACGCCATTGATTTCAGCAAAGTGTGCTGCAGTCCTCATGCACTCTTGGGGCCCTATGCCAATCAACACACACTTTGAGCCACCCCCACCAAGCTCCGGTTCATGACCTTTGGGAATTGTTGACCTGTTCCAATCAGCAGTGGAAGAAAATTAATAACGTTTTTTCCCTGTTAGTTGAACAGGAAAAGGTACTCCTCACCAGAGAGCCTGGGAGAATCACCAAAAAACATACACTGGCCTTGCAAAGTCTTACAAATCCAAATAGTTTACATAGTCTAACTAAGAGAATTGCACTTGCCCCTTGGTGACGGGCGACAAAAGAAAATACCATGTGTTCTGTAAAATGGTGCATGACCCCATAAGCAGACTTCATATTTGGCGCAGTGCTGCCATATTGAGGCCAGACAGGTGCAGTGAAACGTTTATTTAGTTTTTTACTGCAAATAGTTTGTTTCCAGAAAATGTTAAAAAAAGTTTCAAACATCACCGTTCTGGCCATCCAGTTTGAAAACCATGGAAATCGTTCTTGGCCTTCATAGTCCCCTTGAATGTGCAAGTAGATTTTGTGAGCTCTAATACTATCGTGCAGAGAACAGATCTTGTTTTGCTTTGTGCTTGCGCCAACAAGGTCCATTATGCATTAAGCAAAAGTAGATGTCTGTTTTAAGTGCCAGGTCGCTGTTGAGGTCATAATTGAAACAGAACTGGAGCAGTTAACATTCCCTCACTTACGAAAACTAGCGCATACCTGTGCTTTTTCTTTTGCAACCTTAATCTTGCTTCAACTAGATTACTTTGACTTTGGGAGATATGTATGCTGATTTAGCACAGGCTTGTTCTAGTTAGTCAACTGCTTAGGTCTTTTTTCTGGGGTTGGGGGGAACCTATATAGATAAGTGCACTCTCGTTTGGCGAGCAGGATCTGGTGTCCTCTTTGCATGCAGAGAGCAAGAATGACTAAACCATTATGTTATAGGAAAAGCTTTTAGGGGATCTATTCTCTGATAACTTTGCCCCCTTTTAAAGCCATTGCACTTATTTTTTCAATGCATATTATTTGTTCACTCAGGTTTGATTTGGGAATGTTTGGTGCATATTGTTTTTGTCGGCTAGTCCCTAGATAGAGTGCATTACAGTAGTCAAGTTTCAACATGACTAATGCTCTGGCTATAGTAGTACAATTGTTGGTGGTTAGAAAAGGTCTGCATGCAGTGATTAGTTTGCACGTGTAAGCCATTGATGACGTTATTGCGTTTGTTTGTCTAGGGTTAGAGTGGCGTCTAAGTAAATGCCAAGAATTTTTACGTCTTTAGAGACTTTGATGGAATTGCCATCTATGATGCAGTCCAAGCTAAGGCCCAGTTTACTGAGTCTCTGATGTGATCCGAGGAGGAGTAGCTCTGTTTTATCAATGTTAAGACAGAGCCTATGTTGCGCCATCCAAGCACGAATGACAGGGTAAATGTCGTTGAGTGCTTTGGAATCGGCTTTGTGGTCGCCGGTGATGGGGATGAGTATTTGGGTGTCCTCTGCATAGTTAGTGTAGGTGACACCCAAATGGTCGAGGTCATCGAATAGAGGCTTCAATAACCTCGACCATTAGGGCTATTACTGATCCCTTTATAGTTGCCCTGTCAGAAGTTATTTCTAACAGGGATCTACCCCATCAGCCCACTTGGCAGGGGGGGTGGGGGTTGCTAGGGTTGGTGGGTCCGGTGGGTCCGGTGGAACAGTTCCATGACCTACACCTGGTCCCACCAACTATAGCGGGAGGCCCGTGGATGGCCTCTCTGAGTAGTCCCACCTCCTAGATGGCCTCTTTCCCATCTCACACCAGGGTACAAACAATTCTCTATCCCTTTCTCTACTTGATTCTATAAACCTTTCCCCCTAATTGTAGGATTTGTCAGTATCTCGGTAGGGTGCAAATACCTACATTGCTCCATTTTGGCCACAAGGCCCACGCTCCCCAGGTTGGGTGGTGCCTTCCCCTTGTGTGCCCATGCACACAGCCTGGGGATGGAGGAAGGGGGGGGCTGTTGTGGAGATTGGGCCCGTCCGGTTTGCCCTCCATGCAGGCCAACTGCCATCATGGCCCCTTGGCTGCCCGGACTGCTCCAGATGCACAGCCCAGGCCGACAGTTTCTTTTCTGTTTTTCTTTCTAAAATCCTTTCTCCCATGCCTAGCCTGGGAGCACTGTCTCTTTTTTTTATTTTCATGATGGGCTGGATGGATCAGTCCAGTATAACACATACACACACACAAACAAACTCTAAAGTGGGATTGATTTATACTCCCTGGTGTCTGCTTAATTATTTCGAGCTTTCCCATATTGGTCAAGTATGCAGCCCTGCTTAGCATGGCAGTGTCACCTGTCCCCATCCTTTATCCTTCCCCTGCATCCATCTTTGGGGTGAGTGAAACCGAGTGGGTCACTGACCCATTTTTCTGTTTGGATTTAAATATATTTGTTGATTTTTTTTACAGTGCCATGCATGCCATACTTCTCCCCTGCCTCTCCTTCCCTGCTTGCTGCCTGGTCCCGCCTCCCTCCTCCCTTCCCAAGCCAGATCGACGTTGATTGGGCAGCACAGCCCTCTTATATCATCCGTCTAGGGCAGCCCACTGCCCGTTGTAGCTTCTGCGGCGAAGGACCCGAGGCAAAGGATGGTGTCTGCAGAGACAACTCCAGACTGTGTTGCCCCGTGTTAGCCTGTGGGGCCTGCAGCCATCACCCAGCAGCCATCACCCAGCAGCCATCACCCAGCAGCCACTGACTAAGTGCGGTTACGGCCAGGTGGTGCAGCCATTACTGGTCCCCACTAACCTGTCTAACTCGAATCCTCCTTATTACCATTGTACTTAACCTAATTGTGTCAGATAGCCTAATTGTGACAAATGGCAGCATTCCACGTTTAACCTGATTGTGCCATATAACCACAAGGCGGCTCTGAGGCATTGTGGCATTGTTACAGTAGGCTTACTTAGTTACATGATACAAACATGACAGACTGTAGGATTTATTACTTAGATACAGGATAGCAAACCTGAACAGACTGTGGGCGTTCTGAGGAAAGTGGGAAGATACAGAAGAATACACCGTTACATTTCAAGGTGTGAGGCTATAATATTGCAAGGTTAAAGGTTCAAGGGGCATTAACTACAACTCACTTCACTTAGATGGACGACAAGATAGCTTAATTGTGCCAGATAGCCTGATTGTGCCATATAGCAGCATTTCACATATAGCCTAATTGTGCCAGTGAGATAGCAGCATTTCATATTTAACCAGATTGTCCCAGGTAGCCCGATTGTGCCAGATAGCATTTCACATTTAGCCTGATTGTGCCAGTTAACCTGATTGTGCCATATAGCAGCATTTCACATATAGCCTAATTGTGCCAGTTAACCTGATTGTACCAGTTAGCCTGATTGTGCCAGATAGCCTGATTGTGCCAGATAGCCTGATTGTGCCAGATAGCCTGATTGTGCGAGGTAGCAGCATTTCACATTCAGCCTGATTGTGCCCAATAGCCTGATTGTGCCCAATAGCATGATTGTGCCAAATAGCCTGATTGTGCCATATAGCAGCATTTCACATTCAGCCTGATTGTGCCCAATAGCCTGATTGTGCCAAATAGCCTGATTGTGCCATATAGCAGCATTTCACATTTAGCCTGATTGCCAGATAGCCCGATTGTGCCATATAGCAGCATTTCACATGTAGCCTAATTGTGCCAGTTAACCTGATTGTGCCAGATAGCCTGATTGTGCCATATAGCAGCATTTCACATATAGCCTAATTGTGCCAGATAGCATTTCACAGGTAGCCGAATCGTGCCCGGTAGCCTGACTGTGCCAGATAGCATTTCACATTTAGCCTGATTGTGCCAGATAGCCTGATTGTGCCACAGCAGCATTCCACATCTAGCCTGATTGTGCCAGATAACATAATTTCACAATTAGCCGGCCTGTGCCTGATTGTGCCAGATGGCCCAATTGTGCCAGATAGCTGCATTTCACATTTAGCCTGATTGTGCTGGATAGCCTAATTGTTCCTGATAGCCTAATTGTAACTAGATAGCCTGATTGTGCCAGATAGCAGTAATTCACATTTAGCGAGATTATGCCAACTAGTCTGACCATGCCAGGTAGCCTGATTGTGCTGTGAAGCATTTCACATTTATCCTAATTGTGCCAGATAGCATTTCACATTTAGCCTGATTGTACCAGATAGCAGCATTCCACATCTAGCCCGATTGTGCCAGAGGCCTAATTGGGCCAGGTAACCTGATTGTACCAGATAGCCTACTTATTTGCCGTATAGAAGCACTTCACATTTAGCATGATTTTTGCCAAATTGCAGCGTCTCACATTTAGCCTGATTTTGCCAGATAACCTGTCTGCGCCCAATAGCAGCATTTTACATTTATCCTGATTGTACCAGATAGCCTAACTGTGCTAGATAGACGGATTGTGTAAGATTAACTGACTGATTCAAGATACTAACACTGAACATTAAGCCTGACTCTGCCATACAGCACCTCACATTTTAGCCTAACTGTGCCAGATAACCTAATCTTGCCAGGCAAGCCTATTTTGCAAGATGACCAGATTGGGCCTGATAACAGTACTTCACTTTGACCTGACTGTGCCAAATAGCCCAATTGTGGAACAATTGTTACTACCATGCACACCTGATTCACATTTGAATTTTAGTTGTCCAAAAATAGAACTCTAAGTAATTAATTTGAAAGGTAAGTATAATTTGAGGTGCAGGGGAGAAGTGCTCAGCCTTGGTATGTAGGCTGGTCAAAT
Source organism: Ambystoma mexicanum (assembly GCF_040938575.1). Taxonomy (NCBI): domain Eukaryota; kingdom Metazoa; phylum Chordata; class Amphibia; order Caudata; family Ambystomatidae; genus Ambystoma; species Ambystoma mexicanum. The sequence goes on from NC_090921.1 coordinate 356,314,218, forward strand.
ATACATACATAAGACAAGTGGTTTCCTAATTAAGGAAACCCGCGTCCCCTGCACACTATCAACAAAGGCTGAGGCCTATATGTAATTTTAAGGTACCAAAAGTAACCTTTTAATTTTCACAAGAGGCAATTCTAAGTTTTAGTGATTTTGTTTTCCTTGCAATGGCAGGAAATTTTTCTGAGATGACCAAATTAATGTTTCACAATTCATCTGTTTACCAAAAACGGTAATTTATTCAATTTTTGAACAAAAAACATTCAATATATGATCTGGCCTGACGCGTTTCGAGTATTACTTTCACTCTTCATCAGGGGCAAAGTGTTCTGTTTTCTTTATACAAAATTAATCTCTAGAGAGAAAATAGATTAATGATCCATTATTAATAATTAATTCCAATACAAATTATTGTTCATTTGTGCATATAAGGCAAAACAAAACTCTTTACTAAGGAAAAAACACATATAGTAATGGTATTATGTACATCATTGCTGCATTCTTTAAACTCAAGATCAGTAATCATTGCTTGATGGAGAAAAAGGCATTGTAGCTATTGACTAATGCTAGATGCCTACATAGGTGAATGACAAACATATCTTTTCATGGATAGAACATGTTAGGGTAAATGATCTGACAAGCTCAGTGGTTCCTATTATTAGCAAATCTTCTGTGATGGCTGTAATGGTACTTACTTATAAAGACGTAACGAAAAAGTGGTTTCCAGGGGTGGGAAACTCCACTTCAAACTGGATAGCAGTGTTGTGGAGGGTCCTAGTTCTTCCTAAACCTATGATGGATAATGGGATTAAAGTAGTGCATTGTTTTGGCCGGGATAAGAAGGACTACTGAGTGATCATACACTTACTTGTAAAAGTTATTAATGGCTCCACAGACGGGCATCTATTGCATCTCAGTACTAAATTAATAGGGATGGTAGGATGTCCCGTTCTAAAGGTGAAAAAAACAAATATATGATCACCAGGGGAAGGTGAACATATGCTCTAAAGACTAAAGGGCTCAATATGACAGAACAGAGACTAAGCGGCTTAGCGGCTGTACTTTCGACACAACTTTCGTCCACAACTTCATAGAAGCCATCACCAACATAGCCATCCGACACGAACATCTGATAATCCTCGGGGACGTCAACATCTGTTTTGAAGAAGAAAACACAAACTCACAAAAATTGCTAATCGAACAACTAAAAGCCATGAAACGGCGACAATTGGTCAAAGGAGCAACACACACAGCGGGAGACACACTTGATGCAATCTTCGCCAGCTAAAATCTTATCTCCACAGCACCACCAATACAGATACTCTGGAGCGACCACCTCATCATCCTTTTTATGATCATGCTACGAACTAAACCTGCCAAGCAGCAAACAAACTGGAAAGCTGACAAAGCGAGAAACTTAATAGAAAAACTTGAACTCACAAAACCAGCTACCACTAACCTGGATGAAGCGGACCTTGATGGAAAAACGGAGCTTCTTCAGAAATGGATCGCTGAAAAAATTGACGGCATCTCCCTTGGAAAACCTTTCACCCCATCACGAAAGAGAGCAATGGCAAAATTGTTTAACCCAATGCTCAGCACCATGAAAAAGAAGAAAAAGAAACAAACTGTAATGGAGGAAAGACTAAAAAAGAGAGCACAATTCCAACGACAGATCCGATCTTACAAAAAAGAAATTCAAAAAGCCAAAAAGAAACCCTACAACAGCAGAATCGCCAAAGCCGCACACACCCAACACCATAAAGGAAATGAGGAACCCACTGGGGTGCAACAACGCCCTGATACCTTCCCCAAAAACTATGCAACGAACTAGCAGACCACTTTAAAAAAAATCATGGACATACATCAAATTATACAAAACGGACCGGTCAACCCAAACCCACAACCAAACACGGAACCACAGTATAAACTCCAAAGCTTCCCACAAATACCAGTAGAGACATTCATCAAGCTGGTAAGACATAGCAATAAAAGGGATCCCCCATGGAGCCCTTCCTGCCAGACATTTACAAATCCATCCTCCCACAGGGCGCACCACTGGAACACTACAAAACCTTTTTAACCTGTCACTCGCAACAGGGGACTTACCACGATAATTCAAATCGGCGCACATCAAACCACTCCTCAAGGACACGGGAGGAGATGTGAAAGACCTCCAACTACAGATCGATTTCAAACATTCCCTACCCAGCAAAACTACTAGAAACCTACATCTACAAACGAACACAAGGACACACAGAAAAGCACCAGGTGCAAGTCGGCTTTAGACCCATGAGGGGGAACAGAAAAAGCACTCCGATCTGGGATGACCTAAAGACAAATGCAGTCTCTGGCACAAACTATCCTAATTCTATTCAACCTCTTTGCAGCATTCGACACAGTCAACCATGATATCCTCATCAAGAGATTAGAAGTAATAGGAATAAAAGACTTAGTTTCTGTTCTATTTACCAGGAATGATTTTATCCAGACTAGGGCTGTCTGGACAAAACCCTTCAAATCAGCTCCACAGGACACCGACTGTGGAGTACCACAAGGACCCTCCCTATGCTCACTGTTCTTCAACATCTACCTGGCTCCGCTAATCAAGATCATAAAAAAACACAACCTTACGTGCTAAAACCAAGCAGACAACTCACAAATAGCCTATAAAATCGAAGGGAGGGGGCCACCTTCTAGGAACAAAGGGAGACGATGCTAGACCGAGCACTCTTATGACCAAAAACAACTTATTAGCAATCTCAACCCTGGCTGGGGGTGGCCCTCACCTCCTGTCCCTCCCATGGACCACTAGACCGCCTCAGAGATGGGCTGCTGTGCAGAACTGGGCGAATGAACTGCAGGGGAGTGCTCCATGGGACAGCAAGGCCAAAGAAAGAAACACAAGACAGACCCCCAAAAGAATGAGAACCCCGCTAGCGCAACCGCTTGGCACATGCCTCTCATGCTAAAGAAACCCTCTCCTGAACTGCAACAACAAAACAAACCACACATCGTACAACAGCACATGGGAGCCCATGCTCAGCGAACGGTGCTAACTGAACTGACACTGCCAACAGAACTCCTCAAATCTTGCTCTACCTTTTATCCCGCTACACCCTACTAACTGCTCCTACCCTCTTGACTTTCAGGACCGCCAGCGCGCCAGGGGACCAGTCTGGCGGTGATAGTGCGTGGTATACATATCCTTAACATAACATAACATTTAACCTGATTGTGCCAGACAACCTTATTGCGCCAGATATCCTGACTGTGCCAGATAACAATATTTCACATTTAGCCTGACTGTGCTAGATAGCTTAATTGTGCCAAATAGCGGGATTTCGCATTTAACCTGATTGTGCCTGAAAGACTGATTGTGCCAGATCAATCAGATCAAGATAACTATTAGTGAGCAATATCTCACAACTAGGTATACTATACTCTGTGCTAGCTAGTCCAGACAAAATTGCATATTATGAGCCAGCACCACAATTAGACAGAATTGTGAGGATTAGCATTAAGTCATGTCTAGACAGAACTGTAATACTAGCTTGTGTCATATCTTGACAGAAGTGAAGATTAGCTTGTGTCCTATATAGACAGAGATGTAATACTAGCTTGCATCATATCTAGACAGAATTGAGACTGTCAGCTTGCATCACATCTAGACAGATTTTTGAATGTCCGCTTGCACCACATATAGACAAAATTGTGAAGCTTGGCCTCTGTCGCATCTAGAGAACTGCAATACTAGCTCACGTTGCATCTTGATAGAATTGTAAAGATTAGCGATTAGCACGCATCAAATCCAGACAGAATTGTGAATATTAGCATTGCATCATATCTAGTCGGAATTGTAATACTAGCTCACGTCACATCCAGATAGAATTGTAAAGATTAGCATTGCGCCACATCTAGACAAGATTGTGAAGATTGGCATGCGTTGCTTCTAAATGGTGATGCCACTAACCAACCCCAATAAACAATCTCGCCCCTCAGCATACACCTCTCACACTCTACACATACACAACCACACCTCCAAAGCACTACAAACCGCACGCACTTCACTACATCGCAACAGCAAACCGTAACACACAGCCTCGCACAACACCACATGACGGCTACCAACCGAAAAGCAGACCTAAGCTCAGCGAACAGTGTTAACCGAACTGAGGCTGCCGATAGCACATCACAGCTCTCTTGCTCTATTCCCTACTCAACCTACTAACCCATCCTCTTTCCTTTTCAGATCCGCCAGAGCGCCAGGCGACCACTATGGTGGTGTTAGTGCACGGTATAAATATCCTTTTACCTAACACAAAATCCTTTTCCTTAAAAACCTCAATGTGTCGCTTTTCCTGCTCTTAACCACATCACCTCCTATCCTTTGTCTGTTCTAATCTTCCTTGCTTCTTCTGAAAGCATTGGAACTTCTTTCTCCTCCTCCGCTTTGGAACTTTGTAAGGCGCTGTGAGGGTGGGTAAATCAATACCTTGGTGTTTCTCTCAGGCGCTGCTCCTTCGACGTCCAGTCTGTGCCAAAAGAATGGATTCATGTAGTGTGATTTTCTTTTTCTCATCGCACGTCCTCCCACTAGATGGCAGTGCAGCACCTTTTAAAGACGCATTGCATTTGTCAGCCGGTACACCCCGTTTCGGCGCGGCCAGTTGGCCGCAGCGGCCAGTTCGCCGCGCCCATTTCGGCGCGGGAGTCTTTCTGGCGCCGCCGATTTGGCGCGAGGGACGTTTGGACGTGGCTGACATTGCAGCCACATCTAAACTCCCTCACGCAAAATTTAAAAGCATAATTCTTTTCAAATGCAGCACGTTGAAAGGAACTGTGCCTGACAACGTGTTGCATTTGAAAATAATTTGGGGTCAAGTGACTGGCGTGAAGTGTAGTATTTTTTTTTTATTGTGAACTGCCCAAATGCTTTATTATTTTTTTTTTTATTAGACTGTTCAATTATGCGAGTTAAATATGCAACTTTTGCTGCCCCAGGCACAAGGCCAGTTTGGTCATGTGGTTAAGTTCCAAGCCTCACAATCTTGCAGGCCATGGTTCGTGGCTGGGCTTTAATTTTATTCTATTTGAACAAAAAAATAATGTGATATTTTTCAAATATAATAAAATTAAAAGCTTTAGCCCAGCCACGAACCATGGCCTGCAAGATTGTGAGGCTTGGAACTTATCCACAAGACCAAACTGGCCTTCTGCCTGGGGCTGCAAAAGTTACATATTTAACCCCCATGATTGAACAGTCTAATAAAAAAATAATAATAATAAAGCATTTGGGCAATTCAGAATAAAAAAGAACCCTCTGCCCACTACCTCCCCTCTCCTCCCACCACCTGCCCACTACCGCCTCCCACCACCTGCCAGCTACCACCTCGCTCCTCCACCCCTTGCCCACTACCACCTCCCAGCTACCACCTCGAAGGTAGTTGCGTTAAGTTCTCTACCCCAGAGTCTTGCAGGCCATGGTTTGTGGATAAACGGAACCTTTCGTTAATTCCCCCATTTAAATAAAAATAATGTGATATTTTGCAAATAGAATACAATTAAAAGCTTTAGCCCAGCCACGAACCATGGCCTGCAAGATTGTGAGGCTTTGAACTTAACCACAAGACCAAACTGGCCTTGTGCCTGGGCAGCAAAAGTTTTATATTTAAGTTCCATGATTGAACAATTGATAAAGCAAAAAAAAATAACAGTATTCGGGCAATTCACAATAAAAAATATTCTAAAGCATGTGCTTTAAAATAAATACTGTAAAAAAAAATACTGTAACCCCCACCCCACGCCAAAACATCCCCGCGGCCAAACGTCGCAGCGCCGAATTGGGTGCGCCAAAATGTGTGCGCCCAATTGGCTCCCGCACCGAATCAGTCGCGGCGAATCGGCCCGCGCCGAACTGGCCACGCCTAATCGTCCTGCTCCGTTGTCAGCGGTTCTGCTCAGGTTTACTTCGAATCGTACGTAACATGATGTACGTTTTGTTGGAAGTGGTGTCTGAGCAAGGTGCAGGTATCTAAAATCAGGCTGGGATTGGCCTACAGCTAAAAGTATTCAGTGCACGACCAGCATGTCCCTGCAAAACGGTATAGGATACTCTCAAACATACCACGCATTTAAGCGTTTCACTAAAGGTCGGTCACTTCCTGCACAACCTGTGACCTCCCTCCTCCCCCATCCAGCTAGAAAAGCAAGTACATGAGCATTTCCACCCTCATCCATCAGCAACATTATGATCTGTAGATCCCTTTTAAGCACCAGGGCATGTCGCCAGGAATATCTCGCCCCCTGCATTGACCGTAAGTGTGCATTATAGTTGGGCCTGAAATAAAATATGCCCATCTTATTAATGGTTATAAAGTACCCACTCCCGGTATGTTGGAAGCATATTGCAAGTCCAGTGCTGTGACCAAATAGCAAGTGTCTTGATAAGGCCAGTTAACTCTGATGTGGCTTACAATATCCTTTTTATGTACAGTACGGGGTATTTACTCCTTATATTGCATAGCGGCACTGTGTGCCTGCAATGCTAGTGTGGTTGACTGTTCTCTGACTAGCAAACATTTATGTCCTCCCAAATGTATGTTCTCAGGCAGTTTGCCGGGAACTGCAGCAATTAAACAAAATTATCAAAATTCAAAGCGCGCTCAGCACAGCGATGGGAAAAGCCTGAAAGGGGGCATAGGAGGACTTTTTTGTACTCCAATTTAATATTTCTGCTTCTCCATGTTTAAGATGAGTAGTGGGAGGGTCTGGCCAAGTGGGTGCAGTCTGGCAAATAGGGCCCAGTAAATTGTGGTGGTTACATGCACTTTGTTGGGTCTATAATGGCACAGAGTCTAAATACACCACTACCTTGAGTACTACTCAGTCTGTAAGAAAAAGAAGGAATTACCATTTGCAACTGTGGGGCCACTTTTTCATTGGCGCCTGGGCCAGTTTTGTACCCCAGTGCGACCCGCTGGGATTGCTTCTGCTAGTCCAGTGGTTTGCCAGGGCCAGAGTGCATAACTGCCCAAGCCCAGGTTGCACAGCAAGTGAGTGTGAGATCCTATCGGACAGTTTTTAGACCTAGTGGGCCTCTCTGCCCCCGCCACGCCTTCCTCCCAACCAAAAAGCTGCATGTTAGTCCAGGGCTGTCTTTGTGGTCTAGGAATTTAGTCCTGGATTTATAATTAAGGTTCGAGGTTTTATGGTATTTATTTTTCTGCCATTTCCATCTGTATTTATCCAGATTTATTTTTTGTCATATAAAAAGATAATTCGCAACCACTATTTTTCTGCATTTATTCTAATTAAAAAATACATTTATTAAAGCGCACCTGCAGCCATATAGGAAAGAAATGCTAGCTCAATTTTTTTTCCATAACAACAAACGGTTGCTACTGTGACTGCTGCTGCCTTAAGATATGTGCTGTCAGCAATTTAGAGAACTTAAATGCTATTTTTATACAACTTTTACACTCTCAATGCTGCCAAGCTGTAACGCGATTGGCTTGCGATGTATGAGTGATATCCTGGAGAACCAGACAAAAAGACCCGTATTTATGTGTAAACAATCAGTCAAAACGGAAAACTTGAAGCCTTATTTATAATGCAGGCCAAATATTTGGAACTGTAAAGTGAAATCTGGGACTGGACTAACCTCTCTCAAATGCACAAATCCTGCACTACAACCCCAAGTTCAGCATTGAACATTTTAAGTTTCATTCACTTAAATGTCTACTAATAGTAGTCCACTAATAGTCTGAAGAGAGCACATTATTACAAACTGTAATCCATTAGCTCCTGTTTTATGGACATTGTAAATGAAGGGCACGCTCAGATGTTCAGGTCACGAAAACGTCTGCATAATCTTTTCCTTACCCCGTTGCTCCGTGTAGCAAAAGCCAGTAACCTCTCTTCAGACATTGAAAAACATAAATCTGCTTCATCCATTTTAATTTATTAGCACAGTCCTCCTTATTTGCTACTGGAAATGCAATCTAGCTGAGAAATACGTCTTATTAGGATACTTTTGCAGTGATTGAAATAATGGCCAGGTGCGGTTTCAAATTTGCAAGTTACCCCTTAGCACTGTATGGGGCGGGTCATTTGGTTAGGAGGTGATCCAGTCATGTTCGCATAGGAGTAGTACTTTTGTCAAATGTCGGCAATATCTGCCAAATGGCGCGAGTTTCTGGACATATAGGCATTCGATGAGAATAGTGGAGTAGATGTCAATATCTAGAAAATGGCATCCCTACCATGTGATGGACATAGCTGTCTAATGTAGTGAGTATTTGCCAGATGTTATTATGTGTCCAATTGTCAACATTCCGTGCAAATGGCGAGTTGCTGCCATCCGATGGCAAAAGCTGGCAATTTGTAGCAGTAACTAAAAATGATGGGAGCATCTTGCGGCATGATGGAAATAAATATCTAGAATATGATGCGAGCATGAACATATGACGAAACCTGGCAAATGGTGATCTGGGCATGTGCTCGTAACACCTGACAAATCTAGTGGCTATCAGGGCATGTGACGTCCATACATAGTAATTCTGAAAATATTGGTATTTCCCACTACAAAACCTGTTTTTGTTAATGCGTGTTTTCTACATGTCTTTTTTTTTTTTTGTTGCAGGAAATATCTCGCACATGGAATAATTCCTTCCAGATACATGGGTCATAATCGAACAGTGACCTTAAGCATGATCCCACAGTCTTCTACTGGAATCGGTTCTAGCACATGAACCATTTTTTTCCTAACTCTCTGGCCCTTTTGCATCAATGTGTTTATCATTCGTTTCATCTGTGCCCCAGTAACGGTCATAGGCCGTTCCTGTGACTCCCCGTCACGAGGACTCCTGTTTTCGAGTCACGGGCTTTCATTCAGTAAATCAATAGATTGAGAGAGCTATAGTCTTGATGGTTTCAATTGCATTAATGTACCAGCAAATAATGATTTGTAAAAAAAGCTCAGCGGTGTCCTGATGAGCCACTCATTTGGTTGCCCTAAAACCGCAAACGCACATGAAAATTGACCTCGTCACCTGCTACAAGATGGTACCTGTTCTGCTCTTCGATTCTGAGCAGCACAGGGAGAAGGATGCATTATTTCGGTCTCCACCCCTGCCACTTCAGGCCCTCATCTCCTTCCTCCATGCTTATTCTATTGGCTTTGTGTAAGCCAATAACAAACGCTTCATTCTGGCATCCAAGTGTCTCTGGAGAAGTTACCAAACCTTGTCCCAGGTGGTGGGACTCTGAGGATGCTTCCTTTCACAATGGGATGCTACATTTTGGAGGTATGACCAACAGATAATGTAATCCTTTGACATGGGCGTCAGTGAATATGGATAGGACAGGCTTCAGTGTTCTGTAGCTGCCCCTCACTTCCCTGATGCTTGTTTATGATTATTTTAAACAAGTGTTCCAGCAATGCCCCCTCCCACCTGCACACCGAACAGTCGTCTGTTTGCCCGCTGCTAGAAAGGACTGTACCCTAGACTTGTAACCTGGGCAGGGAGAGAGAAGCTGCATGGGTCCGCTGGCTTGCTTTTGGGGTTGTGGAAACAGGAACTCTTGCAAGCCTGCAGTGTACTTTGCAGGAGTCCTCTGCATACAACTCTCCTTCCATAAATAATTTGACGTGCTGCTGGGTACCTGCATGAATTAAACTTTGCAGCAGGATGCAAGCTTGGTATTATCTGATGGGTTGACATGAGTTGCTGCACGGATGGATAAAGTTGTCCCTGGCTGGTTTTATCAAGCACCATCAGCTTGTTCTGCACGCTGTGTCACTATGGTGAGATAGAGGGGCAATGTTGGTTCCCTCGCCACGGTCCTGCACACGCTCCATTGGATTTCTATCGAAGCAATGCCATTTTTCTGCAAACGCCCTGTCCATCTCCTAGAGGCTATCATTTCTGGTCAGCCGGCCTATCCTGTTCAATGACGTTTGACGTCTCAAGTATCCGAATATTGTGTAATCCTTTATTATTTTTTTTTCCTGTCCAATCCCACTCTTCACAAACGACAGGTCTTATTTTAGGAGCTCTTATGACAGAGATTATCATGAAATCACATTTTTCTATATTCTGTGTAACTGAATACCCTTCAGGCACACCAGCAGGGTTGTACGTCATTTCCGATTATTAACCTTTTTCGGTGCTTCTGCTACTGTGACGTAATGGTAGCGATTATGGAATCCATAATGTACTGCTCTGACGTAGCCGGAAAATACAGCGCTTTTTCGGACACATTTTATTTCTTTTTCAGTTTGTGGTGCTGTTGGGTGAGGAAACTTGGGGCTTCATTACGAGTTTGGTGGTGTGGTAAATAATTTATGGAATTGCTGTCAGAATTTAAAGACCTGGCAAATTCCGACCTAGGTAGAAATGTGCAGGAAAAAACCTCCAACCCTTTGGAAGTTTTTCCTCCATGCTACCACCAATAAAGGGAGGATCTACCATGGGCAGAATGACTGCCTGTGGTAAATGGTGCAAACCCCTAACTAATCTACCTTCTGACCCCCTCCAAACCCCCCCCTGTGGACGTGCATATAGGGAACAATGCTGCCATTCCAGCAATCCTAATACTGTCACTTTACTGCAATTACCATGGGTGGAAACAGTAAATGCGTTTGGTGTCATTTCAATGTGAAATACCACTAAACCTCTGAGGGCTTGATAGCTTTTATTTTCCCATATGCGTCCACTCTACCTCTCCTACAATGCTGGCCCTTAAGGGACCGCACAGCTGGCAGAAAAGGGATACCGGGGGCTCTACACGGCATATAGATAGAGCTAGGTGGTAGCTTGCAACTACGTGGAGTATTCCACATCTGATTGACACACATGTGGAATACTTTGCTCTCGCGATCTATCATTTGTTGTATAACATTGATAGCCGCCCATCAATAATCCTAGACGTTTTGGCGAGTTATTGATTTATGCCGCATAAAGGTGTGTTCAAGGTTGCATGTTCTGACCTAGTTTGTGTTGTACAAATATCTGAATAAAAAAGTAGAATGTTTTTACACTGCTTCATGGTGGATTCCCACTGCTCCAAGCGTAGCTATGCCGTCATTCTGCATGATAATCCCCACTAGACCAGCGCACCTCCCTTGTCGTACTCCTTGCTTGAGGTCTCCTTCCTGCTGTGTCTTGAACATGATTGAACCCACAGGAAAAGCCATCACAAGTGGACTTCTCCCGTGCGATGTGTGGGTTGATGGCCATGTCTTCCTAGATAAGCAGGGTCTAGCATGGTGTGGGTTTGGGGGATGGTTTGAGGTACTGGAGTGTCGTTGTTCCCTTTCCTTTCACGAGCCAGTGGTTAGGAAGTTATTGAAAGTGTTGTGGAGCTTGGCTAGCTGAATGCCGGAGGCCTCGCTTAATCCTCCCAAGACATTGATAGTCCTCTCTGCTGAAGGTTGATGAATGCAACCATTGAGCGTTGAGCCCACAGGCTGTGTCCTGGACTGTTAATGGACCCGGCTTTCCTTTTACTGTACAATCAACGTGTCTGCCTTTCAAGGAGCGTGCTGTCTCCCTAAATTCAAACACTGGTCATGTACTTTTTCTATTGTACTTTTTTTTAAATTTTTTTTTTTTTATTTTTTTATTCTGTAAACGCACCATCCACCACCCCCCACACAGCGAACAAATGAACCCTGTCTAAATGCAAGATGTTCGTAGAGGCTCTTAACTGCGCAACGAGCTTTAGTAGAGTGCGTTTAATGCCTTGTTGATCTGCCCCCACCAGCACAGAAGTTGTCAGAACGAGGAGCCACTGACTGCCCTTAAACACGGCAATGGGGTCTGATTTAGGGACCCCATGAAACTCGTGCAGATGTAAACGGGAGCACAAACCAACCCTCTGCATCCTTTCTGCCCCAGCTCTGGCAAAATGCCGTTGCTCAATTTTAATTGCAGCTTTTTCAGGTGGTTTAAAATTACCTATTGAGACTGTTGTTACTTTATTGGTCTCCGCTCTCTGTTTTCGGTTTTAGCTTTCCTGCTTCAGCATTGCGGTGAAGTAGCTGAGAACAAATAGAAATACTGGCATGTAGCTTTAATGACACTGTATACTTTATTTGTATACAGATTATCACAAAAGAACATACAATAGATAAGAAATCAGATCTGAGAGGAAGCAGCAAGCTTCTTACAATGAGGCACATTCTGACAAGATTGTAGAGGGCAGTAAGTGGAAGAGTCAACGGGGACAATACATGAGGACATACATAGATTGAGGACAACAACCATTGGACATGTCTAAGTTCAGGTGGTACGGCCAGCTTTACGCTGGAAGTGACCATGATGAGTGAAGCGCCAGAGTGGAGACAGAGGAAGTGAGGGACTGAGGCAAGTTGGAGGCGGAGGAAAAATGTTAGCTAGCAGGCGGATGAGAGGTAGTTTGGTTATGAACAAATCTGTGTGGACTGTTTCTCAGATGTCTGGAGGAAGATAATTCATGGAAGTGGAACAAGAAGAGGGAAGTCTCAGAAGTGAGAGGAAGCACAGGGAGGGCGGAGATTACAAGAAGGCTTGTAACGTTGGATAGAGGAGGATAGATACAGTGGTGCCCTACCATTTAAAGATAATTGAACCAGGAGAAGACATTTAAATCTGGCCCTGTTGTGCATCGTCAGCCATGCAGCCTGGTGATGATACGAGGAAGTAGATGTGAAGTGAGGGAGTTAAGAGTCCTGGTAGAGAAGTTAATATTCTTGTCGAGAGGATCGAAAGCCTGGTTAAGGAGACCAAAAAGGATGCTTGCACACTAGCCCACTTCAGAGAAGCCGAGTGGTTCATAGATGCTTGGCGGTGTTGAAAGGAAGGAGGTGCCTGATTTTTTCCTAATATTTCGGAGGTTGAGGTAAGCTGCTGTTGCAGTTTTGGAGATGAAAGCAGAGTAGGTGTGATGGAGGTCATAGATGACGCCGATGTTTCTAGCTGAAAAAGAGTAGTGCAGAGTGTCGGGTGAGAACTGGATACGCAGAGTAAGAAATGAGGGGGCGCTTTTGGCAGGGAAGAAGAGCACCTCTGTTTTGGTAGAGTTTAACATCAGAGAGTACAAAGCCATTCAATATTTAATGTCAGAGAGACAGTTTGAAATGTTGATAGTGTTAAGCGGCTTCACTTCAACACTACAGTTAAGTCAATGCCTAGTCTGGGATGCTGAGGAAAACCCTTATTGATGTATTTTTATGTCCAGTTCAGTACTCTGGATGACAACCCTTGTACAACACCCCCCTCTTAGAATCCCCCTGACCCCACTGAGCCAAGAAGTAGGTTTGTTTTGCAAATTAAAAGGTTTATTTGAAAATTTAAACGATATATAAATATATCACACTTCTATAAATAAATTGATAATGGATATTACACTTGTGAATATGAGAAGTAATCAGCAAGAGGTAACTTATGAATAGGAACAGAATAATAAGGTGGGAAAGAATGCTTTATATGGTTCAAGGAAACGCAATGATGGATGAAATGCAGTACAGAAAATAACTTGATATGGCTTCACAAGAGATAATACGTTCACTTTTCCCCTGGTGGCAATTCACCCCCCCCCCCCTATATGCAATGCAAGGAGATGGAAGTAACACACACAGTCTTCAGGAATACAATCAAGTACAATACGGAATTCAGTTCCCCCCCCTAGCAAGCTTAGAGGAAACAGGTAGAAGTTTGAAACACAGGCCCAAAATGTGTTTAAATGTGATGGCAATGGATGGGAAAATGTGCTAACTGATTTTAATTCCCTCTAGACATTCAGGGTGAGCGAGAGATGCTTGTTGGTATTAGTTCAGGCTCACTTTAGCAATGCTCTATGAGTTATTACCAGGTTGCAAACGGATTTTTAACAAAGGAAAGAATGGAGCTGCTTTTTTGACAAGTGGAGAAATTGAGCCAAAATCGCAAATCGCGGTAATTTTCGCTAGTGCGTAAATCGCGATTGCGGAAAAAGTATAGGAAGTAGGCCAAACGGTTCCAGAGATACGGACGATTTAATAAAGGTAGATTTTCGGATTTAAAGTAAAACTCAAAATGACAGGTGACAGCTTGCAGCTGCTGAATTGACAGGTGACAGTTGTGCAGCTTTAGAAATGACTGATGACACGATTTCTAGGAGGCAGTTCTTCTTAGGTTAAAATAGCTTGAATTAGATTATTTTAACTAAGAGATTGGTTCTGCACAGTTCTGCTAGCTACTCACAATATAAATTTGAACTAGGCCTCGTCACGGATCTGGTCAACACATCCGGCGGCGGTTCTGTCTGCTCGGCGGGTCAATCAGGCACCGGTTCTGCTCACAGCGATCCGGATCTCTGGTTCTGCTCACAGCGGTCTGGGTCAGCTCTGCTCTGCTGGTCTAGCCTCTCTGGATACAGCGGCCTCTGGTTCTGGATACTGCTCTGCTTTCCGGTCCAGATCAAGTGGATTCTGGATGTAACACTGCTTTCTGGGTACTGGCAAAGGTTCTTGGCAAAGAATTCAGACAGCTCGCCCGGCTGTGGAATAGTGTGCAAATGATTTTAAGGATGCCGAGGCCTGCTGAGAAGAGTTCTCAGTTTGTGGGTTTAGGCCCTTGCTTTAAGTTCTGAAGTAAATTTCTGGTCTCTGAAGATTGATGGATGTGAAGTCTGGAGTCTCCCGGCAGAGCGTCCCGCAGAAAATTGAATTGAATGTCTCTACCTGTCCCAGCAGTCTCTTTTTATGTGTTTTGGAAGTGGGTGTGTGTGTGGCATAACTGAGCCTGCCCCTCTCTACTTGTCATTGGCCCAATTCTCCCCTCTCCCATGATTGGGGGAAGGAAATGGATTGTCATCATGATGAGGTCTGTTTATGGGTCAGAGGATCCTCCCCTGGTCAATTTGCCCACAAATCTATATTTGATTCAAATACATATTTCCCAGATACACAATTTGTTGAAATTACATGTACACATTATATATTCCTTATCCGCCTCCGATCTTCCTGGGGGTTTGCATTAAAAAATGACAACATTTTGTGCTTTTTGACTGGTTTACCAATATCGGACATTTACCAAAAATTACACACGTGTGCAAGGAGTATGGACATTAATTGATGAAGTGTCAGATTTTTAACATGCAGACATTTGGAGTGAGACCCTATTTTCCGCTAGCAACCCCCCAGAATACACCACAGGGTCCCAACGCCTCTTAAAACGTGCACAGAAAAATCACAAGAATAATGATATTACTTATATAATTTTGACCAGTCCGCACTATGAGTTATCTATCTTTTTAACTTATGCCCTGGTCAAAAAGGGGTGTGGCTTCCCACATCACATGGTGGAAGAACTGGTTTATCCACTTCCCCCCCAAGCTCAGCTGGCTCTCACAGGCACTTCTCCTCCCACATCTCCCAAGAGGAAGCCACTTTACGGCCCCCCCAATATAACATTTGCCTGAGTCCATTGTTCAGTTTCCTGCAGTCCCCAGGTAATTCAATCGGAGAGGTGTCACCTCCTTTTTGTGGGGGCAGCAGAATGCAGCCAGGCCTGGGAATACAGCTGTTGATCCAGTTTCAACTCCTGTCGGGGGTAGTTGTCAGGTAGGATCCAGTTTCATTAAGCCAGGTTTCAGCTAAATGTCACTTTTTGTTCCCAGTTTTCTACCTTCAAATCAAACTTACAATTTGTACATATACATTAAATAATTACTTCCTTCAAGTCATTTCAGAATATAGTTTTACATTGTATCCACCTCTTAGCAAGTCTTTCCTTGGTCTGGTTTGGGTTCCTCCGTTCAGTTTTACACGAGTCTGGTGGTTTTAAAACGCTGGCTTTCTGATAGTGGTGAGTACCGGTATTGCAACCATTTTTGGGATTAAGAAAATGAATTCCCCACAGTTCTGAGTTGCTTTTTCCCAATGGTTTCAGGCTACTGCGTGTGTAGCCCAATGGTGGTTTTAGGCAGTGCCCTCCTGCCCTCCTGTACTCACAACAAAGGCAAAAATGGGTGGCAGCCTATTCTTCATGTTTTCCCTGTGCACTCTCTGGGGAGTTCTGGCCATCATGATGTTTTCCATGCCAGTACTGCACAGTTTTATGGTAGGGCTTGGATGCATGGGTAAAAACATCCCACAAGCCCCCCCCCCCCCTCTTGCGATGGCCATTCTGTCCTTTCACTGATGGAACTCGCAAGATCTTGGATGTTCGCCTCCTCTTCTTCCAGTTCCATAGATGGCACAGTTCAGCATCTTTTCCTCCCTCCAGTCGATCAATCAGTTCCCCATGCTGGTCCTGATAGGAGGATTGGGTGGTAACCCGGGCCCCTCGGATCTTCGCTCCCGGTCCCCATGTCGCCTTCCGTGGTCAGTCTCCATGTTTTCTTTCTCCTAGGATGACAAAGGAAAGCGGCAATACCTATTCATAGACATTTCTCCCCCACTATTGATATAGTGGGGCAACGTATACATTTTATACTTTAATAGACATAGCATTCAATTTTTAAAAACAAGATATAATTCAGAGACAGTGGCTTACAAGCGTCATAATATTTTAGAGACTATATGGGATATTTTAGGGTTGGAATTGAACTACTCTGGAGCGGCCCCCTCTGGTATTGCAGAGGACTCCTCCAGTTGCTGCAGAGTGTGCCTGGGATGGCAACACTTCAGCTGATTAATATGGACCCACTTATCTTCCCCCTTCCACCAAATTACCTTTGGGGATGCGGATTTCGTAGGCAACAGGGGAGATCTTGTCTATAATTTCAAAGGGTCCCATCCATTTAGGCAAACATTTTCGCTGTTTGGCCTGGTTCCTTTGGAAATTGTATAGATGTACCCGGTCTCCCACATCATATTCCTTCCTGGTGGTTTTCAAATCATAGTGCGTTTTCATACTCTCAGCTGATCTTTCTAGATTCCGCTGAGCATAGGCAAAAGCATGTTGGAGGTGTTTACTTAAATGCCTCCACAACTCCTGAGTATGTGGAGAATTTATCAGTGTCTGCTCTTGGGTCCTGTAGAACAAATGCTGGGGAAGCACCATCTTGCGTCCAGTCATCAACTCAAATGGTGACATTTTAGTTGCAGATGAAGGGGTAGATCTGATGGCCATTAGGACCAGAGGTAGTTGGATATCCCAACTTGGCCCAGAATCTGCCACAAACTTTTTATGCTCACAATGGTTCGGTTGAATCTCTCCACTGCTCCAGAAGAAGCTGGCCGGTAAGCAATATGTAGCTTCCTTTTGACCCCCAGTATCTCCCACATCTCTGTCATTACTTCACTGGTGAAGTGGCTACCTCTGTCTGATTCAATCCTTTGAGGTAGACCAAAACGGGAAAAGATGTGGTTAATCATCAGGGCAGCTGCTGTTTCTGCCTTGCAGTTTGGGGCCGGGAGACATTCCACCCACTTGGTAAACAAGCATGTAACGGTCAACATGTACTTGTTTCCTCTAGACGAGCGAATTACAGGGCCTACAAAGTCGATTTGCAAATCTGACCATGTCGGTGTCATCCCCCTCTTTTGGAGAGGCGCACGGTGTGTGAGGGATGATGGCTGAAACTGTGCACACACAAGGCACCCCTTCAAGTATTGGTCGAGGTCCTGCCCCATGTGTGGCCAGTATGCAACCTCTCAAGATTGCCAGTGTTGTGTGAAACCCCCTATGACCGGCGGTGGCCGCATCATGGGCGTGACTTAACATCAGGCTTCGGAATGAGGTAGGAACCACCCACTAATCGTGGCCAGCTTTGGATTTCCTTACCAGCAAACCGTCTTGGATTCGGAACATTTTTGGACATTTCATCAACACTCTTAGGTCCTCTTTCCCAATGTAATCTGTATCCGTCAGGGGAAAGTTCTCAGGGTCCTCAAGGTGTTGGTAAAACTTACCAATAATTGGATCCCCTTTCTGAGCTGTAATTAAATCAGCATCAGGGGTCTCCTTACTCCATTGTGCAGTTGAACGATCATTGTGAGCATTTGTCTGGGACCTAGTGATGGCAGTGACCTGGATTTCCCCCAACAGGGACTCCATTTCTATTAGATCCCCTTGGATGGCCCCGGTTTTGGCCAGCTGATCAGCTAAGTAATTTCCAGTTTTGTCTGGTCCCTCTATTTTGGAATGACCCTTGATCTTTTTCCAGTAGATGGTCATCCCATTCGATGTGACCAGATCATCAATATTTTGGATTAACTTCCCATGTTTCAGGGGTTTGTTATTAGCACATAACATGCCTCTGGTTTTCCAGTTAACCAGGTGCTCCACGAACCCGTTCCGTACATAATCAGAATCTGTGATTATGACCAGTTCGTGGAGTTGATGTTGGACAGCAGTGAGGATGGCCTGATGCACAGCCATCAATTCTGCCACCTGACTACTTCGGGGACCAATTTTGTATCCAGCGGAGGGTTCTGGAAACTCCTTCACCCATGCATTCCCTACGCCGGCCACCAGTTCTTTCTCCCCGTTGTTTTCAACATGGTAAGAGCATCCATCCACATAGACAGTGGGCATTCCCTCACACTTAGGAAAATGTTGAATTCATTGCCAGAGTTGAGGTATCCGAAGGGAGTCCGGGTCCAGGTGTACTGCTGGCCCCCAAAGGTAAAAGGCAGTTTGTATTGGTCCTCCCTACTGACAGGCACGGTCCAGTATCCATTGGTCAGGTCTATTGCAGTGAATACTTGTGACCCTTGAATCTGGGCCAGCCCTTGGTCAATGTAGGGCAGAGGCCATCGGGAAGTATGGACCCATTTGTTGAGCTCCCTAAGGTCGGCGCAGAGTCTCCACTGGCCGTTTGGCTTCAATATTCCGGATTATTGAAGGTGCTGTGTACTGAACGGATTATTCCCCGGGACTCAAGGTTCTTAATTATTTCAGTAAGGGACTCCATGGATGCGAGAGGCAAACGATATTGCTTCACAAACACTGGTGTCATTCCAGGGTCCGTGGGAATTGTTGTGTGGATGTCGGTGCGACCACAGTCATATGAGTCTACCGCAAAGAGATCTTGGAAATCCAAGAAAACTTGTTTCAACTTTTACTTCTGTTCCAGAGTCACGCAGGCATCAGCTAGGTTGACCCTCTCTTCCACCATCTGCCTGAAGCCTGGAAAGACTTCTGGTTTGGCTATCTCAGCGGCCTCCTCCAGCTGGGTGGAGAAGTCCCTGGTCAGAGTGCTGATTTGGACTGGAGGCTTCAGGTGGGAAAGGCAGCCCTCATGGACCTGGAAAATCACCTTATCCTTCCTGAAGTCACAAGTCACATCTTCCTTACCATAAGGGCAAGAAGTGTACACCAGGAAGTTCCCCCCCCATGCCGGGTGAAAATCCTGTCTGGTGTTGTGTTGTCATCACTGTCACTGTCAAAACAGTCCTTGGAGATTGGTCCTAACAGTTCATTTCCTAAATCAATGGAGAAATGTCGGTCTTCAACCGCCATTCCAATAATGGTGTCTGCGGCTAGAGTAATACTCTTTAAGTCGCTGTTATCCACCTCTATTGGAATGGTGTCATGTTCTATGTTGACTAATGGAGTTGGGTTTACCCCCAACCCTTGCTGTTGGAGAGAAGCATTTAGATGTATGTAAGCATCAGGGTTTTTCAATTTTTGTCCTCTTAACTTTCACTTCCAGGAGGAATTGTCGGGTCCTTTCTGGGATGTTGACTTCCTCTTTAATCTGAATTTCAACTGCATAAGGTAGCAATTGAGCTGACCTAAATGCTTTTTCTGAATCATCAAAGCCCATGGGATTATCCGCTAATCGGGACCAAGCTTTGAAGTTTATTAGGTCCAAACTAATGGCGAAGCGATTGAGAATGTCACTGCCTAAGTAAAAGGCGGCAGTGACGTCTCGCACAACCCAACAATTATGGACTATGCTCTTGTTGCCAATGGAGATTTTGAGCATACACCTGCTTGGCAGGAGATGTTTGGAATTAGGTGCTTCCACCTAGCTGATGCCTGCGTGACTCTGGAACAGAAGTAAAAGTTGAAACAAGTTTTCTTGGATTTCCAAGATCTCTTTGCGGTAGACTCATATGACTGTGGTCGCACCGACATCCACACAATTCCCACGGACCCTGGAATGACACCAGTGTTTGTGAAGCAATATCGTTTGCCTCTCGCATCCATGGAGTCCCTTACTGAAATAATTAAGAACCTTGAGTCCCGGGGAATAATCCGTCCAGTACACAGCACCTTCAATAATCCGGAATATTGAAGCCAAACGGCCAGTGGAGACTCTGCGCCGACCTTAGGGAGCTCAACAAATGGGTCCATACTTCCCGATGGCCTCTGCCCTACATTGACCAAGGGCTGGCCCAGATTCAAGGGTCACAAGTATTCACTGCAATAGTGAATACTACTGCATTTCCCATTTGTCTATCCGTTTGAATGTGGGAATGGCTGGATCTTTTGGGAGTTGTCGGAACATGGCTTCGCTGATGAAGCTCTTACCGTTGTTCACACACACTCGAGCGAGAACAGAGTCCTTCCCATCATTTAACTGAACAGGGATGAACAACTGCTCTCCAATTTGCTGAATATCAGCCAGGCTCTGAGCTGATTTCACATCTTTCGGGACTATAGGAGTGGGAGTTTCTGATTGTGGATTAGTAAAGAATTTCAGAGTGTTTCCTTCCAGTGTGGAATACCACCTTAAACTGGAAGGAAGGTTGATTTTCAGAAATAGAGAGGACCCCCCATCAACAGTCTGTTGTCCTACTGCTATTACTGTCACATCTGGAATCTGGCTATTCTGGAAGTGAAATTCTACTTGGTCAGATTTTTGTTCAACCATGTGGCAGGTGCCGTTTAAACTAACATGGTTAACACTCTGTTTTAATTTTATTGGTCGGCTAGTCTGGTCCAGAGGACCTTGTTTACGCAATCTATTAGGGGTGACAACCTTCTCAGGAGGTCATTCCCTAGTACACAAGGGGTGCCCTCTGGAGTCACTACTATGACCGGGTGTTTCACCTTGTGTCGCCCAATTTTGATGTCCAAATCTGCAGTCCCCTCGACAGGAATTTGCCTTCCCGTCAAAGTTCTGCAGTTGTCCAGGAAGAGAGGTGAGAGGAATACGGTAATTCTCCCCCCTTCCTGCATTTAGTTTATCAAAGGCCCTTTTGGACAGAAGGGTAGCTTGGGATCCAGTGTCCACCAGTGCCGAAATTGTACCCTGCCCCTGTACTTGTACCGGGGCATAATATCTTCCCTCCTTCTCCTCAAGGGGGCACAGATAATGCACATTTTTGGACAACTGGTGGGCTAACTTTCTGGTTTTGGACATTGCTAGCGAAGAGATTTGGGCAGAATTCTGTGGAGAGCCTGGGTAATCTGAAAGAAAAAGTTGGCAACTGGAAATAGTTTTGGGTTCTGGGCCGCCCCCCCCCCCCCTTTTTGGAGGCAGTCCTCAGGATGGGTTTGACCCATGGGATTTTGGTATTGTCGGTTCTGGGATGAGATGATGGGCGGCGGTAGCTCAGTCTCCACATCTCCCCAGTCTGAATTGGCATCCCTTGGGACCCATTTTTCCTTGGGAGGAGTTCCCCCATCTCTGAAGGAGAAGCTCCTTTTCCCAGGATCTTCTGAGGATCGAATTGGAAGACCTGTACCTCCTCCACAAAGTGGGTCTGTTTGGGTCCTTTGTTTCTCCTACCCCCCCCCCCCCTCTGCTCCTTGGGAGGCAGGCTTTCAGGGGCAGGAGATTTTGTTTCCGGTTCCTGGTTTTCCAGGGGCTGTTTACAAGTTGGGGAGGAAGCTTCCTCCAAGGCTTTACAACCCCCTTCCCCTTGTGCCTCCTCCCTGGGAACCGGTGGGTTATCGGGGTGCTGCCCCCCGTCATTGTTCTGGAGCACCAGGTCCAGAGTTTGGGGCATTCTGCGGTGGCATGTTCATCTGAGGGTTCTGTTGAGCCCTCAGTATGTGACCCAGATCCCGTGCCATATTTTGGACCTGGCGCTCAAGTTAGGGAAATCCGCTCAGGTTGATACGGGGTTCTGTTTTCTCCCCTGGACTGATCCCGGGAAGGGTAGCTATCCCTTCTCTGGTAGTACCCCTGGTTGGGAAGATTTGGGTAACCCTCCACCCTTGGCCTCCCCTCTCCCGGATTAGGTTGTCTGGGCTCAGGGAATTGGCGAAAGAAGGATGGATGATTTTGGGGCTGGAAGTTGGGTGGATACCTGGGGAAAAATTTCTGCCCAGGGTTTGGTGAATTTCTGCCCTCCTGTGGGAAGTTAGGAAGGTAATTCCCTGGGTTAGGTGCTTGGCCGTATCCCCCCTCTTGGGCTGGAGGAGTCCACACATAACCCTGGATGGGTCGGTTTCCCTTGTAGCGGGGACTTACATAGTCAGGGGAGCGGGGGACCCCATTTGTGGGACTACCTCCTTGACTCCCTGTCTGTGACTGGCCCGAGGGCCTTCTGGTGTTAGTTATTTGGTGCAGGCAGGTTTTTAGGCCCCCCCCCCCATCTCCAAATCTGAAACGGGGCAACCTTTACCTCTGCCACCTTAGCAGCAGCAGGTGTGCTGTTGGTTTTGGGGTTTTTCTGCGCATTATTTTTATTTTCGATGGGCTTCTGCACCTCATAGATCCGGGTAGCCTGTTCAATGACCCAGTCTAAAGATCCTTTCTCATGAAAATCTCTCACGAGCTGGGTCATTATGTATTTGGGTAAGGCATGGAAAAACGTATTGATAAATTCTCTGCTATCCGTGCGCACCCTTCTGGTGGTCTGCGCAAAAGCACGCTTTAATTCTTGCACAAACTCTTGTGGGGCCTGATCCTCCCCACATTGCAAATTGTAGGCTGCCTTGCGCGCCTCTTGAGGATTTCTATGAACAGAAAAATGTTTCAAGATGGCCGCCCTATATGCGGACCATCTTGAATGGTTTTGGTCCTCCAGCCCTGCAAAGAAACTGGAGTATTCTGGGGAGAATGTCCATTTGACGTACTGGATGCAGCTACTGCTGTCCTTCAAATGGGAAGTCTCCATCATTTGCTCTTAGAGCTCCAAGTGTTCCCAAACAGAATACTTGGCGTTCTTATGATAAGGCGTGATGACACTCCTTATTGCCTTATTTGTTTCAATGGGTCCTTAAGCAAGGCCCTTTTTGCCTTAGTGGCCTTTTTGGTTCGGGTCACCCTGGTCCATTCATCCTGACTCCAAAGCACTGCTCCCAGAGGTGCCCGTCTGATCTTCCAGGTTTTCCCGGATTCTGCGAGCCTGGGAATAGCTGACAGAATGTGGGGACCTGGTCTCCTGTGCCCTGTGACGCTCAGAGGAGTCTTCAGATCCCTCCTTGCTACCAGGATTTGATGGGTACCCCCCGCCCCCCACTGACCTAACTGGGCAGAGGTTTTCAGGATGCCCTTAGTGGGCCTACTCTCCTGGGGTTACCCACTAAATTGCACTGTGCTTGGGTGCCCATACCCGGATGCCTGCCCCTCCATTCCTGGGAGGTACTGGCCTATGAGCCCCATACTTCTAGCTGGATAGTAATCTGCCATCCCTGTGGCCCTGGGCTCATGTGCGCGAGGGGACATGAGGGTGGCAGAGTCCAGAGACTGGGAGAGATGAAGGCCTCTGGTACTAGGGCTCCTGAGGTTATGCTCGGGAGTTTCTCTTTCCCAGCAAACCTCATCTCTATCCGTCCCTGTTGCAATGCAAGAGCCTGCGCTTTTAGTTCCTCAGTTAAGGCCTTACTAGACTCTATCAGTCTCTCCTGCATCGCTACCTGTTTCTGGAGCCTATCATTGTGCTGGCAGAGAGCCTAATTCTCTCTCTGTGCCTCCTGATTGGTCCTGGATTACTGGGCCAGTCTTTGCTGCAGGAGGGTTACCTCCTGAGCTGTGGTCCTATTGGCCTGCTCCTTTCTTGCCAGAGCATCCTCCACCCTCCTGGTGTGCTCTAACAAGTTCTGGTGTTCTTTTTGGAGGTCGCCCAGTCCCTGGAGGGCCAGGTGATTTTCTTCAATTTTCCTTTTTAAGTGGCAGACTTCCTGGCCTAAGGTATCCCTTTCCTGACTAAGAGCCTGCATCTGTACCGCCAGGTCGTCCCTTTGCCTTTGGAAGGCACCAGCTTTCTGGCGCTCCTGGTCAAACTCTGCCTGGGTATCCAGGTCTTTCAAAATCAGTTCATTGCTCTCTGCCTTCTCTTTATCTAGCTGGCTTTGCAGGGTGACTACCTGCTCAGCACATGCCCTATTGACGTCTAACTGTTGCTCCAGCTTTTTCTGGCTCTGCAGTAGGGAGTCTAAACCTTCTTGGTACTCCTTCTGCAAGGCCAGAAATCTGGTATCCTGGTCAGCCTTTTCCTGTTGCAGCACATCTATACCCTCCTTTATTTTAGTGATGTACTGTCTGCTGTCCTTTTCCGACACCTGGCTCCTGAGCAGCCTCTGCTCAGAAGAGTCCAGATCAGATTGGGCCTTCTCTAACGCCATCTGTTGCCTTTTTGCCAGATCTTGGCCTTCAGCACATTTGTCCTGCATGGCTCCCATATATAGGTACAAATATGCCGCTATCCTGGCAATCTTATTATGTTCATCTTTGGCTTTAGGGGCCATATAGAGTTCACTCAGGGCCACATGAGGGGAACCTGATCTCTCCATATATCTGACCCTGTTTCAGTGACCTGTTGCGCAATTGCCTGCAACCAGACCGTTTGGTCCTGATGAGTCCACTCACCTCTCACAAATAGCTTATGTAAGAAGTGCTCTCTGGCTATTTTGATGACTACCAGTGTCGTCATTCTGGAATTTGAGTTCCTTCCTGACTTACAGAAGTTTGTATTTTATTTTTGCAAAACAGACCGTTTCCTTAGAGCGTTCCTTTGAGGAGTGCTTTACAGCGTAACACAGCGTGGTGATCCGACCGGATGTATGTCTCCTGTCAGTTAGCACACTGTATTAATCTGCACAAGTGATAGATCTAACCCAGAATCTCCGGCTACGAGCCCCCACTTTGTTAAGCGGCTTCACTTCAACACTACAGCTAAGTCAATGCCTAGTCTGGGATGCTGAGGAAAACCCTTATTGATGTTTTTTTATGTCCAGTTCAGTACTCTGGATGACAACCCTTGTATAACACCCCCCTCTTAGAATCCCCCTGACCACACTGAGCCAAGAAGTAGATTTGTTTTGCAAATGAAAAGGTTTATTTGAAAATTTAAACTATATATATATATATATATATATATATATGTCACACTTCTATAAATAAATTGATAATGGATATTACACTTGTGAATATGAGAAGTAATCAGCAAGAGGTAACTTATGAATAGGAACAGAAGAGTAAGGTGGGAAAGAATGCTTTATATGGTTCAAGGAAACGCAATGATGGATGAAATGCAGTACAGAAAATAACTTGATATGGCTTCACAAGAGATGATACGTTCACTTTTCCCCTGGTGGCAATTCACCCCCCACCCCCCTATATGCAATGCAATGCAAGGAGATGGAGGAAGTAACACACACAGTCTTAAGGAATACAATCAAGTACAATACGGAATTCAGTCCCCCCCCCCCCCCTAGCAAGCTTAGAGGAAACAGATAGAAGTTTGAAACACAGGCCCAAAATGCAATGGATGGGAAAATGTGCTAACTGATTTTAATTCCCTCTAGAGATTCAGGGTGAGTGAGAGATGCTTGTTGGTATTAGTTCAGGCTCACTTTAGCAATGCTCTGAGTTATTACCAGGTTGCAAACTGATTTTTAACAACAGAAAGAATGGAGCTGCTATTTTGACAAGTGGAGAAATTGAGCCAAAATCGCAGTAAATTTCGCGAGTGCGTAAAAAGTAAAGGTAGTAGGAACGCCTAGAATCACAGCTTTAAAATGAAAGTTAAATTTCGTTCCTAGCCCAAATGGTTCCAGAGATACGGACGATTTAATAAAGGTAGATTTTCGGATTTAAAGAAACTCAAAATGACAGGTGACAGTTTGCAGCTGCAGAATTGACAGGTGACAGTTCTGCAGCTTTAGAAATGACAGTTGACGCGATTTCTAGAAGGCAGTTCTACTTAGTTAAAATAATCTAATTCAAGCTATTTTAACCTAAGAGATTGGTTCTGCACAGTTCTGCTAGGTACTCGCAATATAAATTTGAACCAGGCCTCATCACGGATCTGGTCAACATGTCCGGCGGCGGTTCTGTCTGCTCGGCGGGTCAATCGGGCACTGGTTCTGCTCACAGCGATCCGGATCTCTGGTTCTGCTCACAGCGGTCTGGGTCAGCTCTGCTCTGCTGGTCTAGCCTCTCTGGATACAGCGGCCTCTGGTTCTGGATACTGCTCTGCTTTCCGGTCCGGATCAAGTGGAATCTGGATGTAACACTGCTTTCTGGGTACTGGCAAAGGTTCTTGCCAAAGAATAGTTTGCAAATGATTTTAAGGATGCTGAGGCCTGCTGAGAAGAGTTCTCAGTTTGTGGGTTTAGGCCCTTGCTTTAAATTCTGAAGTAAATTTCTGGTCTCTGAAGATTGATGGATGTGAAGTCTGGAGTCTCCCGGCAGAGCGTCCCACAGAAAATGGAATTAAATGTCTCTACCTGTCCCAGTCTCTTTTTATGTGTTTTGGAAGTGGGTGTGTGCGTGGCATAACTGAGCCTGCCCCTCTCTACTTGTCATTGGCCCAATTCTCCCCTCTCCCATGATTGGGGGAAGGAAATGGATTGTCATCATGATGAGGTCTGTTTATGGGTCAGAGGATCCTCCCCTGGTCAATTTGCCCACAAATCTATATTTGATTCAAATACATATTTCCCAGATACACAATTTGTTGAAATTACATGTACACATTATATATTCCTTATGGTCCATGCTTGTCCGCATCTGATCTTCCTGGGGGCTTGCATTCAAAAATGACAACATTTTGCGCTTTTTGACTGGTTTACCAATATCGGACATTTCCCAAAAATTACACACATGTGCGCAAGGAGTATGGACATTAATTGATGAAGTGTCAGATTTTTAACATGCAGACATTTGGAGTGAGACCCTATTTTCCGCTAGCAACCCCCAGAATACACCACAGCATCCTAAAGCCTCTTAAAACGTGCATAGAAAAATCACAAGAATGATGATATTACTTATATAGTTTTGACCAGTCCGCACTATGAGTTTTCTATCTTTTTAACTTATGCCCTGGTCAAAAAGGGGTGTGGCTTCCCACATCACATAGTGGAAGAACTGGTTTATCCACTTCCCCCAAGCTCAGCTGGCTCTCACAGGCACTTCTCCTCCCACTTTTCCCAAGAGGAAGCCACTTTACGGCCCCCCAATATAACATTTGCCTGAGTCCATTGTTCAGTTTCCTGCAGTCCCCAGGTAATTCAATCGGAGAGGTGTCACCTCCTTTTTGTGGGGGCAGCAGAATGCAGCCAGGCCTGGGAACACAGCTGTTCCAGTTTCAACTCCTGTCTGGGGTAGTTGTCAGGCAGAATCCAGTTTCATTAAGCCAGGTTTCAGCTAAATGTCACTTTTTGTTCCCAGTTTTCTACCTTCAAATCAAA
The DNA here is from genome assembly GCF_040938575.1 of Ambystoma mexicanum. Lineage (NCBI taxonomy): Eukaryota > Metazoa > Chordata > Amphibia > Caudata > Ambystomatidae > Ambystoma > Ambystoma mexicanum. Next base: position 356,341,724 of record NC_090921.1, read on the forward strand.
CTTACAATTTGTACATATACATTAAATAATTACTTCCTTCAAGTCATTTCAGAATATAGTTTTACATTGTATCCACCTCTTAGCAAGTCTTTCCTTGGTCTGGTTTGGGTTCCTCTGTTCAGTTTTACACGAAAGTCTGGTGGTTTTAAAACGCTGGCTTTCTGATAGTGGTGAGTACCGGTATTGCAACCATTTTTGGGATTAAGAAAATGAATTCCCCACAGTTCTGAGTTGCTTTTTGGCAATCAGCATTGCCATTCCCAATGGTTTCAGGCTACTGTGTGTGTAGCCCAATGGTGGTTTTAGGCAGTGCCCTCCTGTGCTCACAACATAGGCAAAAATGGGTGGCAGCCTATTCTTCATGTTTTCCCTGTGCACTCTCTGGGGAGTTCTGGCCATCATGATGTTTTCCATGCCAGTACTGCACAGTTTTATGGTAGGGCTTGGATGCATGGGTAAAAACATCCCACAAGCGAGAGATCAGTGGAGAGTTCAGGAAAAGAGAAGATGTGGATTTCGTCCACCGAGAGTTGGTACGAGAACCCCAAGGAGGAGTTTAGTTCCCCCAAGAGCAGAATTGTAGAGTATAAAGGGGAGCCAACCCAAGACTGAGCCATTGGCACACCAACAGTTAGGAGTGAGTTGAGGGCTGTTGTTGCTCCAGGACCCAGAGAATTGACAAGGTGCAAGTTAGGATTCAATGCAGGCAAGCGATCGATCGCGACTCCCAAGACGAAGGAGCGTATTAAGGAGATCAGAGTGATTAACTGTGTCAAAGGTAGCAGACTGGTCAAGGTGAATTAGAATTGAGTGCTTATCAGAGGCGATGAAGTTGGACACGTTCATGAGAGTAGTTTCCATGGAGTGACAGGAGCAGAAACCTGCTTTTTGGGGGTCTCGACGGTTGTGGATGTCCAAGAAATTGGCAAGACTGTTTAACACAACCCTTTCAAGCACTTTACAGTAGTGCAAAAGGAGAGACTGAGAGCGAAGGTTAGCCAGTAGGTTCTGGTCAGCCACTTGCTTTTTTTAGGAGAGGGATGGCCTTGGCTGTTTTGTAAACCGAGTGAAAGCAAGAGTCAAAGGGCAGGTTTGTATTTTATTGAATTTATATAGCCCTTTAATCCAAAGTGCTTATCCAAGGTTGAAGAGTTGAACGAGGTGAGGGGCCACTACAGGGTCAATAGGCTAGTCGAGCTGAGGAGCAAGACAGACTGGTGGGATACAAGATGAGTTAGCCTTCATCCGGAGAGAGAGCACTTTGTCAGTTTTAGTGTGACTAATGCGGGGGATGGAGACCGAGGATGATGGTAGAGTAGGAGGAGTGTGCATGTATTTACTCTTTTATTTTATTGGAAATTTTGTAAGGCATACAACAAATAGTGTTTCAAGGTGCCACAAGACAAAAAAGGGGTTGGGGGGGGAGGGGTGACACAAGGGAGAAAGGTAACAATAACGGCCCTACTCGACCTTCTGATATTCGGATCATGCAAGTGCAGTAACAAGAAGTGCAAGGAGAAGGAGAAGGAGAAGGAGGTTGAGGGACGGGGGAGTGCTGGCCTATTCGAATGCTAAGTGCAAGGTAAGGCGTGGGAAGTGTAGGGTAAGAGGGGAGAGTGCCCAGGATGAGGACGAGGACCTGGAGGAGGACGAGGAATCCCATCATGCTAAGTGCGAGGAGGGGTTGGACTGGGCGGGGGAAAGGGGGAGGCTGATGCCCTCTAGGACTCTGAGGGTACCAGGAAGCCAGTCACTAGCAGATGGGGCTGTTGGCAGGGCCGGGAGGGGGAGAGGGAAGGAAGAAGAGAAAAGGAGGGTCTTGAGGAGCTTTCCGGGTGAAGCCTGGGGGGGCAGGGAGACCATTACAGAGGGAGGCTCCTGCAGAGGAGTGAGATCTACTCCTCCCACCCCCATCTCCCACTCTCTGCTTGGAGAAGTGAGCTGGAGCCAGAAGACCGAAGGGCTCTAGCAGGGAGGTATTTAGAGAGAGAGTTGGATGTAGGAGGAGGAAGTATTAGGAAGGTCCGTAAAGAGTTTCTAATTTTGAACATTTTTGCAGCAAAGTGTCCAGCTAGGTCATTAACTGTTAGAGTGGAGTTGCTAGTCCTAGACTTGTGAGTTTAAGGTGCCCTGTAGCCGGGAAGGATAATTGGAGTGAAAGTCAGCGAGGGTTGGAGAGCTCAGGGCAAAGAGGTAGAGTTGCAAGTCCTCTTGCGGGTGGGTATGCCTCCATTTGCGCAGCAGCTGACTCATGTCTGCAGAGAGCATATGAATGTGGTGACTGCTGAGACTTTGGGGTGAAGTAAGCAGTGGTAAGTGAGCGGAGAATGTTTCATATAGTAGGGATAGGAAGCTGGCGAAGGCAGTGTTTGTGGAAGAGGCATCGGTGTAAAGTGGGAGAGTGAGAACTGCAGGTCGGAGAGAAAGTGGGAACGGCAGAAGTTTTAATTTTCCTTTTAGAAATGGGTGGAGCAAGTGGTGAGGAAAGGTCACCGGGTGGAAAGGAGATGGTTGTGGAAACAATTGAGTGACCAGATATGGATGGTCTGACAGTAGTATTAGTGGCTGAGAGAGAGTTGGAGATGAATAAGAGATCTAAAGAGTTACCCCCTACGTGGGTGGGTCGGTGGGTGGATGGGTAGGTAGGTAGGTTATGGATGGAGTGGAGAACATGGCCACTAAGACGGGACTGGAGTTCAGATTTCTGAGAAGTGGTTGGAGAGAGGTTAAAGTCGCCTAAGCGAATGAGGTGATGTTTAGTGGAAGGTGAATCGAGGATTTGCCCAAGATCATCAAAGGATGGTCCAGTGGGAACAGGAGGGGGATGGATGGAGATGTTGTGAATCGAATGAGGCATAGCAATAGTAGAGATGGTGAATTCAAAAGAGGTTGTAGAGGACATGACATTGGAGACCTGTGAGTAATTTAGGCAGCAAGAGAATAGGTGTCGGACCCCTCCACCTCTGCCAGTCAGTCGAGGGGAGAGAATTAAGGATAATTCAGAGTCGTGTAGTGCCGCCAGAGTGTGTGTGTGTCGGATGAATAAATCCAGGTTTCAGTTTAGTTTAGTTTATTGATTTGTAATGCGCACCAGACCAGAGGGTATGAGGGAGCATGAGCAGCATGGTTATTCAAAGCTTGGTTACAGGTTGCTTGTACATTGCATTACATCGTTATAGTGCGACAATGAGGGCATGGATAGTCTGGCAGGAAGGAGATAATGCAGTACATATATTATAGAGTTACATATATTAAATATATTTTACAAATTTACATATAGGCATACAAAGCGGAAAGCATCCGTGTGGTGTTGGCGGTGTTAATGGTTCGTGTTCTTTATCCAGTGAATGTAGTTGCGTCTAAAATGTGAGTAAGGTTGGGGTGTTCTGAGAGATGGTGGTAGGGAGTTCCAGTGTTGAGGTGCTTTCACCTGGAAACTGTTTCCGCCCATTTTGGTGCGTTTAAACCTGGGGACAGTGAGCAGGTTGGCGTTGGGGGTTCTGGTGGGTCTGTTGGGGGTATGTTTGCGTATTCTGTCTGCCAGGTAGCGTGAGGCAGCGTTGTTCAGGCATTTGTGGGTGAGCGATACTACTTTAAGCAGGATTTTGTCTGTTGTACTAAGCCAGTTATGGGATTTCCTGATATTGGAAATGTGTTCCCTCCTGGGGATGTTGAGGGCTGCCCTAAGAGCGTTATTTTGTAGCATCTGAATTTTGTTGGTGATTTGCTTGCTAGCTCCTATGTAGAGGGCATTACAATAGTCCAGTTTGGATAGTACCAGGGCTCTGCAGTGCCAGTAATAGCAAGAAGGTCTAGGGGAGGCGAGCTGGAGCGAAAGTAGTCTGTGATGAAAGACGTTTTGTTGTATGCAGACTGAGCATTGCAGAGTACAATATTCAGTTGATAGGGTAAGAAAGAGAAGAGAAGTTGAGTCTGAGAGGAAAAGAGGCGAGGTTGATGGGTGTTAGAGGAGGTATGGTTAGCTCATCGGCTTTGTTTGTTGGAAGTAGGTGGAAGAGAGATGGAGTATGGGAATTTTTGAATTGAGTTTGATAATGGGGATAGGAAAGGAGGAAGTTAAAGCGTGATTGGAGAAAGCATTGGGAGAGGTGTGGAGGAGTGAATGCATTATACAGTGTGGAGAGACAGTACAGTCATTAGGATGCTAGGGGTACTCGCAAGTGCAACAGGAAGAAAGGCAAAACCTCAAAGGCAAAGAGGCTGGTCAATGGGTGGTCCTCACCATCCACTGTTCTGCCCTTAACTGGGATGCCCCTAGGAAATTCAGGAGGGTTGACACACCCTTTTGTCACCTGATCGTCTAGTCCATCAGTGGTTGGTCTCTCTCATATTGTCCCCTGTGTTGCTGGGATGAGACACTTTCCTCCTGATTGGTGTTCCCAGAGAAGCCTCTTGTGGTCTTCGGCTGCAGATGGAGTTGATCCAAGATGGCCACAGGAAGTGATGTCACCAGTCCAAGATGGCCGCACTAACTTTGTGATGTCTGTTGTATTGAGCTGAAGCTATGCCCATGTGTAGTTGTGTGCTGCTATGTAGGTCAGTTTGTGTGGGTTAGTTTTGTGTTTATTAGCCGGTAAAGTATTTTGGTCTGAAATCATTGTTACTGGTGTCACTGGTGGCAAATATCTGTACCTGTTTCTGTCCTGTGTGGAACACAGGGATATTTGGTGGACCAGATTGTGAGCTCTGCATTTATTAGCACCTGAGAGTTGGCAATACACAATGCTCCGAATGCAGGGAATAACCTCTTTTAGTATATAGAAGTTGTTAGTGATATCTTTTTCCCATCCAAATGCTGTGAATAGCTACTAGAGCATGCTTTCATCTTGCCAGAGAATCGAGAAGCATGGAAAGCAAGCTCTAACTGCTAGTATAAGTCCGTGTGCTAAGCTTCCCCTTTTGAATATTGATCGTTCTGATATTCATTTTTTTCACTCTTTATTAAATTTAAACCTAATAAATAACATTTACCCAGCGTTAACGTTTGGAAAACATGAGAATAAGTATCCACTTACTCTAGCTTATGTCAAAGGAACAAAAAATATAAACAATGATATATCTAGCTATCCGCACTTGGCAGATAGTTTAAGAACTATAATGCTGTTCATAAATAGAGGCAATTGAGTTCTTGGTCCTTCACCAGTTCTCACGTATCCACACTATATAGCACAAACAATGATGACAGTAAACGAAATAGAAATAATCTTTTTTTTATTTATAACTTATTGAGTCACATCATTACAAACATGTCATAGCTGTGTCACAGTATCACAATTAAAACAGTATCAGCACATATACCACAGAAGAAGCGGTGGATCAAGGCGTAGACGAGGAGGAGCAATCACTGTCCGATAAAATGTTACATAATTTCTGAAGGGAGACCAAATGTCTTTGGGGCGGCAAGTCGCAGGCACAGTTGGCACATACTGTTCTTCACATTGTGAGGTCGCAGAGAAAATCATCTATACGGAGTGCATTTATAGCCTTCCAGCACTTCAATATGCAGCGTTTCGCAACCATACAAGTTACATTACACAGATGTCTGGTGGTTTCAGCCACCTTGCTTATATCCCCAAACAGGTACTTCAGAGTGGATAGTGTTGCAAGGATTGATGTAATCTTTTCAAGGATATCTGCGACTGAGCCCCAGAAACGTAGTTATCAAAAGACACGCCCAATACATGTGGAAGGCGCCCGCATTCGGAGCACCACATTTTAAACCCTCCTTCGTGCAATCCGCCACAAACGTAGCCAGTTTGGCAGGCGTGTAGTGCTGGTTAAGGATCTTGAATTGTATCAGTCGTATCAGTCGTAAACCAGAGTTCAGGGACCCGGATTTGGTAAGTTGTCAGTACCTAAGCCATTGTTCCTCACTCAATGTTACCCCCAGGTCTGTTGCCCAAGTTGTTTTTATGGTATTTGATGAGCTCGAGTGTGATTGCACCAAGGCATACAAGTTGGAGACTCCCCCCCCCCCCCCCCCCCCCCCCCCCCCGTTAGTTGCCGTCATGGCACGCATACATTCATGTGTGATGGGTTCTATAGGGAATGTCGGCCATTTCGCAGCAAACTCTCTCATGAAGTAATATTGAAGTTGTTTAAGTTGTCCTCCCCCCACAGTATTTTCAAAATCATCCATATGTACGACCAGGGAACATATCTCGCATTTTCAATTGTTTGGTTGGGTCCCATGTCACTTGCAATGCTTTGCCAAAAGTGGGAGAGATCCCGGGGAAGTGCCAAAGAGGGACCTCCGGATCATAGGGAACCACCACACCGATTCTTTTATACATCTTGGACCATGCATGAGTAGTAGTGCTAACGGGGTCAAACTTACAGGGGTCCCTGTGGCTGGGGTTGAAAATGACAGACCGAAGGTCGGCTGGGAAGCTGCATACTTCTAGATGGGGAGATGTGTGGCCGTATCATCAGGGTCAAACGAGTGTTTGGCGAATTGGGCTTGAGCTACTAAATAGTATAGTTCGAAGTCTGGAGCTGCAATATCGTCATTCGAATATGACTCTACCATTTTAACCCATTTCATCCTCGCAGTCCCCCTGCCCCATAGGAACGAAGTAGCTAGTGACTGAAGCTTTTCAGAAGAATTCCTTGCCTGGCCAAAGGGTAATATTACCAAAATAGTATAGCAATTTGGGGAGAACAATCATTTTCAGAAGCGCCACTCGGCCCTATAAGGAAATCAGGAGTTTAGTCCACAACTGAAGTTTGTCGTTCATTGTCTGCAAAAATTCTTCATGATTGTCTGCATACAACGTTTGTTTGTCTCTGGACACGATTATACCCAGGTACCAGACCCGCACTGGGGACCATTTAAATCCGCTAATATTGGATAAGTTGTTTGTGGCAGGGGTGAGTGGAAACAGTTCAGATTTGGAGATGATAATCTTGTACCCAGAGTAACTTGCGGAATTGTAATAGGTTCCAGGTTTACCTCAGGGTCCGAAACATAGAAGTATCGCCCGCATAAAGGGATATTATCTACGGGGAGCCAGTCATCCTAATGCCTCTATGTGCATCTTGCTTCTTGACGAACTCTGCCATGAGTTCCATTGTGAGGGCAAATACTATAGAGGAGAAGGGACAGCCCTGTCTGGTGCCTCTCACCCAGGGAAAACAGAGAAGATAGCATATGGTTGGTGAGGACTCTCGCACCTGGGTCGGTGTATAGTGACCAGGCACATTTAATGAAGTAAGACCCCAAGCCAAAGCATTCCAATACTCAGAACATATAGGACTATGACACCGAATCGAAAGCCTTCTCGGCATCAAAGGCAGCAATTGCCGCATTTGCGTTAGGGCTGATCTGCGCCATCACCCCAAACAACCTACCGAAGTTCAGGGCTGTGGATCGCTAGAGAATGAACCCCGACTGATCAGGGTGCACCAGGGTGGGCATGTGTGGGAGGAGCCAAGTGGCAAGGAGCTTGGCGAAGATTTTGGCATCAGTGTTGATTAGGGAGAGAGGCCTGTATGAGGACATGTCGTGTGCGGGCGTCAGGGTTTCAGGAGAACGGTTATAATGGCTTAACGCATGGAGTCCGGGAGTGTGCCCCCGGTCCATAGCCTCTTCCCACACATTCAACAAGCAGGGGGCCAGTGTCACATGAAAGTACCCAGGCCGTCAGAGCGGGGAGCCCTCCCAGATGTTAAGGCCTTAATGCCATTGGTTATCTCTTCCAGTGTGATGGGGGGGGGTGTAACATGGACCGGATATCAGGGGAAAGGACAGAGAGCCCAAGCCCTCGTAGATAATTTGTTGTTTTCTCAGCAGTTCTTTCATCGCAGTTGGAATATAGTGTCTTGTAGAATTGAGTGAATGTGGAATTTATGTCTTCCTCCCGATTCACCACCTCCCCTTGTGTTGTCTGGATACTAGCAATGGGGTTATGATAGATTTCAGCTTTGAGCATGCTGGCCAGAAATGTTCCTGCCTTGTTGCTCTCACCTTTCTGCGGGCTCTGGCTGGGGTCGCCATGTATTGTACCTCTCTATCCACTAGTTTATGAAATTCACCCAGTAATGGATGAATATCAGCCAAAATAACTTTATCATGTGAAACGCTGTAATCTTGTTCGAGTGCTGACAATTTGACCTCCACCGGACCCAATTCCTTCCTGACCGATGTCAGCAGCCCGGTTGTCTTGGCCCTAAGAATGCCCCAAACCCCCACACCTTGAACGTTTCCCAGTGTTGCATGCGACCGCACAGAGCCTTTGTTGATTTCTCTAACTCTATGTGGAAGGATTTGCACACATTAGGGTCTTTGAGGATAGCTGAGGGCATCCTCCAACGTTTGACCCGCGGGGGGGAGACCACATAATACTAAGCAAAGGGAGACCGGTGACTGGTCTGAGCGAGTGCGCGGATGAATATTGCATGTCATCTCTGCATCTGAGAGAGACGAAGTGAGAAGCCAATAGTCTATACAGGATTCAGAATCATGGACAGATGAGTAGCATGAGTATCGCCTGTCCTGTGGGTGGAGCATAGTTTCTCATGGGACAGGGCCTTGTCAGATACTCAACCGACAGAGTACAAAAATGTTATAAATCTGGCACGCTCTTTCATTCCAACCTAACGAATCGCGGTACACAAAAACATGGCTCTACTAGGGACCATGTTGTCCTGCATTCCACTAATGCCCAATTCCAGGCTACACATGCTACCGGTACATCGCTTTGTAGCTACCAGATGGTTCCAGACACAAGGTTCCTGGGGAGACGAGATAACCATCACCCCTGCATGCTCAGTCACTGAAATGGTGGGCGGTCCTCGACAACATCTCAAAAGGGATGCTACTAGTAGAACCTATTCACCAACTCGCTATCGTGACTGATGCTTCCTTGGTGGTTTGGGGAGCTCACCTAGGCAAACACCAGATCAAAGGCCTGTGGACGGCATAAGAATTGACCCTACACATAAATATCCTGGAGCTGCGAGCGGTCCATGGGGCCCTAAAGTCTTTCCTTCCACTGATAAAAATTCAGTAGTGCAGATCTTAATGGACAATACCACCACAACGTTCTACTTGCGCAAGCAAGGCGGAACAAGTTCAAACACCTTGTGTCAGGAAGCTCAAACCATTTGGCACTGGTCCATTCACAACATTGCTTTGCAAGCATTCCACCTTCCGGAGATAGACAACCAACAGGCAGACACCTTCAGCAAGGACTCTACGCGGTCCCTCGAATGGCGCATACACAACAACCAAATAAACAAGATCATCTTGGGGCCTGCCTCCCCTGGACCTCTTCACCACAATGTGCAACAAACAATGCAAAGAATTTGCAAGCAGGTTACCACACCCCAGCTCTGACATGTTCCCATGGAGCGACATATTCATATTATCCGTTTCCTCCATTCCTGCTGATCAGGAATGCAATCTAGATGATCCGCAGATACCATTGCAAGATAATCCTGGTGGCACTGTACCGGCCCCGACAAACCTGGTTCTCGGACCTCCTTCAGCTATCGGGGGACATCCCAATACATCTGGGGTCCCACGCTGACCTCCTGTCACAGAACAACGGTGCAATGCTGCATCACGGCCCAGGCTTCCTCAAGCTGACGGCGTGACTCCTGATCACACTGAATTCGGTCCCCTAGACATCCCACAGGAATGCCAGCGCATACTAGCGGCAGCTAGGGCACCTTCCACTAACAACTCCTACAACCAGAAGTGGAAAAGGTTCTGTGCATGGTGTTTGCAGCAGTCCAATCACTGGCCATACGACGAGCACAACAGGTTCTTCCCCATCTACTGAAGCTGGCAAAGGAAAGTCTTACAATCTCCTCTATAAAGGTACACCTGGCAGCAATCTCTAGGTTCACCAAGAAAAGAGGAAATACCACTCTTTACAGCTGCTCAAGCACTTCCTAAAGGGTCTCTCTTGCGTTTTTCCACTGAAGAAAATAATTCCACCAGTGTGGAGCTTAAATCTATTCCTAGCCCGCCTCATGAAGGCCCCTTTTGAACCTCTCTTCGGGGCACATCAAGTTTGTAACCTGGAAAGTGGCGTTCCTGATCACCATCTCATCCTCCAGACGAGTTTCTAAACTACAGGCCTTAGTGGTGGACCCTCCCTACCTCCGATTTGGCAAAAGACAAGATAATTCGCTCTACCATTCCTCACTTTATCCCGAAAGTGCCATCTGAATGCCCAAGAATGCAACTATCACCTTACCTTTACTTTAGGTATTTGAGTATTTGTAATGCGTCGCCATGGACCCGTGGGATTAAGGGCGCATCAAACATAAAGACACACAAAAGCAAGAGCAAGAGCCAGGACCATTACTCTGGTCAGGAACCAGCAGAGAGAACTTTAGGTTCTTGGGTTTCCTCTTCAAGAGCTCTGTAGATTTCAAGCATCTAAGCTCCAATGGTAATTCGTTCCAAGCCTTGGGGGCTGCGATATGAAAGGCTCCCTTAGAGGCCTTCACCGTCCTGCATCTGGGAATAATCAATTGCTTCTGGTTGTTGGATCTCAGAACTCTCCTTTTGGGTTTTTTCAGTTAAGAGATCCTGAAGGTAGGCCGGCATGACACCTTGCCTACATTTGTGTGTGATTGTTAACAGGCGAAATCGGATCCTTGACTCAACCGGGAGCCAATGCAGAGCCCGTCTGTCAGCTGACACATAGTCTCTTCTCCCGAGTCCCACAACCACACAAGCTGCCCTGTTCATTGCAATCAGTTTTGTTAATGCCCACAAGGAGGCTGCTACAATAGTCCCGTTGGCTTCAACAATTGATCTTGCAATGGTTTCTGCCTCGGATTTTGTGATAAAATGTCTGAGATGAGAGAGGAGCTTGATATAGTAGGTTGATGAGGATACTACACTTCCAATGTCATCCTTCATGCTAAGGTGTTCAGACTTGACCTTCTTTAATGGAATCATTTTAGTATCACCAATATGAAAACTTTCATATGCAGGACCATGTTTTTTAATCATATGAGGAGCGCCAACCATTAGCAGCTCAGTCTTAGTCCTATTTAAAGCCAGGTCATTTATTACCATCCAGTTGTCAATTATGGCATATATCCTATTGAGTTGTGCTTTATCAATGCCATGAAGTCCAGAGATCAGGATTACGCACTGTGTATCGTCCGCATAGTTGGTAAACATCACCCCATCTTGGACCAAAAGAGCAAAAAATGGGGCTGTAAAGATATTGTACAAACAGGAGGAGATACTAGGTCCCTGCAGGACTCCATATTTCAATATTAAAGGTGGCGCTTCAGCCTCCTCGAGAGAGACTCTGCTCTCACGGTTGCTGAGAAAGGAAGTCCATTGAGCTGCTGCCAGCAAAAAGTTGGCGACCTCCCTCAACCTGGTGACCAAGATGGAATGGTCCACCAGGTCGAAGGCCGCCAACAAATCCAGCAGCATCAGCATTGAGGCTTCATTCTATGCCATCCAGTCCAGGAGCCTGGCATGGTGTTCAAGCAGCGCAGTCTCTGTCCCGAACCCTGGTTTGAAGCCTGATTGAAATTTATTGAGGATAGGGAAGTTATTGTGGTGCTCTGCAATTTGGGTGTAAGCCACCCGGTCTAGGATTTTTAATAAGAATGGGTTATTAGTAATGGGCCTATAGTTGAGTGGTATGTCAGCAGCAAGCTTTTTTTTATTTTTATTTTTTTTTTATTTATTTTATTTTTTTATTTAGAAAATGGTTTATCCAAGCCTTCAAGGCTTGGGGAACTGAACCCTCCATAAAGGATAAGTTTACAAATTTGCAAATTGCTTCTAAAAGCCTCTGAGAACAGGTTTTAATTATGATGGCTGAGCAAGGGTCGCCTGTACACTTAGTGGCCTTTAACCGTTCCACTATAGTACCCAGTTCTGTCACAATAATAGCAGAAAAGCTAAATTGGGGGATGGTAGTGACAATAATGGAAAGACCTTTTGCGCTTAAATCTGCTACTGTAGTTTTTCAATATCGCCCCTGATGTTATTCAGCTTGCCCTGCATGATGCCTTGAACGGCAGAACACCATGCCCCATCTTCAAACAGCTGAGAGGAGTCCGGAGAGTAAGTTGTTTCTTGCTCCTTTAGGATCTTGAAAAGCTCTTGAACATCGAATTGAGCATTCTGCAATCTGGAGTTGAAAGAGTTTTTTTTTTACTTCATTGATCGATGGCCTATGGGATTTGGCTGCTCCTTTGTAGGCGGCCATTGCTAATGGAGTTGGGTTAAAGTTTCCAGACATAGAAGAGTTTGAAGGTTGAGGCTTTATGTTTTTTTTAATTCAGGAGAGTACCATACATTACTTTATTTCAAGTCCTTGCTTTTTCTCTGTTTTAGTGGAGCTAAAATATTAGAGATATGATTAATATTAGTGGACAACAAACTTGCCAACTCGTCTGAGGTTCTCTGTTCAGATAAAACAGCTAGTGGACTCAACAGGGGCTCAATCCGTTCCGCGGATATATTCTTCAGGTTTCTTGAAGACTTAGTCTTAACCTTAACATTAAAAATGTTCATGGGAAATTGTGCCTGCACTATAAATTGTATAAAAGAGTGGTCAGACCACGGGCAAGGCGAAACTTGAAAATCCCTAGAATCTATCTTCAGGGTGGAAACCCAATATAGGTGTGCCTTGGACAGTGGGTCGGTACCTTAATCTTTTGTTCAAAGCCAGATAGGGCTATCTGCAAGTCAAAAGCCATTTTATCTTCATCATTTCCCAGCCAACAATTAAAATCTCCTCTCGGTATAAAATTGGTATTTGGTTTCAAAAAGGAGAGGAGGAAGTTTCATAAGGCCATAACAAAGTCTCCTGTACTGTATATCAACAGCACGTTAACCGTTGCTTCGGCATTCAAGCCTATCTTGATGTATATGAACTCAATCCCGTCCAAGAATTGGCCATTAACTTCCCAGATGGAAGTGAATGATCTAAAAATAAATGCTATTCTCCCGTCTCTCCTGTCTTGGCGTAACATGCTGTAACCCTGCGGAATGACGAGATTCAAGGAGGGACCTGCAACACTGTTACCCCAGTAAGGTTGCAACATTTATAGAGTGTTTCACCAGAGATCTGGTGTTTAGCAATAAGCATCTGAGATCTGAGACCTGAGACTGGTGAAATTCTATTGTTAAGGCCAGGAGACTGGGGCGGGGCGGGGTTCGCATCGAGGTGGGGGTACCTACATTCTTCCAGAATGCCACCTATCCAGCGGAGAGCAGTGCACTCCCCAGATGTTAAAAGGGTGTTAAAATACTACCAAGACCAGACAAAATCCTTTAGAGTGGCGAGACAGCACTTTATTGCTTTTGGGCACTCGAACTAAGGGAAAGCCATCACAAAACAAGGCATCACAAGGTGGATATCCTCTGCCATTTCCTTCTGCCACGCAAAGGCCAACAGACCACTGCAGACTACAGCCAAGGCACATTTTACTAGAGCCACAGTGACCTCGGCAGCACTCTGTCAGAGTGCCCATCAAAGACATTTGCCAGGCGGCAACATGAGCAGTGCCTCACACATTCACTAGGCACTACTGCCTGCTACAGCACGCGGAAGACATGCAAATGGGACGAGCAGTACGTCAATGGCTGTTCCAGTAAGGTAAGCCCCTCAGCTTCCAGGGTTGTAACTACGTATGTATACTTCTGGCATGAGTGTAAAAATGCAAAAGTTTAAAATCTTTTCCTGGTTTTTCTCCTCCAGACATTACTATAAAATCTACCGGTATGTGAATCCATGAAAGATCCAATGCTGGAGAAGGGAGTAGTTTCTTACCTGTAACTCCATTTCTCCAGCGTTGGTATCTTTCATGGACACACAGCCTTCCCCTCCAGGCAAACATCCTCTACAGGGGGTTGTCCTCCAGCTGGAATGGTTAAGATCTGAGCGGAAGCTGCTTGGGCAGAGCTATACACTCGATGTCCTATTGGTGGGACCAAAAGCACCCACAATGACGTTGATGGGACACTCCAGGTGTCCGTTTTTCCATAGGAAAAGTACTAAAACAAAGTGACCAGGGATTGCCAGCCTGCCAACGGGGAATATTCACAGCATGTGAATCCATGAAAGATACCAACGCTGGAGAAATGGAATTACAGGTAAAAAACGACTCCCATGTGCCAGGATTGGCGGGGATCGAGAGGCAATCTTCAGGGATTCAGAGAACTAATCTGTGTTATGCCTGCTTTGTGTGGTGGTCTGGTTATGCCAGGAAAAGAAAAGCTTGAGGTGAGGATGTGGACGGAGCACCACACCTAAGCATTTGTCTTACAGACTGTATGGCAGCACCCCTGTTTTAGCTGACATCCACGGATCCCAGCCATTCTTGTCTTTAGCTCTTAAATTCTAATGTTCTCCATTTCTATGACTATATAAGTTTGCTAGATGAATGTGTGAGGGTATGAAACCGGAGCATCATGGCACGCGCCCCGGTCGCCTTCTCAGTGTGGCTTTGCTCTGTGTCCCTGCTTCTGATGATGTTGAGTATATCGTACTAAGCATGAGCTCCGAGAGGAAGGCTACCCTGCAAATGAGATATGGACAGGAGACAAGGCGAGTCCTGCTGCAATAGCTTTAGAGCTAACACCTGCAAGTGGTATTGTGTTAGGGGATCTTTGCCCTCGTACGAGGCACTTGTTTTTACCTTGGCAGCAGCCCCTTACTAGCACAAACGCTTCATTAATGACATCACTCCAAGCATTCTGACAGCCAACTTAGTATGCACTGCTACTAATGACGTTTTATACCCCAGGAGTGTTCATTATTGGTTGGGATAATGCCGTCCCTCAACGTAATTCCCTCTGCCAATAACTTGTCTGTGTTAATGATCCCTCTGTCAAGTCTTAAGTACTTGAGTGTTGCATTTTTCAGTTTCAGTAACCTGAGTGGATTGGCACACCTTAATTTGTACTTTTCATTTATTTGGACTTGTGTAACGCATTGGCGAAAGCACTATATAATTGTAAGAGAAACCTCCTGTACAAAATAATGCAATGATAAAAAATGTATCCATCATGAGTAGTGAAGAATCATTGAGCGGAAAGAGCAGAAAAAAATGGCTTTTAATCGGAGCTAAATAAATGAAGAGAAGGTGGACGATGGGTGGAGAGTTCCAATGTTTTGGAGCTACAAATGCCAAAGACTGAAATCTGGACGAGGCACAGTAGAGTTTAGAGACAGTGAAAAGAAACTGAGATTGTGAGCCAGGGGAACGTGCGGTAGAGTAGGAGAAGACCGAGCAGAGCAAGACCAAGGATGCCTCTGTACACAGTGGAAAGAAAAGATGGGAAGAAAGGAAATGGAAAGAGAAGGGGTATAGAAGAGCGGGGATTGAGAGAGAAGAGGAGAAATGGGGAAAAGATGAGGAGGAAGACCAACTAGGGCAGAACAGTGGTCAATATGATAAGCAATGTGAAATGTAGTAGCATGGAACGATTGGAACAGACTACCTCAAAGAATATAAACAAGGAAGAAACAGCCGGCGTAGGCAGTACTGGAAATGTGCTGAGAATAAGATGGAGGGTTTGAAGATTGCCTGAGATTAGGAGCAGTTGACGACACGGAAAAGCGAGGAAGGGGAGGAAAGGAAATAGCAGGTGGGGGGAGTAGGGAGAGTGGTGGCAGGGAAGATGGATGTGGTGAGGGGATATCCAATGTTGGCTCGCTAACAGACCGCTAAAATTTGTAGCGAGAAGTGAATCTGTGAAAGAATAAAGACACATCTGAGTATCGTCTGCGTAAAAATGACAGGATAAGTAGAGGATGCAATAAGGGCAGAGAGCAGAGGAGAAGACCAAGCTCCAAGTCTTCTGGTGGGGGGGGCATGGTATACCATAATGAAGGGGGCAAGGGGAAGAAATAGATGTACATCCCAGGAAACCGAATAGGCATGTTTAGAACGAACCCATCTCAGTAGAAAACCAGATGAGCCAAGTGAGGAGAGTGATCAACTGTGCAGAAAACCGCAGGCAAATCGAGGAGGATAGGAATAGAGGAAGGTTTAGCATGGCACGCAGAAAGGGGAGCAATTGGGTACATGAAGGAGAGCAGTCTCAGTCAAATTGGAGGGTCGAAAGCCAGATTAAAGAGGTGGAAAGAGTGCATGTGATAAGGAAAAAAGGAAACAAGGAAACCTTGAAGTAAATTGCCCGCTCTAATACAATGGGTCAATGGTTGATTATTTATGTATTTTTGGGGGCATAGCCACTGTGTATTTGTATTTGAAAGAAGACAGCAAACATTAGGTGGTAAGAGAAATGTTGCGAGTTAGATGGAGAACAAGTTGAGGATACATTAAAAGGGTGAGGAGAGACGGTCATGAGGAAACTCTGTAGCAGGAGCTTGAGTTGGAAGGGAGACCATAATCGGAAGGAGATGGCGCAGAAGAGCAAGTAAAGGGCACATGTAGGGAGGACACCTTAGAGGTAAAGTTGTCTGCAAAATCGGTCTTTGAGAGTTGGTGTAGGGATGGATCGGGAGGATGTGGAGAAAGAGAAATAAAGTTTCTTAGCTGCCAATACTGATGTGTCACGAGTGTAGGGCGGAAAGAGTAGGAAGGTCCATGAGTGGGTCTTTTTTTTTTTTATCTTGATGGATATAAAAAAGGGAGGTAGCCAAGGATACCGAGGTTTGTGTGAGGGAGAGAAGCGATGCAAAGGAAGTAAAGCCAGTACAAAGTGTAGCGCAAATCTAGGTTGCGGATAATGTGCAACTACTACATTTCTGTCCATGATATGTTAAATTCTGCTTTAAATAGTCCCTTACGTGTGTCATTAAGTCGGCCTTTATTCATATTACCAAACATGCATAGTGTCATGTATGTTTGTAGGGCTGCAGTTGGCTTGGGGCCTCAAAAGTATCTCCTGGTAAGTGACGATTTCAAGCTTACCAGGCTCTCCCGAGCTAGAAGCCATGCCCGACTTGCGTTTTAGATTGCTAGCAGAATGTTTGTTTCATGCTCTGAATTCAGAATGAAAAGAGCAACTGAATGTTCGGCGCACGTGTTGCTCTGGCCTATACAAGTCAAAAGCGCATGTCAGCTGCCTCTCGGCTCTCTGGCCATTGCAGCTACATACTAGAAGCCTAGACTAGCACCTTGCCAGCCCCGATTCTGACCCTCACCCGACATTTCCTGCTCGCCCATCCGGCCCTCCGCGCCTCATAACCGCCACGCCAACATACTTGGCGATCTTTTGTGCCAACACCGCTCCTGCCCATGTCTGACTCTGGCATCCTCTCGCTCTACGGCTCTTGCATCGCTTTTTACTTTTCCTCTTCACATTTACACCCCGGGTGCTAATGGCGAAAGCTACTTCATTAGGGAGTGTACACAGTGAGGGAACCGCATTCAACTGCATTGAACCATGCCATAGCTCAGATTGGCAGGCCTTTACTGATGTTTTGACCCCACCCACTCCTAATGCTTTCAGTATAGCAACACGGGCTTTGAGAACCTGAACTTGTTAATTCAATTGATGGTGCCCAGCTGTGCCATACAATTATGGACTTTCCTGATGTGCCGCTAGTGACGGCCATTTTTTTCTGAATCCATCCCGGAAGGGTAAAATACCCAAAAGCGGACTGACATGTTGGCAACTCTGGAGATTTCCCGGAAGGTCTATGCCTCTGTCTGAGATGTTGCTGAGCAGCAGGGGGTCAAGGAACGGTGGTCTCACGTAAGTTCTTTTACAGCTTGGTTAGAAACTGCAAACCACTTAATTGTAGTGAGTGCAATGCTCTCTATCCTGCGTGTGCATAGTCTCTGGACCATGTGCTCATCAATATTCATTTTGTCATTTGAATGGCGCCATGTCTAGTTTAATGCACGTGTTTTTAAAGTGACCACCACCTGCGATTTCAAATGACCTATTTGCTAAGCCTTCTCAGTAGTCGGTTTTGCTTTCGGTTTTTAATGTGATTTTTATATAGATGTCCGTCGAGCAACGTCTTGCCTGCTGTTTAATTAAGCAGCTCACTAGACTGCTGCACCAAGAACCCATGCACAGGATGTCAACAGCCCACACGTAACCCTAGCACATCTGTTTACATTCACTAACCATACCTGAAGCCTAGTCGGTGTGGCTTGTGGCCCTGTCGAGAGAAAAGCCATGCTTTGAGTTTAGCCTTGTTCTGAGCCCCAGCTGGAAGCGCGCAACCCATAACCCTCTACAGCACACCGTCCTGATGTCTTTTGCTGGCTATCAATCTTTGGTGAAAACCCATCCCAATCAAGATCAGAGGCACCGTAAACGTACTGCTACAGCCCGGTCTGGGCCAGATGATGGTCATGTATGATAGTCTTGTATAGAAGACCAACTTGTTCCCAGTAAAACCTTTTCTGCATGCCATGCATGTCCCAAGCCTTGCCCGGCCCTTTTGGGAGCTTGAACATGGAACCTAGTCTCGATTAACAAGCTCAACCTAGGACACCGTCTTGCCCAAAGCTTTGGTCTGCCCAGATGCGGATTACTAGTCCTTTTAATTCTGGAGCCAATTCCAGAGACCCACCATGTCTGCACTGCAGACTTCTTTGGGCTTGGCAAACCTGAATGCCAGCAATGCGGCTCAAAACTCACCCCAGCTTGGACCCTAGATCTCCATTGAGCCCCACATGGAGCCCAGTCATGTCTGGATCTTACCCACCAAAGAGTCCAGATGTCACTTGCCAAGAGCCCCTCCTCAGCCCATAAATCAACCATGTCCCCAAACCAGTCTAAACTGCAACACATCTCCTATGAGATCAAGACTCTCTTGTTCCGACATGAAACATAGTTAGTGTGCAATTCACTTGCATGTGTTTAACCATTGCATACAATATGATTACAATAATTATTATTTATTATAGAAGAGATGTCGTGCTACGACTGAAATAATGAGCAGAATTTGAGATATTGAAGATTAAGACATTGGATAAGGCCTTGAGAACGACCGCAGAGGTCGAAACGCGTGTCGGCTATACCATTGTTGTTCTGCACGACAAGAATATAAAGAAAACAACACTTTGATTTCAATGTGTGGACTTTAATTGTTACTAAACAGAATACTATGGATGTGGAATATTAGTTTCAAGCGCGGTGATAGCCTTACAACTTACAAATAATTGTCATTATAGGATGAATCTTTTGTGGAGAATTCTCAGGTTGTGAGACTCCCGCAGCTGGATGTTTTACATTTGTCAATTATAATAATTGAATAGGCCGGGTGAATAGCGCACGGGACCAAGTATCTATCCACTACAATGCAATATGATTAGTGTGCTTTTATTGGTTTTAGTTTTTTTGTACTCCAAATATGGGCTGCTGTATGGGCCTGACTTGACTGACTGTATGGAAATTGATCTCTAACTTAATGACCAACTTTATTGTGTTGCTGATTTCTTTCGGCAATCTAACTGGACAAACCATCTGTTTGGATTGGCGCTACCGTCTCTGTGAAGTCCCAACTCCTCCCCATCAGAAGGGCTGCTACGTAGAGTAGCTGTCAACATTTCAAGCTGGAAGCTCTCAGTCCTATTGATTGAATGGGAAGAAGTGGATTTGTCTTTAATTAGCCATGACTGAGAAAGGAAGCTTTCTGTTACATCAAGGAAACAGAAGGACGAGGTGGGGGGATGCGTTGCTACTCTGGGAAAGTATCAAGAGATTTTACACACCTACTGATGTTTGAGACCTGGTGTTTTCCCATCTGGCCTCCTTCATTGATGTTCTTGGAAAATTGTAATGGGTCAGGCAGGGGGCACATAACTACACCGGATGTTAAGATCTGTGTAATCCCCTACCTCGGTGTTTAGTGCAGGCATGGGCATTGTTGGCAGTTCATCTTTGCATAAAGAAACAGTAGAACAACAAGCATTGGCACATCTTTGCATACAGAAACAGTAGAACAAGCAGTGGTAATGCTAACAGTTCGAGTTTCTGTGTAGGAATAGAAAAAGCATTTTCCAGGCACAGTGTAGTGCTATTAACTGACGATTGATGGTAGCAGGTGCAAAATGGTGGGAGTACCATAGTATCGAATAGCAGTGCCTGGCAAATGCCTAATACTTGCACACAAGCCAAAAGCCAATGTCTATTTTTATCAGGACTTCAGTGAAGAACCTTCAGAGCGCTTATAAATCGAGTCGCTGAAGGCAGACCTGGTTCACATTTTTATTACACGAGTAGTGTGTTATAACTCCAATTAAGCCATTAACTCGCAGAAGACTGCTTTGAAAGAACAATGGAAGGCATTTCGAGTGAAGTTTGATGGTAAGGCTTGATTAAGACTTGATTAAAGCGAGCTCGACGAGTTCCAAAGAGGTTTTGGGCGGTGAGGGGCAGAACCTGGGGGGGGAATGGCCATAAGGATTAGCATGGCCATGAACAATCGATGGGTGGGCAAATAACACTTCCAAGCTGTGTTTCCCTTCTCAAATAACATTTCTTCCTAGCTGTACTCAAATGCAATAGTGTTGGCTATAGCAACACCTAATAGCCCAAACTAAGAAGCACAAGTCGATCGCTTGTACTGCGTGTTTATCAAGCAAGCCAGTTGTAGTGTATTGCTGAAGCATAAAACGCACACTTCGATATGTGTGTACATCACGTACTTCTAAGTTTATTGGTAGGAGCCCCGGGAAGGCCAGCCTCTTTCAGCAACATCTTCGTGTATGTTTCCATCAACATTCTGGAACCATACACGAAGATGCTGTCATAGCAACAGAACATTATGTACATCATTAAATACGAAACTATTCTAACATCTCCCCTTCTAATAAAATAAACCACATTTTTTTTTTTTCTCAGAAAACCATTAGCATAACCTTGCTGCTATGTTGTATCTATATTTCTATGCATAATAACTTTAACATTGTTACTTATAAAGGATACAGTATCTTCATGTTATCCGAGTTGTAATTTGTTGTCTGGATCCAATTTTTCCATTTTCAAATTCTCAATAATACACAAAGTCTGGATTACGGTTCCACAAACTTCTCCTGTGCCTTGGTATTGTCTGAGAATTGTCACTCCTTCCTTCTTGTGGTTTTCTTTGGATTTTCTCTTCTCGTATATTCCCTTTATATCTTACACTTGTTTCTTCAATATCATCTTTGAATATCTTGTTCTGAAATGTTTCTCCATACCAGCCTTGTTCCCCTTCATTTCTCATTATCTCCTTTTCCTTTGCCAAAACTACATCATCGCATGACCATTTCTTGCCATCTTCTAAGATCACAGATTTCTTTGAGCATTCTTTCACTCTTTGAGGAGGACGATATCTTGATTCTCCTTTCATCACCCGGTTTGGCTCTCTCACTCTTACCCAATCACCTGTTTCAATTTGATTTTCTTGAACATGTTTTCGCTTGTCATAGTATCTTTTATACTCTTCTTGTTTCCTTTTTACTTTGTTAATAATGTCTTCCAAATTTATTTCTTTGTCTCCCTTTTTTGTCATCCAAGCAGGCCTTAGTCTATTTGTAGGTGTCCTTCCTCTCATCAAAGTAAATGGAATTTCCTCCGTAACTGAGTGTGGCGTGACTTTGTATGTGTTGAGAGCCTCTTTGAGTGTCTCTTTCCAGGGTAGCTCATTTATTATGGCTAGTTGAATAATACCTTTTATGAAACGGTTCATCCTCTCTACCAACCCGTTTCCCATGGGATGGTATAACGCTGTGGTGCTATGTTTAATAGCTCTGTCCTTTAGAAACTTTTGAACCTCCACAGACATGAATTGGGCTCCATTGTCCGACACCAGTTCTTGCGGTTCTCCTTCTCTGTTAAAGATTTCCTCCAGGAATTTCACTACTTTGATAGCCGATACTGATTCCTCAACAATACCACATTCCACCCATTTGGACATATAATCTACTAACACTATGAGGAACACTTTTTGTGAATCCAATGTCTCATAGGGTCCAGCTATATCGATGGCTAATTTTGTCCATACTGTACTAGGAATATTCACCGGCTGCAATGGGGTAGTAATTTTTAACTTACTCTTGTCACTCACTGCACATGCAGTACAATCTCTAACTAGAGTTTCCATGTCACCCCACATGTTAGGCCACCAATAAGCAGTTCTTACTCTTCTCTTTGTCAACATTCTCCCCACATGTCCTTCATGGGCAATGTCCATAATCCTACTCCTCAAGTTTGTTGGGGGTATGATACGTTCTCCTCGATACACACAAACTTTATCATTTGACAACTCATTTTTAAATTTCTCCCAGTATTTAGCATTGTCATCAATGTTTTGCCATCCACTCTCAATGGCTCTTCTCAACATTTCTTGTTCAGGGTCAGCTTCACTAGCTCTTACCCAATCCTCCTTTGAAAAACTGGGATGCACTTGAGCAATGATACAGTCCATGTTTTGTTCCTCCATCATTGTCTCGTTGTCCTCACCATCCCCTGCTATCTCCTCGCACGGTAGACGAGAAAAACAATCCGCTACCACATTGTTTCTTCCAGGAGTATATTTAATCATCACATTGAACTGCATGATGATCAGTGTCCATCTTCTTATTCGAGGAGATGTCATATGAGGATTCTTTGAGTTCAAAACATGTACAAGTGGTTTGTGGTCTGTTATAATGTCCACTGGAATGCCCCAAATGAGGCTCTTGAAATGTTCCAATATCCATTTAACACCCAACGCTTCTTTTTCTATTGTTGAATAATGTCTCTCAGCACCTCTTAATGTCCTTGAAGCAAACGCAATGGGAACAATTTCACCAGCTTGCACTTGTTCTAGAACTCCTCCCAGTCCTACGTTGCTTGCATCCACAGATATTCTTGTTTTAGCACTTGAATCAAATAACTTTAACACTGGTGCTTTATTAATTAAAGTTTTGATTTGCTCAAATTCTTTCTTTATATCTTCAGTCCATTCAAATTTGATACCTTTGCACATTAAACTTCTCATCTTCTCTGTTCTATCTGAATAATGATCAATAAATTTCGAATAGTATTCTGTTAAACCCATGAAACTCCTAAGTTGTTCCTTATTCTTGGGATCAGAAATTTTCAAAATGGTATTCACTAATGAATCTTTTGGCATTATTCCATCAGCAGTTATTCGATGACCCAAATATGTTACCTCATTTTTCTTGATTTTACATTTTTCAATTTTTAATGTCATTCCTTTCTGTTGTAGTACTTGTAAGACTCCCAATAACTTTGCATCATGTTCTTCTTGAGATATTCCTGACACCAATATGTCATCTTGAAAATAATGCACTCCTTGTAATCCTTCAAATAAATGATGCATCAGTCTTTGGAACACCGCGGCTGCTGAAGCCAACCCAAAAGGCATTCTTTTGTACCGAAAAGCTCCTAAGGGCGTCACAAAAGACGTTAAATGTCTACTCTCCTCCTCCAGCACTACTTGGTGATACGCTGACGATAGATCTAACGTCGTGAAATACTTTGCCGGTTTCATGGTAGTCAACATTTCCCCAATATTCGGCAAAGGATGGCGATCTACCCAAATGTTAGCATTCAAATCTCTTAGATCCACGCACATCCTGATGGATCCATCCTGTTTTTTCACAATTACAATTGGGGATAACCACTCCGAGCTTTCAATCGGTTCGATGACATCCTGCTTGCATAACCTTTCTAATTCAGCCTTCAATGCTTCTCTGGTACCGATGGGTATATTTCTCACTCTATGTACCACTGGCTTTGCACCCCTTTTTAGTATGATCCGATGTTCAAATCCTTTGAGTAAACCTATTTCCTCATTAAAAACTTTGGGAAAAGCTTTTGCCAAATTCTCTGCGGTATCACAGCTGCTCTCCGTAATGCATAAAATGGGCACCATTTCACCAGGATGAATCCTGATTTTCAAAGCTGCTTGCTCCCACCATCCAACTATTGAAAACCCATTCTCAGCCACAAATAGTCTGCAATATGTTTTCCTCCCTTCAAATTTAAGATGCACCCAAACAAACCCTATGATGTTTATGGGTGTTTTTCCATATCCAGTTGCCTT
This sequence comes from Ambystoma mexicanum, assembly GCF_040938575.1. Taxonomy (NCBI): domain Eukaryota; kingdom Metazoa; phylum Chordata; class Amphibia; order Caudata; family Ambystomatidae; genus Ambystoma; species Ambystoma mexicanum. The sequence goes on from NC_090921.1 coordinate 356,365,711, forward strand.
GATCTTTGTCATTTGCAGTTCTCCCATTTTTTTTTTTAATACTTTGACATATGTCTCTACATCAACCATAGTATAAGGAGAACCAGTATCCACCATGACTTGTAGCGTTATATCATTTATCTCCATGGCAACCCATGGTCCCATCTCCTTTTCACTTGTTGCAAGAGTTAGTATTTGAACCCCGTCTTCAAACCGATCTTTGATAGTCAATAAATTGCTCGGACCACTCATGTCTTCCATTGCGTTTATACTTGTTATCGCTACACCTCTGCCTCTATTGTAGCGTCCGGTATTTCTTCCAAACCGGTTGTTAAACCTTCCTCTTGTTCTACTGTTGTGACACATCTTTCCAAAATGTCCTAATTGACCACATCTGTAACATTCTGCTGACACAGCTGGACAATCTCTTTCTGCATTGGCATGTCTATACCATCCACAATTCAAACATCTGTTGTCTTGTCTGAACACGCCAGCCCTTCCTTGTCTGCTTCCCCCATTCATATCTGATTTGACCAATCTTTTAACAATAGCAATTAAATCATCTTCTTGACTGTTATGTTGTCCAACCTCCGTCTCCTGTACTGATTTTACTCCCACACTCTCCACTTTATTTTGAACTTCCTTCATACATTTTTCACCTAGTTCAATTGACCTAGCTATCTCAATTGTTTTTTCCAATGTGGGGTTTTTCGCTTGCCACAAACGTTGTTGAATCCGGGGATCCGCCACATGCAACACCATCTGATCCCTTAAATATTCATCTGCTACTCCTGTAAACGCACAAGTGGCCATCAACCCCCTTAATGCAGCTAAATATGAATCTATATTTTCCTCTTTACTTTGTTTTCTCGTGAAAAATCTATATCTTTCTAATACAATGTTTGTTTTATTTCCAAAATGTTTATTGAGTTTAGCCATCGCTGTGTCATATTTTCTAGCTCCACTCGAAGATTCTTCCCAACTCACTTCATCTTGTTCTAATTCAGGTAAAGTCCTAAAAATCCTTAGTGCCTCAGCACCTACACAACTTAGAAGAGTGGCCTCCTTCTGATCATCACTGTACCTCGAACCTCCTATTGCCCTCAGATACACTTGAAAATTATCTTGCCATTGTTCCCAGGGGCATGTTGGGTTCCCCGGCAATGGCAAAAACTTTACTGGGGCAGATATGGTCTGCATGGTGCTATATATTTCACAGTTTTTTTTTTTTTTTTTTAATGCTTCCTGTAACAATTTCCTTGATGTGCTGCACTCTAATTTATTGAATATTGTACCCAGTTAGTTCACGTGCAATCACCACTTCAATGCCATTTGCATTGTATCCATGTATCCCTTTCTGTACCGTATGAAATGTCGTTTTTTTTCCAAAATGGCGGCACGTACAGCACGCACTAAGGTCCTTTCCTCTAATGAAATTGACGGTTGGCCGCTCGCGCGCGTCTCTCATATGCCGCCGCTGCCTGTGATCTTAATTCAAGATCTTCTTATTCCGCTTGGTCTCCCGCTCACCTGCCTCATGTAAGCGCACTTCTCTTTCCTTGTACTTGTTGCAATCCCCGATCACCGCTCCTCATAACTGTGACATCATTGATCAACAGCGTTTGTTTCCGCTCACGCTGTGCCCGGGACTCCTTTCACGTGATACATCCTCGTCGCCAATTGTAGTGTATTGCTGAAGCATAAAACGCACACTTCGATATGTGTGTACATCACGTACTTCTAAGTTTATTGGTAGGAGCCCCGGGAAGGCCAGCCTCTTTCAGCAACATCTTCGTGTATGTTTCCATCAACATTCTGGAACCATACACGAAGATGCTGTCATAGCAACAGAACATTATGTACATCATTAAATACGAAACTATTCTAACACCAGTTTAACTGATGAAAAACAAGCATTCAGATCGACTATGATAACTCTGCAGTATTTCATCAATCGATAAACGGTAATTACGTAAGATAATACAATTACAAAACAGCAAGCTAGCAAGGAAAGAGTCTCTCGTTGTCAAACTAAAACCTAGACATAATGCGCACAGACATCCGCAGGACCACTTTGCAGTGTTTCATGCCCAGTTTTGCAACCCCCTTGCTCATAATATCCATCAATTTTACCCATGAAAACAATTTCACAATTCACTCACGTGACAACAGATGGAATAGTGCAAGATGCAGGGGTGTGAGGGCGCGGAAAGATGAAGCAATGCCTCTTTTCAGGTTACTGATGTCGCCTCACCAACTCCTTTAGCGAACAGTGATGGCTGCAAGGAGTTTCCTACCGCATGGGCTGCCGTTTCATAGAAATGCCTATTTTATTGTGAACATCACACATGTAGCGTTTTTAGCATCCGTCGTATTGATGAAAGAGCATTCCTGCCCATGCAGCGCATGTTTCTCGTGAGACAAGCGCACTCGAAGCATCTTCCTAATGAACTTCTTGCATGTCGGCCATACTTAGAAGCAGCCATTGTCAGGAAGTGCGTTTAAAAAGCGCTTGGTAAAAGTGCGTCTACGGCGGTACAAAGGAGTACAGATCTCGGGAGTGAAGCAGCCAGAAGCCCTTCAACATCCCCATCCTTGAAGAAAACAGCAGATGGGACGGGGGATACAACGCATGTATAGAGTGATTGAACCCATTGCGAAGGCATTTCTTATACAAATTAAAAACACCAGCCCATTACCAAGCATGGTAATGCCACGCCAGTGTTCATCCCTGTGGAGTCTGGTTAATACTGGAATACACGACTATGTGGGGCTTCTTTCTCCCAGCAACCTGGGAGAGAAGGGAGTGAAAGTGGGTATAGATCCCTTGTATGAAGCCTGGGGAAGAAGACAAAGTGGTGGGCTCCTCCCATGGACAGCAAGCACCATTCAAAGCCTCCCCCTTTTCCTCCATGCCAAGGAAAGAAAAAGGGCACTTTTGAATCGGGATTTGTGCATGTAAGAAGAGAAGAAAAACGCAAGGAGTATTTGTAAAAGTTAAACAATAAGTTTAATCCTTTTTTTAACATTAATTATCGTATGTTACATATATTTAAAATTTGCTCTACATATAAACAGAAAATATAAATGGAAAAAATATGGGAATTGCCTGAAGGTGTATAATTTTATTTGGAAAGCTGCATGGTATTTTTCCCATTCAAAGATGGCCGCTAGTTTTGGCTTGTTCACAGAGAGCTTGGCTGCCTCAATGGAACAGTTCAGAGCTAAAAGAGTTCCTGAGATGGGTAGGAATTGATGGGATTAGCCATGGCTAGGGGCAGGCAATGAGAGGGATCAATAACCAAACACCAAAATACACTGGCTTCCTCCTCAAATGTCATTTGTGTGTGCCCCATGTAACAAGCCCTTCTCCCTGTGTACACATGATTCAGTATTTGAATGCAATAGTTTGGGCTATTATAGGTGTAACTAGTGACGTCGAATAGCTCAAACTAAAAATGATTACTCTGTTCTCCTACTCCCCATGGCTTATATTATGAGGCTACTCAAGCATTTTACACCCACAGGTTTTGAGGGTAAGAGGGGCTGCCTGTAATAATTTTGTAGGAAGCCCAGTACTAACCCCCCAGTCTTGTCTAAACTTTGCTGGTTCCCCTTAAATATTGTATGTAACCCATTCCAACGCTGCAAAATTCCATATTTTAACTATCCAATCATGTTCCATCTGGGCCTCCTTTCCATTGCAATTTGTCACCATTATTAGTAATGCTGCCAGTAGTAAGACCATGCATGCTTTGGATTATGATTTTAGAATTTGGGCCCTTTTCTTAATTCCATAGCCCCAACAAGCATTAATTCATCCCTAAAGTTTTGCCCCCTCAAACGAACTGAAGACCCTGCACTCAAAGGAACATCTTGTCTCCTCCGCTCTCTTGGGTTTGTGGCACGGTCCTCCTTTCTCTGTATGCTCTCCCTTCTTTGTACAGCGATCAGTGTTCTAGGTGCATGCCATGCAACATATGTTATCATATTTAACTAATTTTCATTTTTACTTCACTTTTTAGGCACTTGGTGATATTTGCAATTCAATATGACATTTATTTGGCATTATGCCATAAAAGCTACAATGAATGCATTAAAAACGTCTATAAATGCATTTGTCACAACATCAGCGATTGATAATTACTATAACAATTTAAGTAAAAATCAATAGAAAGTGTAAGGGTGTCCATAATTACGCTCCCACCAGAATCCATACACCCCTCTAGGGAAATGAGACAAAAAGGTGATCTTGTAAGGATAACACGTTTAATCTTACAAAATGAGGATGTTAGCAAAGGACTCTGCTGACTGAACAGTCTTCTGCTGTCCCTCTTCCGTTCTTTCCTGCCAAAGTGGTTTCAGGCAGGGGTTTATATAGGCCTGGCTTGCTGTAGTGGTGTCACTGCAGCTGGATCATGGCTTCATCCCAATCCGTCCTTTTTTTCATAATCGGGATGCTTCAAAGCCTTCTTTCTTTGTTGTCAGCATGTTTGTCAGAGCATGCGTTTCTACATTTTGCTAATTATGCAAAAACAAACTGCAGCGCTGCAGATTTTTACAAATCTTGAGGCCTAGCCCAAGGAAAAACAAAACATTTGTATGTAGGAACAATTTTCATTCATTCTATCCATATGTCACTCATCCTGCTAACGTTATCTGGCTACTGTCGTTTCCTCCACACTTTACTCCTATAATTGATCCCATTCTGCATTTTGCCGCACAAAACATGTGATTCCTATTCTTAACCCACATGGACCCTTGACGGACAGTGGACACCTGGTGAGTCAGTTTGCACTGGCCATACTGCAGAACACTGCACACTTAGCCAGCGGTCTATTTTGAATCCCAAAGGCCACATTTCTTCTAAGAAGGAGGGGGAGTTTGACTCATCTACAACACTGAGATTTTCAGTGTCTACGATCTGACATTACAAATTTATACAGCTAATAGTTGATGGTGCCTTTATGTTTAGACAATAACAACCTTCTTCAGTGCTCGCCTATGTCTGTGTATGTGATTATGTTTGCATGAGAGAGCCTTCCCAGTGCCCCGCCGCACCCCTAGTCCGTTACAGTGCCTTAAAGAGATCTTGCCTAACTCTAAAGCGCTTGGGGGTTTGGGAGGATCCTGGTTCCTTCCCAACAAAAGCAAAACAGAAAGGTAATGGCTAGAAGGTTTTGAATTAATCATAACCACAGGCATAGCTCTGGGCAAGCTTCCAGACCATCGTTTTTCAGCCTGGCAAGCCATTACAGAAGGGGACAAACCATATGCAAATCAGGCTTGGTCCTACCCCAAAAGGGGCAGTCCAGCCCAAACTGCTAGGTCACATCCCTTCTGCACGAGACCACAAGCATCCCCAGACACGTTTCAGCCTTGTTGGGAGTCATCAGTGAGGAATAGCTTGGGTCTCTAGGCCTGGCAGACTCGGGGACCTACGTCTGGGCATACCCGTCCCACTCGGGGTGACTTTAGCAAAACAGAAAGGTGATGGCTTGAAGGTTTTGAATTAATCATAAACAGGGGTAAAGCTCTGGGCAACCCTCGAGAACATCGTTTTTCAGCCTGCCAGTGATTAAGATTCAGTCTAAACCTTCCAGCCATCACCTCTTTGTTTTTGCTTTGTCACCCCGAGTGGGACGGGTATGTCCAGACGTGGGTCCCGTGCCTGCTGGGCCTAGAGACCCAAGCTACTCCTCACTGATGAGGCACAACAAGGCCGAAAACATGTTTGGGGATGCTTGTGGTCTAGTGCAGAAGGGATGTGACCTAGCAGTTCGGGCTGGACTGCCCCTTTTGGGGTGGGACCAATCCTGATTTGCATATGGTCTTTCCCCTTCTGTAATGGCTTGGCAGGCGAAGAACGATGGTCTGGAGGGTTGCCCAGAGCAATGCCAGTGGTTAAAATTCAGTCTAAATCTTCCAGCCATCACCTTTGTTTTTGCTCCTTCCCAACAAAAGTCACATTCATCTTCACCTTTTGCACAATATACACAAATGTACGCATTTCATAGAAGTCCTATAGCTTCCCTGCTTCTGTCGGTTTCAAATGAATGGGTCATGCTTAACATTTCGTTATAGGAGAAGTCGGCACATGATGCAGAGATGGTGATTACCCCAAATTCCTTTAATAATTACACATTTGTTGTGTTTTTTCTTCTATATAGTCCCTGCCTCAGATATTGCTATACACTGCATGCCGCCTACCATGACACTGTAGATAGCAGAAAGAGCAATGCTGGGTGGCAATCAGTGAAGCAAAGCTCTCTGAGGAAGAGCAAGGTTTTTGCACGTATATCATTTTATGTCATGCAGAAGAGCATAAAGTGAAACAGGTTCTCTTCTAACGCTGAACACAAATGGCAGAGCTTCTCCGTTTCCATTCCATGGCAGATAGTTGAATCTTGCTCTGGTTATCCCATGTTTTTCATCTGGTTATTCGCCCACATTAAATAACCTTGCACACCAGTTGAGGTAATGATAGGGTACTCCCTATTTGAGTGACTAGTTAATGGAATAGTTCACTCAAAAATGTTATTGACCCAAAAGATGGGCAATAATCAAAAACATACATTAAACATCTTTTTAAAGAAAATTTCTATGTAAACATTTGAGCAAACGAGGCTCAAAGCGTTTACATGGGTGCATCCATTTTGTCATTTCAGGCAGCCTCCTCGGCTCATGTTAAAGACCCTGACAGCACTAAACAAGCAGCAAAAGACCCCTACTGGGAGCTTTTGCTTACTGCTGCCAAATGGAGGAGGCTGCCTTCACTTTCATTTTACGTTTTCAGTGCTCCCCAAGCCCAGAGAAGCACGTAAAACGAAAGGCAAAAAAGCAAAGGTGCATCAATTATAAATAAAACATTATTGTATTTGTGATTGCCGTGGTCAGAAAACCACAGAAATCATAAATACAACAGTATTTCTGACTGCAGCAGCTTTTGCTTTGAGTCCGCAGTTAGAAATACAACTTTGTTGTATTTGTAAATGCTGCGGTTTTCTTTCTATGTAGAAAGAAAACTGCAGCATTTATAAATACAACAATGTTGTATTTATGTTTGCTGTGGCTTCAGCTTTGAGTCTCCTAGTCACCCCTGACCCGGGGGAGTCTAGGAGACTTAAAGTGAAAGCCACTGCAGTCAGAAATACGTTCTATTTGTGAATGCTGTGATTTTCCTTCTATGTTTTTCCCGGGCTCCTCCAAGAAACGTAGAAGGAAAACTGCATCATTTATAAATACAACAAGGTTGTATTTGTTTGCTGTGGCTTCAGCTTTGAGTCTCCTGGGCCAGGAGACTCAAAGCTGAAGCCACAGCAAACATAAATAAAACGTTATAAATGCTGTGGTTTTCTTTCTAAGCTAGAAAGAAAACCACAGCTTTTATTTAGCAGTACTTTGAAAAAATAATTAAATTTAAAGCACTTACCAGCAGCAGCTTGTGTTAATCTCTGCTCTCCGGCAAAAATGAAGCAAAAGCCACCTGCTGGTAGCTTTTGTTTATTACAGCTGGCTGGCTTTTGCTTCATTAGTGCCGCAAGGGCAGAGGTTAACACAAGCACAGGAGGCTCATCCATTTCTCAAAATGGATGCCTCCTTCAGCTTGAAATGTGACTTTGAGCCTCATTTGCTCAAAAGTTTACATAGGAATTTTCTTAATAAATATTTTTGATCATGGCCCGTCTTTTGAGCCAATAACATTTTTTGAGTGAACTATTGCTTAAATTATTTTTCGCCTCTTGCATATACTTGTGAGGCTGCAGCCTGGTCTAGGTTTTGCGGTGTCAATAAATAACTCTAGCAGCTGCTTTTCACCAGATATGTTTTCAACCATATTAGCTATTGTATACGTCCTGCCCCTCTTTTGATTAGCAAATCCAGGATAATAGATTGGGTAAGATCACCTTGGGATTTGTCCTGATGCGTAACCCGTGTCAAACGGGCTGTATGACATCAGTCAAAAAAATCCAGGCCTACTTCCTGGTGGCTGGCAACATTTGGGGCTTAATGGGAGAGGGCAAGAAGTTATTTGATGCCATCATTTTCTGCCACTTGCAAATCGGCCACTTTAGTGAAGCCCCAAAGTGAGTCTCCGTAGCCTGCCATTGTGATTGCTTTGCATTTATAAAGTTTCAGGATTCTGTCCGTGATTGGTTTCATTATAGGTTCATAAACTGCAACACCCCACCCATTGCGTCCATAGTTTGTTTAAAAAATATGATGACCACCCTGGAGATTATAAAAGTGTATTCCAAGGTTGGCAAATTTCTCTACGAATGGGACTTCAATATTATTGCTGTACATTTTTGGTATCGAAAAACCTTGCCTCGCAGGCATATAGACTATTACTGCAGATTTACCTGTGTCGACCTGAAGGTCAAAAAGGCAGTGTACTCCATGATAAGACGAAGTAGAGCTCTAGGTGTTCTTACAATCAGCACCGTGGTGGATTCAAGCACAGGTAGACTACAGTTCCCTGCCCTCAGGACATTTGCCTTCATATTAATTAAGATCTTGTATACCACATTTATGTACAGAGAGATCAGGGGGGGACTATAACGTACCCCTGTCATATGCCTGAGTTGACTGGAAAGTTGACAGTGCAGCATCCTTGTTAACCACTCTTCACATAGTCACTAGTGCAAATTAGTGTAAGGCTATACCACCTGAGTATTTGGCTACGGTGTCCATGCTCCCAAATATGCGGTTGGTACAGCCTTACACTAAGAGTGGAGTTTTGTACTGTCTCGGTTGTATGGTTTTGTGAAGCCCTTACTTGGACTTCAGAAAAACTGTCCTAACACTTGGAATCTTAATTGGACTTTAAAAAGGATTTGCTTGTGCAATACCCAGGCTTCCAAGCCTGGCAAAAGAGCAACTCTGATCATTTTGCACAGGGAGTCTAGCAGGGATATAAGTATAAGAAGTTAAGTTTGCCCTACCACTCTTTAAAATAAATTGGATGGATTATTATAGACCGCCAGGAAGTTGGAAGGAGCTCACATGCAGTGATCTTGTTAAAGCCAATAGTGGGGAGTGACACCCTACTTCGGACCTGAACCGGTCCATAGGGATGCCGTCCGGAACCAGACAGTGGGACAGTTTGTTTGATAGCAAACTTTAGTTCTGAGACAGAAAATACAACTTCTGGTGTAGGATGGCCTGAATGCCTCTATGACACAATATCTTCCTGCCGGACTGTGGCAATATCAGAGTTTTATACAGCGAGGAGAAATGTTCTAACCAATCCTTGTCTGACATGGCTGAATTAGGGTTGCTAGGCTTCATCCTGTAAAATGGCCAAGTGTGATTAAATCCCAATTATTTTTAGAATTGGAATCCTCTGCTGCTCCAGCTAATTCATTCCATGCCTGATTTTCCAGTTCTTTTTCACGGATCTGAAGAGTCTGTTTGTGTTTATTTATAGCTGTGACAATTTCGGATCTTGGTGATAAGGGATTCCTGAGTAAGTCAATAAGTAAGTATTGGGCTGTAGAGCAATATTTGTTAAACCACCCCGTAGCTCTTCATTTGTGGAAAGTTGCACACGGGGTCTGAAATGCTGATGATATATTACTCTTCAGATGATTCAATATCGCTAGACCCAACTCCCCTGATAAAATGGAGGCAATCTGTGTTGAATTCTTTATCTATCTTCTTCCATTTTAGAGTTTGAGTTGGCCTTTGGGATGGCATTCCTATCCAAATGTGAACACTCAACATTCATGGTTCTTAGGGGGATTTGAAGTTCAATACAATGTGTAGGTTGTCACTCATTACATCATCCGCAATTAATCAATTGCCAGTGAACAGCAGGGAAACAAAAATGATCTATAGTTGAGCTACCTTGAGTCCCAGGGCTATCTCTGGGGGGTACGTCTGTTAGTTTATCTAAAACCCCACCCTTGCAACTATGATACAAGTTGTAATCCGCACGCCCACATACAGGGATCATACATGAGGGGGATGGTATTGCTAGTTATTGGTCTTCAGCTGGATCAAGTAAATTGATAGATGGCCAATTCTCAATCCCCAATAATGATTGGGGAAAGATGGCCCATGGGAAATTTATACCCAGGCTGTTAAAAGCTTTGAGGCTTACTAAACCAGTTTCAGTGTTTGATTTATGTGAGCTATCATAGAAATTGATAATGACCATCACGTGTGCATTGGGTAACTTAATTACAATGTTAGTGCAGTTCAGAGAAGATTTGCTGAATACAGCCATGACACTAAACTGTTTTCTCCCAGGGTCCTTTTGGGCTCTAATGTGGAATGTGACAGTCATCCAAGAACAGCTCTTCTAGGGTTCATGTCTCTTGTAGCAGGATTAAATAATGTTGCAGTAAAAAACTGGCTCTGTCAGGCTGTTCCCATTTAGTTCTAGCCCCAGCGATGTTCCAGGATACCAGTGAGATTTTACTACCAATTACAGAACAATGCTCTTGGTTGATCATTGTTGGATGGGCAACCCAGGAGGTGTTGCAGGTTGCAAGGGGTGAGTCGATACATTTCGGCAATGGCACTTGTTGCCTTAAACTAATTCCTAAGTGGGATGACTGCCGCATTTAACAAAGATATAGGAAGGATGACCTTGTCGGCAATAGTAGGCAGATGGCAGATGCCGAGAAGCGGAGGTACCACTTTGCCATGTGGCTTTCCCACCTTGTGTGTTCCTAGGCTGCCCCAAGATTACACTCCTTATGGCGGGAGCTGCTGTTGCTACTATTAGGAGTTCCCAAGGTAGCGAATTTGTTACATTGGGCCCATGGGAGATCCATCAGGCAGAAGAAGGAAAGAGGAACTATCCTAGGCCCAGGAACACTCTACCTGCCTATGTTTGATCCAACAATGTAATGTACAAATTCAGGATTTGAGAAGGTGAAAACTATGCAGTCCCCAGCCAATGATTTCTCGGTTTTCCCAGCCCTGAGGAATCTGCCTGCCATACAGACTTTCTGAGGGTTGATTAAAGCTGTTTATATTGGTATTTTGCCAGTTGGTTTTCTTGTCAAGGTAGCAGTTGACTCATGTTGCCCTGGAGGCAGCGTTTTAGCCTCAACTATTGCTCCCACATTTAGCATGGGTTTAGGAGGTGGGTGTGAGATGCCTGTATTGTTTTGCAAGTTGGAATATCTGTTGGAATCGGGCATTCTAAAGTGCACTAGTGCTTTAGTAATCTTTCTTTTGCCTGATAGCCATTATCAGAGTGATTTCCAATAGTAAGCATGTCTGGAACCCCCTGAGACACTTGCATTACAGGAAGGTTAGGCAGGGCTTCTATTTGGTTGGTTGCGTTAGTGATGTAAGGGTGGGAAGAAAGTACAAGTGAGAATTTAATGTTTAAGGGATCGTTACATCGTCCATGATGGCCAAGATGTTAAACTGTTTTAAAATTCACTAAAACAATACATTATTGTTTCGCAATCATTTTGGTTGATGACTTCATTCATTGTTGACATTAAAGCCTCTACAGAGGACACAATGTTGGTGGAATCAGTCAGGAATGGAGGCCGTCCCTGTCTGCGATGCTCTGCCTGATGGAGATGGATGCACCGAGAATGAAGATTGTGGGTGCAATTAAATTGGTCCAGCCCGGGCTCAATGTGCCCAGTACAGGGCGATGTTCATGTCCCAGATTAGGGGCTGATGGATTTGTTGTATTTGGGGCATTGGTGGTTTATAGACTGGAGAAATATCACTTCGTGGAGCAGAGGGCCGAACCCTTATGTCGGTTATGCTTGTTGGCCACAGGGCTTGTTCGGCTACAAGGGCTTGTTCGGCCTCGCATTTAATGAGTTTCAGACCTCTCCACTGGAGCCTGTCCTCGTAGACCATTGGTTTCATACTCCTGGTATCCGTCTGACAGTTGCCTGAGTTTCACTTTTGCATAACTACTAGCTAGGAATGGGACAACTGTTTTATAAATGTGGGGTAGACCCCAAATCCCTAGGGCTCCAAGATACATAGTCTGCATTCACCCTGTGGAAGAGAGTCTGAGGGTCTGAACTTGTTCCTTCGCTGCCTGTTGATGGTGCACACAATTGAGTGTAAGAGGTGTCGTCCCGTAAGTTCCTGGGGTTCCGGGGCAGAATGCCCACTGTTACCTTGGTAATAGGATTAAAATCCAGCACCTTTGCAGACAGTTGATAGAACATGCGGTTGCACATGTAAAATGGAAGTCCTATGTGTTCACAGAATTCAAAAACAGTCTGTCGCAATCGGGTACCAACAAAATTCAAACCAGAATGGGGCGTAGGAAGATCATTCGGTTCTAACATCCATGCAGGAAATATGCTGTGCGAGGCTATTGCTGCCCGTTATTGTATTGTATTGTATTGGTTATTTATATAACGCTCTTTCCCCACTTGTTTGGCTTCAATGCACCTTTTTCCTTAGTTGGTTGGAACGCCTTTGGTGACCGTAGTCTGTGGTTGGAAATTCTAGGGAGTTTAGCTTATATGCCTGTGTGCATATTGCCATTCTAAGACTTTGGTTGCTGGCCAGGCTTGATTAAGCAGCCCAGGAGAGGGCAGGCACATGGGTGGGTGCTCTTGATGGTTAGAGATAGATTGCCATTGTTGAGTCTATGTGAGGCCAGCTATACCGGATCCTTTCGTGTGGTGGTTACTGTATGCTAGTGGCAGAGGTGTTGAGGAACGTCAGGTGTTTGTCTGGGCGGCTGTGTGTGCAACTAGGCCGGATGTGCTTAGCCGTAGCCGTATTCTATCATGCATGGATGTTTGGCCGTACCTGCGGCCTGTGTCCACACAAATGGTGTGAGATATACGTACCGTAGGCTGCGATATTGCTTATTTGTCCAGGTCTAGAGTTGAGTCCTATAGAAATGGGCCTAGATTCATACTGTAGCCGCTATCCGAGTATAATAGACAGAGATGGAGCCTAAACCTAGATTTGAGGATCATGTATAGTGGGAAAAGGCCTATGTTTCACAATGCAGAAGGTTTAAGCATATGGTAAACCTAGACTGAGGCTACGCCTAGATTTGAGGGTCCTTTATAGTGGGAGAGAGTTCTAGGTATCAAATGCCATATGTTTCGTCATACAGTAAACCAAGATGGAGGCTGCACCTATATTTGAGAATCCTGTATGTAGGGCAGGAGGCCCAGGTTTCAAAGTGCAGGAAGTCCTCAATATATAATAGACAAACGGAGGAAGCTACACCTAGATTCGAGAATCTTGTAAGTGGGGGGAGGGCTTGGCTTAACAAGGCTGCAGGTTTCTCTATGTTGTACAGTAGATATCCGTCATGTAATGGTCATCAATTGTTTGTTGTACCTAGATTTGAGAATGTTTGTAGAGGGGGATTGCTGGTGTTGGGAGCTTCCTGAATGAGTGATGCTGATTAACGGTGGAATTGATTACTTCATAATGGGTGTGTGCTACCCTGTGCTAGTTATCTCTTTGTTAGTCTTGTCTCATGTGGCCTGGGAGGCAGGGGCGCGGTGAGTATGTAGCGAGAGTAGCCACAGCGAAGGCTGCTGGCTTACCTCGAGTGCTTGTTGGGTGGCAGTGTTGTGGGTGGGTTGATGGTGGATCAGCAGTGCCACAGCGAAAGCTGCTGGCTTACCTGGAGTAATAATCGGCTGGCAGTGTTGTTGAGCGGTATCTGGTGGTTGTCGGGTGAAACGGCTGTGAGAGCTTCCGGCCCCTGAGTTACAATTGAAAGCAGTGGAGTTTATTAGAGGTGTATTCAAGGGATGTAGTGGCTAGGAAGGTATTGGAAAGAGCCAGGTTTTAAGGACCTTCCTGAATTTCAGGTGGTTTTCAATGTAACAACTGTGTAAGGGAATGGAATCGGATGGTTGGCGCCTGGACGGAAATGGAGGAGCCGCCAAGTCCTATGCAGCTGTGGGGTGGGATCACTAGGCGAAATGTGGTGCAAGATCTGAGGTTCCTCTAAGGTTGGTATGGGACAATTATATTTTTTTCTTTTTTTTTCTTGAGGAATTCAGGGCCGGGTTGTGGATTGCGCAATGGGTGATGCACATGGCTTTGAAAGTGATACATCTACCAATAGGGAGCCAGTGGAGGACTTTCAGGGTAGGGCTGTTGTGTTCTCTGGCAGGCAGGTTAATGAGCAGGTGTTCTGCCGCATTTTGGATTGTTTGGAGTTTCCATATTTGGGATGCCAGGACTCCTAGGTAGAGGCAGTTTGCGTAGTCAAGATGGGAGAGGATGATGGAGTTCAAGGACGAGAAATGGTGGGGATAGGTGAGGTGGTGGAAAATCTGCCTGAGGGATATGCAAGTGAAAGAAACCGGTTTTGGAGACGCTGCTGGTGCGTTTGGTGCGGGATAAATTGGAGTCAAATTCGCATCCAAGGTTTTTAACCACGTTCGAGGGTGCCAGTGCTTGTCCTATTGATTCAGGCCACAGGATTGGTTGGGGGATGAGAGATGTTTTCCCGCAGAGTAGAATTTCAGTTTTCCTAGGGTTGAGGATGAGGTGGTTGGTAGTCATCCAGTGATCAATATCAGAGAGGCACGATGACTGGTCTGGTCTGCGAGATCCTTCCGAATTTGGGATTTTGAGGATGATCAGGGTATCAGCTGCATAGTTGTAGCAGATGAGGTTGTACGAGCAGATGATTGCAGGAATGGTTTGTATAAGAAGTTGAAGATTAGTGGTGATGTGAACACTCCTTGGGGGCACCTTTACAAACTGGGCGTGATATAGATGTGAACTGGTCGAGGTGCATGATTTGAGACCGATATGCAGGAAATCCATGAAAGGGCTGTACTTCTGATTCCTAGTGTTTGTATAGAATTGAGCGATCAATGGTATCGATGGGTGCGGAAAAGTCTAGCTGTATGAGAGCCGCACAGCCGTCTACAGCTGTTTTTAGGCCATCTCAGATGGAGACTAGGGAGATTGTGCTGGGTCTAGGAGGTTGTTGGCTTCGGCATATTGACCAAGCTGTTTGTAGGCCGCGCGGTCAATCAGATTGGCAATGAAATGCTTATTGGAGATAGGTCGGTAGTTTTGGGGAAGAAGTGTGTCAAGCATCGTTTTTATGAGAGTGGGTTTGATGTGGGATGTTTTTAGGGCTTTCGGGAAAGATCCTGTTGTGAGAAAGTGGTTAAGGATTGCGCGTGCCACATTACCTGCACAGGTGACAGTAAGTATTGTTTTGAGCATTTCGGGTGGGCACAGGTCTTCCGGGGAGCCTGAAGGGCGGCTGACTGCTACCAGTGACAGGAATTCTTGGTGTGTGATGGGAGAGGGAGTCAAAAGAAGATTGTGGCAAGATTTGTGTGGGGGTCTGTGGGCGAGCGAGCAGGTGGTGGTGGTACGATTTCTAGTTTGGTGAGGATGATGTTTCGTTGGCAGCATTGTAGAAGTGGAGCGAGAGGGTGTCGCATAAGTCTTGGGAGCTTGGTGAGGTCAGGCGAGAGCATGAGAGGGATTTGAATTCTATGATTTTATGTAGTTCCTTACTTGGGTTGCGAGCATTTTGAATTCGGTTCCCATAGAATGATTTCTTGCTTTTTAAAAAAATTTTTATTTCCGATCTGTAGATTCTGGTTGTCCTTGTTAGGGCGGTTTTGGTTTGGGCTGAGGGGTCGGCTCTCCAGGCGCGTTCCTGACTGTGCTTATGAGTTTCGAGAGGTTCGGGGTGAACCACTTCAGGGATGGTCCAGAACTCTGTGGGGAATGTTTTGATGGGGTGAGGGCTTTGATAGCATCGGTAAGCCAGGGGTCGAAGGAATCTATTGCTGGGGGTCCTTCTGTGAGGAAGAGTGAGATTAATACCACTTTGTTCCATAATGGGAAAGTAGAAGGGGCGGTTGGTGGTGGACCTGTTCGGCATTGGCCGCTGACCACAGTGTTGAGTCGTATGGTGAAACAGAGTGCTGAGTGATCAGACCATGACAAGTGGGAGTGGGGGCTGGATAGATATGATTGTGGTGCTGAATATTGCATCAAGGGTGTGGCCTCTCGTGTGGGTGGGAGTGGATGTGTAGTGTAAGATTCATTGGATCTAGACTGTCTTTAAGTGACCTGGTCATAGGGTTTGAAGGTGAGTCGAAACATATGTTGAAGTCTCCTAGGTTGGTGAGAGTTGGGTGTTGGATGAGGTTGGTGCTTCACCAAATGTCTGCAAAGTTTTTGTTATAGCAGGGGGGGGTCTGTAGAAGAGTAGGAAGCTGTGCGGGGGGATGGTGCGAGTTGGAGTTTTAATAGGTCGGATTCGTAGTCTGTGGTGCTGGTGGAGGTGTCCTTGGCTAATAGCTTGAAATGGTCTTTGTGTAATATTGCAAGCCCACTTCCCCTTCAGGATCTGTTCCGAACGGTGAGAGTGTAACCAGGTGGGAAGGTCTTGTGCGCGAGAGGTTCATGGTCATCCGAGAACCAGGTCTTGGTAATGAAAAGGATGTCTGGGTTTATGTACTTATGTAAAACCTAAATAATATGGCATATATATGGCATGTGTCTAGCGTGAGGGAAGCGGATGAGAACAAAGGGGGTATGGGAGACTGAGAGAACGAAATGAATGAGCCAACTATAAGATGTCGAATATTAACAGTCGGCATGCCCCTTCGGATGACTTTCCCTCTACTTCCGCTCTGCCTGCTTACTGTCTCTTTGCTGCTGCAAGAAGCACAGAACGCCCAGGCACGCCATGGCAGGGAATGCTCTGCAAAATCCTCTCTCTTCACCTTCTACTCCAAAGTCTCTGTTTCCGTCTCTATCTCAGTGCCTCGATAGATGTAGCTCAAAAGACTGTTGCCTTGAAACGGTGCAGAGTCCACAGCAGGGCAACACCCAGCCCTCCAGCTGGTCCTCCAGCACTTTGTCTGGAGCCAGCCCTTTTTGTTTCTCGCTCCTCCTGCCATAATGACACAGCACTCTACCCCACCAGCAGGGCAACAGCCATCCCTCCGTCACTCCTCCAGTGCTGGTGATATAGCTCTTGGGCAAATGGAGTTTTTATTAGTAATTTTCCATTGGAGAAAAAAGACAGGGTGCTTGCAAAAAACGTGTTTGCCTCTTCCAAAACTAATTCGTGCTAGAAATTCTTCATTTTATTAAGAAGGCTGATGGCTACTTGTTGGTCTTAAACATGCCTGGCGATCTTCGATTTCCAGAGCTTTGCCAGACTGAGTTTTAGAAACCTAGTCTTACATGGATTCTGCAAGTCCTCTTGTTTTGGTCCAGATCTCTTATCTGTATTGATGTTACAAAATTACCAATTTCTATTGTTATTTTGGTGAGGGTTGTCTCTCAAGAGTCCTGTCCATTTCTCAAGACTGCCCTCAACTCAAGGCTGGTTTTGTAGGTAGCCTATAGATGTCACTGACGAAATCCTGTATGTACACCACCCTGTAGATATTCCAGTATCCGTACGATCATGTCCCATTGGCTGTCTGCATCTAAAGTACTAATGTAATCTATTGTATGTTATCTGGCCACTCCATGTACCTATTGTAACCAAAGTATCTCGCAGAACTTGTAACCAACAAAAGACAACTATGGAATTTGTGTCATTTGTAACATATGTAATGACTGTAATGACCCTACAGTATGCACATACTGTAACCGATTCCTTAAGCAAATAACGCCCAGATTCCTCAGGGCTTTGTGCGCTCTATACATGATAAAATAAATAAATATGAGGGTGGACACCCGTGCAGCGGGAGTAGGACACTGATGGCAAAATTAGGTTGTCCTCCTTAACAGGTCTGCAAACCCTTAGTTGCACAGTTTATATTGATGGGGCTTATGGCCAATTTTCTTCACTGGATATGTGATTTAAAATGGATGAAATGCGAAGTCATTGCATCAATAATGGACCAGTTGTATTTACCCTCAGTTGGTGCTAGTCAATATTTGCATTGTGAAGCTAGTTTCGTTTACTCCCATGGTTTTTGTTTCTGATCTGTAAGTCAAATACCAGATTGACCCAGGAGTAAAGGAATGTGGACATGGGTTTCAATGGAATGCACTCGTCATGATGGCATTATCGTGGCCTATGTTGCACTTAAGTCATAGGTGTTGACAAAAACATGCAGATATTTCAAATACTGTGTCCAACATGCCTTAGGGGTGCGCTAGGGCCACTACTGTTTGGTTTGCAGTTGTAATTTTTAAGTAAATATTTAATCATGTTGACATTAGACTATCCATGATCATAGTAAAGACTTTTACTCTTCACTGAAGCAGGAATCAGTGGAGGTTGTTGTTTATAGTGGAACAGTAATCTGTTCTAGTTGGTTTTCCCCACACTTTTGCTTTAATGTCGTGCTTTTATTCTTTCACCATTTATTGTTATGATGATCTAAAATGATCATCCCAAGGTGACAAGCTGAGCCTGCAGAGAACAGCAAGCCGTCCAAGTTAAGGGTCCCTTAATGAGGGCGGCACTGCTGTCACTGGCAGGGTTGGCCTGCCACGCTGGGGGGGATATCACCATTCGCAGACACAAAGAACACACAGGATTTAATAGCTCTTTTAAATTTGAACAAACCCTTATGCCGTACCTCTGTCCTTTTCCTTGTCGATGGCCATGACTTCCTAAACAAGGAAGATGGACCCGAGAAGCACGATGCAGCATTGAGTAACCCGAGGAAGCTTTTCTTCCTTACCCGTGTTTGATCGTAGGGGCTAAGGTGAGGCAGCTGGGGTTTGTGTGGGCAGGATGAGGAGAGTGGGCAAGGGGCAAGGGCCACATGCTGAGCTGCACTCGGGCTGCTCGGTATGCAGGCTTATACCTGTGAAAAGAACCCATGTTCCAGTCACTGTGATTGTCCAGTGCCTCCATCCCCCCTTAAGTTTGCTAATGGTCAGAGGAGTGCAGTTTCGTAACCATTTTAGAAGGTTTCTCTCATTGTGGAGCGACCAAACAGAGTTTGGAATAGGTTGGCTTAAGTTGTAATTTGTTGGCTGGTTGTGTGATGATTTTCAGCTGAGAGCGAATTTTCGACAGTTGTCCTTGTATAATGCATGTTATTTTTCATGTTTAAAATGTACTCATTTCATAGTGCCCCGGCAGTCTGTAATGAATTAGGAGTAGAACTCAGACACAGAGGCATTATGACGATTGCTATAGACTTTTATTATCGTAAAAGAAGGGTTGCAGAAAGACCTATTTGGCCTCTTCACTATGAGGGGGTTACACTGCCTCAACAAAACAAGAATGTCGGTGTCAGAATGTCTAGAAATAAAGTGCTCTCCGTCCTATCTCCAAAACGCACAAGCTAAATTCAAAGAAATGTGTAAAGGGATAAGATCTCTCAACTGGCTTTTCCAATGTTCCAACTCAAAGTTCCAAGAAGGGTGCACAAACAATCCCGCAAGTGAGGAGGGGTTTCCATCCCTGAGTTTCTCCCTTCCGTGTCTGCTCACTATTTCTCAGAAAGCCTTCCTCCTTTACTCTCATTTTACTAAGCTATTGCCAGTTTATAAACACAATAAAATGGGTATGTTCCCTTTATTTCATTTCCTCAATATGCAATTTTCTCATCCAGGGACCATGATTACCTTTCGCCTTGGAATGTACAGATTCAAGAACTTGTTTCCCACAGACTAGTAGATGGTCCAGGTTTGTAATCAATTAATTGGTTGTGTATTCGCTTGCCAACACTTTCTTCTTACTGTTGCTTTTCTCTCAGAATGTTATTTTCCAAACCCAGGTAGGGTGCAGCTCCCCTCTTTGGACTTCACACACTTGTGTGGTTTCATTTTCTTAGCTTTCCAAACCAGGGGCTTCTCACAATCTGTACCACTTTTAGTCAAGGTGGATGGGGCTCTCTTCCCCATGGTGTTCCAAGGTCAAGGAATTTTCTCTTGTTCATGAGCAACTTTCAATTGTAATCCCCTCTGCCCCCCGAGTTTCCCACATTCTTCACAGTTTAAGTTCACATTCTTGACAATTCAATTAACCAAGACAGGGGTTATGGCTCCCTTCCTCTGCATCTTACATACTCATGGGATTATTTTATACTCTGTACTTTCTGCCCTTTATTCACCTTTCCACCCCACAAGGTATGATTCCCTTCCCTTGGGTTTCCAACTTCCCATATGCCTGCCTGGTATACTCTTCTGCCAGGACTTTTCAATGTTCGCTGTATTTGGGTGCGGGTCCCAGACTTGCAATCACACTGCCTGGTTTACTCTCCTGCCAGGTCTTAACAACATTCAGTTCCAAGGGGCATGACACTTCCATTGAACCTTCACCTTCTCTGTGCCTGGGATACTCTACTGCTAGGACTTTAATGTTTTCTGTATTTGGGTGCAGGTGTACTTGGGTCCCAGACTCTCAATCACACTGCCTGGTTTACTCTCGTGCCAGGTCTTTCACAATCTTCATCTTCATTAAGGACACAAGGGGGTATACCTCTTCCCCAAGTGCCTCTTATAGTCCTTCACTGTTGTTTACTTCTGCGCACTTTACTTCCCCAACCACTGGGATTATTCAGAACACTTGGGACACAAAATCCCACGGTCTGTTGCAGACCATTTTCAGCTTTGTGATGGCTTCCCCACTCTCTCGCTGGTCCTTCTCAGTGTTCTGCTTTTCGTCACGGTGCGAGCGGCTCTGCCTTGCAGCAAAAGGGTGTTTGCCTAATGCTCTGGCTTCCGTTGCCGGCGCAAAGCTTCTCCACTGCCTCGCATCCCAGGTCGGCCTCTCCAGTACCCTCTGGGATGTGTCTTGCCAGGCCTCTGTCTTGCCTTCTCTCTGTGCCTTGGTTCTGCCTCGCTCTCCATGCTCCGGGTTCCCCCGCCTGAGCTAGTGAGATTCCTCTGGTCTCGTCTGTCGTCTCCATGCTCTATTGCCCTCTGACAGCCTGGTTTTCTCTCCTTCCTGACCCTTGTCAGTGAAGCGAATCTCCTTCCATCTTGATGCATCCTGATTTTAAACATTGCGCCACCTCCTGAACTCCACAAGCAACTAGAGGGCATCTCTAGTTCCATGCTCTGTATTGCTCCCATGCACTTCCTTGTCTCTGTGTCTTTACAGAAGGTGTCAGAAAGATACTATTGGTCTAAAGCGGTTAAATTGGGTCTACACCTCAATAAGCAATAAAGGTATGGGAGTTTGGGGTGGGTGTAATGTTCTGAATGTAAACGGTGATGCCATGACCTTACCAGTGTGTCTCCTTCCCTCCCCTGAGGGTTCTCTCACCACATATGATACTCCCTTGCACATCCACTCCCAGTGTCTGGTTCAGGTAGCGGCAGCCCTTCACTTCCCATATGTGAAGAGTTTCCACTAGGAGGAAGTGATGACAACGCTAGATTTATCACAAGCCCATCAAGGGTGTCCCCGCCCCTCATCTCCACCCTGCTTCAAGCCACGTGCAAAAACATATGTTTAGGCTGCCTATTTATAATTTTTGCATTCAAGCTAAGAAAGTGGGCATTGCTTATCCATAATGGTATGCAGGGATAAAAATAAAATAGAGTTGATCAGCTGGGACCGAGAAGGTATGGTGGCTGTGTGTTTTGCAGATCTAGCTGTAACGCGAGAACCAACAGTGCCACCTTTTCCATCAAGTAAAATACAAATTATTTACATGTTTTTCAGTACATTCAAATGTAGTAATGTAAAACTACTGAGTGCTTTCTAATCCAGTTCTTAAAATTATGCGTAGTTGGTCTCTACATGTCTGTTTTTGCAGATGGCTCTGAGGCAAGTGTGAGGGAGTGGTGTCGTCATGCAGTTTTGATGCCTGGATTCCGTCTGTGGTAGTTGGAGCGGACAAATCTGAGTGGTGGGAACAGGTGGGCCCTCTTCTACCTATTTATGTATGGAGTACTTATCCTAATAAAGACTTATGGTGAACCTATCTGTTGTACTTCCACAAAAGCAGACACTGCATCAATGAAAACAAATTTACTGGCTATCTGCTCAATGCCGTGCTTATGATTTATGCCAGACTTTGAGGTATTGTACATTCCAAGGAGCATGCATGGGGACTAGTTGGTCACAATTAGAAGTATGATCAAGATGCATGTTTATTGGCATCCCAAATGCCCAAAGCTGATCTAAAGAAAATTATGTCTCAATGATACAAGTAGTCTTTGAATCAAAACTAATTCTAGGCAGTAGTATGTAGCTTAAGAGCTTGTCTATCTGAACACCGAAAAGAGCCAAATAGCTTTGGTATTTCTAGCTCTGTTTGTAGTTGGCCATCTTGCTGAACTCCTCATTTTAGGCTGGGATGCTTCAACCATATCCTAAGAAAGGATGGTGCTAACCATTTTGATACATGCAGAGCTGGATGCTATTTTGACAAGTAACACACACACACCTTCTTTTCTTAGGAAGTTCCTGGAGAAGGTGAGCACATCTCTGGTAGTGTTGATGGGAGAGCAGAGGCCTCTTTGATGTCCCCTTATTTGTCTTGAGAACTGGCAGTGTTTGTGAGCTGCTTCTTTTTGGTGTAATGGGAGGGGTCTAGGTGCTCAGGGTGTCGTTGTGAACCATTGCTAATTACTGGAACCCATATCTAACTTTTGAGTCATCAATGTACATTTGACGCAGCATTGATATGATGGCTGAAGTTTTCTGCTCTCTGACTAAGCTTAAGACTTAAGCCAATCCTGCCTTTTTAAGACCTCGGATCATCAGACCATGCATTTATCGCAATGTTATACTGTTTACCGCTACACCACCAATGCACAACTCTGCCATCGAGGCTAACTACCTCTCTGGTTTTCAGGTTAACTATTCCCATTTGGATCTATCAAATTTTAATTGATCTCATATCTTTTCATTTGAGAACCTAAACAAAACAGGAGTTGTGTAACCCTGACCTACAAGCATACGGCAGACCTGAAGCATTGTGTGAACAATCAGAACATATTCCCTCTGATTCATGAGTCAGATCAGTCTTCAGGGGTCACAGGGTATGTCAGTTTCCTTAAATTACTTTCTAGCATTTATACGGATTCCAGAAGTAATCTAACTTGGGAAGTTCTGGATATACAGGTGTAAGGAACTCGTGGTGGCAACAAGTAAGACAGACACAAGTGATCACAGTTTAAGGTTGTTTATTGAACAATGAATGCTGTATGCAGGTTGGAAAAAACCTAATCTAAACCTCAATATAAGGTTGAAGCAAGCGTCGACCATCAAATGAAAATAAGGCAGTCCTAGTGGTGCTGTGTCAAAACAAAAAGGGCCTATACTAAGAAACCTATTGCCAAACATTACAACTAATACAAAAAGGGTGTGGGATAGTTTTTATGAAAATAAAGAAGTGTTCTCAAATTATGCCCGGATGCGGTAGCCTGTGGTCTTTCTTCCCCACGTTTTGAGCATAGTGTAAGGTTGGATCTTGGAGCACATTATACTTTTGAGCTTTCCACATCACGAGATGACCGTTCCGTTCCAGCTATCGGGGCTGTCGATGGCCAAGTCTTGTTTCACTTGAAAGTCTCTTGCCTTCGAGGACCTGACCTATTCAAATAAAACAGTCTCTTTTCATGGGCTTTGGGTGGCAATTTTCACCCCAGGATTCCCCTCGTCTGGGCGCAAATCCCTGGAAGTTCCTTAATGATATCAGCACCCCGAATAGCTACATTCTCTCACTTTCAAGGGTCTGTCATGTTCCAGAGTAAAGTTCAAACAAACTTGTTCCTTTAACAAATGAAAGTTTGTTTCTATGTTTTACTTGGGGTGAGGATTGTTCTCCCCTATAATCCCCTCTTCTGGGCGCTGACCCCTCTCGAATCTTAGCCTCCCTCGAGTACACTATGTTGCTTTTCCTTCACAAATCTTAATGTTTTTTTAAAACGTTCCAGTGGACATCCATTGACCGGGTTCACTTTTGTCAACACAATGTTTCTTGGGAGTTTGTTCCTCTTCTCTGGCATCCCTCAATCGGGTTCATTCTTGCCGTCTCACTATTTACTTTTGTTTTTACTTTTGGCGTTTACTTTCGCCAATCTTTGGGGTGACAACTTTTCACCCCTGGATCCTCCTTTGCCGGACACCAACCCCTCTCGACTGTTAGCCTCCCTCCACTGGGTTCACTGTGGTCTCGATTAGAGTGATAGTGGCTCATCCCTGGGTCCCCCTCTTCTGGACCCTGACACCTCTTTACCGTCATAATTCTACTTTTACACAGTCCAATGTTTGAGGGATTCACTTCCCTCTATGCAGGATTCATTTCCCTTGCTTTCACAGTTTGTAGATCAAAGTCGTTCACGTGTGCAGGGATTTGGCTTGACCATCAGTATGACAGCTTTGACCTATTTCCGCGGCCCTCCTATGGCCTTCTGGTGTTTCACTCATATGGGGATCAACCAGAGTCTCTCAAGTTCACCCACTTAGTGCTGGTTCCTTCTGCAGCTGGTCTCCCCTCAATACTTTGTACAGTTCATTGAACAATTCAAACACTTGTACACTAATTGACCTTTTCACAATTGACCTCAGGAGAATTGACCTAATTTAGGTCAATTAGGACATGTATGTGGGGGGCAACCCCCCACAACCCCTAACTCAATCAATAACCCCCTGAACCACCCCATCCAATCCTCTTATATTATTTATAATCCAAAACCAACCCAATACATATATAAAATAACTAAAATAATATAAAGGTCAATTGTAAAAGGTCAATTTGGGTAATACAGTTCAAACTGGCCACTTTGCCTTTCAACACAGCCTGGTTCTTATCGGTTCTCCCCTTGACTCACCATCTGTGATGAAAAACTTGGCTTCTCTCTTCATTGGAGTCAAGGCCGGTACCACAGTCGGTAGAGCTTCCCTTGCTCCTGCTTATCAGCGTAATCCTGCCCTGTGTACCTTTGACATCTGCTGCAAGACACTAGTGCTATGGATCGCAGTCTTATGTCTTTCTCCTCGAAGGTTCTGCAGACCTGGGATGAAAAGGGCAAGGTCACTTCTCTCCTCGCCACCCTCTTGATTCCTGCCGTCTTTCTCCTTCTCTTGCACTGCTGCGCCTGATTAGCCATCTAGTTGTGCTGTCTGCTGTGCTCCTCCTGTCTTGATCCACCTTTTATCCCTGTGGGGAAAGGAAAAGGCTGTCGGGTGTGTGTGATTCAGGTTAATTACCTGACCTTGCCTTACCCTAGTATTGGGACATGTCCGGTAATCGGCTCTGGTGTTAGTCCATTATCTATTGTGTGGCGTGAAAGTGTTCATGTCGGAAAAGGGGAATGGGTAGTGTTTTTGAATGTCCTACGTGAGAGGATGGGGGGGAAAAAAATGGTCAAGTAAGGGGGATACTGCATCTCACCTGTCTGTGTCCCACTCCCACTCCCTGAGGACCCGCATCCATGTGCACCTCCCTCACTGGTCCACCCCCAGGAAGTGGATCCAGTAGTGATGGTCGTGTGCTGGCCACCTGGATGGCAGACCCCCAGGATTTAGTCAGGGTGACACCTTCAGATTTCTCACACGGGGTACTTTGACCTGACCTCTCCCTAGCTTGACATGAATTCTTGTTGCTAGACTGATTTCTTTGCTACAGTGAAACCTGCATAGGTTATTATTAACCATGTTTGCACGTTCTCACGGCCAAGGGATTTTGTGATGGTGAGCCCCAAATCCTTCAAAGGTTTCCCTACTACTGTGACATGAACATGCCTGAACAACTGCTAGAGGATAGACTTGTAGCAAGACTTTATGGTAAGCCGAAGTGCCACTGCAGCTAGGTCCGGTCGGAAATCTTTACGTAACCCTCCAGCTGAATTACATACCAGTTGTATCCATTTCAGAGGTCTTCATGCTGACATCACACTGCTGTCTTGCCTGACCTGCTGCCTCTTATTCACCTTCAGCATTCTTTACGCACTCGCTGCTCCCCTCGTCTCCTTGAATTATTCAGGCCTACAAGCAGATCTCCGGACTCCGGCAGGTGCCTAGAGATTTAACTGCCGTGCCCTGTTCGGTCACACCTGAGCATTAGAGAATGGAACAGTTTTCCTTTCCAGGTACCTGTGTTGTAGATACTCGAAACTCCTGTCCCTCATGAATACGTAACGCTGAATCTTCCGTAGTGGACAACTATTCCAATTAATGAAATTAAAAAGTCAGAAAGAGGATAGCTGGGCTCTTTGATTTCCTGTTCTGTGTAACGCTTGTGAGCTAACAAATTATCTGAGCATTCAGGTGCTGCTCCGCTCCGATCACCAGACACATGAAAACTGAGAGCATTGATGGCAATAAAGGCCTATCGATTTACTAATGAGCACACCACGGGCCGAAGCAATGCAGCATCCACCTGCACAGAGCAACTTCAGAACAGAGACCAGCTATGGAAGCTTACCGCCCCGATGATGGACTATAGCATAGACAACTGGCTGTGCAAGGTCACCTCCCTCATTAAACGAGTACTGCACAGGATGCAGACGTTCAACCGGCACACATGGACATAGCCGGCATTGCATGGGCAGCGACATTGCAAGCTTCACACCACATCCCCATGAAGAGGAGGAGACTGGTCATAGGGGTGCAATTCGACTGAAACCTCAAATCGTAGGAGAGGAGTTACATTTACAGAATTTGGTGGGCAGAAAAGTGATTTGCAGGCCTCTGCCCTACCCCACTCCCTCCCCCCCTTCCTCCCTCCCTCCCCCAAGGAATGATTGAGGGTCTAGTGTCAAATTAGCAGCAAATGGTACAATTGAAAGCAGGTTTTGTCAGTGACCTGCCAAAAGTCCTAATAGGATGTTAGGATACCTTTTTAATTGTGGTGTGTGATAGATTTCGTCATTTTCCAGTTCAATGCGGATGTCATCTGCAATATATGAGCCTGAGAGATTATATTGTTGGAGTATTTTTGCAGATACATTACCAGTCTGAAGGGCATATAAGCCACTGTGCCAGACAGCTGGCAACATATATAAAGCTTACACACCACACAGCCCACATCAACAAAGCAACCTTGCACTGCTCCCTCTACCTTTTTGGTAGTCCTGTACCCCACTTTTTACAGATCCCCAAAGCGCACAGCAACATTGAATATGGCAGATGTTGTGCTGTACAAGACCAAATATAGCATGACTGAGCATATAGGAGCTTCACTCATTCTTTTGAGCAATGATCCGCCTAGCCCAAACAATTGCAGTGGTGGACAGCTTCATGGGTTGAAATAAATGTTGGTACAGCTGCAGTCAGTGTGCTATACTAGAATTTCTAGCGTCCCTAAAAAGATGACATTTACCTCATGAATTGGGAGACTTTTTAAAAAATCGCATGACTTGAGTCTCTTCGAGGAACGCAACGTTTTTTCCCGACGGGGCACAATGAGATACATTTGCCCTGGATCAGTAACGTTTTACTTAAGCTGTTAATCCTAGTTTTTAAAGCACTTTGAGATTTAGGCATTTTACCACATACTTTGCTGGCTGTAGCTAGCACAACAATTTTAAGTTTCAACTTTCAGTAGTTCACACACATACAGTCTTCTAGAGTTTACTTTAAAAGTACACATCACTTATTTGAACAGACTCGACCCCTACCTCCCTCAAAATCCTTCACTTACCAGGAACTGCCATCTGCAAGCTCTGCTTCCTGACAATCATGCTACTTAAAATAGGAAAAGGAATGTACTCCTTTTTCTATTACCAAAGGCAGCACCTTTTTTTTTTTCTTTAAGGATATCGGCCACAAGAGTTTCATGTACAACTTTGTTTTTTTTCCTCTTCTTAAAAATCGGTGGCCTGGGGTGTTTTATAGTGTTAGTAACCTTTTTAGAGGGCAGCCTTTGGGGGTAACGACCGTAAGCCCTCTCCACCCATGCCTTCAACGGCTTGGGCTGGCGGCCTGTTGGCGCCAAACCCTTCCTTCAAGAGGTACAGAATGCTACGGTAATGCAATTGGACAATCTATATATCCTTATAGAAACTTTTAAACCAGAAGAGTATTATTAAGTCCCAGAATGCAAACTAATGTGAGCCCAGTATTTTCCCTCTGTTATTATTACACAACAGTTTTTTCACAACTTAAAACATGTCTAACTAGCAGACAGTGATATAAACTAAGCTTTTAAAAAGATTAATGTTGCATTCAATTAACTTACATGGCTCATCATATTAAACTCCTCAAATGATTTATGCTTGCATGCACCAACTACGCAGATGACATTGCACCAGCAAGGACACAGCCCAAAGCCCTTGTCCATTACCTCTCACAAATCAAAGCATGGTGAGTAACAACAACCTTAAACTCAATCCAGATAAAACTGAAATCATGATCACGCCCAGCAACCCATCTATCAACCAACCATACCATGGTCTACGAAAACAGGACCCAGACCAGAAGCCTCCAAAGTGGTTATATATCTCCGAATCCTTATGGCCAAGGAGAACACTGTAGGTGGAGAAATCATTTATTTACTACTGTTAACTTGTGGTTTCAATCCAAAATACAGAGAGTACTGTGTCTATCTTTTCCAGACAGTACACTTACCATTATCTCACATGTCATGAAAGGACTA
The DNA here is from genome assembly GCF_040938575.1 of Ambystoma mexicanum. NCBI lineage: Eukaryota > Metazoa > Chordata > Amphibia > Caudata > Ambystomatidae > Ambystoma > Ambystoma mexicanum. The sequence continues at coordinate 356,394,132 of NC_090921.1, forward strand.
TGCCAAAAGCCTCTACCTTGGAATGCCTTACTACCTCACCAAAAAACTGCAACAATTCCAGTCCGCAGCAACACATCTCCCCAAGAGAGAACACATCAGGCCAGCACTAAGATCACTGCATTGGCTACCAGTCAAGAATAATATCGATTTTAAAACACACTGCATTGTTCAGAGCCCAGGAGCAGAATTCCTGCCAACAAAATCTCCATTTACAAACCAAACAGAACTTGAGGTCTAGCAATGACCTACACCTTGAACACAAATATGGTATATCAGCATTTTCAAACATCTAAACAAAACTTGAACAACCCTTCCCAGTAGAGAAAGACTGGATCTTCAGGTAAACAGTACAAACAGAGCTTTTCAACACACAAAACTAACCTGCACCCATAAGCCATTGTCAAAGAGAGGCCAAGCATAGCTTACAACAGCAGTCTGGATTAGTTACCCACTAAGCTACCCGCGTGACTGCAATTTAACCAGATGCCGTCAAGGTAGATTTCATTCCACCACTAACCCATACTACTCCTGCAAACATAAATTGATTTTTCTGCTTCATAACCTTTTTATTTTTTATCCAAGTAGAATGTCAAAGTCCTACTTAGATTGTGGAAGGATTTTCTCAACCTTAGTCTGAAGGATTGCCATCTGGCAAGGGTGTAGAAGCCCCAGATGTCATCAATAATAAAGGATGCAGTAAGCCATCTCAGAAAGGATGTTCTGGTAAGCAGACCCCCGCGCCTTTCAGTATGTGCCCTGCAGCATCAGTGTCCATATCTGCAGCTCTTGCTCTCTAGTGAAAGCGAGCACATTCAGGGGTCACATGTGCCCCATTTAACAGCTGCTGCAACAGTGCACACATAGCCTGCACTTAAAACTGCAGCTCTGATGCAAAACCATAATTGAAAATAACTTCAGTCTGGTGGCAGCTTAATATCCAAAATACAAGCAATGCCTGGGTTTTTTTATGGTGTCCGATAGCTCACCCAATTATTAAAGTCCCATCAGATTTCTAGTATACTCGTGTCAAGAGTGAAACCAGGCCAGCCATGGACAGGCCATGTAATTCTCTCCAGACTGCCTAGCTTCGCTGCAGCCAGCAGGACAATAGGCAGGGGGTACAGTCCATTTGATCCTTTCCTTTGTGAGATTGGATAACACCTCTGCTGAGTTTCCTCGGCTGGAGAGTGGGGTCCTGGAAACCCATCTTCAAAGAAGCACACCCTAATCAAGAGACAGCCTCACAACCGGGTGTTGAACACCAAAGGGCCTTTGAAGTTGTAAGCTTTGGAATGGTGCGGGATTAAGCAAGAGCAGAATGGAAGAAGGGGTCCTCATCTTGATTTTCTGTGGGCTTCACTTTCCTTCTAGTCTCCTCCACTTTCTGCACATCCAATCATTTTGGGTAAGATGCACGAGGGCAAAAATCACTTGTTAACAGAGATTGGACCCCTTAAAGCTTGCTTGCCTTTACCTAATCTCTGTGCCTCCTTTCTTTATTTTGGAGTTTAAGTAATTCATGAGCGCGTTTCATACTGGGCGTGTGGAAGTTATCGATGGTGGTTTAGAGAGGGACTTGACAGTGTTGAATATTTTCTGGGTACGATTGGTGGCAGATTGGAGTTCTTGAAGTAATGGGTGGTTTGGCATTGCAATGGCTGTTTATTTGTGGCAGGAGTGCATGAGCATTGTCCTGGTTGAGGGAAATGGGTTCTCTTTCCAGGCATCTTGCTTCCAGCTTGATGGAGAGGAGGGAACTGTTGAACCATGTTGTGGGTTTTTTTCATTTGAGGGCTGCAATTTTATCTAGTGCCTGTGTAATGTTGGTGTTTTGGTGGAGTAGGATGCAAGGAAGTGAGTGTGGTGCTAAGGGTATGTCTGTAATGTGTTTGTCTGACTGGGGGTGCAAGACTAATATGTTGCAGGTGGTGAGGTTTTGTGTGTGAGTGCGAAGGGGAAAAGCAAAGTGGTCAGACCATGATACCCAGATTAGATCATCCAGAGACCTGATCATTGATTGCAATTAAAAGGTCCAGGGTGTTCCAGCAAGGTGCGTGGGATAGATGAGTTATGGAGTGAGTGGAGTGAAGATGTCTTTAGAATGGCATTGATGTATGGAAGGGAACTACAAGGGTTGAAGTCGCCAAGGTAGATGTTGCAGGGTGAGGTGTGGTTGTTAGAAGTGAAGTCGGTCCAGATGGTGTCTAATTTGGAGTTGTGTATAGGCGGGTGATAAACGAGGTGTAGCATGGTAGGGTGTCGGTGTGATGGAGGGGAGCAAATAAGATGGAGTGCTTCAAAGGATCAAAGGATGTGTATGTGGGATTACAAAGTGGGAGTGAGTCGTGGCAATGCCACCACCTTGTTTGTGTGGGTGGTCTCTGTGGTGAATGAGTGTACAGGGGAAGCATGTCCATGATAATTTGTGTGGTGGGGTTTGAGCAATGTTTCTGTATATATGTTCTAGAGCAGATGTGCAATTTAGTCATCTTGTTTGGCTATATTGGTATATTTCTTTGAAGAGGTGTGTGTGATTTCTTTTTTGTTTGTTCTTTATTTATTTTTTTAGATCTTCCCTTTAGAAGGTGCTTTAAAATCTCCAAGTATGGAGGAAAGTGGACAGGATGCATCTTTTTTACCCACTGTGGTGACTTCAGTTCCAAGCCCATACTCTCGTTTCCTCCATGCCCTCCATTCTCCTTTAAAAAGAGATCAGTTGTTAGCACTGAAATCGAATGGCTGTTGGTTTTGAGCCAGGAGCAAGCATAAAAGAGGATTCTGTGTGACCTCTAGTGGGAAAGGTCTTGAGTTGGTGAGGATCCTTAAATCGATATCCCAAAGTCCGTCTACCAGCTCAGCTGCTAATCAACATCCACTTAAGGGAACTCTGGGTCAGTTGTTGTCCCTAAATATCCTGGAGTCTCGCTTTGGGGATTAGGGGAGGGGGATGACGTCATTAATTCTGTGCAACTAAAGAGCAAGACTTAGTCTCCTGCCAGGGTGAGGTGTCGGTGGCATAGATGGAAGTGAGAGGGAGGTGACCCAGATTCGAAGAGGTACACTAAACAGAGACTCTTATAACTGAACAGGGCTATTAAAATCATTGAAACAAAGGTTGAAGTATGAGTTTTGCTCCACGTGTAAGCCTTTACTGTCACTGCGGTTTTTATTTCCGTGAAAAAAAATTAAAACGAAAGAGAAACCTCAAATTAGCAGAACCCTCAAAGTCCTCTCTAATATGTTTTCTTTTGTAAAGAATTCCAGAAATAAAAAAAACATGAGACCGAAACAAAAAAGTTTTATTTTGTTTGTATAATGGGGGTGTCGTTGCCATAACCAATGCTTGCTCATCTTTGGACTCCAGGTAGTCCATGAGCAAATATGATGCCGCTGGTTGAGGCAGCAGAAAAATGAGTACTGTTGGCACTGTCTGCAATACGGATATCGATGCTCCATTTTGTTCTGCACGGCTGCCCAAAGAGGACGCATTACTGCAATTGTTTGGTGGAACCGGTGTCCTTTTAGAGATAAGTAATTCTTTTAACACCTGATTGGTTAGCTATAGAATATACTTTAATAATGGATGGGACACCTAATTAGAAACCTCCATGCAACTGACACTTAAGCTGCGGGGCAGAGGCAGGCTGGCCCTCAGTGGAATCGTAGCCTCAGATCAGCGTGTCCTACTGACGATTGGAAGCACGTTCTGCGGCATGGTTCACCTTCTGCAGTGGTCATTTTTCTTCTTTCTTCTCTGTCATGCTCTGATGACTTTTCCTTACCCCCCTCCCTTACATATTATACCAGCTGCTCAACTTGGGGTTCACTCTTTAATTTTGTCTTACACTTGAAAAGAAGGAAGGATTCTTACGAACAGTGACATCTGGCTAGACCTCATCCATTTCCGAAAGGCAGGGTCCCTGTTGCACATCATCACTGGAGGTCACTGTCAAAATAAATTGGAGAGCAATGACTCGTGTTTACAGCCTAGGGAATCGGTAAACATATATATATATATTAAATGCGAAGCCTGCAGAACGATCATAGCGAGCCAGACTGCATCGAAGGCTTCTCAAGAGCATGATCACTTTCCAATATTTATTAACTAGTGATTACCTCTTGGTAGATCCATTTCAATCTTATTCAGTACCTGGCCTTTTATGCAAAGGCTGCAACATCCGTTCCAGTTTGCAGTTTATTGTTTAAAGCAGGAGAAGAAATCGGCCAGAACAAGATGAAGCAGCGTTCTGGCTAAGTTCATCTTGCCAGGCCACCGTTCTGTCCTATTGCCCAAATCACCTGTATTGGCTAGCTCAGCAGTCCCCAAATCTGCTCCCAAGCCACGGTTCGGGAGCTCTCTCCACAAGCAGCGTGAGACTGCATCTTTAATATATGAGCTCTCTGCAGGAATACCCCAAGCCTCCTTTCCCATGGACTAGCTGTCTTTCAATTTCTAGACCTTGATTTTTGATGAGGGAGAGTTTTATGACAATGAAAAGAGCAGAGAGACGAGCTTGCATTAGTTCCTCAGAAGGGTTTCTTGTGGACTCACCAGGATTTGGTTTCTTGAAGTGTTTGGGTGCTGCTTTCCTGGACTGGGGCTAGTGCACTCCCCTCTGCCCAAATCCAACTCCCTCCCTGCATCAGGTGTTGAATCCGCTGGCGGTGTGACATTTCTGCTTCTTGATTTTAACCCTTGCATCCTAAATGGACCGAAAAGCTTTAGAATGCACCAATTGATGTATGAAAAAATCCTTCGGTTGAGCATGCTTCAGAAATCCTCCATATCAATACTTGTTTTTTTCTTTCATTCTGCTGGAGTGATCCCATGATTGCATGTTTTTCTTTTTAGAGTTGATTGAATTTGGTTGATGCATACACCAGATATGAAGGGAAATGAGTTGGTAACGAAGAATGAGGAATTTCGAGACATACAGTTAACAGAACATTAACATGTATACAACTGTACAGCAGTGCAGCATATTATGTGATTGGACATTTTTTCTGTTTAAAAGAGCAGTATTCCCTAAAGCTACAAGCAAGAAAGAACTACAGTCCCAAAACTGCAATATCCTATAATCAAGTAACCAGTATTTGCAACGTTGTGAATATAGCATAACAAGACAGATGCAGCCTGTTCTAGCTCTTAGCATATCCAAAAAGGAGTGAAGTGTTTGCCTCTGCATAAACGCTTAGTGTAGAGGTTATCTTTACACAAGTATGTAATGTTGTCTCTTCCAAATGACGTGGCATCCAGGATGAGAATATGGAATTGCAAAAGCAGATTTAAGGTAATTTAGAGATTATGGCCACTTCATCCCAGTCCAACCGGAGACGCGAGATTAAAACGATGCATACGATCACCAAACGTGCAAGGACAACTCTATTGGGAAGATCAACTACCAAACCTCCTAGAATCCAACATCCAAAAACAAGAGCCCCACAAACTGTGAACTGTCAGGAAAAAAACTTGATCAAATGGTTGCTCAAGAAGCAGATGTTGCAAAGAAAAGCCACAGAAAAGTGGTGCAAACAAGAAGTAAAGCTCGGTAGAATGGGCATAAGTCGAGGCGCACTAGTAAATGAAATCAACGAGGGATGGAGCACAAGAAATGTAGACCGTAAAAGGCTGCTTCCATTTTGCAGCAATTGGTATGACACAAATGCGTGGGGCACGTAACCCAAACAAGATGTAGCTCTGCGTACTTGTTAATGGTATTGTCTAATCACGTTATCATTTGGCAGTTTTGAGAAGATTGCAGCCCCTCCTTTTGTACTCCTTTCTTCCCCATAGAGGAGGCACAGGACCCATTGCTTTAGAACTCTGTTTCAAAGTTCTACTAATGTTTGCGTAAATGTAAATTGACGTGCTGACTGTATCATTCCTTTGCGATGGACCAACTTCTAGTCCTATCTCTCCATGTTAGTTTAGTATGAAAGTAAATTATAAGAATTAAGCACATTGGTCCCTGCTTTTTCTTCATCCATGACCGAGAAGATAAACCAGCAAGAAGTATGTTGTGATTGTTTAAAAAGGTATATTTTTGTCTCACTGCAGTATGTCATAGCAGAGTAGGATCAACTAACAAGTCAGACTGAATTGCAAAAGGAAAACGGGGGTAGTTTGGATTATTTTTTAAGGTTGGAGACATAAGTAAGGTGAATCAAATCCAAAATGTATCACATCTTGTAGGAATTGTTGCCAACTTTAATATGCCCCATTTATTACAAAGACATTCATTTGTTGCCTACAGACCTCAAACGCCTCTCAGGACACAAATGCCTTCAAAGTACTTCTGCATTCACCAACATAGCGGATCAGCTATCTTGCATTTTAACTGTCCCACGAATTTATTAATCCATCCTCCTTTTTTTGATCTGTTAAAACATATGCAGACTTTGCAAATGGCACAAATCATTGTCCTATGCTCTATATTCTCTTATATTTGACTATGCAAGTGGAAATTGTTCGTCAATGATAGCTCTTGCCTGTGGAAAGACGCTATATTTCATAGACTGCAGCTTGAAATGGGAGATCATGTCTTTGAGACAACGACCCTTGCCTGTAGAAGATATCACACATCATTCTGTGTGATATGTGCAGTTCAGAAAGCTTCCGATCTCTAGATGGGTAATCCCATTTTCTACAGCATTGGATCTTTCATAGATTCACATGGTGTTGAATATTCCCTGTTGTCAAGTGGGAATCGTCAGTATATAAACATCGGTGTGAATTTGAGAAGCCACGAAGTGCATTAATTGCAGCGATCAGACATGAATTGTGCAGCCAGACATTGTGTAACCTTCCCCTTAGCTCCTTGCCTGGAAGCCATTTTCAGGTTTTTTTTATCTCATATTGAGAGTTGGGCAGTTCTCTTTTGAGAGTTAAATTCTTTCATACTATTTCCAGACCTGTTTTCAACTGCAACTTTGTGGTGCATCTCTTCTTGAAGACAAAGTAATCATTTTCATATTTGAAGGATTTGTGCGCTTTGACATTTAGGAAAAGCTCCTGAGGGAGGGAATTATTAACCTCCTAATCCCTTCAGATTTGAGCCCTCTGAAGTGTCCCCATACTAGACATGGCTGATTTGAAAGCAAAGAGAATGCTGTTCAGGAATTGCTCCACCTGCATTCTTACAAATATCTATCTGGAGAAGTGCTGCTTGTATCCTGACAAAGCATTGGTCACTAATAAGACCCTCTGAGATCACCACAGGCCCCATGGCCAGGCTTCATGACTGGAGTGTTTCCTCATACGTTGACTGTATTGGGAGCTCAGCATCTGTCCAGCCAAGCAAATCCTAGGAAATGGCCACTTTGCCAAAGAAGGCGAGATTACACAAAGAGCCCTCCAGGGCGGAACAGGTGAGGAAGAAAGATCCAGCCTGGGCTTTTCAAGACACTCTTAGACCCTCCTTTCCAGAAGGATCATCAGACGGTAGGGCCGTCAACTATGGGTCCACCCACGAGACCACTGATGGGGAGGTGCCTTTCTCGAGTCACTCTTCAGCACATGCACCTGCAGCGCTCTCAACTAAGCCTTTGTCAATGGCTGAATCTGATGTGAATCTGTTGGTAACATGTCTATTGATCACGAGCAGTCAATCAGCGTAAAGAGAGGAATATGTACTTCCGACCCTTCTTTTTCCTGAAGAGAGGAAGGGAGAGCAAGAAAAACTGTCTTGGCTCAGGAATAGCGTGAGGCCCCTTTTGCCTTTGACCTCTTGCACCTCGTGTCAACCTTAACATCGGAAGACACCGCGGACCACTCCACTGTCGTGCTTGTGTCTTGGAGTCTCCCCCCTCTTGCTGCTGGAGCAGTGCTACCGCCCTATTTTCTGGCGACCTGTGGGACCTTTCGTATACCTGACTCGTTGGCGCCGGTCATGCTGCTAGGCCCATGAAGTGTACTATTTGTGTCTGTCACTTTCCTTGTATTCGAGAGATGGTTCTTCCCACTGAGTTGCCCTCCTACCTCATCTTCTGCTGGAGCAGCGCAATTCCAAAATTGTGCTGCTTGCCAGGTGGGAGGGCAATAATCTTGCTTAGCTCAGCCAGTCCCACTGGGTGCCCGGCGGCTCACTTAGCGGGGACCTGCGCTGCCTTACCAACCACTGAAGGGAGATCCACGCCCAGGGTTATTATGCAAGTGCGACTTTTCTTGGGTTTTTATCACTTTGAACTGCCTGGAATACATTGGCAAGCTCCCAAAGGGAAGGTGACACTGGAGAAGCTCTGGACTCAAGAATAGAATCGATGTGCACGCCACTGTAAAGCAGCAGTTTCAGCAGTGGACGTACCCAGCACTTTTGAACTGACCGGCAAGAGTCGGCGACCTGAGACGCCTCGTACACCTGACTTGTCTGCAACTGTCTTGCTGCTAGGCCGCCTAGTCCGTTCAACATGCATTGTGCAGTTCTCTGTGAATTGCAGTTTCCCTGTCTCTTCCACTCCCCATTTCCATCCCTCTCTCCCTTTCCAGCCCTCTCCAGCCCTCTCCCCCTTTAAATCCCTCTGCCCTCTCCCTCCATGGTGCTCCATCTCTCCAATTTACTCTAACTGATACTCTATCACCTATCCTACCTCTCTCTCGAAGCCTGGAAGGAAAACGTTAAAAAAAGATCTCCTCGTCGCCAATCCAGGCCTGCCCATAGCTGATGCCTATCTCAATGCTTCTTCCAGGCAGTCTGTCACAGACCTCCTTTGTCTCACCCTCTCCGGATTTATGGACTACCCACATAGTCTCGGTCCTCTGCCCTTTCTTTCTCGCCCATTAATGGTGGATCCAAGTACTCTTGGGAGGCTTATCATCCTCTAGGTGCATCTTTAAAGTCTATCTGAATGGCACTGTCATGGCCCAGGGCACACAGCCCAACCTCCTCCTCCTCCTCCTCCTTGATAGGATTCTTCCATCTCTCATCCACTTCATCCCTTCTATTGCCGTTCCTTCATCTGCCACCCCTCTTGCCCCTCCTCCACCACCAACAGGTGTACCACATCCCGGTACCACTCCTCGGAAGACCTTCAAAGGTGGCAACCAGCTTCACCTAGTTTCTCTCAACTTTCGCTCTGCTGTTAAACACTCCTCTGATATGTAATCTTCTTGAAGACTTGGCCCTTGACGTTCTCGCTCTCACTAAGACGTGTTTCACTGCCAGCTCTGTCGCTGCTTTTGACACACTCCTCCCTGAGTGCTACAAGATCCTATCTAAGCACAGGCTAAATGGGTCCCTGGTACTATCATTCCCACTCGGATCTAATCTTCCTTCAAATGCCTCATCTGCAGGCTTGGTGTCTCCAACCCTTGTGTTCACTCTCGCCACCATCTACAGAACCCCTGGTCCAGTCTCCCTCTCCATCTCTCAGAGTGGTCTAACCTCACCTCCTTCTCTTCGTGCCTCCACCTCCAAGTACTCCTCCTCAGAGACTGCAATTTCCACCTTGACTCTCCTGATTCGGCCACTGGACTCTTCCGCAACCTCTGTGACTTTCTTTCCCTTACCATTCATCACTCTGGTCCGACGCACTCAGCCGGACATACCTTGGATGTTCTCATCTCAGAAGACATCCCCATCTCCAACCCTATCACCTCTCTCTGATGGTCTGGCCATGCTCTCCTGTCGTCTTGGATCTCTTTGCTCCCCTGACTAAGTCTCGGCTTGCACTGCCAGCCTCCTTCTCTGTCATTCGACCGATGAAGCGAGTATCAGTTGCAGCTTTTGCTGCCCCTTTTATTCTCCCTCCCATTCCTGCCACGGTCTCCCACACTGACTCTGCCCTTGCTAATCTCCCCTCTCTATCACCAACACCCTGGACATCCTTGCCCGTTATGAGGATTCACATGAAGCCTGCTTACAAGCGCAACACCTGGTATGACTCCGACCTAGCCTTTCTGAAACGCAAACACAGAGTTGCTGAGTGGAAGTGGCAGGCATCAGGCACATCCTCTGACAGACTGGCCTGCTGCCTGCTCCAAAGACAATACAGACTCTCCATAGGCTCGAAGAAGAGAGCCCATATCCAAGCTTGCCTCTCTGTGGCCACTAACAAGACAGGCAAACTGTTTAACATCTGCAAGGAACTCACCAAACCTACTGCAGTCTCAACTTCTCACCTGCCTTGCCTCACCCTCTGTATGTATTTCTCTAGCCTCCCACTTCTTAAACAAGACTCAGGACATCCTGTCCACACTTTCCTCTACTCCTGTCCCTATTCCCTCCCCAGATCTCAGGCCTCCCTTAGCCCACCGCCCCTTCTCTCCTACTCTCCTCTTTCTCGCCTATCGCACCAATGAGGTCTCTAGACACGTTCTCTCTATAAAGTCTCATCCAAACAGGTGGTCCCCTGCTCCTCCGGAACTGTCAAGGCCATTGCCTCCTTTGAGCCAATCTTGGCCAATGTCTGTGATCATTCCTTTGCCACTGGCTCCTTCCCGCTATCCCTGATACCCTTGTGCATCCTCTTCCCAAAAAGCCCTCTGTTGACCCGCCCCCCCTTCCCGGCTATCTTGTGCCCTACCGCCATTACCCGCTTCCTGGGCAAACTCCTGGAAAAGCTTGTTATCTCCCAACTGATTCAATATGCTGAATCTGTTGGCTGTCTCCATGACCACCAATTGGACTTCAGAGTAGCCCGAGGCATGGAAACTGCTCTACTGAACACCAGTGGAGACTTGCTCTCAAATCTCAATTCCAACTCTCCATCCATTCTTATCCTTCTGGATCTTTCTTCTGCCTTCGACATTGTCAATCATGCCACCCTGACGGTTCTGTGACACACTTGCCATCACAGGCCTGGCACTGGACGGGTTGACCTCATCCGAGGTTCAACTGAGCCCTTTTCTCTCCCCGATCACTCTCCACCTTCAGCGTTCCCTAAGGCTCTATCTTCTCGCTGTGGCTTTTCAACATCTACCATGCCCCTATGGCCCACCTGATTTCCTCCTATCCTCACTTCAAGTGTTATGCAGATGACACGCAGCTCTCCTTCAAACTTCCCTCTACTGGCTTCTCTTCCTCCTCTCATTCCTGACTGTCTTCTATTCAGACATGGTGTGCTGCCAATTATCCCTGCCTTAATGTCAGTAAGACTGAGATCCTTCTCATTGGGGCCCCAGCTTTCTCCTTCCTACCATCTGGCCGCAGTCTATGGCCCCCCCTCCACTCACCCTCTAGTGAGGCAAAAAACCTTGGTGTCATCTTTGACTTCTCTTCTTCTCTCCTCACATTGCAGGCCTTGCCAAGAAGGCCCACTATTGGCTGCACCTCTTCGGAAGCATTCCGTTTCCTCACCTTCCCCCAGAAACTTATCCTTGGCCTCAAACCCAGTGACCGCATCTCCCCAGCCCTAACATCTCTCCACTGGTTCCCGATTATGATAATGATATGATAGTTTATTTATAAAGCGCCTATACACAATGTGTTTCGTTGGGCTGCTAAGATCAAGTTCAAGACCCTCTGCATCATTCACAAGGCTTTCTGGGACCTGGGACCCTGCTACATCCAGCTCTCTCTCCCTAAATACCTCTGCTAGAGCCCTTCGGTCTTCGAGCTCTAACTGTTTGCAGATCAGATGCTTCTATAAGCAGAGAGTGGTGGGTAGGTCTCTCTCCTCCGCAGGAGACTCCCTCTAGAATGCTGCCCCTCTCATGCTTCAGCCAGATCTCCATAAGTTCCAGAAGCTCCTCAAGGCCCTACTTTTCTCTTCTCCCCCCGCTAACACCCTCGTCTGCCGCAGTGGCTGGCTGCCTGGTTCCATCTGAGTTCTACAGGGCACCAGGCCCCCCTCGCCCAGTCCACCCTCCCTCCTTGCACTTAGCATGTGGACACTCGCCCCATGCAATCTCTGGCACTTGCCCTCCTGGCTTCCCCTTAGCACTTGTCTAGCCCGTTTGCTCCCCCCTCCACCTTCCCTCTTTCACTTGCACTCTCTCTCTTCTCTTGGCCCTGCACTTTCCTTCCCGCTCTAGCATTTCGCCCTGCTGGTACCCCCCATCCCACCCTTTTTTGTCTTGTGGTGCCTTGAAACACCATTTGTTGTATAGGCGCCTTACAAATATCCAAAAATTCATAAAAATAAGTTGTGCAAAACTCATATGGTGAAACAGCCCATCGCACCATCAATATCTCTTGCATCAGCTGTTAGTTCGAACACGACGACAGCCACCTTCTCCACAGCTTCCCCGATGGACACCTATTGTCTGCTACCATGTAAACTTTCAGAGGCCCATCAAGATCTGCTTCGTCGATCACATGGTTTACAAGGCCCACAAAGAGTGCATGTTTCATGCCTGCGGCAGTATCTGTCATACTTTCATCACCCTCTCTCCAAGTGTCTACCAAAATCAAGGTGTGCTTACTATACAGCCATATGTCCCGCCCATCTCAGAGCCTACTTTCATTACTCCAAAGCACATTCTGGGGCATCAAATTGATCGGGACTTTGACAGCCCGAGGTCGTCTGAAGAGGACTTTTGTGGTAGTAGCCAATTTAGTCTCATATCCTCTCTTCATCACCTGAGTGCCCCATAAAACCAGAAATCCCGAAACAATCGCCTATCCAACCTTTGCCAGAAGCAAACTACCTGTTGGTGGACATTCTGCATTCATTGAAATCTCTATTCAAAGAACTGCTTACTAGAAAACCTAACATCCCGAGGCGGCCAGAAATATGATGTGGAATGCCACAACAGCAATTGGAAGATCCGGAAAGACTACTTCAGCCAACATCGGCTGCACCAGCCACGGATGTCCCAATGATTGAGCCACATTCAAACTGATTCTGAGGACTAGACTCGGCTGGGCACAGCCTTTCCGCACTCCTCCACCAATAATATAATGATCTAGAGCCAGCTGATAAGAGAATCTGCCTAGAAATTCCCTGCCTGAGGAAATTGCAGCGTTCCACTCCACAATAGCCTAGACGGCGAAAATGTTTGATTTATTTCCAACTGAACGAAGGAAGCAGGGATTGATTCCTACTATACTAGAGTAGGGATACATTCAGTAACACAATCCTAGCCATCCCTATCCTGCAAGACATCTGGGAAAACTGTTTGGTAGCCTTGTTGAATCAATATACAGCCCTGGCCAGAAGGGATCACTTAGATCTAAAATATAGGGAATCTTGTAATGCCCCTAAATGTCTGCACAATTAGCAAATGTCAGATGCTGTAGTCTCTAGGCTACAAGGAAATGGTACACCAACCTCTCGTTTCCATGATCAGTCCACCTTGACAATGAAGGGAAACCACTGGATGCATTTGGCAAGCTAGTAATAGCATAGTTGCGACCAAAATCAAATCTGCAAATTCTATGTGACTTCCTGAGTGCTCCTACACAAGGGAACTGTGGTGCGAGTTGTGACCATTCCTGGAGTTGTTTCCCGATGATCAAAGGCAATAAGCCTAGCTACTCCTCAAGAAGCGGATGCTGCATCTGACCACACCATCTTATTGGCAGTGAATAATGCATTCATTGGCTACATGCGTCACCTATGGGGCTGGATAATGGGCACTAATTTCGCACCTCATGTCAAACCAAGGTAGACAATAAGTCCTTTGATTGAGGGTGCAGAGGGACATTGACTAAAAGGTACACACTCCCATTGATTACGACAGACATGGAATCCTATTGCTTAAGATTGACATGGAAATGGCACACCCTTCAGTAATGCTGGTCTGATCTGTCCTTTCATTCCAGGCAAGGCCTTTCTAGAACCAGTAGAGATTCTTGTACAACCTACCACCCCATTTCTAAAGGGGTGTCTCTTACTCCACAGGAGAGCAGTACAAGGCGAGGTCCCAGTCCTGCCGAAGCAGCAGGATGCAGTGCCTCTCACCCGAGAGGCCAGACTACCAAGGTGGCATGACTTCTTCATCAGCCACCCCCACTCTATGGCACCTGGGGCGGGAGGGGGAGGGGATGCACCTTATCATATCTACATTAATGGAACCCTATTACCATGGACCAGTAGGGAAATCTACACTGAAGAAAAGAATGCAGAGAAAAGTGTCAAATTTAAAAACAAAAACGGGAGCGGCTGCCTGCACATAGCATCTGAAAGGCACAAACAAGTAAATGTGCGATGTTAGTAGCCCTTCTACAACAAGAGAACAAGTCCAAAATAGACCAGGCACAAAGAGAAATATTTTCATTTATATGGAAGAATCCAGAAATATTTTGTTAATTGGATAACAGTCCAATCTGGGATGAAAAGCACAGTACTTCATAGGAAATTATTGGGTCCTGCATTGTGTATATTTTCCTTTATAGAAGTGAGAATAAATATTAGAAAATCAAAACTTACAGAAACTCGCAATAGGAGCCTATGACAGGAGATTGAGTGCAAAGAAAATGTTATGTTGCTTTGTTTAAAGTGGCAATTGCAGTGGGTAATTTTTTTTTTTAAATGCTGCATTTGGGAATGAAACCAACAAATGCCTGAAAAGCAGTGTTGCATTTTCATAGCTTCCCACCAATAGCTATTGAGGGGGATGGCTTGCTAAAAGGTAATTAAACTCTATGCACTTTACAGTTTTAGGACTCTGCATAGACCACCACAGAACCAACTGATTTTCTTTTGTTTTAAGAACACGTCTTCCAGAGCAAAACAAATGTTAATCATGAACAACTCCATTTGTCATGGAGCTACCCCAAATACCATAAATATGCAACGAATAGAGTCTGAGCAGTAGTCTCCTCTCAAATAATCAAATCTTCCCATCAGCCAGGAGAAGGAAATTCACACCTTCAGAGACCTGATTTCTGACACAAGGGACAGTGAAATGCTGAAATCGCTCGGGGGGTGGGTGGGGGAGTCTTGGATATAAATGGCCTTTGCCAGCAACTTTAACTTCAATGAGCCTTTGGACACATGTCCTATGTTGACCACATTCAGGAGACATAAATGGCTAGCTCTAATCTTCAAGTAACGATCACGCCAGATATTCTGTTTTACAGCAGAAGGTATGTCATTTCATTTTGTGGTGATTCCCATTATATGGTAAGGGAAAACAACTACCATGTTTATTTTACATATGAAATCTTATTTCTGTTTATAACTTTTGTAGGAAATGTCATAGAAAGGTACTTATTTCTTTTTAGTTTTAATTGTTCATGCTGAAATCTGATTTTGTAAAAGGTTATGCAAATATGGATATTTTAGCATAGGAAAAGTTGGCACCAGAGATTCATATATTCTACCCTCTGTGCCACTGAGCCTGTTATTCTGAGCTGGGAATGGACATTTTGTGTAAAGGTATCGGTGAACAAAAAGGTCAAATCTATAATTCACTGGTGGTGCCGAAATGAGTATGACACGATTGGATTCACCTGAGTGAGCAATCTGATGAACCGATTAGTAACATGATCACATATTGTTTGTGAAGTACTGAGTGGGCAGGGTATGTACATTGAATGTGCATCCTCGAAAATTAGTAGTTTATGATGTTCTGGAATTATAGATTTGATAAAATAGCTCATATGGTGTTTATATTGGTGGAGATCGGCCTTCTTCTCTGTGTAATAATCCAGAACAGAAGTAGTATTCTGGGCGCCAAAAGGATATCTCACTGTGTATATACCTAGAAAAATAATGTAATTGACGTAATTTCCTGGTTACCTCACCAAGTAGTCCTGTTACTGGTGCTAAATCACTCAAAACAACGGTGAAAGGGTTATTTGCTATTCATTAACCACCTTTAAGTAGCCCATTAATATGACAAATGTACACTTTTAGATGGTAATGCAATAGAAGCACAATTTAAAGGGAATCTACCAAACATGCATGTTAAACGAGAAATGTTTCTCCTTAACAAGCGATTTGCATGCAGGAATGTCAAGTAGCCCGTACTTCAGTGATTTCTAGAACGCTGTTGGAAATTCTGACATGTCCATTGAGTAAGTAGGAATGTATCTATTTTGAATAAAGGGTAAATAGAGGGAATTGGCTAGGCAGTGATGATCAAGTTAGTTTGGTTTTCTGTAAAATGACAGCTTTATCCATAGACCCATTAGACTTTTCAATGCATGTGCAATCCGGATAAATCGAAGGTACAGAGAGCGATGTGTTTTTATCAAAGTCCAGATTCATGTTTTTTTTGTTACTGTTGCTATTTCATAGATATATAATTTCTTTAAATTGATTTACTTATTTTTATTAATAAATAGGCCTTATGTGTGTGGTAGCAAATCAACTAATGAACTCCATGATCCACTGTTTGGGTAGAATGGTAATTCTCTTTAATGGCAGTCGGCAAAGCAGGATACAGATAATCCACAAGACAGGACACACACCAACAATCTAACTGTATACGGTGAAGCAACCCCCCAAACCCTTTTCCCTGGCTTACAGGTTTTTTTATACAGTAATGCACATAGGAGGGGGTGGTCCATGCATCATAAACCGTGTACAATATGATAGTTTCAGCTTCTACTACATTATTCGCACTAATACAAACTACAAGCATTGTTGAGGTCCTCGCACCTTGTGTGTAAACTACTTTGCAGCTATTAGCAGACATTATCAGATGCATTTCTAGCAAGGCAGTGGTTTTCTTTCTTCTACAACTACTGGTCTTGCATGGCTCAGTAAGTGCCTCTCTACCTAATATTGCTTATTCTACCGATGGAACCAGTCTCGCCTAGGGAAGCAGTGATCTAAAATAAGCTTTCTTGTACCAAATAGGAACTATGCCAGAAGTAATGTAGAAGCGAGACGCATCTAGTATTGTATGTGGAATACATTTCATTTAGGACATGCGCACAACACCATAAGATAATGCAGTTATAGACAGTAAGCACAGATTAATATGGGGGCCACGGGAGGCTGAGCTTTTGCATGCAAATGGTAATGTTTATCAATGGAGGACACAGTTTCATTTTTTCCACAACGTTTTGTGTTTCTTGTCGCTGTAGAGAATCGATATTTTTAAATTGAGGGTCCCTATTTCATAAAAAGAACTGTGTTCATTAAATTGTTCACACCGGATTTGGGGTGGCTGAAATATTTCCTCGAACTAGTTGTCACCCAATTAAAACCTCCTACAGACCAATCCGTGCTTTCCATGATGTTTTGTGGCCGCATTCCAGAATGTATTTACACACTGCAGCTCTCCCTCATAGGGAAGCATGGTCCAGACAGCATTGGTTATTGGATTTTATTTCCCATTATCAGAAGGTTGCCCTCCTGCTGACCTTTAACCAATTATCACAATAAAGAGACAGTGTTGCATCACAACATATCCCTCAGCCTCCATGCTTGGCTGATAAACACATGTTGTTTTGTTGAGTAGTTATGCCTCAGGAATTCTCTCCACAGCAAAGCTCCTTCCACTATTGGTTAATCTTTTCTGCTTTTTTGTGGTACCGTCCAGTTGCTACCCTGCCTTCTCCATCTAGCATGTAGCAAAAAGCGTTTTGGCCCATTTGATCATAAATGCTAAACATCTGGCAGCTATTTCATGGAACCCCCTCACTCCGTGTACAAAGTCCTTGTGCTCTACAGGATTGATCAAGGAGTTCATCGGAGTTCTTTTCAAGAAGTTCCACCAGTACACAAGGTCACTCCTTTATGGGAGCTCAATAAAGTCCTTGCAAGATTTAGCTAAACATTTGAACCAATGCACGTGGCAAACATCGAATATATCACATGGAAAACTGCTAGTCAGAATTCTCTAAACCAGACGAGTTGGCGAGCTGCAGGATCCTATCGTTGCAAGAACACTTACTGGTGTTTCACAAGAAAAAGGCTCTTCTGCAAATAAATCCCAAATGTATGCCCAACATTCTGTCTGCCTGCATTGCCTATTGCCACACAAGATGGGAAGATCGCTCTCTGGTAAGCCAAGAGCCATTCTACTAGATCCATATATCCAACTGCTGCATGGCATCAGCTACTTGTGGAGTCTTGCATGGTTTAAATGGTTCTACTGCGTCTGAGAACTTGAGAGTTGGACAGACAGTTGTTTGGTAGGCCTTTTGCATGAGATGAGCTTCCTTTAGCTCCTTCCTGTCTGAAAAGGAGTTGGAAGTACAACTCTAATCTATTCAACAGCATATGAATCTATAAAAGATCTTATGCTGGAGAAGGAAAATGTTTCTTACCTGTAACAGTTCTCTGTCATTGGTATCTTTCATAGATATACATGCAACCCTGTATGAGGCTCAACTTTACATGCTGTCCATGCCTTGAGGTAATCTAAAGATGGCCTCTAGTGGAGCAATTAGTAATGGGTGCCTGTTGGCTGAAGGGCAGGTGAATCAAAAATGACAGATCACTAAAGTGAATGCAGTTCATTGTTTTTACAATGTGCCCTGCTGTTCATATATAAAGGATTCCCAGCCTGAATCTGGCAATGTTCAACAGCATGTGAATCTATGAAAGATACCAATGCTGAAGAAACCATAGCTGCAGGTAAATAACTTTGTTCCTTCCCAAATAACTGCTATAATGTACCTTGGGTCACAGGTATACTTTTCCAGTTGTATAATGATCCCCACTATTACGCCAGTATTATGCTGATATGCAAAACATTTCGGGATGAAATAACGTTCTTTTAAAACTATTAATCTTCATTGTGGTTGGATTTTGTTTTTAAAAAATGAATGCGCGATGTGGCTAACTTCTTCATCCTTAGCTTAAAAAGATCTGTTCTAGGAATTTCAGATGAGCAACAATTGTTTAATAGAAATTATCTAACGTTTTCACCTGTTTTATCCTTAATCTATGCTGATATATCACTTGGCGCCAGATTCTCAAAACCTTTTTGGCACAGGTGAGGAGATGTGCTAGCACACCTCCACATTTTATAATTTTTTTTAGTTACTTTTATATCCATTTACTTTTTTATATACTTGTGCCAGAAAAAGGAGCAGCTCAATTCACAAAGGGCATCTGAATGAGCGCACCTGCATCTCATGGGTATATATTTTCGCATCTCAGATGCGCCCATTCAGATGCCCATCTCCAACGCCACCTTTGCGAATTTGTGAAAAAAGGGGGTGTTTATGGACATTTAAAAGTGCATCCCAAATTCACAAAATGATGCATTTCAAATGCAGAGAAATGAGTCCACCCCCTGTGCCTTTTTTAAATGGGCACGGGGGGAGCACAAATCATGACCTGGTTCCTTTCGGACTTGCATTTTCATCCACGAAGCAAGGATGGACTTTTTATTTATTTTTTTGTACTCTCAATTTCACTGAGATGGAGACCGGAGGTCTGAGAAGCCCCATGCTCGGCAAGCTGGCCACCCATTATATTTGTTTGAGGATCCCACCTCTGTGGAAAAAGGCGAATACTCAAGGGAAATCTCAGGGTACTAAATGTCCCTTCAAATTGAAGATGATAGTTTAACGTTAAATAGATCTTCCCTGTGTTCTGAGATTCCCAATTTAAGAGTACCTTCCACGAAAGATATATAGAGTAGGATTTCTCCGTCTTATGCAGACGAATATTGCCATTTTAAGTACTCAATCAAGTCTTGTTTATGAACTTGGATTCATGGAATCCAAGTTAAACCTTTAAGAGAGATGGGTTTTATAGTTGGTGAATTGGAAAAACCAAAAATTACGATTGAAAAGAAGTCCCAATAAAGATCAATTAAGAATTTGGAATTGGGGTGGTGTGGGGAGTGGGAGAGGAATGCATTCTAGAGAAGTACATTTTACGAGAGATTGGAAAAAAGGGAGACTGTAGTGAATTAAGATTGGTCTTTAGTGCCAAGTGCGTTAATGACCAAATCCAAGATCAACGACCTTTGAAGTGTCTTTAGTAAAAAAAAGGGGGGATTTCATATCATGGAATAGCAGGGGCCATACTTTGTTGATTAATAATTTATCTTTAAGAAACATTTTATATCAGTTTGACATTAGCTGTCTGGAGCGTCCAGTAGTCTATGGTTTCTTTGCAGGTTCCAAGCAACAGGTAAGGGTAACCTGGGCCGCCCCATGGGAGGCTTGTTAGTTCTTTTAAGGACCAATGCTGGATTAATAGGTGTTAAGGAGCCGTAATCTTCGACGAGGTCCGTTAGCAGTAGAATTTGACTGTTCATTTGGTGGGAAAATATTGCACTTTTTGTTAATAAACCTATACTTGTACATGGGTATGTGTCCTTGTGAGGACATTTTGAAAGTCTTACTTGCTTGATCGTGATTTGGATGGGCAAACGCCCCAATGGACATTTACTAATACTGGGGGATTTGAACTTGGTTTGTCCTGGGGAATATCCATCTGGTAAAAATATAGTAAACTCCTGTGTAAGCGAAGACTAGTAAGAAACAATCGAACAGGGAAAATTGTTGAATTATTTCCATAATTTCGGTTTAGTGAAATTGAATGGGGCAATAATTGGTGACACACTGTGTGCCCCAACTTTGGTGACACACTGTGTGCCCCAACTTGGCTGAGAGGTTAATCTCGATCAGTCTTGGTGTATATATTCACAGATGAATGTTTGTGTAGAAACTAATCGACTGGTTATTGTGTATAACAAGTGAAGCGACCATATATGAACCAGTGTTTTGAAGCTCCCCTTGGTTCTAAACTTGATGTTTATCCAGTGAACTTTACTCTTAATCCAACTAAAAACAGAATTTCTTGGAATAAAACCTCAGTGATGAAATCCAACGAGAAATTGATCCAGTTCATGGATCTACCACTTTTGAGTTGAAATTAATAACTCAGAATCATGAGGGGAGAATCATAATTGTTGGTTCTTCTTACCTGCTACCATGGAGGATACAGGAGTTGCGTAGAAAGGAGGATACTGGTGTTGATAAGCAGAAATCCCCTATGTGTGTAATCCGATGGTGGTGGTTAAGAAGGTAATGAGAAGAGAAATCCGGTATCTAAAAAGGTCCGAACTGGGCTCCTCAATTATTCCTTTGCAGATGAAGAGATTGAGACAGATATTTAAAATTGGATATACAGGTTTAAATCTAGCATTAGCACAGAATGCAGAGTGGATGTTAGAATGTTTAAGTAATAGTCTAAATATTTTGGGAAATTAGTAAATCATCAATAAAACGGCCGATGGAGAGCAATTGTATAAGATACATTTAGATCCAACTATTAATTTTGAAAATATTCCGATCGACATTGAAGAAGTTCTTAATTTGATTTTCAAAAACTAGTCTTCCCGTGCGCCAGGAGTGAATAACTTAACTAATGCCCTCTAAGAGTTCTCCTGTTCTTTGGGCATTGCTCCTTACGTTCTTGTTTAAGGACATCATTCAGGAAGGGAGTGTTCAGTCAGCATGGGTTTCTTCTTTTGTTATTCCAGTTTTTTAAAAGGGTCTGCGCTCAAACACAGGGTTCTATTGCCCAATCACAAATTTACCAGCTGATGGCAAAATCTTTGCGGACATTATACTGAAACATTTGGAGGAGTGGTCGATTGCAGGTGGAAGAATAATCAAATGCCAAACAGGATTTCGGAAACATGGGACACATTTAAATGTTTTCCTTGTGAAAGGTTGCCAAGGTTTGAATATCGGTAAAAATATGTAATACATCTCTCTGCAGCTTTCGACTTGTTAGTCGTATGCGTTTATGGTGGAAACCTTCCAAGTGGGGATCTCCACAAGGTTTGTTAAATCCAATAATTAATTGAGAACTTTATTCGGCCATAGGGCCATCAAAGTACACCCTAACAAAACATTTCTAAATTAGTTATAGATCAATTTTGGGAGGAAAGAAACGACCAGGAGAAGAAAAAACAGGAGAACAAAACCCTTAGGGCACATTAAAACAGTTCAATTCTCTCAGCTGTGTCAACCCAATTCAATATCAACTCCCAGAACGTCGTAGCCTCAGAGGGCTGGGGTTTGCCCCTGATAGGAATGTACTACTGGTGCGATATCGGAGGGGGCCCACAGTTCCAGGATTGGGGGATGGGCTCACTACAATCCCACTACTAGGGGTCCTCCCAAGCCACTTTCCTTGGATCTCTGGCCATTTTTCCATCCCTAAAGACCAATTTTACTGGGTCTACAGGATTATCACTGGTCAATCTGGAGCACCCCACCATGGTAGCCTTAGTCACACATGCACACTCCCCCCACAGTATGAAACCAATCGAGACATTTATTCGAGAGGGCGTCCCTTGGTTCTTTTCTATCTGTGGACAGTTTGGGAACCCTATGTAAAAACACAGTGGCTCTTTTGAACCCCCCATGAACGTTATGCTTTGGCAAGCCCCTCCCAGGACACAGATTATATGAACTGGTTGCCCTCTCCCCCTGGCACTTAGTATTCATATCACTAGGAAGTGGGCCACCAAGATGTGGGGGGGGCTTCATGCTCACAGTAGTGTCCTTAGGGAGTACTTTGGGTCCATTTGATTTTGGTAATGAGTCTGCCTGGGTCTGCCTCATCGGTGATGAGCTGCTAGGTGTATCGGGAACAATGTTCTGGTGATGGCACAGGGATTGTGGATCACCATCTGCAATTGGAGTATCCACCAAGTCCCCCTTTGGCCCCACTGCCCCCCTGCATGCCACTCCCTTCCCTTGAGCCCCTCGATCAGATCGAGTAGCAGTTTTTTTGATAACTGCCAATTAAGTGAGTACACGTTCACAGGAGCAGGAACAGACCCGATTGTTGTTGAGCTCAGGATGCAGTGGATCTAAGGGTGGTGGATTCCCCCAGAGGGGAACTTTTAGGTGCCCAAAGGGGGGTAAGGCGGAGAAAAGACCTGGCCACCGAGTGCACAGCTAGCAAAGTCTCACTACATGTGCTGCTGTTGGTGGAGCTGGTAGAGTACTTTTCCTCGCCAGATCCTGCAGTGTTCAGGTCCATTAACTCCATGGCAGGGGGTGCAGGGCTGGACGAAAAATGGACTGCGTCAGAACCCGGTGCCAACCATAAGTCGGGGGCCAGGCAAGCCAATCCAGAGGTGAATCTTGGTGGGGACCCACTGCCCATCAAGGGAGCCAAGTGTACGCCCGTTGGATCACAACCCCCAATATTATCGGCTATCCATGGGGTCAAAATCTCTTTTCCACCACCCAAAAGTGTCAGTGGCCAGCGGCGGTCATGCAATCAAGGTTCTCTTCAGTAGGAGGGGAGCTCAGATTTAGCGCAGGTTCGGCTGGGTCAGCTTGGGTCATAAACGGGTGGGTTTCTGCGGAAATCGTCTCTGTAGAGAAGTGGGCGCCGGAGGGTTGAGTGGCCTCATAGAATCATAACAGAACCTCCCCCTTGGGAGTAAGACTGCTGCTCGGTTTCATGCTTCTTGGTTCCCTGTTTACTTCCCCCAAGGCAGATGAGGAGGCCCTCGCAGCAGCAGCAGTGGTGACTGCCCTACTCAGGTCAATATCCACGGACTGGTCCCCACCTCTACTGGAGCTCTGAGGCACACGACCACCCCTCATTTTCTACGTGCCGCCATGTACTAGCGGTGCGGTTTGGGCTCTAGGTTGCCTTTCAGACTTAAAAAGACTACGGTATTGCTAAGAAAGAGTGCAGGCCATGTGGACAGGAGATCTGCCACCTTCTCCATGGTGAGACATCCACTATGCTCCCAATGCAGACTTTGATACAGCCTTGCTTCAGTGCCAAATGGTCGAATCTTTCCACACCTATCCCCTGCGGACTGCAAACACCCCTGTGGGATGCCAACACCCCACGCCCTTGTCCCTGCAGGCTTCACCCTTTCGGGGTAGGGCATGCATCCTTGTAGGTGGAAGGGGCGTGGCCAGCAAGAATCTGCCAATAGAAGCCCTCTCGGGCTGAATAAGGATGCGTCGTGGGACGCCAACACCCCACAACCTTTTCCCTGCGGACTAATAATGAGCCTTCATGAAAATTCTAAAGTGGAGGTTTGTTTAAATTTGGAAGGATCTTACTCTAGATGAATACCAACAAGAAATGGTTTGAGGCAGGGATGCATTAAGGCTCCCTGCCTATTTGTCTCAGATGTTGGTGAAATGATTGAACATGCATCCTTAGTTTCCACCAAAATAGGAAACATTAGATTGACCTGGTTGTCCTAAGTGGATAAAAAAATAAAAACTATTTTATTTTTTGGGAGTAAAAATGGTCGATACACCTCTTATCTGTAGGGCTGCTTATCTGCATTGGTAAGATGTTTTACAGACCGGGTGCATGGCAGTAAATGGCCGATGTCTCCTCCCACACCTCCCTTGCAATCCTTTTCTTGCAGGGCTACAATGTTATGACTTCTGGTGGCGCATTTGCCTCTTGAGATGGGTAGTTTCTCTGCCTGATATGGTATTTTGCTTGTTATTGCTTTGTATTCGATGCTGGCTTGAACAAGCTGCATGCTCAAGGGGTACCTTTTTTATTTTCTAAAACCTTTTTTGTCCTGTGATGAAGCATGTTGGACTGCTTTCAGCGGCGAAGGTCTCATCTGGGAACTCTGCAAGTAGTGTGTTGTCCATGTGGGAGATGACCAGGGATTCGACATCTATTCTGAAACATGGGGTGGGAATGAAAGGCTTGACATTAAAGAGAAATGCAATTTGACACCATGCTTTTGGTCGTCTTGGTGATGTGTGTTTTGAATGAGTGATCTCAATGGATGCTAAAACAGAAATATTGTGCACTTGGTAAGCATTGACCACTGTGATTGTGCAGCAGCAAACATTTAGTGGAATGCCCTTAATCTTCATTATCTATCTCAAAGCAACCATGTAAGAATCCAACACTTCTTGGCACCTGTGAGGATCAAGATAAGTCTTTTCAGGTTTTGAAAAGCT
The DNA here is from genome assembly GCF_040938575.1 of Ambystoma mexicanum. Taxonomy (NCBI): domain Eukaryota; kingdom Metazoa; phylum Chordata; class Amphibia; order Caudata; family Ambystomatidae; genus Ambystoma; species Ambystoma mexicanum. The sequence goes on from NC_090921.1 coordinate 356,418,857, forward strand.
TCTTCACGAAAGCTCAAGAGAAGATGCCAACCAGATGAGCCATTTTTATCCCTGGTAAAGATGTGCCAAACAGCCACCAACCGCTTCTTCCTTCTCAAACTGCTGCACATCATTGCTCACTCACATACAGTTTGGGCAGGGAAGGGAGGATATACATATTTCCTGAGGCATGGAAAATCCATCATGCATAACCTTATGTGCTTGTAGTAGCAGTGAGGGGAACCGATGACTTCCACCAACGGCTGAACAGAGAAGAAAAAGAGGCCCTGGAAATAATTTTCAAAGTAGCCCCGAATTATACATTTTCAGCAAGCCCAACTCTTTTCCTATGAGAAAATGTGGAAATATCACACATTAAAGGCCCAGGGTGCCGAGGTCTACTGGGAAATCTCCAAAGTTCCCTATAGGCCAATCCAACCCTGCTTACACCTTGCCATTCAACCAAAACCTCACTACAGATTTGATCAAATTACTCAAACCCTGTGGTTTGAAGACCTTTGAGAAGGCCCTGTTGGGAAGCAGGCAGCCCTGCGCTACCCCCTAGGCACTTTAGTGTGAGGCAAGAAGCATTCAAAGCACTATTATGGGACAGCGTGGAGGAGGCATGGTGGGAGGATCACCTCCCAGTTTAACAGGACCCTACTCCAATATAAGCAAATATAGTCTATCCACATAGTATAGGATAAGGCGCGAGCAACATTGCTATTTTGCATAGATATTAGTAACCATAGGTAGAAGGAAAGGCCTTCAGGTAAATAAGGAATTGCATGCACTAGACCCAAATCGCGAGACAAGAGAAACCCCCAGCTCTGCCCGAGCTCCCATGAGGACAGCCACCAACCACCACCACACCTATTCATTGTTCTAACAGTGTTGCAAAGATGTTTGAGAGGAATGCACCCTACAAGGCCGCAATCACAGATCTGCGCCTGGTGTGTATTATCTCACACTGGCTAAAGCATAACCTGGCCCATCCCCAGATGACCACAAGTTATAGCCCATATAACTGAGCACCAGGTGCCCTTTGACCACCAACCCCAAAGTAACACGTCCTGAGCTGTTCAAAGAGGACGGACGGCACATCGTGAAGCCACAATTGTCTGATTTGTATTGAGAGGTGCTGGGAGGGATACATTCTAGTTCAAAAACGAGGGTGGAGACCTTGGAGCAGATGGTGTGGAAGGGAGTGAAGTGTGTGTGTGTGTGTCCCAGTCCCAGAATACCTATCTGCCCGTCTTAGGGCTTCCTAAGTACATGTTATGAATCTTAAAGTAGTTGTATGGTAGGAGTATGATTAGTTTTCTGACCTTCAACGTGAGAAGATGACCACTGCAGCACCCACATGACAGAAGACGGATAGATCGGGCTACAACCAATGGCCTGGCATCCCTTATGGGGCAGGTGGATCCTATATAGGCATACACCAACCATCCAAGCAGGATTGTACCCCATGTATTGCATCATGTATGACAATGTTTTGCTTTATAAAATTCCGCCTGTACTACTTTTCGTTCTTAGCAGCAACATTCTTTGCTGTTGCTCTCATCTGCGTGTGAGATTAAAAATGCGTTATCCTTACAAGATCAACTTGGTCCTTTCTTTCCTAGCAGATTGTATTCTCTGTGTGAACGTTCAGGGACTTGCCTTCAGTTCCCCGAATGGAAAACCGTTTTGTTTTTTAAAGATATACTTTTACACTTGGCCTCTTTGTGGGATCAAGAATCTGTCCCAATCTCAAAAGATTCCCATTTCAACAGGAATTGATTGGTTATTTAGTTGTCTGGGAGCAAATGGTTTCTGGACCCCTTTGACTAGGACTGTAGACTGACATTTCAAGATATGAAAGCGTACAACTTTTGCGGTCCAGAGTACGGGGAGCAATAAAGGTTTCTAATTCTGAAATCCTTGTTCTTGGCCCTTTACACATCTCTCCCTCCCTTGAGGAATGTGAGCGTCAATGTCCTTAAAGGGCCATGCCATTTGCAGAGTTATTTGAGTAAGTGAAGGTTGGAGAGGCAGACTCGACCAAGACTACTATGCAGTTACCTGTAGAGCTCTGGTGCTGTGCCATTCAACACATTTCTGCAGTTGTGGCATGACGGGCAAATGTAATTCCACTTTAGACTGTGTACCACCTAGCACTTGCTACCGCTGAATGGAAAAATCTCAATTAGTGGATTTATTTTTTTACGACGGAGGAGAACAGAAAGTGTGTACTGTACACTTCTTCAATAGCTCTCCCATTGAGGCAGCTCCCAAGCCCATTCATTCTCCTTGGTATGGGTAGCATCGTTGAGCTATGTTAATATTTTTTTTTTGTTTAGTGCACTAGAGTATCAAACGTCATTCAGAAACTGTGATGCACTCTCTCCAGTACTCTCATCTTGATGGACTCCCAGGTTGCCGAAGAGATGTTGGTACTCTATCCTTCCACAGTTCCCTCCTATCGCCCAGACCTTGTGTCTGGGGCTCCACCCACCAAAAAGGATTCAGTCCCATAGATTACTAAGGCCGCTTCTATGACTTTTCGACGAGCCTCTGGAAATAATTGCAATGCTGCAACATGGTTCACTCTTCATGCCTTCCCTAGAAGCCAGCATAGTTCCGATGCTATTTTTGGTCTGCCACTTAAGTTAACTTTGTTCTTTCTCGCTGAAGGTTTTCTGCTTTGTAGTCTCCCATCAGTACAAAGGAGATGCGACAGGATATAGGAGTAAGGACGTCTTTCCTCAAAGTCCATATTCCTCCATACGACATTTACCTGTATTCATTAAACCTGCAGAGGAGGACTTTTGGTTGGATGGCGGTATGCTCATAGGAGATGGTTAATGAGTATTTGGCAATGCTTGAATCCAGTCTACTGATGGCTTTTAACTAGTCTCCACTGATGATGCCTAGAGTCCCTACTCCCTTTTTTGCAGAAGTAGGGAAATTGAACTATCCTCTAAAAGTGCAGTAGTCACCAAGTAGGGTGGGAGGGTGACTTTTCTGGACCATTGCACAAGATTGTAAAAGTGTACTTCTCATCAGTGCTACAGGGTATTACAGATGGCAGTCTCAAATAATCCCCATTGTGCTGGGCTGTGGTAGGGATGTTGTACAGCTCTGTGCCATGAGTGGACCTGACATGTGCTCTGGGATCTTGTACAACCTCCCCAGGCACTTGCAGGTAGGTGGGTTGTCCAGGGAATGCATGAATATATATATTCAGTTTCTGGTCATTGCTCGGGGGTTTTTGCTGATGCATTGCCATGTGTGGTGGCTGTCATTGGGGAGCTGTGGTGTAGTTGATCCGGGGGTGGAGAGAATCTGTTATCAGTCTGCCCTTCTTGGTTGAAGCAGCTGCAGACACAGAGTGGTATACCAGCAAAGTATGCAGCCAAAAAATGGTATACCTGCTTTCCAATTCAACTTTTGTTTAGGGTTTCAGACTATTCAAATCGTATACAGCTGTGAAATGTTCAGTTCGTTTTATTTGAATATTCGACATCCTCGTGGAACATCCTTAAACGGCACGTTAGTGGAGCAGCACTTTGCTCATCTCACCTAGCCCAAGAACATGCTTTTTAATCGCTGCGCTTTAGGTGTGTTGCACTTTTATACATTAAGCTTCAGTGTAAAAGCAACCTACGCAACGTCCCTCTAATGCTCCTACACCATGTACGGGGGTGTAGACTTGTTCTTTGCCAACCAATCATTGGCTCGAGCGTCTCTGCCGCTTTATACAGATATCCGTTTCCACAGTCCCGTCTTTGGTGATTCTTAGCAGAACCTATTTGCATAGGTTTTGGTTCTATAGATTAAGAGCTTCCCTTAAACTGAAGCCTTGACTAGTCTGACCCTGCTTGAACAGGGTACTAAAGCAAAAGAAGAATAGAATGCTTTATTCTGGTAAGTAATCTTCTTCATAACAAGTAATTTCTGAAATGTTCATACGCAAAGAAGAAATCTCTAACAGTGATCAACTATATTCATCATTCTGTCTGTATGAACATGTGACTTTTTCTGGGTTTCCTTTAGCAACACCAGCCACAGATTCACATAACTACAGTGGTTATTATAACACTTATATAATCGGCCCACATGTTTAGTCGCAACTGGCTGGGCAACGAGTTTGACGAAACAGAAAATCTCCTATTGAAGTGCAAAGGGTGGATATTCTGGTAGCTACTTAAAAAGCATTCTGCATCGTACATAACGTGTATTCGCTAATTAATATAATTTTTCTGAATTATGTGCAAAACTTTATTAAATCGCTGGGAAGTTATGGAGGACCATTCAAATCGAATTTCATACCGCATATGTAACTGTTTCAACAGAATGGATTCAGCTGTCTTAGTTCATTCAGCTGTCAATCCCTCTGCTTCTGCTTCTCCTTCCCAGCATAGCTTTCTTTGCATAGTCCACAGTTGGCCACAGCTGAGGGGTTCTGTAGGCCATGAAGTCCATTCAGTTCTGGTTCCAATCCACACATCTGTAGTACCTCCAGGAGCACCTAGTATGAATCCACTCAATCCTTTTGCAGTTTGTCTTCCAGGCATCTCCATGAATGACCCAATCCCTGTTGCACCTTGCCCATGGTGTGGGCTAGATACAGTAGTGCGAGATGGATGAACAAAAAACAAAAATGGGAGTCAAGAGGTTAGGTTAAAGTCTTTATTACTTTGGCTTTTCCTATGGTCTACATGGGGCCCCGTCATTTTGTCATATTAATTCACATCTTTCCTTAATGCCTTTCCTTCCATCCATTCGTTTATCTTTTTTCTTTGTGACATCAAGATTCACCTCACATTTTCTTCTGTGCTCTGATCTGTTGACTTTGCAAAGCTTTCTTTTTTTACCCCATTATGGAACTCTGATACTTCCTGCTGTGCTCTTTCTCAACTATCACCATCCTTTCCATCTTTTATCTCTCAGACTCGGACACTACGAACCATTTAAAACCTGCTCATCCTACTGCTTCCCCTCTCTGATCATTCTGTGCTTCAATTCTTGACTCTTTGCAACACCTGTCCATCTACTGCTACTTTCCCATCCCATTCGCATGCTATTGCTTTTTTCAAGAAACCTTATCTTGTTTCCTATTTCCCATCTAAGTTTTGTCCTATAGCTCTTCTGTTCCACTCAAAAATTCTTTAAAGGATGGTATACATCGAAGTTTCCTCTCATCCTAATCTTCATCTCTCTGCCAATCTTGGTTCCACACATTTCATTTTACAGCAACTCATGTACTGTATGTAGCCACCTCTCTGCTTGCCGCCCAGCATTTTTCTATTCTCGTGTGATCTTGCAGCTACATTCAGTAAGGCCTCAACACTTGCTTTTACCACAAGCCCATTGCCTCATGATAAATGACTCTTTGTGAGTTTGAAATGATTTGTTGGGTGTACATTGAGAATTTAGGGGGCGAGTGACTTTTGCCAGGATAGCTTCCCTGCTCCCCTGACGTGTATGCTGATGACTCCAATCGTGGGTGTCAAACATTCACGTCAACTCATTCCTGAGTGAATGGGAATTGGTGGTCTTATTTTTCCCTACTTCTATTCTTCTTCCTCCTTTTCTTTCTATGTCTCAACTTTCTATGTCTGCTCATATTCCTGTTTTTTAAAATAAAATTCTTCTCTACTGCTCTCATAATTCTTAAATTGCCAGATCCTGATGCTTACATCTTAATAAAATTTTAATAATAATAATTTACATCTTAATAAAATTCACAAGGTGTGCCCTTTCATTTCATGCTGCTACGCTGCTTGATTACTCTTCTTGTTTTTCCTGTTTAGAGCATTGCTCTGCCCTCGCCTTGCTTCTAATCATCTTATCCACTTCAATTTACATTTCTTCATCCATCTGCTTTTCTGACTTTCCTCTCGTGAACCGATCTCTGCCCTTTGCTCATCCCCCTTGTCTCCCATTTTGCTCTCGTCATCTTTCATTTTCTCTGCATTGTTTTTAAATATGTACTTGGAATTACCCCCACCTTATCGTGTATTTTCCTATTGAACTGCTAACCTCGGCCAGTCCCTATCCTTTTTCTTCCTTACATGTTAAACCCTGCCTGTGGTCGGTCTGCTTTCAGTCTTGCTTTTGTCCCTTTGGCTCTTCTTGCTCCAAAATATTGGAATCCACCGCTTTACTCAATTTGCCCTCTTCTTTTTCTTCCTTCAGTCTGAGTCTTCATCTTCTATGTAACATTTTAGTGCAATGAAATGAAAATGTACTGTGAGTGTTTGATTTTGTACAGTGCTTCGGTAAAAGTGCTCTATAAATACAAGTACAAAATCTTAATAAATGTTCAGTCTTAACCTACAACAAAACACTAGATGCCCAGTCCCAGGGTTCTTACAATTTGCCTTTCACCCAGCTGCTGCTTATGCACAACCTCTACATTCAGCCCTCTCCACAGTCTGACTCCCAATTGGGGTTGCTTCTCCGTAATCCTATTAGGCCTCTTCACTACCTCTTGTCTTAACATGCTAGATGGAGTATTTCTCTCTCTGCTCAATCCTGAGTCCTTGCCGGGCATCTGGTGTTCGCACTAGGACTTTTTTTGTGGGTTCTATCCGTTCCCGATTCCTTGGAAGGACTCGGCCGTCTGGTCCTTTTTTTCCATTAATGGCTTGTGGTAGAACCCTGCTCCTTATCACATGCTATGAATGATGTGAGAAACCAAAGGGTGTCTCACTTACTAGACCCTGGGGATTTCTCTCAGGTGGCCAGGGCACCTCCATTGCCTTAGGATCCAGACTCTTGGGGGCGGACCAGTACGGGAGGATCACCTCTGTGGGGGATCTTTGGGGCGTGGGGATGAGTCGACCGATGGTGAGACGCAGTATGCCCCACTTTCCCGCACACATCCTATTTTTTAGTATTATCAAACACCCCCCTTCACTCCCCTTTCTGCACAAACACTGGGCCGAGGAAGAAGACGACTGAGAGTAAAGAGGCTAACCCTTACATATCTCATTGGACATGTCCCGTTAATCAGGTCTGGCACTTGACCTTAATCACATACATCTGATACGCATTAGCTCCCCCCACATGGATAAAAGGTGGAACATAGAGAAACACTGTGAACAAGGTGAGACACGTGAAGGAGCAGATCTTACGGGGCGAAGATGAATCCACTGTAGAAGGACGACCCATTGAGGGACTAGAGCGAGGAATGGAGTAACCCTGAAGATCAATGCAGGATTTCATTGCCTCGAGGAAACTAGAAAGGATACGCAGAGCAAGCCAAATCCCAGACGAGAAGAACCCTGCTTTGTGTTTCAAGGAGACCAGTTACCCTCCCAGGTGAAAGGCAGAGTTGGGGAGGCAAGGCCAAGCCTGTGGTATCAACCTTGACTCGTGAATCAAAGTCGCAGAGACAAGAAAGGAATGCACATAACCGGTGAGTTAGTGAAATACATGAAAGTCCAGTTTGTGGCAAGGAAAGATTGAAGCCGCAAAAGTGTATCTTACAGTTGAAGGTTGCGCACGTGCTAATGAGACGCAAAATAAAGCAAATCAGTAGTGAACTTTAAAGATCCCGATAACTATGAAGCCAGTGATACAGAGCAGCGAAGTGGTCCAGCGAAAGGAAGTAGCCCACTTGAAAGTCTCCTCGAAATGTGTAATGTCTTGTTAAAAAGTGACATTGTGAGCAAACTTTGAAATGCGCAATGGTCAAGATTAACCCCGTCAAAAGGGTAAGTTAAAAGGGTCATTGATTTAGGAGAAAAGATCTCTTTGAACTTTGTTCATTGTGTTATGGAACTACAGAGACCAAGAGACACTGGGGCAAATATAAGAAGGGAGAGATAAATTGAAAGTCGGAGTAGTCCTGCGTAGGTCTATGGAAAAAGCTTTGCACATTCAAAAGTCTTCGACATCCGTGCAAGGTCCGATCCCGACCGAGGGAGACCTGGAATATGAAATAAGATGGGGGCGGTGGGGGAGTGAAACCCCTAATGAATGTGGATAAAGCTTGGGGAAGGGATCCCCTGCAAGTGCTGTGATTAAACGGTCCGGCCCCACTGAGGGAGACCTACGTGAACTGTTGGTGCCTTGAGAGATCCGAACCTGACGGAGGGAGACCTATGGGAACTTTTGTTGCACTATGAAAGAACCTTTAGTGAACTGAAAATAAGTGCCTTTAACGTGGAAGGCCAAGCGGGCCTCAACCCACGTTTTGAGCTGGCTTTTTTGTGATAACCTGAGCCCCAGAGTGTGTCATCCTGCCTATAGGGGCTGCCTTACTCCATGCCGTCCAACGTGGGCAGGAAAGCTCACTCAGCCATCTCGACCTTTTATGTTTATAACACTGACTTTACTTTGCATACACATTCCCCTTCACACACTGTTTGTATAAGATAGGGAAGGTATTAGGTTTTGTTAGTATAGGCAATTTTGATTAGACATAGGGCCTTATTACGGGTCCTACGGTAACCCTGCCGGTGCTACCGGTAGGTTGCCGCCGGACCCGTAAAAATTTACCAGCGCCCGACTTCCCGGTGCCACCGGCTCATTACGAGTCCGGCGGCCGGGATGTCAGGCCCGCTATATTTGTTAATCATCATTGAGTCTGAAAGGACTCTATGGGAATAGGGACACGGAAGCACCGGCACCGTTGCTTATGGTGCCGGTGCTTCCGTGAAGGGGTTGCTGACATTGACCGCTGCGCCCAGCATCACCGGCAACAATGTAATGATGCCCATAGACTGACTAGGACTGTGTTTTCCTTATCTGATGTTGGAGACTACTCCCATAATGGATACAGGGCAAAGTAGGAGTTTTTCCAAACCCCAAGAATTGAATAAAGGTTGTGAAGCTTTTACCTCTTGTGTCAGTGTCGTACTTGTGATACAATACCTCCCTTACAGTGATCAACAGTTACTGGCTTCTCTAGACGTCCCTGCGGTCCTTCTCTGCATCTCACCACTCCTCTCTATAGTCTCCTTGATTTCTCAAAGCCTAAATTTCTCATGTCCTTTCTTGATTTTTGGTTCTCAGTTGTAGTTGTCTCCTTTCCAGTTTTCTTAGGCCTTCTCACAATCTTTGGTCTGTCTGACATGGACCCAGAACGAGGGGGAGGAAATACTTTTTCTTCATTCCTGTTTAGGCTTCTCTCGGTTCTTCAGCCTCCTTTTGCACCTTTTAGGGTCTATGGCAATACCACGTCCACCCCAGCACAAGTCTTGGTGTTTTCTGCTCCAATATTGCCAGCAGAGGAGCCACCACGATCCAGGTGGTGGTTTTCCCCTCTTCTCCAGGGAACGAAAACAGTAGGTCTGCTCCTTTCAAGCTCCCCTCTGTTTCTTCGCAGCCATTGTTATACACTAGGGCTAACTGTATAAGCTGACTCTGCATTGGTCTTTCCCATGTTTGGCCTGTTTTGAGGTCTCTTTATTTATCCTCTGTGTAATGTGTTCTGAATGGGGTTTCATATTGCTTGATTACCACATTTGTATTGATTAAATGATAATTGACCCTTGTAGTTCTTATTCATTTGTTACAAGGTTTTATACAGGTTCTGGCATCTCTGAGCTATCTTGGAAAGCTTATGTGTTGGCTCGCTGATACACTGTGTTCTGTGTTGGTCAGTCTCTGCGGAGACCAGGTGTGGCGTCTGGCCAGACAATGTTGTGTGGTCAGTATCCTTGCTTCCTTTGAATTGGGCAGTGGACTTGATTTGTTAAGCATTCAGTTTGAAACGCATGTTTGTATCACCGGTCGCTCACCTGTCTGGAAATAAGTTGGTTTACTTGAACATTCACTTTCAAAGTTCTGCCTCCTCCCCAGAACATTAATCATTCAGTCAATCCCTATTGGATTTTGAAGTGCATGCAGAGTGTTTTGTGGAGTCAACGGTGATACATTGTGTCAGAGATGAGATGTCTATGCTCTCAATTGCCTGCGGCTGATTTACTTTTACAAATACGTTGCTCTGTAGCGGAGCATTGTGGAGTACATTTAGTGTTTTGTGTTCTGTGGCTCTGCGCCTCCATGTAGCGCTTATCGGGAAAGGTTTTGCAGACTCTGCTAGATTTTGAAATCTCATTGAGAATGAAGACTCCCAACAGTAAGTGCCTTTCCCTCTGCCTACGTTAGTAGAACTTTTTAAAGGAGCACTGTAACAAGCTGGGCTCTACAGCTTGAGAATAACAGGTAAATGTGTTGCCGGTGCTCCAGTACTGGGCTTATTTTTACTGCGGATAGTGGTATCTGCATAGTAAAGTGAATTTTCCTTTATCCTCTAAGCCAACTACATGCAGTACTCCTTTCCTGGCTGAAAGCTCTCGCCAAGGAAGGCTCCACTAGTATTGCGCACCGGCTTGAGAAGCCAGTCGGGACCTGCCTGTTTTAATCAGCAGGCGACTTCCACAAGTGGTGCCCTTATAGGTTATCAGTCGGGTGTCTTGAGTGATTTTGCAAAAGAAAAAGCTACATCAAGAAGAAGAAATCATAGCAGTCTTGATGCATAATATTGGTGAGGAACGCCAGTGCATAATTTGTGCCCCCAGGCTTCTGGGTCAACTGACTATCCAATTGAGTTTTGCTCTAAATGAAGAAGGAAGCAATCCTTTACATCTAATTGTACTCTGCAAAAATCCAGTCTTCAGCCCACTTTGTCACCTTTAGAGGGTCAGAGGATTACTGACTATTTTCCTAAGTCCTTAGGCACTAGTACTGAAATCAAATCTATTGTGCCAATTAGACGGATTGCTAAACTGGACGGCACACAAATGAATCTTGAATGATTAGAGTTGAGTAGACTGATTCAGTGATTTGGGGAAATGAATGCTGTGCAGTACAGAGCATGGTCCAACAAACCTGGGATGCATCTTTTATTGGGTCCCCTACTTACTTGACTAACTTTTTGGAACAAGATGTTGGTAAAGATCTAAAACCAAAGCCCTTAGAGGAGGACGATTTCCTTGATTGACGTGGATAGCAAGATCTTTGCCTCCCTTTTGCTTCAGCATATAGAAACGTGGACTCCTTCTACTCACAGGTTAAACATACTTCAAACTGGTTTTCAAAAAGGTCACTCAACCAATCTTAATGGGATGATTGTAAGAACTATCCAAGAAAATGCTTGGTCAGATTAGTCCCGTTGCACTTATGTGGCTTCAGTGAATCTTTCGGCAGCCTTTGATAGTGTGGCCCGTAGAAGACTCTGCTGGAAATTAGACTCTTGGGGACGTCCGATCGGTCTACTGAAGCTACGTTTTGGTCTGCATGAGAACTCTGCTATCAGAGTTCGATTGGATAGAGAGGGCGCCCTGTCTAGAAGTATGTTGTCTAAATCTGGTCTGAAGCAGGGGTGTGTTTTGGCCCAGTCTCTTCAATCTGTATGTATCTGACGTTAATGAAAATGTGACAACTGCTGCTTTTATTCCTCAAACTATGAGCCCTGAAGATTCCATGGATTACCTATGCGGACGCTTTCCTGCTCTTTGATAATTGTCTTGGAATGTGGAGAATACTGCAAGTCTTTTCAGTGTATGCAAAGGCCTCCTAGCAGTGTTCCCTCTAAGCTGTGCGCATGGGTGCTTGCCCAGCTTCCTTCTGGTTGTCGCTCAGAAGATTTTTTAGCAGCGCACACAGACAATTCTCACCTATTCAAAAATATTTAATAAGCCACGAGCCACAGCAATTCATTGAAATGTACATTCTCTTAAAATATTAAACTAGTTTTGAAATTCTGCTAATTTGCATTAAACTACTATGCCAGGGTGACCATAAACACCTAGAATCCCTAACGGCAGAATACACACATAAGAGGTTTACAACAAATATGAAAAACTGGCTCCATGAACAGAGGAATCTATCCAAGATATGCCTGTACACATTAACCAAATAATGTTCCCTCCCCACCCATGACTAGTAAGAACACATTAAGATAGTACCGGACAACCTTTACTCTTCCGCTCTAGGCTCTGTGAAAGATTAGCAGATGTGTACCTAAATCCACTTGTTTTAGGTTTGTTGTAATATGTATAATATGAATAACGTTCACGTGCCACAATTTCTGTTACTCATTGTGCCTTACCAAAAGCTTTACCCACACGATACAATCAAACTACCAGCTAAAATATCAGATACTGACTGGAAGTTAGCAGGCTTCCTGGATATATAACATTATCCCATACTTCCTCTTCTTTGTACATATGTCACACAAGTTCTTTGAAGCGGCCCCCTTGCAAGGTAATGCATTATAAAACATGTGCCCTATAAGGATTTTGAGAAGTAAAATGTGATGCTCAGTATCTCCTACTTTAGCATTACTAACATTACCCTAAAAGTGGAGAGCAACATTGCAATATCATTTACTTGGACTACAAGGGATAATGGGTATGGACTATGCCTGGGATTACTCGTTCATAGCATCAGGGCATTGAATATTCAGACAGGAGAATGCTTTTCACACAATCTGCCTCGTTTCCAAGTGTTCAGAGTTCCTTTAGCCTAGACCTTCACACATTACATGGTAACTCGATGCTATGCAAAAACGGTTTCACTGAGCACTGTGTTATCCTACACAATGATATAAGGGTGGGGTATGTTGCAAACAATCTTGTATACACTGCAAAATAATTGCGTACATGCAGAGTCATGACAATCTTAAAATGCACATAATATGTTGAGGCATTAAATATGATTTGCTTGCAAAGTGTTGTGGTTCTGCAAATATCCCAGTGAGTGTTTACTGCTACAATCCCTCACTTTTGACAGTGCTCTATCAACTAGTATTGGAGGGTAGCACATGGGCCGGGGAAGGGTATGGGTGAAAGAGCACAGAGCATCATACCTTGGGGGTGATGAACAAAGCAGCACATTTCAAAAAGCCAAGTCAGACGTTTCAACAGCAGACTGAAGGAAATGTGTTGCTTGTTTGCTAAAGGATAGGAAATTCTAGTACCCGTATAGACAACAGCACCTTCTTTTTCTTTCTATGCTCAGCTGCTGAGGGCTTTTCAATATAACCATGTGTTCTGTGTGTATCGTCTCTAGAATCCCCCTGCATCTTATTTAACTGATAACAAAGAATTACAGAAGAGGGGTTCATAGTTACAGAAGAAGGCACTCAATCAGTTGTATCTATGATGAATTGATATTAACTTAAAATGCATATATATGTGATTTTCTTCAGCAGGGCTCCCTAATAAATCACGGTAAGGCTCGTATTTAATATTATCCAGGCTGTGGTGCAGATTGGTGGGCAAAACTATATATTGTATTATGTGCCCTGTCATTTAACTACCTATGTCGGGGGTATAAGCAGGGTTCTAATCAGATTTCACTCCCTACTTGCAGTCAAATGATTTTTCAGGGAGTAAAAAAGTAATTAGCTTTGCCAATAGGGATACTTTCTGCTTATTAAAAGATGTTCTTACCCTTCAAATTCCTTTTGAGAGCAGGCATTAATATTATTAGAGTTCCTGCCTATGCCACTGCTCTACTGGTCACTAATTCAAAAAATATCAGTGGAGCTTTGTGGGTTGAAGCAACAAAATGTTCATTGTTCCGTTTTTGTTGGGCACGTTTTCATTTTTTAGAGAGTAAAAATGGATGGTGTATATGTCCCTTAGCTGTAAGGCTGCTGTTATCACTACCCAAAGGACAACTTAATGTGGATAGTAAGCAGAGGCACAGGAATATGTGATCATCGTATTCTGAGGTGCAGTTATTCTGATGCAATAATCACCCTTACACAAATTATTAGAAGCATTCTCTCCTAGCCCTGGAATTACTTCATTAAAGTGGCACTTGAACTCCTATCGGCATGTTGTTGACACATTCTTTTTAGTTGCCATTAATCCATCAGTACATGTATTCTGTCAGAATTTCTTGACAGCCTCATCAGTTTGTCAAGAGAAATGTGCCTTTTGTAGTACACAAGTGATTTTCCAGTGGCATAAAATGTTTGCAAGGTACTGTGGCAGATGTTGAAGTCATGGACTGGTAGTTTTCTGTTTAATCCCATATGATATTCTATTTTAACCTATGTATTTGGAAAAAGTGTTGAGATTTGTCAAGAATTGCAGTGGCTCAGAAAAGGAAATTCCTTTCCAAACTCTCTTCTACGATGATAGTTCACTAAACACACCTGCTCACAAAGTGGCTTACCTCATGAGAGTGTTGCGCACATGGAAAATAATGTGCACAGAACAGCAAACCAGTTCCGCACATAGAGAAAAATAATTAGAGGGAACATTGCTTCCTAGTAAATCCGTCAAGACTAACATCTTGGAATTGTCAAGGAGCAGGAAATGGGGGACTGAGGTATGGTTGTTTGAAAATATTATGCTTAAATCCTCTGCATGCATTGTCTATTTGGGGTTTCACTTTTCGGCACAGCCGATGTTTCGCAATGTTCACCAGGTGTTGATCAACAAGGTGGCAGTTCTAGCCAATCAAATGGTAACGCTCAGTCGGAATTTCGGTCTGTTTTCGATTAGACCTGTGATTAAGTTTTATGAGAGGGAAAGTAGTCCCTCGGAATATATATGGGCTGCAACTCTATACGGATGTAGCTCTTAAATGGATTGATTGTCTAGAAGCTGCGAACTGGAGACGTGCTTTGAGCATCCCGAACGCAGGTCCCTTAGCTGCAATAATATATGAGGGTTTACTCTCTCTGAGAGCACGAGTGTCCTGGAACTTGATATTATACCCTAATATAATTTTGCCTATTCCAGATTAATTATATGAAGAAATGAAAACGTGTATGAGTTTGAAATTCTCTGAGTGTGTACAGCTAAATTTGTGTCATATTTGGGGATGGTTGGTGAAAGTATTCTATGTAAACCAAGTTTGACTTCTGATACCTTGCTTATCAAAGACTTGCTCTATGATGGAAATCGGGTTGATGCAATTGAATGCTTTCATGGCTACCCCTCAATGAATCACTTGGCTCATGAATATAAGAGGGATAATATTGCCTTTTTGTATGCCGTTCCCCAATGCCTTTTATAGGTCAATCCTACTGAGATTTTGATGGATTCTGCTACCAACCCTGGAAGTTCTTCTGAGGAGGGGTAAGATACCTCTTACAGAAGTAATATGCAGATTCTGTAAGAATGTGGATTCAAATTAAACTATTAAGCATTTGGTTGTCCATTGTCCCTCCTTGAATGTCCAGAGGATGAGTTATCTGGGGAAAGTGTTTTAATTTATTCATTGGAATGATAATGAAAATCTTTGGCGGCACATTTTGTACAGCGACAATAGGTCTGAGAGGTTGGCTGTGGCAGGGTTTCTGAAATTATTGATTTAAATATTTCTAATAAGTGCTTGTTAAGTTTTAAGGAAATAGTTTTATTGGAAAAAATGTAAATGATGTTTTGTTATTTGTCTTAGTAATTTTTACTATAAACTATAAAGAACAAAAAAAAGAAAACAAAAGCAATGTCTTCCCTCAAGTCTTTACCATTTGAAAAGCATCTGTTGTAGTGAAAATTCACTGATTGCACCGAGCGTTTCTGTCACTGAGTGTCGGTCCCCCTGTTTGGGGCACACAAGTTGTGATTTAGTTCCCTCAAAGCCAGGGGCTGCTTGGGCGTGGAGTTCTTGTAGTTGTGGGTCTTGCATCTTCCAGGAGGCACATTGGATACTGAATCTGAGAGGGGCTGGGGGTTAATCACATAGAATCCTGCTCCAATTGCCCTCTGGTTCACTTATCAGTTAGTGGGTGGACCATCCCTGTCATCCAACAGAAACATTTGCTTTTGATAGCGGGACAGGAGTGGATTTAGATAAATAAAGTGTTCTGCCAGTTATCTCCTGAGTGCTCAAACCTTGTCTTATGTTACGTTATATGCTCTTTAAAGTGACAACCATTGATTAGCAGAGTTTGCTAATTAAAAGGTTTTTGATTAGCAAACTGTCATTTGATTAGCAATGTTATATTAAACGTTTGTATGTAACCAGAAGTTATTTGGATCCAAAACATCAAATGAGCATCAATACAGCATTTTTTAGTACCGCTGAAGTAAGGTATTACTGAGACTAATCGGGCCTTGCAAATTCTTTAAAATTCCACTAAACCTGCAGGTTAAGTAATTTAGTTTACCTACTTGATCTAAACGAAATGCACTCCACCCATAGCAACGGATGACCAAAAATTGAAATACGCTTTCTGTTAAATGGTGTATGTCAACACAAACCCAATGTATGCTTGGCACACTGCTGCCACCCAGAAGCCAGCTATGCACATGAAACTTGTTTGACATTTACTGGCAAAAAAAGTAAATGTTAAACATCCCCTGCAAATAGTACTCTCGCCTTCATAAAATCTACTGGACTATCCCAGTGTGTGAGTGAACTGGCTGAGTGGCTGTAAAATGTCAAAGGTTTGCTGCATGAATGGACACAAATAAATAAACAGATATGAAAAAAAGGCTCTGAAAACGTTTGACCAGCTTTTTCCCACAGGTGCTAATATATAATGCAATCATAATCATAGAGCATGGTGATTTCTGGACGTTAACTACAGTTTGTGGTATTGCAGTAGATGTGTCGATGTACATTTCTGGATTGAACTGTTGATCGTTCTTTTGCGTAAGCATCTGGTTAGCCTTGTGTATTCATTATATAAGAGGAAAGAATGTAAGAGACTAAGCAGAGTAGATGGCATAGCAGGCAGAGAACTGGTCAAACAGTCAAACCAAGCAGTTGGTTGTGTGATCATGTACGTTTTCAAAAGTGTTCACTCATCAATGTGATACTTCTTCCCCAACAGAAAACAATCTAGTTGACACTATGTGCTTTAGATGCGCTAACCAGAAGCAATACAGTAGTTCTGCATTATGCAACAACTTCAATTGTTAGGAAAGGAATTGCATGACTGCTTTGAATAAAGTTACACATACTGGTCTTTGCCAAATAGAGTATATCTTTGCAAGGGAGGATATCGTTGGCTTAATAAATGTCTGCCAGATAACGAACTATTGCCTAGCACTACCACACAGGCATTTGGCACTTAGAGTGCAATAGTAATCCTCGCCTTCACTCTTCTTTTCATTAGCCCCTTTGAACTTGCAGTGAACAGAGAAGAGGGTGGTGAGAGCCAGAGAGGAATTCAGGGTGAGCTGTACTTATATTGAACAGGGTAACTTAAAGAGCTAACTTTGCTACACACGTTTCAATTTAATTATCAAACCTAAATAATTGCATAGCAGATTGCTATGCAACACTGCTTATTTTATGCCTTGAATGCATCTGGCTGGTTTCAGAACAGATTTTTGAAATCTTTGTTAAGGGCACAGCTTTAGTCTCCATTTACCAGTGGAGCTTTTGCTCAATGTGTGGAATATTGTAGACTCCTGAAAAACCTCTCAGTAAAATGAGCATCACAATCACTGACGCTGGCCCTCCAAACTGCCATAAAATCTTTCATTGGTGCAGTCACATATGCATCAGCTTTGCTAAAGGGGTATACTTTGACCCAGTTTGAAACATTACTGAAATATACTCCAGACCTGGATGATGAAGGGTCCAAACTGTAATGTGCCATGATGCTTTTTTCTATTGCTGGCCTTCTACACTATGTCTTCACTGCTGCTCTGCCACACGGGGAAAACCAGGCACAAATCAATCGCACCGAACTGCGTTCATCATTGCACTCTTCTGCATTGCGAATGCCCCGCGGTTTAAATGGCTAGTGATTAGTTGTGCAGGATACTGATGGGGAACGTGGCATAGCAAACTAAGTGTGCACAGCTAAAACCATTGCCATTTTAAGTAAGAGTATGCGTAGTGGTGCAGTTTTTACACTGCATTAGCACTGTGGTACAAATTGGCTTGATGCAAATGTACATTATTTTTCTCAGTCGGAGATGACCCCTTACCCCCACCCCTATATGAATGCAGTGCCAATTTGCACTCCACCCGTAGAGAGTTTCTGTAACATAATCTGTTATTGAAGTATTGTAAATGCCGGAAAGCAGAGTGGGTGATTTGCTGCTTCTGTTGTAAAATTTCCCATCGTTTTTAAAGGAATGACATCATAAGCACTATGCATATGATTAGGATGCATATTAATCTGAATTTCCAAATCACTTCTACAAATACATGTATTGCCATATGGGAATTTTAGTGAAGCACTAGTTTTCATACAGGACTAGGCGTTGAAGGAAGCTACTGGTAGCAATTTGTATTGGTCTAACACGTTCCTACAAGTGGGAACAAAATAGATTTACACTCCTGGTAATTTTGTTTTCTAGTGCGTACAAAACATGGCGTATGTGTGTATCGTATGGAGTAGAGGGGTGGGTTTTGTGGCGTGCTATTTTGTTGCATTGTCTAGTGTGGGTTCTTTAATTGTGCTGTACTGGTGTATGCATTGGGTTGTTTGGTGTGTGCTTGCGGTAGGATGCAGTGTTCAGGTTGCATGTGCTTTGTCCAAGAGTAAGAGCGACCGAGATTGTAAATAGTGCATGTCTGCGGTGTGTACACAAATGTAACTCTCTGAATACTTTGCTGCAAAAATCCCGCAAAAATGTGCTGATATGTTGTGGGACTGATCCACAATCCTGGCCCACGCCTATTTATTCAGTTTAGTGGTGAGGCAGGCAGGTATCCTGATTTTAATAATGCTCATCATTTGGAAATCTTTTTTTTATTTTTTTTACATGCATTCCTTTTGGTGGGAATTTAAAACCAATCTGTTTTCCAGTTCCAAGGAGCAGCATTCAGTTCAAACTTTGAACTTTTACTGCCTATTAAAATTAACCAGGGAAGTCTTGGCAGAGTACTGTAGAAAGGGTACGGTTTCTGCATCCAGCACCAGCACACGGTTATCGATACTGGCAGATCCAGGATAAGCGCCGAAGAGACGTATCAAGTGAAGCTGGTTCACCTGGTGCCCCCTGAGACGGGCTCCTTTTGATGGCATACTCTAACCTCTCCTGGAAAAAACAACCCCAACCAGATCACTGATAACGTTTTTATATGTAGCTATCTGGTTACTGGGAAAGCCTCTGCGCACTAAATGATGGGATTACACAGTTTTTATGATGGTATGCCGCACTTTGCCGGGGCATGAAACCGCTACCTGGGCCTGCGTAGTGATCTGCTCTACACCCATGCGGGAATTCCTGACTGTCCAGTGGCCACCTCTTAGCAAATGCTGCCATGTCGGGAAATTTTTTACACTAAAGGTAGGGAGAACGCCTCCAGCAGCTCAAGCTCTGCTCATGACACTGCAGGCTGATGTTCTTCAAGTGCCCAGAAGCTCTGCCACAGCAACCATTGGAAGAATGAAGGCAAAGTTCCGAACACTCTTGCAAGAAAAGCTCTGCTTGTGGAACCAGCCACTGGCTCAAACTATGATAGCTGTTGCTTCACACGCACAGATTACGTCTATGCCCTCATCTAAGGCAGAGAACATGCGGGACATAATTATAACGTCTACAGGAACAGCAGCCTCTACTTGAGGCAGGTTAATGTTGATGCAATACTAGTAGCTTGCAACCTCAAGTTGTTATGCAGATCAGAGATCACTGTTGACCTCCCATATAATAAAATGGAAGCCTTAGTAGCAGGCATCTCTGGCTGGGAAAAGGGTGCAGCAGTGGACATGCTGGAGGCTGGACCCAGACGCCTTGATATGCAGTGAGGGACATTTAAATTGACCTAGACATGCCTAAAGTGCACCAACCTATCATCTGCGGTACGGGAGAAAGTTGGGGTCCTCATTTTGGACGACCAAGAGAGTCCTCTTCAAAAGTGGTTGGACTGACCAGTATTAATGACTGTTAATATCTGTTTCGAACCAGACATCTTGGTGGCATTAACGATGGATGCTTCACTGCTTGGGTGGGGCGCTAATTTGGCCATGTGCCGGTACATGGCCTGTGGAACCACAGGACCACGCTACGCACATTGAGGTATTGAAAGTCAAAGACCTCTTTCTAGCGCTAAGAACCTCTTCCTTTTAGCAAAGGCGCATGGATGTTGATCTTCCGACACCACTGCACCCATTTTATACCAATCTGTGAGGGATGAAGCCAATCCTGCTGTGTGACCCCTCTCTCAAATTGTGGTTCTGGACAGTACAGAATGAGTTCTTGCTTGTGGCTTCTTCTTGCCAAGCGGGTAAGCTTACTGTGAGAGTGGGTACCTTTTTAGTAGCCTCACCCAAGCAACTCGTATAAAAGATTTCAGTGTAGCGGACAAACTATTTGAGCTCTGATTTAACTTTTTCTGGGCCTTTCTTGTCAAACCAACAAGATGGCTACATCATTGAATCATGGAAGGGAGAAATGGAGACGGTTACAAATCTGTGGAAACTGCTTTTCTCCCATGGGACAACCAGGTGGTCAGCCTATGCCTTTCCTTTTCTTCCTATAATTCTAAAGCTTTTTCATAAACTCAAGATCTTCTTCTTGGGTCACATTATCCGAATGGTTTTCAGTTAAACATGTTATGCCATTTGGAAAGTCGGGCTCCGTTAGCAGTCCCACACATCACACTGTAACCACCGAGGGACTTTCTTTCCCAGCAAAGGGAATACACCTTCACCCTTTTCCTCAATCAGTGGATTTGCCCTGAAAACTGAAAACCTGTCCTGGAATGAAGCTCCTGCGAGCCCGAGAGTGGAAGCCACTACCCCTTCCTCTACAAGGCAGAGAGCAGACCCAGAGTGGCAAAGCCCTGGCTGCAAAGGGCAGCTGTTGTATGCCGCGGGCTATTTGTTGCAGCGGTCCATTTTTGACTACATCTGAACAACCACCGCTAAGCGTGATCTAATCTATTTAAAAAATGTACCAAAGCTTCGTCAAGTAAGGAAACTCGCCCCGTAAATTATGCTGCATTCATTTTACTTATGTTAATACCAAACATTTAATTTTATTTGCACTGTCTTGTGAAGTGTGGACACGAGCCTATGTTGGGCCTAACCCTTACTGTTTCTTGGAGGGCTGTTCCCGGCAGATGTCCCCTGGCTGCCAGCTACTGATTGTTACCAAGTCTGCAATTTCTTCCCCACCCGGTTCTCCTTTTCGTGAATTTGATATTGACATTTGCTATTGGACATGGAAGTACTTATAAAAACAAATTAGCTGACTTGAATGGAGTCTGAGCTGGTGCCTGTAGATGTGGACAATAGTGGCTGACCATTTTTATTTATTACTTATTTTTGGCATCGTGAGTTGCCTCTGACTGCCCATAGTTTTTCCTCAGCATTGTTGGAACTGGTAAGGAACTTTTTTGGAACCGGTTGGCGATTGACTCTGCTTTGGAAAGCTTTAGGCCGTCTGGCCCTCTTTCTCTTGCTAGTTCTTAGCTATTTTAATATGCTCGTAGTTTCATGTTTTATTTTAGTTGGATATTTTGTTTGGTAAAATTGGTTTCCTCTTTTACTACTTATGTTTTTTTGTTTTATCGATTATTTGTGACTATTGATGATAGTATTTTGATATTATACATTTTGTGGGCGATTGTTATATGTCTAAATGCAAGACTGCTAAATTATCCCCCCATACCCGCAGCCCGTCGAAAGGGCCACTGTATCAACCTCATACATTGAGGAGGCTAACGCCATGATGGAAGAGATAGCCTCTTTACTGTACGACATCGAGCCAGTGGTCCTGTCCCCACCCACAGCGCGATCAATGACGAGGGGAAAAGTCCCCCAAAGGAAACAGAGAAGTGGGAGGCAGGTTGACCCTGCTAGAACAAACAATTGTTGTGTATTAGATAAAGGGGATCTTGCAAAGATAGGAACAATAATGGATTCCACCATAGCTACCACCACTCCAACTTCCGGATTTAACCAAAAGGCACAAATTCCCTTGTAAACCATGCAGAGGCTTACTAATGAAAGTTTGATGAACCCAAATACTCCTCTGCCCCTATTTGATGTAGCGGGGAAGATAACTTCTGGACCATCAGGTACCTAAATTCCATGTCCAGAAAGAATGAAAAAGATATAGCATCCCGGTGGAGCTGACAATTTTCCTAGGGGCAACAAGGGCTTTTCTGGGTGTGTGACCCTGCCCGAGTGTAGATAATATTTAGTTTCAGCGCCTCCTTGGCCCGTTAGTATTCCAAATGTCCCTGTTTCTAATAGGTTTGACTTACTTGCTGACCTGGATGATTCAGTATCGGGCCCTGTTGTTAATCCTAGGGGGACGCCAAATGGACCACTGGGGTTGCCCAGGTCCCCTTCAGATCTTGATCATGCCCAGGTCTCAAACTGTCCAAATTGTTCACATATAGAATCTATAGCTAGGAGGATCCAGGCCGATCTGGATGCATTATCCCGTGAATTGGTAAAGAAGAAACTGGTGGAGGGGCAGATCTTGACGGAAGAATATAGAAAGGCTCTGTCCTAAGCGAATTTGGTGCAATCGCAAATAGCCTCCTTAAATTCTTCTCAACCGCTCCCCTTAACACCCAGAGGATTAGCGAAGGAGGGGTTTAAAAAATATAGTACAGGTGATTAAAGCCCATGAATCAAACCATCCCCCAAATAGGTAACATAGCTCCTCTGATGTTAACATCAATAAAACCTCTGTTTTGGGGTCTTCCAATGCACAGGTGGATCGACAACCCCACTGTTCCTTCTTTTTACTTAATGTCCCGAGGATGAAATCGTGGTATTTTGAATCCAAGGACAACCTAGTCAACAGGTCCATTGCATCAGAACCAAGCAGGGCTCTTATTTAATGATTCGATCAGATATTCAGGCTTGTGAGGGTAATTTGGGTGACTCCGGGAGAGATTATGTAGAGCTTCAACTTCTATCGGAGGCTCTGTGGCAGGGTCTCCTGACCATGGAGCAGAGGACCTTGCCACCAAAGGGCTTAGCAATAATTATCTCATACACTCCCTAGGCATGACCATCTAGCTCTTCCAACAAATGCATGAAGGGCCCCTCTCCTGCCAGCCGGGGTTGAAAAATGGGCATTGGTAGCAACGTTAATCTGGCTGAGGGTTCCCTCCCATGGCCCCAGAGGATCCCTGGGGCAAACCCCCTGATTTCAGCCATCTTTAATCTTGCTTCAGGGCCCCTTGGAGGTCCGCCGACCCCCGTTGACATGTCCCCGGAGGGCTGAACCTGTGATGATCCCAATGGAGGTCGCTGGAGGTGTTGTCTCGTACTTATTGTGACCCCAATGGCTCAGTTCTGGGTGAGATTGATTCAACAGGGTGAGCACCCCGTCCCGGTAATACCAGTTCTGCCCAGGTGGTTCATGGAGCTGGTGGGGGTATATGACAAGCTGCCGGGAGGAGGGGAGGTGGAAGCCCCTCCTATGGTGGTGCAAATCCTTTCTTGGAACGTTGTGAGGTTAAACCGGAACATGCAGGATGACTCATGGTTATCCTTTGTACAGGTCCAAGATATTATCGGATTCCAGGAGACATGGTCAGTTGTGGCCCCAAGTATCTAGGACTTTACAGCATTCCAATGCCCAGCTCCTAAGGGCAGGGGTTGCAGACCTAGTGGGGGATTACTCTTCAGGATTTTCTCTGAAATTTACAGGAGGGTAAGGCATATTGAAAGTGCTCCGTTGGATATGTTGAAGCTGCACCTAACCTGATTGGAAGGGTCCAATATTATGTTGATCAACCTGTATAACCACAAAGCTGCAAGCGGGGGGTTGGCCCCATTTTCTTATCTCCATGCAGTTAGAGAGCTGAAGATCGATATATTGGAAAGCGTAAAACATTCTTGTACTTGGTGATTTTAATTTACAATTTGAGCCATTGGCGGCTGTGGTGGGCCTCTCTGAAGATGAGGATAGACTGTAGGGGATTGGAGAATTGGAGGCTCGCTCTCACCCCCACACCCCAAGAGGTATTAGAACAACTCAAATATAATGTCGGCTATACTCCTTGCATCATATCTGAGGGCTGGTAATGGGCGTATAATGTGGGATCTCCAGGCACATAAAACATTCCACTCTGCAAACTGCTCAAGTCTGATTGATTACATCTTGGTAAACCTCTAGGTTTGGCCACTTATTCTCAAATTCAGAGTCCCTACAACGTATGAGAGTGACCACAACCTGTTGTCCCTCCGAATGTTATAAATCTTTCTGGGTCCATCGGGTGCTATGGTTGCTCTACCTACTACCCTTGGGGTGGTTATTAGCGGGCATGACGGGTGTTTTCAAAAAACTATTTTTATTGGGTATTTGCAAGACATGAAATAACGTACATAACACCCCCTTCAAGCCTAGACTCTAGGTGGGGTTTCAATAGTAGACCTTACCCAACTCCCCTCCCGCCCTCTCTCCCTCTGCCTCAAAACCTTAATTTGAATTTGCTCCAGCTTAGTGTGCCCACTCCCCTCCCCAAAATAGTAATACACACTTGCGTTACTTGAAAGCATAATGTTTCGTGTGTGGTTGGTATCCATTCGGTTACAATTTTGCTTTATATCCAGTTTAGCAAGTTTGTTCAGTGGGAGGTAGGAGGTTGTCCCACATTCTTGGCCCAGGTGTTTGCGTGCAGTCAGACAACTTATCAGGTAGAGGCCATATCCATTTTTCAGTCTTTGCAGTCTGTATATGTGTCCAAGCCCTAAAATGATCTGCTTGTACGGTCTTACCCAGCCGTCTAAGCGGGTTTGTACATCTTGAATGTTTCGTTTGATTTCTTGAACTGTGGTATTTGTCACTCTGGTTCTCTGGCCCATGGCTCTCATTTCCGTGTGGACTTTTTGCAATTGTTTTTGCACATCCATCTTGGGTTGTTGGCGTGAGGAGCGGTGTAAGGGTGTATCTGTTGAGCTGACGTCCGTATCGCCACTAATGCTACCCTCCAAAGAGGGTTTTGCCATGCCCACCAGGTGGGTAATTGTTTAGGGCTAATATCTGGAGGTTGGTATCTGAAAAGCTCTGTGTCCGTTCACAAAATGTTAGGTGTTGTATTTGTTGTGAGGATTGTTTTAGTTGTGGTTGGTGGTTCGCCCCAGACCCGTAACGTATATGCTTGGCGTTGTATTTATTGCTGATGTCTGATGCTGTTGGTGTGGATCTCCCTCTTTGTTTCGTGCCATTTGTCTGCGCCTCTATGATGGCTTGAATTCACATTTGTCCAATGGAATTAAGTGGCTACGGGCGGGCGGATCCATCCTATTGTAGAGGAGGTCCCAAATATGGCCTGCACTCCAGACGCCTACTTTGAAGTACCAGGAACGTTCACACCGAGATATGTGATGTATGATGAGCAAATAAACCAGCAGAGAGCCGCAGTAGGGCTCTGCCCAGTGCCTCCCAGAAGAACAATACCCATTGAAGTACCAATAACCAGACAACCATGGACAGTAAGGTATCCATTGAGAAAACCCTACCAGCAAATTAAACTAAATGAAAATTACTTAAACACTGTCCCGCAAGAAACACAAAAGGCCTTAATTGAAGACAAATGGTGACGACACGAGGGCCTGGACAGACTCACTGATGAAAGGGACGACAATCAAAAGATGATACACCGAGACGAAACGCCATGAATAAGGATATAATGAACTTCGAAGAAGAGATGATGCTGAAATATAAAGAAACTTAAGCTGTAAGCAGGATGAAGATGTTCAATCAATTAACGGCTGTACATATGCTTGAAACCGCAAGAAGCTAAGAAATTGCGGCTTGCTATGCTAGAAGAAAAATAGTGGCAAGTGAGATATAACTAACACATACACACACCACACACACACACATACACACACACGCCGCACACATATACACACACCACACATATATATACACACCACACATATATATATACACAAAACACACACCACACATATATATATATACATATATATATATATATACACCACTCATATATATATATATACACCACACATATATAGACACACACACCACACATATATATATACACACCACTCACATATATATATATACACACACACCACATATATACACACCACACCCACCACCCATATATATACACACACCACCCATATATACACACACCATATATATATATATATATATATATATATATCACACACCTATATACACACACCACACCTATATACACACACCACACATATATATATATATACACACCACACCCCCCACACACATATATATATATATATATATATATATATATATATACACACCACACATATATACACAGAACCCCCACACACATATATGCACACAACCCACACCACACACACACATATATATACACACACACACCACACATATATATACACACCACACACACATACTTATATATATACCACACATATATACACCACACATATATACACAGAACCCACACACACACACACAACCCACACCGTACATATATACACACCACACACACCACACATATATACACACCACACATATATACACACCACACATATATACACACCACACACACATATATACACACCACACATATATACACACCACACATATATACACACCACACACACATATATATATACTCACACCACACACATATACACATATATACTCACACCACACACATATATATACACCACACACACATATATATATATATATATATATATATATATATATCACACATATATATACACACACCGTACATATATACACACACCGTACATATACACACACCGTACATATACACACACCACACACATATATATACACACACCACACACATATATATACACACACACCACACATATATACACACACATACCACACATAACCCACACACATATATACACACCCCCCCACACACACATATATATATACACCACACACATATATATACACACACCCCACACACACATATATATATATATATATATATATATATATATATATATATATATATATATATATATATATATATATATATACACACCGCCCCCCCCCCTCCCCCCCCAATCTGGGAAGTCGAGGTCAGACCAACAGAGGGAGGCGAACAGTAGCTTGTGGGATCGAAACTTAAGAACAGAACAGCCTGCCCCAGGAAGGCCAAGAGAAGGAAGCCCAGGCAGGTGGCGAGCCAAATAATAATTAAATGTGCAAATAGAAGGACAACTAAGCAGATTCACGATGTGCTAGCACGTGACCAGCCAAGCGAGAAGAGGCACCTACGCCTGGCTGTCTCCCAAACGGAAGATACCATAACTTTGTCTGACAAGATGCTACAGTTTAGAGGCCGACCACAACCAACTCATTGACACATCCAGAAGGTAATGGGATCTGTGAGAGGCTCAACGGCTTGTTAAAGGAAAGGATAGCCAAGTTGAAGCTTACTCTAAAGAGGGGATCATTGCACTGCCTTCCTCTGGCACTGTATGCTCTTCGGAACCAACCTTGCTCCGACCATCATCTTACGCCACACAAGATAGCCACCGGAAGAAGACGGAGAACTCCCCTCACACCCCGAGATGAAGCTAGATGTGACGCTCAGTCGACAGGGGAGATTCTAGGATCTGCAATGCAAAATTATCTGAACTGCATGACATCTTGCCTTACTGTAATTTCAGACCAGCTACTGCGAGGACGAAAAGTGTGCAGTACAGAACACAGAAGGAGACACTACACCAGACTCAGCTCAGGGTCTATGTGTTCCACTCATTTTCCCTGGAGACACCGTCTTGGTGAGGAATCGCACAAGGAAAAAGTGAGACGAGCCAAGGTTCAACGGACCGTTCACAGTTGAAGACGTTACTCCATCTGCAGACAAGCTGCAAGGAAGAGCTTGGATCTTCCTGGGTGATAGCAAACCATACATCGGAGGAACCCCCCTGCCTGCACCCCACCGCGAAGAGACTACAGACACCGGGGAAGAACCACAGCACGTGCAGACGAGATCCATGACGAGGAAGAAGGACGCATGACCACCAAAGTAAAGACAAAGAACCTTTTCAAACTGTGGCTTAACTTTGACACTTCTTCTAAGCAAAAAAGCGGATAAGGACATTAAAAAACGGACACTCTGTGCATCCTAGTTGCAGGGTGGAGAAGAAAATTGCACGTACAAGCCCCAACATGTTTTGTTGATTTGATCTTTGAACTGAGGCACTCTCAAGCCGTGAGGAGAAAAAAAGACTATGATAAACTTTGATCAAGTATATTTACATTGGAAACAGATACAGCATCCCGATTCATCCAAAACTGAGACTTTGTTTGGAAGCACTTATGGTGTCCCACAGTGTAGACATCACAAAGGACATGGTCACATATTTCAACATAGTTTTAAGATCATACCCGTCACTGCTAGGGAGGCTCACCAGTGACCCAGACTTTCTCCAAGATCCTGAAAATGAAAAAATAATAAGACAACTGCTCACTGTCATTGCTGAACAATTCATCATACTCCCTGAGTACAGTGGGAAGGAAATAAATGCTTCCACCACAGGCGGAAATAGATGAACTCATCAATGCACTTTTTTTAATTTTTATTTTTATTTTACTTGATTCAATTTACAAAAAAGGAAATTTTTACAAGAAAACAAAGTTCCCATTGTTTCCTATTGTATTGTATCCATTCCTGCTAAAGGGGAGCGGCAGAACAAGAAAGTTCCTCAATAGTCCACAAGTTGGTGAAGAGGATAGCGGAATGCATCAACAAAGGAGCACTCAGTCCTATCTCATTCATAATCTTGAAGCTTCAAATTCACACAAAATTGCGAAACTGCAATCACTTACGAGTTATTATCCCCCTCTATTAATCTGTTCCACCAGTCCTCCTCTCCACATATTGTCGACTCTTTAAATATGTGTGCCATATGTCTGCTTCTCAGGTTCGTCCAGCTTGTACATGACAGTAGCAGATGTCGTAGTGACTTGATTTGGTCTTTCTTTTTGCAAAAGCGGCTACTATTATCCGTTGTGGCTTTTCTTATTGCTCTAATCTCATTTGTAGGGAACAAATTCATTCGAAACCGCATAAAAGTGTTTCTCACACTCCTATTTGGAAATTTTTTAAAATAGTTTGGTATATCATTTATGCTCCTTGTTGTTGGTGGTTGATGTTTTATCAATTTACTTCTGTTTTCCAAAGATGTAGTCCGGATCCAATCTCTCTCCCACAATTTCTGTTTAACTTTATCCGGGTTTTGGATAAGTTAATCCTCAGAGCTATCGATCTCATCCAGGATTTTTAGATTTTCTTCCACCCAATTCAACAGCAAATTATTTGGTCTTCAATTTCTGTGCGAATGATGGACGCTACATTCGGGCAATGACTGATTATGATCTTTCTATATAGCATCATTGTATTTCTCATCACCATTGATTACAATGATTGCAGACCCAATTCTTGGCGTATAGTTACTACCGGCGTTTAAGATGGTAGATTTAAAGCGCTTCGCCAAAAAAGGCCTTCAATACGCTTCCAGAATTCTCGCGGAATCATCATCAGCATAGCATATGCGCCATAGATTAAGGAAGGCACCACTTTACCCTTATAGAATTGTATCAGGGGGATTACTGTGAATTGACAAAATCTGCCTTCTATCGCTTTGGCCTGGCTTGCCAACTTCTCAGTTTTTTCCACAAGATGTTTTTGCATTGGGTATTCTTGTATATTATTACTTAGGATCACCCCCAAGTACTTAAATTCCTTTACTTGTTCAATCTTTGCCCCCTCCAGGGTCCATGTGAAATGCTCTCTGCTGATGTTTTCCATAGTCATTACTTTAGTTTTGGCCTTGTTAATTTCCAAGTTCTTCTTTATGTAGGCTGCCAACTCATTTAATTGGCGCTGCAGGCCAATCGGTGTGTAATCCAATAGAATCAGATCATCCGCATAAAGTAGTCTTGAGATCTTACTTCTTCCTACTGTCGGTGGAAACAAGCGGATCTCTGATTCTCCATCTTTAATGTCCCAAAGATATGAATTGAATAGCGTCGGGGCAAGGGGGCACCCTTGCTTTACTCCTCTGGCCGTGGGAATTTGTTCTGATAAGAGCCCATCCCGATTTAAACGTACCCTAATGGAGGTATTTTCATGTAGGGCTCTAATGGGTTCCAGAATACAATCCGGACATTTTTTTGCTCTTAATTTGTCCCATAATATTTCCCGGTTAACCTGGTCAAAGGCCTGGACCAGGTCAACGAATGCCAGATGGATTTTTGGGCTTCCCTTATGAATTCTACTTTTTGAGGTGCTTAACAGCAAGATGTTTAAAGCCGTTCCTGCATCCTTTATGAACCCCGATTGGAGTGGATCTTCATTGCCCAAAGTTCTAGCCCATCTTTGAAACTTTTCCAATAGTAATGACCCAAACACCTTCCCGATCACATCGAGAAGTGCGATTGGGCGGTAATTCTTGGGGTCCTCCCTCGGTCCTTGCTTGTAAATTGGCACGATGATTGCTGTTGTCCATGAGATAGGTATGAATCTGTGTATTAAACAGTTCTTTATAACCTCGTGGATGAATTCCGCCCATTCTGCTTGATGCTCTTTTAAATCTGTGTTTGTTATGCCATCAGGCCTCGGGGCCGTTGAATTGTTCAAACGGGCAAGCTTTCTCTTAATGTCTTCCCGGTCCCACATCATCACCCATGGAGTTATTAAGGTTTGTGGGATTGGTAATTTAAAGCATCCGACTTTCTGGAATAAACTTCTGAAGTGCTTCAACCAAGCTTCTTCTCCAACAAAACTATTCATTGGGTTTGCTTGGGCCCCCGAGATGGTTCTAATCAGTGTCCAGAAATCTCTTGATTTCCTGCTACAAACTATCTTCAACATTGCAGCAGCATCGGCTTGATTGATTGTTGCTCTTTGATGTCGTAGCCAGCTTTTATACAGCCTCACTGCTGTTTTTACCTGATTCATCAATTCAAGGGTGTTTAATTTTTTCGCAAGGCGTTTTAGTTTCCTTCGTTTTTTCCTCTCTTCTACTATACATTTGTTGAATTCATGTATGTGGGTTTTTATCTCTCGATTTCTTTTTCTTCTCATAGATTTTTAACAGAGGTTGATAGTCGATATTATTTTGATCATCCCCCCACCCACTTGCTGTTTTAGCTCACAGATGGTGATGTAAGTGTCCGTTAATTCTGCCACTGCATTAGCCGGGAGTCTCAATTTAGTACCTCCCTTACAAGTCTCCATGTCCACGGCCATTTTTGGTCTCGAGCTCCATTTTACTTTCAGTAAATTATGGTCGCTGTTATAGGTTTTCACCACCTCAAAGTTGACCACAATTTTCAGCATTTCCATTGCAACGACTATTTGGTCTAAATTTTCACACTGATTGCTTCTTTCCCATGTTGAGATTGATGGACCGCAGCGGGACATTGATGTCTCTAAACTATGCAGGTACCAGGACGACATCATCTCTTTCCATAGACGGCCTTGTAGCATATTTAGCGGGACTCTTTTCCTTTTTCCATTGAAGGTATTGTTTTACGGACAGATCGCGTTAAGATCCCCACAGAGGATAATGAATTTTGGCGCCCATTCCCTATATGATCTTTCCAATATGTTGTTTGCTAGTTTCAGGAAATGCTCGTTCTTAATCACAGCAGGGTTCCAATATGTATTTATCAAAATCACTATCGTTCTTTGTCCGGTCTTTGTTGATATCCTCGATTTATTTTTGACCATTTTAAAACGAGAACTTGAAAGTGAGTATTTGATGTTTCAGTTTTTATATGTTGGATTCCCACCCCTGATCTGATGGCTGTCAGCAAACCTGACGATGGTTGTCCCTGTTCCGAACGTGACGCTGGGGATAGGTAAGTTTCATACCCTTCCAGGAAAGGTTTCTTTGTTAGCCATGTCTCTTGGAGACATAATATATCAAAGTCCCCAAGATTTACATCGCTTATTACCAAAAGGTGGTTGAAACCTCTTGTGTTCCAACTTCCCATTGTGATGGTATCTTTCTCTACTTCGTTGACCCCTCGTTCCCACACTTCATCCCTTCTGTCGATCTCCACTATGGATGGCTAGCTCTTTTTTGTTAATGCAGTCGAAATCCATGCCCGTTTGGAAGGTTCACTTTTTGCTCCCGTATTTGAAGTAATCACATCTGTTTGTTCATTTCCATTGTCTACATCTTCTTGTGCAAAAGTTATTTTCAGACTCTGAAGAGGTCCCTTTGGATATTTTCTAATATTCAAAGAATCCGGGAATAAAACATTTTCCGTTACAATTGTCCCTTCTTCTGGCCTTTCAGTCGACCTCTCCAGACAATCGAGCTGTTTTAAATTTGAGTTCATCCTCTTTCTGTATCACTCTTTTAGTTATTTTAGTTGTTGATTCTCAGAAGCGGGCCTGCACATTGTCTTGGTTTGACTGTGTACTCCTTTGAATTTCCCGATGTCTTTTGTCATACTGCACCTTCTCACTTCTTACATGGCATTCATACAAATCATACCCCATCATTTGGAAACTTTCCTGTTCCGTTGTTATCATTGATCTAATTATTGGAGAGGGGATTTGTAGGTAGACAGTCTCTTTTCCCCGTAGAACTGAATTTAACGAATCTAATATCTGAGTTAATCTGCCTCAGATTCGGTATGCATTTGATTAAAGCCATTATGTTCTTCCTGTTCAGTATCGGTTTATCTTGTATATCACCCATCCGTTCCAATTTGGAGGACCTTTCACTGCCAGTTCTTTTACTATATGGAATATAGGCCTCTTTCTCATTTTCTAAATTGTGGTTGCTATTATTTCTTGTTTTTCTCTCCTCACTTGGCTTTTTTTTATTGTATTCCTTCTTTCAGCTTTTAACCGTTGTAACTTCTTCCCGGAATTGAGTTTTCTTGGTTCCTTTTGTATGGGGTGATCTGCTTCTATGGTTCGAATTCCATTCCTTTTTTCTTTTTCTAATGGGGGCATTTTAACCCTTTTACTATTCAAAAGTGCCCCTGCTAATTTATCACGCCTTTCTTTTAAGGTGAGAAAAGGGCTTGTTTGATCTTTGTCTAGATTGTCGTGAGTTCTTACACTTTCCTCTTTTGTCGGACTTTCCTGTTGCATTAGTTCGCTCAAATCGGTGACCTCATTTTCCACCGAGTACACCGATAGATCCTTTAAGTTGGTACTCTCTTCTAACACCTATGTTTCCTTTTGTCGACTGTTTGAAACGAGGTGTGAGGCTGTTTCTTCTGCAATTGATGGTTCCGTGTCTTGGAAGAAAACAGTTCTCCTTCCCACTTTTTCGTTTACGTGGGTTCCCTTGTTCCGGTTGATTTTTAAGTCCTCCTTCCTCTCCATATAGGGTGACTTTGATTCTAATGTTATCACTCTATTTCCTGCCCTTTTTGTATGAGTTTTTTCGTTGGCAAAGAGCGGATATATTGCATGCTCCTTACTTCGTGTTTTAGTCTGGCTTGACTCGGGGAATCCCTTTTGGGGTTTGACCCTTTGGGCCTCTTTTTACAACTCTTTCCCCATCACCCTCAACAGGTATCATGCTATGTGCATCTTTTTCCAAGACCATGACCACACAACCATTAGTAGATTGTTTCTTTGTTACAGTCTGCTGTGTTTCTCCTTGTTGAATTTGTGGTTTTGTTTGGACGCCTTTTTCCATCTTCCTCACGGATATTCTGTGGACCACTCAGTTTCTCTTTAGTCGAACTGAATTGAATTTTTTTTTCTGGATGTAATTCCCTGCATCGGGTTCATTTTGTTGACTCTGTTCGCCATTTATATAGATCGAAGGGCTGTTAGAAATGTGAGGTTCCCCTCCTCTTTAATCCTTCAACATAGATCATTTTTGTATGAAGCATTGCTACCATAGTTAACTGATCTTTTAAGGTATCATGTATGGATTCGTACAACTTGCAGAATGGATTAATTGCAATATTTATCGCAGACATTATTGCAAAAATGTCGTTTTTTTTTTTTTTTTTTTGACGATTCTTTCTCGTTATCTTGGATCCCTGTTGAGGATCTTCTACTATATGTTGGCGTGCTTTTCTCATTATTTGTAGACCTGTTTGAGAATCTCCTGTTTGTTAAAGGTGATAGCACGAGAGGATCTGGCGTAAAGCCTGCTCTGTTCTCGTTGGACCTCTGAGGTTTTTCTGCTGAAAATACAAATTCTGTACTTGATGTTATTTTTTTGCATGTCAGCTTGCTGTTCTCCCACCCGTGTGGAGTCTCTTATGGTTTTTTTCACCATAGGGTAGTTCTTTTTCTTTCATTGGAGTTTTAAGATTGTTTTCTCCCGATTGAATCTCATATGGGGAGTCTCCTATGTATCTCAACTTGGACTGGGTCTTTTCCACATCTGATTGACCCAATGTTTTCCTTTGGTTCAAGGTGGTCCGCCTCCTTTTCGTGTATACTGACTGCATGTGCCGAGGTGGGACCCCCTATTACCATTTGCTTTTGGATTTCCGCAGAAGTGTCTCTTGCGTTCTCATCGTCTTCTTTTAGCTGTGTATTATTTTGTATAGGGCATCTTTTCGTATCATTCCCCTTCTGAAATTCAGGGTCTTTAAAATATCTAATTCCCGTTTTTAGGTTTGGGCTTGGGGGGGTCTGTTCTCATCCCCGGCCCTGAAAACCTCGCCTCTTTGGGTGTAACAATTATATGGGACACGTCCCCTTCCAGCAACTCAGCATCTGATAGTTCTCCCTTGTTACAATATTCTTCAATCAGTGGTTTGCTGAAATATCTTGCGACTGAGTTTGCAATATATGTGATCGTTTTTGCTCTAAGGATGTTTTTTCGCACCAACCGTTTGTTTTGTCCACCTGAGCAATTTTTCGGAGACCTTTTCGCCGTCACTAATATTGTCTTTTGCTTGCTGCCTCTTTGTTTATGTAAATGTTTCCTCACAGGATTTTTCAAGAGGATTTTCCTGGGCGATGATTGGCCACAGACAGGATGTTCTTCATTGCTTGCCAGCCGGGGGCGGGTATTATCAGGAGTTCTATCTCCAGTTAGGTCCCCCGTGTTGAAGTTCCCTCTTTCCTCTTTTTCTCCCTCCAAAAGCTTCCTTTTTTCTTCTGGCAGGGAATTGTCCGAGAAAACAATGTCTGAACTCTTCAAGTTGCACGTAGATTGTAAATCATTGCGTGCTGACTGCGAGCAGAGGGACTCAGGGTTTCTCTCTCCTGGTTCAAGCCCCGTTTCAGTGCTGACTGTTCTTTTTCAAATTCCTGAAAGTTCTTATTTTCTTCAAATGAGGTCTCGTCCAAAACGATCGTTGTCAGGACTCTTCAAATCTGGGCATATCATTTGAGAGTAAACCTCTATCACAGCATTTATTAAGATCTTTGTATTTGAATTTTCCCTCGGCACCTGTTGCGTTCCTTGGAGTTCCTCCCTCCCCTCCATGCTGGCAAGATCGTAACCATCGGCAATCTGCTGGGCCGATGCGTCCGCTGCAGTGTCTAGTGGTGTGGCTTCACTCCCCATCCCCTCTACTCACCCCTCCCGACCCGCGGTGTTCTCCTGCTGGAGAGGCACGTCGCCAAAGACTTCATCCGGTGACTTTGCTCCCCTCGCTGATTTTTCTCTCTCCACGTCACCGCCAGAACACCCTGCATCGTCCGCCCAGATCCCCGGCACCCGCCCGCCGTCATCGGAGAGTAGATGCCCCACTGTATCCGACGCGGACAAGCCTCCGCTTCGCCCCCCATCCGAGCCCTCGCCGTCTTCCGGTAAGCGGGGCAGGGGAGGTTTTTGAACTATTAAGGGGGAGTGAGAAGAGCCTTGCACGCTGGAAACCACCGCATGTATTTTCTGTTTCCTGCGGTTTACTTGTTGGATTAATAAGGGTGTGGGTGCGGGAAGGGGTATGTATGTAATGGGGGGCACATCACAATTTAAAGTCGATTCTAAGAGTTTAAGTTCTTGTGGAGCCATACCTTCTGGTCCCTGGCTTGGTGCCGACGTTGTAGAAGTTGCAAGTAGAGTTTGGCATTGGCGGGGCCGGTTCTTCAGAGGGCTCCTCATCTCATGTCCAGACCCGAGTCCTCTCGAGTGGGCCTGCTACTTCGCAGATGCCGCCCACCCCCCCTCTTCCATTAGGTCCGTGGTGACAGGGGATAGCACCCACCTCCCCGGCACTTCCACAGACTTCTCCAACCTCAGCTCCAAACTCTGCGTCCGTTCCGCGGACTGTGGTGGGTTTTGTAAGTTGTCTCCACCCACAAGCACGATAGAGGTGGTAGAAAGACTGCCACAGACTGCTCCAACCTCCGCTCCAAACTCCGCAAATACACTTTTCTTTCGCATAATCGAAGACTGTCCATCTATTGTCGGGAGGACAACTGATACATTAACATTCCTTCGAGATTCTGCAAACACTGAACATTTAAGCCATCTTTTGAATGAGATCATTATCTTGATCGCACTCCATACGACTGGACAATGCAAACATTGTTTACATCAAGGAAAGAACATCTAATCCTGAGTCTCAAACAAAGACTGGACAAATGTCCCTGTCACCGGAAGACAGCAGATTATCGAACAATGTCCTTTTTCGCCTAGTTACTGACTTTCCAGAATTGGTGGAGATACCTATCGAGGTTGAGGTTGTCATTAACTTCAGATCACACCCCTTTTGGACCTACTTGTCCTTGTCTCAACGGGGCTTACATTCCGTACTACTTCCAACGTGGCCATCCAGCGCTGAAGCCCTTGCTCGCTCAATGCGCTGAACGCGGCAGGATCTATTTATAGACCACGCCTTCCACGGCTCTGCGCATCTCAATGCTATTGCAGAGTAGCCTCAGACGTGTGTTCGTAGCTCGTGGTATTGTTTCCTTTGTCCCAGTGCTATTACCCGCTCCTGACCCTTTCCCCCTTCCTGATTCCGAGCATTACTAGCTTTTCCCAGACTCCCGGATTCCTGGACTCCGCGCTCCCGGAACTAAACGCAACCTGGAACCAGATGAGACTCGAGCGCTGTTCAAGACCAGGAGCGTTCGCAAGAAGGCAGCGATCGAAGACACCGGCAAACACCGTACCCAGGTGAGAAGGGGGGGGGGGGACTCCTTGACAGACGTCCTCACCTTCATCAGAGATCCAGCTAATGTCGCACAGATGGGAATTCTCCTGCATGGACTCATGCTCCAAGTGGAACTTTCCAACCATCAGAAAGATTATCTGAGGAAACTTTCCGCCGAGGGACAGATCGAGGGAGCAGAGCCAAGAACCTTATTTGTTATATTTGTTGTCATTTTGTCCCTATTTTCCTCCTACTGACCAGTGTCCAATATGTCCTTCGGACTGAAGCAGATTCTAGGAGTGGACTGGGAACTCACGTACTTTGAACCTGCACAGTAAGTGACTCTCCAAAGTATTATTTAGTTTAGCAATTATTTAGGGGGAGCAATAGCATTGACATTTGGCGAATGATCGAGATGGGGGCCCAAAGCAGCAACCTGGTCCTCCCACAAGCAGAGAGGCACCCCCGCTTCTTTGGAAGAAAATGCTGTCGCCTTACATATCAAACTATAATGTATTTATGCATTGCATTTATCAATATTTTACTGTCATTAACGATCAGAACTGCATTTTTTATTGGTGCACGGAGCGTTCCAATTTCAGTGTACCCACCTGCTGATACACGCATGAAACCCACAAAAGCATCCAGACATTATATAGTCAGTCCAGTATCTAGAAAATCTGATGGTAGAGTAAATGAACATGATTAATAGTGATATACACACATTTATGGTAACAAATGAGCAGGAAAGCCGGAGAGCGGGTCGGCACGAAAAGAATAAAGACAGATGCTATATTACCCAGCACACGTATTCCAACACAAGGTACAAGTACCAGGCCTACAATACAGCCATATACCGGACCAGTGTTAGGCTGGTTGGCATGGGCATTTGCACGCAGCAGCGAAAAGATGCATGAGGGCCAGGGACGAGCTGCCAGACTCTTGTCCACTCAAATGGAGCAGATGAGGAAGCATGGACCAGGATACCTGAGAACCCGCCAGCAAGAAAAAGCCATGCAGAGGCATTCAGGGATGTAGTTATAGCAAACTACAGTCAAACATTAAGAATCAAGTGAATCTTACATGAAGATAATAATGAACTAACTGTTCATACAGCAACTGTATGGACAGCACAGCACATCTAGGGAACAACATTTGGTAGCAGCACATGAATGAAGATGGAAGACGAAATTCAGAAGGAGAGTGCTTCGTTTGTGCACTTCTACCGTACAGCATGGGGAAATCCAAGATCTTTGTGGCTGTAGAAATCGATGTCCCAGACAGCACACTGTCTCTCACACGTAGCAATGTGCAACACCAGAGGCCAGTTCATGGGAACTGATGCCTCATTGATACGGGCAACTGAAACAGATTATCCCGATGAAGATGATTATGTTCAGGACATTAAGACGAGAAATAGAGCCCATACTAGGAATCACGTGATCAGGTACGAGAAAACTGAAGTAAAAGGAGCAGGAATAAGATGGGAAGTAAACCCGAGACTGAATGTCCAAGGAAAAACTCCAGAAGAGGCTCAAATTTGGAAAATCCGAGGCCAAATGCAGATTTGGGGAACAGTGCTTTCACCAAATGGATGGGAAGGAGTAGTGATCTGCCGAGCATGGATGGTATTTGGAGCCTGCAATGAAACAATACAAAACTCAGAGACTGTGCAAACCACTATGGCCAAAGCTTACAAAATTACTGACATGGGTCGAAGACAGAGGACGACCCTTGCAGATAGTGCCACTAGAAAGCCCAAAATTGTTCTTCAGGAACAATGGCACAAGGAAGATGGGAGAGAATCCGAACTGCGGGTGAATGTTTGAGGCTCCAGGAATGACTCGTGGGACTGCAGTAATAATGGATCATTATTGGGCATGTGGATCCAAAGAATACATCAGATAGCCGAAAAACTAGGGAGGCATATGCACAATAGTGAATGTCCACGTTCCCGCATAAGTGATCGCGAAAGGTGACCTGAATATTGACAGTTTCCAGAAAGCAGATGCTCACCTGAGGAAGAGAAGATCTGTGGAACTGACAACTCAAGTGAAGAGAGAAAATTATTTCTCTGCCAAATCAGAAGAAGCTTTTCATGTAATCTCATATGAACACAGGCTGTTCAGCCTCACATCATCAGGGTTTGCGACAAATCTACATGCCAAGATTCCAAGTTGGAGCAAATACTAAATGGTTGCAGATAACCAGATGGAAGTTACTACAAACCATAAACTAGACAATAAAAGTATTCGATGCGATCAAGGAAGAGTTAAGAGCCATCCGACTGATGACTCTCCAGAACAGATATGTACTTGACATGATCACGAGCCAGAGGAGCCTGAGAAACTTGGAAAGAAAAACCGCAGCGTTTTCCAACACAATAACGTTGTATTTATGTTTGCGGTCGCTTCAAAAGCGACCGCAAACATAAATACGTTTTTAAAGCTGCGGTTTTATTTCTAAGTTTTCCGGGCTCCTCCAGCCTGGAAAACTTAGAAAAAAAACGCAGCTAGTCCTTATTTTAAAAAAAAAAAAAAAAAAAATAGCACTTACTGAGATGCAGCTGCAGCTTTCTTGCTCTGGTCTCCGGTCCCCGTCCTCCGCGTACAGCACTAATGAAGGGAAAGCCACCCAGCCGTAGCTATTTACTACAGCTGGCTGGCTTTTCCTTCATTAGTGCCGCAAAAGCCAGCACAGGAGGGCATCCATTTCACAAAATGGATGCGCCCGTGTGCTTGCTTTTGCGAATTTTGAGCTTGAATAGCTCAAAATTTTACATAGGAAGTTTTAAAAAAGAGAATGCTAGTATTTGTTTTTTTTTATGTTGCCTATTGTTAGGAAAGATTTCTAAATTGTGGGTAATTTTCCTTCCATGTGGCAACCCCTAAACTTTTTGCTGTTGTTTTCACCATGATCTAGACTTTGCCAGAGAAGTGCAGCCTTCTGCCGCACTCCTCTGGGCTTTCGCTCCATTCTTACGGGGAAACTGACATGCCCTTAAGA
This sequence comes from Ambystoma mexicanum, assembly GCF_040938575.1. Lineage (NCBI taxonomy): Eukaryota > Metazoa > Chordata > Amphibia > Caudata > Ambystomatidae > Ambystoma > Ambystoma mexicanum. Next base: position 356,458,717 of record NC_090921.1, read on the forward strand.
CAGTCAGTACCGGGAAACGCTGTTTTTCGTAGTTTCTTTATCATGTTGCAGCTTTCGTGCAACATGACACAAGAGGGCACTGTAAACTAAGTTACTGCTCTCTTGGGTCTCTAGCCTTCTACAGGCCCTAGATACTCTTTTTGGATTGTAACTGATGGACGGGAATGGTGGCAGCGATTGTTTCTTGTGTTTTTGAGCTCCTTTTGGCGTTTTAAGCGCGTTTCTTGCGCTTAGCCCAAAATGGTGGCCTGGCTCCCAAAATGGCCAGACCACGAGGCTCCTTTGTCCTGTCCGCTGACCGTCTTGCCCCCTTCACCTTCCCCAGGTCGAGCCGACCCGGGGCCTTCCTTATTTGGGAATGTACTTTCCCGCGAAACACAGATGCTTTCGCGGGCTTCTACAGGCCTTGTGTGTGCCTCCAGGATGTGGGCTGGGATGTCTGGTCCCAATACACATCCTGGGTGCCAGAGAGTCTAGGGTGGTGTGAATGCCTGGGACCACCGTGGTCCGTGATAGGTCCACGTATGGTGTGAGTGTTTGATGAGCGGATCTCCCATTGGGTCCCCTCTGTTTTGGCGCGAAGGGAACCGTGGATAAGAGGGGGCTGGAAACGCCACTACCAGGTCGATCTCCTGAGTTCTCACGAACAAAGGAATACAGGAGCCAAGTATCCTGCAACCACGAGGCTGAACCGAGGAATCGCTGGTGACCCGCTGAACGACTGCTCCTCTGCACTGCTGTCGCTTTGTGAAACCCTTTCTACCTCTGATCGAACCAGAAGGCCTGTACTGGTACTTCGACCCGTGGAATAGCGGGGACAGCTATTCTCGGCATCTTCACCATCTCCTGCACGTAAGCCTTCGGAAGTGTCTCTGGGCCATCCAGCAGACTGACCAGCCTACCCAGGAGTCTTGCTCTGTAACCGCCGCCAGGTTGTGTTGTATTTCGAGTCCTTGTCACTCTCACACGATTCGTACACTTGGCATTCCCAGGTCTGAAGTGAGTAGTGTACATTTGGCTGAGATACACACGGCCGCTCCTTTGCCCTGCTGTGGTAACAAACTGTGTGGGTTCGTTTGGGACATCTTTAACTCAACTCTGCTGCTGCAGAATCTACACGACGACGAGACGTCCCCTGCTCCCCTGAACCTGCCAGCACTGAAACTGACGCGGAGAAGCCTGGGTCTGCTTGCATCGGGGACCGGTGAGTAGCATAGCTAGGAACTGGTCGCCCTCCTGCAGGAGCCCATAGCTTTTCCCCGCTGTGTCAAACAGCACGCCTTTCCGTACTCGCGCTCTGCTTCTGCCCACAGTGGAGGCTGCGCTTGAGTCGCGGAACTCTGTTCTTCATTTGTGCACCAAACTGAACTGCCTGATTCCCTCGAAGAGACCCTCCTTTTTGCCCGTTGGCACCAGCGTGTGCAGGTACTTTTGAGCACAAGGCTCCACTCTTCGTAGGGCTTGGACTTCCTTTTAGTTAGGTGCCTCTGAAGGCGGACTAGGTCTAATCATTATTTCGCACTGCCTGTTTTCCTCCCCTTCTAGGTGGACTACACATTTCATGCATCTAACGCTTTAGACTCGTTTGTATTTGTATATATATTGTATTGGTTTGGTATGTGTTGGTTTACTAGAGTTTTACTGTGATTTCTCGCTACGGTCATTGTTGCAAAGGCCTTGGAATAAATGTGTATATATTTTTAATATAACACCTGTTTGGAGTAATTTGCTTTGTGTGCTCCTTGCGGGCTTTCAGTCACCCTCACCCCTCTTGAGACCTAGTCTTGACCGCCTCGATCGCTACCCTGATTGGTCTGGCTTGTCCAGAGGTTACCCTGTTCCAAGTAATTAGGTTGGCCTTCTGAACCTCTGCGCCTCCAGGAGAGAGTTCAGAAATCCGTCTTAACACCTATCTATTTTTTAAATAAAAATTTTTACTAGACCATGCCTTTAACTCAGCTTACTAGGGGTCAAACAGGACAGGATTCGTTTCCAGCTAAAATAAGAAGAGACGGCTGAATTGAAACTCGGCAGGAGCAGCCAGTGCCTGGGAAGTCGAGGTCAGACCAAGAGAGGGAAGTGAACAGTAGCTTCGGGGAATTGAAACTTAAGAACCAAACAGCCTGCACCCAGAAGGCTGAGATAAGGAGGCCCAGGCAGGTGGCAAGCCGAATAAGAATTAAATGCGCAAATAGAAGCAAAACTAAGCAGATTCATGGTGTGCTAGCACGTGACCAGCCAAGCGAGACGAGACGCCTGCGCCTGACTGTCTCCCAAACAGAAGATACCATAACCTGACCAAAAGCTACAGTTTCGAGACCGACCACAGCCAACTAATTGACACATAGCCACTAAAGTACTGATTGATGGAAGAGAGGCCGGGTGAATCTTGGTGCATCCTGCACCTGGTTGACCATTCTGCGTGCTGCTAATTAAAGTGGAAATTTATGCATGGGGTTGAAGCCAACCCAATCACGATGGACCAAACAATCTAGGGTCCTATAGATAGCAGAACCAATGGGACGTCATACTTTTAGTGACGTCCACCATAGTCATTTTTGAAGGAAGGGGTTAGACACCCACCTGATAATGTTTATCCAAACCTCACACTCTTTTACCATATACAGATATAGCACATATATTTAAGTTACCTTTTCCAACCAATATAATTGCATGATAACTTTTGAGTGTTAGACGTCAACGATGACGGATTTTGGGTATAACTGTTACTGTTTGCATCAAGTTGTTGGGAGTTGAAGCGAGACGGGATATTGCATCACTGTTGATTTCCATGTTTCCCTGTTTTTTGTACTTGTCATTAAACGGACTTGCCTTTGCCAAACCATTGAGTTGTCCTTATTGATTGGTGTTGGAGTAAGAAATCCTACACCCCCATCCACCTCCAGGTGCAGCTGTCTCGTCTTAAAGTACTACAGAGCAAACTCTGACTCTATGGGCCGGTCAGGGGTCTTTCTAGTACACTATATTCTTGGAATTGACGTTCGTGGGGTAGTAGGCATAGTACGTGTTTGTTGGGTGTTATTAATCTGTGATTCAATGCCCTCACATGGGAGGGCCAGCGTGGTAGTTGGATAGCCTGTCAGTGCTTCGTTATAGGCTTAATCTGGTTATCCGTTGTTTTTGATGTGGTATGGGCCCTCAGGCGTTTGGTGCACTTTTGGGTGGGTTGTCAATGCGGCTGATCCACAGTGACGTTCGTTGGTGCCACAGGTTGAAAGGGCCTTGCGGACGGCCGTGTATTTATTCTCATCTTAAGAAGCAGTTTGTATTGGGTGGGTCGACTACCATTGGGTCGTCCCCCTGGTTTGGCCGGTTTGTCTTCTGTGGCTCTAATTCAGTTGTTCATGGGGTAGTGGAGCTCTGGAGGAGCGATTTAGGTTTCTTCCGTTTCTGTTGCGGTATGCTGCCTCAGGCGTTTGATGTACAGTTAAGCAGCAAAGTCGGTGCGGGTGATCTGCGGTGGTTTGTTGGCTCAACAAGCTGTAAGGGGCCCTGTGGGTGACTGACAATGTATTTATTCTGTACCACCTTGGCCTGGGATATGGTCTGAAACGGGAGGGTGGACTGGGGTTGGAACGCCCCCTTATCTGGCCAATTTGATTTGTGCCTTTGTATCGGTTAATCATGCCGTGGGTCGCTATGGCCTCCTTTCATGGGTATGGTCTATTCGGGGGGCCGGCATAGCAGTCATTGTCTCATTGTGGGAGCAGATTAATTTACTGCTATTTCCTGTTGCGGTGGGGGGGGCCCTACAGGTATCCGGTACACTGGTAAGTTTTGCAGCTCAGGTTGGGCGAGCGCAGTGGTTGCTAGTCGGTACAGCGGGTGGGAAAGGCCCCTGTACGCAGCATTGTAGCTAGACGTCCCACGTTTCAGCTGATGCGGTTCATGTCGGTTTGTAGGGAGGAGCAGTGGATATTTGATCTCCTTGCAGTTGATTGTCTGTTGAGCAGCCAGGAGATGTTATGGGGGTATAATGGAGTGACTTTGTCACAGCGTTTGTAATGGACCACGGACGTGGTCCGCCTCCGTTCCTCCGTCGTGTTGAAGATATTCTCTACCCAGTTTGTGCCAGCCGTTGTCGCAGCCATACGTGTTACGCTTCCCGATCAGCGATTTGAGCAGGGGGTAAGAGCTTTCTGCTCCTCACGTTGTAGGCTTGCCATATCTGGTTGAGGAATTGCAATCCAAGCAAGTTATGCAGGTTGTTTTGTCATTGGATTACCCGTCTTCACCGTAATCATACCACCGCCAGGTGTTTCATCAAATGGGCAAACGTGTACCCAGTGGCGGCCCTCCCTCTAATGACTCAATCTTCCCGGCTCTGACAAACATTTTTGCAGATCAGGAGGCGGGAGTCAACAACCTCATTGATATTGATAGTGATTTAATGAACAGGGTGGGAATGCTTTTCTCCAAGCCTGCGAGAACTGGTGGGAAGCATGCCATACGGAAAAACCTTTGGTATGATAGCGATTGGCGTAGAGCCAAGGCCAACCTCATTAGGCAAGCAAAAAGGAAGTTTCAGGTGGGATTCAAGCCTTCTATGTAGCGCGTAAGATCTATGAACGGGTTCTGAAAACTAAAACGTGTGTATCAGGAAGAACTTTGGACTTCCCTCCTTACTGCAATAGAAAATGGAGATACCAAGGTATTTTGGGAATTGGTGAGCAAGGGGCACAAAGTGGAGAAAAATCCAATCCAGGCAGCTATCCCTGAGGAGGTTTAGGTGACACATTTTGAAACCCTGTAGAAGGAGAATGGGCATGGGGGGTGATTGGTCAAACTGAGCTAACACCAAACCAAGCCCTAATCCTCATTGAGATAGAGATAAAATTGACATTCAGCAGCCAAAAGAAGGGAAATCCCCAGGCACTGACATGACCCCGGTCGATTATTTTTTGTCTATTTCTTTTGGGTTTTTTTGTTTTGTTTTGTTGCCAGTGAACCATCAATTTGGGTACCTTACCTGACTAGACTTGTCAATGCAGCCCTGCGGCAGAGACAAGTTCCACCTTCCTGGACTGAGGCAATCATTCTACCCATTCACCAAAAGGGGGACAGAAATCTCCCGGCCAACTGTAGGCCCACTTCCCTCCTTGATGCTGGGGCAAGATTTTTGCCAAGGTGGTACTGTCACATCTGGAATCATGGGTTTGGGAGATTGGTGCTCCGAGTCCTCTTCCAGCAGGTTTTGAAAGGGGTATTAGCACAGTGGACCAGTCCTTAGACTCTGACTACTCTGTGACAAGTATGCTGTTCTATGTTTATGGTGTCTTTACAGACCTCAAGAGGGCATTTGCTATAGTTCCGAGGGTAAGATTGTGGACAGTGCTGCTGAATCTGGGTGTCCCTCCTGTTTTACTCAATGATGCTGTACCAGGAAAATGGTGCCAGAGTTCGTTGTGGTATGGGTGGGTTGTGTCCTGCCCTATTATTTTGCCTATTTAGAAGTGGCGTAATTTGTGAACTTTAGTCCTCTAGCAATGCCCCTGCATTGGCTCAAGATAGGATCCCGGTACTGATGTTCGTAGACGGCACTGTCTTTCTGTCCTTGACCCCCGGGGGGGGGGGGGGGGACTATGTCGTCAGCTTGACATTATCTCAAGATTCTGTACTGCAAATGGCTTGGTAATAAATACTCAAAAGACTAAGGCCATGGTTTTTAAAGGACCTAGGCAGAACATGCACTGCAGGCTTGATTTGGTACTTGGAGTACGAATCGAGCAAGTCAAGATGTATTACTACTTGGGCATAAGAGTGCATGAAAATTGTATCTCGGGTGAACAAACTAAAAAGGCGGAGTTGACTTTATCCAGGTACAGTGGCTCAATAGCGAAGTTTGCAAAAACAAACAGGGACGGGGCTGTGTGTGTGGCTATCGAGGCCTACAACGCCCAGGCTAGGCAAGCTGCTGTCTATGGTGCTGAACTTCGGGGGTGGTCTGTTAAATGCCTGTCTGTTATTGAAAACGGCTTTTTAAAGAATGTTTTGGGCCTCCTGTCTAGTGCCCCTATTATTCAAATCCTCCTTGAGCTGGATCTTCAGTCTATTGAACAAGTTTGCAGGGAAAAAACGCTCTTATATTGGCTTAGGCTGTGGAATAGTGAAAGCCTTGTTGGATATGGGAGTGGGGGGGGAGTCTAGAGAATGTAATGGCACAGGAGGGCGGCTTGGCCCTTCCATACCTAGTGCATCTAAAGAGGACAGTTCTAGCTTTGGATTTGACGAATCTTTGGGCCTGTCCAGCCACCATAAACGCTAGCTGAAGAGTCATGGTACGTTCTGCTCTTGGGTCGCAAAGGACACTAGAAATAGACAGGAGGTTGGCCCTGTCCTCTTCTTTCAGCACCTACTGGGCCCTAAAGCAGGGCCAGAGCTATGAAGAGTATTTAGACTGCATGCATCCTAAAGCGATGTGTTCTTTGTACCTCAAGCAACGTCTCTGCATATTACCCTTGGCAGCAGTGAAATCTAAATGGAATACTAATTCTAGTTCCTATTGTCCATTCTGCCCAGCTGCTACGGAAAACATTTCCTGCTTTTTTGTCCTATGTACAGGGATTTTAGGAAAAAGTAGCTGAAGCTCCTTTATTTGCAAAAGCAGGTTTCAAGTACTGCTCAGGTGATCAACCTCTGCTTAGCAGCCAAGGACCCTCTTGCTACATCCACCACAGGGGGGTTTATGCTAAGGGCCTGGCGAAGGAGGATGGAAGTGAGTCATTTTGCCCCTTAATCCTAATTATAATTGTTTGCGCCTGTGTTAATTGGCCCTTTGCACTAACCCATCCAATAATCCTTGAATCAGTGTAGGGATTCTTCTAAAGGAATGGAAAACCTTAAGTGATATAGGTCCTAATTAAAACAACTATGCACTTTTATGCACTTTTGCTGGTCTTGTATAACTGTTTATTTGATTTACGGATATGCATTTTATCAATCTGGACTGTTATGATGTTTGGCTTTTGGTGATTGGTTCTTCTGATTGTATTGTTTTTATGCGCATGTTGGCTTTTATGATACATTTTATCGAAATAAAGCTGAAATGAAAAGAACACGTGACCTGGGATGATGTAATCTCAACACAAGAGACCATGAACATGATCAGATTTCAATACACCAGCAAACGGGCTAGGTTCTGCCACTACTGCCTTCGGGATGAATTTAATACACCGTAAACTGAGATTGACTAGGTCTTGAGTTTCATAGCCCAACTGTCCAGTCTTTCATTCAAGCTAGTTTTCTTCCTGAGTTACTTGTCCATCGTGAGTGCTTAACAGTCTAAAGCCTCTCTGGATTTTCCAACCCACTATGTAGACATTTGTTGCCAACAGAATATGTATCTATCCCTATATCAGAGCTCCTGTTCTGACCTGAGATTTGAAAATGGTCTTCTTTGGTCGAAAAAACTTTATTTTTATTTTTTACACATGGCACCTACAGGTTTCGAAGTTAACATTCATTGAAACAAGTTCCTGGTTGTCAGGCATCACCTAGTAGTTGGGAGCTACCACTGGGGAACCAGTAGCAAGTACACAGTGCAAGGCATATCTAATTTCCACATGAGATGAACGGTCTGTTTTTGCCCCTAATCTATGTTACGCTATTGAGTTGAATTGATTGTTTATTTGTGTAGCGCCTATACACAATGTGTTTCAAAGTGCTTCAAAGAGGGAGGGAACATGGGAGAAATAGTTACATTCTTGCAAGTCCTCGAAACAATTCAGAATTTGAAGAAAAACTATAACTATCTAAATCAGCCAGAACAAATTCAGATAGTGAAGTGCAACAAAACAAATAAGGTAGAAAGGGAGTGTGGAAATGAGAAACAAGCGGTTACATTACTATGCCTGACGAGAATTGACGTGGTTTAATCTCTAACTATATTTAAATGTGTCCAAGATCCAAATTATTCTCCATTTACATTCTAAAGCACACAGAAATAATGTTGCACATGCATGTTTGTAAGGCACCACTTGGCCGGGGGAGACAAATGTATCTCCTGGTAACTGTTGATTTTAAGCTACCCAGACTCCCTTATGGTAAAGCAAGAGCTAAATAGCTCCCAGCAATTTCGATCCCTGCATCTACCAGGTTGACATTTGTGACATAGAAACTGTATTGTTGATGGCTTCCATAAGTGATATTGAGCCTATGTAATGTAAGCCCTTTTCTCACATTCAACAAGGATGAGATTCTTGTGCGTGCATTTCGTTTTCCTTCTGTATGTCTTCAGATGGTCACATTGGTTAACAGATCAACCTCTTAGTGTTCACTAGGAACCACTCATCAAAAACCCATTTGCCCAGCAAGCGTGACTACTGTTCAAGCCTGCTCTTTGGCCTTCCTCTCTACTCCTTACTCCCTCTTGACAAAGTTCTCAACTTTGCTACCTGCACACTCTACAACCTACCCATCCCCTCCCCCTCTTCTACCTGCTGATAACATCCTGGTTGGCTCTCCATAGGCAACCACTCACTGTTCAAGTTTCTTCTCCTAGCCTACAAAGTTATCAATGGACTTGCTCCTCAGAACATGTCTGATACTATCTGTTTGCTCACCTTGTGCTTCCTCTCTACAGCCCTTTCTCCCTACTCGCCACTGCTCATAACAATCGATGACAGTCCAAGTGTAAATCTCTTCAAAGATCAGCCCAAACTTCACTTACTTGCTAATAAGAGAACTCACTCTGCCCTCTTCCCCATTCTCCCTACAAGACCCCACCACTGCCTCCAGTGACTCTTTTTAATAATGCAATTTTGTATATTTAACTAGTACTCCTCTTTAGTATGAACCTTAATATCATCTTTGGAGGGCACCTGCCTGCTTACCTAAATTTTGTTTTTGTTTTGATCTGGAATAGGTCCTAATATTTTTAGACCATCATAAACGGACTCACTACTTGCTCTCAGCTTTATGCTATTGTGTACAGTCCCCCTTCGTGGGAATGCTTCTGTCATCTGTAAATGAGTTATTGCAAGTCATTTCTGTTCACAATTAACTTCCCTGTTCTTCAAATAAATACAGATCCAAGGCACAGAAGCTGAAGTTCCTACATACCCTTGATGTTGGCGGGCATTGAAATTCTGCTTGGAGACCAAGTAGTCTGGTATTTTTGTGACAAATGGCAGGTCCACATGCCTGAGATGCCCATTGCATTATATCTAGTTAACTGTACCTTACCTTGTTCTCTGAGAAAAATACCCAAACCGAAAGGTCTGTAAATGTATCTGGTGAGGTAGGTAAAACAGCATTGGTGACATTTCAACATGTACCCTTAAAGAACATCTGTATGGAAACTATGAGTGAATCCACACACTTTCTGCACACACTATTTAATGGATGCTCGTTCTAGGGTAGACGCCCAGTTTGGACAAGCAGTGCATCAGAAGATGGGCAGGACCTACTTTAAGATGTTCATGGTGTGCTTCCTTCCACTTAGATTGGGGGTTTAGGGGTGTTTGATCATATGAGAATTGATTGCGGCAAACTGTTGGTGGGGAAAAAAACAGCCTGCATGCGATCAATTCTCAAATAATCAAAAATGAATACCCACACCCTCACCCCCGTTCCCTAGTTACCTGCTCACTTGCTGCCTGGTCCACTTCAACTCTGTGGCGTCATATCCGTCCCTCGAACCTGGCATGTTCGGTATGTATTAGCCAATATGTTCAAATATATTTGTTCGAATGGTACAGGACAAATTCGGTCAAATGTACCATAGACCACCATTCGCCACCGGGCTGGAGCCAGCGCAGTAGACCAAGCTGCAGGAGCAGCTAGGATTCCGCTCCTGCCGGATCACGGAAGCTGCAGGAGCAGATGGCGAAGCATCCACTCAGCTGATTCAGTAATAATTATCAATTTGCCCCAATCTGACCACTGCAAGGATCATCCCCAGTAGATGCGAGCCTCCACTGCAGTCCCATTCTCCATTAGTCTTGTGAAAGCAGAGAAAATGGCCGACGCAAGCATCTTTATTCTGTTGTCTCATGGTTGCTAGGCAACCAATCCAGGCCTGCTCATAGGCCGCTTGGCACCGCTGGAAGGCGTCAGCCGGGCCCCCATCCTCAAAGGCCCCATGACTATAAGGCACAAACCTGTCTGTACCTCTCTGTGCCTTTCCGGAGCCTAGAAGCCAGCTACTTTGCTACCACCTCGACTACATCATCAGATAACAGGGTAAGCTGACTCCTGTCATGTACTGCACAAGCTCAAGTCAAACTCCAACCACCTTTGTAGGCCAAATTCACTCTGCCAACTGTGCACGCTTTCCTACAGGCCACCTTTGGCATACAAACACCATAACCGCCTCCCTAATACAGTTTCCCTTGGATCCACCGACCGTTCGCTCACATTGCCATTCCGCCTGCAGCCGCACGACTGTACTACACTACCAGCCTTGAGGACAGTACCCTACCCGCTGTCCGCACACGACTCGTACTATGCCTGTTCCATACCAAAGCAAAAAATCAAATCTATGCCGTGCCTAGGTAGCGTGCATTATACCACCCCACTGGCTGTCCATATTGCTCCATGCACTCTGTTTGCCTTATCTCTCATTTGTGTACCAAAAGTATATGCTGCCTACTCTGTTCCATGCACACTCTGATTGCATTACTCTGCCTTATTGGTGCTTCAAACCAGTATTTGCTGTCTACACTAATATAAGCCTCCTACATTGCTGCTCCAAAAATTGCTTGCTACTTATACTGCCTTGTTGTTGATCCAAATATTATTCGCTGCTTACATTTGTCTGTGCATACTAGGGGTGTCACGGTATTCGTTTTATGACGGTACGATAACCTTCTTGCCAAATGACGGTATATCATGGTTATCGCGGTATAGCAGGTTGAGTTAACTGATCTTAACAAATATTTTCTAAAAGGTCATAAATTGACAGATGTATCATCACAAACAAAACCAGGCACCCAGGGCCAGAATTGGGCTTTTCAACATACTTTCCACTGAAATGCCTTGCTTCCAACAAACACGTGTGGAGAGGAGGGGGGTGGGGTGGAGGCCTGCTGCAACTGGCAAAGCAAACTGAATAGCTTTTCTTAAGTGGTCATTTAGGGACACACACACACTCACTCACTCACTCACTCACTTACTTACTTACACACACACACACACACACACTTTCACACACACACTTTTACACACACACTTACACACACACTTACACACACACTTACACACTTACACACACACTTACACACTTACACACACACACTTACACACACTTTCACACACACACTTTTACACACACACTTACACACACTTACGTTTACTTGCGGGCCAAAAGGTGTTCAGTAATCACTAACATGTTACCCTTTGGTATGGCAGCAGGGAATACCCACAGAGATGTGTGAATTTCGCAGTGTGACTTATTATATGTAAATTCAATGATAGAACCAGGGAAATCCCCCATTGCCATATGTTTAGAGAACATTATCCATTATAAATATATAAACCCCAAAGTAAACCCTTTGCCTTCTTGGCACTGTATCTATTCTTCCTATTGCTAACATATTGATTTTGTCTAAGGCACGTGTGGTTTATGGAATGGCATTAAAAACTGCTCCAACTGAAACTACTTGGCAGACCGCACATCCAACAGTGCAAAACCAAGACTGCGCAGAAGTTGCTTACTGCAGCCTTTCAAAATTAGATTGAAAAGCACACTGAACGGTATAAACAATGTGACGGTTATTATTGTTCAATTAAGTGGTTCACGGTATCTTTAACGTTATACCGTTACATCCCTAGTGCATACGTAGACTGCTCTACTTTTAGCCTATTCTTGCAACTGATACTAGCCTATTCTGAAACTGATTGTAGCTCCACTCAATTGATACTAGCCTACACCTGAAAGTAATTTTAGCCCATTTTTGTGCAATTGATACTAGCTTATTTTTGAATTTGATTGTAGCATATTTTTGTGCAACTGATACTAGCCTGTTTTTGAAATTAATTTAGCCTACTCCTGGGCAAGTGACATTTGTCCACACCTGAAAGTACACTAGCCTACCCTGTGACATCTTAATTTCTACCGAAAATAGTCTCCCTGTGGCTTTTCAAATAGTCTACCTCCTGAACTTGACTTGCCGCTGTCAAGTCTATGATCATGAGCACATTCCTGAGGACTCGGATAACCCAACTTATATTAGGCCTCCTTGCCATAATGGCCCTTACCTTATTGGCCACATGCCCACCCAAGGATAGAAACTTGAGAAGGAGATCAAGATTACCCCGCCTCTATGAAACCAAAACAAATTGTACCTGTTGTGACGCCTCAAACGCAATGCTGCCCAACCCACAGAACTATCTACCAAACGTGCACAGTATAACAGTTCCAATAATCTGAACCCTGCGCATCCTGCCACCATGTTGAAAACTCCCTGAAAAAGTCAAGACACTCTACCAAACCTAAAAGTACCCTATCACCATCTGGGTCGCTTATCAATGCCAGATCCTTGGTAGCCCATGCTGCTGATATCGCAGACACCCTTACCAATGAGAACCTAGACCTGCTGGCGATCGCTGAAACCTGGCTCCACGAGGCTGCAGGACTCATTATGGTAGCTGTACCAGATGGTTACCAGATACTTAGAGCTGATAGACCAAACGCCAGAGGCGGTGGATCAGCCATTATCTCCAAAACGAATCTTCCCATTAGACTTGCCACCTCTCCTTCTTACCAATCCTGCAAGATACTTACAACTAAACTTCCACTATCCAACAACCGCACACTTACTATCCATCTGGTATACAGACCCCCAGGACCATTAGGCACCTTCGAGGACGACCTCACCTGTCTCCTAGTGAACAATACCAAAGACCATGCACACATCCTATTACTAGGAGACTGCAATCTGGGCTTTAACGACATTGGTGACAAACCTGCCCAATCAGTCGCTGCTCTACTGAAGGATCATGGACTGACTCAAAAAGTCACCGCTCCTACCCACATTAAAGGACCCTAGATTGGGTCGCCAACTTCAATTGTAACATCTTCATCACTAATACTACCCCACAATCCTCGTCTGACCACTATCTAGTTACCTTCACTGCTACTCTAGACCTCATCTGCCCTAAAGCTATAGTTATGGCCCCGCTACTCCCCACTAGAAGCAAAAAGGATGTTCCAGCAGACAGGATACTCCCACTTCTTTTCTCCACTATTAACAACATAACTAGTAACACAGACCCCACTCTACTAGTGGAGGTCTTCAATAGTGCCATAACCAAGACCCTGGACATGGACTCTATTAGATCTGGCCTCTATTGCACCTGTCAAACTCTGCAAAGGCAAACAGAAATCTCATCTTAATGCTTGGTTCACGCCTCAACTCAAAGAACTAAGCCTACAGAAAAGAAAGCTTTAATCTATTTGGTGCCACTCGCCTACTGACGAGAATAAATCGAAGCTTACAAATTTATCTAAACTGTACAAGAATTAAATAATTGGCACAAAAAAGAATACATTTAATGACAGAATATCTAAGGCGAAGTCGGACACCAAGGAACTATTCTCCATCCTTCAGGAAATGGAATCACTGATACCACAGGTTGATAACACTCCCAAGGATAAGCCCTGGTGTACTGACATACAAAATGCGCTATCGAACAAAATCGCCTCACTCCAACTCAAAAGAGCTAAAAAGATGGCTTTACTGATCTTACCTGAGCAGCAACCCCCTCTAGTCACACCTGACAGTACCACCCCACCATTCAGCTTCAAGAACATTTCTTTCACTGAGACAGGAAAAAAATCATACTCTCGCTAAATCCCTCGAAATGCAAAGGAGACCACTGCCCAGCCCAAATTATAAAGGATTCAGCTAGAGACCTAGCCCTTTTCATTTCGAAGCTCATCAATGCATCATTCAAGACAAACCTAGTCCCTAATAATCTTAAAGAATCTTGGGTACTCCCACTGCTCAAAAAACAAACTCTAGACCATGCCATCCCAACCAATTATAGACCTATCACCACAGTCCCCTTCTTACTTAAAATTATTGATAGAGTAGTCTACCTGCAAATACAGGACTACCTAGAAGCCAACCACCTATTAGGATCACGCCAGTCTGGCTTCCGCCCCCCTCCATGGCACGGAAACAGCCTTCATAGACCTCAAGACCCAAATTGACGAGTTGAAGGACAATGGGAAATCGGCTATGCTACTCCTCCTTGACCTCTCTGCAGCCTTTGACCTGGTGGATCACGCAGTCTTATGTAACCATCTTAGGTCGGCTGCCCATTTCTTAAGTGATGCTATAACCTGGGTTCAGTCCTTCCTAGCTAACCGTACAATGAGTCCCCCTCAGCAGCTGCTGATCCCATACATGTCTCCTGCGGCGTACCTCAAGGATCATGTGTCTCCCACCATGTATAATATTTTTACTAAGCCCCTGTTCGATAATTTGGATAGACTGGGTGTCACCTACACTAATTACGCAGATGACACCCAGATCGATATTCCCCTTTCGACAACTTCCTGGAGGACTTGGCCTTAGTAAATAAGATACACCTCCTCATTCAGGCATGGATGGCATCTGCCTGAATGACGACAAATGGAGCTACAGATTCTAGGTTCAGAGACGACTATTAAAAAACTTAACCCTAGCTATGTCTCCTTCAACATTGACAACAATGTCATCAAAGTGATGCCTGCAGTCAAAACCCTAGGCTTCTATCTTGACTCTGCCCTTCCCCTTAAGAAGCAAGTCAATTCACTAGCATCATCATCAACAGCATACACCTGCAAACTTGATCCGAGCATGCAGACCATTTCTTTCTGAAACAAGCTGCATCACCTTGGCCAATGCACTTGTAATATCCATAATCGATTATTGCAATGGCTTGTACGCAGGAGCAAATAAGTATATTATTGACAAAATGCAAAGACTTCAAAATAATGCACGTAGAGCAGCCCTAAATATCCCTAACAGAGAGCACAACTCCACATTTAGAATAAATGTCCACTGGCTAAAGATTAATGACCGGATCCTCCTTAAAACACTTTCTCTCACATCCAAATGTCTGAACAACATAGCTCCACCTTATCTTGTAGAAAGAATTAACAGGAGAATCACTGCCCGCCCCATGAGATCTGCCAACACTTAGATTTAAACGCACCACAGCCGGTGGCTCTAGTTTCCCGGTCATAGCTGTGCAATCCTCAAATACTCTCCCCCTGGATCTCAGAACAGACCAACCTTACTCTATATTTAGACAAAGTCCTCACCTGGATACGGACCAACGATTCCTAACCTACCTAAACCTCAACTTATCTCTGCCTGTGCTTATACCCTGACTGCACTTGCCACCCTATGCCTGCTAGGCCTACCGTTCTCAATGTATCTGCTACCTTTTGGCCCACTTGAATGTAATCTTGTAATACCTATCTGTGACCACTAGTCTCTTTGTAACTATGTGGCAGTAACTTGGTTAATTCCTGTATGTACGTACCCAATTATCCTTGTAACTAAGCTTTAAGTATACTTGGGGGGGGGGGGGGGGGGGGGCGTGTGGCCGGCGCGCATGGAGTGAGGACGAAAATCCCCTGCGCTCCTGCCCGAGATCCTACAACGGACCGAGCCGTTCAGCTTCAACGCTATGTATAGACACAAATAGGGGTGCAGCGAGGAGAAGAACCGTTTCCCCACCCTCGGTGAAGATCCTGTGCAAAATCGGAACGAGACAGCTGGTAAACGGAGCGGGTAAAGACATGACCCCCCGCCCAACAAGATGGCGGCACCCGCGGTTTCCATCGGAACTGCACAGCCGAGGAGCGGATAGCCTTCAGGCTGCAGGAAGTAAGGCCCGATACTTCCAGCCCTGTGCGCCGATGGCACCCTGGAGGGAGCTGATCCCCACTGCAAACTACAGCCTGTGTCTCTGCCACCCAGATCGTGGCTCGCGGTGGGGACGGCGCCGAAAGACGAACAGACTCGTAGCTGAGGAGGGAGGAAGGCGGAGAGACGGGACCACGATACGCAGCCACCAAGAGCGGTCGCCGTCTACCGAGGCCCCACATGTGAAGCGGAGACGAGGAGCCGGAGCAACATCTGCAGGGAGGGGGCCGGGAGGTGCACCCGGCTGGAATCGCCGGCCCTAGGAACATCGGGAAAGGCACAGAGGAGGCGGCCGGAGGACGGCTCTCATTAAAGCCCCAGACTGGGCACCCCGGGGGCCAACAGCTCCCCGGCTGACGGTGAGTCGCCAAAGCCCCTCGCCCACGAAGCAGCCCACGGGGCAACAGGACAGTGAGCCCCAGGAGCAGCCTGGAAGGCCAGAGGCGTCATGAAGGACCTAAAAGTGCGCAAATAATGTGTAGACACTGTGCCTGAATGTCCCCAGACAAGTTGCAATTTGTGTGCCTGGTTACACGCTTCTGGGCCAGCACTTAACGGAGGGTCTCCGCTACGAGCGAGAGGGAAGCAGAGTCATGGGAGGCAAGTTGCAATAGAACCAGCCCTCCACATGACACATTGGTCCTTGTGAAAGACTGCCTGTTAATGTGCCATAGACCCAAGGCCTGGACACAGAACAAAGAACGGAGTCTCAGCTGCATTGACACACAGCAATCGCAGGCACACATGGGACTCGGAGCGCAGCATGCCCATCTACAACCAACGACTTAAAGATCACCTAACCCAGATAAGGCTGCCACTAATTTCGCAATCAGCGCAGAATAACTGTCCCCAGAGACAGTCTGAGGGAAGAACCCGGAGATAAGGGATGTCACCCCCCAAGCAGTGACAATGGACACCTTTACCACGGTTAGACCCAAACAGCAACAGGGAGCAGGGGCTGCGGATGATTCAACAACCAAAGAAGATGATCCTACGACATGCAAGTGCTACAGCCCATAGCGGCGCTACTCACGTCCATCAAAACCAGAATTGATGAAATCAAATCGGACATGTAGTTGATGAGACAGGACGCCCGAAATCTCACAAAGGGTGACCACAGCAGAAGCAACACTACAGGACAATGTCAGCAGCACGACAGAGCTTAAAGCTAAGGTCCAGGAACTTGAACGGCAAGTAGCGCTGCTGGAAGCGCGGTCCGAAGACGCGGAAGGGCGCGCCCGCCGCAGCATCATTCGAGTCCTGGGGGTCCCAGAAGACAGAGGGCCCGAATCCTACAGAATTTATAGAGTCAATGCTATTGCAAGAAATTGGGGCTGGCAAACTCACCCAGGGTTTTTCGATAGAACGGGCCCACAGGTCATTGCAAAAAAGACCTCCCTCGGGTTCGCGCCCGCGCCCGGTAATTGCAAAAGTCTTCAATTTCCGAGACAGAGAGACAATATTGAGATTTTTGAGAGCAGGCAGAGAAATCGAGAGGCAGGATGCCAAAATATTAATCTACCCAGACTATCCCCCCGCGGTGCAACGGGCAAGGAACTCATTTGTGCCGGTGAAAGCAAGACTACGCAAGCTAAACCTCAAGTACATGCTAATGTACCCCTCGCGCCTTAAAGTATTGTACAAGGGGAAAGCTATCTTCCTAGAGACACCAGCAGCTGCAAATATGTGGCTTGAAGACAACAACCTTGCAGATGATGAGGAAAGAAAGGCGAAGGAGGTCACAGGCCACTGAATACCCCAAGCAACAGGAATATGATCAAGGAACGCATACTTAAAGAACGAACCATCGGACCGCATTAAGATTTACAACACCACGTACGCCACAACGGGCAGGAGCGCACCTACCCACACGTGCGACGACTAAGCCGACACACACCCCTGGAACACTTGTAGGCCGACTGCCAACACACTCCCCGGACCAGGAGGCCTGGAAAGGCCTGAGGGGCTCGGGTGCCCCTGAGCACTGCAAGTTTGAGGCAACTGCTGGGAGCAGTTTAAAGTTGAAAGGTTTGTTGTTTCCATTCACTAGAATGAAGGTTGTTATTGTTAGCAAGTCTCCTGGTGACACTGATGGGGGAGGAAGAAGGGAATGGGGGAAGAGAGGGGCCCGAGCCCCGATCCAGACACCGGCCGACCTCAGGAAAGTCGGTTCAGGCCCGTGGGCAGCTGGGGAGGAGAAACAGGAGGATAATGTAACCCACATTGAACCACCATGGCTACGACCACAATCAACATAATGTCCTGGAATGTAAGAGGCTTGGGCGCTTACCTCCGCAGGAATAGAGTTAAAACCTACCTATATAGAAAAGGGGTGATGATAGCATTGCTACAGGAGACACACTGCACAGTGGAATCTATGACCAAACTCCAAACGCATTGTGGAGGGCAGGGATTTGGCACCACTTACTCTAAATATGCAAGAGCAGTCTATACCTGGATCCACCCACAGCTCCCGCTCTGTGTGGTCAAATCGGAGATAGACCCAGAAGGCAGGTTTGTTATAATATGGGGATTCATTGAACAGGAAGCAATATGCATTATGGACTCATATCTCCCTAATAACAATATACCGACATATCTAAACGCACTGTACCCCAGAGTCGCACAGTATAGAAATGACCTTTTCATCTGGGGAGGAGACTTTAATTGTGTCCATGACCCAATGCTGGACAGGTCCGCACCCCATCCAAAAGGCCCATCGACGGCTACGACAGCTCTGGCTGCCATGCTGGACAGGCTAGACATGGCGGATATATGGCGTGAAAAGCACCCAGGAACACGTGGATACTCCTACTACTCATCCCCACATACTCTACACACCAGATTAGATTATATCCTCACAGGCAGGGAACACCTGTCCTGGGTGGAGGGGGCACAATACTTGGGACGGACCATCTCTGACCACTCCCCGCTCCTAGTGACATGGAATCACAAAGGACCCAGACCCCCGATTCCTATGTGGAAGATGCCTACAGAAGCCCTGAAAGACCCAGCCTTCAAGGAGGAATTACGAGACTCTATTGATGCCGATCTAGAGGTTAACATGGGAAGTGTAGACCACATAAGTACAGTGTGGGACGCTCTGAAAGTAGTAACTAGGGGAGAAATTATTGCGAAGGCGGGGGGCATCAGGAGGCTGCTCAGAAAAGAACTAGATCAAGCAGAGCGGGAAATCGGAAAGCTGGAAGCCACTCCCATAAACACCCAACAGGGGGAGGCGGAGCTTCAGAAGTTAAGGGTGAGGAACACAAATGCGTGGAACAAACTAGAAAAGTTTGACTATACTGCCAAGACGAATAGAGCACACATTGAGGCGGACAAACCTGGCAGGTTCCTGGCCTGGCTCTGCCGGAAGGAGCACCCCAGACACACCACCACCTCAATACAGGATGCAGAAGGGAATGTGCACTACACACAGCAGAGCATAAATGACACATTCACACATTTTTATGCACCCCTATACTCACACGAGGAACTGGTTCCCCAGGAACAGCTGACAGAAACATTGGAGGAGATGGGCTCCCCAGGTTGTCCCCAGAACAATCCGACTCCCTTGAAGCAGAAATCACACCCGAAGAGATCACCGAAGCTATCAGATCCTTGGCCACATGTAAGGCACCTGGTATTGATGGGCTAACGACAGAGTTTTACAAAACATACGAGTCCTCCTTGACCCCCCCCCCCCGCTACACGCTGTCTACCAAGAGGCGTATGAAGAAGGCATACTGCCAGAAAGCATGAGAGGCGCTTGTTGTCCCGATCCTTAAGCCCAATAAACCTTCAGACCTATGTGACTCATATCGGCCCCTTGCGATGCTAAATCATGATGTTAAAATTCTAATCACGATTTTGGCAAGGCGGCTGTCCAGAATAATAGGAGACATAATACACACCGATCAGTGTGGCTTTATACCAGGCCGCAATACATCTATGAACTTGCGCAGGCTGCAACATGTTATAGCACAAACTGAAAATGAAAAGGACTCTTATGCACTGCTGTCTCTGGATGCAGTTAAAGCGTTTGATTACATCTATTGGGAGTGGCTAGTTGCGGTGCTCAGGGAGTTCGGCTTTGGTCCCGGGTTTATTAGATGGATTAATATCCTGTACACTAATCCTATGGCAAGGGTGAAGTCCGGGAAGCATGTGTCGGAGGCCTGGGACATACACAGAGGGACTAGACAGGGCTGTCCACTATCCCCAATGCTTTACATATTAGGACTGGAACCCATAGCCATAAACTTTAGGAAGCAGTTTTTTGACGCAGGTATAAGACTGGGAGGCGTGGTCCACATCATCTCACTCTATGCAGACAATGTCCTTCTGTATGTTCGGGACCCGCACCTCAACGTGCCGACCATGCTCGAGGTTTTGGATAACTATTCCAGGGTCTCTGGGATACACTTTAGCAAGCTGAAGTCCTGCCTGTTCCCCCTAGCAGCACTGAAAGATGTGGACGTGGAGGCACTCCCTGCAGTGGGGATCAATTGGCAGACCACATCATTCCGTTACCTCGCAGTGCACATAATGCACACCCCTGCGCTAATGCATGAACGCAACACAAAGGCAGCACTTCCGGCTTTGCGCAAATCAATGAACTTTTGGGTGAAACTCCCCCTTTCAATGATGGGCAGGGCCTCGATAGTCAAAATGATCGTCCTTCCACGATTCCTCTATGGGTTCCAAAATGTACACTACTAAATCCACAAGCCCTTCTTCCGACTGCTTGAGACCATAGTGCAAGAGTTCTTATGGGGGAAAGGCAGACATAGGATAGCGCTGTCGTCGCTAGTATTGCCATATAGACGAGGTGGAATTCAACTTCTGAATCTGGAGGGATACTACCTGGCAGCACAGCTTAGTTTTGTGACCAAGTGGCTGGATGATGAACCCACATCAGAAACGCCACTGCTGCAAGCCCTGATACCTCTGTTCCGCCTAAAGGAGCTGATCTGGGCACCGACCAAACTACTGGGAACCATACCCTTTCTGGCTGATCTTGGGAGGAAAATCTGGCGCAGAGTGAAAACGCCTACCCACTTGCGGAACCCCTACGTCCCAGAAATACCACTGATCACAGACCTATGCACGACCAATTCAGACCTGAAACAAATCAGACTATGGGAAAGGGAGGGGGTCTACACCTGGGGAGACTTGTACGATGAAGGCACCTTTAGAGAGTTTGCCTCGTTACAGGAGAAAGAAGGAATTCGCCCCGGCCAATTCCTATGGTATCAAAGACTCTGCACTGTAGCTCGACACTAATGGGAAACATGGCCTGAAGAACCAGAAACAGATCCATTCCTAGCACTGATGTACAATCTAGGAGAGGGCTGCAGACCCATATCTCAAATATACGGCCACCTAAGCGACATACCTAATCCTCGGAGTATGGAAATGAAAAACAAATGGGAAGGGGACACAGGCAGAGAAATGACTGAAGAGGAGTGGGATAGAGCTTGTGTTTCCCAGAGAGGTATCCAGGAATCAGAGATTCAGACAGATCCAGCTAAATATACTATGCAGAACCTACCTGACCCCATGCCGATTAGCTAAATTCAATCAGCAGGCACCATCAACCTGCATCTGGTGCATGGGGGGGGGGGGGGAAGCAGATTTGATCCATATGCTATGGGAATGCCCCAAAACTAGAAACTTGTGGGACAAAGTGAAACAGGCTTGTGAAAAAGCAGGCTTGAACAGATACAACTGGACACCTGAGGAGTGCCTCCTAGGAACTTACCCCAGACCTGCCAAGCTTAAACATGCAATAAGACTCCTGGACATATCATGCATACTGGCCAAAAGAACAATTGCAATGGTCTGGAAGAAGCCTGCGGGCCCACAATACAAACTATGGCACAAAGACTGAACGATGGGTGCTAGCTGAGACCAAGGCATGGGAGGAATGTGCTGCTAGATCTACGGATGACTCCAGTATGTCACTCGAGGCATGGAAGGAACTCACCAGACACATGTTTCACCCTTCTGATGGTAAGCCCCCTTGAGCTAGAGCTTAGACTAGACCCACTCTCCGCTCATCCAAGGGTCAACCAAGGTTGCAGAACTGCGGCAGATGGAAGCCCCCTGGGAATCATCCCCCTCTGATGTTGCCAGATGGATCCCCCTCTCTCCTAACCCCCCCCTAGGACAAGTGACACTACAAGAGGTGAACTAAGCAAGGAGACGGTTATTGTTGTTTGTATAATGTTAATGTTAAGTTAAAATATTACTATCGCTATAAGTGTATGGCACAAATGAACATTGTGTATTGATACTAATGAAAATGCCAATAAACAAATTTGGAAAAAAAAAAAACTTTAAGTATACTTGTAATGTTTGCGTCCAGCTACCTGAGGGTTTGGTTGCGCTCTATCAAATAAACAAACAAACCATTCGGCTAAATATATTCAAACAAATATACTAATACCTAGATTGGGTGGTGTATGAAAAAAAGGAGACATATTTTGTAGGAGCAAGAACAAATTACTTACCATAATTACTTACTGTAGTGACTACTTCACACAGTCTAGTCTCCTTTCCCTCATACCGACCATACTCCATCCGCCTTAAAGTAACTCCTAAGAGTTTATGCAGGATTAACGGGACTGACCGATTATTCCTGGGGCCATGCTCGTGGGGAGGATCTCTTCTGTGCATGTCCCCTGCACCATGCTTCTTAATTTAATGCTGGTCTGCTTTGCTCCCATCCCCACAGGTATGAATGAAAGTAGACTATAGACTATAGTGATTAATGTGGTCTTAAATTAATTTAATCACGGATTAACACACTTTTTTTATATATCGTTATACTCTTGACAAAGGGAATATTCTATCATGTTTCTTGCCTTCTGGTTTCTTTAGTAGGGCTCATTTATCTGTAGGGGTGTTCCTTTCATGTATGGTTAGTTGTCAAAAAAGTGGTTGTTTCAGCCAGTGTACACCTCCTGTTTTCTTTATCCACTGAACATCCTGAACTGATTTGCAGCATTCCTGGCTGACCGGTCCCAATCTGTCTTTCTGCCACCTTTTTGTTCTGAATCCATTTCACTTTTCCGCAAGGATCTGCGCTTTCGCCAATTCTTTTTCACATCTATATTCACCCTCTTCTTTATATGTCTCACGGCTTCCGCTTTTATTCCTATCCGGACGATACGCAGATCTTTGTTCGCCTAGATCTATCTCGCCTGGAGACTGCAGTCCAGCTCAGGAGATGCCTAGAGCACTTGGGCGCGTGGATGGCCAATAATTCTTTAAAACTCAATGGCAGCAAAACAGAGGTCCTAGTGGTGGGAACGACTAGTCCTCTCACTTATTGGACTCTTGATTTTTGGCCCTTTCCCTTTTCCACTCCCCGTGGTTAGAAATCTGGTGGTAAAGTTTTCTTCTTCCTTGGCTATGTATGAGCAGGTGGGCGCAGTCTGTAAATCTGGCCACTTTAAATCGCGCACCCTGCGGAAGGTTCTCCCTTTTATTCCTGGTCATTTTCATGCCCCGGTGGTAGTAGCGCTGGTTTGAAGTACGGCGGATTATTTTAATTCACTGTACTTCGGCCAACCGCGTTACTTAATGAACCGCATTCAAATGCTCCAGAATGCCGCAGCCAGAGCAGTCCTGCGCCCGCCGGCT
This sequence comes from Ambystoma mexicanum, assembly GCF_040938575.1. Lineage (NCBI taxonomy): Eukaryota > Metazoa > Chordata > Amphibia > Caudata > Ambystomatidae > Ambystoma > Ambystoma mexicanum. The sequence goes on from NC_090921.1 coordinate 356,482,251, forward strand.
CTCACTCACACGTCACTGCTCCTGAAACCACTGCACTGGCTTCAGATTCAAAAGCTAATATTATTCAAATCTGTGTATGGTACATCGTGCTTTTTATAAGCTAGGTGCCAAATATCTCCCAAGAGAAATGTATCCACTATGTTCCCCGCTCGCCCTCTTCGGTCACAGACTGCCCTACTTATATCAGTCCCCTGTGTTAGCCGAATTAGGACTGGTGGCCGTGCTTTTTCTGTGGCAGCTGCCATTGCATGAAACCAACTGACCTGGGCACTGCGTGCGACCTCTAACCATTTGGCTTTCCGACGGACCCGCAAGACCCTTCTTTTCTGATGATCCTTTCTCTGACACGCTTGTTCCAGTCCACCTGCCTCTGCTTAGCGCCAAGATGTCTTAGGGCGTATGTGCGCTCTATAAGATTAAATGACATAACATCCTGTCTCTTCTGTTCCCCTACTTAGTTCCACACCTGACTTTTCGTATAGGATTATGTGCACTAGTTCTATCCTCTTGCATGAGCTTGCACATCCCCCTTGTACATAACCGACCATGAGCTGGTATTTATACCAACTGACGAATTGGATTTTGCCTCGTAGGAGTACAAGGATGAGTAGGAGAAATGACCCACTCAGCCCTTGCACTTCTACAAACCAAAACACAACGTAATCATGAAAGTAAAACTTGGACAATCAAGATAAACTTAGTTTGCCTTTTGTGGTAACATGGCACGAGGGGAGGCTATGCTCTCGAGGGGTGTGAAGGTGAACCAGTAGTGACCCAAACAGTGTCACAGTCCAGAATAAATAGAATGTCCAAACAAAGTTCTATAAAAAATATAAACACTTTAATAAAACACATCTGCACATGGAACAAAAAGAGATTACAATACAAAACCCACCCCAAAGGAAAGCACAGAGAAGAGGCAACAGACTGGAGAAAGTAGCACTCTGAGCATTGTTCTGTAAGGTAATACCATAAAAAGATATATTTGGTTGAAAACCAGAGCCATTGTGACCTAATCAGTCTTTAGGGTCCAAGTGGACTATGGCGGCAGTTCTTTGTCAACAGTACCTAGATTCAGTTCTTGGTGGGTTGATGCTTCAGACCGGTTGTTGAACAATGATGCAAGCTGAAATAACTCAGTTTCGGCATGTAGGATTGTGGAGGCCCTGGCAGGAAGCACGCATCGAGCAGGGGTGAATGCGGGTGTTCTGTGTGGTAGAACGGTGGCAGTTCGATGATGCAGGTCTCAGCAGTCCCACAACTTTGCGGTTTGCAGAGTCCGTCTTTAGCCGCTGGTAGTGGTCGTTTAAGTGCTGATTAAGGGTGCATTGGTGTGCTATCAGTGAGGTGGCAGCTGGGCCTAACCCTGGTTGTTACCCCCGGTTAGTGTCAGCAAGTGATCCGCCAGAGATTCGGTTTGGGTTCCAGCATTGAGCAGTACATTTGGTCCTAGCCTGTGATGTGTTTCGCTAGGACACAATGCTGTGTTGAGCAGATTTAGATGCAAGGCAATAGTTTGACTGGTTGGTGGGACACCGACCCCAACAACAATGCCTACCCTATTGTTCAGGATGTGGGTAACACAGAGTGACTGGTTAGTGTGATAGAACCGGGAGCTTTGGCTGGTCTGGCCCTACGGTTGCTCTGAGTCTTTCACAAAGGACTCTAGGACGGAATGCCCCAGTTCAGGGTCTGCTCTTCTGGCACAGAAGATCTGTTGCAGAATGGTTGGTCCTGGTCCACAGCTCTGGTCAGTCCCGATATTCCCTGTGAGTGGTTAGAGAACAGATCTTCCTTCTGTCTTGGACGGCTCTTCACCTTCGGCGGAGGGCTTTGGGCAGTGCAACTGTCCCAATGGAAGGGCAGGCGAGAATGTTAGAATGTCTCTTCCGCCTTGAAGGATCCTTGAGGAACTGAGGGAATTCTGTTTAAGGGGTGCAAACTTCCTTCTTTTAAGGGCACACCGATGTGATTGGTCTAAAGTTAGCCTGCCTTAGTGGACCAATCCCTGCTCCTCCCTGTTGTCGCACCCAAAATGCTTTGCTCCCGGGGACGTGGAGGAGACGGGAAAGGGAAAGAGAAGATACCGTGATAAACAAGATGGTGCAAGGCTTCTTCCAGTTTACAGAGCACTCCTGCCGATCCAACTCCTGCCCTTCCCTCCTACTGACGACAAAGACCTCTAGACGTACAGCACCGTGGTGTGAGGTTACTACTCTTGATTGGGTGCGCTCCTTTGATACCTTGGATATTAGATTTACAATCTGTTGATAGAATTCCGGGGTGTCTATGTTGGGGCCATACGTGTTTAGGAGTATTAGTTCCTGGCCTTCAAGTGTACCCCAGAGCATGACAAATCTGCCATCTGCATCTATCTTAGTTTTATGAACTTGGAGTCCCAGTCTGTGGTGAATTAGGGTAAGGACCCCTCTCGATTGTGATGAGTAATTTGTGGTGAATACCTGCGGACCCCAAGAATGACCAAGTGAGTTAGACATTTGTTCCATGGTGTGTCTCTTGTAATAGTAGGATGTCTATTCTGTGCCTGTTGGCGTATGCTATTACTTTCCTGGTCTTGATTGGATTCAGGAGACCCCTAAAGTTCCAGGATAAAAGTCTAGTTCTTCTGGTTATTTGTTGGGATGCCATTTATTACCCCTCTGGGGTTTGTGCAGTAATGTTGCTGTGTTGCAAAGGTCTTCTTCCTCTTGCGACAATGCCAGGTTTTTTCTATTTTTATTCCAACTGTCTGTAACCAAACCAACTTTTTGGTGATGCGGTTTTATACAACTACCGCACCGTGTTGTTGTGACCAGGCAACAGGCCTGTTTGTTCCCCTACCCCCTACCCCCCACCCTCCCCATCCCCCCCAAATGGGCGGTGTCTCCAAAAAAAACATTTGCAATTTTGCGGTAGAACTAGATGGAGAGAGGGGGCAGCGTGGCCCACCCTCCTCTCTGGGACTGTAGTTTAGTATTCATGTGGATCTGCGCAGTGCTGCCTTGTCTACTGTCCAAGGTGGTGGAACTGGATTCTTGTCAGGTCTGGTAGATGGAAGTGCGTTGGTCAGGTTCCTGTGGGTATCTCTGGGATGTGGCTTTCTATATATGTCATAGCTTTATCCTGTGAATTGAAGAACTGTCTTGCCCGCGTGTTGGATGCGAAGCCTTGCTGGGAACATCATGGCATATATTTTACGGTCTTTCAATGCTCTTTTCACTGGGTCAAAGGATCTTCGGGCAGCCGGCACCCCTGTCAAGAAGTCTGGGTATATGTGAATTCGGTTGAATTCAAAGGAGAGAGGACCTTGTTCGCGTGCCAGTCGGAGCACCAGATCTTGATCTCGGTAATTGAGCAGCCTTGCTATTATTGTTCATGTTGGTGCCCCCGGTTTGGGAGGTAAGGGGGGTAAGTGATCTGCGCTCTCGCGATCATGAACTGTTTGGAGAACTGTGCGCCCGGAAATAGGGAATGGAGCATATATTCAAGGAATTGTTCCATTGGGATATTAGGTTTGTGCTCCGCCACCCTGACCACCCTGATGTTGTTGCGTCTCGAGCGGGATTCTAAGTCTTCACACTTGTTCTGTAGCGTCTTGACATCTTTTGGGATTTTCTTCCATGGTTTTGCCCTGTATGGTAGTTGTGTCTTCCAGCGTAGAAACCCTATTTTCTGCCTCTGTGACCCTGGAGTTAACTTACTTTGTATCGGCCCGGATGGAGGCTATATTTTCCCCTATATCGTCCATCTTGGTGCTGATTGCCGCAAACCCTCTCTCGATGGCGGCCATATATGGAGCCATTTCTTGTGTGGGGGGGGGGATCAGGGATAGGTGTTTTGGAGGATTCTTCAGAGTCATTGTCTTGTTCTTGGCTTGAGGAGTTGGCAAAGGCGTCCATGGGGCCCCTTTTTTTGTCCTTATTTTTGGCGCCTCCGGCCATATTTGCAGAGGGTGGCCGTGCAGAATATTTTCCTGCTATGTGTTTGATCAGTGCAGCGTGTATCGGGTTGCGGTGGGGTATTTGGCACAGGTCACCAGTTCAGCAGGTTTGTAGCTAAGTAGTAAGGGACTAGGAATATGTATTGTGCCTTGCCGTCAAAATAGTTCTTTCCTCAGGCTTGTGTCCAATGCTGGGTGGGTATACTGACAGTTTTTTGTGGGTCAGTTGAATTATGGGAGAGTGTCTATCCGGGGTCCTGGAGGGGGGCCCAACAATGAATTCAGCTGCTGAGGTAGTTCATGGGCAGGCATGGGCAGCTTTGAGGTTGTGTGGGACGTAGAGTTGATCATGTGGCCCCCCGTGTGATAACGTGCACATACCTTGTTATTGCAGCTAGTGGCTCTCCGTGTCCCCTCTGGCGCCGGGGAGCGGGCCACTCTGGGGGATGGTTCCGGGCTGTGTTGATCCGTGGGCCCTCTCCTACCTGGCACCAGAATGAGGCTGTAGGCGTCTTACCAGGGGTTGGTTGAAGGTGCAGAGGTATGGCGCAGGGGGGGGGGGCAGCTCCACCTCCGGGTTCATCCAACGCTGGGGAGCGGGCCGGCCCAGGGTAAGGAAACGGGCAGCGGGTTCTGTGGCAGGAGTCCTCGGGGAGGACCGGAGGTGCTGAGCGCCAGGGGGCGGGCCGACCTGGGCTTGGGTGCCGGGCTGTGCAGCCCCGTGGGCCCGCTTCTGCCCAGCAGTGGGATGAGGAATCGGGCAGCAGGTGTCAAAGACTGGGTCCGTAGGTGGGTCCGGAGGTGTTGCAGAGAGGAGCGTGTAGATTGTCTGCTTCCACCCGGCACCAGGGCGAGTGCAGGGGGTGCCTGTGACTGTGGTTGGAGGGAGGGATGCAGGAGTCTCGTAGAACGGGGACGGCTCCGCCAGGGGTTTTGCTTCAGGCAGAGCACTTGTTGTGGTTACTTGGATCCCTGGTAGCCTCTGTCGCCGCTCTTGATTTTGGCACGAAGTCGCTGAGCCGTTGGGCGGGACGCCTCCTCCCTGTGGCGGTGTATATCCTCAGCGGGCGGGCGGTTTTTCCCCAAAACTGTCCCAAATTTAGCAGGGGGGGTTTTCAGGCGCTCTCCCCGGTCTCCGGTGTATGCGGCAGCGCGGTCTATCCGCAGGATTTTGAATTCAGGAGCTTGTTAGTCACGGAGCTCCGGAGGTTAGGTGGCCATCTTGTTTGGCGCATCACAGCGCCCCCATCCAAGGCCTTTGTTGACTCCACCTACTAGCCTTGACCTGAAACAGGATTGGGGTAAGTAAGCAAGCCCATGATGCACCCCCCACCTTTTATTTTTTCAGTAAGAAATAGAGGCCCAATATAAGAACAGCTCTGTAGCTATCCTTTTGGTCTAAGCCTGGGAGCCCCTCTTCTTTAGCCGAATGCACACTGAAGTGCACATGTTTCGTGGGTCTGGTTGGGATGGCCACTCCCTATGGCACATCTACAATTCACCCACCATATTCTTGCCAAGACTGCCTGCCATCCGGGCCATGGTGGGAATGTCATTGATAATCCACTAAAGAAGGTGGAGCACCAGCCATCAAAGTGGCATGAACAAATGATTTTGAAAGGATGTGAAATTTAGTTTATTAAAGCAAAGTCACTCCCATAATTTCTACAACACACTTATGAACTTTCGGTATGGTGCTACACAATGTTCTGTATGTTACGTTTGAGGATATTTATACCGCGCACTATCACCACCGTAGTGGTCCCTTGGTGCTCTGGCAGATCTGAGGAGGAAAGAGGGTGGGATAGGTTTGTAAGTTTGAGCGGGAAAAGAGCAAGAGAGATGTGATGTGCTGTTGGCAGCCTCAGTTCGATTAACACCGTTCACTGTGCTTAGGTGTGCTTTTCGGTTGGTAGCAGTCATGTGTTGTTGTGCAAGGCTGTGTGTTCTGTTTTGTTGTTGCGATGTAGTGAAGTGCGTGCGGTTTGTAGTGCTTTAGAGATGTGGTTGTGTTTGTGTAGAGTGTGAGAGGTGTATGCAGAGGGGTGAGATTGTTTAGTGGGGTTGGTTAGTGGCATCGCTAGTTAATCATCACAATCCTGTCTAGATTTGATGCAAGCTAGAATTGCAATTCTGTCTGGGTGTGAAGCAATGGCAGTCTTCACAAATTCTGTCTGGATGCGACTCGAGCCAATCTTCACAATTCCATCTCGATCTAATAAGTGATTTGCAAAAATATTGTACATTTAGGAGTTCAGTAACTAATAATTAGGGCTGTAGCGTAGCAACATTTGGCATTGAGTATGTTTTTCTTCTGAATTCTGGAAAAAAAGCTATTCAGCTCAGAAATGCTTCATGTGTCCATCTTGCATCCCAGCATAGTCAAAGACTTGAAAATCAACTGCCTTGCTGGAAGTCCAATGGGACAAGAAAGACCAGGACCTTGAAAATATTTTCATGGATCTATTGGAAGCGGAAAGGCCTCTCACTAACCCGAACCTGGTCCCAGTGTCCATCTTGTATCCCAGCATAGTCAAAGACTTGAAAATCAACTGCCTTGCTGGAAGTCCAATGGGACAAGAAAGACCAGGACCTTGAAAATATTTTCATGGATCTATTGGAAGCGGAAAGGCCTCTCACTAACCCGAACCTGGTCCCAGTGTCCATCTTGCATCCCAGCATAGTCAAAGACTTGAAAATCAACTGCCTTGCTGGAAGTCCAATGGGACAAGAAAGACCAGGACCTTGAAAATATTTTCATGGATCTATTGGAAGCGGAAAGGCCTCTCACTAACCCGAACCTGGTCCCAGTGTCCATCTTGTATCCCAGCATAGTCAAAGACTTGAAAATCAACTGCCTTGCTGGAAGTCCAATGGGACAAGAAAGACCAGGACCTTGAAAATATTTTCATGGATCTATTGGAAGCGGAAAGGCCTCTCACTAACCCGAACCTGGTCCCAGTGTCCATCTTGTATCCCAGCATAGTCAAAGACTTGAAAATCAACTGCCTTGCTGGAAGTCCAATGGGACAAGAAAGACCAGGACCTTGAAAATATTTTCATGGATCTATTGGAAGCGGAAAGGCCTCTCACTAACCCGAACCTGGTCCCAGAAAAAGTGCACCAGCGTGTGATCTTTCATTTGAGATAATAAAAATGAAATCTACAAAGTAATATGCGCAGATGCGCAGGTTATATACACCTGCTGGATCGGTTGATTTGTGCATTCGGAATTGTCGATGCAAGGACATCATTCACTTCCTCTCTTTTTTTTTTTTTTTTGTTTTGTGCCTGGTATAGTGCCTTGAGAAATACTGGGTTAGTTCACATTAATCCGGGGATGGAGGGGCGGTGGTGCACCAATATCTGAAGCTGTGACCTTTTTTTATTAAACCTATATTAACAGGTTATATTTTATATTTTTGCTTTTTGTGGGAAGCCTAACAAAAAGCCAGATTTTTTTCGGTCGAATTTAGGCGGCCCACAAAAGCGAAAAGATGACATTGGTTTGTTCCAAATCGGGGGAGGGTGTCATCCCACAAACCCTCACCCCCCCCCACCGCCTCCCTCCCCACACCACTTGCGCAAACCCAAATACACACACACACCAACACGTACCCATTCTCCCATGATGGCACTTCCGGGTCCTGGGGTGCTTGTGAGCCCCTGTGCACAATCGTGTGCACCAGGGCTGTGACAGTTTGATTTAGAAAGACCACTCTTTGCGGTCACAGAGCAGTCTTTCTAAATCAGTATTTTTTCTAGTCGATGAATTGAAAAATACCTTTTGACTGAATACCTTGACTTAATACTGATTAACAATGTCCGTTGCATCCGTTTGCAGCATATGTGACAGGGTGGTGCATGTAGGACTAGATTGCTGAAGATCAGCTAACTGTGCAGTAGGCTGGGCTTTGGCAATTGATGTTTCTTGTTTTATGTTCTATTTTTCTTTATAACTTCATGTTGAAACATGTTTTTATATTCTTCTGAATGTGTTTTTATCAACCTGTTTATGGGGGAATATTTCCGAAATGAACTGGATTGTAGCAAGCCTCCCCCCTCAGTGACCACTTACAACTTGACTAGGAGTCCTATTAATTTCCCACATCTTCTATCATCACTTAGGAGGACAAAGAGAAGCGACGTTTGGAGCAGCTGGAACGGAAAAAGGAGGCACAGCGGTTGCTGGATGAAGAAGATGCCAGACTGAAGGGGAAGCTCCTGAAGGCCGCTGCCACCCCACCAAAAATAACCCGTGCCCAGATAGAAGAGACTCTGCGTGATGAGGAGAAAGAAGCAAGTACATCGGGTGTGTAGCTTTTCCTTGTTCTCCTCCATTCCTGTGCTACTAGTGTCCTGCATGGCTGGCTTTCCAGTCCTCCATACGTTCCGGTGAACAGAGTACCGGTCTGTTTGGCTACCAAATGCGTTTAGGTGGACTGAGCCTAATCCACAGGTCTGCAATCTTTGGCTCTCTAGATGTTTTAGTTGCAAATCTTATTCGTCCTAGCCAGCATAGTAAAGATTCATGGGAGCTCGTCCAAACTGCCTGGAGAGCCTCAGTTTGTAGACCCCTGGCCCAATCCTTTATGCATGGTGACTATTCCAGCTGTTGAGCAGAATTATCTGCATCCCAGTATGAGAGGCCAGGTATGGAAACCATAATGTCAGGATTCTGTTGCATAGCATAATACATTTGCATAAGTAGTCTTTCCGGGAATAGCTTGTCATCTCTTGTCTCTCGTGTTGTGTTTGCAGAACGGCTGAATGTCTGGTTTCGTTGTTGGAATGGTAAAGTGCTGTGGTCTGCATTTATATGCTTTGATGTGCTAGCTGCTTCCTGAAACAGAAATGGTGCTAGAGGTTATGATCTGGGCGAATGGGCTGATCTAGCTGTGAGCTGGACCTCGATATTGAAATGATAGTTGTACTGCAGATCCAGCATCCGGAGCATTGGCACAGCTAGTTAATTGCATCTCATTGATTAAATAGTAGGGTTTTTCAGGTCAAGGTTCAGGTGAACTGATCAGACTTGCTGAATGTGGTGAAATAGTTTGAGAGCAGCAGATTAGGATATGTTTGAACCTGTAAAACTGAGTTTGTCATTCTCCCATTCGATGTTAAATATTGCTTTTTCTGAAAAGTGTAAAAGTATTTGTAACATATTTGTTATGCTGACACTCCAAGATCCTTAGTCCTAGTTAAATCGGCTAACTCATATTTCTTTCCTTAAAAGCAGTGAAACCATTTTTATCGGAGTCTCATTTTCATGTATTGGTTTAATCATTAGTATTGTCAATTATCGACTTTGAGAATTCTTTGTCAATGGGTCTACAAAAATCCTCCTTGCCTCCATTGAAGTCTGTTTTTAATGCTACTACCTGTTTGGATGGGGGTGCTATAGTGTTTGACCATGTGCCGCCAATTCTATTATGATTACATTGGCTTCCTTTCAAGTAGAATTCTTTTTAAATTACTAGGTGTAACCTACAAATCAATTACTCTCCAAACTCCACTGTATCTGTGATGAATTGAGAATTTCCAGTGGCACTCAAGCAACGTATTTCGTCTTGAAGTCCCTGGGTTCAAACGCTCATCAACTTTGAACCAGTCCTTTTGTGAGACCTGCAGTGGAATACTGGAATGCACTCTGTGAAATACGAATACAACCAGATTATTTTGACTGTTATATGTATTTTTATGTTTTGACAATATGTACAGCGCTCGGATGCACTTTCTTGTCAGCGCTTTATGAATATGTATAATAAATCAAATGTGTAGAGTGATGGTGATGTACTGGGGAGGGACTGTGCTATTCAGATCACAGTGGAGCTGCTTCTATTGTATTGTGTTAAAACAATTAACATGGGGTTGCAGGAGTAGGCAGGGAAGCTTAACATATTTTGGGTAGTATAAAAAGATTCTCGATTTGAGTTGGGTTAGCAGGTTTATAGTAATGGAAGGGAACAGCAGTAAGTGTCTCTGCACCAGAAAAGCAAAACGGGAGGTGGTTACCCTTGCACCTGCTAGTGGCTCTGCATGAATGAACTTGTAAGACTGCAGAGTGCATCACTGCCTGCTGTTTAGAGTAGCATCTTTCTATGCGATCTGTGACCTAGGCTGCAAATTCCATGGTGCGGCGTATGATGCAGGCTGCAGCAGAATGAATTCCTTGGTAATTCCGAACAAAGTGTCCCAGAATAATCTCTCTTCTGCACGTTAACAAGCCTTCGCTTCTTGGAACAGAGTTCTTTCCACAAGCTGTGTTGACTTCTGTCTGCTCTCGTGGCTGGCTTGGGCTGCAAGCGAGGCACGAATCAATTTTCAAACACTGCTGTTCTTTAACTCCTTTCTGATGAAATTTTCTTCTTGTGTGTCTCCGTGCAGCATTTGTAAGGGAGGCCAACTGTCTTCACTGCTGTTAAGTGATGGCAGAGTAGATCTTGAAGCCACCCCTGCCAAAATAGTCAGCCACTCCATGTCACACAGCCGGTGATGTCTTGCACCAAGAATTAACATCCGTTGTTCTTTCTTTTACTTCTCAACATTGTAGATTAAGACTTTCTCTGATGCTTCCCTTAGTCACATTTTTAAATTTTTCATTTTCTGGCAGCTGAAAAGCCAAAAAGCCAAATTGAAACGCCTATAGAAGAGAACATAAACCGCAGAGTCTTGGAAGAAGGGACGGTGGAAGCAAGGACCATCGAAGATGCCATCTCAGTTCTCGGGTATTTGATATAATTTTTACTTTGTGTACATATGTTCCTGATCATGGATGTTTGTTTATGAAATTGGCTCTTCTCAGTGTTGATATGTGTTGGGGGATAATGCAAAGACAAAATTGTCCCCTTCCCTCGATCCACTGTTTTTACCAAATCTATTACCAAATCTATTTGGGGAAAGCAGAATGCCGGAGTAGACAGATGAAGGTCATACATAGATAATATAACGCATTCTCTGTGCTTCCTATTGTGAAATATTATGAAGGGAGGGTCACCCCAAAATTATTATATGGCTGTGAGATAATGCACATTTGGAGCATGGAAAAGCTGGAGCAGTTGGAGGCTCTGATATGGAGAAGAGTATTTAATCTACCAAACTGTGCTCCTATTACATTTATAGGTTCTGAAATGGGCCTGCATTTTTTTTAAAAAATGTTTATTTAAAATTTTACTACAACAAGAATACATCAATCACAAAGCAAACGCAAATTAAAAGCGGTGAACCACAATATAAGTAATAGTAGAATACACAAAGAGAGAAAAAAAAGAAAAACCCTATCAATATATACATTCCTCTTGCCAATACAGGTTTCCATACAGTTATTTGCTAATACAGTTCAAGGAATGCATCCCACACCTTAGCATGTATCCGCAATTTCCTCAATCGCTTATACATCACCCTTTCAATATTCGCCAAGGAATCATCTCATCAATCCAACCATCTGCAGTTGGCGGGATCCGGGATTTCCAACCCCTCAAGATCAGTTTCTTGGACACCGAAGCTCCCCTGTACAAAATTTCTTCTCAAACACAAAGATCTTCAAGCAATTCGCCAGAGCCCAGAACCATCGTCTTAAAAACCAAATCAATGTTGCAATCCAGGACCCGTAAACACATATTGCAAACCTCGTGCCAAAAGCCCCGTACCCTGACACAATCCCAGAGCATATGTTCAAGAGTTCCAACATCCAAACCACAACATCAACACACATCTGAATCAGACATGCCCCTCCTTTTGAGCTTCTCCGGAAACCAAAGCACTCTGTTAAGAACTTTAATTTGCCTGGATCGCTCACACAAATTGACCGAACAAGGCTGCAGATTCGCACACATCTCATTCCACATATCAATGGTAATCTCACAATCTAATCTCCTACTCCAATCATCCACCAATCCAGTATTATCTTTGTAGCTAGCAACCATCCGGCGATACATTTTGCTCGCCACAGACTGACAATCCACCGCCATATTTTCCAAAACCTCAAATTCACTCACCTCAATCTCACCAATGCATCTTTTCAATTTCCTGTAATCCGCAACGGACACATTCTCAATATTAAACTCAGCACATAACATATCAAAATCAATCCATTTCCCACCTCTGAAAATATCCTTAATCCAGTGAACACCTCCAATAAACCATTCCGGCCAAAAAATAGGCTTGCCAGCCTCTGTGATTGATTTATTAAACCAAATCGAAGCCGAAGGTGATGTCTGAGCAGATGAACCACACATGTCATGAACGCCCCTCCACACCTCCCTCAAAAATCCAGACAAAGGAAGTGTCCTACCACGTTTGCTAACAGACGTAAGTATCGCACGAGGGGCAAGAGGACCCAAAGTACTAGTCTCCGCCACAGCCCAAGCACCCATAGACACTTCCAAAAAAGGAAGCAAAAACTGATAAGAGAAGCAAGATGATATGCCCTAAAATTAGGGACCCCAAGTCCCCCTCTGTCAGCAGGAAGCTGTAACTTCCACAACTTAAGCACAGGAGGTTTCCCATCCCAAAGGAAGGATTGTATAGAGACATCAATCATTCTCCAGTAACTTGCACAAATCTTCATAGGAAGCATACTCAAAATATAGTTAATTTTGGGGGACGCCACCATCTTCAATGCGTTCACCTTACCCCATAATGACAAACGCAACGCCGGCCACCTCAGCGTGGATGACTTCAAGTCACGACGGGCCTCTCCTAGATTCGCTTCCACCATATCATTCACAACCGGAGTCAGCCAAAGCCCCAAATACTTCATTTTGGGAACGCACCACTGAAAACCAAATCCAGTCACCAACGATCTAACACAACTCCTCGTAATAGGCAAAGCCTCGGACTTCGACCAGTTAATCAAATAACCAGACGCAACATGGAACCTGTTCAAAACAGTCATCAATGAAGGTAAAGAGACTTCCAAATTCCTCAAAAAAAATAGAAGGTCATCCACATACAACCAAGTTTTCTGTTCAACTCCATTAAAAGGTACACCCTCCAAGGTCAAATCATTCCGCAGAGCAATCGCAAGTGGCTCGATAGCCAACACAAATAATAAGGGCAAAAGCGGACACACTTGCCTAGTGCCTCTCCAAAGATTAAAGGTAGCAGACAACAAAACGTTTGTCTTAACATTAGCCGTAGGACGAGCATACAAAAGCGAGACCCATGAAATAAATTCATCACCTAAATTCATCGCCCTCAGTACAGCGAACATATATTGCCAATTAACACGATCAAAAGCTTTTTCGGCATCCAAGGAAAACACAGCCACATCCTCATTCAGTTCCTGGGCCCTAGACATAGTCAATAAAAGATGCGAATGTTGCTAGAAGTCCTACGATGTTTAATAAAGCCAGATTGATCCGTGTGAACAAGCCTCTGAATCAAATCCTCAATGCGTAACGCGAGGACTTTAGCCAATATTTTGTTATCAGTATTTATTAAGCTTATTGGCCGGTAACTGGAAGGTAAACGCAATCCTTTCCCTTCTTAAGGAAAACAGAGATGGTGGCATGATTAGTAGATTCTGGAAGAACCCCCTCTTCCCTGGATTCAATATACATGTCTCTCAAAAGCCCTAACACCGTTTCTGGAAGAATCTTATAGAACTCGGCCGGCAGGCCATCAGGACCCGGGGTTTTCCCAGAGTTCAAACTTGCAATAGCAATCCTAATTTCATCAATATCAACCGGCCGACTCAAACCAGCCATATCATCATCAGAGACCTTTGGAATAGTCAAGCTATCCAAAAAGCCAACACCACTGCCAGTAACACCAGCCTCGTTCTCGTACAACTTCATGTAGAAATCTTTGAAAACAGCATTAATTTTGAAAGGATCAAAAGTGACCACCCCATCTGTCCTCTTTATAGAATTAATGGCTCCCTCCGAAATCTGTTGCCTCAATCTGTAGGCGAGCCACCTGTCACACTTTTCGCCTTTCTCAAAATAAGCACTTCTGATTTTATATAAATCCTTTTCAGCTCTAGTGTCCAAAACATCGTTCAGATTTTTCTTCAATCTCCTCAATTCCATTCTTTTGTCAATATCATTTGGATCACGAGTCGGAACATTCATCACTTCAATAATACGGGCATCAGTTTCCATCTGTACTTTAGATAACCTTTTCCTCCTACCACAGGATAAACCCAAAGCAATGCCCCTCATCGTACACTTGAATGCCTCCCAAATAACCTTCTTACTAATATCATCAGAAGAATTCTCAGTCACAAAACAGTCAGCCTCTGTTCTAATCTTCTCTAGAATAGACTCCTCCTGTAATTTAGATGTATTCATCTTCCATTGAAAAGTCCTACAGCTGTAAAATTCAAAGACGGGCCCAAAAAAATAGGCGCGTGATCGGTGATTGCTATACAACCAATTCGACTAGTCAAAAGATTGGTAGTCGCATCACCAGCAGTAAAACACATATCAATTCTTGAATAAGTGTCATGCACTCCAGAATAGAACTTATATTCTTTGGTGTCCGGGTGTTGCAGCCTCCAGCAATCTTTCAGGTCAAAATCCCCAAGCAATGTCCGAAAAGAGCCGAAATGCCCATCCCTCCTCTGTACAGAAGAGCATCCAGTGCTATCCATGGGCGGATTAACCACCAGATTGAAGTCCCCACCCATAACAACATTAGCTGAAGTCAAATCAAGCACCATCTGTGACACTTCCCCAAAAAAAGAGCCATTGTCCACCGAGGGAGCATAAACATTACACAGGACATGTTGGGCACCTTGTATTTCCACCAGAATAGCCACTGCCCGACCTTCCTGATCACAAGTGGTCTTCAGAATTTTGACGGGAGAATCCTTCCGTAAAAGAATAGCCACCCCCCTGGACTTAGAGGAATAACAAGAAACAACAACCTCCCCCAACCATCTTTTACGCAACACCCCAACATCCTCCAACAAAAGATGGGTTTCCTGTAAAAAAAAAATAAACATCACATCTTAAGTTGTTCATAATCTTCTGACGTTTATGAGGATTATTCAGCCCATTAACATTCCATGAGGAAATCTTAAGTTGCGTGCCCCCAGGAACAGACATGACAGAAAATTCAAGAGGTCGACAAAAACTAAAAGTAAAAAAAACAAATAATGGGCCTGCATTCTATACTTTGTAGAGCACAATGGTGAGTCCTAGATTGTATGTATAAATTCTGTAGCTCTATACAAAATTCACTATATGAAGACATGGGATATATTTTAAAGATGGCAACTAATAAGTACCATGTCATCATATGTGACGTATTGTATAGAGTTGTGGAGGATATAGGTTTTACATTTAATGATGTAAGTGACACTCTGATGAATATTAAGAAGCCACTATTTATAGATGAAACGGTGGAAAAATGCATAAATGCAAATCATTAAGCCATCTAGCATATGATCATAAAGACAGGTGTGTTGCCTGAATACATTAGACTGTTTCCTAATACAAAGGGTAGAGCGCAATTTCCATCTAAGAGATAATTTCAATATTTTACCAACCAGACAAGTTTTAGTTAAAAGGAAGATGTTAAAGAGGGGGGAGAGGTGTGTGTTTGTGTGTGTTTGTCTTTGTGTGGTGTGTAAGCTAGTTAAATTAATTTAACTTCACTTGGTTGAAAAATGAAGCTGTATTTTAGATGGCAGGAATCGAAATCTATTTGGAGCACATTTATTTAATCAAAATGTCCTAATGTTTCCCTACACATTGCTTATAGTGGATTACCTCACTAGACCATAATGTTTGTTTCGAAGGGATTGTGTCCTCCGACGTATTCCACATCTATGACAGTAATCGCCACAGCTGTGCTGCTTTGGAAACATTTTCTGCGTCCTGCGTCGATGACCTCGATATGCCCTTCGTGGACCTCTTCCGACGGCCGACGTCACCAGATGTTATATGTAGGACGCACGACACCCGCAGCCTCAGTTCTGTTTTTTCCGCGAACGTGTACGCTTCGGAATCTCGACGCGCCTCGGTTCTTCTACCTGTTGAATCGATTTTTCGTTCTTGGTTTCCTGTTCGAATTATGTCTTCTTCTTCTTCTACCCCGAGGTCGGGCTTCAAGAAGTGCCGCAGCTGCGGTTCCAAGATGTCGCTTACGGACCCGCACGTCATCTGCCTGTGGTGCCTCGGCGATGACCATGCTACCGATGACTAAGATGAATGCCAGTCTTTAACGTCAAAGGCCTTGCGGGAGCGAAAGAAGAAGCTTTCTGTAGGTAGCGTTTTCAAACCCCGTAAATCGACTGACGATTCGAGGGGTGACTCTCTGTGTCGGCGTAAGTCCAGGGGGTCTCGGTCCCGGAGTGGTTCCTGCCATTCCTCTGCCTCTTCTAGGCACTCGTGGAAGCGATGTCACCGGTCGCCCTTCCTCGTCCGAGGACTCTGCCAGACGGCGGGTAACTTGTCCCAACAAGCATTCATCTCGGGCGGAATGGGACGCATTTCGTAAGGAGATGATGGCGATTTTCGAATCGCAGGGCTCCGTTCCGTCCGCGCCTTCGAGAGAAGCTGGCAAGGAACGCTCTAGGGCCGCTTACACGCCTTCGGGCTCGGGCGGTCGGCGCGATCATCGGGAGCCGTTGAGGTCCTGATCGGACAAGGTAGATCGCTCTAGCCGTGCCCGCTCCAGGTCATGGTCCTCGACGCCCCCGAGACCGTTGGAGCCGAGGCCATCGAAGGACACGCTCGGGGCTCCGGCCTCGAAGCCTTTGTCGCCTCATTCGGCATCTACGCCGATTCCCTCAATGCCTTTTTGAGGTGGCTTTATTGGAGGTGCCCCGGAGAGCGGTGGAAACCCAGAGGAAGGCCCTGAGTAAGTCAGTGAGGCCTGTGTTTGAGCCTTTTTCTGTACCGTTATCCAGGGATTTATTCCAGCCCTTGGATTACAGCTCTGAGGTGGAGGAAGGGTCCGATGTGAAGGGGTTTGTACCTCCTGAGGTTCCTGATGACCTGTTGTCTGGTCATAGCCAATTTGAAGACCTTCATCAATCTTTACATGACGCAAGTGGTCTTGATACCTCCCCGGAGGTTGAGTTTGGGAGGCCTGAGCCTGGTACACATGCTGACACCTCGTACAGGCGCCTCATGTCGAGGGTGACAGAGTATCTGGGGTGGTCTGCTCCTCCTGTGGATTTTCTGCAGGATGACCTGACAGATATCCTTGACCAAGGTCCACCCACTGACCCGGTGTTGCCATTTCATATGGCCTTACAAAGAAGGGTGGTGGCGGCTTGGACTGCTCCGGAAAGTCTTCCGGCAGTAGATAAGTCGTTACCGAAAAAATACCGTCCAGTCAGTAGCGACCCCCTGCTACTTGTCCACGCACCCCACTCCAGAGAGTTTGGTGGTACAGGTGGCTACGACCCCAGCGCAGCAGGCGTTGTACCCTACAATCCCTCCTGAAGGGGACGACAGACATTTTGACGGTTGGGAGAAGGTATTTTCTTGTGGGGGTATGGCTTTAAAAGCAGCCAACTCCGTTTTGTGCCCTTGCAAGATTCACTCACACTCTGTGGAATTGTGTATCTTTGGCGGCTGAACATATTCCCGAAGGGGAGGAACGGGATGATTTTCTTGCTCTCGTTCAGGATGGCAAGGATGCCATGTGTGAATCCGTTCAGTTGGGTCTGGACGTGGCAGACTGTCAGCCGGTCCATGGCGGCGAGCACTGTGATGCGCTGGTTTGCGTGGTTGCGGAAGTCGGGGTTTGCTCCTGATGTACAGTACCAGCTTCTCAACATGCTCTTTGATGGTGACCATCTTTTTGGCAGCAAGGCTGACGAGAGCCTTGAGAGGTTGCAGACCTCCAAAGCTGCAGCGAAGTGGTTGAGCGCTGCAGTATGTCAACCTCTGCCTTTTCGTCCTAGGGGACAGCAATGGAGGGGAGGTTCCTTTCGATACTACTCATTTGGTAGATCGAGGGGAGTTGCCAGTCAAAGGGGCCAACATAGGAGTACCAGAGGTGGTAAACAAGGTACTCGAGGTGCCAAAGCTGCTCGCGCAGTTACCTCTTTGCCCTCAGGCACTGCCGCTTCTGCTCAGTCATGAGGCCATGTCCCATGGTTCGCCGGTTGGGGGAAGGCTGGCGCAGCATCTTGTAGAATGGCGTGCCATTACTTCAGATGTGTGGTTTCTGGAGATCATAGCCCACGGCTACTGTCTTCCTTTCCGGCAGAGGCCTCACAACAATCCACCGGGGAAGCTCTCTTTGAAGACTCCGGATCCGCTCCTTGCGCAGGAAATCAAATCCCTGCTGGAGAAAGGCGCCATAGAACTGGTGCCTGTAGCGGAGAGGAACGAGGGATGGTTTTCCCCATATTTTTTGATCCCGAAAAAAGACAGGGGATTGAGACCCATCGTGGACTTGCATGGTTTGAACAAGCTCCTCAGGAAGGACAAGTTCAAGATGGTTACTCTCTCTCAAGTCCTCCAGGCCCTTCAACTTCAGGACTGGTTGGTGTGCCTCAACCTCCAGGATGCTTACTTTCATGTGCCGATTCATCCCAAGCAAAAGAAGTATCTGAGGTTCGCGGTTGGCGACTCACATTTTAAGTTTCGGGTCCTGCCGTTCGGATTGACCTCCACCCGAGGGTCTTCACCAAGCTCTTGGTGGTGGTGGCACTGTATCACAGGAAAGGGGGGGGTGGAATCCACATCTACCCCTTCCTGGACGATTGGTTGATCAGGGAGCGCTTTCAAGAGCTATTCGTGGATCATCTGTCAGTCACCTGCCACTCCCTTCACAGTCTGGGCTTCTCCCTCAACTTAAAGAAGTCCCACTTGACGCCTACCCAGTGGCTCCAGTACATCGGAGCAGTGCTCGACACATCCCTGGGGCTGTGTTCGCCTCCCCAGGTGAGGGCTCATCACATTCTGCAGATGGTGCACAAGTTTCAACATGCCCAGAGTCTCCCGGCGTCCGAGTTCTTGAGGTTGCTCTGCCTCATGGCATCCTGCATTCTACTGGTGCCAGAGGCCTGGTTGCGGATGAGATCTCTGCAATGGGCTCTCAAGATGCAGTGGCTGCAGTCCTCTGGCAGGATGTCGAATCCCGTTCAGGTGCCGCCCTCGGTTGCTCAGGATCTTCTGTGGTGGGCCGCCTAAGGAAATCTGTTCAGAGGGGCTCTGTTTTGGCAACCATGGCCGGAAGTGACGATCGTGACGGACGCACCGCTCACGGGTTGGGGAGCTCATGCCAACGAGCTGACGGCCAGCGGTCGTTGGTCTCTGTCGGAGTCCAGACTCCACATCAATCTGTTAGAGCTGAGGGCTGTCAAGCTAGCCCTGAAGGCTTTTCTGCCATCTGTACGGGGGAAGAATGTCCTGATTATGACGGACAATACAGTGTCCATGCACTACCTCAACAAAAATGGGGGGGTGGGCAGGGTCACTCCCACTGTGCAGAGAGGCGATGCAGCTCTGGCTCTGTGCCATCCAGCAGGAAATTCCGATCTCGGCAGTTCATCTGGCCTGAGACGAAAACGCGGCGGCGGACGCTCTGAGCAGGCAGAGCACGGTCTCTCACGAGTGGAAGCTGGCTCAGGAAGTTCTTTTGGAGATCTTCGCCCTTTGGGGGACCCCACAAGTGGATCTCTTCACCACCAGTGTCAACCGGAAGTGCGAAATATTCTGCTCGTGGGAATTTCCTCCAAGAGGAGCCTTGGGGGACGCGTTTGTAGTAGAGTGATCCTTCCCACTGCTGTACGCGTTTCCTCCAGTCCCCGTCATTCCGCAAGTGTTGTGGCGGTTACGGAGGTTCGGTTCCTGAATGATCCTCATTGCTCAGGAATGGGCCAGGAGAGCGTGGTACCCGGACCTTCTAGACATGTCCATCTGCCCTCCACGCCGTCTTCCCTACCGAGACGATCTGCTCTCGCGGGAGGGGGGTTGAGTTCTCTGTCCAGAGGTCAAGTCTCTCAGCCTTCATGCTTGGTATCTGAAAGGTTGAGGTATAAGGATTGGGACCTCCCTGAAGACGTGATGGAGGTGTTCCTTTCGGCCAGACCTCCCGCAACAAAGTTCCTGTGCCGTTGGAGAAAGTTCTGCGACTGGTGCAGGGTACAGAATGGGGATTCTTTTTCATGTGCCATTCCTGTGGTTCTGTCTTTTTTGCTTTTGTTAGCCCACAAGGGCCTGCAAGTGGGTACCATTAAGGGGTACCTGGGAGCACTGTCCATATTTAAGCGCTTGTCTGAGGAGTGTTCTTATTTTAAGATCCTTGTGATTTCTCAGTTTCTGAAACTCCACCGTCGCATTTCCAGGTGCCGGGATGGGATTTGAATTTGGTTTTAAAGTATCTCATGGAAGATCCGTTTGAGCCCTTACATTCTTGTCCATTGAGACCGTTAACCTTTAAAACTATATTTTTAGTTGTAATTACTTCTGGATGCAGAGGGAGTGAGTTGCAGGCACTTTCCGCCAAACCACCCTTCACTGTGTTCCATAAGGACAGGGTTGTCCTTAGGGTTCGTCCTTCTTTTCTTCCCAAGGTTGTGTCGGAATTTCATTTGAGCCAGAAGGTAGTTCTTCCGGCGTTCTATCCTCCTCCACATCCTGGTAAGGAAGAGGAGAGGCTCCATAGGTTGAATCCTAGGAGAGCTTTGAGTTTCTACATCTCACATATGTCCCGGGTCAGAGTGGACGATCAGCTCTTTGTTGGATACACTGGAAGGCGTTTAGGTCAAACTGTTTCTAAGCAGACCTTGTCCCGTTGGATCATCTTGTCAATCTCTGAATGCTACCGTCTGGCGGGTAAGGACCCTCCGGTAGGCTTACGGGCCCATTCTACTAGGGGTGTGGCTGCCTCTACTGCTCTGCAGAGGGGTGTTCCCATTCTTAATATCTGTGAAGCAGCCACATGGACCTCTGTCCATACTTTTGTAAGACACTACTCCCTGGATTCTATCCATGGGCAAGGTATATCCTTTGGTCAGGCGGTTCTCTATTCTGCAATTTGATTGGGCATTCTAAAATATCTAAATTCTTTTCCCACCTCTATACGTTGGTACTGCTTTGGGAGTCTGTCATAGATGTGGAATACGTCGGCGGACACAATCACTTCAAAGAACAAGTTACTTTCTTACCTTGTAACGTTCTTTCGATGGGATATTCCTCCGACGTATTCCACATCGCACCCTCCCAGCCTGCCCTTCTACAGAATTTCTTATGCGATTTGCAGCTTTCGTTTCCACAAGGCTTTCTGTAGTCATACTGGCAGAAGATTGGTGCCACATGTTCTGGGGAAAAAAACTACAACTGAGGCTACGGGCGTCGTGCGTCCTACATATAACATCTGGTGACGTCGGCCGTCGGAGGACGTTTTTGAAGGGCTCATCGACGCAGAAAAATTTTCCGCAGCAGCACAGCTGCGGTGATTACTGTCATAGATGTGGAATACGTCGGAGGAACATCCCATCGAAAGAACGTTACCAGGTAAGAAAGTAACTTGTTCTTCTTAGCAACTGTAGTACCCCATGCTACTTCGATGGCATGGAGTGTTTCCTCTAGTTGGAAAACACTTTTTTGCCTTCTTTGCAGTGTTATTTACTGTGTGAAGTGACTCTTGGGAGTGGTCCTGTGTGTGCTCCTCCAACTGAGTAGATAGTTTTTCTGCAGTTAGAGTTCACAAGTGCCACTTACCACCAGTTATCATAGTAGTAGATTATGAAGACCACTGCAATTAATCGGAACATGGCTTCAAGCTCCACATTGAATTGTGGTGGACCGTGAAGAGTACCCCTGCTGTAGCACAGGGAGTCTTGATTCTATTAAAGACACGGAGGTGAGCATTATGCTTCAACTTCCTTTTATTTCTACTCTTCCAGCAGATTTACATTTTTATATTTCTTTAACTTTTTTATTTTCACTTCAAAACAGAAAACACATCCAAAACTTCACATCTCATGAACGCCAGCGTTTCTGGTAGTCCCATGTCTGTCCTGTCTGTGACCCTTGTGCCACTTCCTGCCCAGGTCCTTTCCTCTTCTTAGATGCCTTCCAACTGAAATCCGGTACCAACGTAAACTGACTCCAAATAGAAAAACCAATATGCCGCGGCCGACTGGGCCAGAACAGATACTCTTCGCTGGCCCTACCACTGGCATCCTCGACTGCGATAGAATGGCCAATCCGCTCTCAGATTCTCAGCTAGCCTTCTGGTCATCTCCTGCCAGAGAAGACTTGCATTAGGGAGGGTCGTACAACGCAACATGTCGTAAACAAGTGACAGGTGTTATCTCAGAAAATGATTATCCATGTTTTGCATCGGCAGGCAGGGTAATGCTCGCCTGTGTGTCTTTTAAAAAAAATTAATGTGTTTATTGATGGGCAGATACAGCCTCTTGCAATATACATCAATGAGTACTTGTATAGTGTCATCATATCCTTGGTCCATTATAGAACACTAAGTATATCTCAGCATAGTTTCTGAACTAACATCAAATCAAAATACCAACAGTTATTCTGTTTAAACTACGAAAATAAGCACATTTTTACAACTGTTGCTTCACTGGTATAGGCAGACAGCACATTGATCGTAGTGCAGGCGTTCTTATCATAAAAGGTTCTGAGTTTGGGGTTGGCGGACCTGCCCCCTGTCGCCTGCGTGTCTTTAATGGAATTGTGCCTCCCTGCACTACAGCAGGGGTAATCTTCATTTTATGACAAGACCGGAGATGAGCATGATGCTTGTTCGAAACTATTCACTACTGTCACAGCCACAATCGCTATTAAAGTAAAAGGTCTTAAAAGTAGCGTTGCTGGACCAATTTGCTGCCCTCGAGATGTCTTGAACATTCGCTCTGGTCCTAAAAGCTTTGGAAGCCATGGTTCCTCTAACTGAATGCGCTCTGAATTGCGTCACATCTATCCCTGCTAGGGACATGATTTCTTGCACCCATGGGGCTATCGCTGCTGCCACCACCTTAAACGGCTTCCTGCGCATTATGATGAGCAGTTGACACTCCTGCTGGTCTCACCTCGTCGGTCCTTGCCTCCTAATTGTTGATGCAGTTGGCCATGAACAACTTGGGTTGTTCTAGGAAATAGGGATATGAGATAACCGACGAGTGGCACATGGTCCCTTTCGCAATGGAGAAGATCACCCCCTCCGGACAGAAGGTTGGCTTGTCCACCTCGATCGCCTTCACATATGACAATCTTCTACGGGATACCAGACACAACCGCATTGCTTATGGTATAATATGGCATTTATAACACGCCTATACACAAGTGTTTCAAGGCGCAACGAGGCAAGGGAGGGGAACAAAGGGAGGACCAACATCGATCCTACTAGGCCATGTGTCATTTAGTTCGCGCAAGTGCGTGGGAAGGGGGCTGGGACTATGCAGTACATGAGAAAGAAGATAAGTAAGTAAACGGCCAGCATGTGGCAAGTGCATGGGTAAGTGTGGGCATCAGGTGTCATGGGCTGGTAGGGGGACTGTAGGGATACAGAAACAGTCCCCAAATGTGGGGACTGACTTACTTCCCCAAAAGCTGTTGGTCCGAGAAATCCCTGTTACACAGCCAGTTCATAAACAGCTGCAAGACCGCGTTGACGTCTCATAGTTGTGCATATCTAGGGACGGGGTGCATACTTACTGTAAAACCGCACATGTCTCACTACTGCATACTGCTCCCTCACAGAGGCTCTAATGGATGGTGTCCTGCTGAGATAGCTGATCTATAGATGCATGGTTCTAAATGCTTTTTTGGCATGGGATGCTAGAAAACTGAGCACTTGCACTAAAGCACTTGCCGAGGCACTGAATCAGTGCTGGTGTGAGTTTTGGATGATCTTGCAAAGCTGTTCGATTGTGGTAGAGGAGGCACCCTGATACTGTTAGATCTGTTGGCCGCCTTCGATACCATAGATCCTACTATCTTGCTTCGTTGGCTGTCATTTTTGGAGTGGTGACTGGTTTAAATCTTGGTAAATCTTTTCTGGCTGATCGCTCACCAACTATTTCCTTACGGCCCTTTGTGTCATCTTCTCGCACGTTAGCTCATGGTGTTCCTCAGGGGTCTGCACTTTCTCCCATTCTTTTTAATATATATGGTTCGGCCACTCGCTTATCTTATCCAGTCTTTTGGCCTCTGTTGCCATATGTATGCCAATGGCACCCAGATTAAGATTATTGTTCCCCTTATCTGGAAAACCCTTCAAAGGCTGCACCTTTTAATGCCTGCTAAAAAGCTGTGGGTGAATGGATGTGCCAAAATAATTATTAAAAAAATATAAAGATTTAAATCTGCTGGAAGAGTAGAAATAACGGACGTTGAAGCATAATGCTCGCCTCGGGTCTTGACATGGAATTAAGGTTGCGTATCTGAGTTTTAATCTTCACGTCACATCCAATTATTGCTTTATTTCTTATTGAATCATGCTTTTCGAAATCTATGCATCTCTTCTCAAGTTGTTTTAAGGCTATGATTTTGCCACGCCAAGGCTGTTTCAAAGAACCTAGTGAGAAACAAGAAAGTGAAAGTGTAAAGCAGGACAGAGGAGAATCACAAGGGGCGAGAAGTATCTGCAGGCAGTGGAAGAGAAGAAGGGATGAGGAGAGCCGTTATGTTGCGGTGCAATATTTGTAATAATTTTCTGTTGTAAAGTAGATGGGACCGTGTGATTTTACAAAGTGGTATAAAATGTTATACAGTGCTAAAAATTGAACTGCTATGGCATGAGACCCGAGAATCCTACCCATTCCTTCCCCTCTTGCGTTCACCCTAAAAGATGGACACTGTGGTGTTCACAACCAAGACCTAGAAAAGACAGGTATGGGGCATGATGGTATTTCTGGATGCAAGCATAGCACTTTGGATATCGAAGCAGAGAGAGTTTCTAAAAGCTCTGTGTTCGTAAAATTTGCAGTTTTGTTGCAAATAATCTGTGCGCCTGTTTTTTTTTTATAAAGGCTTGTTGGGTTTTCTTTTTGTAAGTTAATATTGTAAAAAGTAATGCATGGCTCTAACTTGGAAACAAATGCACCAATCTCTGGGTGTGAGCTTGGGAAATGTGTTCTGTTTTGCAAGTCCTGGCTCCAAGACCCTTAAATGGAGAAACAGTTCTCCATCAGGTCACATCATGCTGTTGATTATTTCCAGTTGTCGAGTTGAGAATCATTGGTTGTAATAAAGTAATTTGAGTAAGAAACAAGAAACTACACTCACTTTAGTGTTCCATTAGACTGTTTTTGTGTCATTTGGCCTATAGCCCATATGCAATGCCTCCCTTCGCTCCACTACTGGAAGCCATTGTCAGATTCTTTACCGCACGTTGGTGTCCTCTCCACAGTTCTACCTTCACACAATGATTTTCCACACAAACTCTAGAGCGACACAATGTATATCCTTCTGCAGCTACAGAGAAGTACTTTATTGTTGTACTGTCTGGGAGGGCTTTCAGTCACTCGGTACTCCCCTGGAAGGGAGCACAGGTTAGCTCTGTAATTCCTCAGGGTAGGGTCCATTGAGGCGTTGCCCCGTCCAATGACTAACGGCAAGAAAATCATTTGAAAACCTGCTCTACATGCAGGCTGCGGAACAGACATGATGAAGGTCTCTACTGCCTGCATCCTGACCACAACCTAGACTCGTGCTCCATTTGTCAATCCTTTACAAGTGAAACTCTAAAGGACAGGCACAGAAGGCTAGTTGCGTGGCTTGATGAAGACACTATAGCTTCAGATACTGCTTCAGTGAGGAGCTCGGCTGCACTGCGCCCTGGCAGGCAAACCCACAGAACCACCTCTCCTAAAAGGTCCAGATTCCATGAAGGGGCAACAACGGCAAAAGGATGAAGAGGGATTGTTTCACTAGAATTCAGGAGGTCAGTTATAAGCCAACTTGGTCTCATGTATGCCTCCTCGTCAGAGGGGTCAAGTTTGTCAACAAAGGACTAGTCCACGACAGTTAACTGTGGGACAAGGCTATGGATCTTCTGAGTAAACCTTCACCAGGGGTGTAGAAATCCTACCGCCCAAGGTACGTTTGGTGTTCAAAAAGACAGTACGGCCCAATTGTTTGCACTGGTGATTCGCATTTTGTTGCACTTTACATTTGCTTTATTTTTAAATAATTTCTCTTGATCTATCATTTTTCTTGTGGTCACTGGTTAGTAATGCTGTCTGTTATACACAGTCCCATTTTATTGCTAATATATATATATTTTTTTTAATTTGTTTTTATTGGTTTTATCATATACAACACAGAAGAGAACAATTAAAAAGCAATAAAATCAAGATACATACCAAATAATGCACAGTTTGTCACATTTAGTTACAAAACAAAAAAAACAGAAGCTTAATGTCAGCTCAGTGTCATACAGTTATCTCAGTTCTCAATTAAGGTGCATTTCCTGATACTCAAAAAGAAAAAGAAAAAACTTCCCTTTCCCCCCCTCTCTTAATATAGCACCAGTCCATTTTTCGTAACTAAAGCGCCGAAACGTTGATGGGGCAAAGTTCCTGACTCCAGTGTCTGGTCTCACAGTGGTCACTTGTATCAAAAGTTTTTTTTTTTTTTTAATTTCATTACTGCTACTTGAGCATTGGATTTCCATTAGGTCTCCTCAGGTTCGTCTGTTAGGGACTCATTAGCTGTGTTAGGTGTTGACTTTTAAAGTCCATCCATAGGGTTTCACATTGGGCTGCCCTTCCATGCAGAGTGGCCGTTATGGTTTCCATCAGATAGATATTCGTGGCTAGGGCAATCCATTCACACTTTCTAGGGACTGTACCGGATTTCCATTTGATCGCCAGAAGAGCAATGGCGGCAAGGAGTAGATTGGGGGGGGGGGAGCGTCAGGCCTTTCACTCTGTTCCATTCATCCGCGTCCCTTTCTAAGGCAAAGAGCACAAGATAGGGGTCAGCATCTCTCTGAATACCATCAATTTCCTTGATCCACCCCAGTACTTCGTTCCAGAATATTTTGGCGCGGGCAACCCCACCACATGTGCCAGTAGTTAGCCATTTGACCACATTTCCTCCAGCATGCCGGGCTCATTGACTGAGACATTTTAGATAATCTGAGGGGGTCGTATTAACACCTGTGCAGGAATTTGATGGCATGCAATTTGTACTGACAAGATGGCGATGTTCTGGAGGCGGCCCTGCACATTAGATTCCATTGGTCGGGGTCTATTTCTTCCCCAAAGTCCTTTTCCCACCTAGACCTCAAGGGCTCCGTGGAACCGTCTCCCGCTGCTATTAGTTCCTGGTACATTAATGATATGAGACCTTTCCTCTCCACTCTAGAGTCCAATATTTTCTCGAATGGGGTCAATTCTCTGCTCAGTTTGTCCTTCCATTCTTCCTTCGTCAGGACCCCTTTCAGTTGGATGTACTGAAATGTGGACAGTGTGCCTATGCCCAATGCTTCCGTCAGTTCCGAAAGAGAGATATAGGAGTCCTTCCTCTGGAGCTGCCACTCCTTAAAAGCCAGCATCGTACCAGGATTGGTATCTGCCCACTTATGCGATCGTCCCCGTGGGGAGCCCGTGGGGAGCCCGAGAGCCCCAAATGGGAAAGCAGATTCAGGCAGAAACAACGCGGTTGTTTTCCGCAATGCCGCGTTGCTTCTGCCTGAAACTGCTTTCCCATTTGGGGCTCTCGGGCTCCCTTTGGGGAGCCCGAGAGCCCCAAATGGGAAAGCAGATTCAGGAAGAAACAACGCAGTTGTTTTCCGCAATGCCGCGTTGCTTCTGCCTGAATCTGCTTTCCCATTTGGGGCTTTCGGGGGGAGCCCGGGAGCCCCAAATGGGAAAGCAGATTCAGGCAGAAACAACGCGGTTGTTTTCCACAATGCTCTCCGAGAGCCCCAAATGGGAAAGCAGATTCAGGCAGAAACAACGCGGTTGTTTACCGCAATGCTCTCCGAGAGCACCAAATGGGAAAGCACATTCAGGCAGAAACAATGCGGTTGTTTTGGAAAACGCTGCGGTTTTTCTTTCTGAGTTTCTCAGGCTCCTCCGAGCCGGAGCAGCCTGAGAAACCTGGAAAGAAAAACCGCAGCTTTTTCCAACACAATAACGTTGTATTTATGTTTGCGGTCGCTTCAAAAGCGACCGCAAACATAAATACAACGTTTTTAAAGCTGCGGTTTTATTTTTAAGTTTTCCGGGCTCCTCCAGCCCGGAAAACTTAGAAAAAAAACCCCAGCTAGTGCTTATTTTGTTTTTTTTTAAATAAATAGCACTTACCGAGATTCAGCTGCAGCTTTCCTGCTCCGGTCTCCGGTCCCCGTCCTCCGCGTACAGCACTAATGAAGGGAAAGCCACCCAGCGGTAGCTTTTGTTTTCTACAGCTGGCTGGCTTTTCCTTCATTAGTGCCGCAAAAGCAAAAGCCAGCACAGGAGGGCATCCATTTCACAAAATGGATGCGCCCATGTGCTTGCTTTTGCGAATTTTGAGCTTGAATAGCTCAAAATTTTACATAGGAAGTTTTTAAAAAAGAGAATGCTAGTATTTTTTTTTTTTATGTTGCCTATCTATTTTTTAAATAACATTTTTTACTAGACCATGCCTTTAAGTGTAATATATTAAGTGTAGGCAAACGCAGTGGGTGTTTCCTTCCTGTGACCACGGAATAAACTCCAGCTACACTTGAAAGTGCAGGCACATTTCAATAAAATACGTACATCACGTTATCGCGAGGCTGGCAACCTTGACTTGATGTATCTCTGTGCTTAAGGACTGTGAGTGTGGCAGGGTTCATTTTTGAGTTTGTAATGGGTTCCAAGTCTGTGTTCTATGTATTTCATACTTGACACTATTTCATGTGACCTATTAATGTAGATTTCGATGACGCCACAGCCTTTTGCTTAAGTGCCATACCAGACTGTGCGCAGCTGGATGCTCTTCAGCCAGAGGCAAAGTCAATACCTCAACACACACACTCATACTCACACACTCATGCATTTGATGATCTGCCACTGACGGGAAACCTGAGTAACTTCCTCCACGGAATTCACCACCAGACAAAAGTGGTGCTTTTCCTGCCACCATGGCAGAAGCTGCAGAAAAGTTTGACCTCTTGCCTAGTAAGCAACGGAAAGGTTTCCTATACCAACAGCAAGAGCGGTCACAGAAGACAATGTCTTTTCCCATCTTGGATGACATTTGGGATGCAGGCCTAGTGGCCATGAAGAATCCTTTCACAGCTCCAGCAAAAGAACGATTAGCAAAAAAATATAGTGCGCCTGATAACTCCCTAAAATGCTTAGCCGTTCACTCACTAGCCATCCCCGCTAGATATGACTGGGAGCTTTGGTTCAAAATCGTCCCCATCTTAGACTTCTTTCACGTCGATAAAAAACAAGAAAGCCTTTGTCCTACCCTGGGGAAAGTGAATCTGCGCCAGATGGCACTCTTTTCTGTAGACCTTGCTGGGCAGCTGTGAAGTCCTCTGCTGCCGGTTTGGTTAATAGCCACTAACTTTAGGCCTGATGTCCAAGCCAACGCTATGACATGCCATTTGACGGGGAGGATCTTTTTGGAAAAAAGGTTGACACTTTACACGCAATCAAAACCGACAGTCCGATCACTTGTAGTTCTACAGCAATGGCTTCATTCCAACTCTTTTCACAGCCTGGCAGGGACTATATTTGTCTACTTTGCTTCACTAGACTGCTATCATTGAAAGCAATGAAAACGGGAATTCACTCTTACCATTTTAAAAATAATTGCACTTAATAGCACTGACCTTAGGCTAACAATCAAGATGGAGCCACAGTCTTGTCTTTTCTTTATGAAAAATCCAGATATTCGTTTAGAGGGGATTAGAGAAGATGCTGATTGCATAAAATGTATCAGCACACTATAATGTAATGTAAATGTTCTTGTATAGCGCTCGTCTGTTACTCTTGGTGGCAAGACTCGGACTAGCCCATAGGGCAATAGTTCTCTGGCCGAACCAAAAATGCAAAATACTGGTGTGGGCCGGTTATTTTGGTCAATGTGGGCCACTTTTGGCCAGTGTGGGCCAGTTTGATGCATTATATAACCATGCGGCTAATCGTTTTGACCCGTGTTGCTGAATAAATATTCTTTAAAATGCACAATTTTCCTCACTTTTTATCAAAAAAAACTCCCCCTTGGGTACTATTCAAATAGTGTCGCAAAAGGAATGAATTTCCAATTACAACTGTGGGCCACGTTTTCATTGGTGCCCGATTATGTCCCAATCTGATCCTGTTGGTGGCCACACTGCACTTGGCTCTGCTATAAAAAGGTGTGTGGGAGGGCCTTCATCAGTGGGAAAGGCTGATGCAAAACCTGTGGTGTCAATTGGTTCAGTTCAGAAGTAACCGGTTCCTGAGTGCCAATATGCTTTCTATGTGATTGACAGACAAACCTGGGAGTATGCTATCCATAAGGAAGAGCCAAGCTCTGATACTATAGCCATTGGAGTCTGGTTAGCCACATTCTGGTAGAGTGATATGGCTGAAGAGGAGCGCTTGGTCATGGCATGGTTCGTGTTGATGTGCTAACAGCCAGGCCTGTGGTGGCAGTCTGTGCGTTTTTGTGTAGTTTAAAGTGGTAGGAGTTCTTGGAGGGGGTAGGTAAGAGTAGGCCTTAGCTGCAACCCTGCATTCCCACCCGTCCATTTTCAGACCAGCCTCATTTCTCTAGCTTGCAATGCCAACTCTGTCTGTCTCTCTTGCTCTGTGTCTGGTGCTCTTGCGCTCTGTGTCTGGTGCTCTTGCGATCTGTGTTTGGTGTGCTTGCGCTCTGTGGCTGGTGCTCTTGCGTGGGTTACCAGTCATTTGGTAGAAAGAAATTGGTCGACTGGACAAATGGTCGAACCAATTTGGTCGAAAACCAAATGGTCGATTTTTATTTTTATTTTCACCCCCTTTTTTGGGGGGGGGCCCCAACCCCTTTTTTTCTAAAAAAAACCCTTTTTTTAAAAAACGAAAACCCGAAAAATAAATATACAATTAAAAAAAATGTTTCGACCATTTGGTTTTCAACCAAATTGCGTCGACCAAATGTCATTCGACCAGTTTTCAGTCGACCAAATGACTGGACCCCCTTGCGTGCCATCTCTGGCGCTCGTCTCTCATATGTATAGATTGTACCCCTTTGAGAACAAAATGAGCATCTGCTGATGAGGCAAAGGGGTGGTGTGGAAACTCTGACATTACCATAACCTTGCCTCCCATAAACCATAAGGCTTATGGGAGGCAAGAAGGTATGGTTCATTGGAGGGGCAGCTTGAAACTTGAGCACCGCTCTCCCCGTTTCACCTTCCTTGGTTTGTTTAGCAAGTTGGGAGATTTCTCAAACCTCACTCTTAACATGCTCGTGTGCTACACTCCGTAGATAGTTCTGGCTTTTGCCGTTAAAGGCAGGGCAAGGCGTTTGTCATGCAATGAAATTGGTCAGATCAGAGTGTAGAATCTGCACATTTTGCCCAGGGGTCTACCCTGCTATTCCCCAAACTCTTCTCGCACAGTCCAAAATATAATTCCCTTCCACTGCCACCTTCAGACACAACTTTTTCAACCGATTCATTTTGTCAACTATTTTTGTTGCTTGTAGCCAGTTTTACTTGATGTGTGTTCACTGCATGTAGGCAGTAAGGTTCCTGCAATGAGTATGGAATGGGCTTGCAGGGTTAGACGTTTCTGGCTGCTATTTAGCGCCTGCTTCTAGCCTCGGAAGGTCCATTTGGCTTGACAATATCTACCAGGAGCTACTTTTAACCCCAAGTCAAGCCTTCACTTCCGACATCCACCTTAAACTCTCATCCTGTCTCACTGCTATCAAATCCTGGATGTCCTCCCACTTTCTCACCCTAGACACTGATAAAATTGAAGTTTTTATTCCTCCAAGCCAACAGCCACAGTGCCCCCCCCTCCCCTCCTTCCATTCTCTTTACCCTTCACAACTCCCCATCTCCACCTCTGCCCCTCAATCTTGGCCTCCACATTGACTCGAACCTCTCCTTTACTCACCATATCTCTTAACTCCTGTGCTTGTCGTTTCCATCTCTATAATATTCACAAAATCCGATATTTCCTTACCTTTCACGCCAATAAACTCTTAATATCTTCCCTCATCTTTTCTCGACTCTTCTACTGTTCTGCTCTCCCTTTTGGCCTCCGTGCCTCACATCTAGCCTCCCTCAAATAACTCTACCATTCCCTGTCCTCACGACTCCATCTCTTCTTCACTCTCCTCACTAGGCTGGCTCTTTTCACTCTAAACTCAAATTCAACTTCCTCTGCCTCATCTTCAAATCTCTTTATGACTTTGCCCCTCCTTACCTCTCCTCCCTCCTCTGTCTACTCTCCATCTCGCCCACTCCGTTCTGCTGATCACTTCCTTCTCATTGTCCCGCCTTGCACCATCCTGCTTCCGCTCCTTCCAGCTCCTTGCCCAACTCCACAGGAATTTTCTCCCTCTCCCTATCTGCTCCATCACCTCATATTAATCTTTCCGCACCTCCTTAAAATCTCCCTCCTGACAGTTCTCTACTATTCCCATCAAGTGCTCTATCCCACTCATGCTTTATTCTATTGATCTTGACACATTGTTCTACTTATTGCTCTCTGTTATTTGACTCATAACTTGTTTTAAACTGCTTTGTATGTAGTTATGTTGCTTCATGTAAAGCACTTTGGCTTAAAGCGCTATATAAAATTCAATAAATACAAATACAAAACTGGTGCCATGAAAACATACCGATGTGAAATGAACAAAAACGGCTTTTGGGAATGTGGATTGAGAAGCATTCGGACACAGCTAGAAAACCATTTAAAGCATAACATAGTCTGCAGAAAGCTAAAAAGAAAACTTAGTTTGCATCTCATGTGTAAGCCAGATTGGTGGGGTTACATATACTGTCTTAAGGGTCGGCAATATTTGGCTCTCAATGTTTTGGACTACAGCTCCCCATAGTTCATAGCCAGCAGAAAACAGTATTTGAGATCATGGGAGTCCTTATCAAGAACAGCTGGAAAGACACGTTTCAGAACCCTGTTCTAGCGCCTTGCCTACTGGCTAATGCCTGATACAGAGGAGCATATTGTATCTCTTACACATCAGATTTTAACCATGGCTTGGGAGAGAAACGCAGCAGGATCGCTTAGATGAAGTCCTGGGCTATTTGATCAAGTCCTGGTTTGTTATGGCCTCGAATATTCATGGCTTGCTAGGATACCAACGGTTGGGGAAACTTATTTGGATGACTTTGCAGTTGATCTCTTTAAGAGGCGATAATGTTGGCATATTTGAAGAGGGTAGGGCATTTCTTATACAGGGATGTTCGGAAACTTCATGATGAGTTTAGTGAGAGGAGAGAGGTCTTTGGGGAATGCTGCTGGGCAGGCATTTGAAAAGCCAGTATGGAGCTTTGAACTGTGCATCTTGCCTTCAGCACTTACCTGAAATTAAGCTTATAAGGAGTGAGATGGTACCAGGAGGATGGGTAGGGGAAGTGTTGCACAGAGGGATATGAGCGAATAGGGGATGGTCTTAGTAATGAAATACATTTCACAAAATATTGCAGTTTTAGAATTGAATATGATTCGTAAGAATTAGCAATGTTTGTTGCTGCAGGATGCGTTCTTTAGATACTTTGGTAACCTGGGGTCTGATTATTATTATTTTTTTTTTTATTTTTTTTTATAACAATTCCCTTGTTAGGCTCTTTAACTTTTCGCGTTTCAGCTGCCTAGTGGGCTTGGTGAATAGTCCACTGATGTATGATAGGCCTTCATATGTATCTTATTCCGGATTTGCTCAGCTGGGGACCCAGTGGTCTGACATGTGTTTTTGTTTCTTAGGTTTGCTAATTTCATTATCGGCCATTCGGTGGCTCTGTTTTTTGCGTCATTAACACTACCACATCCATAGCTTTAAATGGATGAGGGAGAGAGAGAGAGACGGACAGAGACAGTCAGTGACGAGCAATTTGGGTCAGTGTAAAATCATGGTATTCGTCCAATATCCGAGCAGTTAGCTACCTGGAGCCAGTACAGAATGGGAGCAGCCGAGCCCCTTATCCGGGCCCGAGTGCTGCGACTTCAAAACTGGGAGAGTCAGAATACCGACTAAACCTTTCTTCTGTTATGAATGCTCAGTTTCCCGTTTCTAAATTCAGGTATATTAGAGTCTGGCCCATCTAGGGACACTTTAGAATTTGTCACAATGATTCCTGCGGTCCTTACAAACTTAGAAATAAAGTGCATTGTGGGACTGACCGGACTCCTATGGAGTATGTAGTTGGAAAACTAAGCCCGTGGGATCCTTATGTAAAAAGGGAAGGGTTCCCAGTGTCCGTGAGCAAAAGTAAATCAAGAAGAATGAAGCTGCTGCCTCAGCTCGAAGTTCCCACTCCAGAGCTTGGATCCTGAAAACCGTTACCCAAGACTTGACAGCAATGATGTTTGGCGATTGCGTGAACACCCCAAAGGAAGGAGGAGTCTTCTTCTCAGGGTTAAACCTGAGCAGAGGAACACTGATCTGGATCAAAGGCAGCCCTTCTTCCGGACTGCAAAACATCTGCAGTGCTGTTTGAGAGCTCAGATTGCTGCTTGTATAGAGGTGGGCAAAAGGGACGTGGAGCCAAACCAACCGGTGTGAGAGCCCCATATAAAATGTAATTATGTCAATACAATCAATGGAAGGGAAACCATGTGAATGTAGAGAAGACATGCCTATTAAACACTGGCTGGGAGAGAAATGGGGACAAAAGCAGGCCAGACATGGGAAGACTGGAGAGAGGCTGATTGGAAAGCAGTAGACTCATTCCACAAGGAGCCATACAGTACAGTACAGGATGGGAAAATGCCAGACACCAGAGTCTGCGACTGGAACGAAGGTGGTGGAGGTGGCGGGAGATGTTGGTTGGTTGGGTGGAAAGAACTTTGAGATTAAATGTCAACTGGGGAGGCTGACCCAATTGCTGTGCAAGGACTGAAGTGGCGTTTTAGGACCTCGACCCACTTAATGACCTGCAGGAAAGGGCTCTGCATCGCTCGCGAGTGGGGCTCTGCCACGCCCAGTAATGATTAGGGCCCAATTCCACATGTGTGAACTGGGGCACTATAATCATGTATCAAGGAGACCAGGCACAATCTTATTGGCGACATTACTAATCATGAGCACTATATCTTTTAAGAGGAAGTGTAGCAAGGAAGCGGTAAGGCTCTATATATCTGACTGTGACCTAAGCCAAAAAGTGGCTTGGCCGTATATTCGTAGTGCTCAGGGAATCTAGCAGAGACAAGTATGCACATGAGAAAGAGGACCCCAACACTTCATTTGTTGACCCATCCTCAAACGTTTAGCTTCAATCTACCCCAGGTAACTCCTATGCCACGTTATAAAAGTCATTTGAACCTTTACTGTTTGTCATGTGGTTTGTTGATCTGTCACAGTGTAGTTAGTAGCTGCTTATAGTCTAAATATCCTATGACTATTGCTTACCGACTTGGAGTTCGAATTCACCCTTCAAAATAATATTTTTTTAGTTTGGGCTATTGGGTGGCGCTTGTCCTATAAACCGAAAATAGATGGAGAGAAATGACAGAAGATGGGGGGACACAAATCGTGTAGGTATTTGATTATTTGGCCACCCCTATACTGCCAATGGACATGCTACTGCCTATGGCCGTTCTGTCCCTGCCTTTTCCTGCCCAAAACACTGCCTCATGGGAACTCTAAATCAAGCTCAAATCAAGCATTGCCATCAAAATTTACACTGGCACTGCCAGTCTTCTGAGAGTAAATGACATGATTGGTGCTGTAAACATGCTACTGGTATAATAATGTCTTAACCAGGTGTGCTTTCAGCCACTCTATAAGCGCTATGCGTGTCCTTCACTAAAGTCCTGTTAAACAGTATTGTCAAGGCAGCCATTTTGGCTTGTAGACCAGTATTAGTCATTTGCCAGGCACTGATATTAGATGCCCAGGTACTCGCACCGTTTTCTCACCTGCTACCATCAGTGGCCAGTTAACACCACCATGGCAGTGCCTGGCAAGTGTCTTTCCCATTCCTACACAAAAGCCCACACTGTTGGCATTGCCAGTGCGTGTTTATTGTGGTATGGTTTTCAGAAAACCTTACACAAATTAAAAAAGACACTTGATCGGTGTCGGTCAATTTGGATTACTCTTCATGGTTTCTGTCTGCAATCTTATTTGCTCTATTGCTCGAACTTCTTGCACGTGAGATCAGGTCCGACTATTTGATTGAAGGAATGCGGGTTCAGGGGAAAGAATATAGGTTGGTATTATACGCCGATGACTTGTTACTACATGTTACAAACCCGTTAGCTTCCATCCCTAGAGCTATACAATTAATAAAACATGATGGACTCCTCTCCGGATTCAAAATCATAACTAAATCTATCCTGTTACCCCTGAATGAACCCACACAACAGGACACTGAGAGGTATTCGGTTCTGGGCCTCACAATAAAAGACACCACTATGCGATATTTGAGGATTAATTCGGTAAGTCGCTTAAATGCCCTATATGACGCCAACACCTCCTCCCCCTCCGCCCCCACTCCTGCTTGACAAATTCCGATCGGATCTGACCAAGTGGCAGAAGCTCACAATGTCATGGATGGGTAGACTAAGTGCAATCAAGATGGTGTATCTCTCAAGGTCTCTATACACATTTCACATGCTTCCAATTAAAATGCCAAAATCAT
Source organism: Ambystoma mexicanum (assembly GCF_040938575.1). Taxonomy (NCBI): domain Eukaryota; kingdom Metazoa; phylum Chordata; class Amphibia; order Caudata; family Ambystomatidae; genus Ambystoma; species Ambystoma mexicanum. The sequence continues at coordinate 356,518,867 of NC_090921.1, forward strand.
GCTTCTGGGGAAGTGAAAAACGCTATTCTGAGATTCTTATGGCAGGGGGAAGAAGCAGAGAATTGCATACTAAGTATTGACACTGCCCAAAGAAAAAGGGGGGGGGGGTTCTACCAGACCTCTAAAAGTACTATATAGCGGCGCAACTAAGGATTTTAATACCACATTTGAGAAACCAAACGCATGTGCAATGGGTGAACCTTGACAATCATAGTTTCGCCCCAGCCACCCTATGAGTGGCTTTGTGTACCAAGAAATAAATTGACTTGCAGGATTCGACAACACCCTATTGAGTCACATTTGGGCACCAGGAATTCGGAAAGAGATTCCGGACCAGAGCAGATTTCAGAAATTGTTTAAGGCGGGTCTCGAGAGAGTAGGACAACTTTGGAGGGGAGGCAAATTCATTACATTCACTGAACTTGAGAGTGCACTAGGCATAGGAACATTATCCGTTTTCCACTTCCTCCAATTTAAGGGTGCGTTGATGAGGGAACCATGGGAAGAGAAAATACAGAGACCTCACCCCCTTCGAGTCACTTCTAGATACCTTTACTGAAACCAAAGGGCTGATCTCAATTATGTACAAAACTCTGATAGATACCTGGAAAGGATCCACGATCAAACTTAAGAATAGATGGGAGACAGATATGTACCTGGTAATTGACTCGAGATTATGGTCCAAGATGTGTAAAGGGACTTCCTTAGTATCGACTGCCTCCCAGTATAATTTGCATGCAACCACACTTCTTCATAGGTGGCAATATGACCCCCATAGGCTGTCCAAGATGTTTCAAACAGTAAGCCCCCTTTGCTGGCGACAATGTGGCGAATGGGCAGACTATTGGCACATGTGGTGGGGGTGCCCCCGAATAAGAGTGTACTGGGATGAGGTCCTCGGTTGGATCAAGGATATAGAGGGAATTCAATGGGAGTGCACACCTCTTCTTGTTCTGTTTGTCCTGGAAAGACAGGAGGACCAATTTAGAAGGGCGACAGGGCTGATTGCCCCCCCCACCCCTATTGTTAGCAGTGCAAGCATGCATAGTGATCAAATGGAAAGCACTCATAGCCCCAAATAAGGAGTGGGACATGGTCACCACTGCTATATGTTTGGTGGGAAGGATCACTGCGGCTCTACATGAGAGATCCACACAATATGAAGTATTATGGCAAAATTACATAGACAAATACATTACCTGTCCCCAGACCAGTGCAGATATCAAAATTCCAACTTGACAGGATGCAATGCATACAGCTGGGAGATGTGTGGGGGAGAATTTTGAAAGCTGGGTCACGCTCAGCACACATGAACGCTCTGGAGAACACTTATGCTTGTTGTTCATTAACCAAGAATAGGAGGTGAGAAACAAATCTGTGTGTAAATGGTAGTTCGAAGGGAAATAAAGATTTTCCATAATAACTTACTAGAAAGTCTTAATTCTATTAAAGACACAGAGGCAAGCATTATGCTTCTCTTTCTTTATTAAATAATTAAAGAAAGCGCTCAGCAGCAAGATATATTTTCTTCTTTTTTTGTAAACAGAAAAAATATATATAACAATAAATTTAACAATGAAGTGACATAAAATGTCCCAAGAGTCTGTAAAATAACATAAACTACATTTCCCAGCGGTCTGAGGAAAGTTCAGCACAAGATCACCAACATGTGAACAGTATCCTCCAATGAATGGCCAAGTCCCCACATAAACAGTCTTAAATATGATGCCCTTCCTCTTTTGAAGCTGCGAACTTGACTGATCGAAGATTCGGAACTGAAGACAACTCGAAATAGTAGGTAAAAGAGGATCCAAGAATTGGGCAGATTTGTCGGTAGACATTGTCAAGAGAGAAATAATTACAGTTAGTTCAGGTATATTACATCTCTATATCCCTTAGAGACTTTCTAGTAAGTTATTATGGAAAATCTTTATTCTATGTCGCGACCGGAGGCTCCCATTATGCTCGTTTAAAGCTTACTTGCCACAATAGATGCCGGCTGTTGTACCGGTTTTAGGTAGAATTGCTTGAATACCCATTTCGCTTGCCCAGTCTGCCATTCTCATGATCTCTTCCAGTCGGATCCGACTTGGAAAGCCTTAAAAGCCATAGCTCCTCTCATGGCGTGGGCTCCGAAGTGCAAGGTATCTATTCCTGCTTGGGTTAAGGTCCACCTCACCCAGCGTGCTAGGGTTGGGGTGGAAACTGGTTTATGCGGCTTACGTAAGGCTATTAAGAGTTGTCCGTCAGCCGAGGTTCTGAGGGAAGCCGTGACTTCCTCGTAAGCCTTAAGGCATCTGACTAAGCAGAGCTTGGGCTGCTCTCCGAAGGCAGGATAAGAAATCACTCTTGAGTTGCACTTCGTCCTTCTATATATGTGGAACACTATGCCATCGGGGGAGAAGGTTCTGCCTGCCAGATCGAGGGCTCTGACATCAGAGACCCTCCTGCAGGACACGAGACAGAGCAGTGTAGTGAGTTTGCCGGATAAGGCAGTGCGAGATAATTCCTCATTATCTGGCCAGGATAGAAACAGGTTCAACACTTTGTTGACATCCCATAGTTTACCGCAATGAGACAGGGCAGAGCTGGAAGTCTGATGCCCTTAAGTAATCTGCAGACTAGATGATGCTCACCTGCCGGAGTTCCTTCTATGGGGTTGTGGCCTGCTGAAATTGCAGAGTGATATGCGTTAACAGTTCTGTAGGCTCGACCCTTTTCCGCTAAGGATGCCAGGAAATTCAAAATGTCCTCTATAGGTGCCGAAACTGGATGTAAGCCTTTGTCTGCATTCCATGAGTTAGAGTATCTTTTGAGAGTGCCGGGGGCCTACTCTCCTCGATGAGGCTGACTGCCGTGTGAGACATGCCTGGAACTCTCCACCTAGACCTGAAATCCTCCAGGCTGCTAGGACCAGAGATCCTTGAAGGATAAGAGGGTACCGTCGCCGCGCAGGATCCAGCAGGAGATCCGGAAATTGGGGTAGAAGGATTGAAAAATCCGAAGAAAGTTCCAGAAGAACTGGATACCAGGTCTGAGAGGTCCAGACCGGGGCTACAAGAACCAATTCGGCTTGTTCTTGACGGGCCTTCGCCAGGGACCTCGCGTAGTGCACTCCTTCGGTCCAATGTTGGAGAAAAGCATCTGTTGCAGTCGCTGCTGGATCTGGATTCCAGCTGAAAAACGCTGGTAGCGGAGTATTCAGGCGTGAGGCAAACGGGTCTTTGGACATGGGACCCCAGACCTGCTGAAGTCGAAGGAAGACTTCCCTGTCGAGCCTCCAGTCGCTGTAATCACCTGCATGCCGGGAGTACCAATCCGCCACTACGTTTGTAAGGCCCGGTAGTTATTCTTCTGTTACTGAAGTCCGGTGCTCTAGACAGTAATGCCAAAAATCTTTGGCCAGTTCTGCTAGGGGCCAAGATTTGGTGCCACCCAGATGATTGACGTATCTTTCCGCTGAAATTTTGTCCATCTTTAGAAAGATACAACAGCTCACTCTGTCTTTGGTAAAGAAGCGTACTGCGAAGGAACCCGCTAAGAGCTCTAGGCAATTTATATGCATTCCGAGTTCCTGCGGCGACCATGTCTCTCCTGTAGCCACCGGACCGCATCTCGCTCCCCAGCCGGAACGGCTGGTGTCTGACTCTATCACTATGTCTGGGGCAGATCCAAAGATCGCCCGGCCGTTCCAGGTCTCCATGTGCGAGAGCCACCAGTTGAGTTGCATTCTCGCTTCTGGTGATAGTCGCTGTGAATAAGAAAGACCGTGCCTTAAATGTAATCCCTTTATCCTCTGCAACTCTCGATAGTGCAGAGATCTGGGAAAAATAGCTTGGATGGAGGAGAGAAGTCCTATTACCTTCGCTAGGTCTCGCAGCGATATATCGTCCCTCTGCAGGAGTCTGCGAATTTCCCGTTTGGTGGAGTGGATCTTGGCTGCCGGGAGACTGAGTTGAGCCGCTTCGGTGTCGACGACGAATCTTAAAAACTCCAGGTTTTCGGATGCGCAGAGGAAAGATTTCTCCCAATTTATGAGAAATCCGAGACTGTGAAGTAGGTCTATGGCCAGCTTGGTTTGCTGCTCTACTAGAGCTTGTGATTGCGCCATGAAGATAATATCGTCCAAGTATATTATCAGTCTGACGCCTTGTTCTCTTAAATGTGCCATTACTGGTCTCTGGAGCTTGGTGAAGGCCCAAGGAGCTGAAGAGAGACTGAAAAGTAGGCTCGTGAATTCCCAGTCTCGGTGTTTCCAGGAGAATCTCCGGTAGCTTGTGTGGTCCTGATGTATGGGCACCGCAAGGTACGCATCCTTCAGGTCCAGTCGCATAAGCCAGTCGTTGGGTCTCAGGAGGTCCCTGAGCATATGAATACCCTCCATTTTGAAATGCTGATAAACGATAAAATCGTTGAGGCCTTGAGGTTTATGACTGGACGCACTTTCTCTTTCCTGCGCACCAGAAATATGGGGCTGAAGAAACCCCCTAGACTTGTGCAGGGAGGAATTGCTTGTTTCAATGCTAAAGTTTGGATTTCCTTGTCCAGCGCTACCTCGTCCTCTTTGGACCTTGTGATCAGAATGAGACGACCTGTCTGAAAAGCTTGTGCAAAAAATTCCAGGCGCATGCCGCGAACTGTCTCTGACCCACGCGTCCCCAGATAAGGAATCCCATGCATGCGCAAAAGGAGCTAGCCTCACTCCTATAGGCCTTAATGGCGCTGGCGCTGTAATAGGCACTGACCTGTGGTTTGTTGCTGTGCTGGGTGCTGGGCGGCTCTCTTCCAGCCACGACCTCTTCCTAGCCCCCTCGAAGGGAAGAAGGTGTTTGTGCGATCCTGCCAGGCTTGATGGTCCCTGGATTGCTGAGGTCTTCGATCAATAGAGTATCGGCCGGATGAGCGACCTCTACCTCGACCGGCCCTGGCGAAAATCTTCGCAGAGAAAACTCTTTTGATTGATGATTGCGCTTTGTCAAGTGCGGTAAAGGTGCCCACAAATGTAGACATCTCCTTGACGAAGGAGTCGCCAAAGAGTAGACCTTGGGCAGCGGCTCCTGACTCAGTATCTGCTAGCTCAGAGAGTTTGGCATCGATCTTATAAAGTATACCCTTGCGGCACTCTGCTGAAATGGCGCAGCTGGCTTTGCCCAACAAATGGCTTTTTGAGCCCAGCCTGATAGTATCACTGGGTCAACAGGAGCACTAGTGGCTATGGCTGCTTCGGCCAGGTCCATCATTTTAGCTAGTGGACCGATGACATCCAGCACCTTGTCTTGGCAGGACTTCCAGGCACGATCAATGCCTATTCTTGGATCCTTGACGTTCTTTCACAGGAAAGTAATCATCTTGTAGACCAACTCCGGTGTCAGGGCTATCTTGTCTGGAATTCCCAGTCGTGGGCATTCTGCTCTGAGTCTTGCTCCGACTTCTTTATCTAAGGGCTTGCGCAGCCTGTCTTTAATATACTCTGTTGTTCTTATAGATGGCTCCCAGTCGGAAGATCTGGGATGCACATAGTCTTCTGGAGAAAACATCTCCTTATAAGAAGAAAGGTCGTTGACTGTCTTCTTAGGGACAGAGCCTGCCGCGATCCCTGAAGTGGAGGGCCGTGACCCTATTTTTGTGTGTCTTCATTGGAAGAAGCGGGAGACAAACTGTTGTAATCACAACTTTCTTGATCAAAGCCCTGTTGGTATCCCTCCGGGCTAGAGGGTCTAGTGCCCCTGTTTTCTTCCTCTGGGTGAGGGGGTCCATCAGCGGAAGGGGTCTCCTTCCTATTCAAAAAGGCCTTTTTCAGCATGGAGAAAGCGTCTGAAAGGGCAGCAGTGGCGGGATCTGGCTGGCTGGGGGGGTCTTAGAGTCTTTACTCAATCGAGCCGGAATACATCCCCCATCTGAAAGGTGCTTTCTGTTCTGTCTTTTTTCTCGGTAGGGAGCTTTCTTGCAGTTGCTCCTCCATGGAGTCCAGGTGCTGCTGGATAGGCAGGAGCATCTCCGATACAGCTCTCTTGATGCTTGTCTCCACAGAGGAACCCAGCACCTTTTCGAGGATCTTTGCCATCGCCACTTCATCGACCTCATAAGTATCTTCCTCATATTCAGGCCAATCCTGGTCCTCCTGAGCGAAGTACTGTGCTGCCATGATGTAAAGTTGCACCTTTCTGTACTCCCTTCACTCTCTTTTTTTTATTTTTTGTTTTTTTGTTTTGTTTTGGGGGCACAGACCGCCTCCTCTCACGCCCACAGTTCAGTATGAGTGTGAGCCTCAAGCTCTGAGACCTGAGACCTGACAATGTCAGTGTTAGATTATGTCTCCCTTTTTCTGTCTTTTTTTTTTTAGCAATTCAGTCAAAATGTGTATTCGAATGAGGCTGTAGGAAGTAACAGCTCATGGCGCCCGCGATTGCAAAGTTTGTTATGGAACATAACGAAATTTGCGCTTGCGAGCGCCAGAAAGCTGAAAAGGGCACTTGTAGAAGCAGGCACTCCACCTGGTGACCGCGGGAGGAACCACGGTCACATAGAGGTTCGAGCTGCTGTTTCCCCGGGATCTGCCGCACCCGGCGAGTCGGGCAAATGGAGAACGCGGGCGGGGGCTCGTGAAGGCGGGCCCTCACAATAGTAAAATGTGCGGCTTGTAAAAGCCGAAATACTAATTGCAACGTTGCGCAGTACTCTCTGACGCAGCAGGAAGCAGATGGCGTCGGAGAGAGTTGATCGCGGAGCGGATGACGCGTAATGCATCCGTGAGTAGAAAAAAGGAAAAAAAAAATACAGTATTAAAGGCGCGCGCGAACGTTAGTTCCGAAGCGAAGCTTCAATATAAACAAACTATGAACAGTACAACAATAGCAACTAGTGGATGATAAACAGTTTCGAATATGATGTACTTATCTCTTGCTGTGAGGACTTGGCCATTCATTGGAGGCTACTGGTCACATGTTGGTGATCTTGTGCTGAACTTTCCTCAGACCACTGGGAAATGTAGTTTGTTATTTTACAGACTCTTAGGACATTTTATGTCACTTCATTGTTAAATTTATTGTTATATATTTTTTCTGTTTACAAAAAAAAGAAAAAATATCTTGCTGCTGAGCGCTTTCTTTAATTATTTAATAAAGAAAGAGAAGCATAATGGGAGCCTCCGGTTTGACTATGATATAGTGAATAGTAACTGTATGTTGAATAATATGTTGTGTTGAAAACTCAATGAAACCAAATTTAAAAGAACAAAAAGACACTTGATGGGCATGTGGACAAATAGTAATTGTTTTTCACTTGTTTGGAAAAATAATTAATAAAAACTTAAATAGCTAAAATCAATGAAATGTAATAATCTGTTTACAATTGTGCTGTAATCCCATAAGGTGCAAGTTTTGACATTCAATATATAGATGTTCCAGTGTTTCCACACTTCAACTTTCGTAGCATATCAAACACAATCTAACTTCTCTTAGGATATTTAAAAGAAAATGGACAGGATGAGGTTCCTGTCCAAGCAGTTGCTGGCTGAGCTTTGGGTGATTGAGTAGCGCGTGATCATTTATTCAAGTGTTGTGCATAGGAGGTCTGCCGTTTCTGCACATGACGACCCATCCGTGAAGAGCACTGCTGTTCCGCCTTGTCTCCTTGCACCGCCTCCCTCTCTCTCTAACCCGCCACCCCCAACCCCATCAATTCACCTGCCCTCTACCACCCGGCAAAGCAAATACTATCTACTGTAGTCTTCTTATAAATGTCGATTTCTGAATTCAAAACCATGCTGCTTCTGCTACGATCCAGTGTAGAGGGATTGGAATTCATGTGTACGGTGGCCCTTTTCTGTCTTTTGTCTTTTGCTATGGGGATGATAAACGTAAATATATTTTGGGAGGTAAAATGTATGGGGGCGCAAAGCCGTCAGTTTGTCATTTTATCTACACTGATGGCCCACAGATGGATTGGATGCATACTCTTTATAAATCTATTCGTACACATCTGGCTCCCTTCTCCTGGGGATCAACAATTCGGCTAACCCTTGCTTTCAAGAATCAACCTAGAAGCCCCCCCCCCCCTGAATTGGAGTCTACGTGACACAATCAGTGCACTCCATATCAAAAAGAACGGGAAAACGAGTGTAATCTGCATTGTGGTTTAGTTGATGACGCCTTTTGCTTTCCACAGTATAGACTTGTTATATCTAAGCGTTCTGTACAAAACAAAATACTTCATTGCATATAAGCAATCACCAAAACTATGCAGTTCATATAAGCAAGAGGGCGAAGAACTGGTTGTATGGAAGACAATGTATGGGCTGTAATTGAGTAGTTAAGCGGAACTGAGAATGCATGGAGCTTTTTTCGGAAACATATGTGGATCTACTGTCCACTGAAAGATTGCAAGTAGTGTTTACAATTTGGTTATCACGGGAGACCACAAAGGGGTCACTAGGCTGGAATAGTCTGCGTTATTCATGCCAGAAAATAGGGTCTGGTTGATGGATTCATTTATTGAATAACAAGACAGGTAATTAAAACTATGGGTTATATTAAAAGAACGATTGGAGCGCTGGCTTGTTGCGTAGTACCCTCATTAATAGGTAATTGATAGTTCTGATACTGCCAAATGAAAACTGCGAGAGTGGTCTCAGGCTACAATGGGTCCACACAGAAATGCACAAAAAATCCAAGTTACTCGGGGCGTTTATAAAAAGACCATTATTAGTCCTTTCTAAAAGCACTTCGCATAAAAATATCCCAAGGAAGTATAGTAATAAAAAAACATACACATTGACCTTTAGAGATAATGTCACCTACTAGTAGTCAACAGGCAAGTAATTCAAATGTAAGAAAAAACGTTAGATTTAACAACCCAGTTCCCGCTGTCTTATGAAGTCCAGCCCTACGATGTGACTTTTTGGGCTCAAGGACCCTTCCAAGTTCCAATATGGTTTCTCCATGGTTTCCCCAGGGAAGGTATTTCAAAACGGATGTAGTGGGCTGTGGTGCTGATTGAAAGGTTCTTTTAAGTGATGTAGGTGTTTACTACAAATAACGTAAGTACCCCACTCTATTCTGTTACAAAGGTAAGTGTTATGACTGGATTCTTGACCCAGGTTTGATAACCAAAGGCCACGCCAGAGGAGGTTTAGGGACAAGGGCTCTACATACAATGTTAGATTATCAGAGGGTGGGTGGAGAAATGAGTATGTTCACTTTATCACCCCCCCCCCCCCCCCGACCCGGCTCATATTCTTTCAGGTGACACTACAGGTCTGCTGGAATTCGCTGGGGCTACAATCTTCTGTCCTTGATTCGGGTGAGGGGTGCCCAGGGACCATGGGTGCATAGGTCACTTTTCTTGTCGGGAGCTGGTTGTGTTCCAAGAAAAGTTTTGAAGACCCCCAGATAAAGAAAAGATGCAGACCATGGGTGATTCAGACATTTCAGGACTGCAGAAGGATGGTTCCAGCTGAGGACACCACATTTGGGCCGCGACAGGCTATCTTCCAGCTGTGAACACAGGGGCAGCCCCAGCTCTGTGTCCCTTGTCGTGAGAAAGCTGACTTTTTGAGGACAGAGGATTTATGGCATAAGCTATAGGCTGAAGATCCTGCGAGTCTGAAGGCTCTGTTCGGAATGGCAACAATTGCAGCACAGTAGCTGGTCAGTCCATTGGGTGATCCAGGGACACTTCTGAAGGCTTCCAAAGCGTGGATCCGTGAGCAGGGGTCAAGACTGGTGGTTCCACCTGTCAAGGGTTGAATCACCAACAAGTGTCTTCTGAGATCAGGCATGGGAGCGGGGCTTAACCGGGTCAATCACTGGAGTTGATGCTGGTCAGCTGCAGGGGTCGTCCTTGGGTCATCAGCGGACTAGTATTCTTCGTGGAAGTCTTCGTTCCAACGATCTGTCGAATAGCAACAGCCCTCCTTTTATTCAAGATTCAGGCTGGGAGATGTCCTAAACCCACCCGTGGTACTGCTCATCACATCCATCCAACAGATAGCTTGGCAAGGAGGGTGACTCCGCCACTCGCCCCTACGCAAACCGGTGCAGTCTCACTTTTGGGGGGGATGGGTGGGGAGAAGGGGTGCGGGGGGGGTGTGGTTGTGTGTGGTTGTGTGTGGTTGTGTGTGGTTGTGTGGTTGTGTGTGTGTGTGGTTGTGTGTCGCCTGTGCCTTCATCTAATTCTCACTCTTACTCTCGTGCACATTGTAAACGGTGTGCAACAGGAATCTGGGAATAGAAAATGAGGGAGTGGCTGACTGGAAGGCATGAACGTTTTGGCTCATATAATTACCTTCCTCGTGTATGAAGTCAACAGGCTCTCATTTTACCTTAGTATGTTGGTCTGCAGTGTGAAGGTATCATGAAGTAGACACAGACAACTGAGTCGAGTGTTGGGATATAAACCTTTCTTAACTAAAACAGTGGGTTTGGAAAAAGGCCTAACTTGCCCAATGCTAAGGTGGGATTTCCCTACCTAAATGAAACAAATGGTCTGTGTCAGGAATTCCAAAGGAAATGTCTGTGCCCAAAACCTATACTTACCCTCACGTCTAAATGTATGCAATGTTTACGGATGTCTGCATCAATTGAGAAGTGTTCTAGTAAAAGTTCAGAGCTTCTTCAAGCTCTGATTTCCCTTCCCCAAGGTTCAAATAGTTCACGTTATCAAATAGGGGTTCCCATCCCCAAGCTTCCAAATCTCTGTATGTTCCAAAATAACACAATTCCCTGGGATACTTTCCAGCTCTTGTGGTTTAATCACCTGTCACCAATTTATAGACTTCATTGCCTCAATTTCAGTTCATGTCATGTATAGGCAACTTAAAGGCTGTTATCTGTGGTCAAAGTGGTGGCTCCCCCATAGACGCTCTGTTAATATGCTCCATTCCACGATGGCACCCCCTACGTATGCACTTCACGAGGCCTCTAAAAATCCAACATGGCGCTCTGCCGGCAACGCTGCGCGTGACCTCCTTGCCACAACGGTATCTGTTTCAATCAGACCCAGCTTGGAGAGTCTCCACGCGAAGTTAAAGCTTATTTTAGCAATCCCTGATTTTATTTTCCTCCGTGTTATTTACTACCCAAATGTACACTGCTGCATCTGTTCCTAGCACTTCTTTGCTGCTGCTCTTTCTGCTCTGCAATTGCTCCTGGACGTCCTTCTTGCTCATTCCTTACCGTGGTGTTGGCTTATCTGGATTGTGCTTTTTGGGTTTGCCCACTACTTTTTGCTGTCTCCTGTCTGGATTCTACCTAGGGTTTTTTTTTTTTACTTTTTACATTGGGGGTATTTTTGCGGTGTTTTCAAACATTTTCAGAATCCATATTTTCCCGTATGCCCCCTTAAAGAAATTGCGGATAACTTGTTTTCAGTGTAAACACACAAATCTTTTATTGTTTTCATTGCGTGCCATTTGTGAAAACATTTGTACATTGGCACTGGACAGGGTCCCATTTCAAAATGGTGTTTGGGCCACCCTTGCTATAACTAGGAAAACCGACCTTCAAATGTTAAAAAATGCATTGATTTGGTGCAGTTTAAGATGTTCAAATGCAAACTGTCCAGACCACGGTTCATGTTGCCTTTGCCTGAGTTGGTGTGGTATTAAGAGAAAATGGGTTCTTCTGAAAGGCCAGTGGGGCTGAGGAGGTACATTCATAAAGCAAGTCTCAACTTCCCTGGAAGCCAGTCTGCCTCTGGAGCCAGATCCTCTTATTTCCAATGGGACACACTGATCACTTTTTCAGCCTTACGATCCCATCTTTTAAAATGATCCATCGCTTGCATCCAGGTCTGCTTATGATTGCACCCATCACATGCAGCACCTAAACTTGTGCTTTCAAACTGGCGAGCTAAGTTGTCGTTAAACCCATCCTCGCACACAATCATTCCTTACCATCCCACATCACTGCAGCAAGCGCTCAACCTACTGAGCTATATCAGCTCTTGAAACAAGAGGTTAGCATGGCCATTATGGAAATACACAATATATTTGCCTATCCTTTGCCGTAACCTGCACATTTGTTTCCCTTTTCATGATACTGAGGTGCTTTGTGCCCATGTCGGTGCTTACAGAGGTGGCACCTAACCTGGTACCGTTGCACCAGTTCCAACCCTTCTGCATTGTTGTACCCTGGATAACTCCAAATTAACCAGTAATTAAGCACTTCAATCTGCCATCTTGCTATTGGGCCAGTTCGTGTTCCACCTGTGAGCCCTTGGGTAATGTCCCCTCAAGCCCTAACAGTATATACAGAAATGATCGAATTCGAAAATACCTGCTGCAAAACGACTAGTTTTCTGGGTCGAATTTGTTATTGATTTTTGTACATGTTTAGTAAAAATTAGATGGAGGGTAAGGGTATAGATTAAGGCAGGGAGAAGTGGGGGTGGAGAGTCTCCCCCTGCAATATTAAAACAAATTTGATCCCCAAAAAAATGCGATTTTGCAATACGTATTTTTTTTTTGGACCATTTCACGGTAATCCCGTCCTAACAAATACCCACTGCCAGTATAAAATACAGGGCCAGCTACCCAAACACACTGAAAACTAGGGCCCAATAAAACAGACAGCCCTCCTTGCGACAAGCATTCATTTGTGCAACACAAGAGTAATAACGTACAGGGCCAGTAACCAATCACCCAAACTCATTCAAAACTCTGGAGCTCAAAAGCAACTTACAACGTAAGTGCACCTTCAAACCGCTATGACAGTAGCCCCCTTTGAACCACTCGTAATTCCGCACTAGACGACCTGCAGACAGCACCCTTGCGTACACCACACATATCTTGGTGGGTCCTCCACATTGGGGTTTGGGTGTATGCTGGCTCCCTTAATTGACCTCACTTAATTGACACCTGCCGCAGGCTGAGTTGACCTTGCCGGTATCCGGACCTGCAACTCCCACATAGATCGCAACAGCGGACGCTAGACCCACTGAGCAATCTAACCGGCTATATACTGCTTTCAGTTATGAAAATGAATGACTTCATGTGGTGAGTCATACCGTGTTTTTGGTTACATAGTGGGGGTGTCTGTTAGATAGCTCTGCCCCTACCCGGGAAGAGGCGAGCTGTGAGCCCTCCACTGGGCAGTACACAGTTGTCTGCAAAATATTGCCTTCCAGACAGCCCCCAAACACTCAAAGGACTAGTTTAATTGCCCGCAAAACCAAGAGGGTGATATTTCACCATGTAAAAGATGGGAGACGCAACATAACCATATGAATGGCTGGGAGTAGATGAACAGGCAGCCCTGCGTTCCTGTCGGGCCCCTATACCAGCGCACATTTTATTCAACTCAAATGCACTTGCATTGTTGAACCCATGTGGTAACCTCATAAACACTGTACTCTTTTGGCGTCCCGACACAAAACTATCCGTCCAATTCTCTAACGTATAAGCTTGCGCTCCCCTTTCTTCACGTTAAACCTTTAAACTCTCCTGACATGCCTGTCCACATTCCAGCAGCCCATACCAAAACACTTTACCTACGCAATACTGCGCATCGTGAAATCGCTGCCATCTGTAACCCAATCTAAGTTGCCCCAAGCAAGCAATTTGAGCGCCCTTTTTCACATGGGCCCCTCCCCCCAACAGCTGGAAGGCCGTGAGGCATAAGGTGGGAGGTGGGTTTGCAGGAGGAAGCGCCCCTGCCCAGGGGATATGGGCAACACCCTTCGGGTGCTTGCCTAGTGGCACCCACGTGTGCAGGGAGGGACACTTGACCTCCTAGACAATAGGGACCCAGACTACTGGACGCCCAAGCAGGCTGAAGGTGGCAGGGACAAGTAACATACTCCTGTCATACAGGTGGTCCCTGACAGCTACCTCAAAGGCCCTCCTCTCATCCAGACTGAAGGGAGGACACAGGGCCTTTGATGTAATAAGGAGGGCTACCGGCCCTCAGGCCCCCTTTTGGGACAATAACCGAGGAAGACAAGGCAGCCCGTTTCCATTTGCACTGGCACTTGCAGGAAAACTGAATTAATAAACCTTACTCCCTCCCTCCCTCACATAAGATGTGCCAGGTGTAGTTGGCACCAATAATAAATGACACAATCCGACAGTCAACGTTGGGATAAGGGTAGAAAGGTAAAATAAGCACCACTAGAGAAGTCTAAATCTCTGAAATATGAAAAAGAGAAACTACTAACGCCTCACAAGAGGCAATGCAAAAAGGTGAAATATGACAGAAAAATAAAGGAAGCAAATGGATAAATGAGGAAAACTACTAACGCTTCGCAAGAGGCTAACAAAAATTGGAAAGATGATGATTAAAATGAAGAAAATGGACAATTAAATAAGGCTACATCTAATTAAGGCTTACAAATTGGAAACTTACAAATGCCTCAACACGCTAACGCCTCTTAAAGAAGCAATAAAAATTAAGGAAATATGCCACATAGAAGAAGGAATCAAGTGGCAGAAATTAAACCAGACACGGCACAACGCAGGGTCATTACAAAGTCGCAAGCTTTGATATGAAGGGCGGCAGGGATTAGCCTCGAGTGGGCCCAACGGTGGAGTAGGGCCCCCGCTCACCTGATCACTTGTTCTCCAAAATTGTTTTATCATTGTTTTTGTTTGGTTTTCTTTACACATAGCTCTTTACACAATAAAGCTTGTGGCCAAAGTTCTTCCACCTTATCTGGTAGTCTGCTCTCATAATTATGGTATGGGGGTATATTGTGGTTATATGCATTACTCCATCCATCTTGTCACTCACCTGCACCCCTTCCCGCACTAAAACACTTCCAGGCTTATCCATGACATCCCTGTCTTTTTGCAACCCCTGATGAATGCTACCTAGGTACCACACCAATGGGACACTAATCCGCAATCTCTGGCTTGGGAGGCCAGTACCTTAGCCATTTGGCCACTGTTAACAGACCTCTGGGACAACCAGTGATAAAACAAATCCAAAGTCTAAAGTATTCTCGTATCAGTGTTCCCATTGGAGTGCTTGGGATAAATTAGCAAACCACTTAATAACTAGCACTCAAAATAACAAATTATTTGTCACCTCAATCTCTTGCGCAAGAGTGCTGTACCAAGCTCCTTTTTGCATGCCCGGCTGCAACCAACCGAGCCCTTGAAAAGGCTATGACCCGCAAGCGTCCCTGTGCCCTCTACAACACTACCTTCCTTCATTGCATTTGATTCTTTTACCCCTAATTTCTTTGCCACAAGTTGGTGCTCCTATTAATTGACCTCGGAAGGTGCCCCAAGCTGTGATGACCTCATTTCATTGTGTTTACTGGGCTGGCTGGGCGGAGCTGCTAGCAAGCCTATAGGTATGGGCACCTTCATACTGTTTGGCGTGTCATTCACTATCGTTCTGCACTGCTGTGCAGTTCCCCCACCTTTTGCTGCCCAGCAGCCTGTGACCTGTGATACCGGTTCGAATCGCGCTCTGCACAATTACTTAATTAAATTCAATAAAATAATCTGTTTTTCATAGTGCCCCGAAAAATCAAAGAACAATCCCAGGGGCCTTATTACAGAGCTTTTTGCATTTTACTGAAAATCTGAAACCCTAATTATGCCTGAAGGGGGTAGAGCACTAGGAAAGCTAGATCACTGTGCTGATCATGGTAGTTTTAAGGGGTGAATCCTGCTGCCGGTTGATGGGTTCCTGGGAGATAGTGCTCTTCTGTTTCAGTTAATGGTAGGAAAAAGTTTAGTAAGAACCAAATGCACTTGGGCGCAAGGTGTGACTTCTCATTTGTTGCCCTAGATACTCAACCAAATTGGACAAAATACTTAATATCCAGCACCCGAGTGCACGTGGTTCTTACAAAACGTTTTCCTAATTATACCTACTGGTCTATCCTCTACTTATTGCTGGGTCCAAATTGGATTGAGCATTCAAGTCTGCCAGTGAACAATTGGTATCCTTGTAACATCTACTGGGTATCCAATACTTCGCCACCTAACGTCCTGTCTACATCAGGTTATTTTGTCCCTTGGAGATTGGTGGTTGCTCCAGGTGTTTTTCTGTCTGATGTCAGGCAGGGTGGCGTCCAGAGACGGTCACCCATTCCTTCATGACTCTCGGAGCACGCAAAGAAAACGCCAGACCAAGATTTCTAATCCCAACACGGAAATCAAGACACAGGTGAGACATCAACCTCATTCCTCTGAAAGTTCCACGTGTCAATCCGACCCACAAACTGACAGTTCACATATGTTTTCCTTGGTTCACTCACAACGTGGCTTTTCCTTAGGTGGGTGTACTCGGTCGTATCGCAGTTTTTGGACCACGCGGTCCACCCATAACAGGTTACGCAATCGACACACTTTACTTGTATTTGCTTCATATGAATCGTGCCACAGTTTCAGCTTTTCAGTGAGGCTTGACTTAGTCTTATTTCACATATCCTTGATACTTTTTTATAGCTTGCTTTATCACCATTCACTTGTAGCTCTTGCTTGCAAAGACTAGCATAGGCTGCTCAATACACCTTCCCGGTAGGAAACTCAGTCTCTGTTATAGTTCTTTCACACAAGCCATTATGAGCTTCCCAGTACACACTCCTGCTAGGAAACATATCCACTGTTTCACCTATTTTGACCAATACCTCTGGCACCCTTTACCAGGTTTATATCTGATTGTCTCTTGGCATTGCAGGTTTGCCTCTCAACAATGTTCATTACAACCATTGGTTTGGGTCTATTTGACCTAAAGGTTTGACCTAATCACATTTGATCGAATTTATTTGACATTTTTTTCAAACTAAAATGCAGGGGGAGACCCCCTGCAACACTCCCTCCCCCCCACTTCCACTCAACCTAATCTATACCCTTACCCACCCTGATTATATATATTTAATTAAATGTGACAAAAAAAGGTACAGAAAATGTGATCCAATGTTTTTGAAATGGGGCACTTCAGTGAGCTGGCTATGAGACGAACACTTCAGTCTCGAACATGAGGACTATGCTTTGTGCCCGTTTTATATGTGCGTTTGTGATATTGTTGTGTACTTGGATGTTCAATTTTTGCTAATACCCTACCATTCGTTCCTTTCAGCAATAACTTGCTTCTTTGATAATGCTCACTTGACTCTTGGCAATGCCTCTCTATCAGTTCCTGGTGCCCTGTTCTCATGCCTTTAATTGTTACACATTTTCTTAGCTTTTGCCGTGCATTCGACATGCCACCGGGTCGGCCAGTCTTCTGGGCAGACTCGCTGGTTTCCATTTGCGTGTATGTCGGCTTCTGTATGGCACTGGAAAACCTCCCTCGGTTCTCGTTGCCTCGCGCCACCATTCCACGGCCTCCGCTTCCTCTTTAAAGGACTTTGCTTCATGCTGCTGCCTTCCCTGGAGCAACCGTAAGCACTGTCCTCGAGGTCCTGCAGCTATGAAGACCCAAGGGAGCTACTCTCTGCTCCCAGCGTCTGAGGCGTTCCACAACACCGGTTCCACTTCTCCCGGCTTACTTGCGAGTCTCGGCCTGGATTCTCTCCGGTTCCCGCTCCTCTGCTACTTCGCTTCTCCTCCTGTGTCCAGCCGTGGTCTCACTGGGAAAGCGAGGTCTCTCTCTTGCCATTGCGTTTTGGGTTTAAAGTTCCCGGCATCAATTATTATAGACCACTCAGTGTCAAACCAACAGTCTTTTTCAGTGTGTGATGCCTCTTCCTCGTCTCAGTACCAACCTGCAAAGACCTGTGGGATATTAGGCTCATTTGAAAGGGAAATGAGGAGATACCATGTCTCACACAAGGGTGCCTCATCCCCACTCCCCAAGTGATCCTCCCTCGCATATCCACTCCATGGTCAAGATCTGAAAGCGACGGCCTTTCCCTGGCCACCTGGGAGGAGAATATATTGGGGAAAGAAGTGAGGACACTCTCAGATTCCTCACGGTAGTCTGAGAGCCTTTGCAAACCTCTCTATCTTGCTAAGATGCTGTGCATAGGGGAGTCTACTGGGATTTTTGCCAATTTTTGCCCAATCCTTTGTTTTCCCATAGCTACCCTGTGCCTCAAACAGGCCTCAAACCCCATCCAACACCATAGGATAAAAATGATACCTCAGTAATCTGGTATTGAAGCAGCTTTATAACTTTGGTTTCAGAATGTTGATTCAACCCTGCATAAGGTTCTTTAATGGGAGGGCGATAAGATGAGGAGCACAAAAGAAAATTCATTGGCGTCCTAGGAAGCAGTGTGCACCATCCCTTGGTCTAAAGGGAGTGTCATGACTGCAGGAAGGTAAAGGGAAGCATGCTGACTGTGAAAGAAAGGAGGTTTAAGTGAGAGAAGGGCTACTAACAAGACTACAACCTCAAATGTATTATACATCCCGGCACTGTACTAAGTGCAGATGTTTGGAAATCTCTGCTCAGGAGAGAAAGCATGAGAGAAACTAATACAGGCATATCCCACTCAAATAAGAAAAGCGAGTCATTGTCAGACAGGCAGACCTGGGTTCAACATTCCTACGCATAGAGTTCCCAGCCCTAATGCGAAAAATATAGCATCTCCGGAACAAAAGTATGCTGGAAACTCCCATGATTATAAGTTTTTGCCACTGTCCTCTTCATTTACAAGTTTAATAGTGGTATTTTTTCATATATATGTTTATTTCATAGGCCGACATCTAGTGGAAAGCTGCAGAGTATTACAGTTGTTGTTTTCGAAACTCGAAGGGCCGTCGACAGGGTGTGCCAGTAATACTATCCCTAGTGTGATGTCCACTGTACCCATGGTCCTTCACACGTCGAGGTCCCTCAGATTGTTTTTTTCCGCCATCATTGCCGGATGCTAAATGCAGAGTTCCTTTCCGGCTAACGCCTTTTATTAACAAAGAAATTAGAGCTAGTTACTCTTTCTGTCCTTTTGATAGCCGTTCCCCAACAACGGTTTTGAGGACAAACTTCGTCGGATGCAGAACTTGCCCTGGCGAACCTCCACATGGCCTCGGAAGGCCGTGTCGGCCCTCGCCCCAGACAATGGGTGGTAGTAGATATCTTAACCAACGGAATGCTCTCCCACCCAACCTAAGAATGCTTCAATCCCATACAGCCTTCCGTAAAGCACTCAAAACACAACTATTCATCTAACCAATCAGCTGTTTCTCCTGTTTATACATAAACTGTATTAGTAATGTCAATTTTGTAATGAGTAATGTATGAAGACTGTAACTTTAACCAAGAGACCTCGTGGTCACATGTAACCTGGCCTATTGAAACTGCTTGTAAAATTCTTGTAACAGGCGCCACAATGCCTCTGGGCTGTAGGTGCGCTATACAAATGAAATAAATAAAATAAATAAATAAAACTAAGAGAATGCATATTTCCCCTTCTCCACTTTATAATCGCCAAGCTGCCCTTCCAATTAAACATGGAAAATACACCTTTTAAAATGTTGTCCCAATTGTAACAAAAAAGTGTGCAACCTCTGTCTTTCCGAGTGATCACAACGAGGGTCACTGTAAAGCTTGCAAGCTTTTTAAGCCCAAGACCCTAAAGGACTGAAAAACAAAGCACTGGGCCCACCACGCCATAGACGTGGAGGGTGCTTCTAGCGACGGCAGCATCAGCGTCTTCTCTGACGACGAGGGCAAAGGGGAACCTTCGGATTCACACGTGCAGACAGGCCGCCGTTTTTTTCGTTGCTTCAAGAGACAAAATTCTCAGAGGGTTTCCCGATACAACCAGAGACGGGGGTTCAACCAGGGTTGCAATCGAGGACAATCCTCAGAAGGTTTCCAGAGGGGCCAGCAAAGATATCGCGGCTGGGGCAGATCCTTCTCTTCCACTGGTGGGTCCACACCCCCAAAGCAATGACCACCCACTTCAGGTCCCCTCCCATGTCACTCCAGTAGGAGCACATATTACACACTTCATCCACGCATGGGAAGGAATCGCCTCGGACAAGTGGGTGCTTTCTACCCTGGCGGGCGATTATTGCATAGAGCTACTACAGCGACCCTCCTACCATACCCCGCAACAAAGGACCACCACAAAGGAGGAACAGTGCATACTTCTAGAAGAGGTCACAGTGCTGCTGTTAAAGGACGCCGTCGAAATCGTCCTGGTTGAACCAGCTAAACAATAGTGGTTGACAAAGGAGAATGTGTTGAAGGGAAAACCCTTCTACGACCCGGTGGTGCAAGCGGTAGTTACAACAGATGCATCACTCTCCCGGTGGAGGTCCAACCACCTTCATCTTCCAGCACATGGTCTGTGGACTCACATTACCGCACAGAACCATATCAACCTGCTGGAACTTCTAGCAGTATTAAAAGCGCTTCAAGCCTTCGAAACACACCTGACAAATCAGTCAGTACAAATTCTCAGACGGCACCACTGCAATGTTTGAGGGGATTGGGTCCTCTGACGTATTCCATATCTTTGACAGTAATCACCACAGATGTGCTGCTTCGGAAAAATGTTGTCGTTTGCGTCCTACGTCGATGACCTGTCCCCGAGGACCTCCTCCGATGGCTGACGTCACCCGATGTGATAAGTAGGACGCACGACGCCCGGAGCCTCAATTCCGTTTTTCCCGTGAACGTGTTCGCTTCGTGAATCTCGGTACGCCTCGACTCTTTGGAGTTTCTGTTGTAATCTTCTCGGTTCTTTGAACCTGTTCGGTTTTGTGAAAAAGCCTGTTCGTGACGATGTCTACCTCGTCTTCAACCCCGCGTCCGGGCTTCAAAAAAAGCAGTGACTGTGGGTCCAAGATGTCGGTAACGGACTCGCACGACGCCTGCCTCTGGTGCCCCGAGGAGGCCCACGACACGGACGACTGTGTCGACTGCCAGTCGCTCACAGCCAAGGCCTTGCGGGAGCGCGAGAAGAAGTTGTCGGTAGGTAGGGTGTCTAAGCCCCGGAAGTCGAGGTCTGCGGGGCTGTCGACGGATGATTCGAGAGGCGACTCGCCACGTCATTGTCGGAGGTCCAGTGGGTCTCCTTCCAGGAGTCGGTTTCGCCACTCCTCTGCCTCTTCGAGGCATTCCCGGAAGCGCCGGCATCGGTCACCTTCCCCGTCCTCTTCCGAGGACTCCGCCCGTCGGCGGGTCGCTTATCCCACCATGCAAGCGACACTGGAGGAATGGGCTTCCTTCGGGAAGAAGATGTTAGCGATTCTCGAATCGCAGGGCACTGGTCCGTCCGCGCCTCCGAGTGGGGTCGGTCATGATCGGTCAAGAGACACCACTTGCACGCCTTCGGGCTCGGGTGGTCGGCACGGTTTGCGAGAGAGGTCCTGCTCGGACAAGGCTAACCATTCTCGCCATGCCCGTTCCAGGTCCCGGTCCTCGACGCGCTTACGACCGCGTGATCCTGTGCAGTCTTCGAGGAAGACGTCGACGCCTGTGGCGCTGAGGTCGTCGACGGCCTCTCTCGAGGCTCTGCCTCCGATGGGGTCGTCGACGCTGTCGGCGCCTAGGTCGTCAAAGGACACGCTCGGAGCTCTGGCTTCGAGGCATGTGTTGACGCTGGCAGCGCTGCGGCTGACGTCGAAGCCGATTCACTCGATGCCGATTCTCTCAGTGCCGATTCGTTCGGCGCCCTCGACGCCTTTCGAGGCAGTGGTGTCGGAGGGGCCCCGTGGCACGGGGGAAGCCCCTAGAAAGGCTCTGGCTAAGGTCAGGCATAGCTTTGGTCCCCAGGTGCCTTCCTCTCACCACCTGGAGTACATTTCAGAGGTTGATGAGGGCTCTGATGAGAGCTTGGTTACGGATACGGTGCCAGGTGAGCTTCTCTTGGGCCATAGCCAATTTGAATACCTGAGGCAGTCATTGCATGATGCCAGTGGACTGGATACCTCTCCGGAGGTGGAGTTTTGTAGGCCTCAGCCTGGCACTCATGCTGATTCTTCGTACCGGCGCCTTATGTCTCGGGTCGCCGAGTACTTGGGATGGTCGGCTCCCCCAGGGGAGTTTGTTCAGGATGATCTTACGGACATCCTCGATTTTGGTCCCCCCACTTACCCGGTACTGCCGTTTCATATGGCTCTGCCGAGAAGGGTGGCGGCGGCTTGGACTGCTCCGGAGAGTCTCCCGGCAGTGGGCAAGTCTTTGTCGCGAAAATACCGTCCAGCCAGTAGCGACCCCTGCTACTTGTCCAGGCACCCAACTCCGGAGAGTTTGGTGGTGCAGGCGGATTCGGCCCCGGCAAAGCAGGCGTCGTATCCTACCATCCCTCCGGATAGGGGCGACAAACATTTTGATGGCTGGGCGAAGAAAGGGTTTTCTTCAGGGGGTATGGCGCTTCAGGCGGCCAACTCCGTATGTGCCTTGTCTCTTTTCACTAACACTTTGTGGAACTATTTTGCATTAGCGGCTGAACATATTCCCGAAGGGGACGAACGGGATGGTTTCCTTGCTATGGTCCAGGATGGCAAGGATGCCACGTGTGAGGCCGTTCAGTCGGGTTTGGACATGGCAGATTGTGTCAGCCGGTCCATGGCGGCAAGCACCGTAATACGCAGGTTTGCGTGGTTGTGAAAGTCGGGGTTCGCTCCTGATGTGCAGCCCCGGCTCCTCAACATGCCCTTTGACGGTGAACATCTTTTTGGCAGCAAGGCTGACGAGAGCCTTGAGAGGTTGCACACCTCCAAAGCTGCAGCGAAGTTGTTGGGCGCTGCAGTTCGATAACCTCTGCCTTTTCGTCCTAGGGGACAACAATGGAGGGGAGGTTCCTTTCGATTTTACTCATCCTTCAGTAAAGCGAGAGGAGCTGTCGGTCAAAGAGGCCACCGTAGGAGTACCAGAGGTGGAAAACATGGTACTCGAGGTGCCAAAGCCGCTCTGGCAGTTGCCCCTTTGCCCTCAGGCAACGCCGCAGCCGCTACCACTCAGTCATGAGGCCATGTCCCATGGTTCGCCGGTTGAGGGAAGGCTGGCGCAGCATCTTGTAGAGTGGCGTGCCATTACTTCAGATGTGTGGGTTCTGGAGATCATAACCCACGGCTACTGTCTTCCCTTTCGGCAGAGGCTTCACGGCAATCCACCTGGGAACCTCTTTGAAGAGTCCGGATCCGCTCCTTGCGCAGGAAATTCAAGCCCTGCTGGATAAAGGCGCCATAGAACTGCCTGTAGCGGAGAGGAACGAGGGATGGTATTCCCCTTATTTTTTGATTTCGAAGAAAGACGGGGGATTGAGACCCATTATGGACTTGCGCGGTTTGAACAAACTCCTCCGGAAGGACAAGTTCAAGATGCTTACTCTCTCTCAAGTCCTCCAGGCCCTTCAACTTCAGGACTGGTTGGTGTCTCTTGACCTCAAGGACGCTTACTTCCATGTGCCAATCCATCCCAAGCACAAGAAGTACCTGAGGTTCGCGGTTGGCGGCTCGCACTTTCAGTTTCGGGTCCTGCCGTTTGGATTGACCTCCGCCCGAGGGTTTTCGCCAAGCTCATGGTGGTGGTGGCAGCGCATCTCAGGAAAGGGGGGATTCACGTCTACCCCTACCTGGACGATTGGTTGATCAGGAGGAGCTCTCCCGAGCAAGTCCTGGATCATCTGTCCGTCACCTGCCACTCCCTTCACAAGCTGGGCTTCTCCCTCAATTTAAAGAAGTCCCATTTGACGCCAACACAGCGGCTCCATTACATCGGAGCAGTGCTCGACACATCCCTGGGGCTGTGTTTTCCTCCCCAGATGAGGGCTCTTCACATTCAGCAGATGGTGCACAAGTTTCAACTTGCCCAGACGCGCCCGGCGTTCGAGTTTTTGAGGTTGCTCGGCCTCATGGCATCCTGCATTCTTCTGGTGCCAGAGGCTTGTCTGCGGATGAGATCTTTGCAGTGGGCACTCAAGATGCAGTGGTCGCAATCTTCCGGCAGGATGTCGGACCCTGTTCAGGTGCCGCCCTCAGTCGCCCAGGACCTTCTGTGGTGGGCCGTCGAAGGCAATCTGATGAAAGGGGCTCCGTTTTGGCTTCCCTGGCCGGAGGTGACGATTGTGACGGACGCATCCCTCACGGGATGGGGAGCTCATGCCAACGAGTTGACGGTCAGCGGTCGTTGGTCTCCGTCGGAGTCCAGACTCCGTATCAATCTGTTGGAGCTGAGGGCCGTCAGGCTAGCCCTGAAGGCTTTTCTGCCGACTGTGCGAGGAAAGAGTGTCCTGATCCTGACGGACAACACGGTGGCCAATCACTACCTCAACAAAAAGGGGTGGGGGGCAGGGTCACTTCCTCTGTGCAGGGAGGCGATGCAGCTCGAGTTCTGGGCCATCCAGCAGGAAGTTTTGATCTTGGCTGTTCATCTGGCCGGAGACGACAACGAGACGGAGGAGGCTCTGAGCAGGCAGAGCACGATCTCTCACGAGTGGGAGCTGGCTCAGGAGATTCTCCTGGAGATCTTTGCCCTTTGGGGGACCCCTCAAGTGGATCTCTTCGCCTCCAGTGTCAACCAGAAGTGCAAAAGGTTCTGCTCGTGGGAATTTCCTCCAAAAGGAGCCTTAGGAGACGCGTTTGTGGTGGAGTGGTCATTCCCACTGCTGTACGCGTTTCCTCCAGTCCCCGTCCTCCCGCAAGTATTGCAGAGGTTCGGTTCCCGGATGATCCTCATTGCTCCGGCATGGACCCGGAGGACGTGGTACCCGGACCTTCTCGACTTGTCCATCTGCCCTCCATGTCGTCTTCCCTACCGAGACGATCTGCTCTCACGGGAGGGGGGGGTCAGGTTCTCCATCCAGAGGTCAGATCCCTCAACCTTCACGCTTGGCTTCTGAAAGGTTGAGGTATAAGGATTGGGACCTCCCTGAAGACGTGTTGGAGGTGTTGCTCTCGGCCAGACGGCCTGCAACAAAGTCTCTGTACCGTTGGCGTAAATTCTGCGACTGGTGCAGAGTTAAGAATGTGGATCCTTTTGAATGTGACATTCCCATGGTTCTGTCTTTTTTGCTTTCTTTGGCCCACAGGGTCTTGCAAGTGGGTACCATTAAAGGTTACCTGGCGGCGCTGTCCATATTTAAACGCTCGTCTGAAGTATGTTCCTAGATTAAGATTCCTTTAATTTCAGTTTTTGAAAGGGCTCACTAATGTGTTCCCTCCGTCACCTTTTCTGGTGCCCGGTTGGGATTTGAACCTTGTTCTTAAGTTTCTTATGGGTGCTCCGTTTGAGCCTTTGCATTCTTGCCCTTTGAGACTGTTAACTCTTAAAACTGTGTTTTTGGTTACGGTTACTTCCGCTCGCAGAGTGAGTGAGTTACAGGCACTTTCAGTTAAGCCACCCTTCACTGTGTTTCATAAGGACAGGGTTGTCCTTCGAGTTCGTCCTTCCTTTCTTCCGAAGGTGGTTTCGGAATTTCATTTGGGCCAGAAGGTTGTTCTTCCGGCATTCTATCCTCCTCCGCATCCTGGTAAGGAAGAGGAAAGGCTCCATAGGCTTGATCCTAGGAGAGCGTTGAGCTTTTATATTTCGCGCATGTCCCGGGTCAGAGTGGACGATCAACTCTTCATTGGTTACGCTGGAAAGCGTTTGGGACAAGCTGTGACGAAACAGACTGTCTCATTGGATTATTTTGGCTATCTCCGAGTGTTACCGCTTGGCGGGTAAGGACCCACCAGCTGGCTTGCGGGCCCATTCAACAAGGGTATGGCTGCATCTACTGCCCTACAGAGGGGTGTTCCTATTCGTAACATCTATGATGCAGCCACCTTAGTTTCTGTACATACTTTTGTACGTCACTACTCCCTCGATTCCATCCGAGGACAGGATCTGGCCTTTGGCAAGGCAGTCCTTTATTCCGCAATTTGATTGGGCATGCTAAATTTGTGTTCTAAATTCTTTTCCCACCTCCTTGCTTTGGGAGTCTGTCAAAGATATGGAATACGTCGTAGGACCCAATCCCCTCGAAGGACAAGTTACTCTCTTACCTGGTAACGTTGTTTCGATGGGATGGTCCGGATGACGTATTCCATATCGCTCCCTCCCTTCTTTCCCCGCTGCAGAATTTCTTATGCGATTGCAGCTTACGTTTCCGCAAGGCCTTGTGTGTCTGGCTGGCAGAAGACTGGTGTCACACGTTCTGGGGGAAAAAACTACAGCTGAGGCTACGGGTGTCGTACATCTTACATATCACATCGGGTGACGTCGGCCGTCGGAGGAGGTCCTCGGGGAGGGCGCATCGACGTCCTCTACGTAGGACGCAGATGCCGAAAATTTCCGAAGCAGCACAGCTGTGGTGATTACTGTCAAAGATATGGAATACGTCGTCGGACCATCCCATAGAAAGAACGTTACCAGGTAAGAGAGTAACTTGTTCTTCTATATCAACAAGCAGGGGGGCATGCATTCTTCAAATCTGTCCAAGCTAGCACAGAAAATATGGAAATGGACACTCAAACGGGGATGTTCCCGACTTCCCAACATGTTCCAGGGGAACTCCACACCCTAGCATACTCTCGAAGCAGAGATCCTCTACCAGAAGGTCACGAGTGGCGATTCCAAAAATGTCATAGATCACATTTTCTCACAGTGGGGTTACTGCACGCTAGACTTGTTTGCTAGAAGAGAAAACAAGCAATGCCCAGATTTTGCATCCAGGTTGCCCCAACCAGACTCCAAGGGGTACGCCCTATGGATGAGTTGGTCAGGGAAATGTATCTACGCTTTTCCCCCAACTCCACTATTGAACAGGGTGGTGAACAAGATTCACAGAGAACAGATGACGCTTATCCTAGTTGATCCCATCTGGGCGAGACAACCCTGGTATCCACACCAGCGTAAACTGGCAATGTGCAATCCCATTCAGCTCCCGTGCCAGACCAATTTGCTATCCCAGCACGGGGGAACAACATTACACCCTCAACCTCACTCACTGAACTTGCAGCATGGCTCCTGAGGTCAGAGTTTGGACGTCTTAATTTACCACAAAGCTGTATGGATATCCTCAAGGAGGTACGTAAACTAAACACCAAACATTGTTATTTCGACAAGTGGAGGAGATTTGTAATTTGGGGGCAGACAAAAAAACATATAAACCCCATAGAATGTACTCCATCTCACATTCCTCATTACATCCTCCACTTGCTAGACTCGGGATTAGTTTTTAACTCTATAAAGGTTCACCTGGCAGCTTTATCCGCATAGACCACCTCACACAAGGTATCATTGTGGAAGGTTCACGTTATTAAGGCTTTTTTGGAGGGAGTAAAGAGACTCCAACTTCCCATTTCTAACCCACCGCCAGGCTGGGACCTCAATGTAGTATTTGCAAAGCTCATGGGACCTATAAACACTTCACATACAAGACAGCTTTCTTAGTGGCTATAACCTCTATAAGAAGAGTCAGTGTACTTGAAGCATTGTCAGTGCAAGACCCTTTCTTTGTCATTCACAAGGACAAATTGGTATTGCGGACACATCCTAGGTTTTCACTTAAGTTTATTTCAAAATGTCACGTAAATCAATCCATTGAGCTACCGGCCTTCTTTCAGACCCCAACAAGCTCAGCTGAGAAAAAATTCCAAAGAATAGATGTAAGGAGTGCGGTCCTTTACTATGTAGACAAGACCAGGCCGCTCAAGAAAACAGACCAACTGTTTGTCTCCATAGCACCAGGCAGAGAAGGAGACCGTATTTTCATAAACGCCATCTCCAGATGGATAGTCAGATGCATACAGCTCTGCTACTCTTTATCAAGCAAGACACTGCCTTTCATACCAAGAGCTTGCTCCATAAGGGGTACAGGAGCTACTCTGGCCTCTATCGCATTTGCGAAGCAGCTACATGGAGCTCAGTACACACACTCTAAAGCAGATAATCGGGTGGGACAAGCGGTTCTCAACCATCTATTTGCTCATGGACCTTCGCACAACCCACCTACTTCCTGCTCGCTAATCTATGCATAGCATGTGATCTAAGCAGATTCAACAAGCCTCAGAAGGGATACATTACTCACCGTAATCGTATTTCTGATGCTTGTATCTGCTTAGATTCACATGCGCCAACCCTTCCTCCCCTTGGAGTAGAAGGTGCATAGATGTTTTTCTGAGCTTTATCTGGGCTTTATCTGATACATATCTACTTTAATACACCTGAACTCACGCTACACTTCATTCAACCTCATGTCAGAAACAAAACCATTGGCGGGAACTCGACGCGTGAAGAACCGTGGTAACAGTGGACGTCACACTAGGGATAGTATTACTGGCACGACCTGTCGCCCTGTCTATGACCCTTTTAGAGTTTTGAAAAAAAAGATTTTTTTTTTTTTGTTGGTTTATGGTTCTAACCTTTACAAAAATGGCCACTTCGAATCTTTAATACGAAAGAAGAAAAAACTAATACAAATTAACCAAGTTAACAGAGTTTGACATAAACCGATATTGATCACTTTAAACTACTCAATCGAAAGAACATTAACACCATTAAAACATGTATAATCAAATATTCAATTGCTTATACATCAAAATAAGAACATATAATTTTGATAATCGTTATTTCATACTATAGTACTGCAGTATCTAGCTCAGTGTTCATGTTGACATAACCATCATTCAAATTCAAAGATTTAAAGAAGGAAGTTGCAGCTAGAGTTTCAGAAGTGTTGCGTCCACTGAAACATCAGTGCCATATTTGTCGTTCATTTGCCCATTGATGATTGGGATACTTTTTTGCTAAGTAGAATTCCTTACAAAAGGAGAGTAAGGCCCTCATTCTGACTCAGGCGTTAAGGGGTTTACGGCGCCGTAAACGGCGCCGACCCTTAACGCCTGATTACAAGGTTCCCTTTGCGGGATGGCTTTTAACGGCTGCTTTTTTGCAGCCGTAAAAATCCATGCCGCAAAGGGACCTTGGCGATAATTACGGCACCGTAAATTATCGCCTTTCCCCATTCCCATTATGCCCTATGGGGCGAAAATGGGAATGGGGAAGGGTAAAATGGGAAATGGGGATTTACCGCCCCACTCACCTTGGAATGGGGCGGTAAATCCGCCAACCACCATGGCGTAAACATAGTTTACGCCATGGAGGTAAGGGTACGACCCAGGCGGTAACTTACCGCCTGGGTCGTAATGAGGGCCTAAGTCTCTTGTTGACTCAACGGATCCGTCTTGGTGGAAAAATCAACAAACCAATTCTTTAGGTTCAATTAGGCCGCGTCATGCAAGAAATTCTTTTGTGTACAATAAATTCCAATGCAATTGCATGAAAGTGCACCTATATTGTATGTCGGGCAATTTAGCAAGGTATGGAGCAATCTCACCACGTTTTTGTATTCCTGGCTTATATGTGACATGGAGGGGTAACTATGCAATTTCTCAACATTTTCAATCCAATCAAAATCTAGTAGTTTCTTTTACTTTTTCTGAATTTAAGATTAGGGTTTTGATATTCATGTTGATTTGACCAAGAATTTGTGCACAATGCGTCCCAATTGACATTACAATGTTAGGTTTTTTCCTGTCCCGAGTTATCCGCCTGGTTTCATGCAAGTTTACATACATACAATCAACGAATACAAAAATATTTTCCTGAATAGAGAAAGCAATTGCCATTCGACCCTAACAGCAATAGAAGATCGACCCAGTTCAAATAATACAGCTGCGAGCTGCACACAGTTAGGAGCTCCTAGTGCTGCCCTCCACAACCTTCCCTCCCATACTTCTAGGCATTTCAGATTTGATTTGTAGAACAGTTTCTGGCCATAGATCAGTGTTGGCACTGCCTTGCCGAAGTAAAATTTTAGGACGGGTAGAATTGAATAGGAGCCATATTTTTTATTTATCTCCAATGCTTGATAGATTAGCATTGTCGCCTTCTGATATAGCGCTTTCTTCACATTGACAATAACGGGGGTTGCTGGTATCATATATCCCAGGTATGTCATGTGTGATGATGGGATTATGTGTGTATTATCCGCGTATGCGAGGCAGGACAGGTGTTGCGCACATGCCTTGGTGGCTATTGGCTATTAATGCAAAAGGAGTCAGGTAATCGCTTGCGTCAGACACGTATACATTAAATAGACTTGCCACAAGGGTACACCCCTGTCGAAGTCCTGACTCGGTTGGAATACTACGGGACATGACCCCATCTTTATTTAATTGTATCTTTATAGAGGAGTTAGTGTGGAGGCCTATGATGAGTTTCAAAAGGGTGTTTGGAAGCCCCCAACTCTTAAGCTTGCTCCACAACCTTGTGTGATCTACACGATCAAAGGCTGCTGATAGATCGATCGATGCAACATAGGCATATGAATCGGGAGTATCCCACATTGTTGGATATATCTAAGGATGAGGCCGATAAGCGATGTAGAGTATGCTTTTCGAGATCCATTCTGGTATTTGGATATTCTGGCAGATGGCACAGTCCAGCTCTCCAGGTGTTGAAGGAGTATTGCAGAGAAGATCTTGCTATCGGTGTCTAATAGCGAGATCGGATGATAATTGGAGGGTTCGGATCTCAGGCCCCTTTTAAAGATTGGTACACTATGCACCGTTTGCCAAGAAATCAGAAAGGCCTGCGATGATATTACTCGGATTATGAATGTTTTCCCTAATAATTGTAGGGGCTGCGGAATCTGCAGATACACCACATCGCTCATAAGGCTCAACAAATGGTTTAACAGGGCCCACAGCATATACAGTCGAAAAATACTCTGTCCATATTGCTTGTGTGGCAGAATTAATCTGTGCAGTGCATATAGAAACATCAAGACAGTTTATTAGTGTCCACAAAAGTCTACAGTCTTTTTTAGACAAGGATTGAAGAACCAGTTCAGCGTCTATCTGGACTAATGCTTCACACTGTTGTTTACAATAGTGTCTGTATTTTTGTTTGACTAGTTTAACTGATTTACATTTCAAATCGGTCGAGATAGATTGCCACTTTATATCTCGTAGGGTTTACCTCATAAAGGATTTGATTTCTGCCAGCTGTGTATCATAAACGTGAATGTTTCTTACGTTTCAAACCAAGGCCATAAGGCAAAGTGTACTTAGCTCCTGAACCCAGGGAGTTGATGAAGCAATCGTAAAGTGCAACATTAAACGTATTAAGCTTCCATTTGTATGTGGTGGTAATTATTGCTTTGCGCAATAGTTGTGCAGCTTTGTCGATATTCATAGCAATGAAACGAACAGCATTGCCACCAGGACAAACTTTTAAATTGCTAGGGCCCAAAGTTCCTCTTTCAAATATCAGGATGTACTGTAATACTCTGCAGCTTCCACTAGATGCCGGCCTATGGCATAGCATTTGAATCCAAGCAGATACAAGCATCAGAAATACGATTACAGTGAGTAATGTATCCCATTTAGGTTATAAATATGTTAGAAATTGGCCATTTCTCGGAACGAGAGCTTAATCTACTGGTAGAAAACAGGTTCTAAAGCATCTGATGGCTGCTGACCCCCACACCTTGCAGTCCCCCACCCACTCCTGCTACTTACCATCCGGTCCCATTGTCATCCTCTTCTGTGCCTCAGCGGCTGGGTCTCAATGGTAATAAGAGGATCTTTTCGGTTTTATGTAATCTCCCTTTTTTTTTTACATGGTCATTTTTGATTTATTTTGAAAGATCTTTGCTCTGTGTGTGTAATGGCACCTCGGGCCTTTGTTTTCCTAATTGCTTCAAACTGGTGGGCCTTTTCCGGCTTGGTTCATCACTATTTGCAAGATTTTCTAATTTAAATGTACGTGATGGCACATCCAATTTCAAACAAACTTCAAGGAAAAGTGTTATTTGGCTGCCAAATACAGTCTTAAAAAGTACTTGCAAGTGTACTTTTGTGGATTTATTTCCTTTGTTTTTTGCTAAATTGTTAAATCTGTTTTTTTGTTGCTATTACTTTTAATATGTTGATGGAGGTACATACCTGTTTCATGCTTGCCGTGCCATTTTCTGAGTTGCTATATGTGGTGTCAGGTTTGTCTGTGGCCCTCACTACACTACCCATCATGGTATCTTACTGATACCGACACTAACGCAATCAAATTCTGATTTCGAACACAATGCGCATACCAACTAAGCTACCCAAACCCCTACCAACAGACATCAAATATCGCAACACTACACCATTACAACCATTTACTTTTTGATTCTACCACCAATGGCACACAGGACTCCCCTCCAGAATCCTATATGCCCTCGACACAGAACACCTAGAAACTGAGCCACACACAGATCTCAAGCTACTCCTGATTTGCGTGTATCAACACAACAGCATACCTATTTTGCGTTTTCCCCTCTCCCACCTACAACCTTAAACCTACCACACTCTTTTTCGCATGCACAGGAGCATGCACAAGATCATGTTGAGACCATGCAAATAGCAGCAGAGTGTGGTATTAATCCCATTAACGTAATACAACCTAGAAAGCAGAAATAAAGATTGCTAACTCCACCCATGGCCTATCCTGATGAGGGGCACCATTACAACTGGAATAATCCGTTTAATTTAAGGTACACCAAACATGGCAGATGAGACAAACCTAGGCCATGTCTTTCTTTGCAGTGCAGAAACAGCCGTTAGCAAGACAGCATGGGATCTGCTGGACTATTTGGGACTATAAATGAATGCCTTACTCCCTTTTGGCCTGACAAAATGGAAGCATCCTCCAGAGTATAGGTATTCCTTTATGAAACACACTTCTCTCTGTACAAATGGTCATCATCTGTCTTTAGGGAGGCTCGGGGAAACAAAAAAACACCTATTTGGGTTTTATGTGGCTTTGCCACATGTTGGATTCCACCGGCAATGAATGCAAACTGCAGCATTCCATATGTACTCCTACATCTAGTCTCCTTTCCTCCATACCTCTGGGCTTTCACCCAGGGGTGAGGACGGGACCATGTCATGAGCAACATATTTTTTATTGAAAAAGCGTGAGCATGAGCCGATGTGCAAGTGCCAACCTCATGCATGCCCTTCCTATACCTCCCTCCCCCCGCTTTTTCTCCCTCACGCATGCTCCTGGCCCCAACGGCTTGTCTTTTTGTCTTTTTCTCTACATGGACTCTGTCAAAGCATGAACACAAGTGGTGCACTTTTCCAGTCGGGATTCGTGCCAAAATCAATTTTCACCGGTGGTGCTCTCATGTAGATGGACTTTGGAACGTGTGAAAGGAGAGTAACTTTTCTACTTTAAAAAAATATCCTGTCAAGACAGACATACTGGGGCTGGCACTGGCAGCCTTTTAAAGGTCTTTGGGCTGTGCGTCCTGGTTTTCCTCAGGATAAGAGATTGTTCTTACATGAGGCAGATCAGAGGGGCTTTCATGTCCTATACGTGAACTGCTGTTCTCCTTCTGGCAGGAGGGGGCTGGTTTTGCATCCTACCAATGGCTAAGAGCTCGTTCCTACTCTGAGGAGACACCAAGATCCTATACGTTAACACTTAACTTCTTTTTGGCCTGACAAGATTGACGCATCCTCGCACATCACTCGTGGCAACTCTCTGGGGTGCCCCGTTAGTATGTATTGCTCAGTGGGTCATTAGTTTGTCAGGGGTTGGTCTCACCTCTTGAGACCCTGTCAGACAGGGTGTCAAAGCAAAATAAAGAGGTGATTTTCTGCACTTTTTTGGGAAATGTTCATCATTTGCCCCCTGTAATAATGATTGAGGACAGACATCAGCCACTCCAGGATTCTGAGCATTTCAGCCCATGCTGATTGGTCTTCCCCCTCAAGCTAAAGGTATGGGATTATTGTTAATACCCTACCTACTCTGATCATCTGCTTCACATGTGAGCTACTCTTCATCTTCTACTATGCAGATCATAATTAGCCAACATGCTTTGCTCAGCAGGAAGATAATAGTTTTTTATATAGCGCTTTAATCTGAAGTAGGGCATATTAATTTATGCTAGTTCCAAAATTCTGCTTTTTGTCCAGACTTTAGAAGTTATGCCATCTGTCCCTAAACCAATAGCTCTGCCACAACCACATTTCACAGTCCCACTGGCAGTGTTTCCACCTCTACCTTCAACAGGTCAACCGCTGGATCTAGCACCATGCCCCTTCCTCCAGAGCCCATTCTGCCATATAGTGCAGATCTACCTTTAGCCTCTAAATATGAACAGAAATCTTGCCAAATAGCCCAGAGTGACAACTACTAGGCACCATTAACATATAATTCTTCATTGTCATTGGCCCATATCACATGGTTCAGCCGATTCATGAACTAAGCTGGGTCCTTCCAGATCCATAGCATAAGGATGGCCCTCTTATCGAGGAGCAACCCCAGATTAAGAAACCCTTGTTGCAGTACGAACATTTTCCCTGTGGAACCGAACAGGCAGTCTTTGGCAGTGAGGTGCAATTGTTGGACCAGTAATTCCTCCAGTGTGCAGCAAACCCCCTGCCAGTATTCCTCCAGTCTGGGGCAATCCCATAACCTATGTATCGAATTGGCATTTGGACTACAGCATCTGAGAAATCGTTGATAATGTCAGGGCGAAACATATTGGCTGGGGTGTAGCACAGTCTATTAGGACTTTGAATTGTATAATGCGATATTTTGAGTTAATAGATACCTCTTCCATGTTCTTGCATTGCAAATCTGTAAACTCAACACCCAAATCGCCCTCCCCTTTTCGCCCTAATGATGGGGCCCCTTCTAGTATCTGTTGACTGTGCCAGTCTATATAGTGTAGATCTGCTCTTCCTACGCGTTGTATTTGAAAGATTGTCTGACAGACATATATGCAGGGCATGTTCCGACTACACTATCAACCAGCACGCAGAAATAGCCGCCTTAAGACGGAAATAATAGAGCAATTGTAGTGCAGTCTCCCCAAGAAGTGCCTTGACCTCATACCAGGCAATGAACCGCTCAGCCACATAAAGCTCTCTTAATGTAAGGATACCGGCCCTGCTTCAGACTACCTCCACGTTCCATTTGGTGGTGGGCACCACTGTCGACATACCCCAAAGGGGAAGGTGTTTCTCATACGGGGCAAGTATATCTTTTTATTCATTCAACCTATCCCAGGTTGCACCCACTGGGTCTAAGATGTGTGAACATCTGTATGCGTTGCCTGCAAGCAGCAGCAAAAGGGGGGGGGGCCCCACCTGTAGTCGATCCAGTCTAACATGAGGAGCTATCAAATACAGCTCGAAATCCGGGGCAGTCAGCCCCTCCACTTCATAAGGGCGAGCCATGTGTCCCCACTGCATTCGAACCTGTCCACCAGACCAAAGAAATAAAGAGAACACACCAATGAGATCCGTAAAGAATGCTCGTCCGGGGCTACAGACGAATATTCTGAAAGAAATAAAGAAGTTTGGGTAATATAATCATTTTGATCAATGGCAACCTCCCAGCCAACGATAGCAGGATCAGCGCCCATCTCTAGAGGCTAGTCCTCAGGCCAGTCAGATAGGCCCCATAGTTTAATTCAAACGTCAGTGAGGCCGATCTGGCAACTCGGATCCCCAAATAGCAAAAGCTGTGTGAAGCCCAAAAGAGTACCCACCTGTCCCTCAGCTGTCATGTGCCATCCGATAAAGGAAATATCTCAGACTTACTGTTGAGGTGGAAGAGTATTTGCTGAAATCTGGCACCTCCACCACTGCCCTCGCTAAATTGATCCCAGGGTTCTGAATATACAGAAGAATTTCATTGGCATACAACTATATAATTTCAGATTTCCCACTCAATCATATACCTGCGCCACTAAATTTGTCACAGATTGTATCTGCCGATGGTCCCGCCTGTCTCTTTCCACCTCCCAGCCACAGAATCGGGGACAACATCCGATTCATATGCACTCGGGCGAATGGTTGCTTGTACAACAGTATGACCAATGAGATGACATTTAGACCAAAACCATAATTGGACAGCACCTGGAATAGAAAGGGCCATGGAACGATATCAAATGCTTTCTGCATATCCAGTGAGACCGCCACTACCTGTGACTCGGATATAACCTGAGTTAGCACATTATAAACACAGGGGAGGGATTCTGAGCATATTGCTGCTGTAACGTCATAGTGTAGACTCGGACCTCCAGATCAATCCTAATGCTCTTAAGGACCCCAAACTCAGTGGATATTGCTACTCCTCAAGTATATGCTTTGAAAGCCTGTCACAGGTTTGCGGCAGATAGGACTGGACCCACATTAGTGTCAAAATAGGAGGTGATGTCCTCGTGCTAATTCAAGGAGAAGACTAGATCTTGCAGCTCTGCCAGTTTAAAACTCAAGGAGCATGCAATCCCCTCCTCTCCCAGCCTAGACAATTACAAGGACAGCAAAAAGGAGAATGGTCTGAATGGGAGAGTGGAAGTATTGTGTATCCCTCAACCCCATTAATTAATGAGCTGAACACCAGCCACACATATATGCAATAATGCATATCCTGTACAGACGAATATTAATTGTACTCATTCTGCTCAGTGAATGCCAGACATCAAGCATATACATACTCGACATGTTTGTAAGGAAAGCCCATGCTGCATTAGTAGGTGCCCTAGGAGTGTCAGAGGTGCGTCAAGCTTCGTACTCCATATTGTTTTCAGTTCACACCCACAGATTATCGTGGACATTAGGTATTTAGCACAAAGGCAGAAGATCTCAAAGAAGTCGGCGTCATCCAAGTTAGGCTTGTAAATATTAACCAAGAGAACCTCCCGCCGGCAAAGGATACCATGTACCATCACATATCTCCCTCCCTTGTCTTTTCTGGTTTCCAAATGCACAAATTGCAGGGAGCAGTGCACCAGCGTCAAACCCCCTCTGGCTTTTGTTACGCTAAGTTCTCTGCCTGTCTGCTCTGCAGGTGCGTTTCTCGCAAAAACAGAATTTTGTCACCTTTCTTGTTTGCATATGTAACTATCTTGTGGTCCTCGTTAATTGGATTCCCAAATCCTCTACCATTCCAACTGAGAAAAGTGACAGTTTGTCTCAACCCACCCACATGTGCCATAGGTATAGATGCATGGCAATGCGATCAATGTCCGTATAGCTCACCACAGCCCATCCACTGGTAGCCCTCATCGGGTACATTGTTAGATGTACTCCCCAACAGGCAAACATGCATTTCCCCACCCACCCTCATAGCCACACCCACATGGGCTGTGTAATGCCCACCCACCCCCATTCTCAACATTGAACAACCCATTTGCACTCGCATCGGGGACAATGGTTTCCATGCAGACTGGGCTGCAAATGAAGCGCCACAGGAACCATGGATGGTAGGATACATATGTATTCACTATAGCCCATCATAACGTGCAATACTTTCAGCTTGTGTATAGCAAGCCAACATACTATAACTGATATCGCTAGTCAAGACATAGAGGAGCTTCCGGCCAAAAGAGCAGCCAGTAGGTTCTGCAATTCAATAAAGGACACTGCCTCCTCCGGCTCTGTGAAGATATATTGTGATATATGTTATTGTGCTGAATATTAAGACCTGCCGGGAACAGCATTGCATATGGCGTTTCTTTCCCTGAGAAGTTTCTTTACACCCAGAAAAGTACCCCTCTCATGCTGCACTGCAACTGTGAAGTCCGGGTATATATGCACAGTGTTGGATCCTAGCCTGAGCTCCTTTTTGTCTCTTGCTGCTGCAATATCAAGTATGTCTCGATGGTTCATAATGCGTGCAATAATACGGCAGGGGTAGTGCCCAGGCTTGGACTTTGCGGCCAGTGCCCTGTGAGTACACTTGACTGTGAAGTGGGATGACAAACCCGGATTATCTAGTAGTTCACAAAGAAAGTACTCAACCGCGGACTCTATAATTCTACAGAGCGCTTCCTCCAGCACTCCTAGAATGCAGACATTGTTCCTACGGGACCTAGATACCAGATTTTGCCTTTACTTGCTTCATATCTCTGGTCAAAGCAGTGATGGCCACCTGCAGCTCCGTAACATTATCTTCCGTGGTGCTTATTCGACCTTTTGTCTCCATTATGTGCTGCGTCTTTATCGAGCTGGGCACGTATTGATGAGACATTGGGAGTAATACCATCCACTTTGACTTTCATGGATGCCAAACCCTGCTGCATCGTCTCTAGTATGCATTGCTTATCGACCTTAAGACCCAAGTTGACGAGCTTAGCGACAATGGCAAAGCGGCCCTACTCCTCCTCCTTGACCTCTCGGCCGCATTTGACTTGGTTGATCATGCTATTCTCTGTAACCACCTTAACACAATGGCACACTTTTCTGACAATGCAATTACCTGGATTAGATCCTTCCTAAATGGTAG
Organism: Ambystoma mexicanum; assembly: GCF_040938575.1. NCBI lineage: Eukaryota > Metazoa > Chordata > Amphibia > Caudata > Ambystomatidae > Ambystoma > Ambystoma mexicanum. Next base: position 356,557,002 of record NC_090921.1, read on the forward strand.
AACCATGAGGGTCTTCTCTCCCACAGCAGATGCAGACCCCATACCGATCACCTGTGGCGTGCCTCGGGACTCTTGTGTCTCGCCTACATTGTACAACATTTTTACCAAGCCCTTTTTCGATGATCTGGATCATCTCGATCACCTACACTAACTATGCAGATGATACCCAGATCCTCCCCCCGCTTTCTGGGGATTATGAACTGGATTTGGCCTTGGTGAACAGTGTGTACATCATCATCATCCAGGCATGGATAGCCACGCATGGTCTATGCCTGAATGATGATAAAACTGAATTTATCATTCTGAGCACCACGCCTAGCCTAAAAAAACTAGGACCGGATTACTCCTCATTCATAATTGATGGCAACAGCATTAAAGTTGGACACGAGGTAAAAACACTAGGTTTTTATCTTGACTCAAACCTCACATTTGCCAAACAAGTTAACTCACTAGCGTCCTACACGTGTTAACCTATCCGCACAGCTAAGGCATTTCTGTCTGCCACTAGCTGCACTACCTTAGCCAGAGCCCTCATCCTGTCTCACCTGGACTACTGTAATGCTCTTTATCTGGGGGCAACCAAAGCCACCACTAGAAAAATCCAAATTCTTCAAAACAATGCTCTTAGAGCGGCATTAGGCATCTCCAGAAGAGACCACATTTCCGAGAGGAGCCGACAGAACTGGCTTCCAACGCATGATAAAATCATACTTACCCACAAATCCCTTAATGCTGCGCCCACCTACCTGGTCAACAGATTCCACAGACAGATATCCACAAGACCTTCCAGATCTGCTTATAAAGTTTGCCTCTCTATTCCTATGTTCAATTGCTCTACAATTGGTGGTAATAGTTTCCCAGTGAAAGCAGCTAAACTGTGGAACTCCCTACCTCCCACATTGAGAATTGACCTGCCCTAACAAAACTTCAGGATCAACTCCACCCGGTGGCTGAAAGCGAATGCCCATTAATATAGTAAGTAGCTAGAATCCACTGCCGGGAACCTCTACTACCCCTCACCCAGATGTGTACCTGCTTACCTTACCTTCACCTTTACCTGTTTATACTAGGGTTGCAAAGAAGTTGTATGGATCATTTGCATTCTTGCTCTTGCACTAGCCACCTGTAAATAGGTTTCATCTGTATTTACCCTGTACTGTATTTAATAATTGTCTGTACATTTTATGTTGTAACTGTTACCTAAGGGTATGTCGCGCATTATAATTAACAAACAAACATTGCAGATCGGTACGAGCGCCAGTTGTTGGACTCGGGGGTGGGTGTTCTGAAGGCCGGATATCATCAGCCGTGCCCCTAGAATGCCTGTAGGCAGGCCTCCGAAAACGGACCATACCACCCCCTTTCTTGGCGCATGACCCCTCCACCCTCTTCCCCAACCCCCCATTGGTCATTCCAGCCACTGCACACCTCAGGGTGGCGCAGCTGAACAAAATAGTCCCTCTGGTGGGGAGACACCGCGAGTCACTTCACAAGTCTAGGGAGCACTCACATACCCCAAATCGTTCCCCCAGGAACAGAATCAGTGGTCGCCCTTAGCAGCTCAGACCGGCACCCAGATAATACAAGAGAAAAATGTCCATCTAGTTTAGCACACTAGCCTCTTCACAAGCTCTTTCCTACACATATCTACCTAAGTGACATGATTACGATGTACAGGAGCGACCACAGGGCCCAGGTGAATGTAGCACCAGACTGCCCAGTGAGCAGGAGATGGCTCCCACACATTCGTCTCAGATCAGTGAGCGCTGGCTGGGACCGTGTCTGGTCTGAGACGCAGCACACCACCTGGTGTGCACAGGTTATGTGATCCGGTAGATTGGGCCAAGCGACGGGTCAGATATGCCACATTTGAATCAGGGGGGCTTACCACTAAGTACAAATATTGTAGGGTATGGTAGTGTTCATGAAAAAGAAAGAAGTGTTCACAAAATTATGTCATGATGTGCAGGCTGTTGCCCTCCCCCACGGTTTCAGCATGTGACAAGGCGGTTCACTCAAGCATAGCACACTCTCGGGCTTCTTTGGCACGGGGACACAGTTCCATTACCAGCATCAGGGCCTTCTGAATCCAAGTCTCTTAAGTTATCAAAGTCTCTTGATGCAGATGACCTGATGTACCAAAACAAACAAAGTTAATTTGCTTCTTATAGACACTCAAGTTATATGATTCACTCTTCACCCTGGATCCCCATCAGCCGGGCTCAGATCCTTCCTTTTACACAAACTGTCTCCCTCAGCTGCACTTGGAGCCATTACAGTTGGTATTAGCTATCAAAGACTTTTGAATGTGCACAGGATTTAGCTTAACCCGTTGTAGGACCATTTCAATTTCACAGTTTACATTTGCCACCTCTCAGATACCTAACGGAGACCTTCGAATGAGCATCCACGTGCTGCCGGACCACACTGTATATTGTATCTATCTTGGCTTCAAAAGTTCAGTTACTCCTTGGATGTGCATTTATATTTGCGTCGTTCCTCACATACGCTTCACACACTATTTCTTCAGATTGCTTCGTACAAAGTTGCTGATGGCAAACCAGTCTGTGTTAGAACCAAGGTTGCAATCAGTCTCCCCGACTCACCGGCTGTGCTGACTTTACTGGCGCTGCTTTAATGTAGGAGCCAAGGACAGTACCACGGCAGCAATCGCTCCTCCCTGCTCTGGCTATCGACGCAGGAAGATCCCCCGGGTACCGCCTACACACAATATACCTTTCTTCAGCTTTAATTCCAGGTTTTATGTTTCTTATCCTTGAGGGCTTGTGAAAGCAGTTTTCCTCTTAAAGGTCAAGGGCACTTCCTTCCTTGGAACCATCTCTGGTCTTGCCGTCTTTCTCCTCGTATTAAACTGCCATCTTGGAACTGCTGTGCCATTGTACGTTTTACCTTGCTCAGAATGTGCTTTTGTGCTCCGCCTTTTATCCTTGTGGGGAACTGTGATGGAAGTCAGGTGTATGTAATTATCAGTAATTGCCTGACTCTGCCTGACCCTTGTATTGGGACATGTCAGGTACGCGGCTCGGGTGTTAGTCCATTTTCTGTCACAGTGAGCTGTCCGTGAGAAAGTGTTCATGTCGGGAAAGGGGATGGGGGGAGACTGAGTTCCCAAGTATCCTGCCTGGTAGGATGGGGAAAAGGTGTTACAGGGAAGGGGATACCGCGTCTCACTGTCCAGTGGCTCACTCCCACTCCCCAAAGGCCGCCCATCCGGGTGATCCTCCCGCACTAATCCACCGCCAGGAACTGGATCCAAAAGCGATGGCAGTGTCCTGGCCACCTGGATTACCGATCCCCGGGGACTAGCAGGTGAGACACCGTCTGGTTTCTCACATATGCTACAAAAGTATTGCACAAGAAAGTGTGCCTCTCCACAAGCCCACTGACACAAGTCTTTAGCTCGTCTCCAGGGGTCATCATGAAGTTCATGGCAGATGTTAAGACCTTTCTTCCTGGAGACAACTTCATATCGGCCAACTAGCTCATTTGATCAAGACTCTGAGGGCTGCCTTTTCTCCCTTCAAAAAATGTTGGATCTTGTGTACTCCCATGGCCTCTGTCAATGCCAATAAATCGTCTGTAAACCCAAATCCATCTCTTACATCAGACTGTTTTGGGACACAGAGCTTAAATGTTCTTCTCACAGAGGAACAAACCCACTCACCCCTGGACCACTGACCTGCCATTATTTTTAATGGACACAACGTAACCTCTTATTACAGAAAATGTTAGGACTGGTGGCCTTCTGGATTCTGTCAGTCCCATGTGCATGCCTGTTCATGTGGAAATCCCAGTTACATTTGGTAGCCTACTGGAAACAGAAAATGGACCCCCAATCACAGATGGTCTCTGTACCGAATCATATCAAAGAAGACATTAAATGGTTGATTGAAAAAAAGACCTCTTAATAACTCGACCTTCTCAAAACAGGATCCAGAGGTTTCCATCACTGATTCTTTTTTTTTAGCAACAGGGAGCCACCTTGGGTTCCCTGCACATTAACTATGTGCTCCAACGGAGCAAGACAAACACACAAACATTAATTTGGAGGCAACCTTTCTACCACTCAAAACATTCACTATGGAAAAAGAGGGTACCTACTCTTTCGGGCAACATTACAGCCATGTTTTGTTTTAAACAAACATCGGCACAAGCTCTTTCTGGTGTCCTCATCTTGCAAGGTTGCGCAATACCCATGCCGATGGTCTGAGCAGATGCAATTTGGCCCCAAACCAGTGTGAACCGTCAGAGCCGTCATTAGTTGAGCTTGCCAACACAGGACTATTTTGCAACTGGGGACAACAGGAAATGGGGAACTCCCCAGGGAATGCCTTACTAATGGACTTGAGAAACTGATTTTTTTATACGTTCCCTCAGTCTTCAGATCTCCATGTGCTTGATTGATCCAAATGCCCCAGTGAATGACCAAGAGGTATTTGTACTCCAATTTCCTGGACCTCAAGCCACTTGCATTGCTGCTTGAGAACAGGATCTCCTGTCTTAGGAAATCAGGCCTGATTCTGTACACATCCTCTTTATCAAGATCATTAGTAGCTTGGCTTCTGAAAACTTGTATGGCTCACTGGCTCTCTGACAGAATGTAGCTGCCCTCAAACACTACAAGATCGCAATATGCAATCAAATGGGATGTGATTCTGTCCTTGGTGCTTGGACAGAGCTATCAGTCCACTTCCCTGTTCCTTGGATTCTTCATGTTTTTATTTCTCACCTAGAAAAGTCTGGGGTTTAGTTGGGAACTTGCAGGACTCCTTATTGCTGTTGATTGCTTACCGCTCTTTGGGTACGTTTTTGTTGTCCTCTAATACTGTTATTCAAAGACTGTTTTATGGTCTAACAAAATGATTTCCTCTGGTGCGAGTCCTTCAATCGGCCATGAAAGCGGAACGTTGGGTGGTCTTCTCTGGCTCACAACTGCTTGAGCCAAAGGCTTCCACAGCCATAAAATGTGTCCATGAAAAAATTCCTAGTTGCCATCGCCATGGCTAGGAGAATCTGGAAGCTTCAAGGCTTCTACGCTGACGGCCCATTTCTAGTTTCCAGGTCTGTAGGACTCTCTCTCATATTTTACCCAAGATAGTTTCTGAAATCCATCTTAGTCAAGAAATGAACTACCCGGTTTTTCAAGTCCTAATGGTTTGAAAGGGCTCTCTACATCTTGAGTGTATAAGATCCTTGATTCATTTATTTGTGACCTAATGGAGGTAATTTCTCTGGATATACGGCAGCTAAAGTGACCATCGCCCTCTAGATAGTAAACTGTATTTTTGAATACTATTTCCCTCCGGAAGGTTCATTGGTCCAATTAATGTGCACATCTGCTGCTGGCTAAAACGGCTTCTGGCATTTCTGTGGCTATACCTCTGGTGAATATTTGCAAGGCATCTATTTGGTGCATTCGGCAACACTGTTCATAAAATGTGTTCCAGGGTGGATGCAAAATTTCTACGAGCTGTCATAGGAACTATCTTTGGCTCGGCATTATACCTGTATCCTTCTGGCTTTTAATGCTGTATGCATCTCCATCCTCCTAGAGTTAGTATCCTTTGAAATTTCCCAGAAGTATAGAAGAAAGGCTTTAGGATGTAGGGGTAAGGACAAGTTACTCACCATAGTATTCTTCGAAACTGAATTCCTAGTCCATAGTCCCCTTTTCCCCATATGCCCTCATCCTGTCATACCCCTGTAATCCCCATGTAATACAATACCATCATTGCTAAGCTTCTAAACGGACTGGTGGTTCGATCTGGGAGCAGGCATGAGGTGGATACAGCAGAGAAGACTGTCCGTGAGAACTGTTGCACGCTAAAGCTCTTCAACTAAAGATATTCTCCCAAAAATATGGGTGAAAATGAACTTGTCTATGGTGAGTAATTCTTTTGTAAAAATAATTTTTCCTTTATGGGTACACCACTTTTATAATTCTTTTATTATTTTTGTATTTTTTTTGTTTTAGTTGCTCTAGTCAAGATAAATCTCGACCTTTCAATGTATACATTATTATGCAAGATTTGACAAGCACAAAAGAAATACAAATATTTTAAAACAATAAATGTTATTGAACACAATGTAATATTTGCCTCGTAAATTAACCTCCCTTGGAATTTAAGTCATACCTCATCTTAAATCCCTTGTTATTTCATAATCAAGTTAAAATAATCTAAAACATCATAAAATACAATTACAAAATACAAATGCATAATCTAAAATATGAATATATATCCCTTCCATAGGACTTTATCACTGGCTCTCCAACAAGTGGTTTCTAAGCACGGGATCGGGATTCAAACCTGTGTTGAGCTGTGTTGTCTTGCTTCCAAGACCAATGCCTTGTCCCTGAGCGATCCTTCCTCACCTTACCCTCCTTCCTATGTACCCTTCGTATACCTCAATGCCCCCACCAACTAATCTCCACCTCCCTATTTTGGGTGGGAATACTGCTGCTTAATGTTGGCAATATTGGCAGCACCATACAGAACACAACAACACAACCTCCTACTTCTGTTAAAGAAGGCCTTCTCCATCGTCCTAAGAAATGTAACGGAGTCATGCACCTGTAACCTAAGATTTATTTCACTGCAAGCGCCCAGTTGCTCAACGGCCAGGCGCGCTCTATAAATAAATAAACAATACAAACAGTCATAGATGTTAGTTGCTCGTTCTGGTTTACAAGATACAGGAAGCGGTATACAGTCTTTCCATCGAAAAAAGATTCATAGACTCTTTTTCCATCGAAATTTATTTATTGAAATGCTTTTCCATCGAAATGAATATTGATTGAATTTTTTTGTTGAATTTCCAACTCAAACATACTTTAAATATAGATTTATGGATGTTTGGGTTGGAAATTCAATGGGTCGAGGAAAGGGTTCAATTTTGAAAATGGGGGTTTGTGGGCGGCCCCCAGCCCCCAATAAAAAATAAACACTACACAAGTTAGTGGGAGCTGTCCAGTGCTTAAATACATTGTAACTGTATTGAATAGATGTCAGCACTGGACAGCACCCTCTGACTTGTGTAGTATTAGCAAGCAATTTCAGGACTGGGGACGTTTCTTTTATAGAGGGGTTGGTTTGGGGCCCCCCATTATAAAATGTGCCCTCCGCTGACATTACACAAGTTAGAGGGAGCTGCCCAGTGCTGGATTACATTGTTACTTTTTGTACTCAACTTCAGTACTGGACAGCTCCCTGTAACGTTATGTTATGCATGTTTCAGCGACTTGCCATTCAAAAAATGTAAAGTGTTTATATAACGAAGTTCGATGAAAAGGGTTTCGATGTATAAATACTTTCCACTTTATGTATGGCAATTCGTTGAAACATCTTTCTCTAAAAAAGATTTGATGTAACATCACCTCGATGTACATCTTTCGATGGAAAGACGTGTAACCACAGGAAGCATCTACTGTCATTGGAGGTTACTGCAAAACAGGCAACATCTGACGTAAACCCTCAGTGTGTCGACCTTTGCATTCAGCAGCATAGACTCCTAATTTACGATCCGAGACAGGAAGGCACCTACTAACAATATTGCCTAAATGATGAAGCAGCCCTACCTGCTCTCATACATATCCACTCCAAGAACCTCTCACACATTGCACCCTTGAGGTCACACCCTGTGTGTACATTTAAGGGGATGCCCATGCTACTCTCTTCATATGCTGTTCATAACTCTTCTGGTCGCCATGCCCTCTTTCCTTAGATCTCCAACCTGTCTGTATACCTACCATCCTCTCCTTTCTCATTAATTTCCTCAGGCTCACCTCTGTGGTCCTCCTTGCTATCCTAGCCTTCCCGAGCCACTGGTCTATTCTCACCAATCCCATGCCTCTTCCCAATGTTGCTCCTCCACAACTACCTTGCAAACCCCCAACAGCGTATAACCCTTCTTGATCATCCACCTCAGTTTTGTCCATTATGCCACCCAATGCATTGTGGTCATTCTCTGCCTTGCGCTTATGAGTCGAAACCTTATGCCCCTGTTCTTCCAACCCCATCTCTCAAATATGTCTGCCACTCAATTGGCAGCGCTCTGCTCTTAATTACATTTCTGTCACATTTCTGCTCATTACCCCCACCAGCAGGTGAGCGCTAACTAGTACAACACGCTTCCTTGTTCCTGCAACCCTCAATTTCTGCTTACCTGATCCCACTGAAGCAGCCTCTCCTCCCATTTTATGAAACTCCACCCTAATCAATCTCTTCCCGTAAGGATCTGGATACCTCGGCATTAGCTCTGCCTTCTTGATCTGAATAAACAGACAATCTTTTTTTCATGCTACTTTAACTCCTTTAAAATACAAGACGCCAGAGTGCTTGGAAAGTACAGACGGTTCCATTTCTTTACAGCACTGGCATTTGCCGCTACAGCAATTTTGTTGTTCCCTTTTTTGCCTCTTTGTTCCATAATCGGTGCCCGATTTCTATTGGTGCTTTTCCTGCCCTGGCTCACATGGTCAATTTGTTTTCTTTTTCTTTCACTCACTCTTCCCGACCATTGTAACTTCATCTGTTACACAGCCCACCCTGGCCGGAGTCCCTCCTGCCCAGTCCTTGCAGCCCAGAGCGATCGATCTGGGATCTTCTCTGGTACAAGGATAAATCCAATTCAGGTGAAAGCATTCCCTTTATACTGAGTGGCTTGAGCGCGCTTTGGGTCCTTCATGCATCCATTCAGTTTGGGCTTCATCTCAGGTAAACTGCCAATCATTCTACTAGTTGTCTGCACAGAGACCCACCTTACACACAAAATATGTCCCGCAGACCCACATGCATTTACACGATCACAAAAAAAGTTACCTATTTTCCCAGACCCTTTCATATCTTCACTCGTCTTTTCTCCTCAGACTAAGGACTGGTCCTACCTGGTGGGCACCCAATATGCCTACTTCCCAGAAAAGCCAGGTGCATCAATGCCACTAAGGCAGTTATTTGATTCAGTGTAAAGTTTCATAACATAACTTAACTTGTCCACCCCTCATCTTCTCCAAGCTCAAAACACTGCATCTGCAGCTGGCTGGGGGGTGGAGAGGTGGGATACTATCCCCAACTCCACCTCGCCCTCTTGCCATTTCATCACGTGTATCACAGCGTAAATTGATCAGTAGACAGGCCAGACCAGGAAATCTCATTGAAAGGTTTTTATTACTAAGCGTGTATGGTTTTGGACAAAATAAACAAATGGTGTCTTAATTAAACAAAATGTTGTCAGGATAATGCTTCTTCTCAGTGGGGTGGTGATATGGGGAAAGACTCATCCAAAGAAGACACCTCTCATGAAAGTAAAGTGAATCCACAAACGTTCTGCCATTATTCGGGATGTCCAGGGGCTGGGTGTCCCCAAAGAATCTACACCGTGCTTGTGAGCTGACCATCCTGGATTTTTTCAGTGGTTCCTGCAGCCTATTTTTCCCAGTTCTTAAGTTCTTTTCTGCTTGGTTCAGTTTTAGAATTTAGCCCCTTACTTGGAAGGCCCACCGCTCAGCCCCACAGACAGAATCATTCCACACGTTCCAAAATGGACGAGAGCCAAAAGATGACGAACGCTGATCTAAAGCTGGAAAAGGGTTCTCTCTATGTCACTCACTTAGGCCCTCTCCATCTTGGTTTGGTCCCTCCAGGTACCTGCCCCAGTCCCTTTCTCCTCAGCACTCTCACCCCCACAAATCCTTGTCTTTTATTTGCCTCTTGTATGTACCCTTTTTTATCTTGGGCTCCGCCACGTTGGCCTTAACAAGGCTCTGCTATGTGCTTTTCTCGAATACCCCGTATCGCACCCCGTATCGCACTTGTTAACAGTCTTCACGTTGACCTCCTCAGTTTCTTCTTCCTCCCCATTCACATCCTGGAGGATACCCAACTTTACCCCCCTACACTTCTTTGTCACCTGCTTTTCTAAATTCCCATAGTTTCTCCACTTCCTTTAATACTTCCTCTGCCACTCTCTCTTTACTCCATCTCCTGTGGTTTACTGGTCCATCCCTCCTCATTCTCCCACCACCTTCTCGCCTTTGGGACCACTCTGTCAACACTTAAGATGCTCCAAATTTCTTTCAACTCTCACACCTTTGTGACCCATCTGGGTCCCTTCTTCACCCCTTTGGGCACTTTCCTCATAGTCACCACTGTTCTCCATTCCTCCCCTTTCTGCACCACTTTCTGGACCTTCCTTTCCACAGCCTCTTGGATCCTCCTTCTGAAAACACAATGAGTATCTAACTCCCCACCGTTTGGATCTACTTCTAGCCAGCCTTTCGAGATCCTCACTGTAGCCTTTTCTCCCATCCAGTCTTCTGGTCTTCCTAGGCTCCAGGGGCTGTTCTCTAGTCTCCGCCCTTCAGCTCCTTCCCAGGTGTCACCTCTTACTTCAACCAGCACGTAAGGAGCACATCCTCCTTCCACCATCCACGTATTGAGACCTTAAGGTTGTATAGTGCTTTGGCCCTTTCATCCATCTTCCCTCTGGTGCAATGGGGGCCAGGCATGGCTGTTTCGCCAGGAGAAACGTAGTAATCTTACTTCTGAGTCTCTATGGATCTGCACCGTGGTTTTGAGAACCACATCTGCCATATTGGAGTTGCCAACTCCCTCTGATTCTTCAAGCTGCTGGGCTGGCTGACTCTCTTGGGGACAACTTGGTCTAGCTCAGTTCCCACTCTAGGTTTGAATGGATTCTGGAGCGGTGTAAGCACACGTGTGAGTGAAGCCAAGTGCACCAGCACTGTCTGATCTACGGGGGTTGCCTCACCTTGATTTCCTTAAAGAGGGCCAAGCAGCCACTGCCATCCTGTTACGAAATGCCACCCTTGCAACCCCACTAACTCTGTCAAATAGGGCACTGTTGCAGATGCCCTTTACCCAGACCCACTCATTCGCCTGCCCTTGTCCAGCCTTCCCCCACTTACTATATTATACATAAACTACAGCTCTGAGATGGTGTTTCTCTATCCAATGTTTTACTATTCCTCACTATATGGATGTGCCTCCACCACCACCACTAATCTCTGGTGCAGGGTGCAAAAGCTGCACTTGCCGCTAGCCCTTGACTAGTGATGTTTGACGCTTGGGGAGTATGAAATGGTGCGCTGTGTGTATGTATACAATGAAGGTGAAGAACAACATTGTATGGCACTCTATGCATGAATGAAAGCCTGAAAGGTGTGCAGCATTTCCAAGGAGTTATTGCACACACTGACGACATGAAGGGAGTTCAAGTTTGAATTGCAAATGTTTTTTTTATGTTTCTTTCTCGAAGGTGCAGTCTGTCACTTAATGTTCTCATAATATTTTTGCAATGTATGTTTATGTAAATCTCATTATTTTACATTTACATTTTACATTACAGAAGTAAACCATAAGTATACACAGTAATTGCACAAAAAAAAACACATCAGAAATCTTCGAGTTACATTTTAAGGCTTTATACCAGGAATTTTAACAGATGAAAGGTGAATTGAATATTGTTCGGACAAAAGAAAGGTTGAAGGTTTACATGCTAGGCAAGTCTGGCATTTGCATGATGCAGGGAAATGACATAGATGGCTCATGAGTGAATGAACATTAAGGTGGGTGCACAGTTGTAAGAGATGCTGTGATGTTCGGCTGGCAGTCTCTGAGGGAAGCCTGATTAAGACGATGTACTGTACTAAGCTGATAGTGACCCGACACTCAGTACAGTCCTTCTGGGACACACACACTGCTGTGGCTGCAGTCCCTGGCCAAAGACCGTTACCGGGGGCTGAGGAGTGCCATACACTTGGCAAAGTGATCACGTGATAGGTTGCATGTATCATTTTACGATCCTTCGAAGAAAGTGAAAAAACACAAGGACGTTCTAGTTAGATTTAAAAAAAAAAAAATTATATTCAGTTGAATAACATTGGTAAAGGGGCGTTACAGTTGCAGTGCAGATTCCAGTAGTAACCGTAACCATAATTCTGGCATTGCTAGCCTAAAGTAACTATAACTCTACCATAACCATGCACACTCTGACGCCAGATATATCAATGCAAATTACATCCATGTGCCCACAGTTTGGACTGGATGAGAGGAGTAAAAACCAAGAAACCTTACATTTGTTTCTTGGGTTACTGCAAAATAAAGGCCAAAACAAAACAGATTTATTTTTCTACATATCAAGGGAGCCACCTGTCTCATTAACAGTGCAGCAGGGTGGTGGCAGAGTTATTGCTGCTTCACAAACCATAACTGCCACATTTGCAGTTGGGTGGTTTGCGCTACAACAATATAACTTCACTTGGCTATAGATATCATCCATTTGGGGTAACACAGATCTGTGGCTCGAAGAACTGGTGAAATGTATTTTTATTTTTGTTTTTTTATGGCATTTATGTAAGTGCACGTACACCCGCAGGCATCTTGGCGCCGAGCAAATGAAGGTGAAGCAGGATCTTGTAGGGCCACTAGCAAAGCAGAGTTTTCAATCTGCGCCGAAAGGCCAGATGATCAGAGATATCTCACAAAGCGATGGGAAGGCGATTCCATTCTTCAGCAGCGGCAACAGGAAGGCACGGCCACCCCTACGGGCTAACCTGAACCGAGGAACCGTCAGCCGGCGGGCGGTGAGAGATCGAAGGGTGCAAGTCGGTTGATAGGGAGTGAATTTGGTTTGCAAACATTCTGCCCCCTTTCCATAAAAGGCTCGGTGAACCATGCACATAGATTTGAACAGTATCCGTTGGACAACAGGAAGCCAATGAAGTTGTCTCAGTATGGGTGTCATATGAGCACCAAAGGGAGGGCGGATAATGGAGCGAGCAACGGCATTCTGGAGTAGCTGCAAGCGCCCAATAAGATAACTGGGTTGGGCCAGGTATAATGAGTTGCAGTAGTCCAGAATGCCAAGGACCAGAGCTCCAACTACAGGCGCCTGACCGGCCGTAGGAATGAAAGGAAGGACTTTCCGAGGGACCCCGAGTTTGAAATGGCCCGATTTACAAACAGCTCCCACCTGTTCATCCATGGTAAGGGTTGCTGAGAAACGTACTCCCAGATTCCTGACGGATAGAACCGATATCGGGAGGGGACCTAATGAGGAGGGCCAGAAGTCGGCCGTCCAAAACAATTGTGGAGTAGCTGTACCCACAACCAGAACTTCGGTTTTTGAACCATTCAATTTAAGCCAATTCATCGACATCAGATACCCAGCTCTTCCAGGCACATTTTTAGCCTCTTTGCTGTTTCTGGTTTAGTCAGGTCCAAACGGACCAATATCTGGGTGTCATCCGTGTAAGAATAAAAGCGGAACCCATGAGATTCAATCAGAAACAGTAAGTATTTTATGTAGATATTAAATAACATGGGGGAGAGTGCCGATCCCTGAGGGACACCACAGGATAGAAAGACCGGGGCAGAGCAAAACGGAGGCAACGATACTGATTGCGAGTGACCGGTCAAAAAGGTTGTAAACCAATCCAGAACCTGGCCAGATATCCTGGTTCAAAGAGGCGGGAGATCAAAAGTGCGTGATCGACGGTGTCGAAAGCAGCCGACCGATCTAACAGCAGGACTGCTCCGACACTGCCCTGATCAACAAGGCACATAAAGCTCATCCATCACCGAGTTAAGTACAGATTCAGTGCCTCTTCCTGGCCGAAAGCCTGATTGAAATACATCAAGGAACTGAGTGGATTCCAGGAAAGTAGAAAGCAGAGGGGATACCAGCGCCTCCAAAACCTTCATCAGAAAAGGCAGGAGGGAACTCGGGCGATAATTGGCCAGCACTTCAGGATCCAAAGGGTTTAATGAACTGGAGTTCCTACAGAGCCTTCCCAAGAGTAAAAGCGACAAGCACTCCAAGGGACTGAGGAATTCTGGCTCCCCTTGCATTCTAGAAGGGGAGGTGTAACCAGGGACACAGACACTGGTTGCCACATCACTTCCTCTTCCAAAAGAAAAGATAAAAATATGCACACGAGGGACATTTTATCGCTAAAGCGTCTATAACTGGTAACTATTGCCTGGGCCTACTTAAAGTCTTGGAGATGAGCCAGCAGTCTTTTGACCCAGGAGGAGCTTTGACTACTAAAATTGACGCCTGGTGGATGCCCCTGACAGCACCAAGCTTTGTACATAAATCATCAGCACAAGCTTTTAAATTGGCTTTGTTTTTTGGTTTCATGCATGCTAGAGCCAACCCCTTCAGCTCTCCATCCTGCCACTCTGTCGTATGCTACACATTAAGAAACTCCTCGATAACCTCCAATGGTTCACTAAACTTTTGTAACAGTTTGCTGATCCTTACCTCTTTTTGTACTCTGACCATGTCCCCCTCCAGATAGTTCTGCCTTCCCCTTGCCAGGACCTTCTTGTCAAGGTTAGCCTTATATCTAGCTTGGGCCTTAGCCTTGCGCTCCTTCAACTGTGCGGGCAATATCTCCAGCGGGTAGCATCTCATTCACCAAGTCTGGTTTGAGTGTGTGTTGACATCACACCCTTCCATGTGGTGGAAAGGTAGTAACACCAGTGACCCGCATTGGAGAAAGGCTTACCTTTCCACAAAATTGCATTTATTTATTTAAAAGGTATAAAGCGCAAACTAATGCCCAAAAGGCATCTAGGCACTAAGGGAAGGTAGTACCTCAAGAAGACCGATACAGTGGGAAGTAGAACCAGTTGGCAGATCAGAACAGATATGTTTTCAGAGCCCTATGTAAAGAAAAATAGCACTCAATGGTTCGTAGCGATGGGGGAAGCAAGTTCCACAGTCTAGGAGTAAAAATTGGGAAAGACCAGCCCCCTAGCTGGCCCCGTTGATACCTTGGTACTTTTAGAAGCAACTGAGATGCAACGCGCATATTTCTGGCTGGATAATATCGTTCGATCATTTTCTTGAGATATTCTGGACAGTACTATACACAGCCTGGTGAGTGACACAGAGCATCTACAACTCTATCTTTGTCGCCACTGGAAGCCAGTGGAGACCCTGCAGGAGCTCAATAGACTGAATCAGTCAGGATGCCATTAGCGCCAATCTGGCTGCTGAGTTTTGTAGAACCTGCATCCGCTGAATTTAGTACTTTGGTTCACCTAGATAAATACTATTACAATATTCCAGTGACCCCATTAGTGCTGCAGGCTGGAGGGAGCAAGGGGAGAATTTTCCTCAAAATGTTGAGCTTCCCAAACCATGCACTGCAAATTGCTAAGATCTGCTTTTCTCATGAGCCATTTGGGAGGGGCTTCACCCCCAGGCTTTTCACTGATGCACAGGCAACTGGACACGGGCCCAGAGAATCAGGCCAGTATTGGGCATTCCAAAGGTTATCAGCCCTTTTTGGGCCACACACCAACACATCTGTTTTGTTGCAATTTAATTTCAACCAGTTTGCTGCCATCCATTTACTGATCTTGTCAAGACAATCAGTGTTTTCCATGAGGGTCAGTCTGAGGGGAGTACAGCCGAAACACTGTGTCATCAGCATAAGTATAGGAGAGGACTCAAAACTTGGCAATAAGATTGTCATGGAGTCGGACATACAGATTGAAAAGAAGAGGACAGAGAGCTGAGCCCTATGGAACCCCACACGTCAGACCCCTAGTGGGCAACCCTGAAAATAAATGGTCCGAGACTGCCCTTCAAGAAATGACCCAGTCCAGCAGGTAATCTGCCACCCCTGCTTGCTCTAGACAGGTTAGCAAAGTGATGATCCACTGTATCGAAAGCCACTGAGAGATCAAGGAGAATAAAAACTCCTGACACTCTGTGGTCCTGGCAAAGAGCCAAGTCATTCAGTAGCGCGATCATAACCGTTTCGATACCCATAGTGCGACGGAAACCAGACTGAACAGCATATAAGCGGTGGTTGTCTTCAAAGCATCTACCACATCATTTATTCCTCAGTTTGCTTAGTGGTACTCCTGACAGCTTGGTTGAACCTCTCGACAAAGCCATTGCTCTTGGGATGTTACACAGCATGAATTTCCACTTGGTTCCTTGCTCTTAGTGTAATGAGCAACCTCCATTCACCTAAATTGTAAACTATCACCAATCTTCTCCTCAGGATAGCCTTCTCTCCTTAAGACATCCTTCAGGAAATCAATATGTCATGCCCACTGACCTTCTCTTCCGATTTCACTTCTGGTAACTTGGAGTAATAATTTACCATATCTGTCATGAACCTTCTCCGGCCAGTCACATAGTAGGTCCCAAAATCATCAATGACCCAGACAGGATGGGTAATGGATTCAATGGTTGGCTAATGTTTTTGGCACCTGATGAGAATTAGAGCAAGGCTAGCACTCTTACCATATGTTCTAAATATAGGCATGCCCTAGACCACCAATGACTCTTGCATACCTTAATGTACGAGGATCAATCCCTTATCTAGATTGCAAGAGGGAATCCGCGTATAACTTCCCAACAATAACCCTACTTCTAATGATTGCCCTCGCCTCCCAGAAGGCAATGCAGTTCTCTGTATCAAGCTTTTGTCAGGCAAACTATCTTGGATGTACTGTGACGCCAAAGACCACACCTGATCCCATTCAGGTTTTTCTACCCAGGTTTCTATCATTGTCATTCTATCCATTAGTATCCGGCGGAGGTGGAGTGGGGGAGTGTGGCGACCTGCCTGCCAATGAGGACGCTCAGAACGGGGTCTATACCACACAATAAAGACCTCACTCTGAGCTTCCTCAGAGTGAGGCCGCCATCTTCCCTAGCAGGTAATTGTGTAATTGCTCTCTGCCTCGCGTTCCCTTCTCCGCCCCCCGCCCCACTCCGCTTTTCCACATACTGCCCACTTACCTTGCGCTTCCTTTTCCCTCACCGGCACTGGGCTCAGTACTGTTCCCGGTGCATCTCCGATTCGAACGGCCACCATGGACAGGGAGAAGGGACTAGATGTAGTTCTCTTCTCCCCAATCCATGGCAGCCATCTTTTTCAGTTTTTTCTAGAATAGTTTCGCAACTCGAGAAAAATACACTAATAGTACCATGGTACAACGTGCCAGGGTACTAATAGTAATATAACACTTTCAGGGGGGCATTGCTGGTCTGGTAATGCCCCGGGACTTGCGTTAAAGCCCCTGCTTTGCTCGGGCTTGTAACGGATACCGCGAGGCATTACCAGACTGGTAATTCCTCCCCCCGCTGGTCCCCCCTACTCGGGTTATTTTGCTCAAGGGAACATTCGCCACCACCATAATCTCTTATGCTGCACACTGGAGGTGAAAAGGCTATGTGTGACAAGAAGCACACAACCCTAGTTTGCGCTCCTGGTATGTACTGTACTTGATAATCATACTGTTGCAGTCTCCAAGAAATGTGAGCAAATGCACATAAGAAGCTCAATTTCAATGTTTGTATAACATGATTCATTATTAGTCACTCCTCCAATCACATGGGATTTTCCTGTTTCCCTTCCAATTGAGAATACTGTGCCAAAACCCTTTCCTGCTTGCATCCACTTTCACTGTGGATTGAAGTTGTGTGGTGAAGCTAAATAGACTGGGAACTCCAAAGACTCCTTCCTTGATTACTTGTACTGTGTTCAAACTCTTCACTCCATATAAAGGTTAACCGTGTCTTAGTTTGTCCCTTCAGTGCATGTATAATCCTTTTGAAATTACTCACACGTTTGCTATAGAAGACCACCAGCCCAGTAAGGATTTAACTCCTCTAGTAAGCATGGCCACTAATGTGGTGACCTAAATATTGATCCTCAAAAGCCTTAATCTTACATTTGCTAGCTCGTTTGTCAGACCCTCAGCACTAATACAGTGAAGCACTTTGTCCAATCCGGAGTCCTTCTCCTTCATGTCTGTGCCATATATTAAAATAGCATTTTGTTTTACTTTTATGCACAAAACTAAAGCCACGGAGCGCATACATTAAACCATGAATACAAACAATAGGAATGATAAATATCCATAAGAACGGGACCCACAATAACATTTCTAACCAAATAAACCCCTCTTCCTTTTACATTTGACACAAGCCTACAAATTTATTACATTTAAAAATCCATTTTTATTAATTAACTTAAATGGTGAGTAAACATGATAGTTTATTGCTTTCCTAAAAACTAACAGTGAAGGTGATAGAAATAAGGAGGCTGGAAGCAAAATACTAAAATGCATAAAGTGGAAAGTGTTTTTTTTCTGTAATAGCACAAGTGAATCCTAAATAATTTATAATGTGAGTGATTCTGTTTCCCTCCTGACAAATCTCTGAATTTCGGCCAAATAGCTTTGTGGTCCCACTTATACAAATGTAGACTGGATAAAGAGAATGCAAGCCTCTAAGTATGGTGTTACTGGATCAAATGTCCAATTACAGAGGGGAGTGTCCACCTACCCGAGCCCCCAAACTCCTCATCAGCATGAGCTGACACTAATGCCTGCGCAGGTGTTCAGAGTTTCTCAGGGCGAAGAAAGTATTTTGTATGCACCTGAAGTTGAAAAGAAATGGTTTCGCCCTCCCCTCCAAATGGGACTTAAAATTAAGTACGAAGTGTAAAAGAAAATGTTGTGATTTAGCACCTTCTGATGAAGCAGGTTAAGACACACTTCACTCTATGGGTCTAAGCCACCCCTGTGTTACCTTTAGAAAAGCCCCTACCTCCCCCAGTTGTCCATCACACTTGGACCGGTACAAAGTGTCATAAAAGTGCTTAAATAACTCCTCTATATCGTTGTCCCTGTGTTTGATATCCCCTCTAGGTGTACAAACCACAGCAACTCTTCCCTCAATCGTCAAGCCAGTATGCTAGCCTCCATTTCTCCTTTCTCATATTTTTTCTTCAGGAATTTAAGCTTCTAATCTGTCTTGTACTACAAAAGGGGCCCTCAATTCTGCATTACAGATCCTGAATTCACGGTTCCTAGCTGGGTTGACGTATCCCCTCATTGGACCCCATGTCTGCAATTTACTGTGTCTACGGTTTAGTTCTTATCTCTTCCGCTTTGTCATGGAATGAGGCTATTTGTATCGGGTAGCCTTAAACCCATCACATGGGGTAGGCAAACTAACTGAGCCATTGTCATTAAATACAAAATATTCCTTAATTCTTAACAGCAACTATGACCCTACACTTAACAGAAAATCATTACACGTCCATTGGCCCTTTGCACCCTTCTCCTCCCCAATATCAACTCAATCATGCACCAGATCATGGTTGGATCACGGAACCGCACACAGGTCCACTCCCCTGACTAGTTGTACCATGGTATTGTCCACGAGAATCATGTCAATGCGTGAGAAAGTGTCATCGGCCGCTGAGTAGAAAGTAAAAGGTGGGACTAGTCATCTGAAGAGCCTCACATACATCCTGAACACCCAAAGAGCACTTGTGCTCCCGAAACCATCTTGAGACACTCTCCTGGTCCGTGGGGATTTGCGTTGGCATAGAGGTCGACCTATCTTTCCTAGGGTTCAGCACCATATTAAAATCTCCACATACCAACAATGACCCCTGAACAAACAGCAGGAGTTTGTCATACCTCATCCCAGAATGGTAGTTGGCACTGATTAGGGCAATAAACCGACCCCACTGTGACTTTCACACTGTCGGTCGTACCCCTCAGAAAGAGGTACTATCCTCTGTAATCACCAATGTTTTATCAACCGTAAATTTGCAGATACCGCTAATCAATATGGAGACCCCTTTTTCTGTTCTGGACAGCTGACGCAAATAATTCCCTGCCTAGACCTCCACCCCTCATTGAAGGTTCCTTATCCCTAAGCAAATGGGTCTTCTGCAGGCACAGCACATCCAATTTTAATCTCCTAAACTCTCTCATAACTAAAGATCTTTTCGTCTGTGAGTAGAGCCCTCTAATATTAAAGTAGCCAACATGAAGATCCAGTTTTATTTCTGTCATCGTGTCACACAATTAGCATCTCTTAGAAAACCCTCAAGTCTTTGCAGCAAAACCACACCACCTTTGACCCAGAATTTCACTCCCATTTGCCCCCCCTGCACTCCCCAAAATGTAATCTTCAGAAAAAAGTAGCAAACAAACTCACATTAAACACGCCAAACGAACATAACAAAATCCAAACATTAAAAAATCACAGAATAAATCACCCACACTCCCTTTTCCCCTCCACCCCAAAGTCTTTCGACTTCCCCTATCACCATCAAGTAGACTGATTCAAACCACAAGAGCTCCACCATCCCCTTCGCCCCATGGATCCCTCTACCAACATTACTCCACCGTTCTGAGAAGGAAATTGCGACAAACGTCTCTGCTCAACTGGGCTGGCTTAGAACCTCAAAGTGACTCCCAACCCACATTTCTGCCCCACAAACAGCAGCATGCCTTCCAAACTTGGGACGGAAGCCATAACAAATAAAGTATCCCAACAACAATTCCCAGCGGACCACCACAGTCACCACTTGGTGACTGTGTATTCAGTTTCTTAAATTTCCTAGCCCCTTCCATTCTTCTTTACCCGCTTCTCCCCTCAGCATCCTTAACTCTGTCAATTTGGCACGGTTTGGTTCTATGTCACCACTTCAGTCCAATCTAAGTAACTCTCAATCGTTCATCCTCTGTAATCAAGAGTACTGAACGCCTCCCCATTCGAACACAACAGAAAAATGCTACCCAGATCGGAACCGCACCCTCTATGTAAACGGCCATTGCGTGAGGCTGGTACATTGTTTTCGTCGGGCTAGGATGAATACAGAGAGATCCTGAAAGGTGGTGATTTTGGACTTCCCCAGCACAACATGGCCATAGGACTTTGCTCTAGTCTAGTTTCTCTGCGTAATAGTGTCAACGGACCAGAACCGACCTTTGGCCTTTTCCATGTCTTCTGGCCTGTAGGCTCCATCTATGGTCATTGCAAACCTACCTTCTCCTTGAACAGGGCCCCAAGAACTTCACTCTCCCTTGCTCCGGCCAACTCCAGAAGACAAAATATTTGGAGGTTCTTGCGTCCCTCCCTATTTTAGAAATCGCCCATTTGCAATTTCATCTCTTCTCGCAAGAGCCAAAATACAGGCGTTCAGTTGGGATTCCTGGTCTTGAACTGACATCAGAGCAGTATCCAGCCCATTTGTTCCATCTTCCTGTCCATACCATCCAACCTGGCTCCTAGATCAGTACGTGTACCCTTCAGTTCCTCCAGAATTGCCACAATGTCACTCTTTCTTGCCCCTTTGTCTGACTTCTCGCCAACCGATGATTTGGCTGCCTCCATTACCACACCGGAGCTCCTCTGGGCCAATTGCCTATGAAATTGTTAGAGGGCCCTCCTTCCATCTCATCTGAGCCTCCCCTCCCTGCAGGTCAACGGAGGTGTGTAACAAAATGGGGCAGAGGAAACCATTGGAGCATAGTGGCCTCAACACAACCCACACAACTGGCACAGGGATACCAACTCACTG
Organism: Ambystoma mexicanum; assembly: GCF_040938575.1. NCBI lineage: Eukaryota > Metazoa > Chordata > Amphibia > Caudata > Ambystomatidae > Ambystoma > Ambystoma mexicanum. Next base: position 356,578,402 of record NC_090921.1, read on the forward strand.
GGCCGTATTGGAACTACAGGGAGGAAGTCTATCCTTATGAACGGCAGCCCCAGGGAACCACCGGGACTCTCATCCTCACCCAGCGTACAGCTAACAGGCTGCTCATCAGGCCTGCATGCATCTGGCCTCATAATGTGTCTTCACAGCCCCTCTCCAATGGGCTTCACCTCGTTTCGCCAGTCTGCCACCTACTCTGACCGTTCAAGGGCCGCGGCATCACTGGAAGGCTGCAGGTGCCGCCATCAGTCATGAAGGTCCCTGACCTCCCCCACAAGAGAAGGCCTGATGGCTATTCAAAGCCACAGACTCCTCAGTCTCCAGTTCGAAGTGCAACACTCCTCCAGTGCTTGGCGGGAGGGGCTAGGGAGGGTTCCGTTTTCCACCACCCACCGTGACACAGCATTTCGGGCCTTCTATCCCAAGCAGCAGTGAGGGGGGGGAAGGCTGCACAGAGCTTCAGAGCTGCAGCCATCATGTCCGCGCCCCTTAGTGGCCTCCCAACAAGTGACACTTTGAGATATAGAATAGTGTCGTAGCTGTACTGGTGGATGGAGAACTACCCACGCTGCTACCAGACCACACAGCTGCTCCATAAATGGATTTAATAGTAATGGATGCCAGATCGAACCCTGATGTACCACACAGATAGAAGAACTTAGAGGACTTCACCTGTGCAAATTCTGAATGGCATGAAAGGACAGATGAAATGCATTCCAGGACTTTTCCTCCTATGCCAGTCTCTCGAGCATCCGTAAGCCGATTTTTAGAAGGTCACCCAGGTGGCACTCTACGAGGCCCAGCAGCACAAGAAGGCAGCACCTTTACATAATCCACCATGTGGTGATATCATCTTGGTAGACCAGCGTGCCAGAGATCATTGTGAGGGGGAACCCTCACCTTGTGGAAGACCTCGGTCTCGGATGCCAAAGCGAAGGGCATCCTCCAGTAATGGTATATTACAAAAGACTTAATGAATGGGGCAAGGTGTTTACTGACTGGTGATATGCAGATGACAAAACCAAGTGTGGATAACCTATTGTCTTCAAGTACAGTTTAACCTCCCAGAGATGACATGCATGGGATAATTATTCAAAGTGAGGTTTTTGTTTCAATCTCGCAAGTCCAAACAAACGCTTAGTTTGCCACTCTTCAGCAGACTCGATATGTTTGATTATAACTTCACCTACCATGTGCAGAAGCTCAGTCAACCTTCTCTTAACCCCTGTGGAATTCCCCTAATTTTGTGATTTAGCTCAAGCGGCCCCCTGTTTAATGCAAAATTGGTGCATGTGGCCTTTGAGCTTCCCACAAAAAAACTGCACGGTTCTTGTCTTCCTTATTTAATAGTGGTGTGTTGAATCTAAATTCTTGTTCCATACCATTTGAGTCTAACCTTGTCCCAAATGCTGCCTGGTCACTCCACCCAATCATGATCACCCCTTTATTTGCCTCATAAACCTAACTAATTAACTGTCCTTTGCCTCGACATGGGCTTGGAAGAAGGCCATAATTTGCATTCTGCAACCTTCTGAGCCACTAAGATTCCTTCTGTCTGGTTTCTTCAACTCTTTTCCCTCCTCTTTTGTCACATTTGCCGTTTGATAATATCAAGTGTGGGCAAGAGCGATCTACAACCCCATCTACCCAGCACCTATCAATACAAAGCTTGGAGGAAGATTATTTTCTTGTGGTGACAAACCAGCAAAGTGGCTCTGAGCTTCACAGTTTGTAGCCTTCTCACCGAAAGCAGGGCATGAACGGAAGTTTGCGTATTGTCCAGATCTACCACAACAAAAGCATTTTATATTCCGAAGAGCAATGGTTGTCCATGATTTCTTCTTCTTTTCCTGTTCTTTTCTCCTGAGCATCTGGCCTCTTCTCGTGAAGGTCTTGTGGCTTTCTCCAACCCTTTCCTTTTTCTTCTCTCTATCGAGTGATTGCGTTAACCTGAGGATTGCTATCATCCTCCATTGCATTTTTCTTTTCGTTAAGTTGTCGCACAGAGTTCACTGTCTCCCTCTTTCTTGGCAATTGCATTAGTTTCTTCAAGTGTGGGATCCCCATAAATCCACATTTGGTTTTGTATGGTGGCACTGTTGGTGTGAAAGTGGATCCCTTTTCGCTTTATCTTGTCCAATGCCGCCTCAAACTTGCATGACGGGCCAACTTGCACAAGGCCGAAACCTAGTTCTCCACGCCTTAATCAACTCTGTTTCATAGAGTAGAATTTGAACCAATTAATGGCCACATTGACTTTTGGAATATAGTTGTCGAGTTATTTGAGCATCACATTAGATGTGTACATGTCTTCTGCACCCAATTGAGCTGCACTAAGGAGGGGTATGGGTGTGAGCGAGTTCACACTATGTCCTTTGGCCACAATGCGTAACAGCAACGCTTCTGATCAGTATTTATGCCACTGTGGTCCACATTTGACCATTTTACGAATAGTCTCACCATTCTGCCCAAGAGCTGGCGAGCTGGCTGGTTCTCCTGGAGTAGAAAGTAAGGGTTCTGGAGGGTGGAGATTCAATGCTAGCTTTGTGGCAAATACTTGGTAGATGGTAGTACGTAAAGCATTGCAAGGTAAGTGGCCAGTGAGGGATTATCAAGAGTTCGACAGTAATTGTATTCAAGTGTGGTATGATGAGACAATACTTGTGAAGAGCGAACTCCAGCTGTGTTGATGAAGGGCAGCTACGTGCCCCTGTGGGCTGAGTGAGGAGCAGTTTTTCTCTGTGGGCAGTGTGGGCAGCTTCTAGGAATACAATAATTTCTCATGTCTGTTATAGGGCGGTGCAGTTCCCAAAAGTGGAAAAGTAAGGGGGGGGGCTCGTGCACATGCCGTTGGCCAGGGCTATAAAAAAATAATCCCTTGCATGTGCCAAAATAGGTGAAACATGGGTTTAATTAACAAAAAGCCCTACACAACCTCTCTCTCTCTCTCTCTCTCCACACTGTCCTCTTTAACCTCCAGTCTTCACCAACTCTATCCTCTTACTCCCTTCCCCCCTTCTCAGAAACCTCCCCAACCCTGGCTCTCTTTACACCTTCTGTCCATGCGCCGCATCATCCAATGCCTCGAACGATGCTGGATCAAATCCCCTTCTCTGACTAATCAATCCTCTTATTTGTCATCTCATTCTCTCTACGACTCTTGCCTCTCAGCTGCCAAACACTCCTACTATTCTAGCCTCCTCCACTCACAAGCGTCTCATCCTTGTTGTATCTTCCAGACCCTCTCTCGGCTTCTCTCCCCTCCCACTTATGACCCTTCCACGAACTCTCCCCTCTCTCCCTCTGACTTCGCCAACTTTTTCTCATCCAAAATCCTCTCTCTTCGCCACAACATCTTCTCCTCTTCTTCCTTCTCCCACTACACACTCCCCCTCTTCCAGCTCTGCCAACTTGTCCACCTTCTCTATCACCCCTGCATGTGTCTCCCACCTACTGTCCAAAACTCACCCTACTGCTGCCCCCTCTGACCCCATCCCCACCTCCCACATCCCCAAAATGTACTCCCTCCTTATTCCCTACCTAACCACCTTCTTCAACATCTGTCTCTCCTCCGCCACCTTTCCTTCCACTTTCAAACATGCCACCATAATCCCTATCCTGAAGAAACCTTCTGCTAACCCTCTTGTTGCCTCCAACTTCCGGCCAATCTCCCTTCTCCCCTTTATTTCTAAGTTCCTCGAGAGCCTTGCTTACTCTCAACTTTCTGCTTTTGTCTCATCCCACTCCCTCCTCCCTGCCTTTCAATATGGTTTCCGCACTAAACACTCCACTGAGACAGCCCTCACCTATGTCCTCAACTCTCTCCTCACTGCTTGCTACGCTAAGCAATCTTCAATTCTCATCATCCTTGATCTTTGGCAGCATTTGATACCGTAGATCACCCCTTACTTCTTAGCACTCTGTCCTCCTTCGGCTTCAAAGACTCTGTTCACTCCTGACTCGCCTTTTACCTCTCCAATCGATACTTCACTGTCTCCTGGGGCAGCCGCACCTCCTTCAGCCTCCCCCTGAACTATGACGTCCCTCAGGGTTCTGTGCTGGGACCCTTTCTTTTCTCTCTATCTCCCTTCTCTCCCCAGCGTTTTTTTCTTTTGGCATTTCCCACCACTTATATGCTGATGACACCCAACTCTTTCTTTCCTTCTCTTCCTTCACATCTGACCTCCACCTCACTCTTTCTTCCTGCCTCACGGCCATAAAAGATTGGATGTCATTCCACTTTCATTCCCTCAACACTAACAAGACTGAGGTGCTTTTCTTCCCTACTAATACTCTCTCCCCTTCTCCCCCTCCCTTCATCCACTTTCCACCTACGAACCTCCCCATATCTTCCCATGCCTGCAATCCTGGCCTCCACCTCGACTCCACTCTGTCCTTCTCCAACCACATCTCTCTAACCTCTCGAGCCTGTCTGTACCACCTCTATAACATCCGCAAGATCCGCACCTCTCTCACATTGCATGCTTCCAAACTCCTAATCACCTCCCTCATTTTCTCCCGCCTCTTCTACTGCTCCTCTCTCCTCTTAGGACTCCCTGTCTCTCACCTAACTCCCCTAAAATCCATCGACCACTCCTCTATCCGTACTCTATGCCTCCTCGGCCCTCGAGACTCTATTTCTTCCTCTCTCACTCAACTTGGCTGCCTTCCCTTCCTCTCACAACTGAAATTTCAAATCCTCTGTCTTGTCTACAAATCTCTCCATGACCTAGCGCCCCCCTACCTTTCCTCCCTCCTTTCATTTTACTCCACCTCCCGCTCTCTCCGCTCAGCATACCTCTACCTCCTCACTGTACCCCCAGCCCCATGTGCCTCCTCACGCTTCCGCTCCTTCCAACTCTTGGCCCCCCCTACACTGGAACTCCCTCCCACTCTCCATCCGCTCCACCCCTACCTACTCATCCTTCCGCCACTCCCTAAAAGCTCATCTTCTACACCCCCCCCGACTTCCCTTCCCTACCCCTCATCCCCTTCCCTTGCCCCCCTACATTCCCCCATCCCCTCTCCTTCCCCTCTGACCTTAAATTAGTAACACATACTACTTAAAGGCAATGAGGACACCAGATCACTCTCCCTTCTCCAGCATTGGATCTTTCATGGATTCACATGCTTTGAATATTCCCCGTCGTCAGGCTGGGAATCCTCGGTAAATTATATAGACCTTTAGACCTTTTCCATAGGAAAAATGTCTACACTTTTGTGTCCTACCTACGTCGTTTTGGGCCGCGTATGCCTGCGCCACTAGGACGTAGAGGTAAAAGTAGTCCCGCCCCCGCAGCTCCCTCAGATTTCAACCATCTTCCAAAGTAGTGGGACTACCTCGAGTATCTGCTATTTTTGCTAGGTTGTGCATTCTTTTTTCTTCGACTTCCTTCGAAAATGTCTGGAAAGGCGTTGTTTCGTCCGTGTGCTACCTGCGGTCAAGTGTATGAAGGTGATGGGCATATGGACTGTATTTACTGTCTTCACCCTCATCATTCAGCCGACACGTGTGAGATCTGTCAAGGCTTCTCCCAAAAGACCCTGAAGGACCGAAACAGACGCCTGGTGACTTGGCTCAATGACGGGGCGGGTGCGTACCCTGCATCGGAGGTAGGCTCTACGGCCTCGAGATCTAAATCTCCGGTACCCCCTCGTCGCTCTGCGTCGGCAGAGCCCCCGACGAAGAAACCACTTTCATCGGAAAAACACCCCTCTGATAAACATCCTGCGAGGGACTCTTCATCAAAGAAAACGTCCTTCTTCCTCCTCATCAAAAAAGAAGAAATTGAAATCCTCCTCGGGAGACCGCCATGGCTCTACCTCGAGTGGAGTGTCGTCGACCCACAAGCCGAGTTCTAAACCGGCGAGTGTGCCACAAGGCTCTGCGCCAAAAACTTCATCGTCGTCGACGGTCAGATCGTCAACGTCTTCTTTGACATCTGGGCCTACTCTTCCCGCGATCACTTCGGCGGTTCAAACAGCGGTTATGGAGAAGATGTCGTCGACGGTGGCACCTTTGGTGGGTTGACTGCCGGAAGTTTTTGACCCGATCTTGCCTGAGGCCTTGTTGCAGCCAGAAGCAGCCATTTCCATCTCGTCGGCGGAGGATGACCGTGGTCCGATCGTACAGCCGACTGATCTGGGGTTACATGCAATCAGTTCGGGGGAACTCCCGAGTGGGAGTGCCATCCCAACTGCCTCTTCCTTGCTGAATCCCCAGTCTCTATTTTCCCTGGAGGTTTGAACACGTTGCAGAAGCTGTTACAGCGTCTGGACACGCCGTTGCCTCACACTGGTGTCCCGACGGTACCGCAGGCTACACCAGTCGTCGCCGATCCAGGCTCTGCGCTCGACGACCAGAATACCTACAACTTGCCCGGTGGAGGATTGTTCTCGCCCACACTCAGAGGAGGGAGAACTGCTGGAATCGGAGCCTGAGCGTGAAGGGTCGTTTTCAGACGTCTCATTATCCTCCTCAAGGGACCCCACTTGGGAGTCGGATGCAGAGATGGAACCTCCAAAGAGCCCGGCACAACCATCTCCGCCGGATGACATCGGGGCCTTCCATGCAATGATGGGAAAAGCGTGTGCTGAATTTGGCCTGGTGCCGGAAGAAGTGAAGAAAGATTGCTTTCTCTTCGATCATATGGGCAAGAGAAGAAAATCGATGTTTGCCATCCCAATTTTGGACCATGTCTAGCAAGAGGGGTTGAGGACAATGCATCATCCTTTCTCAGAACCGCAATAAAAGGACTGTTAGAAAAGAAATTCAAGGCTCCGGAGTCAACCCCCAAATGCTTGACATCTCAACCTTTGCCGGATTCGGTGGTGTCCGCTGCTGCGGCCAGGAAAGTGAGGTTGCAACACAAATGCACGACCCCGCCGGACAACAACGCCAGGAGACAGATGGGTTTGGAAAGAAGGTTTTGTCAGTCGGGCGACTACAGTGAAAGCAGCCAACTCCCTGGCCATTATGGCACGGTATGATAGAGAGATGTGGCATCGTTTGGCTCCTATCTTAGACCATCTGCCAAAGGAACACAGGAAGTCCTCCATGCTACTAGTACGTGAAGGGGAAGGGGCCTCCAATCACTCCATAAATATCGCTGTCGACCTGGCGGAGGCCGGGTTTAAACAAATTAATAACGGCGTAGTGTTAAGGAGGCAAGCCTGGCTTAAGTGCATGACTTTTCTACCAGAGGTGCAATACAAGGTGCTGGACATGCCGTGCGAAGGGGAACAACTGTTTGGCGAGAAAGTTGATGACGCCTTGAAGGGCATGAAAGAAGACTCTGACACTGCTCGGTCACTCAGAGCCCTCCAAAGTGGCAGAAATGTTAGTTCCTTTCGTCCTTTCAGAGGTGCTTCCGGAAACTCCCGGTTTGGATCACCTAGAGACCGAGGTTTCAGTCGACCCTCCTACTCTTCCCAAGGCTACAGATAAGCAGCCCAAGCTACTCGTAGAGGCAGAGATTACCAGTCCTCAAGAAGGAGAGGCTCCTACTCATCGTCGGCGAAGGATCGACCAGCAAAAACCCAGCAATGACATGGTTTCGAGACGTCCTGGGGGGCAGAGTGTCTCGTTGCGTCGACGAGTGGGAACGCATAACAACGGACCAATGGGTTTTGGACACGATACGTCTGGGTCACTCCCTACAGTTCAAGGACAAGCCACCACACATTCCGCCAGTGTTCTCGCCACAATCCCATCTTCAGGTACTGGTGCAGGAAGTGACGCTTATGCTGCAGAAAGGGGCTATAGAACTGGTCCCGGTGGCCGATCGAGGAAAGGGAGTGTACTCCTGTTACTTTGTGGTCAAGAAACCCAATGGAAAATGGCGTCCCATTCTAGATCCACGGGCTCTCAACAAACTGCTAAAGAATCTGAAATTCAAAATGCTAACTCTGCAAGAGGTTATCCGATCGATACAACCGGGAGATTTTTTGTCGTCGCTAGACCTTCAAGACGCGTACTTTCAAATCCTGATGCGTCGACGACACAAAAGATTTCCGCGGTTCCTCGTCGGGTGAACCCACTATCAGTTCAAGGTCCTCCCATTCGGACTAAAATCGTCTCCCAGAATGTTCACGAAATGTTTGGCACCAGTGGCAGCCTGGTTACGGAAGGAAGGTCATCATGTGTACCCATATCTGGACGATTGGTTAGTAAGGGGCTTATCTCCGGAAAGGGCATGGGAAAGTCTGAATGCCACCATGTCCATCCTCCAGCGCTTGGGCTTCGCAATAAACTTCGGAAAGTCCTCCTTATCGCCATCAAGAACCTTGGTCTTTCTGGGGGCGGAGTTCCAGACACAGTCAGGATTGGTAAAACCATCCATCGAAAGAGTTCTGAAACTACGACACAAGGCATCGGAATGGAAGGTCAACACCAAAGTGTCGGTGAGAAGGTACATGTCCCTGCTGGGGACCATGGCGTCCTGTATACCTTTGATCAACAATTGTCATCTCTTCATGAGACCCATTCAGGAATTCTTGACTGATCGATGGGCACAGAGTCAAGGTCGTTGATCGGACAAATTGACCATCAATAGCAGGCTCGTGCAGGCACTTCAGTGGTGGAGAATCTCCAAAAATCTAACAAGAGGGGTGCCCTTACTGGAACCTGAGTTCCAGATGACGGTGGTGACAGATGCTTCTCTGACTGGATGGAGAGCTCATCTGGATTCCCTTCAGGTTCAAGGTCGGTGGTCATCGGAGGAGTACAGCCTTCACATCAACGTGCTGGAGTTAAGGGCAGTGCGTTGGGCCCTGAAGTCTTTTCTGCCGCGCATAAAAGGATCCATTGTACGGATAATGACAGACAACACGACAACAATGTTTTACCTGAGAAAGCAGGGGGGTACTCGCTCCAGGACTCTGTCGACCGAAGCCCAGGAGATCTGGCATGGGCCCTCCGCCACAGGATATATCTATTGGCGTTCCACTTACCTGGAGTCAAAAACGTGCAAGTAGAGACTCTCAGCAGAGAGATGAATCGACTACACGAATGGAAATTGAACGCCAACAACTACACCATGTCTTCAAAATGTGGGGTCATCCGGCTCTCGATCTCTTCACGACGAGAGAGAACAGGAAGTGCTCACAACACGCAAGCAGGTGGCCACAACAAGACTTACTGGGGGAAGGGTTCTCCTTCCCGTGGACTGACAAGTTTTTGTATGCGTTCCCCCCGTTTCCCCTCATAAGTCGGACGCTGCAATGGATTCACATATATCCATGACGGGTGATCCTGGCAGCCCTGTACTGGGCGAGACAAGTGTGGTTCTCCGATCTACTCCATCTTTCAGCAGCAAAGTCCATGAGGTTCCAGAGGATCACGAACCTTCTGTCTCAGGACAAAGGGGCGGTTTGGCACCACGACCCGGACAGCCTGGCTCCTGATTTCTCCGAGTTTGGTACGTTAGCAATTCCACCGGACTGTTGTCGCATTTTGCAAGCGGCAAGGGCGCCGTCCACGAACGCTTCGTATACGTACAAATGGAAGAGATAATGTATTTGGTGCGGGGATCAGCCAGGTTTACGTCCACTTCACATCACACCAGAGCAGATTCTACCATACTTGCTACTCCTGGCTCAAAAAGGTTTGTCTTTTTCATCGATAAAAGTGCATCTGGCGGCTATTTCGAGATTTAATCGGAAGAGACATTCAACTCCATTATTTAGTGACCGGTTGATTAAACATTTCATGAAAGGATTGTTCCGAACTTTTCCTCCTAAGAAGTTTCCTCCGATCTGGAGCCTTAACCTAGTTCTAGCAGCACTAATGAAGGCTCTTTTTGAGCCGATGTCATTGTCGTCATTGAAATTCCTGTCATGGAAACTGGCCTTTCTGGTGGCTATTACTTCGGCTAGACGTCTGTCAGAAATACAAGCGTTAGTGATCGATCCACCATATTTGAGGTTTTTCAAGAATAAAGTTGTTTTGGCTACTAATCCTCATTTTTGTTTTGGCTACTAATCCTCATTTCATTCCTAAAGTCCCTACCATGTTCCATAAGCACTCTTCTATGGTGCTACCGACGTTTTTTCCAACACCTTTGTCTGCTGCGGAGAGGACTCTCCATACGTTGGACGTGAGAAGGGCTCTGAAATTTTACCTCCATCGCACTCAAGACAGCTATTTGTGGCCTATGGCCCTTCGGCTAAAGGTAAAGCAATCTCAAAACAAGGACTGTCCCGCTGGGTGTCATCTACCATTTGTTTTTGCCACTCAAAAGCTGGGAAACCGCTGGAAAGACGTCCACAAGCCCATTCAACGAGATCTGCTTAGTCGTCGGCGGCATTGTGGTCCGGGATTCCGCTGGGAGATATGTCAGGCGGCTTTCTGGTCAGTACCACATACGTTTACCCAGCATTATTGCCTCGAACAACATGCTGAGGATACACAGATGGGTCGTGCAGCTCTACGGCACCTGTTTCAATAAGGTAGGCCCCAGTAAAGGGGGTATATCCTTCGGCTAATGTACTTTAAAGTGTTGTTTTTTAGCTGTTCATGTACTATGATGTGAAGTCTAGCCAAGACGAATATGCATTCATGTTCATAATGTTGTTGGTTTGCATACACACCTCCATCTATGGGGGCTACTGCTGTACAATCTATTCTAAGCATGTGAATCCATGAAAGATCCAATGCTGGAGAAGGGAATAGTTTCTTACCGCTAACTCCATTTCTCCAGCATTGGTATCTTTCATGGATTCACATGTGCCCGCCGGCCTCCCCTGGCATGCAAACCAGATGTCCCCCCATACTACTTTGGGGGTCGCGAAATCTGAGGGAGCGGGGCTACTTATACCTCTACGTCCTAGTGGCGCAGGCGTACGCGGCCCAAAACGACATAGATAGGACACAAACGTGTCGAAATTTTTCCTATGGAAAAGGTCTATATAATTTACCGAGGATTCCCAGCCTGACGACGGGGAATATTCTAAGCATGTGAATCCATGATGGATACCAATGCTGGAGAAATGGAGTTACAGGTAAGAAACTATTCCCTTCCCCTCCCCGTCCACCCACTCTACCTCAAATCCTACACCGTAGCTCCCTTCTCCTACCCCCTCATCTACCCTATCCCCACCCTCCCACCCCCCTTGTAAATAGTTCTACTTATTGTTTTATTGACCTGTTCATGCTTATATATATATTCTTCCCCTCCCCCTACCTCAAATCCTACACCGTTACTCCTTTCTCCTACCCCTTCCTCTACCCTTGTAAATAGTTATACTTATTGTTCTAATTACCTGTTCATGCTTGTATATAGGGTTCTCTCACTTTTGTACCTGTTATATTGTAAAGCGCTTTTGCTTAAAGCGCTATATAAATTCAATAAACATAACATAAACACTACCTCTCCAAGAGGAACAGCCACTAAGTAACACTCCTTGTGACCTAGGGAATTCAAGCTCCCCCCTTACATTTTAGAATGGGGAGTTGTAAAAGGAACGCAGTTGCTATCCAGGCGAATTGGCATCCAATGCATCAAGATTCTATTGATAAAACCGGTTTAACCCGGCAAGTGCTAAAATCATTTGTCACGTCCTTAACACTACTTTCTCTGAGTTAAAGCCATGACGTGCATGTCATTTCTGCATTTATTTAATGTTTTTAGCACTGCAGAAAAATGTCTGCTGTAGCAAAGGGATTCATTATTAACCATGAAAAAGTAAAATAATGTGCTTGTGAGAGGTTTTGAGACATAAAATACATTTGAGCCTGTCCGCTGACCAAGAATGGGCCAATCACAATCCTACCATTTTAGCGTTGGTTTATATGGCAATGGATGCACCCTACTGATATATTGCATAGCAGAGTATACACAGATGTCTTTAGCACCCATGCAAAGCCCAGGAAGGCAGCTTATTTGGCAATGTAATTACCAAGGGGGAGTGGGTGGGTCAAGTCCATTTGCGTCAAATGTGAATATCAAAGGACAGCTAGCATTCATGTTGTGTGGTGGAGGAGCGTGTTTGATAAGTAAACACAAATGGGGCATCTTGATGATTTTTTATTTTATTTTGAATGGCTATAAAATGTAAGGATTATATTACTGCTGGCAATGCACCCTGCAGTAGGCTGAAAATGGAAAGGGGTTCGCATAATCGGTACAATCCTAAATCTTCGTTTACTTGGCTTTTACTGTGCTCTTAATCAATTTGTCTTTCAACGATGATGTAGCCATTGCAAGATCAACCTAAAGGTCGGGGCCTTTGGGACTCATGAAAATCATTGACTGCATGTGTTAATTACTGATAATGTGCATTTAAAGAAACTGCTTGTATTGGAAATTAAAAGCTCATTGGACCCACAGGCTAAACCTGCTCAACACAACTCTCATCCATACCACTCGACTCTCGCAACTTCCCCAATCTACAATTTGTTTAGGAACTGAGAGGTGAAGGAACAAGTAATAAGTCACTTGTGGTCTACATGTAGTTGTCTGAACCTATGCTGATTTAAATATATAGTTGATAAAAGGCTTTACGACACACTATAAGGTAGCTGCAATGCTGGTTATGGAGACGTGACATGAATTGATCAAAAGCCTAAACGTCTCCATTCATAACCTCCCCCACAACCCTCTTTTCCACACCCTATTTGCCTCTGTACCTTCTTAAGGGTTTACACCTCTTCTCTGAACAAAGTACTTGGGGAGGCTGATTAGCTGAATATCCTTGCAACGCAACCTTTAAAATGAACAACTGCTACTTTAATCGGAGACGGTCTGGGCTAAAGCTTTCCATCCATATTTTTTCCGTAAGAGATCGTGACTATGCTTCTGTAAACCCTTGAAATGTAATTTTAATTTCCCTACTTGCAAAACTTTCCTTTATCTCTAGGTGGTTTTAAAATGTGTTTTTCTTTCTCTTGAAAGTGTCGGCGAAGATTTGGATCGCCACCCAGAACGCCGCATGAAGGCTGCATTTGCAGCATTTGAAGAGATCAACTTGCCACGCCTCAAGCAAGAAAACCCTAACATGCGTTTGTCCCAGTTGAAGCAACTCCTTAAGAAAGAGTGGATGAAATCACCAGAGAACCCCATGAATCAGAGGCACGTAACCTACAATTCACAGAAGTAGGATCAGTAGGAGCCTAACCTTTCACCTCCACAATGGGAAGCTTCTGCAGAGTAGAAGATCTCTGATCTCACTCTGCTGAAAAGAGGGCAGGCGTGCAAATCTTACGATGCATGTCTTATTAGGAAAAAGAAGCTTCGGAGAGAAAAACGAGAAGAAGTTAACTCCCAGGAACAGAAATCTATTGGACGCTAACCTTTGAAAAAGATAAATGACATGGTGTCTACAATTTCAGGGCAGGTCTCTAGCAAGGAGGCAGGGTGTCTGCTGCTGTTTGGATACTAGAGTTCTAGAGTTATGAATAGGTCACATGAAAGGATGTTTTTCTCTAGTTATATTCGATATCTGGTGTTTTTTCAGGGCTGGACCTTTTTGTCCTCAGTGTGGGATCTTTTGTCACCTCCCTTGCATTCGTTAACATGCAGGTTGAGTTTCACTAGGGATGCCCCTCTGCTGCTGACCTCACTCATCTGCAATTGACAAGTGGATAAGACTGCATTTAATGATGGCTCTTTGTCTCTAAGATCAGGTGTCCTTAGTGGCATGAGAGAGTGTTTTTCTCGTGTTATCTGCCCTGGGAAGCAGGCATCTTAAGAATAGTTGGTGGGACCTACCAAGGAATGTAGGCGCTACTGTAGCACTCTTAGCACGGGGAATGCTATTCAGCAAACAAGGACCTCTGAGGTCCTGTATTATGTAAGGACTGGTATCCTGGGCTGCCGATTCAGATACAAGCCACCTCGTAAAGCCTCATCCCCCATGCAGCTTCAGAAGCACCCTTCAAACGTGTCCTGTCCACATGAGTGTTTCAGCAGTATTCTTTATTAAATGGCACTAAGATTGCCCATGCACCTTCAACGTTTGTTGGCTCAGGCTAGCAGGCACAAAAGTGTGCACCCTACCTGTCGGCTGTATACTACATGAGAATCACTTCACCCAGGATCGTCACATTCTAGTTGTAAAAATATGACCATTGCCCAATTGCAGATAATCACCACCACCCTTGTGGACCCAGTGCTTGGCACATGTTCATCCATAGGGGGAGGAGGGGCTGCATGCTCTTCTAACACTCCTAAGCAAGGACTTGCAACTTCATATGAGCTTAATAGTTTTGCCTGCAGACAAACATCCCATTAGATGGGCCCCAAAATACAGGTTTTCAATGCTGAAGTGTACTCCTCCATGACCCTTCCTTTTTACACGGCTTCAGGCCCCACTCTAGGCTTCCAAAGCTCAGTAGATGAGTTAAGGTTTTGGCAGAAGGGATGTTTTTAGGTTTTATCGTACTTCTGAAATCATGACTGAAGCATCCAATATCTGTTCCGCCCATAGCCCATTCAATTCTTTATTCAGTTCAACAAGGTTGTTCCTTTGAATTATCACAGAAGGCAGTGTTTCATGATGTTCACTATATGGCATTTTGGCCTTGTCGGTGTTAACTCTGATTCCCTTCTTACCTTCAAAATATTGAAATTCTACTGCCTAAGAGATGTTTATGATGAGTAAAAAGAAACATGCTGCTTTATTCAAGTGTCTGCCTCTTAATTTCAGTTATTGCCTTTTTATTATCAGTATCTCTATGCTAATGCTTGTTCCTCACTTTTTATGAATTGATTTAAAATCTCTACAACATCAATTTTGAGAGGTTTCACTGTGTTAATTGGTCACATCTGTTTGACTTTGAGCTCATGAATGTGTTTTAGTTTCATTTCTTGTGTGTTTATCTTTCCATCTAGTTATTGATTGTGATATTGTATGTTATTTTCTTAAACCTTCAAGATGTGGCAATGACTCCCTATGACTTTGATCCAGAGCTCAACATTCCCAAACATCTCTGGTCTTATTTTATCATATGGCTTGGTCGGTAGGTGTGAAACAGACAAAACAATATGAAATAACTTCAGCATTGTGGAGCCATCCTTTAAGAAAAACAACCGTTTCAACATCTACAAGAGAAAAGTTATATAAACTTTTTTCTATTTTATTTAAAGTATTCAAGTAACCCTTCATCTGTCCTCCAAGGAAAACCACCGTTTTGGTTTATCACGGAATACAGCAAAGACTTTCTTGTGTGTAATTTTGTTGTCACAGTATGGCGGCATGAAGATGACCCTTCCAACACAATAAACTGAAAATAACAAAACCTAAACATTGGTTGTGTAAGCAACTGTGGGGGCATGTTTATTGGCATGCCAGATTGATGACACATAATCGAGAGCCTGGAAACGAAAAATTGGAAGGCTGGGCGTTTGCTGTGGGGGTGGGGAGACCGAATGCAGGACTTTTCCAGCGTTGCATCCTATTTCTGGAAGAAGTTACCAATGCAGCAAAGACTGGCTGCCCTACTTGTCAAAGAACATCTAGAAAGTTGCTGATCATTGCCACGCTACCCTTGATACTTCTACCCTTCGAACTACTGCCCACCCCTAGTGCAAGTCATCTTCATTAGTAAATAGATACACGGTTTATCATTGGCTATCAAACTATAAGGATCTTCGATATATGGCCTTCTAAAATTGGTTGGCACGCTCGTGCCCTTTATGGAACTTTCAGCTCACTAGCGGCATGTAAGCTCGTGCAGCAGGTGTCAGCAGGTGGACTTGACCATGTCTCCCCACCCAGTTAACCCTACAACTCTCATCATCCATGCCTTCTGCTATGTAGATTGTCTTTGAACTTGGCCTTGCAAAGTGTCCCTATTCCTGGGAATATATGGGAGTGTGAGCACGCTCTTAAGTCTAGGGCTGCATGCCCACTTTTACTTTTAATAAACTTGGTACTCATGGTGTTTTTTCTTTGCACCTTAACAATGGATGATTCAGCGTCTCATGCACACTGTTCTTCAAAGATAGATGATCAGTTCTTAGCTTCTTCAGCCTTGATGCCAGGCCAGGCAGCTATTCTCGGCCTTTCCACAATCTCAGCTACTTGTTTGCTGCGACACAGCTTCAGCCTTTCTCCACATTCTTGAGCTTACTAAAGTTGTGACACTGATGTCCAGATTCTATATAATGGCGGCACCACCTGCAGTCTATTCACTACGTATAGCTAGCCTCTAAGATTACTTAGTCTACTTGCGTTGCTGCATCTGTGCAGTTATTGAACGATTTACATTTTATGCAGTGCTCTTCACACGTGTGATCCTTGTCTCGTATACGAAGGTTTAGTTGATTCCTTACTCATCAGTTTCTATAAGTTCCATACATTCTCTTTGTCAGCCAGTCTTCTCAGTGCATCACACTTGCTTCTTGTGACGTCGTCAACTTCTCTTTTTCTCATTGTCATATTCCTTCGGGGACCTCTTCCAAGAGACTGATTTCTACGAGGATACATCAGATATGGTTTTCTTAGTGGATACCTTTCCTCGAAGGCTCTCTGCGGAATATTCATAATCACTGGCGTCGTGCATGGCGAGATTTCTGGCTTCCAGCATATAGGAAGGGGGAGGCGGACCTTCTTGAATAGGCATTTGGCTGCTTCTCTACACTGCCCCCTCTGGTTGATTCATCGACCATGCCTTCATTAATCTCCACATTTTCATTTCTTCTCTTGAAGTGCTTCTTCGGGGTCCAAATCTTCAGTACTCCCTTCAGGGATCCTGCTGATTTGACATGGCCATCTATGCTCCAAGTCCTGAGCTGCACTGCCCATTCGGATTACAATAGACCTATCGTTTTACATACTTCTTGTTCGGATACAGGAACTGTGTTCCCTCAGGTGCTACGATGCTGGCCTCCATATATTTTCTAATATCTTCATCTGTCAACTCCTTTGGTCCAAACCCTGCTTCGACATCGATCATCATTTTCATTCCAACTGCCGCCTTCACCTTTTTCTTGCACTGTGTGATTATTATCTTGATCACATAGAATCCGAACACCACCATGACCAATGCTGCTCCAAGAAACTTGAAGATGTTCACCATCCATTGTGGAACCCATGTGAAAATAGACGCAAACCAACCGCAATCTGCAATGGCCTCTGTCTCATCTCCCATCTGGTTGTGCAGTTTCTTCCGCAACGTTCTGGCCTCTGTGAAGGTCCCATTCTCGGCATCATGAGAAGGTATGAACGTGCAACCTGATTGCCCGATTTTGGTGTTGCTCGTCTGCAGGAGCTCCCATCAGGTTATTTTGTAACCATTTAGCATTCACCATTGTCTGGATCCCTGGCATAAAGATAGTCGTGAATACTACAGATTTCTGGCTAAACAACCTGTGCTCCATGGAATAGCATCAAAAGCTGTTGATTTCACTGAGAAGTTGTTTTCCCTCTTTGTTCGGTTGAGAAATTGGAGTTATCTTGTCCTTCTTAAATGGGCCTCTGCTTTTGGAAACTCACCAATGTTCAAGTCACTCTGCGGAATCACTAATGCTGGAATATGGATGAGCACCAAAGAACACATCCCTTCCCAGTCCTTGGGCAACTTCATGAAGGCTCTGGATCCATTACCCCAATAATGATCCATCAAGATGGCTGTTCCTACCTTCATTCCTGGTACATCGAAAATTCGGCCACACTTGTGATTTTCTCCAACTTTCCTTGTGCCATTATTTCTGAAACCTAAGGACGCACTCTTCAGAGGTAGTATCTGCAATGGTCCTCTCTTATCATTGAACCATGTCAACAATTTTGTAATCTTCGCCATTGATCCTTGCATTCTTTTTCTGCATTTAATGCAATGTCTTCGCACTGTCTGGTTAATGCTGCTGCTTTGCACACAACCAATCCGTCAGCCCATCCTTCGTGACTCAGCACTGTTACTTTAATTTGTCATTGTCCTCTTTCCCAACAGATCTTGCCTTGGTAATTTAACAACTTGTTTTCTTCGTTCCTGATTCCTGCTCCGTTCATTCCAGGCTGTTCATGTTTTATTATTTGATGCCTTGTTTCTGTCTTCTCCCTTGTCTTTAAATCTTGCACATAATTATCTACTTTTTGCGATGTGGCTTTATTCATCCACGCTATAGATGCTGTTCGGCCCAGCAACTGTCCTCTTGCCAAGCAAAGTGAGAGGTGTGTCGGGCAATGGGCTTTTTTCACTGGTACTTCTGTAGCTATGAATTTTTTGGAGGTTCCCATGACATACTGTACTACAGAACACAAGTAGAAACTCTCCTTAGATATTCTCTCCCACCTTTCTCATGTGCTGATACCACTTGTTATTACCCAAGTGTGCTGAATTATCTTGATGTGGTTATTCCTCCATTATCTTCTCCTGCCTTTCTCATGTATCTCCCCAATGCACGGTTTGCATAATCCTCATGAAGCATATCAAAAAGCCTAATGGGGTCCAGGTATCAGACGGCGTTAGCCTAAGCTTGGAGATCAACCACCCCCACGGCTTACAAAACTCAAAACATGTCGCCTATAGATTGTGAAATCCTTCTATTCAGCCCATAGGTGCTCTGTTCGCTGCTACCACTCTAGATCACGTGCAACACCCCTGCTTCTGTGCCACCTCCTCCTGCTCAGGCCCGCTACATGTAACCAGCCAGCACCGAGGGACCAGCCCACTACCTGCTTTTGCAACAAGCTAGCGTCCAGTGTCGGTTCTACCTTATTTTGCCGCGGGATTTTTCGCCGCAGGACTTTTCATCACAGTTTTTTTTATCAAAAAAAACTAATCTTTTTTTTAAAATTATTCCCTTTCACCCACAAATATTTATTACATTTTTAAACCCCCCCACATTTTTTTTTCAATAAAAGAACGGCGATGAAAAGTCCCGCGACGAAAAATCCTGCGGCAAAAGAACTGTATACCACAGTGTCCGCCTTCTACCTGTTGCACCAGTCTTTGTTATGCAATTAGACAGCATTTGCCCATCAAATGTTGTGCATTGCCTGTGCCGAATCATGAGACAGCGTTTTCCCAGTACCTACTGTGCATTGTCGACTATTGCGACAAATAATTACAGTATTAGCCCACTGCCTGTTGTGCACTAGCCAGTATCTACTGACCTGTTAATCACTGGGATAGTTCTAGCCTAAATGTGACTGCCTACCTACTTGTCTACCCATACTGCAATATCCCATATATGCAAAGCAGTCCAAGGCCCCTTATCTCCGGATTAGCCCACTACCTATACTGCCTCTTCCCAAGCATATCCACCAACTGTATGCACCAATTTTGACTAGTTTATGCCTGCTACCCGTAATTAGCTAGCCTATAATGACTATACAATTGTTTGCCCTGCACTAGACTGCATGGGAAATCTAACATATAATAGCCATTACATTAGTTCAGCACAATAACCTGCACCCATGCCCTATATGGCATGTACGTCCATTAATAAACCTATGAGCGACTACTGGCCTACTGTACTAATTATACTGACGCCAGCACTAAAGCATTCAAACTTGAGAAACATGATCCTTATGATCACTCAGTGGGCTATCCTCCCCACCTTGCTAGAAACCACTAATCTACTAATTTCAGCCTCCATTATGTCTCACTCCAGATGCACACCATGTCCTCTAATGGACAGAAATAATTGAGAGCAAGACTTCCTTGCATCTATGAACCTAAAAATACCATGGACATGAATTCCCGCTGTATCCTGAACAACCATGCCTCTGGGCCTGAATCTACAGTCATCAATGAACTATGAGATAGAACCTTGACCAAAATTAAAACTAAGCGACATAAACTGATTCCCAACACCCTACAGGAACCTAAAACTATGGCCACAATCTTGGGAGCATTAATCAATGCGAGATCACCGATGGCACACGCAGCAGAAATAGCTGACCTGATTTCCCTGGATGACCTTGATGTTCTTGCTGTCAGTGAATATTGGTTGCATGATGCAGCTGACCCGGCCCTAACGATAGCTATACCTGATAACTATCAAATACTCAGAGCAGATAGACCCAATGCTAGAGGTGGCGGCTCAGCTCAAAGAGAACCTTGCCATAAGACTCCTCATTTCAGTCCCATTCAAATCATGCGACATGCTTATTGCTAAACTCTCAATCTCTAACTGCCAGATTCTATCTAACTATTTACCTCCTACACAGACCTGCGGGCTCTATCGGCACCTTTTGAGGAGGATATCTCCAGCATCATTACCAACAATACTAAAGACTCTTCCCAAATTCTATTACTGGGGGACTTCAACCTTGGCTTTAACGACCCTGCGGACAAAATTGCTCAGGCAATAGCTAATATCCTTGCAGAACATGGACTTACCCAAGAGTATTCCTACCGACCCATGTTAAAGGAAGAACCGCAGACTGGGTGGCGGACTTGAACTGTGAATCTGCTATTACCTCAATCACCCCACAACGGTGGACTGACCACCACCTGATTGCCTTTACTCTAGCAACTAATAGACAACTAGCTA
Source organism: Ambystoma mexicanum (assembly GCF_040938575.1). Taxonomy (NCBI): domain Eukaryota; kingdom Metazoa; phylum Chordata; class Amphibia; order Caudata; family Ambystomatidae; genus Ambystoma; species Ambystoma mexicanum. The sequence goes on from NC_090921.1 coordinate 356,598,840, forward strand.
AAGATAATACTATAGCACCACCCATCCCAACTAGAAGTAAAAAATATATTACAGCCGATAGGCTAATCCCACACATCCTACCCTCTTAACTTGCTCCCACCCAACTCCGACCCGAACAACCCTGTCGAGGCCTGTAACAGTACCATGTCCATGGCCCTAGACATCATTGCACCCCTCAAAATGCGCAAAAGTAAACAGCAAGAACATCTCAATGCTTGGTTTACGCAACATCTCAAAACACTTGGACTCCAAAAAAGGAAACTAGAATCTGTTTGGTGACACAATCCCTCAGATGAAAATAAGGCAAAACGAACTGACTTTGCAATCAATTATAAAAATGAAATAATTTGTACAAAAAAATAACTCTACAATGAAAGAATATCCAATGCCAGTTCGAACACCAAGGAACTAATCACAATCCTCCGAGAGATAACATACCCAAGGACAAACCTTGGTGCACAAGCATACTAGAGGCACTAGCCAACAAAATAACCCTACTCCAAAATAAGATAGCCATTAATAAAGCCGCCCTCCCCAATCCTGAACCACAATACACCAGTCCTGTTACATCTGCCAGCATCCGAAAACCATTTAGATTCTCGAAAATCTCCATCCATGAAACAGAAAAAATTGTCTCATCTCTGAAACCATCTAACTCTAAGGGTGATGATTGCCCATCCCAAATAATCAAAGATGTTGATGTTAAAGGACATTTGTACCGCGCACTATCACCACCGGAGTGGTCCCCTGGCGGCTCTGAAAGAGGGAGTGGGGGTGGTTAGTGGGAGCAAGCTGGAAAAGTGCAAGAGAGCAGTGATGTGCTGTTGGCAGCCTCAGCCCGGTGGATCCGTTGGCTGGGCCTGGGGTGTTTTCGGCCGTTAGTCATCGTGTACTGTTGTGCGAGTCTGTGTGTTTTTGTTTGTTTTGTTGTTGCAATGTAGTGAAGTTTGTGCGATTTGCTGTGTTGTAGGTTTGTGGTTGTTTGGTTTGGAATATGAGAGGTGTATGCAGAGGGGGGAAATTGTTAGTGCAATTGGTTAGTTGGCATCTTTATCCTAACTTTGAGGCATTCTGTTTCTGTGATCTCCCAAGGTAGGGTTCAGGAGCACCTCTGCGTCCTTGTCCTGAACTGAGATTGAACGACCTTCGAGTTCATTTTTTTTCTTCTCCCTCCTCCCCCCAGCCTCCCACGCAGCCCTACATGTTTTCACTCTTCACTTATATGGCTAGTGCATTGGCCAAACGTCCCCAGCTTAAGGTAGTGTGGTGAATGCCAATATCCTGAATAATTCCACAACAGTGGTGCCTGGTGGCGACTGAGGGGTGAGTACAGGTGTTGGGTGGGGTTGGGGTAAGTTGTTGACTCTGTCTTCATGGGTGTTGCCTGTGTTCCACTCTGCCTGGCGTCCTTTGTCCAGGTGCCATGGAAGCTTCTCCTAATAGCGGGTTGTCCAGTCGGTTCTGGGAGTTGTCTGTGTCCACTTCTGTTTAGTCATCCCTTTCCTTTCTGTTTTGGTTTTCAGTTGGAGTCTGTGGTGTTGAAGAGCCAGCTTTTTAGTCATTTCCTAAATTTTAGGTGATTTTTCTTTCGGGATGTTGTTCCAGGTTATTGCGGCTAAATGGTAGAAGGAGGTGCCTCCAAGTTTTTTCTTGAGGTATGGTTTTGGTTCCAGGCGGAGTTTATTACTTGACCTGAGGAGTCCTGTTGGCTTGTAGATTTTCTTTTGTAGGAATTCTGCTCCTTGTCCACTGATTGCTCTGTGTGTTATGCACATTGTTTTGAAGGTTATGCAATGTTTTACTGGGAGCCAGTGTAGTGTTTTTAGGGCAGGAGTGATGTGTTCTCTTCTCGATAGTTTGAGGAGTAGTCTGGCTGCTGTATTTTGGATCCGTTGTAGTTTCTTCAGGAGTTATTCTGTTATTCCGAGGTAGAGGCTGTTTGCATAGTCGATATTTGACATGGCGAGGGCGACGATAGTGAGTGTTTTGTGCCCGAAGGAGAGGAAAGGTAGGATTCTTCTTGCCGTGTGGAGGTGGAAAAAGCATTTATTGACTGTTGCAGGTACTTGTGGCTCTAAGGTTAGGGTGTTGTCCATCAGGACTCTCAGATTTGTTACCACCTTAGTTGGTGGTGGTGCGGTTCCCATTTCCGTTGGCCACGGGATTGCGGTTTCATTCTCCTGGTCTTTGGATATGATCATGATTTCTGTCTTTCCTCGGTTGATTTTTCAGGTTGTTGGCAGTCATCCAGTTGAAGAGTTCTTTTAGACACTCGATTAGCGTTGAATGATCTGCCTGTGTGTCTTTGATTTTGTAAATGATTTGAGTATTATCTGCGTAGTTGTAGCACATAATGTATTTTTTGAAGATTCTAATAACCGGAGTCTGGTAGATGTTGAAGTACAGTGGTGATAGTGAGGATCCTTGTGGCACTCCACAGTTGTTAACTCTTGGAGTGGATTTGAAGGGTTTCTTCCATACGGTTTCTGTTCTGTCTGCTAGAAATGACTTAGTCCAGAGCAGTGCTGTGCCTGTAATGCCTATGTCTTCTAGTCTTTTGGTTAAGGTGTTGTGACGTTGTCGAAGGCTGAGGAGAAGTCAAGTAGAATGAGGGCCGTGTTTGTGTTTGAGTCTGCGTTCGTTTTTAGGTCGTCCCAGATGGATAGTAGCACTGTTTCTGTTCCTCAAGCGGGTCTGAAGCCAACTTGAGCTTGGTCTAGCAGATGGTCTTTTTCTACGTATTCTTGGGTTATTTTGTATACGTAGGTTTCCAGGAGTTTTGCCGGGTAGGGGATGTTTGATATCGGTCTGTAGTTGGAGAGATTTTCTATGTCGTCACTTGTGTTTTTCATGAGTGGTTTGATATATGCTGATTTGAAAGTCCGCGGTACAGTTCCTGTTGCTAGTGAAAGGTTCAGAAGTTTTCTTTAGTATTCTGCTGGCGATCCTTGTGTTAGGATAGATTTGTAGATGTCCGGGGACAGGAGTCCATGGGTGATCCTGCTTTATTGCTGTGTTTTACCAGCATTGCGAATGCCTCTGCTGATATTTCAGGAAAGTTTTTGAGTTTGTGCTGGGGTTCTGTCATAGGTTTGCTTGGTAGTATGTTGTGGTCGGTTGGTATGCTTTGTATGGTTTGTCGGATGTCATTGATTTTGTTTTTTTCTTGAACTGGTCTGCCAAGTCGTTGCATAGTTTCTCTGAGGGAGTTGGGGTGTTGTCGCAGCTTGGTGGGTTTCTCATTTCTTTAATGATGTTAAACATTTCTTTTTGTGTGTTGGTGGCATTGGTGATTCTGTCATCATAATGCCTTCTCTTCGCCTTTTGAATTTCCTTCTTGTATGCGCAAATTTATCTCGAACTGTTTTTTTTATCTGGGTTGTATTCTTTCCTCCATTCCTATTCCATCTTTTTGTTTCCCTTTTTCATTGTGCTTAATAGTGGGGTGAACCATTTTGCCATGGCTTTTTTTTTTTGATGGGGCAAATGGTTTTTCTGGGGTGATCTTGTCAATTGCGTCTGCAATCCATTTGTGTAGTATCTCCGCTTTCCTGTCTAGGTCAGCTAGCTCTAGTTCTGTGGTTGAGGGTTTGGTTAACTCCAGTTGTTCGAATAGGTTGCCTTCTTTGATGTTGTTTCTTTTTGTGGTGGTTGTGAGTTTAGGAGGTTGGGTGCAGACTTGAATAGGCAGAGAGATCACGAATGGGATGATGAGATGGTCGCTCCACACTATTTGTATCGGCGGTGCCGTGGTGATGAGTTTTTCCTTGGCGAAAATTGCGTCGATTGTGTGTCCTGCCGAGTGTGTTGCCCCTCTGACTAGTTGTAGTTTCTTGGTGGTGAGTTGTTCCATCAGTGAGTTTTTGGAGTTGGCGCGACTGTCTTCAAACCAGATGTTGAAGTCCCCCAGGATGATGGGTGTTCGTGGTTGATGGCTATGTTGGTGGTGGCGTCTATGAAGTTGTCGACGAAGGCTGCATCATATGTCGGTGGTCTGTACACCAATGTGACATTGGTTTTTGGGCTTGCTGTTAGGTGTATTACCATGGTTTCGCAGTTGAGGATGTTGAGCGGTTTGTCTGTTTTTATTTTCAGATGTCCTTTGAATGCTATTGCGATGCCTCCTCCTCCTTTTTTTGTTTTTCCTGTTTATTTGAAGACATTTGAAGTTGGTTGAAAGGCGGTTTTGGAGTGTGATTCTTTAGTTGTCGTCCATCCATGTTTCTGTGATGAACAGGATGTCAATGCTGTTATCGAGTAGGTCGAAGATCTGAGTGTTTTGACATGTATCTTGCGTTTATGAGATTCCAGTGGAGTTTGGAGGTGTTGTTTGGTTTGGGCTTTCTTGTTGAGGTCGTCTTCTGGTTGGTGTTAGGTTTTCCTTCCTGGCCATTCTATTTTTGAGGTGTAGGTTTTGGGGTGTCAGCGTTTTCGAAGAGTTCTTCTAGGTTTTGTCTTGGGTTTTTGTTTTCATCAGGTTCGTCTTCCATGAGTTGTGGTTGTCGATAGGGAGTTCTTCTTGCTTTTGTGATGTAAGGTGTTATCGCATCAGTTGTGTGTGTGTTGTTTCTTGTGGTGTTCTTCAGTCTTCTGCGCGTTTGTGTTGGGTAGCTTGAAGTTGCTGCTTCCATTGTTGGGTTGGTTTGCTCTGGTGACGAGTTGTCAGCAAGGTAAGGAGTTAAGTAGGGGGATTTTTCTCTTCTCTCCGTGTTGGTTCGATACTTGTTCCTTACTGCGGGGGTGCGTTCTGTCGTTGTGGTTCTTTGTTGCTGATTCGGAGTGTGTTTTCTTTCTTTTCTTTTTCTTTCCCTTGGAATGGGTCGTTTGCGTGGCATTGTAGGGCGTTGTTTTATTTTTTTTTAAAAATGTTATTATTTTTGATGTCCGGTTGGTTCTGCTTTGGTCTGGTTGTCTTGTGGTGTAGTAGCAGGTGTGGAGGGCTGTCCGCTAACAGTTAGGGCTCTGTCTGTGGGTGGTATTCCTGGCTGATGTTGCCGACTCGTTCAGTCCCTATCTTGAGAGGGGGGGGGGAGGATAAGTGCTTAGGGGTTATATAATTGGTGTTCTCGGTGGCTCTCTTGAGTGTCCGTCTCCCTATATGCGGTTCACTGTAGTGAATGGGCAGTGTGGGCTTAAGGAAGATATCTGCTCGTTGAAGGGTGATCGGGCGTGGCACAGCTAGGACTTATGCCTTATGAAAGCCTAGAAACAGAACCCCCACTAAACTTGAGACCTGTATAGTGTGGGAGAGGCTTATAAATACGAACTAAATATCTCACGATTTAACATGGTGACAGAACCCTTACCATGCTTGAGAGACCTGTATAGTGGGAGAGAGGCCTATCAATGCAATCTATGTGTCACACAATGCAATAAGGAGACGGAGCCTCTGCTAAATTAGAGACCTGTATAGTGGGGGAGAGGTCTATCAATGCAATCTATATGTCACACGGTGCAATTGGGCCAAAGAGGGGTCTATCGATGCAACCTAGATGTCATACAATGCAGTCTGGACACAGAGATGCCTAACGATGCAATCTATATGTCATCCAATGCAATTTGGACTCAGAGCCCCTGCTAAATTTGAGAGACCTGTATAGTGGTAGAGAGGCCTATCAATGCAATCTAGATGTCATACAGTGCAATTTTGACAAAGAGAGGCTGATCAATGCAATTTATATGTCACACAATGTAGTTTGGACACAGAGCACCTGTATGCAAATTTGAGAGGTCCATACAGTGGGAGAGAGGCCTATCAATGCAATATAAATGTCACACAGTGCCATTAGGACACAGAGCCCCTGCTAAAATTTGAGAGACCTGTATTGTGGGAGAGAGGCCCATCAATGCAATCTATATGTCACACAATGCAATTAGGACACATGGCCCCTGCTAAATTTGAGAGGCCTGTATAGTGGGAGAGAGGCCAATCCACGCAATCTATATGTCACACAATGCAAGATGCAGCAAGAGACTTGGCGCCATTTATCTCGAAATTGATCAACTCCTCATTTGCCAATAATATACTGTCCCTAGAAACCTAAGAGTCATGGGTCCTACCTCTGTTAAAAAACAAACACTGGACCCTTCCATCCCAACTAACTACAGGCTCATTACCACAATGCCCTTCCTCCTTAATTTTATCAACAAAGTAGCTTACCTACAAATTCAGAACTACCTAGAGACCCACCACCTCTTAGGTCACCGTCAATCTGGCTTCAGACCACAACATGGCACGGAAACTGCATTAATTGACCTAAAAACCCAAATTGACTAGCTCAAGGACAAAAATGGCTACTCCTCGATCTGTCGGCTGCCTTCGACCTGGTGGACCATGAAATTCTATGTAAACACCTGGCTTCGGCAGCCCACTTCTCGAAGGATGCAATAGCTTGGGTCCAATCCTTCTTGAGCAATAGAACAATGTGAGTCTTCTCCCCATCAGCCTCTGCAGACCCTATCCAGGCCACTGGTGGCATCTCACAGGGTTCTTGTGTATCGCTGACTATGTATAATGTATTTACAAAGCCCTTTATTCGATACATTGGATAGGCTGGGTGTCACCTACACTAACTATGCAGACGACACCCAGATCCTTATTCCCCTTTTGGGCAATTACGATTAGGACATGGCTTTGGTAAATAAAATGTACCTCCTCATTCAGGCATGGATGGCAACCCATAGCCTCTGCCTGAATGACGATAAAACAGAACTATTGATTCTTGAGTCGGCCGTGAATCTAAAAAAAATTGGATAACAACTATTCCTCCTTCAACATTGATGGTATTAAAATCAAGATAGTCAAAGAAGTAAAAATTTTAGGCTTTTACCTCGATTCTAACCTATCTCTAAACAAACAGGTACATTCCATGGCATCTGCAACCTCCTACACATGTTAGCTCAGATCATGTAGGCCTTTCCTATCTAATTCTAGCTGCATCATCCTAGGCAGTGCCCTTATACTCTCAAAACTGGATTATTGTAACGCCCTATATTTAGGCGCAAATAAAAACATCATAGATAAGATCCAAATCCTACAGAACAATGCGCTTGGAACTGCCCTGAACATACCGAACAGAGTACACCTCCCAGAAATTAGGAAAGAATAACACTGGCTGAAGATTAGTGATAGAATATTGCTTAAAACAGTCTCCCTTACATTCAAATGTCTCAACAATGCAGCACCCACATATCTAACAGAGAGACTTTCAAGGAAAACCTCAATTTGCCCCTTGATGGAAGTGAACTCCTTCTGCCTAAACATCCCAAAATTTTAACAAAAGAAATCTGGAGGAAGTAGCTTCCCAGTAAAAGCAGCTCAAAATTGGCACACACTACCTCTCTCTCTCAGAACTGACCAATCCTTCCTCCGCTTCAGGCGTAACACTCTAAATTTAATACGCACTGATGATATACGACACCTACTGTACCTACTTTTAAATCCATCAGATATACCTTCCTCCTGTTCTCAGTCCTAGCTTTCCATGTATTCTACTCATGGCTGTTTTTTCTCCCCTTCTTCACTACTCAGTATTGCTTTCCTCTGTATTTTCTCTCTATTGTTCTCCTTGTAGTATTCAACTGTATGTAACCTACACGGGTCTAACATGTAACTAAGCTTTGAGCATTTAAGTTTTCTTGTATTTGTAATCTGTAACCAAGCTTTAGGATTTCTTGTATTTGTTGCGCCCAGTTACCTCCGGGTTCGGTGCGCCTTCTAAATTAATAAACAAATAAACAGAGTTCTCCATGTGGGGAGAAACATAGGAGCCCCTCTACCTCAGTGGAAGTAAGCAAATCAAAAGCAGTTCCCTGTAGTAGGGGAAATCATAGTGGCCTCTATCTCAACAGGATCATCAATATAATACGGAATGCTAACCAGGAGAAACAGACACAGTATTGTTGTGCATACATATATCAAGAACCAGCATATTAACCCACACCATTTGTGGTATTCTCGAATTCGTTGGGCTTGGTCATTCCCTAAAATTGTTCTAGCTTCAGCATTCCTCATGTTTATTACAATCGTTTAAGGAAAAAAACATGTTTACTCCTACAACTGTAATATCTCCTCTATCATTGCTAGCAGCAGTCTTCCAATTACAGGGCCATTCTTGGGATCCTGTAAACAAGTGTGAATATCAACGTCTCTTCTGACAAGAGCAGGATAGGCTTGAAGGGTAAAAACAAAAACAGCAAGTATTAGTCGGTGAACGCCCCAGTCTGTTAAAACCATAGTGTTGGCCAAATAGATATTGAGAAAAGAGTCAGGATATTGCTTTTGTTTCCAGTCTTCAAATTCAAAGTCAAGCTCTGGCATATTTGTGAAACATCAATACTTTGCTAAAGTTCATTTTCCAAGATTCCTGTGACTCTCTGTAAGGGTTGCACGCCTGCTATAATATCTATAAGGATTGTCCAAATGAGTCACTGTCACAATGCAAAATTTGCATTCATTAGCTGGTTGCCTTATCGTCCTAATTCGTCATCGATCGAGTCTGCACACACTGAAATTCTTTTTGTCTCGATTCTGGATCAGCAGCTGGGGTTGGTGCGGTCTTGCTGGTATATAATTTCACCTTGTTCAAATGAAGCCAAGCTTGTCTGCCTTGGACTTTTACTGCTGAGGGAGTGACATTTGTAACGCAAAAGGGGCCGTTAAACCGTGGCTCATGCTACTTTCTGGTGAAATTTCTAATTGGTACTGTCGCCAACAAATAAATTTGATGCCAATAATAGTTCAGGAGATCCGGTTGCTGAATGTTTTTCATCTGTGTTCTGAGATTGACCCCCGTGGTGCTTGAGTTGATCTGAAATGAGAGAGATGCTAGAGGTCATACATGTCAATTATGCAGCTCGTCACCCAGCAGTTTCGCAGTACTGTGGGCATCACTTCTACTCCTTGATGGAGGTGTAGAGGCATTCTCATTCGCCTGCCTCGAGGTGAGGTGGTGGTTACGAACCAGGCTGATTCCTTAGGGCTTATAAATCTAAGGGCAGGCAATATAGCCAACCCCTTTTCAATGTTTGCTTGAGCTTGGCAATCCCATCTTTAAGGAGGCTGAGTCACTCACATATACTGTTCACTTGTGGGTGATAATCACAAGAAAACCTATGTTTAATGTTCAACAATAGTCCGATTTGTTAAAATACTTCATTGACAAAATGTGGCCCATTATTGGATCCCAGCACTTCACACACCCCATCTTGGAAAGACTTCTCGTACTAAAAACTTCACTGTACAAGTGGCATCAGGGTTTGTACACGGACCTGCTTCTATCCACCACTATCAGATACCTGTATACACTACACACCTGCAACATATCAACATAGCCAATATGTAAATGCTGAAAAGGACCATTCGGTCGAGGAATAACACTCCTCTAATCGTTCTTAGTGTATGCCCAGCGGTAAAATTTTGACACGCGATGCAATTCACTACAAAGAATGCAACATGTTCTAACAAATTTGGAACAAACCAGTCTTCCGTAATCGTTTCAGCAAGACTTTCCCTAGTCACATGTGTGGTATAATGCAGCTGTTCTAGCTCAACCTTCAATACTGCTACTGGCATTACTAGCTTTCCAATGCTATCCTGTCACCATAATGCTTCTGTGGGGGATAAAGAACACCCCCTTTGTTTCCATAACGCCTGCTCTTCCTGTGGTGCACTGCCTTGGGTCTCCATTAATTGGGTTTTTGGCAAATGATTAAACCCTTCTCGCATAATCGTAACTACCTTCTCTTTGACATTTGGAGTTTCAAAACTTGAGATATCTGGTGAATATGCAATCCTTTTGGCTTCTGAGGATTCGTTTCCACAAGAAATTAAAATCTGTTCTCTTAGTGTGCACTCAGCATTTAACTATTGCTTTAGCTACTGGGATTTGTAGTTCCTTAATAGGCCTGTCCAATAAGGATGCATGCTGCACTGGGGTGCCGTCCGCTCAGAGGTAGCCCCTCCTTTTCCAACATGCTAGCCCTGCGTGTACGGTTGATGTCACGTAGACTGAGTCACTGTACACAGTCACTTCCTGTCCTTTGTGATTCTCGAGCATGGCGGTGAGTGCTACAATTCTGCCACTTATACTGAAATGTGAAACAGTAGTCTAGCACTTCCTACAATTTCAAACTCGCCATTTGCTCTATGCCTCACTACAACTGCGCCAGAATTACTTTCTCCATTTGTCTGATCAATTTTCGAAGAACCATCCATAAAAAGAATGTGGCAGGATTAACTATTTTTCACCTGACAATTTTGATCGTTGGATTCAAAATCATTACTTCATAAGCAGAAGCTCTCTGGGATGTCAATGTACCCCTGGGTTTCTCTAAAATTGCAAACGAAGCATATCCCACAAAAAGTGTCATAGAACAGCCCATTATTATACTTGTAGTTATCTCAGTTGCGAATGTGGCGGCTGCCAATAACGGTTCGAAAGGAAAGTGTCCTCATAACTCGGTCTAGAATCCCACTGTACTATGCTACTATGCTAGGGGTTTGTTCCCTAACATAGTCCTCTGTGTAAGCACTGCTGTCATGATTATGCGGACTACTCAGCATAATTGGGGATTCCCAAAAAAGGAGCTGTGCGAATCGCTTTCTTCAAATCCTCCAACACTTCCTCCATCTCCTCAGTCCATTCTATTGCAACTTCATTCATCTGTTCCTGCAAAAGGGGTCTTGTGTACGAACTGTAATTAAATACACAGGCTCTAACATAATTGCTTATTCCCAAAAATGTGTTTGATCTGTTTTACTGTGTTTTCAGTTTTCATGATCGCATCAGCCCTTTCAGGTGTTCCCTTTTTGTGAAATCAACTGTCCTATGTATAACGCCTCTTCTTGACAATACTGTAACTTGTCTTTGTCTACTTTGTATCCCTTGTCTGCTAGGATAGTCGTTAACTTAATCGAGTCTTGCCTGCACTCATCTTCTGTAGTGCTACAAATTAAAATGTCATCTACGTATTGTATCACTGCACTTTTCAAATCAACATTGCCTATATCCATCTGTAGGACTCTGTTAAAGATATATGGAGACTCAGCGTAACCTTGAGGCAGTCTAGTGTGCTTCAGACGAGTCTGGCGGAACGTAAATGAAGTCAAGTCTTGTGAGTCCTTGTGCAACGGGATTGAGAAAAACACATTTTTCATATCAATCGCCATGAAATATTGTGCTTCTGCTGGGATACTGCATAGTATCATTGCCGGGTTAGGAACTAGAGCAAACTCTGCCTCTACAATCTGGTTAATCGGTCTCATGCCCTGTATGAATCTCCATGCTGCCCCGTCTGTGGCAAATTTTGTCAATTTGTTCTGAACTAACTTGGCTTCCTCAATTTTCCTCATCTCATCTTTCTTCTTGTTTTTCTCCTGTAATAGCTGACAATGGTGCACTATCGTCAGCTGTATTTCAGCCCATGGCTTTGCTTCCATTCCCACATGCTTTTTCATCTGCCTCTGTACTTGCTCAGGCAATCCCTGACACAAAATGTGGTACAATAATACCACCAGTTTTTCCCATGGCTCCTTCGTTTCAAGAGTCCAACGCTCTTGAATGTCCTGAATGTACACAATGCAGTCTTTATTCCTTCATCTTATGAGTAACAATGGCACCCATATCTGATGTGTCAAGATACTGCACCCTAAGAGCCCTCCAATCGTCTGCTCTACAATTATTAAACTGTGCTCTATCGTGCGCTATGTTCTGTGCTGTTGGACTTGAATAGCCTGCTCTCCTCCATATGACATCCGCTCTTTCCCAAAGAATGGCTGACAAGAAAACCTTAATGTACCCTCTGGCCAGCATTTTTCCTCCTGTCCCTTTTTCAAATTCATATATCTATTTTCCCACACCCGACGACAAACTCAGAGTCTGCATCTTAAATTATCCTTATCCATCTGTGACCATGGAATATACTGTGGTCTTGCTCCCCCTTTTTGCAATAAGGGAAACTGTGTGAACCCTAACCCATAAACAGCTCCCATTGTCTGCCGATCCATGGCTGGAACAATGGTCCATGACTGTCTCCTCGCTTGTAGTGACCTTAACCTGCTCACATATGGCAGTGATTCTCCTTTCTCACTATACAATTGTCCTCTGGGACACTTTGGGTACGGTAGAGGATCTGGTGTCCTTTCCTTGGGCTGTTCTAGATCGGACCATTTTGCTTCCTTATGCGTCTGTAGGCTTCCCTCTGGGGCACATGCGCCTCCTCCCTCTTCCCCACAGAAGGATTCTCTCTCCTCATTTGACATGTCTAGTCCCCAACTAGTGTGACTCTCATCCCCTTCACCCTTATCCAAGTTCAGTCTGCTTAAGGATCAGGCTGTGCTCGAGGCTGAATATTAAATGAATAAACTTGGCACTCATGGTGTTCTTTCTTTGCACCTTAACATGGGATGACTCAGCGTCTCACGCTCACTGTTCTTTAAAGATAGATAATGAGTTCTTGGCGGCTTCAGCCTTGACCCTAGGCCAGGCAGCTCTTCTCAGCCTTTCCACAATCTCAGCTACTTGTTTGCTGCCACACAGCTTCAGCCTTTCTCCACGGGCTTGAGCTTACTGAAGTTGTGAAACAGATGTCCAGATTCTATATAATGGAGGCGCCACCTGCAGTCTATTCACTACACATAGCTAGCCTCCAAGACTACATTTTCTGCAGTGCTCTTCACATGTGATCCTTGTGTTGTATACAAATGTGTACTCGATTCCTTACTCCATCAGGTTCTATAAGGTCCATAAAGTCTGTCAGTCAGTCTTCTCGGTGTGTCATGCTTGCTTCTTGTGACGTCATCAACTTTCTCTCATTGTCCTATTCCTTCGGGGACCTCTTCCAAGAGACTGTCATCTCTACAAGGATACATCAGATAGTGTTTTCTTAGTGGATACCTTTTCTCGAAGGCTGTCAGCGGAATAGTCATAACCACTGGTGTCGTGCATTTCTGGCTTCCAGCATATAGGAAGGAGGGGGGGGGGACTTCATTCTACAAGCTCTATTTAGATTGTGTGACCCCAGCGTATGCCAGAGCACTATTCTTTCAGCTGAAAACTAACACTCTCAAGGTGGCTACTTATACAGCAAAGTGGTCAGGTGGAGCAGCCACTCAATGTAAAGTCTGAGGAAATGTTATTTGCTGCCACTCTTCCGGCATAGGGAAATTAGACAACCCTCTGCAGCTATATTATTTCGTAAAAATACTTCGGATGTGAATTCAGTTTATTTAATCTGTTTCTTCATAGAGCCCGGATGTTAAAAGCTAAAAGTGTAACATAAACGTGTGAAGGTTAAGTCAATTTAAATGGATTTTAATATGTAATGATGATGATTTTTAGATTGAATATTGTTTTATCTTTTTTAGACAATTGGTGGGTGATGCACATGATCAGTGATTATGGATCCTTGGAATTGCTATATTTTTAATTGCAATGTGTTGGTAATAATGCTTTTATGGTTTTAAAGCCGAATAAAGTTATGTTTGAACATAACCAGGTACAGGACATGATAGAGAAACAAAGTGCAAAGCAGAGACTGGAATATCAGAATACATGAGGTAAAAGACTCAGACAAGATAGGTCGCTGCCAAGTCAGCGAATATGACGGGGTTCAGGAAATTCAGTACTTAAGAACAGGCACTAGAACTATGGACTGAAGACTGGTAATATCACAGGTAAGGAACAAACTGGAAAACTACAAGAGACTGGGATTGCAGAGATATGGAAAAGCTAGGCAGAAACGGGACAAGTCTGGGAAGCAGACATGCTTAAAGAAAACAGGGTGTTTACCCAAAGCACGTAGAGATATCAGTAAAGAACTGACTGTCTTTAACTGCAAAACAGGACAAGGTTTCAGAAGTCCAAAAGTGGAAATCCAGGACATTTTCAAAAATAGGCAGACTGGAGGAGAGGCCCACTCTCCTCTGCTAATCTCACAGTTGCTTGTTTGATTTTCAGGGCCCTTATGCATCCCAGGGGCCTGACCTCCCACACAGAATCCCCCCAGCTGATGTCTGTCCTCAGCAGTTGCCTCGGCTCACAATCTACCCTGGTGGCTTGCACTAACCTAACATTGCACTTCACTTGTTGCTCACCCAGGAGCACCACAGCACGTATCCCATTCCCCCTCCCTTCTGCACTTGCACGTTCTGAACACTCACAAGGCATGTTTTCCCCCTCTCCCACTGTATTTATTAGTTGTATGTATTTCGATCATTGTTACATCCCCTTGCCCCCTCCCTGTTGCCCTGTGGGCGCTGAGAAACAGTATTTCCTTCCTGTATAAGCGCCTAACAAGCAAGCAATAAATAAAATAAAAGGGTGGTGCAAAGCAGCAACAACAAACAGGATTCAAAAGCCAAAATCAGGATATTCCGGAAATATTAAACAATTGGTCACAGGAGCACAAAAGCAGGAACTCCAGTGGAAGCAGTTGACTGAATAACTACTTCTGTTCAAAGTGAACTGTTAAAGGCCCAACAAGGCTGGTGTGGAGCTGATTGCAGTCTCAGGTAGCTGTGTTCAATCAAGACCAGCCCCAGCTTCAGCAGCCTGGAGTAGTGGATTGTAATTAAGATCTCTCTAGCTCTCTGCAACCTAACCTGCAGTAGCCTTGAACAGGTGAATGCAATCGGGGCCTCTCCAGGTATTAGTTGCCAGCTGCAAACAAACACACACATATACTTATGCCTCCTCCAGCCCTCTGCCTCTTTGACAGCACACATGTACCAGAATGCACCTGAAGGTTTATCCCAAAAGCCTGAATGCAACATGAAATTAGATTGGTCCAATACTGCAGCAGTAAAAACAAAGTAAATGAATGCAGTGGCAGTTTGTAGGCTTTAACTTTGCAATGATGCCATAAACAGAGTCTCTGAATGCACGCATGTGATGCTGGGTGGCAGGTGGGTTGGATCCTGACACTTCAATTAGCCTTGTGTTTTAAGGGTTTGTAGTTGTTACACGGCACACCCCTGGCTTCCCAATACATACGTTCTAGAAAGTAATTTTAAGCAAAATCTCAATTAGCTTAGCAGTTGATGATTTTTGGCAGTAAGGACAGTTTCATATATAGCCATCTGTTCTGCCCTGTTACTACTCTAGGGACCAATTTTTATAACGAGCCGAGGGTTCAGGACCATCATTCATCCAAGCAATACTGGTTTATAATTCCTTCTCGTTTTTTTCTGTGACTATGGTATGAGCATCCATGCACATAAACTAGGTGTTCCCCGACATTTGTTTTCTTCACTGTTCTTTTCACTTTGTGATGAGAAGCTATGTATGCCTCCATGAGCCGGTCAGATAGCACACCGGGAGTAGAGTGCTCGCTTCGACATCCGTGCAGAGCCTGCTGACGCAGGTTCGAATCCCGGCAGGGCCAAACTCGGCCTTTCATCCTTCCAAGGTAGATAAATGAGCACCACACACCGTGGGTAATAACAAGCAGCGCTCAGATGCCTGAGGGTTTGTAGCGCTATATAAATGCAAATTATTATTATTATGTTGGAAGTTGGTCTTCGATCTTCATCTTCTGTACAGTTATTACAATCCTGTAGTTCTCCAGCATGGGGTCTGCCATGGATTTACATGCGCATGAATTTTCAGTAAAAGAAAAGAGTTTCACTTTCACTTAAAAACTCTATTTCTCCTATAAAACAATCCCTGTCCTCTGGGTCATACTGCCACCATCCAATGACAGTCCTCCCCCTACACCCCTCCCCTGGCAGCCATCTGCAGATGTGTACCACACGCTTCAGTGTTTGGAGTCCTCGAGTTGGCCAAGCAGTGCTACACAACCTGTTCGCTTGAGGTGAGCCTATTCCAGAGGTAAGATTTCATTGCTTCTGTTGGGCCTTGCCACCGCCTGTGGTTGTGTAATGTTGTACTGTCATGTATGCATTATTCATGAGCATGTGAATCCATGCCAGACTCCATGCTGGAGAAGGTTTAAGTTACTTACCTGTAAGTATTATTCGAGGGGATTGTGTCCTCCGACGTATTCCACATCTATGACAGGTAATGTCCACAGCTGTGCTGCTTCGGAAAACGTTCAGCAGAGGGCGTCCTGCGTCGAGTCTTCTTTCACGTATGATGTTTTTGTCTTCCTCTACTACCCCGAAGTCGGGCTTTAAAAAATGTCGGGACTGCGATTCGAAAATGTCCATCACATACCCGCTCGACATCTGACTCTGGTGCCTCGGCGAAAGCCACGCCACCGACGACCGCAAGGATTGCCAGTCCCTGATGTCTAAGGCCTTGCGGGAATGTAAGGGGATACTGAAGGTAGGTATGGTGTCTAAACCCCGTAAGTCGAGGTCTGCTGGGCTTTTGACCAATGATTCGAGTGGTGACTCTCCGTGTCGGCAAAAGTCCAGGGGGTCTCTGTCTAGGAGTGGGTCCCGCCATTCCTCTGCCTCATCGAGGCATTCTAGGAAGTGCCGTCATCGGTCACCTTTCCCGTCCTCCTCGGAGGAGGAGGACTCTGTTAGACGGTTGACTTGTCCCACCAAGTCTTCGTTGCCGGCCGAATGGGATGCATTCCGCCAGCATATGTTAGCGATTTTCGAGTCACAAGGCACAGTTCCGGCTGCCCCTTCAAAAGGAGCCGGTGGGGAACGGGCTAGGTCCAACACTTGCACGCCATCGAGCCCGGGCAGTCGGCGCCATCATCGGGAGCCGTCGAGGTCCCGCTCAGACAAGGGAGATCGCCATAGCCGTGCCAGATCCAGGTCCAGGTCCTCAATGCCATCGAGACCATTGCAGCCTGTGAGGCCTTCCGAGAAGGCGTCGACGCCATCAGCGCCGTGTCCGTCGAGGGGCTCTCTCGAGGCTCTGTCCTCGAAGTCGTCGGCGCCTCGGTCGACGTCGATGCTGATTCCCTCAGTGCTCTCGACGCCAGTTGTGGGGAGGTTGCCGGAGGTGACCCTGAGGGGTGTGGATCCTACGCAGAGAGCTCCTAGTAAGTCTGTGAGGCCGGTTTTTGACCCCTATTCGGTTCCTCCTACTAGACTGTAGTTTTTCCAACCTTTACAGGATATTTCAGAGGTTGAGGAACTGTCTGATGAGATGGCCTTGGCTGTGCCTCCTGATGTCCCATATGAACTTTTTACTGGGCATAGTCAGATGGAGGAAC
Organism: Ambystoma mexicanum; assembly: GCF_040938575.1. Taxonomy (NCBI): domain Eukaryota; kingdom Metazoa; phylum Chordata; class Amphibia; order Caudata; family Ambystomatidae; genus Ambystoma; species Ambystoma mexicanum. The sequence continues at coordinate 356,615,976 of NC_090921.1, forward strand.
TAAGTCAGTCATTGCATGACGCTAGTGGCTTTGACACCTCTCCGGAGGTGGAGTTTGGCCGACCTGAGCCTGGGGCGCATGAGGATTCCTCCTATTGGCGTCTCATGTCAAGTGTGGCAGAGTACTTGGGGTGGTCTGCTCCACCTGTTGAGTTTGCTCAGGATGATTTGACGGACATCCTGGATCAGGGTCCGCCCACTGACCCGGTGTTGCCGTTTCACATGGCTTTGCAAAAGAGGGTGGTGGCGGCTTGGACTGCTCCGGAGAGTCTACCGGCAGTTAATAAGTCACTTCCGAAGAAATACTGCCCATCCAGTAGTGACCCCTGCTACTTATTGACAGACCCTACTCCGGAGAGTTTGGTGGTGCAGGCGGCTATGGCTCCTAATAGGGATGATAAGCACTTTGATGGTTGGGCGAAGAAGGTATTTTCGGTTGGGGGTATGGCGTTGAAGTCGGCCAACACCACTTGTGCCTTAGCAAGATTTACACACACTCTGTGGAATTCTGCGTCTTTGGCGACTGAGCATATTCCCGAAGGGGAAGAAAGGGATGGTTTTCTAGCCCTCGTGCAAGACAGCAAGGATGCCATGTGCGAATACCTTCAGTCGGGTTTGGACACGGCAGACAGTGTCAGCCAGTCCATGGCTGCGAGCAACGTGATACGCAGGTTTGCGTGGTTGCGGAAGTCGGGGTTTGCTCCTGATGTGCAATCCTGTCTTCTGAACATGCCCTTTGATGGTGTTCATCTGTTTGGCAGCAAGGCTGACGAGAGCCTTGAGAGGTTGCAGACCTCCAAAGCTGCAGCGAAGTCTTTGAGCACTGCAGTACGTCAACCTCCGCCTTTTTGTCCTACGGGACAACAATGGAGGGGAGGTTCCTTTTGGTATAACTCTTCCTTTGGTAGATCGAGAGGAGCTGCCAGACAAAGGGGCCACCGTAGGAGTACCCGGGGTGGAAAGCAAGGTACTCTGGGTGCCAAAGCCGCTCGGGCAGTTGCCTCTTTGCCCTCAGGCACTGCCGCAGCCGCGTCCACTCAGTCATGAGGCCATGTTCCATGGTTCGCCGGTTGGGGGCAGACTTGTGCAGCATCTTGGAGAATGGCAGGCCATTACTTCAGATGTGTGGGTTCTGGAGATCATAGCCCACAGCTACTGTCTTCTCTTCCAGCAGAGGCCTCACGACAATCCACCGGGGAAGCTCTCTTTGAATCGTCCGGATCTGCTCCTTGCACAGGAAATCCTATCCCTGCTGGAGAAAGGCGCCATAGAACTGGTGCCTGTAGCAGAGAGGAACAAGGGATGGTATTCCCCTTATTTTTTTATTGCGAAAAAGGACTGGTGATTGAGAACAATCATGGACTTGCGTTTGTTGAACAAGCTCCTCGGGAAGGACAAGTTCAAGATGGTAACTCTTCCTCAAGGCCTCCAGACCTTCAACTTCAGGATTGGTTGGTGTCTCTAGACCTCAAGGATGCTTACTTTCATGTGCCGATTCATCCCAAGCACAGGAAGTACCTGAGGTTCGCGTTTGGCGACTCGCCTTTTCAGTTTCGGGTCCTGCCGTTCGGTTTGACCTCCGCCCTGAGGGTCTTCACCAAGCTGATGGTGGTGGTGGCAGCGTATCTTAGAAAAGTGGGGATTCACGTCTACCCCTACCTGGACGATTGGTTGATCATGGCGCGCTCTCTCGGGCAAGCCCTGGATCATCTGTCCGTCACCTGCCACTCCCTTCAGAAGCTGGGCTTCTCCCTCAATTTAAAGAAGTCCCATTTGACACCTTCCCAGCAGCTCCAATACATCGGAGCAGTGCTAGACACATCCCTGGGGCAGTGTTCGCCTCCCCAGGTGAGGGCTCATCACATTCTGCAGATGGTGGACAAGTTTCAATGTGCCGAGAGTCTCCCGGTGTTCGAATTCTTGAGGTTGCTCGGCCTCATGGCATCCTGCATTTTCTTGGTGCCAGAGGCCAGGTTGCGGATGAGATCCCTGCAGTAGGCTCTCTAGATGCAGTGGTCGCAGTTCTCCAGCAGGATGTTGGATCCCATTCAGATTCTGGCCTCGGTCGCCCAGGATCTGCTATGGTGGGCCAAAGAAGGCAATCTGATGAAGGGAGCACCGTTTTGGCAACCATGGCCGGAGGTGATGATTGTGAGGGACGCATCCCTCACAGGATGTGTTGCACATGCTGACGAGTTGACAGCCAACGGCCGTTAGTCTCTGTCGTAGTCTGGACTCCACATCAATCTGTTAGAGCTGAGGACCGTCAGGCTATCCCTGAAGGCTTTTCTGCCATCTTTCTGGGGGAAGAATGTCCTGATTATGACGGACAATACAGTGGCCATGCACTACCTCAACAAAAAAGTAGGGGCAGGGTCACTCCCGTTGTGCAGGGAGGCGATGCAGCTCTGGTTCTGGGACATCCAGCAGGAAATTTCGATCTCGGCAGTTCATCTGGCCGGAGACGAAAATGCGGCAGACGCTCTGAGCTGGAAGAGCACGGTCTCTCACGTTTGAGAGCTGGCTCAGGAAGTTGTTTTGGAGATCTTCACCCTTTGGGGAACCCCACAAGTGGATCTCTTCACCACCAGTGTCAACGGGAAGTGCGAGAGATTCTGTTCGTGGAAATTTCCCCCAAGAGGAACCTTAGGGGAGGGGTTCGTAGTAGAGTGGTCCTTCCCACTGCTGTACGCGTTTCCTCCAGTCCTCGTCATTCCGCAAGTGTTGCGTAAGTTAAATGAGTTTTGGTTCCCAAATGATCCTCATTGCTCCGGCATGGGCCAGGAGAGCATGGTGCCCGGACCTTCTAGCGATGTCCATCTGTCCTCCATGCCGTCTTCCCTACCGAGATGATCGGGTTCTCCATACAGAGGTCAAGGCTCTCAGCCTTCATGCTTGGTATCTGAAAGGTTGAGATATAAGGATTGGGATCTCCCCGAAGACTTGATGGAGGTGTTGCTTTCGGCCAGAAGGCCCGCAACAAAATCCCTGTACCGTTGCCGTTGGAGAAAGTTTTGTAACTGGTGCAAGGTACACAATGTGGATCCTTTCCAATGTTCCATTCCTTTTGGTTTTGTCTTTTTTGCTTTCTTTGGGCCACAAGGGCCTGCAAGTGGGTACCATTAAGGGCTCTGTCCATATTTAAGCGCTCATCTGAGGAATGTTCTTATTTTGATTCCTTTGATTTCCCAGTTTCTAAAAGGGCTAACTAATGTGTTTCCTCCGGGATTGGATTTGAATTTGGTTTTAAAGTTCCTAATGGGAGCTCCGTTTGAGCCCTTACATTCTTGTCCGTTGAGACTGTTGTCCTTAAACGGTGTTTTTAGTTGCGGTCACTTCCGGACGCAAAGTGAGTGAATTGCAGGCTCTTTCCGCCAAGCCACTCTTTTGTCTTCCATAAGGATAGGGTTGTCCTGCGGGTGCGGCCTTCTTTTCTTCCGAAGGTTGTGTCGGACTTCCATTTAAGCCAGAAGGTGATTCTTCCGGCATTTTATCCTCCTCCTCCACATCCTGTAAGGAAGAGGAGAGGCTCCATACGTTGGATCCTAGGAGAGCTTTGAGTTTTTATCTCGCACGGATGTCCCGGGTCAGAGTGGATGATCAGCTCTTTGTTGGTTCTGCTGGAAGGCGCTTGGCTCAGGCTGTTTCTAAATAGACCTTATCCAGATGGATCATTTTGACGATCTTTGAGTATTACTTTTTGGCGGGAAAGGACCCTCCAGTAGGCTTACGGGCTCACTCTACCAGGAGTGTGGCTGCCTCCACTGCTCTGCAGAGGGGTGTTCCTATTCGCAATATTTGCGAAGCAGCCACATGGGCCTCGGTACATACTTTTATGAAACATTATTCCCTGGACTCCATCCATGGTCAGGATTTGGCTTTTGGTAAGGCAGTCCTTTATTTAGCCATTTGATTGGGCATTCTAATATTCAAAATTTGTAAAAAAAAAAAAAATTCCCAACGCCATTATTTGGTACTGCTTTGGGAGTCTGTCATAGATGTGGAATACGTCAGAGGACCCAATCCCCTCGAAGAACAAGTTACTTACCATATCTGGTAACGTTCTTTCGATGGGATGTTCCTCCGACATATTCCACATCGCCCTCCCAACCCGCCCCTCTGCTGAATTTCCTATACGATTGCAGCTTATGTTTCCGCAAGGCAATCTGCAGTCATACTGGCAGGTGATTGGTGCCACACGTTCTGGGAAATAACTACAACTGAGGCTACGGGCGCTGTGCGTCCTTTATATAACATCCGGTGACGTCGACCCTTGATGGAGGCCCTCGAGGGCAGCTTATCGACGCCATGGATGCAGAACGCCCTCTGCCGAAATGTTCCAAAGCAGCACAGCTGTGGACATTACCTGTCATAGATGTGGAATACGTCAGAGGAACATCCCATCGAAAGAAAGTTACCAGATATGGTAGGTAACTTGTTCTTCTCCAGCATGGGTCTGGTATGGATTCACATGCGAAACCCACCCTCCATCCCCTCTGCGGTTCTTCTTGGTCATACTGCTACTTTACATGCTTACCAAAGTAACGCCTTAGGGGGAGAAATGTCATTGGATCCAGCCGTATGACCCAGTGGACAGTGATTGGTTTAGAGGAGAAATACAGTTTCCCAGGATTCCCAGCCTAACGACGTGAATATGCATGAGCATATGAATCCATGCCAGCCAGGCCTATGCTGGAGAACAATAGTAATAGGTAAGTAACTTAAACCATCTGCTAATCATTGAGCCATTGGACACACTTTGTTTTGTCAAGATCTGATTTTGTACAGAGTAGCCTCATGTAAAAAGAATCCAGGAAATAATCCTTGTACTAGACATTCTCATCCTCTATGCGGTAGTTCTAAGGGGACTCCACTATAATATTCCCCAGGGATAAATGGATGGTCATTTTTCCATGTCCACACCCTTCATTGCCAAGAGTGATTTTTCACACTCCTTGAACCTAATTTAGACATGTAATTATGTCTTAATTGCATATGAAAATTAACCTGGTCATGCTTATAGTACAAGACCATAGTTAAATGGGTGTCTAAAAATCCTGTTTCCAAGAATTTCGGTGTAAGCACAGCTCGAGCCAAGTTGACCATTTCAGGGTTTCTTATAAAAGGAAAAATTCTGTTTCTGCAACTTTTACTGGGAATTAGAATTCAATAAAGTGTATACTGATAAAGAAATTTAATTAAACCATATGATTTAAATACATATATTCTCTCCTTGTGGAATACAAATATATAACTTGGGAAGTCTGCATGTTGGTCATACAGCATGGCGGCATAAATACAGAAAATCCTTTGCATTAGCTCATTTCGTTCTTCAAATAGAACAGTTCTTGTTGAATTTAAGAGTAGTATACATGATTCATAAATGCAAAGCCAATCAAAAAGCATTCCTTTATGAACACAGTTAAATTGGGTCACATTGCTACACCCTCTGGGTGTTTCCCCCCCCCAGGTGCAGTGCTCCATTGCTTTCCAGCTAGGTTTGCACTTTTTCAATCTGAGACATGTTCTGTGGGTACATCCTTGTGAGCTGCCTGTCAAGTTGGTGGAGAGCGAGGCAAAGATGCTGCAGCACACTTTAATCTCCTTCAGTGTAGAATAGCAGACTACCAAATGCCACCAGTTCATCCAGACTAATCCGGTGACACATCGCCATGTGCTACCTACTGCTTATCATCCAACCATGAGGAGGAAGAGACAGAAATTGAGTTTTTGTTAGTTGAAAAATATTCTGTATTTATTTAGCTCTTCTTGCTGCATCCTGCCTCCTTATAGACCCTTTAATATGGTTGCCAAATATATGATCCACCGGAGGATAAAAGGTTATGTTGACCCTGCTGGGATTCTGTCTCCTGACTACAGGCTGCACACACAACTCTGGAGTGAGTGTTTAGGTTTCTGCACTATTTGGACATCGTCTTCATTAAGGTGGGGTGTGGGCAGATGTTGAAGCAGCAGTTATTTGGTACTTCCAGAGATACAGTGGTAACTTTTTACTAATAAGGTGCTCCCCTGCCAGACTGTCCAATAACATGAAGCCTACAGAGACCCGCCAAAGTAATGCACCTTTTAGTGTCTGACACAATCGTGTACAATTATTCAAAATAGGTCACTGGTTCAAAAGCACATTAGACTGTAAGCTTCAAATCAGCCTATGGTTTCAGTGACCTAGAAGCCTGAAAAGAATTGAGTGGCATTTTCTAAAATTGACCGTGACGGGAATTATCAAAAAAAGTGAAGCCCAAATTTTGATACTGAAAGATTTTCTTGGAGCAAAGAACCTGAGACTAAGCTGCTGGCTACTGCACATGCCATATTTGAACAACGACTTAAGGATGCTAAAAAGCACTAGAATACCTACAATTGTACTTACAGGAGAAGTCAAAAGGCCAACTACAAAAAAAGTTAATGCAGGTGCCTAGGCGATGTTGCAGTGGCAGATTAGTGAGCCAGGATTGCACCCCTTGTGGTATTCTGCTCTGCTCCCATCTCACAGCGTCTGTGTCCTTTTTCCTCACATTTCTTGAAAATAAAATGCAGAAGGTTCTGTAGCCAAGGGATTGCAGACTAATGAGAGCTGGATCATCGCAAGAGGAAGAAGAAGAGTCTTAAGCTGCTGCTTCAATGGACCTTAGTCACAAACTGTGGACTCTGATTTCCACCCCCATCCCATGTCGCTCTGACCTCAGTGGCTTGGCTTGATCCATTAGCACATTCGATAGAATTAGACCCTCTTGTGCTGAGATTTCTACACTGAACCGTTGAGGCTGTGTACAAACCTACCAGGGCATAATCCTGCAACATTTATTGGAATGTGTAATTATTACACAGAGACCAGTAAACTATGAACAGACTGCAATTGCCATAGGCACATCATTGGCAACACCAAGTGGAGTTCTTTTGTAACGGCTAGTCGTAAATTCGTTTTCCAAAATGGTTGGAAAATTGTAGTGTAATTTAAAATGTTCTTGATTGGCAAACACTCATATGATTAGCAATGTTGTACTAATACTTGGACTATTTTAAATATCACCAGAACATATTTGGACCCAAGCCATACAATGGGCAAAAATACAGCATTTATGTGTACTACAGAAGGTAAAACCTTAGTGAGTGTTAAATGTAAAAGGCTAGCAGCACAAATAGACACAAACATGATTTTAAAAAAGGCTCAAACTGTTTTCAGTGCAAGGCCTTGTGCGCTAGTGTTGCACAGGGCAGTGTCCCATATATTGTATTCTTGACCAATCATTTGGTGTGTAAGCAGAGGTTCAGCAGGTTCATAAACCAAAGGTTCACAATGTTAAATGAAGTCATAGCCTGAGACTTTGCAGCAGGCAGGTTAATGTCAACTTCAGGTGGGCAAGATGGTCCTTACCCGTCACTCATATCAACTGTTTTCAATATAGTGTTAGTACCACTTTCAGAGAGAGGGCAGGGTCTCTAACTGTCTTGCAAACCCGAGTCAGGTAAGCACAAGTGCAGCATTCCAGCCCAGCGCATCCATGAAAGTGGTATGTATCACTATTGGCACTCCGAGCTGCTAACTGGGGTGCTGATACTTTTTGTTTGTTGTCAAGGGAACGAGACTGTTCACAATTGATGCTTCCCTAAAAAGAACTCGCCCATATATCCGCAAAGGCTGGGCAGAGGCACAGTGGCCCTGCATGAAATGCGGGCAGCTACTTGCACATTTTACTTGCATTCCCAGTCTCCAGATTGGCCAGCTCTCTCCCTATATAATGCAGTCATAATTGTAGAGAAAAGCACGCTCTGGAGGCTAACTGCAGAGTATGGTATTGCCTTAGATCTGTAGATGTACAGACTGGATGGAACTATTGATCACCACTTTGTGTAAACATCTAGTTAGCTTTGTGTATTCATTATGTAAGAGGAAAGAAAGGAAGAGACAAAGCTGAGTGGATGGTGTAGCAGGCAGAGAACTGGGAAAACTAGATGGAATGTTGTGGTTTTGCAGCCATGTCACTTTCAGGTTTGCTGGTATTAAGCAAAAGGGTAATAAGATGGAATGTAAATGAGTTTGGGGTCAGCACATGGGTTGAGCACCTTTTGCAGATGTTCATGTAGCAGAACTAGATTTGCCATCGGAAGCATTTGGTTGTGTGATCATGTACATTTTCAAAAGTTGTCCATATGATGCACTTCCCCCAAGAAAATGAAATATAGCTTGCACTATGAGATTTAGACACCCTAACCTAAACTTTACTGAAAAACATGGAGACAATGTCATGTTTTAAAGGAGCAATACTGTAATTATGCATTAGGTAATAGCTTACATTTTTTGGAATGGAATTGTAGGACTGTCTTTAAAAAAGATACTTAACTTATACTGGTCTTTGCCAGACAGGATATAGTTAGCTTAATAAAAGTATTGTCCCTATTACTACTGGTTTGCAATGATTTGAAAATGAAATGTGTCTTGCCTAGCGCTTCCACAAAACAATGGAGGAGAGGATTACTGCTGCACTCTCTCCTTTAGCCCCTTTGAATTTGCAGTGAACAGATAAAAGGTGGGAGAGCTGTGGTGAGTCAGGAGGAGGTAACAGACTTTTAGAGGACCTGATTTACACTTCTTTATTAAAATAAAGATAGCATGCCTAGCTTTCCCTAGGACTATGGGTGGTCTGTGCCTATTTTCTAACTAAAGTGCTAGTCTGACAGTCAAAGGCCCAAAAGGGAAAAGGCTGCTGTCTAAAACCACCCTAACTGACCCTACCACTATGCAAACTAACTTTTAGGAGGACAATGACTCCCTTCTCCTTAGGGTGCTTCCAGTACCAGTGTCTAGGATTCTTCACTAGCAGGAATTCCAAAATTAGTGTCTTTGGATGATCTGCATCAGTCTCTGTAACTCTCCAAGCTTGATTAGTATTTTTCCCTTCTCAAAGTTTCCTTTTCTGTTTCTTATTTCAGAACAGACAGCCTATTGTTCACCAGTTGAGGTTTATTTTGCTTTGCCATGTTGAACTCTTTTTTTAGCTTCACCTGTCTGATTTCTCTAAATTTTGGTTCACTATAATGGCTACTGGTTATATTCTCTTCCTCTGGTATAACTTTGTTTTTCACTCTCCTCGTCTCCCATGGTATTGTTATCCGTAATTGTTTTCTCTGGGTGTTATTTTCTTCTCTTATATTGTTTTCTCTTTTGTCCCCATATTTTACAGTTATTACTTCATGGGAAATTTTTTCTCATGACTTCTACTAAGAGGAGGTATTTGTTTAACATACTGATTGCTCATTGCCAAGCTGTTAGATCTGTTACCCCGTTACCTTCTAGTATGCGAGGGAACGTTCCTTGGAGCATTGTTTTTTGGGGAACTCTTCTCTGTTCTTCCTTCATTGTAGTCTGCAGTTCGGTGTCCTGTTTTTCCTTTGTTTCCTTTTTCTCTGTCCAGTATCCTTGTCCGCTGACATGGTGTTGAACACCCATGTTTGCTGATGCTTAGTGGTATCAGCAATGTTAATGTGGCATACTGTCTACTACGGGGTTCCTGTGGTCTCTTGTCCCTCAGATTTCTTGTGCTCGGCTGGTGTTTGGGTTATGGTGCCCAAGCGTCTCTCTGTTTCCTCTCTGTGGAACTCGAGTTTAGTTAGCGCCCTGGGTATGGAGTTCCAGCGCCTCCAATTCCCTTCTCCCGATTTCTAGTACTCGACAGGAGTCCTGTGCATGGCGTTCCAGCGTCTCCGTTGCTTCGGCTGGCACCCTGGGTCTGGGGATCCAGTGTCTCATTGGCTTCCCTTTTCCGGATTTCTCATACTCTGCTGGAACCCGGGGTCTGGTCTTCCAGCGTCTCACTTGCTTTCCTTCTTTGGATTTCTCATACTCTGGTGGCTTTCTGGGTCTGGCGTTCCAGCAATTCTCTCTCCGGTTCTCTTCACTGAGTCTCTCGTGTTCCATCTTCAAGCGAGTTGTAAACTGGCAAGCTTTTCGGCTTGTGCCGACTCTAACTCTTGTTTCCGTACGTCTGTTTAGATTTAAAGGAACATGTTTCTTGTCTATAATATTCTGGTATCGTTGCAGTGTTTCTTTGTCCACGTTTTAAGAATTTTCTGTTGTGGGGTAACATTTCATATAGGTGATAATGTGACTGTCTCTAGGGAGTTCCTCACAGGAATGGGAGTACTTGTCCCCAAAGGGGGAGTCTTTCCCAGGGAAGTCTACTTGCCTCTACCCTTAGGGTATTGCAGAGCGGGCTCACCTCCCTAACCTCACAGGAAGGGCCTCCCCTTAGGGGAGAAGGGACAAATTCCCTGGATTGGTCACAGAGCCCTGAGGGCAAGAGAGAAATACAGGGTGCGCTGTGCTTTCATCGAACAAGTTCATTTAAATAAACAGCTCTGCTACACATGTCAGTTTAATTAACAAACCTACAGAATTACATCGCAAATTGCTATGCGACACCGCTTATTTTATGCCTTGCAGAAATGAATGCCCTGAGACTGTAGACCCGAATAGAATTGAATAGGTGCTAGCCCTACCCCCGCTCTAAAGTTACTAAAACATTATGTGCTTGTATATGGCGTACCTTGCAGTATTTTCATATTCTAAAGAGACATTGCTAGTCTTCGGGCACAATGCACAAAAGCTCTTCAACGCACTGAATTTCAAACCTGCACAGAAGCTGAAATCCATGACATAGTTGTGAACCTCAAACAAATGTAATGCCTAGGGAACCCCCTGCCCAACTAACCTCTTTAAAAAGACGTCTTAATTCCATGGATTCCCAGGATGATCAACATGTCCTTCAGGGATTGCATTGTCCCGTCATCACTGAAGGAAGCATGGATAACCCTGTTATTGAAAAATAACACTTTTAAGCCAGCATTGGACAAAAACTATTGGCCCATAACCAACGTTCCATATCTCCTTTAAAATTATCGACAGAGTGGTGTATTTACAGCTACAGAAATGTATAGAGGACAATAATATCCTGGGCATCTATCAATCTGGATTCAGATCCCAACATGGGACAGAGACTGCACACTTAGACCTCAAATCTAACATCTCAGGCATCATGAAAAAAGGTCATCCATCCCTACTGATGTTGTCAGACCTCTCTGTGGCATTCAATCTCATTTATCACAACCTCCTTTAAGAGAGATCGTAAAGTATTGCCAACTGCTCAGAAAAGGCCACTTAATGGATTGATTCATTTCTGGGTTCTAGGACATCAAGAGTAGCTGTTGAAAACGCCCAGCCCTCCCCTATTACCACCACATGTGGAGTGCCACAGGTCTCATGCCTGTCCCCTGCCCTAGTCAACATCTACATCAGGCCGCTGCTTGACCTCCTCGATAGCTTGGGTGGCAAATTATGCAGATGACACCCAGGTACTATTAGAGCTGACGGGTACACACTCAGATGACAACAAGTCCTTGAATAGGGTGTATATGGAAATCCAAGCCTGGATGGCATGCTATTCCTTTGCTCTTTATAACGAGAAAGCAGAGCTCCTTATCACATCCAGTCCTCATCTAAAGAAACTAGACGCCTTGTATTCTCATTTCTCAATCTCAGGTAATTCGATTCCAGTCACCAAATGCGTCAAAACACTGGGTGTTCTCCTGGACTCTGAACTATCTATAAAATATGTCTCACATATACGCTCATCCTGCGGATACGAGGTTAAATTGTTACACCAACAGACCATACTTAACCCCCAAAAACGGATCCCTACTGGCTACTGTCCTGGTAAACTCGCTGCTGGACTACTGCAATAGCCTGCTTACTGGTATGTTGCAAGCAATCTCACAACGGAGCATTTGGGTCGGTCTACAGACTATCCAGGCGAGATCATGTCTCCTCACATAGAAAGACCTTACACTGGTTGCCCATCAAACAAGTAATCACTCGTAAGACTTTGTACTCACCTACAAATGTCAGAATACCACATCCCCCAGTATCTGATCAGCCGGCTGACCGTTAAGCAGCCCTTACGGTCGCTACGCTCAAATGACAACCATACATTGAGCCAACCGTGTTTTAAACTGAAAACATTTGGCAGAACAAGCTCCGAAACACATGCACCACGGAAATTGAATGCCCTTCCTCTTCTCATAAGAACATCTCCATCACTGGCCGCATTCTAAAAAGTCCCTAAAACCTGCATCTTCAATTCAGCAAACTAAGTTCTCCCCTCCTTCTCTTGACCCCTCCACTCCCCGCCCCAATCTTGTTTGTTTTGTGTTTGCTCTGAGGCTCACGGGCGTGTAGCACATTATACAAACTAAATAATAATAATTACTGCCTGAATCACTGCACCTCGGTATTTTCGCCTTTGGCCAAAATGATAGGGTGGTGGAAGCGGTGACAACGGCCAAGCAAAAAGGGAAAGAGGCGGCATGGACAACTTGAAGGAATGGTTCAGTCAAAAGATTTTATTGGCCCTACGGGTCGGCCATGTGTTTTTAAGCCTAAATCGCTCGATTTTAGAAACATTTCCTATGGACCTTACCCGAGTTTTCGTCCATTAAACGCACGCGAAAACGGGCATCAGGGCGCTGCCATTTTGTGATAATCCTATCACTTGCCCCAGCCCCCTGGCTGACCTGCTTTTGCAGCACTAAATCATATCCCCCGCCCCTGAGCCTGTCATCAGCAGAGGCGTACCGCCCATTTCACAACGCCAAAGCACGTCACGTGTCAAAATTCGCTGCACTTCAGCTAATGATGTGTCGCCATGGAAATGGCAGGATGCCTCTTTCCTCAGTAAGTATAAACAGACCGTTTCACAACACACAGCAGCAGATTTTCGATTCCATTCCTCTCTGTGTTACTTTGAGTGTTCTGTGACTCGTTTCTGTGCTCTGGTCAGCTACCTTCGTTGCTTGTAGCCCGTGTGAACAGATACCAGTACCACCGCTACAAATTATTTTAGTTTGTTTAACACACAATGGCTACAATAATGCCCTACATGTACGAGCCCGAGTATACCGAGGAGGAACTACTGGAAAGGGAAACACGTGAAGAGCCTGGACCTAGTCGCATGGACGGGGTTTCCACCTGGTGCACATGCAATCGTTGCGAGCTAATGCCAACCGAGGATGAGAACTGCTGCTGCTGTGAAAACTCGGGATGCGTGGCCTACATTTCGGAAGGCGAGCCACGACCGCAAAGAATCACCGAGCTGCCAGACTTCAGGGCAGCCTGCCTCACACGGTCCGTGTTGAGGATAATGATGGTGCTTATGCACGAACTTCGCGTAACTGTTCGTCCTCGTAATCCGAGTAACGAATAAGTATACTCTGCTTGTCATGCCACTCCTATTTCATGGTCTTCTACTATATCCAAAATTACATATACATATCATTGTAACGCATGAAAGTCGTTCAATAGTGTGCAGTGTCTAGATAGCATTTGTCCGAGCAGAATGCCATTAGTTACAAGAATTGTCATTGACAACAAACGTTTATTAAACTTATCTTGGTCATTTAAAAACAGTTTTTCATTCCTTTTCACAGGTGGTACAGGCTGGTGGCTTCACGGGAGGCTTGGAGACCGCTTTCGAAGAGAAATACCCGCCTGTGCCGTTCGTGCCATAAGAGAAACGTTCCCGAGTGACAGCGGTCAGTACAGGGGATTTTCTCTCGCTGTGCTGCAACCTGACCTGTCCAATGTGTAAAGTCTTGTATTTTTGTGTCATCAAAATAAGATGCAAAATAAAACACCACATATATTTTAACAACGGTTGTTTCGATTTTTTAAATGAATCAAGTGTGTCTCCATTCAAGGATGGACATCAGACATCTCTGCTCCGAATGGGTGAAGGCAGGTCGCTGTGAAGCAGGGTGGTCACTATTTAAGCTAACATAATATATTCTCAATAATGCATGCACTAAATAACTCTTGTTCAAAGTCTTTCAGTCGGTTATGTCTCTATAAAAGTCACACATATATCTATACTATCAATCAACATTGGATTATACAGGCCTTAGGTTAAGGGTCTTGACCACTATAATACACTGTTTGAAGTGTGGGTCTGTGCTCACGAGAATCTCCGGTATGTGGCATTTGTTATTGATGGGCAACAATATACTGCAGTAGGGGTCTGATGTTAGTTGGGGATCTGCTAGGTGGGCATCATGGTGTGGTCAGTGGTCTGGCACATGAAGAGAATACCTTGCAGGGACACAGGGTCAGAATGGCAGTAAGTTTCCACTGGCGAGGGTGCTTGGGCAAGGACATGTTTGTGGAGATGAACGAGCTATGTGCTTAGTTCAGGCTGGTTCACATGTAGGACAGTGATCTCGGAGGAAGAGTGATGTGTTACATTTATTAGCTGTTGCAAATACTTCTGGAGTTTTCCAGTCAGAGTGGGAACGAGGGTGGGGGCCATGTGCTCTACGCAGTGAGGCCTGGTCACCAAGATGGAGTGGAAAGGGGGTACAAAAATGGATGCCCCGTGTCCTGCTCAGTGGTCCCATCTACGCGAATGTCAACCAAAGTTAACATCACATAAGGGCAAGGGGCGAACCCACTACTGGAGGCACTTGGTCCGAGTTTCTACTGAGAAGTAAAGGATGAGAAGGGCCTGATGGCCCCTCGCTCCCACACACTTGCCTGCATGCCCACCGGCCCATCCATCCCACCCCCCTCTATCAAAGGCGGTTCGCACCCAGGGATGAGCGCTGGCATGGGGGGGATGTCACGACGCAAACGGCCAAGGTGCCAAACAGCATGTACACTTCAAAAGGTATCCCACGCCCAGGGGCCATCGCTCACATGGCCTCCTCAGACCCCGTGTCTCCAGGCAGGCCTCCCTGGAGGCAGGCCGCCCCCCCTGCAATCTACATAGGTGTGTCTCCATTCAGCAGTCTTCCTGTGCCTTATCTGCATGCCCACCGGCCCATCCATCCCACCCCCCTCTACCAAAGGCGGTTCGCACCTGGGGATGAGCGCTGGCATGGGGGGCTGTCACGGGCGCAAACGGCCAAGGTGCCAAACAGCATGTACACTTCAAAAGGTATCCCACGCCCAGGCGCCATCGCTCACATGGCCTCTTCAGACCCCGTGTCTCCAGGCAGGCCTCGTCTGAGGCCTGCCTGGAGACACGGGGTACACACGACATTCATTCCAAACACACCCGTTTCTAATACTTTATAAACCACTTGATATGTCTCATGAGAACATATTTGTGCTTTGCAAGTCAACTCCTGAACCTTCTACCTGAGAAGCACTGAGATCTATGCTAATCTGCTTGTCGTCGTGCTATCTGTGACCGCTTCGAGCAAACTCGTCAGTGTGCTACCTGTGGCCATCTACCTGTTCTCCTGCAACATACTGCTCGGCCTGCTGAATCCAACTGTTTGTTGGTCAAGGTAAGGCCATGTATCCTAGTCAAATTTCGGTCATTTTTACATTTCTATTTGCGATTACAGTACCCAATAGTGACATGGTCATTGGTCTCATTGCTATTGACTTGAGTTTCAATTGTTATGCTATCAATAGATCTATTTATTTTCATCTGTGTCAATTGTCATCGAATTGCATCCTTCGGGGGTCCAGTCTATAATGTAAGCATGTTTCCTTTTCGTGCAAGACAGAACATCCAAGGGAAGAGTCACATGTTCAGAGTTTAGTCACATCATTTAAAAAATGTATGTAACTTATGCAAATACTAAGCCGCACATGATGAACTGGTATAGTTCCGGCGACTAAAACAAACCTTGCATTGAACATGGTATGGTTCATTTACTTTTTTATGACATTTTTATTCATCAAGGTTTTATAATAATCTTGATATTTACTTTTCAGAATGTTCAACAATGCCTGCCTGTTCGATTAGTGGTTGCCCTGCGAAGACCCATGCTAAATCTGAAGGCACTACAATGCATGTATTCCCGAAAACTGTTGATCGAATAAGAGAATGGGTCAGACATTGCGGATATCCACTGGATGAGCTGGAAAGTAGAGTCCAACAAGTCTTAGAGGACAAGAGGGGTGATCGATACTGCATCTGCAGCCAGCACTTTTCCTCGAACATTTACGCCACATCTTGGGTAACAAAGAAGAATAAACGGCGAACGACGCGAAAAAATTGCTCGCAAACGCTATTCCAACTCTATTCGTCCTCATTCCGCCACTGGTGAGTCAAGTGTCCGGATTTAGCTTTAGGCCTTGCGGTAGTGTGTAGGTAGCCAAATTGATTAGTTGATATTTTAGGTGTTGTGTCCCTTGTAATACTCCCTTGTATTACTTTCGATATTGATATGAGTGTATAGCTTTTTGAATAATGACATTTATCAATAAATAATTTTTCGATTTTATAACCCCCAAAGGAAATCTATTTATGGGCACAGGGAACTGTACTATATTGCGCATTTCAATAGCATTATTCTCAAGTATTCTGTTGGTTTACATGGCAATTTTTTAATATTTGCATTTCATTATCAAACAATAATTTACCTTTACATCTGCTTGACTATCCACTGAATCTGAAGGAAGAACATTCTACATCCGTGACGTGCCCGCAGTTATCAACCACTTCTAGCGTGTATCAGGTAATCATATTTGGCTATTCCGCTACAGACTTGTTTTATGCATGTCAAGTAATAGTTTTTATGTATCGTGTGATTATTTTACCAATTGTTTGGTTAGTGCTTTCCAATTGATATACACCTTAGTTGTCGTCCGCTGGTGTTTGTTTTCAGTTATAATTAGTGTTATCCATACTAATGCAAGTACTGTCTTTCAGGGAGAGGCTGAAGCGTCCACCACATTGACAACAGCCATAGATGTTCTTCAGCAGCACGAGGTATGGATACTGACAGGTCCATCGACCGTGATCATCAGGACTGGAACACTTGTCGTTTGATTGTTCTACACCATGTTTCATTTGTGGTTAGCCATTGATATGTACCTGTGAGGTCGACCCCAAGTGTGTGTTGTGTTTTCAATATTGTAATCGTTACTATTGCAAATACTATGTTTCAGGCAATTTTTGAAGCGTCAACCCACGCACTTGATGCGGAGCCTGACATTCAAGTAATTCCAGGGGAAGTTGAAGCGGGACCATGCGGATACGAATCGGCGCAACAGCTTTCCGAAGTGCGCACCACATTTACAACATCCATATATATTCTTCAGCAGCACAAGGTATGGATACTGACAGCTCCATCGAGCGTGATCATATAACGTGATTCCATTTGCTATACTTTCTTCCCTATTAACGCAAGTACTGTGTTTCAGGGAGACGATGGAGCTTCCACTACAATCACAAGATCCCATTTAGTTCATGCAGATGTAAAGAAATCGGAGAAATAAGTCGATTAAATCTGATCATATTTAAATATTCCATAATTCTTTTGGACAATGCAACATTTGTGGTTATCTCTTTATATGTACCTGTGCCGTCGACCCCAAGTGTGTGTTATGTTTACAATATTGAAAACCATACTAACGCAAGTACTGTGTTTCAGGGAGTTGCTTATGCCTCCTCTCCAATACAATCATTCATGGCAGTCCATGCAGAGACAGAGGTATGGATACTGACAGTTCCATGGAAGTAGGTCATCAGAGCTCGAATACTTGTCGTTTGATTGTTCTACACAATGTTTAATTCGTGTTGAGCTATTGAGATGTACCTGTGTGTTCGTCCTCACGTGTGTTTTATGTTATCAATATTGTGATACATAGTAATGAAAGTACTATGTTTCAGGGAGTCGATGGAGCCTCATTACGTGCTGTCTATGAGGATACAGAAAATATAGTCGTTGCAGCGCAAGAGGAAGGGAAGAGATGCGGAAACGAATCAGAGCTACAGCGTGCAGATATTGAAGGTCGAGTCAAGAAAGTTGCAAAGAAAAGAAACAAAAATTAGGTTAGTTACAAACAGTTCATAACTTTAGAATTTCTTTGTGCTGGGGACTATTTTATGTTTTTTCCAGTCAATTGTACTATACTTTATCTTGTGTTTAAACTGAACATCCCTTTTCCAATCTGTCCTCTAGTTACCCGTGGGTGTACGAACTATACATACACAGACAGTGAAGCGAATGAGAGATGTTGCTTGCCAGACCATTTACACTATGGAGGAACTATTAATTCAGATGCTGCATGTTGAGACTAGAGATGTTCATGTCCAATGGCCAGAACATTAAATGAATGTGTCCGGAGAATCCAGTAAAGTTGTAATGGACCATTGCTACAGTGCGACTGCACCACCACAAGAAGATGATACTGAATGTATTGAGGATAGCTCGGAATCAGTCGCAGATCAATTCACACTATCTACACCTGCCAAAAAATTTCCACCAAAAAAACTGTCGACAATGTTGTGTTCTCCCATCATTGTTGAAGTAACAGATGTTGAAATGACAGAGAATGAACCAGCAGCAGCATTCACCGACGCATCAGAACCTGATATCGGCGATATTTCTTTCAGTTGTGCTGAAATGTCCTCAACGATGCAGTCCGAAACAAGTGACACTGGATGACAGTCTAATGAAAGAGGGCAAATACATAGTATTCGACAGTTGTTTGATGGATATTATAAGTATGCTGAAATGTGGGCATTCCGTCAGAGAGAAAGTATGTCAGAGGCCATTGATTCATGTGACTCGTCAACAACAAGGCAGTAACGTCAAAATACATGCCGCCTGTAGATTAAATCCTGCGTTCTCATGGTCTGCACAACCGATGCTGGGGAAGCTGTCAGCAGGCAGTCTACTGTGTGCAGCTGCATCACTTTTTAGTGGGTCCAGTTTTAGAAAGTTAGAGTCTTTCTTTGAGTTTGTGGGACTTAATTTAATTTCTAAAACGCAGTACTACAAATACCAACATGATTATCTGTTTCCGGCCATTAGTGAAGCTTGGAAAATTGAACAATTGTCTCTAGCAAATAAATTCGAAGGGAAACGATTCAGGTTAGCCGCAGATGGACAGTGCGACAGCCCTGGATTTTCTGCCAAGTACTGCACCTACCACTTTCAGGACATGGATAGTAAGAAAATTGTGAGTTCAGTGGTCGTGCAGGTAACACAATGTACATACTCGGTGGCCATGGAGAAACTAGGATTTATAAAATCAGTGGAATATCTACAATCGAGGGGAATGCACATCGACCTTATAGCCACGGACAGACACACACGTTTCAATTGCCAAGACAATGAGAGAGCAGTTCCCACATATTAAACATCAATTTGATGTATGGCATCTTGCTAAATCAATCAATAAGAAAAACTCGGCTGCAGGGGGGAAAAAAAGGTTTGGAAAGTATTTCACAGTGGTCCCAGTCTACCAGCAACCATCTTTGGTGGAGCTCCAAAACTTGTGACGGGTCAGTGGAAATACTACTTGAAAAATGGCGGTCACTGATGCACCACTGTACCAACGTTCACCGCTGGTCAGAAAACCTACATTTCCACCAATGTGAACATGGCCCTTTGTCCCCAGAGGAGGCACGGAAGAAGTGGTTGATTCCATCTTCACCGACGCACAAAGCCATTGAGAAGATTGTTTTCGATAAAACTCTATCAAGAGATTTGAGGGGACTGACAGAATTCTGTCACAGAGGAGGTTTGGAGGTGTTCCACAATATGTGCCTAAAGTACAGGCCAAAGCGCTTGCATTTCAGCATACAGGGCATGAAACATAGGACTTTACTTGCAGTCTTGGCCCATAACGAGAATCTCAGCCGTGAACAATCTAGGACTACGGGTAATGTAAGGATGCCTCGCTACACTAAGGTGTTTTCTAAAAGAATTAAGCAATGGGTCATCAAACCAGCCTATGAGGAAATGGAGTTCGACTTTGTAAAAAGCCTTATTGTTGCTGTACTCGAGAAGCACAGATATGGAATTTTGAACGTTTCTGTGCAGAGCACTGATGCATTGCCACCGAACATTGCCACTGTGCCATGTCCGCCCAAGGAAGAGATGGTTGTGAAGTACAAATCCCGGTTTAAATAATTGTAATATGATTGTATTTTTGTAAATAAATGTTATTGTACAGTGTACATACAAAGTATGCTAACCCTAACCTCTCCCTTCACCATCCTGGGTGGCGAACAACCTGGGTGTCATGTTTGACTTCTCTCTCTATTCACCTCATATCGGAGACCTTGTCAATATGTCTATGTATTTATTTTTGTTGCTGTAACTAAGTTTAGCAAGGCTTGCGTATTGCAAATAATAAAACAAACAATAAATCTCACTTTCAACTCAACTCCTTTGGTCGCTATACTTTCCCTGACCTTCCCTCAAAAAGTCAATGTCTCTCTAGGGCTGCAAAGCTCGCCGACAACGAGGACAAAATTGGGGGCCTCAGAACGCGCCAAGCGAGCCGTTGCAGATGGGAGAGAGGCCAGTTCACATTTGCACATTGAGGCCTACTACATAGATGGATTCGAAAATTCAAGTTCTCACAGATGGCTTTACTACGGGATATTGCAAAGTAAGAATGTATGCTCCTTTTAGAGTGAAGGTCAGCGGCTTTGATTTTCAGCTGGCGGCCTGAAGAGGCCCACAACTCACATTGGCAGCATAAGGTTCTATTGTTTTTTGACCTTGAGGTAGAAAATTCTGAAACTAGACCGAGTTTCATGTTAGTTCAGTATACGAAAAATCGTTGTCAAGAGCACAGTGGGATTTACGGACTGCATTACGCAGAGACACAATGGAAATTGCAAATATAATGTAAGTAACTCTTTAGACGCTTCTATACCTGAATGAATGAATGAATGAATGAATGAATGAATGAATGAATGAATGAATGAATGAATGAATGGCAAGTAAAATGTTTGTGGGATCGTCTTTGTACCGGGCACATGGGCATGCAGGTCCACATTCCATACGCATGTAGACAAGTCGTTTCTCATTGTGTGTTAACCTCGATTTATTTCGTTAGTTTTCGCATTGATTTTAGAGCTGAACATACTCCATTGCACTATCCTTGAAAGCAAATAGTTTCAGTTCGGCCATAATAAATAAAATGAATAATATTAATAAAAATCGGCTGGCAAGACTGATTATAATTTTTATGTTTTCAAAACGGGTATATCCTACCCTACTGCTACTGCCACCAATTTCAGACCCCGGCAGTTGGTTTCTTCAACCGCCAGCTGCAGCTTATTATAAACAACTGCACCACTTTGACGATCTTATGGGACGATCGCCAAGGGCCCATAGGCCCTTACGCGGTACTAGCGGCTAGGAGCAACATATCAACCTTTACGCTGGCCTAGTGCCTATTTGATGGAACAGCCTTGTGATTCACCATGCGACCAAAGTGCTTCTTTTAACGAAAACCAACACCCTGTGTACCATAAAGTAACGATAAAACGGAACAGGATTTGCGGATAGAGAGAAAAGAGAAAAAAAATGACATTGCGATTTAATATGCCAATTGCTGAATATTCTATAAACATTTAATGTTAAATACATGTACTTTACCAAATGTACCGTGTTGCTGTTTGATTTGAAAGAACAGTTTCATATTCGGAATTGTGGCGCGCTGTGTTGTGAGTTGATCTGTGTTGGTTTCGGGGTTCTTTGTGAAGTCGCGTAGAAGACGACTGGGCGCATTTGCCTACGCAGCAAAGTAACGTCACAGAGATAGGCGGGGAATATGAATGTTTTGATAATGTCAGGCTCAGGGGTGGGGGATATGATTTAGTGCCGCAAAAGCAGGTCAGCCAGGGCGATGCGACAAGTGGAAGGATTATCACAAAATGGCGGCGCCCTACTGCCTGTTTTCGCGTGCGTTTAATGGACGAAAACCCGGGTAAGGTCCATAGGAAATTTTTCTAAAATCGAACGATTTAGGCTTAAAAACACATGGCCGACCCATAGGGCCAATAACATTTTTTGACCGAACCATTCCTTATTGTGTTTGAGTGTTCTACTGGAAACTGCTAGGCTTTCATACTTCTGATCACGATTTGTATGGTTAGAACACACCTAAATCTATGGCTTCATAGATGATGTTATGTTTCTTTAATATGCTTAAATGTATGAACAACCGTGTTAAGGCTCAGACTTGCAGCCTATTTTCTTCAGGTGCAACAATGATCATGCTATAGCAGTGCAGTGCCTAGGGGCCAAAAAACTGCTAAGTACTGGTGTAAACTCTACAACTATCCATCCCCCTACTTACAATCTATAGGAGTCCTGCTTCTCGACAGGCCAAGACTGTTTCGTTGAACACCTATTGTAACGTAATCTCGTAAAAGTGCTTGCAAGCGACACATGCTCAGGTCGTCTGGGGAGGTAATTTAATACTTTTGTTGCTGTGCTCTTTGACTGTGCTTGCACGATGCCATGGGAGCCTGACTATGGCTGTTTGCACACTTACTGAAATCCTGGAAAGATTGGTATGTACAGAAGCAAACCCATCTGGACTAACTTGAGGGATTAGTGGTCTACTCCTGTCCACAGCACTCACTCAAGAATTTACTTCTGGCTCACCCCTGGGGACAAATGAGTTCTGTTATTCTTACCACGAACCTTCTCTGCTCACTCTTCAACACTCTGTCCATTTGCATTCGACTACTTATTCATTTGTTTAATTGCCTGGCATGTCTACAATAAGCTGTGCTTGATAAAAGTGCCCAATGAATTAAAGCATGCAATACTTCTTTGAAATAAATGATGGTTCAGTTTCAACATTGTGAGAATTGTTGAATTTCTACAGCAGAGGCATATCTAGAGCTGATGATTTTAAACTAGTTGGGGCCTTTCAGCACATTGTCCACGAGATTCACCCTATCCTGGTGTACCCGACAAATCAAAGTGGGTGCTTTGCGAGTAGTGATGGATCAGGAGCTCGGATTTATGTCCAGAACTGTCATGGTCAAGTAGTATGGAGAGAGGGATAGGCTTGACTGCTCCCTAGTGTAACTGATAGGCTGCGAGGGGGAATCAACATTGACTGTGAAATTTTTGTCGCGCCGGCAGGGTAGCACCATTTTCTGATTTCTCAATAACCGATATCAATTGAACCATAAGTTAGCAGACTTTAAATATATTCCTATGTCCAGTCTTTAGGCAGTGGCCGGTGACTTTGCTACCTAGGTGGTCAGAGTACGGCTGAAGCGATCCTGCAAGCTATATGTTAACTCCCGGTTCAGAAGGCACAGGGCTCTGCTGAATACAGACAGCTGCTGGTGCCATACCGCCTGAGAGTTTGAGAGGATGCTATGAGAGCTGGCATACCGTCACAATCCCTTCTTAAAGCAGTTTTTCTTTTTTTAGGTTGAAACCCAGCTTGGAAACCTCATGTTGGTTATGTACGACATTACCCCTGAAGAATGTGGCCATCAAAATATCTGCTACGGTACGCGCCCATTTGGTGTTCCTGGTGCACACTCCGTTTATTTGTATTTCCGGTTAATCTACAGCATTGAATGTATGTAGAATTTACTGCATCGTGTTACAGGTTAGTCCATCCTTTGCAATGTTGGCTGCAACATTAGGCATGGGGAGATCTTTTGGTTCCATTTCCTGCTGTCTGTTATGTTGCATTGCAGTCACGGCCCCTACTTCACGACATTTCTTCTTTTTATCTATTTATTTGTATTATTATTTTTTTAGTCTATAAACCCAGTCGTCTTTCTCTGGTGTTTACAAACTACATGCTTTCCTGTCCTGTAGCCATGCGCCTCCGCTTCAGATTTCACATGCAATGGAGCTCTTGCTCATTCTGGCTAGAAGATATGCAGAGGGGTTATCTGGTTAAGGGGGAGTCGAGAATGATCACTTTATGCCAATGTATATCTTGTTCCATCAGGAATCCAACCAAATGTGCTTTCGAGCTCACTGTGGATTCCCACTTAACTGGTCAAAATACAAAGTTTTCCTTGACCTGATACATTCGGCTGATGATTGATTTAAGAGGATTCTAACGGGTCACTGATGTTGGTAAATAACTTCAGATCACAATAGCTAGTACCTCCGAGGCGCTTAATAAGCATTCTTTTGGCGCACTTGTGTTCACTTTGCTGTGTAAACTGCATTATTGGTAGGTTAAAGGTGTGTTGATATATGGCTAGAATGCATTCCTGAAGATGGCAGTCCTGCCAGGATTGCAAATGGTTGCTATCCTCCTTATATGCCCTGACTCAGCAAAACGAGCAAGTGGTGCCCTCGGATCAGAGGCAGACATTTACTGATGATCCATGGATGTCTCTTCATTGCCACAAAGGAACCTTCCCTTAACTCCAGGTATAAACGGACTCCTTTTATCGTTCTTACTAGATTATAGTTTTACTGTGACAGCAGCTGCACTACGTGCGACTGCACCGTGACTGCTTTCTACAGAGGATTTGGAACTGTTGCTTCTAGATGTCCGCTTCGTGGTTTGGGTTAGTCATTCTGAAGTGAAGAGGCATGAATTTGGCCCTCTTGCTAGCAGAATAGTTGTCTTCCAGCAATGCCTAGACACATGCTTACTGGACGAGGGAACTAGGTTGGGGCTATTGACTAGGAGCTTCATATAGCAATGGTTTCATCCGATCAAAGTCCCAAGGACATTTTCTGGGACTGCTATGCATGTCTAATATCTGCTTAAACAACCTGATCATGCTGAATAGCCTGTGTTTTTAAATCCTCTGGCAATGCTGTTATGTATTGCTTCTTTTAATATGGAGTGCTGGGATGCCATGATTCAATTATCTCTAACATCTGCGAAAGTTGATCGAACTTTAAGTATTTCAAATGTCTGTTGAGCAAAAGCTTAGTATGAAATTCAAGTGGATGTTGACCATATTTGCTTTTATACTCGTCCACTTCCTCCATGTTCGATGATGGTGGTGGGGACATCTCTTGCTCAATATAAGACTATAGCAGCATCTACCACTGCGTCCAAGAAAATAATGTGATACTGCTCTTGATAATATTGGACAGAAAGCTTAACAGAAGAGGGCCTCACACCTAAATGCATATTCTGATGCTTTACTGGCTGCATACAACCAACATCTATGGAACAACGTCGCAATGTTTGCCAGTGGCCTTTAGAGACCAATAGTTCTGATCTAACTTGTCAGATGCAGAACATGGCACTATGGACAAATGAGAACTGGCAGAAAACCATGTAGATTCTACCTCGAGGAATCTGTGCCTCCGACTTGATTGTTGCCATCAGTCAAAGATTAGTATAAGGAGCTGGATCTACCTTTTCCATTTTACCACTGAAGGGGGAGCTCACAGAGTCAAAGCTAGTTCATCAATGGTTAAGTAGTTGGCAGCCTAGCCAGCACAGCAACCTTCCACCTTGGATCAATGCAATGCTGAATGTGCTCCTTACGTGCAGGGCTTTCATGACTTAAAGCAGACTTCAGGGCCACAAAGTGTACCAGGACTGATCATGTTTTCGAAAGTCCTGTGACAAAATGACTGATACACGGACACCTAATTTCCTCTCCCATCCAGCTTGAGTGGGGCACTCCAAACATCACTTGGCCAGAGTGCCGTAGAGTCCCTGTCAACAGCAGGGTTCAACCAGGGGTTTTAGCCCAGGTTTGTAACCTCCTGGAGGGAAAACCATGCATGTATCGTACCATCCTGGACGTGTCTCCTTTCCATTTCCCTGGGAGGAATTAATATGGTAATGCCCAGCAGAGATAGGTTCTCCTTTCAAGTTTGAGATTGGCAGTGTTCAGTCGACTTGCAGGATGTAGATCGTCTCATTCCAATGTGGCCCCAACATTGAATATTTCTCTGCTTTTCAGTAGCCAACCAGCTCCAACTCGGGGTTCTCCACTAAGGTGATGACTGTAGTTGCAGCTCATCTTAGTCCGGAAGAATCCCATCTACCCGTGCCTAAACTGGATGGTGTTCGGATGTTCTGCTTCATCCCAAACATGGCAGTCTCTGCAAACATTATTGCATTTGATCTGTTTATGTTGGTGAATGTGGGTCAAGTTCTCTTAATAAGCTTTACTTGTGAGACTAGCTTGGAAAGAGACCACCAGATTGCATACCTGCTGTTAGTAATAACAGCAGTATTTTGCTAGAAACTGGAGTCCCAGAATTTCTTACCCAGGCTCCTTGTGCAGTGTTACCTGTGCTGGATGACATTGAGCACAATAAAATGGCATTATATTAGAGAACATTCTAGAGTTCTATTAGAAGCGGAGCTGATGAAACTAGACCGTAACTGAGTCTTTAAGCATTCCCTACATGGAAGACTACGAATTATCCCTGTTGCGGATGTGTTTATGGAATGTCTCTCGTCAAACATCCAGTGCCTCACGGACCCGATTTCTATTGGAGGACCAGATTCGGTATATCATGCACCGGCGCAAAATTGTCTTCGAAGTAGAGGTCAACCACTACCAGGCAATGCTTAAAAGCTTTAGGGACATTGGCAGAATCGTTGGCAATACAGTTTCCATGGCCCACAAGAGTGGCACATTCAACTGCTCAATTATTTAAAAGGTAGTAATGGGAACACAATGGAGCGCTGTCTCAAACATTTACCAGCAGAAAACCGAGAAATCAAAGACTGACATTTTTATCTCAAACAAGCATATTAAATAATCAAGAGATTTGGCAGAGAATCCTGCTACAGTTATCCACAATCATTTCCTGAATACTAGGCTTATGTTTGGATTGCAAATCCCTTCGGCCAGTCAATGGTGAGAGATCATGAGTGTTTTAGTTCAAACCTTTGGACAGTCGCAGATCATTACAAAACATGGTGCCCATTTAAGGGTATGACAAAAGTGATAGTGCTTAAATGAGATGTAAGATAAGGTGGATGAAGCAAAATCTATGTCCCATTGCAATGAACGCCCCCTTTTTGCTGAGATTTACTGCAGTCTAGCTGTCTGAAACCTTGCCAAACACGTCATTAGGCCATGCAATATGGAGGTCAACCATATGGCAATAGGGAAAACTGCACCCAGACGTGCCTACAACAATCAAGAGAAATGTGTAGACAGTAGTCAAGACAGTAACTCCCACAATACTCGAGTCAGTTGAGGGCTGGTTTTATTCCCAAAATAGATTATTCTATAGATCAACAAAAAATGTTTTCTAAAATGTTTGAGTGAAATGAAATGCAAACCAGAATTAAATGCTGATGAAAAAAGTTGTAGTACCCAAACTGATAGTTTACAAAAGAAAAGCGGTCCCTGCGACGTTGGATCGGACCCGCGTAGGAGAGATGGATCTGACGCTGCAGGGTCAGAAGATGAGCGGACCTCAAAAAGGTAAGTAGGGGGTCGGTTGGGGAGTGTATTGGGAGCTGGGGGGGTTAAGTTTGGCCCGATTTGAGAGAATTTTTCATATTAAGAATCCCAACATTTCTGTCAGCTTGATACAATATTTTATAAGCAATTTAATAAAACATACATTTGCTCTCAATTTAGTACACCCATTTGTTTGCCCCCGGGAACTTGGCTTGACTCAGAGATCATGTGTCTTGCCTTCACACCCAAAATCACCATATTCTATTAAGCTGAAGGCATCCATTGTCTCTTTCCTCCAGGCTGCAGGGAAACTCTGCTACCCTTTTAATCAACAGGACCCTGTGATATCCTGTGCTGTTGGTGTAGTACCAGGGAAGAGTAGGTGTTAAGAATTCTCATTGACCAGCAAACCTTTTGAAGTCTCACCTAACTTAGGATGCTGCAGCAAAATTCTAATTGCGGCCGAATTGACCATGGCCAATTTGGCTACAAACAATTGTGGCACGGCCAAATCGTATATTTCCGAAAAAGTGACTAACAAAGTGAGATGAAAAAAGCACGAGAAGATAGTGTGTGGTGTGGTAGGGAGAAGTAAAATGTATATATTCTTGTATTTCCAGGATGTCTGCTTGTGTGTATGTTAATATTTAAAGAAAAGATGTCTATGTGATATAAAATAAAATGCAGAAAAATGACGGTCATTCTTGCCTGATTTCTCTTCAGGAGCCTCTTGTGGCACCCCTGCAAGATAAAATGTGCAGGGGATTCCTCTGATGCTCCTGGGGGATGAGCCGATGAAAGTAGTGCAGTGCCGATTATGGGTCCTGTTCAGCAAGGCCCAAATACAACCTGGAAGAGGAGCCACCCTCTGCTACCTTAGTTCTTTTAGGGTGCTCCTGGCCCCCTCCATCACTTAGACATAATTGCGTGGGTGTCCGTATGTGCAGTTAAAAAGTGTGACTTAGGATCTGTGTTCTAGAAGGTATAATGGCTACAGGGAGTCTCTCTACCTGATGCCAACTATCTCTTAGGGTTAGGGCAGGCTTCAAAAGTCCACGGGGGAGGATCATTGACCCTTTTTGGGCTTGGGGGAGTGATGGTCTTTGCCAATGGACTTTCCTGTGACAAGCAGGGCCTGAGAGGTGTCTTCCCTGCTGGTAAAAGGTGAACTGATGGGACAAGCCTGCTGTCCCTGAAGTGAATCGGTTTGAGGATTTGTTGCACTTCTGACCCACATGATGCCACCAACTGAGTGATAAAAGCAAGAAAACTTGAGGGGGATTTGACCTGGAGTAGGGAAGCCGTATTGCAAGGTAGAGGCTATCATGTGCCAGCCAAGCAAACTTGAAAACTCAGAACTGCCAATATGTGTATGCTACTTCAAGGGAATCCCCATGCAAAGCCCGGAGATTCGCCAATTTCATCTAAGTCCTGTCCAAAGCCATCAAAGAAAACATGGTTGGCGGCCAAAGGGAACAACTAGCTGGACACCAAAGTTGATGGCTTTAAAGGGTGAATGTCGCATCTCAAATAGAATATTAGTGTTCCACGTGACCACCCTACCCTGAAAGGCACATGTTAGAATCTGGAGAACTGTTTGTGCAAAAGTAACAAGGATCGAGTGTCTAGAAGAGGACCCTGAAACTATCGAACCATACATCCAGGAACCTTTTTAGCCTGATTCTACAGAGCCAAGCAGACACCAATGTTCAAATTGATTGCGCCTTCAGGATAGGAAAAGTGTGAAGGGACCCTTGCAACAGAATCCGAGACTGCCTTGTGAAATACCATTATTATAACAGTTGATTTGCAACAGAACATAATAGCATGCATGAACAAAGCACACCATACAACTCTGTGAGATCGCCACCTCCCCATCTTTTCATGCATCACGTACAGCAGTCTACAATTTTGTCTGGTTGATAGGTGGTTATCACCCTTCTAATGTCAACAACTGGATCTGCAGCGAAATGAGGATGAGGATGAGCTTGGGTTTGAGGAGGAGGCTCGCAATCCAACCAAACTGCACTAATAGCAAGACGAAAACATTTTCCAGGTGTTGTGGTGGTCAGGCTCATTGAGAACAAAAGCTCCCCTTCTTTGCATTTTGTGAGGGGATCTATGGCAGGAGAGGGGGCTCCGTAATCGGTCTGATATGTGAGCTGCGCACCTTCAGCCGCTCTTGTTTCCCTACACTTTGGACTTAGTTATTGTTTTCAATAGTTGGATAGTGTTGGTGTAGCATCACTTTACAAAATACTGAGTTATATTGGGGGCTGGTGGGATTCCATGATGCCGCCCACCATCCTTAGTTTTTTCCCATGTGTCTCTTCCTTGGTGGATGTACAGCTGGTGTAATGTTTCAAAGAGTGTGAATTTGGGGGTCAGCATGGATAACAAATATGGCTTGCAAATAAATATGGGCGATCAGCAATGTTGGTAGATGTAGTGATCTGTCAGGAGAAGTTGTGTATGGTACAGACTTATCTGTAGAGGAGGCCAATCTCTGCAGGGGTAGTGGGGGTGGCCATGGAGTGGTGATCAGTAATGCTGCCGGGAAGGCCTTAGTTCCCCAGCTAAGTGGTACTGAGGGACTGGTTTGGGCTTCCCTGGTTGTCCCATCTGAAGAAAGCAGACCAACACTGTTTCCTGGTGTGCCTGCTATGATTTCATGCCAGATGTGCACTCAGAAAGGTAAGGGTAGCTATACTCTGACATACATTTCTGCTACTGGTAGCTGCTGCTTACAAATTTAAAGGTGTCGGGGGGGGGGGGGGGGGCTGATGATCTGAAGTTGCATTTATGGAAGGATTATCACCATCCTCTCTTTATACACGTCAAACCAGCCAGAGGAAGCACTCCTTGAGCAGGCTCTAGTTGATTTGGAGGCTTACAATCAAGGTAACTGCTCACAGGCAATTTCAACATACTGGGCCTCTTCTTGAGACTGATCTTCATCCTCCACATAGACCACATCTGGATTGCCGCACTGTTATTCTGGGTGATTCTGACATAGCTGGCCCAAGTGAATGTGGGGAAACTACTTCAACCCATTGATCCCAACTACTTATTGTACTCGCGTCCACAGTTTGCACCTGTGGATTGTCTAAATCGATCTGGGGTCCAACATTGGGTGTTGATGCAATCTGATCAAACCCCTGTTTCTCCTTGCCTGGGGCTGCTCACACCTCCCAGCAGGAAACAAACCTTGTGGTTGGAGTATTTGTTGAGATCTACGCAAATGGGACACCATTTGAGTTGCAACTCTCCAGTTCTTCCAACAAACCCTGGAGAAGAGCCCCCTGCTATTACCTGGGATGGAAGACCTTGGGTAAAGAATAATTCATTTAGTAGTCTATTGCAAGGAAGTGAATGCTCACTGCAGACACACTCTGAAAAGAAATGAGCTAGTAGGACAGCTTGCCTTGTGAACAGGTCTTTGCTGTATGGCACCCCTGTCAAGCCAGCTCAGCCCTTTAACCAACACCCCCGTGTTGATTAGTTGTGTACAATCCGTGGATAATAATAGTCACATTGATTATTACAACACTTAGAAACTGTTGGAATTAAGGCTGAAGTGCTATATAAATAACCACATTTACTTATTCATTGTTCTAATTGTCTTTAGTTCCAAAGAATTTTTACAACTGTTACAAATATATTTGACATAAAACGAATCCATTCAGTTTATCATCATCTACATTCATATCTCATATATTATACAATTCATACAACTATTCATGTTCATCAATACTTATTAATACTAAAATTATCTTACACTTATTAATTTCAATCTTTTCAGTTGATTTTTAGTAAACCTCATTTTGCTGACAAATACGGGCAACACCACTTGTTCAAGTCATATTACATTTCCATGAAATGTACACAATTTCCTACACATTGTTATACCTTAAGGCTTAACCACTGAGTTGGGCCAAATATTATAAAGTGCAATGTGCATAAATTCCATAGCTGATTTAGTGATTCGGAAATTGATGTTGTTATAGTCCACACACTGTAAAGGGCAATGGGCATAAATTCAGTCAGTGTATTTAGACAATAATGCCAGAAGTGTACAGTAGAAATAGTGACATATTGATATACATATCGCTTATATGTGTGCCTATATAAAAATGCAAGAGCTGGGCAATCAGTTAGAATATGTCTGTCTCTAGATTTTCTACTATATTGCAAATTTGACAATATCGTTGATGTTTAGCTAAGTGCCTTGTGTCGCTCTAACTGGCAATTGATCGGTCCTCATCAATAACCGAAATCTACGAACTTCTGGACTAGGGCAAAGTATTAAAAACTTTTGTGGATTAAAATACATGTGAGCAACTCCTTCCAGCTGATGAAAGTTGTGGAGACCACTCATATGAATAAAATAGTTTTTTTCTGTAGTCTTTTTTTTAAATGCCTGTAGGCAAGTGTAAACGGGAAATTACACAACGAATACACATCTTGCATTAAGAACCAAGTAGAAGACAAACCCATGGTGGCACAACATAGCCACAACGGCATGTTTTGGTTCATCCTACAAACAGCTAAAAATCCTTTTTGCGGTGGCAACCGTGACCTGGTGCTGCGCAAACTGGAACAATGGATTCATCGGCTCAATTCTGTGAAAAAAGGCCTTAATGTATCCATTGAATGGAACCTTTTCTTCTCTTAGTACTCTCCAGGTCTGATCACACCAACTAGGCCATTCCACCTGCCATGCACCAGCCACCTACAATCAGGCTCCACAGCTTAACAGACAATATACTTGTCACCACCACCTAGCCTCTAAGTGCCTATAACCTCTTCATAACACAGGATTTGTTCCATACATATCAAGCCTTATGTCAAAAAACACCTGCTTTTTTGAATCGCCATCTTCTAATGTATGTTGTTTAGTTTCACCATTGCATGATGCTTGTACAATTGACACTCTCCAGGTCTGATTACAACAACTAGGCCATTCCACCTGTCATGCACCAGCTACCTACAATCAGGCTGCATAGCTTAACAGAAAATATACCTCCCACCACCACGTAGCCTTTAAGTGCCTATAACTTCTTCATACATTTCATAAAATAGGATTTGTTCCATACATATCAAGCTTTATGTCAAGAAACACCTGATTTTTTTGAATCTCCATCTTCTAATGTATGTTTTCTAGTTTCACCATTGCATGATGCTTGTACAACTGGCACTTAGCGCTTTAATCATGTGTCAGACAACTTTGTTACAAACACTAAAGCTACTCATGTGAACGTATGCCTCAAAATAAGTACTCGATCTTCTAATTGAGAATTTCATCTGTGTTGCATTGCAAAGCACCTCCATTGCGTGATACTTGTCAAACTAACACCTAGTGCATTTCTTATGTACCTAGGCAACTCTGTTCAAAACACCAAGTAACCCATTCAGCTTATGCGTCCAAGTATTTTTTGTATTCATTTCCTAATTGATGCTGGAATCTATGTTGCATTTCTAAATACCTTATGTATCCTACCCTTCTCAAATTAGACACCCTGGGCCTCCATATTTCAACTTCGTAATGCACTATTGCTCTCAGCCACCAACACTGCTATTCTCCCAGTCCCTGACTGCACGATGCTTCACATCCAGCTGGCACCCCATGCACCTTGGCCAATATTACTATGGCATGTATACTGACATGTCTGTCCAATAATCTGCTATATTTGCTACCACATAATGCTCCTATTCACTATGCGTTCCACCACACGTTCTGCATACTAGAGTGCTTTTCATGAATTACGTGCCTTTCGCTACCTGCAGTCTAATACCATGCCCTGCACCCCCATGTCAAGTTACACTTTCCACGTTATGCATTAGCCTCCTCTAGAGGCAGGGCAGTTTCTAGTCCATTTGGTGCCCAGGGCATGTCTATTTTAATTTCTTGTATGTGTGACTTATAAAAGCACATCATATTTGGACCCTTGGCTTCTCTGGTGTCTGGTCCATCGTCTAACTGGTTCTTGATTTGTCGCTCACCTCTGGTCCTTTGCTCTCTTGCATACCTGCCAGGTATTTCCATGTCCTTTGTGACACAGCCATCCGAGGCATCTCCTGTTAAATGCTAGGACTCGCATTTGTGTTCTTCCCGTTATAAGTGTGGGTCTAGAAGGAACACCGTGCAAAGTGAAAATCCAGGACTGTTTCATGGCGTCACGCATGGCATGGGCCCTCCACTTGGCAGCAAGGCCCCTATGAGTTGCTCTGCTTTTCTGTCACCCCTCTGGTCCTTGACTCCCTTGTGAGTCACTTTTTCTGCTCAGTCTCCCTTCTGGTCTTGGGAACCTGGTTGATCGCTCTCCTCTGGTCCTTGGTTCATATGGCCCATCACCCCTCTGGTTATTGGCTTTATCATGAGTTGCTCATCTAGTTAATCACTCCTCACATTTTGATGTAATCTTAAAATACCTGGGTGGTTACCGAGGATAATTTTTGGCGAAATAAGGGAAGAATAGTGTGTTTAAAAAGCATCCACTTGTGCTCCCCCAAGTGAACAAGTCAAGTGCCAGGTGCTATGGCAGTACTGACGAAAGGACTCGGTCGTCGGGTTCACGCTAGAGTTGTCCTGTCAATGTACTGAGCAAGAAGGAAACTCTTTCAGCTCTCTTTAGCCTTAACATCAAACTTTGCACTCGAAGTGCATGCCAGTGTGTTTTTTCAGAGCAGTCTTCTGAGAGTTAATGTTTAACTTTAGCTGGAAGTAGTAAAAATGTGTTAACCAGGTCTGCTTTCATCCAATCAATGCATAAGCACTGTGAGTGTCCATCAGCGAAGTCCTGTTAAAAACATTGGCAAAGCCAACACTTTTTGGCTTGTGTATACGTTTTAGGCATTGGGTGTTCAACCTTTCTTTGCACACTTTACCAGGGGACTAACAATTGGGCAGGCTGCTGTAGCACAAAGTGAACTTCAATTTAGGTGCAGCCTGATGCTATGCGTGTGGGGGCACCATCAGTCATCCCAGGTTGCTCATTGGCTTTCAACACTGTTGACTATGGGTAATTAATAAAGGTTCTATTTGTCAACATGGAAAATTAGGGGCTACTTTTAAAAATAGGTTTCATCTCCCTAAAATGGTTGCTCAATTCGCGCAGATGCATCCTCTCAAGCTCAGACCGCATTACTGTGGAGTAGACAGACCATGGTGTGTCCCAGGGGTCAATAACACCAATGCTATTCAACATGCATATTTTAATCGAAATCATTGGAAGACTGAATTTTAGTGGATAGGTTCACCTTCTTTTACTCGGGGCCATCTTAAGCACTTTTGGGGCCCTGGGCACGGACATCTTTGGGGCCCCCTCCACCAAACCAAAGGAATAAAGGGATCAAGAATACTGCTCACGTCCCTCAACCTCCATCGCTCGCGCTCACAACCTATAGGTAGATATTCTGTCTCGCAGCAAAATAAGCACTTTTACTCCTTTAAGTCCCATTGCCCTCTTCGTTCTTGCTCTAATCAGAATGATAAACAAGTAGCATTTGAAGGCCAACATTAGCAGTCAACAAAGGGGTTACTGTTCTCGTACATATAGGATACTTTTTATCAATGACATCCAGGAAGGTAGATGTAGTATTAATGCAGGACCATATGTAAAAGGTACATGTAACCCATAATAGACAGAGAACTCACATTAGCTGCCCCACAGAATGCAAAAGTGTTCATGCATCGATAGAGACCATCATTTGGAAGGAAGGAAAGAGCTAAACATACCGTAGCATGGATAGTGGAGGCAGATTAGAAGCTACCAGCAAGGTGTCTTTATCCAGACAGACTGAGATTAGAAGTGGGATAGGGTTTTCAAATAGTGTTGCCATTAGATATCAAAGGAACAAATGCCTGTGGTGTGCGATATAAATATGCTCACTATTAACACAGTGAAACATGAATAAGGCATTTATGAAGATCATACCATGAGAAGGAAATCACTTGTAAGGGCAGACAATTTTTGGCAATGTTGAGAGGTTAGGCAATACAAGATTAAATGAGATGTCCAGGATAACACATTGGTTAAGGGGGTGAAGCTGGGATTTGTGCCAACTCTGCAATTTCTGCATTTGAACATTTTCTTTTACAGTTCTTAACATGAACTAAAACAATCTCATTTTATAAAAAAAGGACTTGTAAAGTACATAAATCACATTACCAAGCATGATCATTTTTAAACAAAATATTATAGAAGGGTGTTATGCAAAATGGGAATGAGCTTCATTCTCTCCATCATACAGGGAAGTAAATAAGAACCAGCATACCAATCGATGTGATTAAACACATTTAATTTGGGTTTGTCTTTTGAGTTTTAAAGCTTTAAATAATTCTAAAACAATGGCTTGTGAGATTTTCATTTATATACGTGCATAAAAACCTTTGACTTTTATCAAAAAGCAAACCGTTTTTTGTGTCAAACAAGCAGATCTTAAAATATGCTTGCCTGAGGCCTGCAACGTATGGTCCGCTCTCTTCTGTCGTCTACCAACCCTTCCACCCAAATGGCCCACATAAGAAGAAAGATCAAGTAATGGGCTAAACGATACGAGCAGCGAGCAGCACGCTAGAAGGCCAACCTCACAGAAGACAGCACAGTAATGTAAGTTATATTAGCTAATTTGACCAGGATCATTGTATCATCTGCTGGCAAATCCAGGATACAAACATGAACGCTGTTGTTCCGTAGTCTTGAATTTGGATATTTATTCACCTCTTGGACTAACAGTTTATGCCATGGTTGGAGGTGATTGGATAGGTTTTACAACACCCTATCTGAACAAACCAATTTCTACACCTTCACCATATGGATGATGTTAGTTTGTATAGCAACCCCTATCTGGTACAGGTACATTGCTGATAATAGCAGAGGTTGTTCTGCAAAACCAACTGCATACAGGCAGGTTTATAAACTTCAGACATAGGAAAGGCTCAACCAGCCCTGCTGGAATGTGATATTCTAATTTTGCATATGAACACATCTCTGCAATGGGTGCTTCACACACTGAGCTGGCTTCTGAACCATTGCGGCACTCAATTTATCAATATTCATTTCACCATTGCCTATTGCACATGATCAACATACTTCCCACAGGAAGGAAAGAATGCTTCAGAGTTCTGCCATAAGAAACACACAAACTATGTATACAACAGTGAACACAGAAAGCAATACTTGATGAATTGATAAAGGCAGGATGCACTTGCCAAAACAGAAAGGCAATGGGTTTAGAGCCTCAGCAGCCCCCCATAAAATATCCTGACGTGTGCTATTTAAGACTGGTGAACAATGGAATCGTACTTCTTCAGATCAGATATGCCTTGTGGGGACCCCTCCAAGGTGGGGGCCCTGGGCAAGTGCCCCTTTTGCCATCCCATAAAGAAGTCTCTGCTTTTACTTATTCAAAATGTAGCTATTTTCTTTTCTTTGCCATGCTCACGTGCGGATTACCTACGTGAGCATGGCAAAGAAAAAAATAAATAGTTACATTTTGAATAAGTAAAAGAAGGTGAACTTATCCACTAAAATTCAGTCTCATTTATTTTTATTTTTTCCGTTCACTTTTAGATTCTGCATGAAACATATGCCCCCTTGTTTTAGGGAACAAAATATAAGCCACGGGGAAGTTAACTCCTAACATGATTGAAAAAGGAGTTAACTTCCCCGTGGCTTGTGTTTCTTCACTTTGCCCGCTGCAGCGTGCAGAGTCTGATGTTGACCCCTGCTACTAATGAAACTTAGCAGCAGGGGTCCTGGCACCGCAGCAGGGATTGAAAGAAAGAAGGCTGACGGGCTGGGGATGTCAATTGGGGGTCGTTTGTGCGTGATTGCTCGAGTAGCTGATGTGCTCACATTAGGTGCCTGCCCCGACACCTAACGTGAGCACATCGGAGGCAGCGCCAGCACTTGCTGCCTCTATTCGAGCAATCTCACACAGCCCAGGGCAATGGAGCTCCCCCAGGGCGAATGCGCCCACAGGGCAAGTCGAGCCCTCACCAGTGTGGGCGATTGTGCCCCGGGCAGTCGCCCGCCTTGCCCGGGCCAAGAAACGGCCCTGTCTACAGGCTTTACCTATTATACAGCTTCATCTATGTGCTTGGCACTATCGGCTCAATAAAGTTTCTTGTACCGTTCTGTCCAACTTATAACATCAGCCCTTCTGCGCATGCGCAGAGACTAGACACTGCTCCCTTCAGTAGACACAGCACTCGCATGAAGAGGTAAGACTGTTAGCGTTCTTCCTTCACATTTCAGCACTATCCCCACTCGCCGCGCGGCGGATGGACTGCCTTCTGAGTCATTTAACTTCTGTCCAGCATTTTTGCTCTCTCGAACAATCACGTTGCCATGTTTTTTTGCAAATAATTGTCCCACCCTGCACTACTCAGCAGGTATCTGTTGCACTACGACTTCTGTGCACATCAATTGATCTCACACATTTGTCTACATTTCTCTCATTCTTCACAATAACCGGTTGTGTAAGGTGACGCAGCACAAATCCTGGTCCACTCCTAAGCACATTCCCTTCACTGCATTTAGCAGCCAATTCCGTCTTCCACCACCTCGGTATTCCTACAGCACTCTGTACTAACGAACGCACCAGGTGACCTGGATATTTGCAAATGAGCAAAATGGGAGTGTCCTAAGGACACTATACCTGTCCGTACCCTCCGCAGCCTAGATGGAACCGTCTGTAGAACAGGCGCGGTGGCCGGCATGTCCGTAGTCCAACAAAATGAAGGTGTCCTAAGGACACTGTACCTGGCCGTACAGTCAGCAGATCATGTACGCACATGCGCACTACACCCATAAGTACTGCAAACATCATGCCTGTCCCTAACTGTCCGTCTCACTTGTGTCACACTTTTAATTAGTTTCAGGACCCGAACACTGTCCGTAGAACACTTGCGTGCATGCGCTCCTCCATTACTCTGCATTTGCTGTCCAGCGGGCACCCATTTCCCTCGCAGATGTGTTCAGGATTGCATCATGTGACCGCACCCACGCTGAGCGTGTGGACTAATTTGCGCACTTTGTCTGCTTTTGTAACATTGCAAAAGAACTTATGCAAACATGGGAAATTATTTTACAGTATAAAATCACCATTTCACATGTCCCATACAATGGCTCTACCTTTGAACGTATTGTTTAGAATTTTTGCAACACTTTTGAGGGATCAATATGGTCATGAGCCGCACCCCTCCACTCCTATAAATGGCCACACCCCTGAGCTCATCTTCATTGTGCTTCTGGCTATAGCAGATTGAGTTGTACTGCCTTTACTGCTGTAGCGACCATTAGCCAACTAATCCTTATGGCATCCATGGCTA